>NW_022631080.1:7364080-8742632 GCF_010015895.1 Lontra canadensis | reverse complement strand
AGAAAACAGCAACAACTCGCAGAAGATAAAATGGGCTAATTACACAACAGATCTCTAATTTAAGAAACTAGCTGCATTCTTCTGGTTTTTTTTTTTTCTCTTAAAGATGACAGAGAATAAAAATAGTGGCTTACCAGCTTATTAAAAAAAAAATAATCCAATGACTCCTAACCTCTTCCTCTGCAAGACGACGTGTCTTTGTGCACGCGTACACATGGCGCGGCTGCTGGCCTTGGCGAAGTCCTTAGAGAGGGGTCCTGTTGGTGGGGTTTCTTGGCCTGTGCACTAGTTTCCCATGGGAAGGAACAGGGATTCTGCTGCCTGAGTTATTTAAATCTTGCCGTCTTCCTCCCTCTTTCTAAAGCTCTGGGAGTGTCTCCACGGCCCCAGCTGTTGTGGACACTCAGCCCAGTGGCCTGGCTTGGGGGTGGCCGAGGTCGGTCCGTGGTAACCCTGTGGTGGCACCGTCATTCACCCAGCCCCTGGAACTGCCACCAGAACCCCAGCTGGCCGCCTTGAACAAGTACCCCAGGTTTCTAGAACAATTCGTCAGCTGCAGGGTGGTCAGCAAAGACACAGGGAGCCCCTCTCCCCTCTGTTGTTTCTGCGAATCTGAGTCAGAGCCCTTCCAAATGGGCCACCAAGGGAATCTTTCCCTGGCTAGAATTTCCAGAAGCCGAAAAGCAACTGCAGCCAAAACCTCCCCGTGAACTTCGTTTCTGTTTGGGATTTTTATGGAAACTGTTTCTCCCAGACACGCATCCTGTGGGACTGCGCTCCTTCCCTTTCCCTTATTTTTATGTATGAATGGATTAGGTTGGCTGTTTAATGGGTTTGCAGCAAACCCAGGCCACCGAGCGGTTTTAATGAAGTCTCGGGCTGGCCGGCCCGTGGCTTTCCGAGGCCTTTCGAGCCCCGAGAGAGGGTTCCCTGGTGCCCGGATGGGATTTGCTCTGTGCTCCCTGCCTGGGAATCGTGTCTACCCTTGCACTGCTCTGATTTGCTGGGGGATTTGGGGAAAGGTCTTTAATCTCCCAAGCCTGCAGTGTAGACCAGAGCTAACACCGGCAAGCACTACAGCCTTCCCTGAACCAGGATGAGGGATCCTGGTGGGGAACAAAGAGTAATTGTGAGAAAGGACTGGGGTGGGGGGCGCCCTGAGGAGGGGGTGTGCCTGGTGGGAGGGGGTGGTTGGGGGGGCAGGGTCTAGATGGAAATTCTCAGCATTGACTTTAGTTGGGGTGGCTAGTCCTCCTCTGTTGACCTGGTTTGCCTTCTCTTACCCAGTAGGCCCCACTATGTTGATTTGGCAATGTAGTACCCACCTTCAAAGCACGCAGAACCAGGAGGCGAAGTGGGGTGAGGGGGTGCTCTCCTGGGGGCTGCTCTGGACCCCCTTTCTCCCCTTCGGGAGACCAAGGAGTCTGTGGAATCAAGGTGCGCTTTCTCCTGGGGGGTGCTCTCCAGCGGCTCACTAACCCCCCTTCCCCACAACCGCCATGATTGTTTCCTGTGCTGCCCAGAGGCTGACTTGAGAAGCAGGGCACCTTCCCGCCTCGCCTTTCAGCCTCCTGCTCAGCCTGGGGACCCCTTGTCACCAGCGTTCCCAAGGGGCCTGCTGTCAGCAGCTGCTGGGAGGGCTGATGGATGAGGGCTACCCCACAGAAGGTTCCCGCCCCTTCTCCCCCCAGAGCTCCTTTTATGACATCTCTCCCGGGCTCCCAGGTTGACAGTGGCTCTGTGGGGAAGGCGAGAGATTCCTAACCCATTGGATTCCGCGGGGAGGGGCGGGGAGAAGCCCCGGATTGGGTCAGAGGAACCCACCTCCACCCCACCCGCTCCCGCAGGCCTCTGGGCTGCCTGGCCCAGGCTTTTCAAATCTGTTCTCTGAAGAACTGCCTGAATGATCTCTTTAAAATGCACACTGGACTCTGTTATTCCCTCCTGAAAACCCTTTGTGCGGTTTCCAGTGCCTGGAGACAGAGGCCAAGTTCCTTTCGGTGGGTTATCGCCCCTCTTCAAGCCTCCCTGTCCTCAGCCTGCAAGGCTAAATCCGCAGCTCCGAGTGGCCCCAAGCTACCGTACGCTAGGCCTGCTCTGTGAGTGCTGCCCACAGGACTTCGCTCTCCCTCTTTTTAGAAGAATTCTCTCCAGCCCCTTCTGGATCACCCCTATTCTATTGTCAGGCGGCAGCTTGGGTGTTGCCTTCCGAGTCTGTCTGTAAATCGTTAAGCCCGGAGTTCATTTTATTGCTTTCCAGTCGATCGAGACATATGTAACCGGCCATTACCACCCTGGGTCGGCCTCAAACAGCCTGTCCTAGAGCTTGTGCCTCGCCCGAAGCCGGCAAGTCACGAAACCAGAAAGGGATCCTTCGTGCCAGCCCCCCACCCCATTCCCTCTTCCCTCACCCCCCGCTGTGTGCACACCAATGGATTCTTTACCCCTCTGCCCCTCAGGCCTGAGGTGTCCCATTTGCCTTGTTACCCCAAAGTGCTGATGGAGGAAACTCCCAGAGGCTGTTCTCTGACCTGCTGTCTCTTCCTTTGGGCCCGGTCTCCTAGACTTTTAGGTCCATTCACTTCTGGAGCCCGTGGCTCCTTGAGTGAGGCCCAGAGGTCTCAGATTGCCACTTTCTCAAAGCCTGCGGTCACCGGCTATGGTGCGGCTCACAGTGGGCCTCTCTTGGGCCCTCGTATGGGTCCTCCCCTCCCCGTGCAGCCTCTAATCTCCCTCACCGGGATGACGGCAGCACCCCCACCTCACTGGTCTCCCTGCTTCTCCTTTTGGTGCCTCTTGATCCTTCTCTCCACACAACAGCCAGGCCATCTTGTTAAATAGAAGTCAGATGGTGGCAATCCTTGCTCAGAACCCTCTGGTGGCTTTGCGTTATGCTCCAGGGGGCCTCAAGACCTCCCCATGGCCTGTGACCATCTACAGAATGGTCCCCGTTACCTCTCTGACCTCATCACCTCTCAATCCCCCCTCACTCACTCCACTCCTGTAAAGCAACCTCCTTGCTCTCCCTCCCGCTCCCTGGACACATCTGGCCCCAGGCCCTTTGCACTTGCAAATGCTCCTCCCTGAGTCATCTCCCTTCCTTCCCATTTCCCGATCAGTGACACTTCTCCCACAGCCTTTTGGAGAACTGAATTCCTCTCCCCAGCACTCCCTACCCCTCTCCCTGCTTTTCTCCCTCCCTAGCACTTATCACTTAAAAGATTATGCATCTTTTTTTTAAAAGATGTTATTTATTTATTTGAGAGAGAGAGCGCGGGAGAGAGCCAGCGAGTCTGAGCAGAGGGAAGGAGCAGAAGGAGAGGGAGAGGCAGACTTCCCATGGAGCAGGGAATCCGACACGGGGCTCCATCCCAGGACCCCGAGATCATGACCTGAGCTGAAGGCAGAGGCTTAACCCACCGAGCCACCCAGGCACCCCACATCTTTCTTATGGTCTTGATTATTGCCTATCCATCCCCCGTGGGACTGTAAGCCTCTGTGAGAGCAGAAAGTTTGTCTGGTATCCTAGAGCTATGCCAGGCACCAAGTTGGCACCGATCAAATATCTGTTGGATGAAAGAAGAATGGAGGAATGGACAGATGGAGTGACCATTAGGTCTGGGAATAAAAAGACTCCAAAAACTCCATGGTCATCAGTCCTGGAATTCGACTTCTTCCTCCTCAGCTGACTTTAGATTTTCCTGATGTGCACAGTACAGTGATCACCCACCATTTTCCTTCTCCTGAGATGCAAGTGACTGTTCATGGCTTTCAGCTTGCTCTGCTGTGGCTGGTCCCGGGCAGCAGTTCTGCATGACTTCCTGCTGGGCTGTTGCTCTTGGAGCATTTGAGAAACTGCCTGGGCCCCAGCAAGAGATGCATGAGTTTTAACTTCACTGCTGGTGCCAGCGGCCCTGGGTGCACCTTACAGATGGAAATGAGAGAGCCTCACTTTCCCATCAGCTCTTGCCAGCTGCCTTAGAGGAAGAAACTTACCTCACAGCCAGAGCCTTCCAGTTTCAATGTGAAGGGCTTAATACACCTGAAGGCATGGTCTTGGGTGACATTCACTGGGACAGGACGTTCAGTTCGCGCACCCGTAAAATGGGGCCAGCCATACTGACCTGGCCCGGTTGTTGTGTGAGGGGTAAATGAGCGAAATGAATTAGGAGACCTAGAAAAGTGTCTGGTTTTGTTGTCACTGATGGGGAAGACTCCCTGGGGCAAGCCTGCTTTAGGCAAGGTCCTGTAGCTCGCAAAGCCTCTGCTGCTCACAGATGGGGCTTGGATATGACTCTGTGTGCAGTTTTCTGTGATGGGAGGGTAGCCTGGCTTCTCTGCCCGCCTCCCAGTCTGCTGGCTGCATGGAAACGGTGTGAGTCGGGAAGGGAATGACCGCTGACCTTTCCTCGATGTCCTGTGTGGCGCATTTGCATTTTCCAGCGAGCTGAGAGTTTATTAGCTAGCAAAGGGACTCTTAGCTCTGGGCGTGCTCTTCCTTAGCGTGCAAGAAAGCAACACAAGGAAGCAGCCTGTTGGCTTGGTGTGGGGTGGGTGGCGCCGGCCCGGGGAGTCTGGGGATTACGGTCTCTTCCTCATTTCGTTCTTGTTGGTCAACTTTGGGCCCATCAGGTCACCTTGCTGGGCCGCAGCTGCCTGTCTGTATCCCAAGGGGCTTAAAGTAGACCGGTCCGGTTCTGAGCTGGGGTCATTTTATTCTTGTGACTTTTTGATGACAAACACTTCAAACCCGGGAATAAAATCTTGTGGATGGTCTCTCCTCTCTTCCGGCTGGCCTCCCATTCTGAATTTCTGCCGTCTCCTCTGCAGACCACTCCGGGTATAGTGGCTGTCCCTGAGGGGAGTCTCCACTCGAGAGGGAGCGAGCAGCTTGGGGGATGCCTGGGAGGAAACGCCTCCAGGAGTGAACTCCATGGGTCCCACAGGTGGCCTGGCTCCCTCATACTTTGGTGGGACAATTCTGTGTGACAATTCACGTTCTCTCAAGGACCCTGTGAAGTGGAGGCAACAGTTCTGCAAGCTCAGGAGAGAAGACTTGGAGGAATCCCACCCCACTGGCACCTTGATCTTGAACTTCCAGGCTCCGTGACCATGACTGAGAGAGAAATCTCCATTCCAGAAGTTCCCTCACTTCTGGGCTATTGTTACGGCAGCCCCAGCAGACAAAATCACCTACCTGTCATCATTAGGCCATCATTATCCGGGGAACAGAAGGTCAGTGACACATTCAAGCTGCCAGGGTCTTATTTTGGCTGTTACAGATCTGGTCTCCACGGGGGTGTGGGGGTGGGGAGGGGTCTGAGAGCAGTTTGTAATAATGAGGCTCTTCTGCTCCTGGGCAGAGATGGAGACAAAGACCTGGGAAAAGTCAAAAACATCTTCCTAGTCACCTTCTCCTATTCAGGTTCTGGGCTGGTTCACGGCAAAGAGCCGGAGTCATGCGGAGAGGTCTACGCTGGCAGTCGGGCCCGGGATAATGGTCCTGACGCAGTGCATGAATACAAATGCTTTTATTCACGTGAAATTGCTTCAGAATGAAGGGCTGCTTGAAAACTGACCGCCAAATGGAGCGTTTTGTGTTACAAAATAAAATTGCATCCCTTCGGCTCCGAGAAAAATGCATATTGCCCTCATCTGAAATGTGGTGATAATTATATGCCACGTTATTCATCCCGTGTCATTTCTGGTCACATTCAGCATTTGGCACAGTGGCAATTTAGGGTATGCTGGAAACAAAGGCAGTCACGCAAAAGGCACGGGGGACCGAGCACAGGCAGCCAGGGTAATGGGGATGGTGTGTGGTACCTTAAGACCCCCAGGATGACACACCTGCGAGTTCAGACGTTCTCCATGGAGGACCAACTTTGACGTGCTTTTCAGGGAAGAGGGAAGAGGGAAGAACGGGAAAAGGAAACCAAGTCAAATAATGCAAAGGTATCCAAGGAGGTGTGTGTGTGTGTGTGTGTGTGTGTGTGTGTGTGTGTGTGTGTGTTTAGCAGGCCAGGGAAGTCAGAGCCATGTGCTCTGGCCCCATCAGTCTTGGGGCGGAGGGAGTATTAGTTATTAGTGTGTAGTATGAGGCTTTTCGTTAGAGCTGAATTTTTTATCGGTTGCTGAAAAACTCATTACCCCCCAACTGAACAGCTTACAAACAAGACACAGTTTCTTCAGGTCCGGACACCAGAGTGGCTTAGTGGGGTGGTTCAGGCTCAGGGTTTGCCATGGGGCTGCAGTGAGCTCAAGGCTTGACCAGGCTTGGAGGACCCACTTCCCAAAAAGGCTCAGACATGTGGCCATTGACAGGACGCATCAGAAGGTCTGTTTCCAAGCTCACTCATGTGGTTGCTGTCAGGCCTTTGTTCCTCCCCATGTGGGTCTTCTAGAGGCTGCCAGAGTGTCCTCATGACATGTCAGCTGGCGACCTGAGGGACAGAGAATGAGTGTGCTGGAGAGAGCCTGAGACTGAAGTCATCGTCTTTTTGCAACCTAATCTCCCAAGTGACAGCCTCTTACTTCTGTCCCTCAGGCCAGCCCACCCGCAGTGGGGTGTGAGTACCAGGAGGTGGGGGTCACCAGAGGCCATCTTAGAGGCCGCCTGCCACCGAGGTCAGGCCCTCCATCACCCCCAGCATTCTGGAAGGTTCTTGGGCCTGAGAAAGTTGCCGTCATTACAAACAAGTGTTGGAGAGAAGAGTTTCAAACCTGAGACTTGCAAGAGCTTAGTACTTGCCTGGTCTTTCTTGTCTTTGTCAGAGCAAAGAAAAAAGTCTCTCAGAGTTGCTTTCTGCATCTATCATATAGGGAACAGCAATGCCGAGCTCAGTAAAGTGGGGCTAGCGGGGTGACATGAGCTGTAAGTTACTCTAAGATGGAAGGAATTACGGTGGCAGTCTTGAGAACATTCCCTGGTGTGCTGCTACCCAGCCAGGATTGGGGGGCCTGGGGCTTATGTGGGTGACCGTTTCTACTGTGGCGGGCTATCCTGGCCACTCTGGCCTCTCAAGTTTCAATAGCCAGAGTGACAAAAGCCTGAACAGTCATTAAGTAAGGGACCACTGCCAGGTGCTACTGTGAGGATCTCAGTCCAGGAGATGGCAGGTAATGACCGGCAGACCACACCCCCTGGAGCCAATGCCTGGTCTTTTCCATTCTTCCTATCTCCGATTTAGACCTTTCTCCGCCTACCTCTTGACTGGCCAGAATGGATGAGAAAAGTCCTTTAACAGTCTGGTACTTTCCAAATGACATTCTTGTTTCTGGTCCTGAGTGTTTTATGTTTCCTCCAGTCAAAAATAAAAGATTGAAGTTTTCCCTGGATGCCTAGGTGGCTCAGTCGGTTATGTGCCTACCTTTGGCTCAGGTCATGATCTCCAGGTCCTGGGATCGAGCCCCACATCGGGCTCTCTGCTCAGCAGGGGAGTTTGCATCTCCCTCTCCCTCTGCCCCTGCTCTTGTGCTCTCTCTCTCTCACTCACCTTCTCTCTCAAATAAACAAATAAAATCTTCCAAAAAAAAATTGAAGTTTCCCTTTTGTGGGAGGTCCTAGGGGAAGGAATTCTTCAGGAGAGGAGAGGAAAGAGAGAGAGAGACAGAGAGAGGGGCCTGGTAACCCCATGCGGGGTAGGAATGGGCTCTGAGCCTGCGGGCTGGAGGGCGCTGGGCAGCCCGGCGCCCTTTGCGGGAGCAGCCTCTGGCCTCTGGGGCAGCGGCCCGCCACCTCCTGGGAGCTCCCATCATGCTCTGGGGCGTGCTGTCCCAGGCAACGCCAAGGAAGGCTGCTAGTGACTTGGGGGCCAGGAGGATGTCAGGTCGCCTCCAGCTCTATCACTTATTAGCTCTGAGGCCAGACAGAAGCTCCCTCTGGATAGGACTCTGTCTGCCCTGTTCACTATCATATCTCCTGCTCCTGGCACAAGCCCTGTTTGGGCTTCCTTTTAATTTAATTTTTTAATTAAAGCCTCATTTGCATGCATTGAAATGCACAGGAGGTGTACACCGTGATGCATTCGGGCGAATATATGCATCTGTGGAACTACCAGCACCAGACACAGAACATTTGACCGGCCTCCAAAATTCCCCGTCCCCTTCCCAGGCAATCGTGTCGGTCACCGGAGGAAGCGCCTGTTCTGATTTCTGTCACCCTGGGTTCGTTTTTGTCTCTTCTTGGTTTTTTGATATAAATGGATCATCCAGCATGTGTTCTCTTGTGTTTGGCTTCTTTTGCTCAGCATAACATCTGCGAGACTCATTCACATTGTTGGGAGCCCCACGAGCACATTCCCTTATATCGCCGAGTACTATTCCGTGACCCAGTTACACCACAGCTCGTTCATCCATTCACCAGTTATGGATATTGGAGTCGACCCCAATTTGGAGCTATTATGAATAACGTGTCTATGAGCATTCTCATGCAACTGTTTTTTTTTTTTTTTCTGAACATACACTCTTATTTCTCTTGGGTAAATACCTCAGAGTGGAATGGCTGAATTCTAGGGCGGTTGTAGGTTTAACCTTGTGAGAAGATGCCAGACAATTGTGCAGAGGGCCCTGCCATTGTATACTCCTGGCTGGCATTTGAATCTTTGAGCAGAAGGGTAAAGAGGTTGTCTGTCTCTGGGTCTGCCTTGGTCCCTGCCAATGCCAAACGTTCTTATCCAGACTTCCAATCTACAATGCCAATTTCCAATCATCTTCCAGTAAATTCCTTTAAAAAAAAAAAAAGATTTTATTTATGTATTTGAGAGAGAGAAAGAGAGAGCAAGCGAGAGTGCACGAGCAGGGGTGAAGGGCAGAGGGAGAAGCAGACTCACCGCTGAGCCGGGACCTCTATGCAGGGCTCAATCCCAGGCCCCTGAGATCATGACCTCAGCCAAAGGCAGATGCTTAACTGACTCAGACACCCAGGCACCCCCCGTAGATTCCCTTTTGCCCAAGTTAGCCAGACTCTGTTTCTGTTGTTTGGAGAAACTCTAGCTAACAGATGCAGTGCCTTGCACACAGTAGGTGCTCAACAAACAGCAGCTGCTCTGGTATTGGTCATATTAAGTCCAGAGAATCATAGGGAGAGGGAGAGGGAACAGGGCGAGGCTTCTAGATTGCGTGTGTGTAGGAGGGAGCGGGTACTGCTACAAAAAGGGAGGAGAAGGGAGGGGAAAGTTCCAGGGCTTGGACACACGAATGTTATTTTGTCACTCACGTCTGGGGAAAAGGTTCCTTTCATGCAGCATTTTAGTCCCTTGTAGTAAGTCCCTTGGAGTAAGGTAGGTGCCTTTCAGGCAGGCAAGGGGGTTTCTGAGGCTCCTGGGACACCAGGTTGGCAAGGCCCAGCCCCTTCAGGTCTAGTTTCCCTCCTCTGTAAGGAGGCAGCTGACAGGGAGGTCCTCGGGGAGCCAACTTTGGCAGCGTCCACACTGGCTCCATCCTGGTTGTGCTGGTGGTCTTTTTGAGGCTGAAGGGGATGAAAAGGACACACTAAGTCAGTGGTCCCAGCTTGAGCCCCTCATGCATTTTGGGAAGCCACTTGCTCCGGGAAGAGGGACCACAGGCAGCAGAAGTCAGACAGGTGGGATCTCAGGCTGCTCTGTTACTATCATTACTACTCACGTGTGGACTGGCTGGGGCTGTCTCGGAGAGGGCCAGGGTGTAACCGTCTTCCCTGGCGGACCTCGATAGCTTCTAGTCTGCACTGCCGCGGCTGACCCAGCGTCGAGCCTGGTGCTGCGCGGAGGGCAGGCAGCTGGCTACGGTTTGGTCCGTGGGGTGCCACCTCCTGCAGTTTCAGCCCACCATTTTTTTTTTCCTTGTTTAAGTTCAGGTGTAACTGACATATAGGGAAACGCACCCACCTTCAGTGCTAGGGTTCGAGGAGTTTTGGCAAAAGTCTACTCTGGCGTAACGGATCCTATCAAGACGTAGCTCATTTCCATCATCCCTAGTGCACTCTCTCCCGCTCCTTCGTTTTTCCGACTTTCATTACCATAGTTTAATTTTGCTTGTTCTTGAATTTCACAGAAGCGGAATGATACAGTGTCTCCGTTTTCACGCTTGGCTCTTTTCAGGGAGCAGAATGCATTTGACATCACCCAAGTCATATTTAGCAAGACTTTGCTCCTTTTGATGGCTGAGTACTTTCCTCTGTACAGATGTACCATAGTTGGTGTATTGACTAACCTGTTGGTTGAACTTTGGGGTCGTTTCCAGTCTGGGCTGCGATGAATGATGTCACTATGAACCCTCACATTTAAGTCTTTTTGTGGACCAATGCCCTCATCTCTCTCGCCCGGGTGCTCAGGAGCGAGAAAGCTGGGTCTTACGGCAACTGCGTGCATCATTTTAGAGGAAATTGCCAAACTGCTTTCCAAAGCGGCCTGACCATTATACACACCCGTCTGCAGTGTCTGACAGCTCTAGCTGCTTCTCACCCCGCCAGCACTTGGTGTTGTCAATCGTGTTTAGTTTAGCCATCCCAGCAGATGTGAAGCCTTTTCGCATTGTGGTTTTAACCTTGGACCGTTTTTCAGTTCCAGGAAGAGTATGATTAATTCGAGCCATGTTGAGAATGGCTCCATGCCTGTGTGATTGTAACCTGGCATTTGAAATATCAACAGAGAAAAGCTGAGTTGGAATTCCAATGAACACTATTTGCTGATCTCTGTAAACACCAATAGGGTGTCTCTCGTTATAATACACGACACCAATCCATTTCCGTCCCCTCCTATCACACTTGTTTTGCATTGAGGGAGAGTGAGGTCTGCACTCTGCCAGAAGCTGGCACAGCACCCCCCACTCCACGCCCACACCCCCCAGGCTCGAACATCTGCTGGGGAGGATGGGGCTGCTCGCACACCTTTGAGGAAATGTGTTGGAACTGTCTTGGGGTGTTCCTTGCCCTCTTAGGGGATTCTGACCAGAAAGTCTGAGTCGATACTGTTCACACACGGGAACAGGGGGAGGTCCTGGCCAGAGCTGCAGAGGTTTTGCACACGACACGTCCATGAACTGATGTCACGGGCATCTGCAAGCCCTCTGACATTGTATGCACAATTTTGGGTGTACACGATTTCTTTTTTATCTGTGAAAGGGTTCATAGCCTTCACTGGGTTATCAAAGACAAAGATGGCTAGTTGACCTCCAACATTTATTTATTTATTTTCTTTTCTTCAAGTGATGGAGCTCCTGAATTCTTTCTGGGCACATAAGCCATGTTTGGCATTGGACTACATTTTCCAGACTCCTTTGCAAGCTAGAGGTGACCTGTGATTGACTGCTGGCCAAGAGAATGTAAGTGGACATTTGCAAGTTCCAGGAGGTGTTCCTAAAGGGAAAGGGACCTTTTCCCCCCCTTTTAAATTATTTATTTAAATTGAATTAGGCAACATATAGTACATTGTTATGTTTCCAATGTAGTGTTCAATAATTTGTCATTTGCATTTAACACCCAGCGCTCATCACATCACGTGCTCTCCTTCACGCCCATCACCCAGTTACCCCATCCCGCCACCCCCACTCCCCTCCAGCAACCCTCAGTTTGTTTCCTAGAGTTAAGAGTCTCTCATGGTTTTTCTCCCTCTCTGAGGACTTCCCATTCAGTTTTCTTTCCCTTTCCCTATGATCCTCTGTGCTGTTTCTTATATTCCACATATGAGTAAAACCACATGATAATTGTCTTCTTCCAATTGACTTATTTTGCTCAGCATAATACCCTCCAATTCCATCCATGTTGATGTAAATGGTAAGATTTTATCCTTTCTGATGGCTGAATAAAATTCGTGTGTGTGTGTGTGTGTGTGTGTGTGTGTGTGTATGTATGCCTTCTTTATCCATTCATTGGTCAGTGGACATCTGGGCTCTTTCCACAGTTTGGCTATTATGGCCATTGCTGCTATAAACTTTGGGGTGCAGGTGCCCCTTTGGATCACTACATTTTACCTTTGGGGTAAATACCCAGTAGTGCAATTGCTGGGTCTTAGGATAGCTCTATTTTCAACTTCTTGAGGAACCTCCCTGCTGTTTTCCAGAGGGACTGAGCCAGCTTGCAGTGTTCCTACTCTTGGTAGGGTTCCCCTTTCTCCGCATCCTTGCCAATACCTGTTGTTTCCTGACTTGTTAATTTTAGCCATTCTCACAGGTGTGAGGTGGTATCTCACTGTGGTTTTGATCTGTATTTCCCTGATGCCGAGTGACGTGGAGCATTTTTTCCTGTGTCTGTTGGCCATCTGGATGTCTTCTTTGCAGAAATGACTGTTCATGTCCTCTGCCCATTTCTTGACTGGATTCTTTGTCTTTTGGGTATTGGGTTTGAGAAATTCCTTATAGATCTCGGATACTAGCACTTTATCTGATATGTTATTTGCAAATATCTTTTCCTATTCCATAGGTTGCGTTTTAGTTATTTGCTGTGCAGAAACATGAGTGTGCTTGGATGCGGATCGTCCTACCCCAGGGAAGACCTGAGAGACGGCTGCTGCAGACACCAGCTTGACGGAAGCTTGAGGCAGAACCCCCCAGACAGGCTGCTCCTGGATTCCTGACCCCCAGAAACCATGTGAGATAATAAATGTCTGCTGTTCTAAGCCTCTAGGTTTGGAGCAATTTGTTACCAAGCAATAGGTAATGAATACAGGCTTCCTGTCACTGGAGCAAACAAAGACAATCCTGCAGATACGACCCATAGGATATTTAGAATTAGTTGGTAACACCTAAGCATCTCTGTCCCTGGGTTCTGGCCCCGAATTTCCAGAAACACTCTCCTTGGCATCGGGCAAACCATGTCGCCAATCTGGGCCTCGGTGTCTCCTCATATGGAAAGTGAGACCGTTGCTCTAGCTGACGCTGGCCTTTCTCCAGCTGAAGAGTTTCAAATTGCAGAGAGTAAGGAAGGCCGCCGAGGTTTGCGATGGGCAGAAGCCAGAGGATTCTCTCGGACCAGCATAAAATCACCGCAACACTTTGGTGAGGCTTCTTGGGCATTTCCCCAGTCTGGGGGTGGGTGGGTGAGGCACAGAGAGGACAGAATTGCTCTGCCTAATAAGTCAGGAAAAACCGTCCAGAGGGCGGTCTGCCCGTGGGGGAGGAAAGGGGCAGGGGGACAAGAGGGACCAAAGGAGAGAAGCCTGCGAACATGGCTGAGGATCGGGGTCAGTGAGAAATTCCCTAACCGCAGGAAGTGCTGATGAATTTTTAAAATAGTGCAAGTGTCATTTGTTCCTTGTATTGTGCTGAAATCTATTTCTAAGACTCCAAACTCACTCTCTCTCTTTCTCACACACACACACGCACACGCACACGCACACACACCTCCTGGGCCTTCTTACTCTGGCAGCCAAGCCCCGGGCAGAATTTAAGGGCCCGGAAACAGCATCAGACAGGCCTGGCTTTGAACCTGGGCTCTGTTTCTTACCAGCTGTGTGACTGTAAAGTTTGACCTTATACAATGAAGTTAAAGTAAGGCATGTTTTGTAGAAGTTGCTGGGGGCGCGGGGGCAAGGGCGAGGTGGGGGGACTGCACTTGGCCCTCCAGGCCCTTGGCCAAGGGCTGAGCTCCCCGGCTGAGCTCCCAGCCAGAGCTCAGGAACCACGGGCCTCTGCTGTGAGCTCTCGTGGTTGTCTTTCCTTGGCTTCCACCCGCCATAGGCCAGTCATACTTTTGGAAAGGGGGAGCTAAAACCTCTTCTTCCATGGGGTGTCCACCTGCCCAACTCCCTCCTCCCCGCCCCCCATCCCCCCAGCCACTGGAAGAGATTGCTCTGTGGGACACCATCCCAGTGCCCCTCTTCCCCTAGCCTGGGAGGCCAGGCCACCCTGGGTGGGTGTGTGGGTCGCTTCTGGTGGAAGCATAAGGTCCAGGCTGGTGGCCCAGGCTGGTGGCCCAGGGGCTGGGGTCCTGCTATCTGAGAGGCAGGACTCCTAGCAGGGCTGTGACCTTCTTCTTGGTGCCCTGTTTGTTTCTCTGGGTACAGAGAACTTTCACCAAGGGACCCAACCCCAGAGGAGGCCGGTGGGGGCAAGCTGACTGGAGGTTGGCCTGGGGCATGGCTGCCTCACAGAGGTGCCCCTGCTGGAAATGACAGCAGTAGTGATCGTCACCACCCAGGTGCTCACCTCCTGCTCCCTAGAAGTCAAGGTCTCTGTGGACACTGCACCTGGGAGGCCATCCCTTGGGGCCGGACATCACCAGTCCACCTGGAGAGGGGACCAACTGTGGCACAGAGCTGTGGAGGGGGCCATGGGAGGGGCCGAAGGGAGGGGATCCATGGGGGAGCCCTCTCTGGTCCTGGTGACAGACATGGGTCACCCCTGCCTGTGCCGGGACACTGAATGCCGAGTCTCAGACCTGCCCTTGATCTGTCCTTTCAGGGTCTCTCTGACAGGCTAGCGTGAGCTCGGCCGAGGCCCGGCTGAAGCCCATTGTTCTTCACTGGATCCTGGCATGTGGGGCACGGTGGGCCCGGGCGGGCGCTGACTGGCTGCCTGCTCTAGGTGGCTTCTCCGCTGGGCTGCTTCCGGCGGGGCTCCCCAAGCATCACCTTTGCAGGATCCCCACTGGACTTTCGGTTCCTCTACCCATTCTGTGAACTTTCGTCACGTCAGTCAAAGTCTCAAAGCCCCAGAGTAACAGTCTTTTCACCAAATCCCCTGGAGAGTGATGGCTGCCACATGCCAGTCCTTACTGACCTGGAGGGGGTTTGTATCAGGGGCTGGAACAGAAGGCCACCCCCCAAGGGGCTTAAACAGCAGGCGTTTATTTTCCTATAGTTCTGGTGGCTAGAAGTCCAAGATCAAGGGGTCATCAGGGCTGGTTTCACCTGAGACCTCTCTCCTTGGTTTGCAGATGGCCACCCTCTCACTCTCTCCCTGCGTGGTCTTCCGTCTGGGTGTCCACACACTCTTGGGGTTTCTCTGTGTGTCCACGTTTTCTCTTCTTAGAAGGACACCGGTTAGGGGCACCTGGGTGGCTCAGTCGGTAAAGCGTCTGCCTTTGGCTCAGGTTATGATCCCGGGGTCCTTGGATCGAGCCTTGCTTCCCGCTCCAGGCTCAGTGGGGAGCTTGCTTCTCCCTCTCCTTCTGCCCCTGTTTGTGTTCCCTCTCTCGCTGTGTCTCTCTCTGTCCAATAAATAAATAAAATCTTAAAAAAAAAAAAAAGAAGGAAGAAGGTCAGATTGAATTAAGCCCATCCTAAGGGCCCATTTTAGCTTAATCACCTCATTAAAGATCGTGTCTCCAAAGGCAGTCACCTTCTGAGGTCCTGGACATTAGGATTTCAGCATATGAATTGGGGGGGGGGGGGGGGGGACACAATTCAGCTCTTAACCAGCTCAGTCTGGTGTGAGTCATGGGACTGACCCTGCCCACAGAGCTGCCTGGAGGGCAGACAGACCCGGGAGCCCTGGGCCTTGGGTCTGAAGGTCACTTGGCTCCTGAATGCTTTGACCCTTCTCCTGCTGAGAGGCCGAGTCTGTTGCCCCTTCTGAGTCTGGGCTGGAAGGATGGCTCCGAAGGGTGGCAGAGTGATGCCAATGAAGCCTGGGTCTCTTACGGCCCTGAGCCACCGTGTCAGAGTGAGACCACGCTGCTGGAGAGACCCTGTGGAGAGGTCACGATGTCCCATGGCCAGGGGGCTGGCCCCGCCGAGCCTGCCTCCCACTGTCCTCTGTCAAGGCACCAGGCGCAGGAACGCAGCCATCTTGGATCGCCCAGACAGCACAGGCACCACACAAATGCCACCAAGTGACCCGGGTCAGGGTCAGGTCCTGCTGAAGAATTGTCCAGCTGAGCCCTGCCTGCATTCCTCACCCCCCACATCACGAGAGATGATAAAATGGTTGTTTTATGTCACTAAGTTTTGGGGTCATTAGTTATACGGCGAGAAATAGTGGACTATCTGGTGACTATCGAGGTGGGAAGGGGATTCCATGATGCTGAGGGATGTTCTTGCCTGACTGGGGTTGGGGGGTGCCTTCATTGTCCCCTCCACAGACTGAGCAGGGTGGATTCTGCCACCTTCCCTGACTGGCCAGGGCTGAGAGGACAGACATCCTCTTCCCTCCCAAGGCGCATGTTCTGGAATCCAGGAAAGCCCCCGGCTGGGGGCAGCTGCCACTCCTGCGGCCAGAGAGGATCAGGGAAAGGAGGAGAAAAGGAACAGCATTGCTATCTTTTTTTAAAAAGATTTATTTCTTTCTTTGAGGGCAGACGGAGTGGGGGTGGAGAGACAGAGAGAAAATCTTCAGGCAGACTCCCCACCAAGCACAGAGACCCCAGTGCTCGGTCTGATCCCTGACCCTGAGAGCATGACCTGAGCTGAAACCAAGAGTCAGGCGCTCAGTGGACAGAGCCGCCCAGGCGCCCCGGAGGAACTGCTGTTTTTGAACACCTCCAGTGAGCGTTGGATTCCTCCAGGGTTGGAGATTCCATTCAATCCACCCTGTTTGTCTGCCAGGAGGCCTCGGTTCCTGGGTCAACCAACCTGAGCCTGTTTGGACTGACGCCAGTCAGGCTCCCCAGCCAGGGTTCTGTCCCGGACCCCGGACTGTCTGGGGCGGGCTGGGAGGAGGGTGGAGGGAGGAGTCTGACGCTCCCGCAGCTCAGGATGGGCTGACTCCGGAGAGGTCTGGGAAGGCTGAGCACAGGCCCAGACCCAGGGCAGGCTCCAGCTCCAGGCCCTGCCACTGGACCGAGCCTGGCCCACATGTGGGGAGGCAGGGAGGGACTGCAGCACAGAGGTAGTGAGGACCAGGCCTGAGAAACAGAGTCTGGGGAGACTGAGTGCAAGGAGGGGCTGATGTGCCCCCAGTACTATGAGGCCACTGGGTCGGGGGCTGGGGGAGGCCTCAGGCCTCAGGGGGCCCCCCGCCCACCTTGGGGAGGAGAGGGACTCAGAGACCAGATCTAACTGAACTGGCTCTGTGCCCTTGGGCAGGTGTGTACACCTCTAAACCTCAGTTATCTTATCTGTAAAATGGACGGCTTAGACTAGTGACCCCCCCCCCAGTAACTTCCAACTGTAAAGAGTCAGCACTTTTGTTATAAAATCCCTCCCTCCCTCCAACCCTCCCACCTTTCCTTCCTCTGTAAGCCTTTGATTTTTGTTTTTTTGCATGACCCAATGCTGCCTGTCCTCATGGATCCTACAGTCTAGCAGCAGAATGTGGAAGACTGTACTTTCCAAAGATGGCTGTGTGGACATACGTCATCCCACATGCGGGTCTCCCAGTTCACCACTGACACTTCTCTACTGAAGTGTCAATGTTCCCTTCTGGGGCATCGGAGGGCCTGTGATTATGGTAGAAGTGATGCCGCGTGGCCTTCGAGGTGAAGCCATAAAATGCACTAGGGCTCCCGCCCGAGCTTGGGGTGCTCACTCCCAGAAGCTGCCACCGTGCTGGAAGGACCTCCGTAGCCACATGTAGAAGCCACGTGGAGGGGTTATGACCCCAGCTCTAGGTGAGGGCCAGTGTGAACCCCCAGACACGAGAGGGGCCTTCCAGCTGCCCCAGCCTTCCGTGGGTCAGAGCAGAGATGAGCTGTCTTCACCACGCCTGCTAAAATCACGGATTGATGAGCAAAATAAATGTTGCTGTTTTAAACCATTACATTGCGGGTAATTTGTTATGAAGCAATAGATAACTGTAACTGAGAGAAGACAGGTGGGAGAAAAAATGTAACACTGGGTGGTACTCTCTTCAACAAAGGTGTACACATTGTCACCACCTGGTTGTGAGGGAGGGAAGATAAACTTTAACCCATGTGTGACTGTGTGTGTTTGTATGTGAGGCGGAGGTTGCACCTGCCATAGCGGAGATGGGGCTGGAAACGGATATTTCTAAGGCAAACAAAATGGTGGTAGGGGAGACCGTGCTGGGCAAAGGAAGAGCCAGCTCAAGGTCAGAGTGCCTCCAGGTCACAGAGCTGCGAGATCACAGAGGAGCAAGGTCATGGCACCACCAGGTCACAGAGCTGCGAGATCACAGAGGAGCAAGGTCATGGCACCACCAGGTCACAAAGCTGCCAGGTCATAGAGCTGCAAGATCACAGAGGAGCAAGGCCATGGCACCACCAGGTCACGGGGCCACCAGCTTATAGAGCTGCGAGGTCACAGAGCTGCGAGATCACAGAGGAACCAGGTCACTGAGCAGTCAGGTCATAGTCCCCAGGTCACAAAGGAAGGTAGCAGCCCAGGGCTGAAGCCCAGGAGGGCATGCTTGCACCCAGCCCCTGCAGTCCCGGTTCCAGCTCTGGTTTATGCATTATTTTCCCCTAATTGCATCTGATGCTGGTGGATGCCAGCCAGGGAGGGCCTTAGATCACATCAGGGAGCCATCTGCAAATCCCCATGCAGGGGGTGGTGGCCTGAGGGCAGCTTTCCTGAGGGGAGCTCAGCCCAGGGAGGCTCTGTAGCTCCCGGTGGGGAGGGAGTGGGTGGGGGTGGAGCGCCTTCTTCCCCTCCCCCACCAGCCTGTCTCAGATTTGGGTCTGTCATCTGGATGGCGGCTGACTTGGGGGCCCTAGTCCTTGAATGCTGGAGGCTGCCGATACCGGGCGCCCCCCCCTCACGTAGGGGGCTGATCCGTGCCTTTGTGCAATGGCTTGGGAGTCCCTGAGCGGGAGATAGAGCCAGGGGAGCTGGGTTTGGGGGAACCACTCTGGGGGACCTGGCTATTCTACCGGGCAGAGGTGAGCATAAGTTATTCCTGGTGCCCAGGCCCCCAGAGCTCTCACCTGGCTTCTGTCAGTCAAGGTCAAATTGAGTGAATTAACATAAAAGGGCCTTGAGGTCCTCAAAGGTCCATGAAAATCCAGGGGTCTGCTGGTGCCTGCAGCTCTCAGGGCCCCACACTCAACCGCTCCTTCACTTCCCTCGGGAAGGGGCCCACTGCTCTGTCCCCAGTTTAGTGGTGAGGAAACTCTGGCTTAGGGAGCCCAAGACCGCTTGGAGTGTCACAGGTCTACTTGACTCCAGGCTTCGTGCACTCCACCTGGCACCAATGTTGCTGCCCAGACCAGAGAGGTGCCCTATTCCCTTCATCTGGCCTCACGTTCCAGGGCAGACACCGAGGCCAGGCAACTAGGGACAAATCCCACTCTTACCCGTGTGACCTCAGGCAAGTTGCTCAGTGGCTCTGGGCCTCGGCTGCTTCACCTGTAGGATGGAAGTGAGCAGTGGCACCTGCCCCGCAGCTGAGGCAGGGAGGGCACAAGCTACCTCGGGAGGGTGCCTGGGGCATGCTGAGTGCCGGCCCCAGTCACCCTCCTGGAGCCTCTACGGAGCGCCTGAGTGTGGCTGCCATTTATCTGTCACAGCTGATGGCACCGTGGGCGGTCGTGCTGGGCTCGGTCTTGTCTGCCCCTTACACTGGGAGCTCCTGGAGGGCGTGGGCGCAAGTCACTTATAGGAGCAGGTGGGGACCCACGCCCTCTAGCCCGCCACCTTGGGGAGGAGTCTGCGTGCAAAACGACACAGAAGGGAATTCAAGCTGGGTCCTTCGGCCACGGGGTCGTAGAAAGCCAGGCAAGAAGGAGTCAGGCAGAAAGGACAGTGGGTGGGGTGGGAGGGGGCACAGTGCCAGTCCCTGGGAGCCAGTGTTCCCTGCCTCGCCGCTGCAGGCAGCCTGGGGCTGCCCTGGGCCCTGCGGCATCCACCGGTTCCCAGAAGCCCAACAAGTGTCTCCTTGTCTTCCTGGGACTCCTGGTTCTGGGCTCCTTGTCCTGCCCTGTTCCCCGCAGCTCTGCACACGGCTCTTGGCAAGAGCGGCCGGGGCACCGGGCGGAGGCTGGCCGCAGTGTGCCGCATTGTAACGAGCCGGCATCCCTTGGTGGCGCCCCCTCCTCACCCCTGGCCATTTGCTGTCTGCTCTTGGGCTCTGCTCCTCCCCAGACTGGCAGAAACTGGGCCTCTCTCTGAGGGGTGGTCTGAGCCCTGCCAGGGCCTCTCGGGGCACTCCCCTCCTACCGGAGACAAGAGAGGCAAGCTGGGCTGAGCCATGGGCAGGGGTAGGGGAGGGCCCAAGCATCAGGGGTCCTGCGCCCACCTAGCTCTATTCCAGGGCCTCAGTGGCTTCTCCCCAATCCCTCATTGCCCTGCTGTCTTTGCTATCTTGCTCTGTCCTCTGCCCTGTGTGCCAGCCTCAGGCATCTCAGGGCCTGGCCGTGAGATGGGCCCAAGTGGGAATGGCTCCGGCTCGGGGTTGGCAAGGTGTGGCCGAGCCCGGCACACAGACAGGCCCTGTGTGCTTACTGTTTGCTGTCTCTTCTGACAGTTCCGTCAAGGCCTGCTGACAGGCCAACTCCTGTCCTACTTTCCTCCCCACGTCCCACAGCTCTCCCTGTCTTCCCCGGAGACTTCCAGAACTTCCAGACTGAAAGGAACCCGAGAGGTCATGCTGTCTAAACCCCTGCCTCCAGCTTCCTTGCTCAAATCTCACTTTGCCCTCTGCAGCCCAGGTTAAGCTCTCAAAACCAAACCTGGATCTCTCTAAAATTGTCAATGGCTCCATACTGCCCTTGGGACAAAGTTTGAGCTCCTTAGCTGAGCCCCCAGAAGATTGTTATGACGAGGCCCTACAACTTCTCCAGCCTCAAACTGTGCCACACAGCACACCTGCACCCCCGCCTGTCTCCCCACGTTCCAGCCACCTGCAGCAGCTGTCAGCCCCCTGGTGGGCTAGACTGTGGCCCTATCTTCTCTGTCTGGCTGCCTTTTCATCTCCCTTCTCTCCCCTGCATCCTCATTCACCTGGACCTCCTCCTCTGTGAAGCCTTCCCTGATGACCCCACATACTCCACAGATCACCCACTTTGTTGTGCTCTGTGATGGGCTGAGTGGCCCTCCACTGTGGAATCTAGAACAACAGGGATTGCCCCGGATTCTCCATGGCACTGCTTCTCGCACCAGGACAGAAGCTCCTGGGGGGCAGGCGGCCCTGTCTTTGTTGATTTCACTTCCCTAGAACCTAACATGGTATCTTAAATAAGAATTCTCTAGAAGCACGGGGAATCACGTGCCTGTGATTAGTGGTGAGTGTGTTCTCAGGAGAGACCAGTGAGGGTGTGAGGAAGCAGGGCAGCAGAAGAGGGGGTAGGCAAGGATGTGGTTTCAGGGGGAGTCTGGCCCTGGCCTCGTCCGGAAAGGGAGCTCCCAGTGTCAGTTGCGGCAGAGAGTGCCAGAGTCAGAAAGTGAGATCTAGAAAGAAAAGAAGGAGCAAGATGAATGAGCCAGTGAGAGAGTAGGGCGAGGACAGAGAGAGGATAGGCAGAAGAGGGTGGGAAAGAGCAAAGTAGGGGGAGACAGGGAGATAGAAGGAGAGAGCGAGCGAGTGAGAGCGAGGGCTCACTGGAGAGCAGCACAGCTTGTGCTAGCTAGCATATCCCAAGCCTCAAGGTCCTGGGGTCTCTGGCTGTCCCAGGCTCTCCCGGCAAAGCCAGGAGTCACGGCCCGGGCCCACACGGGTAAGGAACTGAGCAGGGCCTCCTGGGCTGGCTCCATGTGCCATGCCCCCGGCAAGCTTCCCGAGGAGCCCCGAGGGGGAGCATGGGGCCCGATAACTACCTCTCCGCATTTCTGGACAGGTGTGCATTCTGAAATCGTACAGCTCCTGGAGGAGGGGGACGGCCTCCTTAGGGTCTCCCTGTCACCGCAGAGGAATCTGAGGCCCGGGAGACTTGACAGGGCTCCCAGGTGAGTCCCTGAGGGAGAATTCTCATCCCTGGATTCCCTCTCCTCTGGCCTCCTCCTCACCTTCTATCCAGAGGCAAGAACGCCAGGGCCAGGAAGGGGGTGGGAGAGTGGTCCCCTTGGCCTCCAGCCCTCAGGGACTTGCCCAGCTCTGGCTGGGGGCTGAGCCCTTCTTTCTACCTGCTCAGAACTGGTCAGAGGAGAGAGGGCGGGCACAGGGCCTGGTGGCTGGTGGAGAGGGAGCAGCGCCGGATGCTGGAGGACCTGGGTTCTAGTCTCAGCTCGGCCGCCAGACAACCTCGGACCTTGAGTTTCCGGGAGCCTCCAATTCCTCGTCGGTAACAAGGATAGCATCTGTCTCCCCACATTGTACAAGCTGGTTGTGAGGGCCTGTCCAGGGAAGACAACTTCTCAGAAGCCTCTCGAGGGCCCTAGGTAAAGCCCGTAGTAGACTAGTCCTGCTGCTGTAACAAATGATCGCAGACTCCATGGCTTGGAACAACAGACGTTTGTTCTCTTGCCGGTTCTGGAAGCCGGAAGCGTGCTGGCCTGGTCTTAGCAGGCCAAATGGGCTGTGTCAGCAGGGTCTACGTTCCCTCCGGAGAACTGAGGGGAGAATCGGTTCCTGGCCTCTTCCAGCTTGCTGTGGCCGGACCAGCCTTCCTTGGCCTGAGGCCACATCATTCCAAACTTGAAGGACAGCAGCTTCAAATCTCCATCTGCTTTGCCCTCACAGGGCCTTCTCCTCTTTCATCTGACTGATGTGTAGACTGGGATCAGGGAAGTCACATGGCAGCCCAAGGTCACAGCCAGTGAGAGAGCCAGAATTTGAACTCAGGCCTTGGAGACTCAAGCCTGCGATCTCTGCTCCATCTCAGCTACAAGCCGCCTGAGCTGGGGCTGTCCTCCTGAGGCCTCTTCAGGGGAGCCATCTGGAGCTGGCCTGTGGCCATCCCCGGCTTGTCTCCAGCCAGTGGATCTGGGACTTGGAGAGTAGGCTGGACTACGGCATCTAAATAAAGGACAGCCTCAGGATTAGAGCAGAAGGGGGGGAGGACGCTAGCTGCATCTGACCAGCCCGACAGGGTGGCCTTGGTGTTTCATCGTCAGAAGGCTGGTGTGGGCAGTCCTTAGCCGTCAGGCAGGGCAATCCGGATCTTCGGGGCTGGGGTCAGCCCAGGGTCAATGCCGACATGAAAACCAGCCGACTGGAGCAAGACCACCTACGTATTTAAAAGATCTTTGAGAGCCAAGGGGCCATGTCCTCTCTTGGGCATGGAGACAAGGTGGGCCCCAGGCTAGGGATTAGGACCTTTTTCTTTCATTCTTTCTTTTTAAAAAAGATTTTATTTATTTATTGGAAAGATAGAGAGACAGCGAGAGAGGGAACACAAACAGGAGAAGCGGGAGAGGGAGAAGCGGGAGAGGGAGAAGCGGGAGAGGGAGAAGCGGGAGAGGGAGAAGCGGGCTTCCTGCTGAGCAAGGAGCCGATGTGGGGCTCAATCCCAGGACCTGCAATCATGACCTGAGCCAAAGGCAGACACTTAACGACTGAACCACCCAGGCGCCCCTTCTTTTGCTTTAAGAATTTTTCCTGATGCCTGTCAGGGCCTCTTCTGCCTTCTTTTCTTGTCCTGTTGGGGGAATGGCAGAGTCTGTCCTGTTTCTTACTGAGTTCTGGGGAAGAGAGAAAATGAACCTGTGTGCGCAGACCTGCGCGTGTGCTGAGGGGCGAAGGGACGGAGCTATTTAAATTTTTTTTTTTTAAGCCAGCTGGGCCCACAGAACTCAACACTGCCTGCTCTGTTCCCTGTTTCAGACCCAGAAAAAGAGAGCCAGCACGAGAGATCCCAGAACACGGGAAAGACGGCTTGTGGCTGAAGTCGTATCTGGGTTAAAAACCCCAGGAGTGCTCCTCTTTAATTTTTTGGTACAGCAGGATCAAGGAATCAATTCACTCTGGTTATGCTTCCTCCCATTGTTTCTGTGGGCCGTGTTTGATCTGTGTTTCACGTGTAGATCTGCTATCCACGCTCTGAAAGCAATAATGTATTCGGCGTTGCACTGGGTCAGGCTCCAACCATGAAAGCCCTTTTATTTTATTTTATTTTTTTATTTTTTGGATGATTTCAAAGAGACACACACACACACGAGCACACACACGTATATACACGCAGACACACAGTGTTTGCGTAAAGGATTAAGAGAGAATGAAAGGCCCGGTTCCAGAACACGAGCAGGGTTCCGGGACACGGATGGGCCTGCGGCAGTGGCCCAGTCAGTGGCCTCCACCCGCTGACCTGGGCCAGCTGTGTCCCCTGTGAGTTGTGTGTGCCCGAGCCCTGCGGCCGGGGTGGGGGCCGTGGGGGTGGGGGTTGTATACAGCCGATCTGGTGCGCCCGGTGAGGCTGCTTTTAGAAACCACGGCTTCCAGTGAAAAAGCAATGCTCACAATGGAGAAGTCTTCCCCTTCCTTCTGGTCAAAAGCTGAACGGGGGAAGAAAAGGACATTTCCCAGCTGCAGGATCCTGAAAACATACAATCTCCAGCTCCTTCCTGCACTGAATCTGGGGGGAGGGGGCATTTACTGGCATTTTAAAGGTGGGAGGGAAGTCGAACACCTGGATATGGCGAAGGGGGGGCGATGGGAACATGCACAGGAGGGATGGGAGACCAGACAGGCAGGACAAATAAACCCCCTGGGGCCGTCCGTCCAAGACCAGCTGGGCGTTTCGGCGCGGGGTGGTAGGAGTGGACAGGGGCTGCGTGCTGTGCCAAGGGCCGGCTGGGTATTGCCGCCAGGCTGTGCCAAGCTCCCGGCTGTTGGATACTACAAAACTGCATAGATGAAAAACGAAACCAGCAGCCACCGAAGGGGGGGGGAAACAACAACAATAACGACAACCCAACAACCTCACAATCGCCACCTGGAACCACCCACGCAGCGCCCACCCAGCCCTTCCCATGGCCGAGCCTGTTGTGCGCTCGTGAAAACATTGCGCTGCGCGTCCTCTCCCTTTATGTAGATAAGGTGCCCGCCGCCGCTGGCCGCCCGCCAGCTTTCTGTCTCTGAACTTGGGGCTTCAGCGCCGCACAGGAAAGCCGCTCTCTAATGCCGCTGGCCCGAGTGTCAGCAGCACCCCCAGGGTCCCCGCGGCTTTGTGCTCCCAGAAGGATGATTTGTTTGACAACGGGCTTTCCTTCCAGACTGTCCTTCCAGGCTGGCACGGCGCGTGGGTCCCCTGAGACACGACAGGGCTGTGGAGAGCCGGAGCAGGCACCTCGGGCCACGGAGTCAGGCCACTGCCTAATTATGATGGCCGCATAAAGGAAAGGCAGACACAGTGGAAGGCCAAGGAGGGTCTTTGGTTTCACGGACTAACTGAAGCGTTTGTGCTCATCAGGCCTGAAAAAGTTAAGCGCTGGGGGGAGCAGGGCCGACAAGACTGGACTCATTCTATGGCACACAAAAGATTTTTTAATAAGCTCTGAGAAAGGTCCCCACCCCCACCGTTCACGTCTTTCTCTCCCTGTCTCATTCCAAAGCTTCTGCATTAGCCAAAGAGACAGCTAGGCAAAACGGCCTGGGAGGTTGGCGAGGACGCTTTCAGGGAGCCGTTCTGCCCGGGTGGGCCCCTGGGGGACTCCCACAAGGTCAAGGAGGGCGCCCCCGGCTGGGGATGGGGCAGGACAGCCGTGAGCAGCGGTGGCAGAGCCGGCGCTCTGGGGAAGCAGGGGCCGTGTCCTGTGGAGAACACTGCGCCATCTCTGCTCCCATCTCCTTCCAGGCTTGCTCCAAGAATCCAGAATCTCAAACTGGCCTGACAATGAGCCATCGGGCTCCTGGAAGCTGCTGGGGAAGGCCGGAGGGACTTATTTACAAGCGGCACTTGGAGTCAGTTTGTAGGAGCTTTGGGTGTGGAATTGCAGAATCACAAAGCTTGGGCAAATGAGAACCTCTGTTTGCAGGCCGGGGTCCCCCTCCTCATTGTCCCAAACCCCTTCCCTTCATACTCACTGAGGAGGAGGCCCCAGGGACACCTGGGACAACCCGCCCACTCTTCCCCCCATGACGTCCGGCTATTGTCTTGGGGACTCAAGGGAAGGTCTTGCCTAGCTGTCATATTGTGACTAGTCTCATAGATTATATTAAAGGCAGGGAGTGGTCAGCATAGAGTCCAGAGGTCTAACATGATTGTCAGAGGGAATTCTCCGGTGCTGCCCGGGTGGAGACACTGACCATGATCTCTGGTTCTCCTTTCCACGATCCACCAGCAGCAACCTCACTCTAATTCCCAGGAACCTCAAAGAGGATTGTTCAGAGGTGAACATGGGCTTTCCTGCCCGTGGGGAAAGTCATACCCCCTTTGCCAATGGCTGCGTTGGCATCTGACTTACGCATTGATTTTTCTGAGTTGGGTCTGGCTGCCCCTGGTCTGTTCCAGGTACACGGACCAAATTCTGTTTCTGAGTCAGTCCATACATGTGGTCTGCAGGGTGCCCCCCTCTGCCCCGTGTCTGAGAGTTTCATTCCCCTCTGGAACTGTAGCAAGCCTTATTTGTGAGGCCAATCTCTTATTTCGGGGCAACACTACCCCTGTCTTTTTTTTTTTTCTTTAAAGGTTTATTTATGTAATTTAGAGAGAGAGAGAGAGAGAGAGAAGTGTGAAGGGCAGAGGGAGCAGAAGAGAATCCTTAAGCAGACTCCCCGCCCAGTGCGGAGCCAGATGTGGGTCTCAATCTCAGGACCCTGAATCGCAACCTGAGCTGAAACCAAGAGCTGTATGCTCATCTGACTGGGCCCCCCAGGCCCTCCCCCCCACTGCCTTGGTTTTGACTGGTGCATGAGACAGGTGAGACTGAGGGTGGGGTAGTGGTGGAGGGGTGCTCTCAGAGGGAAGGAAAAGAAAAGGAGAAGGGGACAAGAGGAAGCCTACTTCTCATTTCACATCAGTCCTGGCCTGGCAGCTGCCCTTTCCCACTTGGAGTTTTGGCCTTTTGGAGGTTGTGTGATAGGGGAATGGAGAAGAGGAGAGAAATCAAGGGCTCCCATCAAGACTCTGAACCGTAGCTTGTTTCTGGAATGATACAAAATTGATGCTTTGCCCAAGAGGAAACAAACAAACAAACAAACAAAAACTAGGAACGGCGACACGTTGCTTATCGAGAAGTTTCTTGGCTTAGCAACGTCAAGTGTCTGGAACAATCTCGAAGACTCAAACTATGTGAGGAATTCCCTGCTCGAAAGTCCACTGATGGTGCACCAGGGAAGAGTGCGAATCCTTTTCCACGGGAGCCTGTTTACTCTTATTTCATAAACTATTTTAACAACTTGGAAAATTCTGGAATGCCTTCCAACTCCTGCTTTTGTTTTTGTGTTTGTTTCGACTTCCATGGCTGGGTGAGCACGGGGGCCCTTCATTGGGGTCGGAAATACAAGAGGATAAGGAGCGAGCTGGAGGGAAGAGGAGTGAGTTTCTGTGGGGACACTGAGACCCCTCTGGGCCATGGCAAGCAGCGGGGAGGGGTTACTGTCCACATCTGAGCAAAAGAGGAGACAGGAACAAACCAGAAACAAGAGCTCCAGGGGGACAACAGGGTAGGGCCACCTAGGGAAGGGGCACATTGGCACAGAAGGCTGCCTTGTCTTTCAGCATGACACAGTTGTCCGTGTCCCGAGTGAGTGGGCCACCAAGACAACTTCAACTGAGTCAGCGCCCTCAAAGGAGACAGGGAAATGTGTAATGCAGTTTAGACATGGTTTGCTTAAAAACAGGTGTGCGTTTGCTTTTAAATCTTCGAGTTTCCAGGGGGTGAGCTTAGCCTGCACGTTCCTGTCTTTAAAACAACCCATTCTTCCCTTCCCCGCTCATCGCTCATCGAGGGTGGGGTTCGTGTTTTCCCTACATGTTAAAGATAAATCTTCTTAAAAGATAAAAAAAGATAAAGGAAAATTTCTGCTGGCTGCCGGAGAAATTTCAGTGTATCTCACTTGCCATAGGAAGCTTGGCATTCCTTTGAATGCAAAATGCAGGAAGCATGCCCATCAGAGCATCCTTTCATTTGAAAACAATTGATTTGTAGCCCTGTTGCCTGGCTTCCGGGAGGGAGGATTGAACAATAGGAAGCAGAGTGCTCCCACTCTCTCTGTTCCTGATAAAGGGAAAGGGGACCCTCGGGCTGGCAAAGCCCACCACAGGGCTCCATGGGTGTGGTGGGACTAGCCCAAGAGTTCCCTCCTTGGTTAGGCTTGGGGCTGAGCCTAGGTTTCATTGCTACGCATCTTTCTTCTTTGGGTGATTATCTGTGGGACACACACGCACACACACACTTGAGAACCACTGCTTTAGAGGGAAGGAAGCTCATTTATTGAACATTTAGGGCTCTGCCCTGCATTTCATGGGCACTCCATGTGTATTGGTTAGAAGGAAGGAAAGTGAGAGAAATAAATGTTACTGTAACGGCCCAAAGCCATGGCTCTCAATCGTGAAGGACCACACATTGGAATCACCCTTGGGGCTTTAAAGAGTACTGAGGCCTCTATCTCAGCCCCAGAAATTCAGACTTGTTTGGTCCAGAGCGTGGCATGGGCATGAGGGTTTCTGGAAGCTCTCCGGGGATTCTGAGGGAGCAGCCCTGGGTAAGGACCACCGATCTAAAGGATCCGGATTCAGCATTGGAAAGAACTCCTGGAGCCTCTTGAGCTGTGTGCCTTTGAGCGGATGGCTAGGGTCTCAGTTTCCATATCTACCAAGTGGGCGGAGGGCATAGAGAAGGCGCTGGAACAGCGGGTAACAACAGGCGATTCCTGGCATTTCCGTGCTAGAAAACAGCCCACGGAAAGATCTAAAATCACCTTCCCGTCCTCCAGGTCTTGAGGCGGGCTGTCTCCTCTCCTCCTTAGCTCCAACTGCGTCGCTTGCTTGGGTGGGGGTTGAGGTTCACGAAATATGGGCAGGTTGGCATAGAACCTGCAGGGAGAGCCTGGCAGAGTTCGGCAGACCCCGGGAGTTGGGTTTTCCCTTTAAACCTTTCAGAGGAAAGATGGAGAAGAAAATCATGCCCTTATTGAGGGGCTCTGAAAACAGCCAAGCGCTGGTGACTCCCGCTGCCCGCCCTGGGCCATCCCGGGGCATGCACAACGACAGGGCACCCCAGCTGAGCGCTCTGGACTTCCAGCCACCCCCCCCGCCTGCCCCCCCCCCCCCCCCCCCCCCCCCAGCCTTTGATGAGCGACACAGAGCGAGTGAGTGGCTCGCAGGGAAGGAGAACGCTCTTTCCTCAGCCCTGGGGACTTGTTCAGCTGTTCGGCATTTAGCAGAATCTGGCATGCATTCTGCACAGCGCTGCACCCCTTCCCTCCCAGCTCAGACTGAGCAGAACTGCCCAAGCAAGCTTCCACTGCCACGGACAGCAAGCCTGCAGGGCTGCGGGAGCGGGTACCCGGGGCTCTGGCAGCCCCAGCCCGGCTTTGGGTGACCTCTACCAGTGCTCTGGTCTGGCGATGGCGGAGTGAGGTCCCCCCAGCTGGAACCCAAGCTGGCAGGCGCACGGGGTTGGGGGGAGCCCTAAATCGGGGGTGGGGGTGCTGTGCCTGGGCTGAAATGTTCCGGTGATGATAATGACTACCGTGCGTTGTCTGTAATTATGCACTCTCTAAGCCCCCGGGGCTGGGGTGGTGTATTTGCCTGTGCTGTTTGGGGGTTGATCCTGCTGTCAGCGCTTAGCAAGAATTAACAGTGACGCTCCGCGCACCCCAGTCATAACACTAAATCTGATCTGCATGTTTATGATTCATTATAAAAAAAAAAAAAACACCCCACCATCGCTGAAACCCCTCCAAGCCCATCATTGAAAGAAATTATGCTCAGTTGAAAGAGCCATTTGACGTCACGGAGGACCTACGTGCCTTTTCATGAGCGGCTGGAATTAGAAGCCTGCGCTTCGGCAAGTGTAAACGGGATCCAGACTTGGAAGCCTCTGCGTAGCCAGCAACCTGTTTTCCAGGTGCGGGTTGCTCACTTTCCGGATCCTCTGAAGCCGGATATTTTTAAGATTCCTGGCAGGCCACTGCCAGCTCGCTTATCACGCCCTTCTGGGCCACACCAAGCTCCTTCAAGGCAGTGTAGGTTCTGGGAAGGCCAGCCTGTTTTTCTTCTCCTCCCCCCCACCTCCTCCTCTGCCTCCCCCTTCCTCTTGCTAGCTTTTTTTTTGGATAGTAGGAGAAGCCCACACTTCAAGTGGGAAGGACAAAACCCCCAGCATTCCCAAATCAAGGAAAAAAAAATTAATTGCAGATGATGGGCTCTTTGGGGTTTTCTGTGGCTCCCATTTACTTTATTGCTTGGTAATTTGGAGTTTTCTAGTAATTCTTTTACATGAGGTCAGAAGACAGGAGGACAGCATTTCCCTCTGAGGTTCTGGCAGCTCAATCCTGTGGGAGGAGCAGGGGTCCAGGTGGCGGGACTCCGGGTTCAAGTCTTCCATCGTTCCATACCCACAAAGGTGGATCGTGAGAAATCCTACCTCCCCCGTCTCTTTAAGTCAAATAAGGATAAGGAAACAAAACAAGAGATGGGGAAGATGGGGGTTCTTGGGAGAACTTAATTAATGCGGTTTTTTGTTCCAGTTACTACTGCTGTGTAATACAGGATCCCAAACTTAGTGTCTTAAAAGACAAACCATTTCATTATGTTTGCAGATCTGTGGCTCAGAATTTAGGCTGGGCTCAGCTGGGCGATTCTTTTATTCCTCATGGCATCCAGTGATGGGTCGGCTGGGTCTAGATGCTTCTCTCATGTGCTTGGCGCCTTGGAGGGCATGAGCTGTGGCCCGGAGCTTCTTCACGGGACCCCCAGCAGGACGGTCTCAGGTGATTGGACTTCCTATGTGGTGACTGGCTTCCACTGTGATGAGTACCTCGAGATAGCCAGGTGGGAGCTACATGGCTTTTTTGGACTCAGCCTTGATGGTCACAAAGTGTCACGTGTGATGGATCAAAGCAGTCATAAGCCTACTCGGATTCAACAGGAAGGGACGTAGACCGCAATCCTTTTTTTTTTTTTAGACCCCGATTCTTGACAGGCTGCATATCATAGGATTTGGGGGTTACACTTGACAACAGAGTCAGTTTCTGTTCTCACACAGCTCCCCATTTGTATTTTATAGTGCGGTCACCTCTGACATTTCTTTGATTTTTGCAAAAACCTTGCATTGGGGGTGGTGTTATTGTACCCATTGTGTTGATAAGGAAGCTGAGGCTTGGAGGGGTGACCCCATCTGCCCAAGTTTGTATGATAAACGAACAATGAAATGAGGAGCGCCTGGCTGCCTCAGTGGGTGGAACCTGTGACTCTTGATCTCAGGGTCATGAGTTCGAGCCCCACGTTGGATGTTGAGATTACTTAAAAAAAAAAAAGGAAATTAAAAACAAACAAAAGAGATGAACCTTGAATCTACCCTTCCCATGTAACAGATTTGGAAGATGTATGTCTTACGGAGAAGTACAGAAAGTTGTTCTTGAGAAGTAGTTAGTATCAAGTAATTACTTGAGAAGTAATGTATCTTCCAAAACAAGGTTTTTTTTTTTTTTTTAAACTATTGGATGAGTTGTTTGGGAGATCTGTCATTTACACGAACACACAGACAGAGCTGAACTCATTCTTTGTGGAGAATCTTTTGGGCTGTTGCCTCTGGTCTTCCTACTCTCACCTCTGAGTCCTAAACCAGCAGCCCAACCATAAAATGCTAATTCATCTAATACAAACGTGGAGAATTAAAAAAAAAATTGTGGAGAATTGTAGAAGTCAAGCTTAGCACACTGGCAGCTCACAGGGTAAATATTTGATCAGTGAGTAAAAATTCAAATTTGCACTATTTGCTGAAGGTGAAAAGTATATTAGGGAATGAATATAATGGGGGTTAAGAGGGTCTGTAGGAGGCCTCCTCCAGGGTTCCAGCCCCCTTCTTCTTGCTGACCCAAGTTATAGGCAGGAGGACGCTGGGTACCTCCAACCAAGCCCAGCCCCCTGGCTTCGCTCATCCACCCCCAGCTGTCCTCCTCTGCCATCATTTGTGTCACCCTGGCCAGGCCCCAGAGATCAGAGATCAGAAAGGGAAATCGGGGCTGGAGTTTGCCCAGAAGGGTTAGCACTGTCCATATGTGTCCCCAGACCTCTTCTGTTCCTCTTCTGGATCATCCAGAGAGAGAAATGGTGCTTTGGAACAGACTAGACCGGTCAGGAAGGCGGCAGGTATCTGGAGAATGTGTAAGTCACTCCAGTAACAAGGCTCAAACATGAAGCCGGGGCTCCAGATTCTTGGGAGGTGAAGTGGGAGTGACAACCGGTTACTGGCGAGCAGGGGAAGGAAGGGGACAGAGCTGATGGGCCAAGCCGTGGAAGTCTTGCGGGCCTGATTGGTTTTGTCCTCTGTAACTGAGGTTGACTTCATCTGAGGCTTGTCCTGAGCTGTCCCGTGCCCCAGTGGGTGGCACAGCAGAGTCTAAAAGGACCCGTCCTGGAGAACCCGCGCTCATGTCCACAAGTAAGCCTTGGCCTTAGGGTCTTTCCGAGGTGGGCCAGCCCTGGGGTGGCTGCGGGGTACCAGGAGGCAGGGCCGGAATGTAGCAGGAGATCATGGTGAAGGAATCGGTCCAGAATTCTCATCCATAGGCCTGGGAGAAGTGAGCGATCAAAACCACCACGCTTTCCTGGGCAGCCCATATCTTTTAGGGACCGGTCCTTATAAAGGCTTGGCTACTTTGGCTCCTGGCGGGACCCTGTGCTGGGGCCCTCCCCTCCAGAGCTGTGTCTGACAGGTTAGTTGAAACCCTGCCAGGCCTGCATTTCAACTGGCCTCCCTGCTCTGCCTCTCTGCCGGGTCCTGTTTTCCCCTCCTTCCCCTGAGGGATAGATCTCTCCCAAACATTCTGCCCCTAAACTCCATCTCAGAGCGTTTCCAGGGAACTGTCCCTGCCCCAGAGGGTAATCCATACCTTTGGGTCATGGATTCCATCCCAGGGACCGGCAGGACTCAGGTGTTTTATTATTGTCTCTGGGGGTTTGGTCCAGTTTCCTCTAAAGTGTTCCAGAAGTTTCCTCCACTGATTGTACTTATTTCCACTTGCGTGGAGAGATTATCCCAAATGTAATAGACTTCTTCACTGGGGGCGACCCACCTCCTCCACCCTGGCCCTCAGCGTGAATTTTATTCTACTGCATTTCATGGGCCCCTCTGCCCTCCCTCCCCAGACACCCCCAATCCCAACTCCAGCCCCTGTTCCTGGAAAGGACTCCTGTGCCCCCTCAGGCCTGCTCTCCTCCGGAGCTCATTCTTGATGACGGTGGCTCTCTGCCAGGGTCATTCGGAAGGTGTCCCTCTGCACGAAAAAAACCTCATCTTCTGCCAGCCACCGGGCCTTTATTGTTGGCGTGCGGACAAGCCAAATTGCTTGGCAGGCCACACGCCGGCCCTTAGTCACTGTCTCATCATCGTGGCCATCGTTCCTGCCTTAGTGTCCCCTCTCAGGCTCTCAGTCCCCACGGTATTTGCTGCCTTCTCCTGCTGGCGTGGAGGGGCCCAGCCTGGGAACCCCCGGATGTTACTTCCCAAGGGCCCCAGGGAGGCCCAGCTTGCGGCTCAGATCCTTGGCTCATGAGCCAGGAACTTTTCTGACCCGCTTGGCAGCCACCTCCCCTCATACCAGATGCCTAATTAGTAGCTCAGGATCTCCTCCTTCTCCTCCTCCAACTTCTCTTTTCACCACCCCCCCGATGGGATGGTCACTGAAATTAGGGGTGTGTTTTCAGGCATAGCATGGCCCCAGGGGTGGGAGGCGGTGTTTCCAGACTGTGCTCCTGGTTCTAGCCATTTCAGCTCAATTCGCCATCCATTTATTGCACACCGCGTGGTGGCAGCGGGTCGCTGGTGCTGGCTGGCACAGGGCCTGCCAGGGTGTGGTTGAACAGGAAGTGGCTCCTCCGCGCCCCCCCCCGCCCCCCCCAGAAGTCAGGGAGGGGAGGGCATTGCCAAGGGCAAGTCTAGCCATCCATTTTGAGGCTCGCCCTTCCCCAGCCGCGGGAGAACCTTCTTTGGCAAACCTGGGGGCGAGGGGGCAGGCCGGGCCGAGCCAGCTGCACACCCCTGCGGGGACCCAAAGGACGCACTCCCCTCACCAGAGCCTGACCCAGGCTCCAGCGTCCTCCTCTCGGCTTCATTTCCACAAAGGATCCAAAAAGCCAACCCAACCCAAATGAAATGCCCACATTTTATTGCTTGCAGTGTTTTAGTTCTAATTTGGCTTCATTTGGAAAAGAGGTTTTACTAAGTGGCATAAATTGAGCCTAACAAATTTTAAAACTAAAACAGCAACACCCTAAATGTTTAAAACTGTAATTGGAGAGGGAGAACAAGTGAGTCGTCTGGGAGGGGCGGTGCAGGAGGCAGAAGAAGGGGGGGGAGGGGAAGAAATTCAATTTCTGTCCTACTTGGCAAGAGGGTAATTTCCTGCTCCCTCTCCCCTGGGCCCCAGCCCTGTCCCCTCCCTCCCTTGGAGAATGCACCCAGAAGCCTCTAGAACTGGTGCCCGCGCCCTGTGGGGTGACTCGTGCATGGTGGGTGCTTAGGAGAGATTGGGCGAGCTCGTTCTTTTCCTCCATGCGGCTGTGAGCAGAGGGACACAGTGGATTCCTTTCAGAGCTCCCATTTGTCCCCACAGGGGAGGTCCGCAAGTTCTTAAAGGTAGGGTGGGTTGGGGGTGGGGAATCCTACTTGCAGGAGGCTGTTTTCCAGATTCCCTGTGGCCTCTACCCAACCCCGCAGCCTAGCCAACCTCCCACCCCAAAGTCAGGGTCCTACGTGGGAAGGAAACTTCTTGAGAACTCTGGGCCCCTCTGCTGATCCCTGGGAAAAAGAGGGTACAGATGGGAGAGGGCAGTGGTCTGCCGCTTGGCTCAGGGTCCCACTTTTCCCACTGCTAATGTAAAATATTGTCAGAGATGACAGGTAGGTGGGTAGAGGGTTCCTGCGTGCAAAGCGCGGTCATATGTGTCCTTGCAGAGGTGCCCTGAACTCCAGGGGCCAGGTGAGAAGTCCTGCAGGCCAAGCATATGTCTTTAGGGAACCAGTACTCCTCTGATTTGCCTTTAGTGAGCCCTCTCTCCTCCCAGGAAGGGCACCGGGATACATAAGTAAGCATGGGTGACTGTGGGAAGTATCCCCAAATATTGGGCAGGGGGAGTGGGGAGGGAGCCGAAGAGGTCGTCTGGGGCCTGTCCAGAATCCCTGGCTATGCTAGCCTGTTTGGATCACCCTCTCCCAGGAACTATGCTGCGCTTAGAGCCTTAACCCCATAGCTGGGCATGTGTTTATAGAATGCTACAGCCCAATGGCAGGGATGGCATGGGGGAGCCCATTTGGAAGTTGATGCCTCTTGCTCATGGCTGGCCTCTGTCCTTTGTGATCAGGGTGAACTTGGCCAAGCCCCCGAGTTGTCCAGTTCGACTTTCTCTAGCTACAAAACGAGAAGCGTCGGTCATCATGAAAACGCTTGAAAGCAGAAATACGCCACGTGAGATGAAACTGCTTTCTTCTTTTTTTTCAGCTGATGGGACAATTCCTTGTCTTAGAACACTTGTAATACCAAAAATAAGAACACTGCTTAACTTCGTTCCAGGAAACAGGAGGTTTAGTAACAGGATACAAAGGTCTCCTACAGAACCTGAGTCTGGAAAAACTGCTGGGGGCCGCGGGGACCGGAATGGAGCTCTGGCGACCTGGAAACGGGGCTGCGGTTTGTCTCTCCCTCAGACGGGGTCCATGGCTGCTCCTTCCTGCCAGTCTCTGCCTGTTCTGTCTCTGTACCCTGGTTCTTCCTTGGTTGATTTGTCTGATTATACATGGTTCCTTGTGGTGGCCCAAAATGGCAGCTCCAGCTCTGCAAAGTGGTCTAACAGCTCCAGGATCCGCCATTCTCTAACTGATTTTATGTCTCCAAGTTCAAGGTCTCAAAAGAGAACCTAACTGGTTCAGTCCATGTTATGGATTGGGTCAACCCTAGATCAGGCAGAATGCCTTGTCCAATCGGCAGTGATCACGAGGAATATATCTGGTCTCCTAATCCACCCTTTAGGCAGAGACGATGGGTAGAAAAATGTGGAGATTTAACCATAGTCATTTCTAGAACATTCCTTGAATACCGTGTCATCTTTCTTTTCTGAATATGATGGGATGCTTAACCCAGAGCCCTGAACCAAGAAAGTGCTCAAGACATAGCTGCTGATTGTTTGAGGGAAAGTTGTCTTCTGCTCAAGATCTGTTGGCTGTGTTTCCCTCCTTTGCCTGTCATTAGGCCTCTCATCTGGAGTATGTGGTTTCAAGGAAGGGTGATCACAGGTAGAAAGTTAATCTCACCAATGTATAAAATGTTCCTAGAAGTCAATCAGAAAAATATCAGTGGTCCAATAGGAAGTACATGCATAAGATATCAACTCAGGGGTTACTGAAAAGGAGGTACAAGTGGCTTTTAAACATATGACGTGTGGCTCACTGTCACTCGTAATAGAACACAAAGAAAACTACACTGAGATATTCTTTTTCACCTAGTGGATGGATAAAAATCCAAAAAAGTGATAACATACTCTGATGGCAAAGTTATGTACAAACATGTGTTCTCCTACATTGCTTGTGGGAGGGTAAGTTAGTCCAACATTTATGCAGCAGAATTGTATCAGCTAGTTAGCACTGCATAACAAACTATCCCAAATTTTGGGCCTTAAAACCACAGCTTTTTTTTTTTTTTTTTTAAACCACAGCTTTTTGTTATTTCTCACTACTTGGTTGGCTGGGTGGTTCTGCTGATTTGAGTTAGACTCAGCTCATCTTGGTCAAGTTCACTCAAGTATCTGTGGTCAGCTGGAGAGCTGGCCGGGGGCTGGCTTGTTCACGACAATGTCGGCTGGGCTCTTTGACCCTGCTCCGTGCAGGCTGTCATCCCTCAGCAGACTAGCCCGAGCTCGTGCTCAGGCTGACTTGGGCATGTTTCATGACAACTGCAGAGAAACAAAAGAGGAAGTGGAAATCTCAAGCTCATTTTCAAAGTTTCTGTTTGCATCAAGTCTCCTAAGCAAGTTAGGTGGTGAAGTTCAGATTTAAGGGCCAAGGAAGCGCATTTTGCCTCTTGAGCGAGAGAAGCAGCAAAGTCAAGGGTCGAAGGGCAGGGATATGAGAAGAGGTAAAGGCTTGGCGCTAGCGCTACCAATGCAATCAGTCTTCCACGCGTGTGCGATGACATTTGTGCCTGGTTGCTTGCTGCAGCAACGCTTGTGCTAGAGACGACCAAAACAGCCATCAGTAGGGGCCGGGCTAAATAAACTATGGCATCCACGTGCTGGAGAAATCTGCAGCTGAACAAAGGAAGAAGAATCCCCCTGTGTACGGCTGGAAAAAATCCTGAAGGTAGATTAAGGGAGAAGAGCCAGGTGCAGGACAACGTGGCTAGTGCGTTTCCTTTTCTGTAAAAAGGGGAGAGAAATAAGAATGTATGTATTTGTATTGGCTTGTATTTGCATACATTAACTCCTGAAAGAGAAACAAGAAATGAATAGTGTGGGGGTGGGGGAGTGCTAGGTAGACAGGGGACAGGGAGGAGGGGGCAGGGGCCGGTGGGGGGGAGATGTTGCACTGTATAAATAAAAAATAAGTCCCATGCTGACATGATAATATAGATTTAAAAAATTAACATAAAATATCCATCCATGTGTAATAGTAATATAAAAAAAATGAGAGGAAAATAAAGAAAGAAAAAGTCACAGGTCTGCTTGGCTTCTAGAAGTCGAGACAGAAGGCTTTGTGGGATCTAAATTAGACCTTGACAGCTAACCTGCTTTGTCCTTTGCGGATCCCTTCTGGGAAACACCTGCAGTCCGAAGGTTGGTGTTTCTACTCCTGGGCTGTGCTGTCCCCGAGGAGCAACATTCCCCACCCTTGCTTATGACCAGGAGCTGACATTTCTAAAAGATGCCATGTGCGTTTTTCCAGACATGTTGGTGGGTTGATTTGAGCGGAGATGTATTCCATGGCTCTTCAAATGTCAGTCAGTGGGACTAGGAGCTCCTTTTCTCTGTAAGAGCCCAGAGCCATGCGGTCGCGGATTTCCCTTGTGGTGCGTCCTTATGGTCAGGCTCTGGAAATGAGCAGCAGACCGACTCCTGAGCCTCTGGTGAGGGTCAGCCAGACCACAGCCTGGGTACATCTCAACCTGTCCCTGCACCAAAACTGCCAAGGAATGTTGCTCAAGCTGTCAGGTGCCCCCTTTGGGCTCCTAAAGCACCAGCCTGGGCTGAGTTACAGTGCCCGTGCCCCACCATCCCCTTCTGCCTGCCTGTAGGGCTCATGAAATGATGAAAAGCTGCGGGATTGGGCAGCCCCCGGAGAGAGGAAATGACCGGTCTACGCCTGTGCGGCCCATTGTGCAGCAACGAGGAGCCATCCAGCTCACTGCCACGGCCAGCACAGCCACCACAGCCCCCACACACGCAGAGCACCTCCAGGTGCCAGGCACCGCGCCCGATGCCCTGATTCCGTGGGAGAGAAGATAGGGGCAGGAGCTCATTGACTTGAGTGGGACCAACCAAACAGGTGCCTACAGTAAGCTCTGGCGTTTGCTTAATAGTTAAGTAAGTGTCTGGGGCGCCTGGGTGGCTCAGTGGGTTAAGCCTCTGTCTTCCACTCAGGTCATGATCTCAGGGTTCTGGGATCGAGTCCCGCATCGGGCTCTCTGCTCAGCAGGGAGCCTGCTTCCTCCTCTCTCTCTCTCTCTCTCTGCTTGTCTCTCTGCCTACTTGTGATCTCTCTCTGTCAAATAAATAAAATCTTTTAAAAAAATAGTTAGGTAAGTGTCTTTTGTGCAAGGGACAAAACCCAATTCCGGCTAGCTTAAAGGAAAATGGAATGAACGTTTTGCCATCATGTATGCGGAAATGGACGTCTCCTAGAACTCAAGGCAGTGACATGTCTGGGCTCTGGACACTAGGAACTTGGGAACCTCTTCTCTCCATCTCCTTTCTGCTCGTTAGTAGCGTTCTCCTCTCTCACGCAGACTAGCTTCTTTGGGCGACATAGAATATAATGCCTGATACTTTGGGACATTATATACCACAGCTTTGGTAACCTGGTCAGAGATTAACTCACATTTCTCTATTCCAGGTCCAAAGATTCTGGAGAAGGGTCTCACTGGCTCTACTCAGTAGAGTGTTCAGCTCTGGAAGGGTGCGGGGTGGGGGCGGGGTGGTCAGGCAGGAGCGAGGGTAAGACTAGATTTCAGCCTAAGGCAGCAGGGAGGGTCCCCCCAGACCACTGGAGTGGGACCCTCAGGCTTTCCTAGAGAAAGGATTAAAAGGATTGGAGGGGCCAAGAGCAGAAAGGATGAGCCTTGGGAGGAGCTGTTCCAGCAGTCCATGCAGGACATGCCTGTGAGAGAAAATTCTAGAGACATGAGGGGCTAGAGAGAAGGGAATTTGGTGGATTGGATGTGGGCATGAGAGAGAGAATGGGGTCCGGGTCTAGGTGACTTCTAAAGTTTCCCGCTTGGGCAGTGGGAGAGATGGCGGGGTCTTTCACTGCGGGGGGGGTTGCCCTGGTCTTAGGTTGGATACCCCCAAGCAAGACCCTGGGGCCGGGATGTATTTGAAAGTGATTTGTTAGGACCTGCTTTCAGGGAAACCAAACAGGAGTGTGGGGAACTGGGATGGGGAGGGGAGGGCCCCGAGCCAGGATGTGTTACCACACCAAGTCCCAAGGAGGGTATTTGAGCTTGATCCTACAGGGGCCTCTGGGAGACAGGGCAGGTCACCTCTCTAAGTTGACCCTTGTCTGGGACAGGGGGGCCACAATGTTTACTACCTCCCCGGAGCTCCAATTATGGGTTAAGAACTCAATTCAAATTGCCAGGCACTTCTAACTGTGTGCATGGGCAAAGGGAGTCCGGCAGCCTGAGGACAGTCCCCCCGGCACGGGACCCCGTGATGCGCAAACATGATAAAGGGCTTGGAACCATACGGGGGGCCCAGGGCTGACATTGGAACAGGCACACCCATTGCATCTCTAATTCTGCCTGTGTCCTAACATTTATGCCAACCAGTGGGCTCCTTCTTTCTCCTCTCCCTTCCCCCACCCCTTGAATTTCTACTTGGTATTTGATTCTATGAGCCTGTGCTCTGGTTCAAGGTCACTCCCGTCATCCATTCTCTACTTCAGCATATTCCTCGTGCTTAGTCTGAGCGCTCGTACTTCTGCTCCTGCTGCAGCTGGTTCTGATGTCTGCTTCGTGGTCTGGTTGCCCGACTGTACCCCACACCCCCGGACCACAGACTAGTGCCTCTGATTTCGGCATTGGTGGGCCAAGACATGATAACCTTAGGGCCTGGGGGGAGATGGAGGGGGGGGGCGCAAGAGCTACATTTGGAAAGCTTCTCTCTTCCTTTTTCTTTCATTTCTGCTTCTGGCCCCCCACCATCCTGAAAGACACTTCGAGGGTGCCTTCGGTTTCCTCTGGGGTTTCTCATGGCTTTTTGGTTGCCTTCTCATTTCTTGGGCATTTCCAGGCTTGGGAGAGGGAGCCAGTGGCCCAGAGAAGCCTGCCCCTTGCCTGGCTGGCCTCAGCCTCTCACTTAGCCTAGGACCTGGTCTCTCCTGGGCATCCTGCTCAGGTCTGGCTCCGGCTAAAGCCTGTCCAGCCCCTTCCTGGCTTTTGGTGGCTGCACAGACCAGGCTTTGGCCTCATGTTCCCTCTCTGGGCATCTGGTCCCCAGCCATCCCCGGTGAGTGACTTCACCTCTCCTCTCATTGTGGGCAGTGCATAGCACACATCCCCAAGCCGTGGTCAGCACAGGACCTACACACCTGCTAAGGGCCACTGCCACTGGACTCGCATCGAAGTCCAAGGGGAGGGACAGGCTGCTGGAGTCACTGTTCTGCAGCTCAGGGAAGAGAAGGGTGGGGGTTTCATGACTGGGCACCCATCATTCAGAGCTGTCTCTGAGATCCAGGCTTCTGGAGGCTCTCTGGGAGTGCTCTGGGAGTACCAGGGTGGCAGGCGGGGACATGTGGGGGGGCATGGAGCAGTGGCTATTTACTCTACGGTACAGAAGCGTGTCAATATTTTAACATGCGCTACAGCTGTCCTAGCCGTGCGTTTCAGCTGAAGGCCGGCCTGGGTTGTAGGTGGCAGTGAGCAGCTGGGCCGTCACACTGACGGTAAGAGCAGATGGAGTGGTTCTGAAGTGCGACAGGAGAAATTTAGGCTAGTCACTGAAAAATCAATATCACTGCTTTTTACTAAGGAGAGTGGGGCGGAAGTCTCTGAAACTTTGGGGGACGACAAGAGCTGGGTCTCTGAAATGGACTAGAGGAGGCTTTTTTTTTTTTTTTAGGCTGCCTGGCATTAGGGGGATTGGCACACATGATTTCTTTGGCCTGCCTTCCTCTCATCTGCGAGCCAAGATCCCTGAATTACATGCAGTCACGATTCGTCAGAAACCTTTTTTGAGCATGCGCTGTATGCTGGGCATGGAGCTATGTCATGAGCTTACAAAAAGGTGAGTAAGTCAGGGTTCCTCCTCTTCTGGGATTCATCATGGGGTCATGGGGGAGCCTGGGGGATATGGAACACCTCCCCAAAAGATGACCACAGAAGCAGGCAGGAGGTGTGATGGGCTGGGTGAATCATGAGGGGAAATGATTTACAAGCTTGTAGGGGGTTCAAGGCTGGTGTGGCTGAGGAGAGACCTTCGGTTCAGAGCAGGAATGGAATCAGCCTCTAAAAGATTTTCCTTCACCTCTAGAAACGGTGAGGTGGTACTACTTGGTTCTGATCTTCACCTCTAGATAGCAGGACACCTTTTGTCCTTGAAAGCACTCAAATCAGCTTGCCTCGTCAGTGTGAAGTCACCACTTGTTAGCGATGCACAACTGAGATCAGAATCTGTCTTCCTGCCAGCCAGCCAGTACTGAGGCCAAGTGTCTCACAATCTGCTTGGAAGGGCTGCTCGGGCACCTTCCTTCTAAGGTTTCTCCAACCTGAGGATGAGAAGGAGGGCTGTGTGGACCTCCTGTTCCCCCTTCTATAACATGGTGCCTAGGAGGACTGGGGGTGGCCCTCTGTGAGACCTCTACCCACAGAGAGAAGGCTGGTCTCTCGACATAGATCTCAGAGCGTGCCCTAGGAGGTATCCAGGCCAGTCATCTCCTCTCCGGGGATTGCATCTGGGAAGAGGTGCTTTAGCCTCAGTCCAGAGCTGGAATGATCGCTGTGCTCCATGAAATCCTTGGGGACCTGGGATCCTTCAAGCTCTGTGCTTTGCCCTTTGAAGAAAGAGGTCTTTAGCCCCATGGTCCAAGATGGCAGGCGTGATGCCCATGTTTAAGGATAGGATAGAGGAAGTGACTAAAGAGAAAGGAATGAAAAGGCACAGACCAGCTATTTTTTAAGGAAAATTCCTGGAAGCTGACATGTCATGCTTCCATTTATGTTCCACTGGCCAGAACTTAGTCACATGACCATTTCACTGAGAAATGGAGTCTTTCTTCCAGGTGGCCAGGAGACAGGAGATATTGAGGTTAGCTTGTACAGACTCTGTGAAAAATGGCTCAACCTCATCCAAATATTGGGGTGCTTCAACAAAAACACACTGTAAAGATCTGTTAAGAAAAGAAAGGAGCCTAAGTTAAATAGAGACTTATTTTTAATTTTAGCTATTGAGTGTTTTGGCCCTCTCTATGGCTAATCCTTTCAACTCTTGAATGCAAAGCAGTTTTACAAATGTTTCTCCTCTCTTTTTCTCTATGGACTTCTTCTTCTTACATCTTTGATTAAAAAAAAAAAAAATCTTGTTACTTGCAGCCAAAAGCATTTCCTACCGATACAGGTCCTTTTTTCTTCCTTCCTTCTTTCCCTGGCCAAACTCTTTTTTTCTTTTTTTTTAAAGTAAACTCTGTGCCTACTGTGGGGCTCAAACTCATGACCCTGAGATCAAGTGTCACATGTTCTACCGACAGCCAGCCAGGAGCCCTTCTGTGGCCAAACTGTTTATGAAGGTCTACACTTGCTGGGCCCCATCTCTTAGATGCCTTGTCCCTCTTAATCTCTTGCCACTAACTTGTTCCTCCTATTACCAGGTCATAGTTATTTTATTCTTGTAGAAATCTAATGGCTGCTCATATCTCCTGTGTCCGCTTTGAGCTTAAGGCTTCTTACTGAAACTCTTTTTCCCTTTGGTTTCTAGGATCCTGTATTTCCTAGTTCATTTTCTGTCTTCTGAGTATGACTTCTACCGTTTACATGGTGGGAGCGTCTTCTGTCTCTTGCCCCCTAATTCTAGATATTTTATTCCCCAAAGTTCTCATCTCAGTCTCTCTATGGTTCACCAGCACTACTACCTCCCACCCATGTCAGCTACAAACGTAATCATTAGTCTTCCACTCTTTACAATAGCTATATAAAGTAAGTGATGTTATTAGGCCCATTTTGTAGATAAGAACACTGAGGCTCTAAGAAGTTATGCATTTTGCCCAAGTTCAAAAAGCTAGTAGGTGTCAGAGGTGGGATTTGAATCCTGGTCTGTCTGATGTCAAAGCATGGGCTCCCAATGTACTACACTTCTTCTTCCTTAAGATATCACAGGATTGGCTCCTCATCTCTCTTCCTCTGACAACAGTGGGTGCCAAACCCTTACCACCACAGGCCTCGATTAATACAACGATCTCCCAGTACACCTCATTGAATATAGGCATACCTGTGTGTCTGGGATTAGACCACTGGTCTAATGATACTTAAGTCAACCTTATTCACATCCTGCTGTGCTCACATGCTTACATTGGCTCCCTGATAATTCATGGTCATGTTCTGGTTCCTCAAAGCCTTTCTCACCTGTGCACCGCCCCCATACCTCCAGCTGCCTACTGCTTGTCAGTATTCTGGAGCCAGGTGTGGAGGATATTATTAGTGTTCGCCAATGGCCAATTCTTTTCTTCTTCCTGGGTGGGGGGTGGGCGGGGTGATCACACTTCCCAGTCCCTTTGCACTTAGGCAGATCTGGCCACCAGCACTGGTGAGTAAAATATATGTGGGAGTGATGCGTGATACTTTCACAATGAGGCAACAGGAAGGCCTGGTAGGACCTGCTGGCTTCTCTCCATCCTTGCTCGGTAAGCAATGGCAATGCTCCATCCAGACGGTGGAGATTCCGTCAGCCTGAGTCCCTGAGTGGCTCTATGGAGCGGATCACATTTCCTCCTCCATCCATTGCCTTGTGGTGAAACTTGCAAGGATGTGAAATTTATTTGTTGAGCCCCTGAGATCTGAAGGTTGTTTGTTATGGCAACATAACCTAGCATGCTGGTCAGGAGAGGCTGGGTATGTTCTAGTAACAGTTCTAAAGTCTCCGTGATGCACAGTACAATGGCACAGGTTTGTTTCTGGGTCACGCTACATGTTTTCTGTAGGTTGGCAGGGAGATGGGCTCTTCTTGTCACAGGGATTCTGATACCCAAGGGAATGCAGGGTCCACCTTAATGTGTGCTCTGTGATCACCACCACTTAGAAGGGACATAAGTAACTTCTGCTAATGTCTCGTTGGTCAAATCAAGTCAAATAGCCATGCATAAAGAACTTCAAATTGAGGGCAAGACGACGTAAGTCCTCTACAGGTCAGGATAACAGAGAGGTGGAAATACTTGGGGAAATAGTACTATGGACATCATAACTGACATGCCAGATGAACTGGCCCCTCCGTGCCCTACTCCATCCTGTCCTAGGACTTAATTCGTGCTGCCTTCTCACCTTTCAACTGCAGCTCTGGGTCAATCTTTTCTGAAAAGCCTTCCTCAGTATTTCCGGCACATTCTTCTGCTTCTAAAATCCTAGGGCCTTTGGGGGGGGGGTTCAAAATTCAGCCGAATATGCACCGATTCATGTAGACATGATGAGACTATTTTTGCTTTGAATGCACACACCCAAATGCATTTGTATATATATCTATTTATACATATATATATTAATGTACCTTATCTCCTTCGGACTATCACCTGTTTATTCCGATGATGGGCTCACTGCTCCAAGATGTCTGTGGGATTGCCTTGAAGTTTATGGCATTCCATTTCCTTATCCGTCAAGCAAGATAATAATGGTGTCTATTTTATACAGATGTGTGAGAAAGACAAGGGTCGGTGCATGGAAAGTGCTTAGAACAGCAGCTGGCACGAGATGGGCACTGAGTAAACTTTTGCCTTTATTATTACTGCCTTAAAGATCTCTGCTAATAGCAATCTTTACCTTCTGAGGGTGGATTGGATCTCTTGCTGACAGTCCAAAAGTCATTCCGATCCGTGGCAGGTGCCCACCCCAGAGGCCCCTGCTGACAGTTCTTGTACCTGCATGTCTCTGCCAGAAGGGGCTGTCGGCCTTGGAAGGGATGGAGGCCCTTCCATGTGGCTTGCAGGTGGGATAACAGCAGTACAAGTGCTGGGGAATGAACACCCTCCCAGGCAGGGGAGGAAGTGGATCCATGTCTCTGTTTCATTGCAACTTGGTGGGGCAATTTGGAGATACGTTCTGCGCAGTCACTGGGAGGGTCCCAAATGGGTCAGTTGCCCGAAGTGGAAATCAGCTTCTTAATGCATTCTTTTCATCTTTCCCTCTTCCTCTTCTTTTAAGTTCTCATTTATTTATTTAGAGTGTGAGCAGGGGAGGGCAAGAGGGAGGAGAAACAAACAGGCTCTGTGCTGAATGTGAGGCTTGACCCTGAGATCACGACCTGAGCTGAAACTAAGAGTCGGACACTTGAAAAACTGAGCCATCCAGGAACAGCAACCCTCACTCCCTGCCTCAACCTGCTGTCTTCCCCTCTTCTCTCGATTTCTCCACTCCCTCCACTGCATTTCCTGGGATCACCTCCCAGACACATTGCCTGTCTTCTGGGACTAATACTTTAAGGGAGGGGCAAACATGAGATTAAGTTTAAGGCAACGAAATGGAGTTCTTCAGGGGTCTGTCAATTACCTCTGGCAGTGGTTTTAAAAATGGAGTTTCTTGGGTTTTGAGTGATGACTGCATCATCGAAGTAAGTTTGGGCCACATAAGATATCGACAGTGAGGGAGATGAGACACTTCTGGGTATCGGTTAGGGGAACTGATTAGTCTTCTAGGTCTGTAAGCCTGCTCTTTTAGTGACTTTGCCTAGAAAAGCTCTGCTCTGGGGCCCCGGGGTGGAGCAGTCCTTTAGGTACCTCACTCTTGGTTTAAGCTTGGGTTGTGGGATCTTGCCCCCGTATCAGGCTCCATGTGCAGTGTGGAGGAATCTGCTGGGAATTCTGTATCCCTCTGCCCGTTCCCCTGCAAAGAAAAAAAGGCTCTGTTCTGCTCAGCGAGGCACACACACTGTTGCCTGCTGGGGTGGTAGGTTTTGTGAGTTCTGTGGAGTCTGGCGCAGAGATGTTCAATGAATGCCTTGCTTGATTGCCGTTCTGCCCCCTGCGGTGGGCAGTGGACATCAGCTTCTCCAGGCTCCCCCACAACCTCCTCCCCACTTTTCTGAAAACCTGCAGGATGATGGGCACTAGGAAATACTCAGTACAGTGTGGCTGTTGATAATGTTTTGCAACCAAAAAGAAAGATAGGAACCAACTTGTGTGTGCATGCATTGGTGTTAGAAAGAAACTTCCAACTGGGGACAGAATAGCCAAAAAAAAAAAAAAAAGGAAAAAAGACATTGTCCAGGGGGACAGCTCTTTGCCCCAGCTCATGTGCACCTGCAGCCAGAAGGCAGCCTTCCATCTCATCCACCCCTTCCAGTTAGGCATCGGGAAGACAGACATCTTCCTGCACTGTTTTCTGAAGATTATGATCAAAATTTTAGGGGTTATTTAGGATTGCATGTGTTTTAGAAACACACATGCCCAGAAAGGGGAGCTTTTGTAATTGCAGAAAAAAATTCAACTCACCGAAGGGTTTTCCAGATCTCTGAAATGAAACTGGTGATTGTAATATGTGCATTACTTGTTGTGAGGATTAGCCGAGGTAATGTATGCAAAAGCACCTGGCAGGGCTCCCGGTCCTAGCAGGCGCTCAGTATTTGAGAGTTATTATTCTAATAAATATAGTTCTATACAATACATTGGTTAACTTTCTCCGATGCCATTTGGAATGTTTTTCCTAGCCCGATAGGAGCCTTATTGTAACTTCGGATACCTCTAGACCTGCCTTGAGTTAAGCATGGCCCAGTGAATTGTGCCCATTTCCCTGGGTTCCGTTGCACACGATGGATAGTGTTGAATGAACTCTGTCCCCTCTCTGTTCCTGCAGACGTTCACGGCCTCACGATCAACCCCTCCGCACAGGCCTGGCAGGAAGGAACAAGCCGCGAGGGGATGCCCCATACCTAGCTCACCCCCATGGGGGTCCTGAGGCCTGTGGACCGCCGACGGGAATGACCAGAACCCAGGAAAGCCAGTTGTTATTGTCAGCAAGGACCCTGGCCGTGGATCCTGGTGCCCTAGCTAGACCCAGCTGTGGTGCCTCCACTCTAACCCGTCGCTCTGAAAAGACAGCTGGACCTAGAACCAGATTCTGGGGTGGTTATATTTTGGGGTCGGGAAATCCATGCAAACCCCTTTTCCCTGGTGCGTGTGAACTTTGGGGAGCACCAGTTATGTTTCCGCAGGGGCCAGCAGAAAGCCCAAAGGCTCCACACCGCCAAGGCAGCTGTCTCAAACATACACGTTATTAGGCTGATTGAAATAATCAGAAAACAGCTCCAGAATGCTGGCTTGGAGAAAGGCAGACAATTTCTGCTTGGCAGACAGTGATGTCAGCCGCCGCAGCGGGGGGAAATCGAACGCTGTCTTTCTTGCTCTCTTTCTTCTTTTCCCTTCTAAAAACTTCCCTGCATCATTTGATTTTTCCCATCAGCTGGACCAGGAGGGCCACGGGCATCGCTCCCTGATGGGCTCCATGGCCTTCGGGCATGCTAGGTGACCAGGTGGCAGGAGAGATGTGTCAGGACATCCCTGGAAACGTGTTGCCTCCAGACTGTAGGAAACCGCTTTGTACTGGAGCCCGTGTTTTCCTCCAACTCGCTCTCCTGGCCTCTCCCTTACTCAAGTTGTCATCAAGCGATTAAGAAAAGGTCCAAAAGCCTGAAAATCTGACCTCATGAGGCAGAACCAACCGTCCCCATCAGAGCAGACAGACGCAGCAGAAGCAGAGGACCCGAGAAAAATCATTCCTGTCTCCCTGTGACGGAATTGAGTTAGTGCTGGTCACATTAGTGTCCAATGATAGTGCCCAAGGGGCCAGCACTGGTCAGGGCAGAGGTGGGGGTGAGGGGCTGAAGCCAAGGCAGCACCCCCCCAACACACGGTGACCTGAACAACTCTCAGGGTTCCTTAATCTCTTCTTCAAACTACACCCCACCCCTGGTGGTCCCCCTTCGAGGCACCCAATCGCAGGCGTGGGAACAGGTTTGTGGGCCAGGTGGGTGCTAACATTTCATCATTAGCAGCCTCCACCCTGGGACTCTGCGTGCCATCCCCTTGGGGGGTGAGTAGGCTGTGAAGATAGCCTGGCGGGGGTGGGAGATTGGGGGGGGACGTGGTGAGTTCTGGACAGTCCACCCAGCGGGACATCCGGGCCGGCATCGCTGCAGGTACTAGCAGTGCAGAGTGCCCTGGGAGAGGCGGGAGAGGCGGAGAGGGGAGGGAGAGGGGAGAGGGACCTTTATGTGTGGTATCCATATGTTGGTGGGGAGCGTGCTGCTTCCAGGTTTCCAGCAATAACAAGGCACATTGCTACCGCAGGTTCATTAACGAGGCCTGCGGGAATGAGGATTGGCTCGTCCACCGTGTTAACTGGACTGGAGGAAAAAAGACAAGTCAGAAAAGAGAGAGCCATATTCAGGTTCGGGTTCAACTTTCACTACTCCTCAGGACTAGAAAGGACCGCCCCCCACCCCCACAGCTGCCTTGATCTTGGGGAGCAGGGAGAGAGGCAGGGGAGGAGAGGGGATGGTTGTTAATTCTCCGCGTCTCCCTGTGCTCTACGCTCTTTCTTTTTAAATGAATACTGGGCAACATTTTTGGGCCCCTGGGTCACAACTGGATGGTTTCCCCAAAGCAATGACCCCAAGACATTCTTTTGTAGCAGAACAGGCAGCTTTCCCAGGCTCTACTGGCCCAGGCCTAGGACCTGAGGTGTATGCCCTGCTTACCCATTCAAGATGAAAGAACACTTAAGAATCCTTGATTGTGGGGGCGCCTGGGTGGCTCAGTCGATTAGGCACCCGACTCTTAGTTTTGGCTCAGGTCATGATCTCAGGGTCGTGGGATTGAACCCCATGTTGGGCTCCATGCTCAATGCGAAATCTGCTTGGAATTCTCTCTCCCTCTGCCCCTCCTGCTTGTGCGCTCGTGCGCGCTCTTTGTTTCTCTCTCTCTCAAATAAATAAAGAAGTCTTAAAAAACAAAAAAGAATCCTTGATTGTGAAAAAGTCAGGAAGCCGGGGAACCCCCCCCAGTCCCCCGCCCCCCACGTCGATGCTCCATCTTTCCTCCATTTCTGCTGGCTCTGCAGGCTCTAAACTGTCTTCCTTCTAGAAGTTCCCCATGCTGGGTATACATCCTGCCTCAGGTGTGAACAGAGAGGCCCTCGGATTTGCAGACAGGTGGTGGTCCTGTAGGCCTTCACCCTTGGAACCTCTTGTCCTCTCTCCAAGGTGGCTTGAATTAGCAGCCAATGCTCCCGTTTGTTGGGCAAATAGTGAATGGTCCAGTGCCAGGAGGTTTAGAGCCTGGCAACCATCTCCCAGGGATGAGAAAAGAGTATCCCATTGGGCATTACTTGGGACTCACTGGTGTCTCCCCCTGCGTCAACAGGGGGGTGGCAAGGGCAGAGACAAGGAAAAGACTGGGAATGGGGAATCTTTGTATTCAGCAACACGGATGGTCAGGAGTCCTGGCAAGAGGTACTTGGGGAAGCTGGATGATGTTATCGACCAAATTGGGGTTTGGGGATTATCTATGGATTTCATTTATCTGTGTTTTCCCTCGTCTCTCTTGTTGTAGGTAATTAAGAGCTGATTGCTGGTAATTAAGAGTTGCTGCGAGAGGCAGCAGGATCCAAAAAGGAGACTCACATGTCTTGTCTTCTTTTGGACACCCTCCTGACATCCAGCCCCTCCTCCTCGGCTGCCGCCTCCCGCGGGGAAACGGACACTGGCGAGAACGTCTAGCTTGTCAGCTGGAGCATTTATGTGTACACTGTTCTCTGGCTTCGCGCCCTCTTGTTACTCCCAAGGCTGGAGTAAAGTCTTGCGGAGCAGCTTGAAGTCCTAAGCTCCTGACACTCAGGTGTGCTAAGATGTAGCTTTTCTTTATTTCTCCCGGACTAGAGTCTTAACTGGGCTCTGGAGCCCCTGTTTGTGCTGATGGTAGACTTGAACTTGCCAAGTCAAGGTAACAGTCACTGCATGCTGAAATCATGGTCACTTGGAGGCCGACACCATCTCTCCAGAATTTTCTCTACCCCCTTCTGCCCCGGTGTGAGCTGAGGCCCTGGGTTGCAGAGGTGGGCAAGAGGGAGCCCTGTGCTGTCCTGGCACTGAGCAAGGGACATGGGTTCACATCTTGCCCTGTGTCCTGGCCCCACCCACGGGGCTTGCTGGCCTTGGATGAATTATGCTTGTCGCTTCTGGACTAGAACATGAATCCCGATGTCCCAGATGGCCATGACCTTGGTCCTGGAGGCTGTGCATGCCCCTGGTAGGGCTCTTCTGTCAGTGCTTCTGGATGTCATGGAGGCTTGGGTGCTCGTGGCCGCTCTCTCCATTGTGCTGGGTTGTGCAGGATCTCGGCTCCTCTTGGGACTGTGGCCAAGGCCCCTTACTCAACCACGCCCACTTTACCTCTGCAGCTCCATGCTAAATGCAGGCTTCCTTCTAGGCCATGCCAATGTCCCCTGCTACAGAGCAAGACCCCCTGGGCCCCCTCTTCTCCATCCTGTAAACCTCTCTACAGTTTTGTGCCTCTGCCTTCCTTGTACCATAAGAGCCTCTGGCCTGAATGGGGGCCTCAGTTGGCATGGATACCTTTCTCCTGGTCAGTCAACCTCTCAAACTGGGGGAACCTTTATTCCCTTTCCACATGGCAGGAAAACGGCCCTCATTCTTCTCCATTCTACATACTGGTGATACAGAATCAATGTTGCAAGTCGCAGGCATCTAAAAAAGCCAAGTTTTCAGAATTCCAGAACGCCGTGCCGTTCTCCAGCACCTGGTACTTGCATTTGGACATCACGGCTCCCTAGATCCATGAGCGTCTCCTCGGGACTTTGGCAAGGTTTTCGCTCCTAGTAGACCAGCATTCGCTGCGCACGTTATGATGTCTGTCGTGCATGCGAGGAGACGGAGACAGATGAGTCCAAGAACTCACTGGAAAATTTGCTGCCTCTCGCGTTCTGGCTCCGTTCCCTGTGTGGCGCACGCCCCCTGCCCCCGTCCCCACTTCCAGCCGTGGCTGCGGCAGTTTGCAGAGAGCGTCTTCTACGAAACTCGTGCCGAGAGCCTCGTGTCCCTTCCACCATATTCTATTGGTCAGAACAGTCACTAACCCAGCCAGGCTCAAGGGCAGAGGAAAAAGACACCACCTCTTGATGGGAGTGGCAAGATTCTGGAAGAGCCTATGGGACTGCAAATATTGCTGTGACTGTATTAGAAAACTATAGTCTATCATAATAAGAGTGTGTGGGTAAAGAGTGGCAAAGGCCCTTGTCAAATATGTCGAAAACTCAAAATCCAGGGAACCAGCCCAAGGAACAACACAATATAGGGACACAATATAGGGACTGCCCACCTGCCTTGATCTGAGAGATGCTACGAGGAGACTCACCCCAGGTATTGCAATACAGGAGACACTCTCTTTTGGTTTAGTCTTTGCTGTAATCTAGGGAGGACTAAGCCATTGGAGCCACTGTCACAGGTGTTCTGGAAGGCCTACTCTCAGTGGTTTGGCAATGATTGATAGCATGCCATTCCTGCAACTCTGCATCTCTCAGGAGAGACCAGTGCGATGAGTGTTTCAACCCAGGTGGGTTTGGGTTTCTGGAAGCACACGGAAAGGGCACCTTCCCCACTGGGTTTGCTGTATAGGCTTGGATCAGGGCATTTCCTAGAGGAAGTGCCATCTGAATTGGGTGGTGAGTGACCAGTAGGAGTTGACCAGAACAGGAAGGGGAGGTGGGTATCCCTGCAGAAGGAACAGCATATGCGAAGTCAGGGAGGGAACAAAAATGCGGTGAGGTGACAGGAGCAGGGGTTGAAGCGGGAAGGGGGAAGAAGGGTGGATGGACCACAGGTGCCATACTGCCAGGCCTGCCAAGGAGTAGGGATGGATTGATTTTCACTTTACTCGGTCCAGGGTATCAGAAAATTCCTGGTTTTCTTAGGGGGGGTTGCTAAGAATATGTGCTAGGTGGTTGAGGAAGGAGAGAGAAGTGGTGGGGGGCGGTAAAGGAGGATGAGGAGAGGAAAAGAGAAGGATCCCAAGACAAAAGACTTTTTCAGGATGTGGCTTAGAGCCACGCTGGGCACCTTTGCCACGTCTGAGAGGTATTTCCTTGTTGCCTTTGCATGCTTCCTCATTTTAACAAATAAACATTGGGATGCAGCCTAATATACATACATGAACTTATGGGACAAGGGAGTAGAACATTCAAGATCTGAAGTCCAGTTATCCCTGACTCACATCCCCTTACCTACCCCGCTGCCAACTCAGCCCAACCACTCTTACTTAGCCAGTCTTGGTTTGAGAACTTGCTCTGTGCCAGGAACAGGACATGGCAGTTCCAGGTCTCCCTGTCAATTAGGATTAAGTTGGGCTGAGGGTAATGATAAAACCCTGAATGACAGCGGCATGTTCACAAGAGAATCCAATTTCTCTCTCATGTTTAGAAAATCCCGATCTGGGTGGTCCAGGGCAGCTCTGGCCTTGCTCAGGGTCGGAGATCTGGGCTCCTTGACTTTGGTGGTCTGCCAAATACGACTGCTGTGGTGGTTTAAAATCACGTTCGAACATTCTTCGATGGCTCTTCCAACCAGGTGGAGTCTAAAGTCCCCTCTCCTTGAACATGGGCCAGACTCTTCCAGCGAATTGAATGAGGCAGAGGTGACTGTGACTTCTGAGGCTCGGTTCCACATGGCTTCTGTCTGGTTCTTTCTCTCTCTCTTGCTCTCCACAGGTGTTGGGAGCTTTGAGTTGCCGTGGAAGAAGGTTGGCTGCCCTGAAGCTGCCATATTAGAAAGCTATCTCCTGCGGGTATCCCCAGTGTTCAGTACCCCCATCCCCCCCAGACGCTGGAGTCTTCCCAGTCCGGGCACCAGACCTGCAAGTAAGGAAGCTTTCAGGTGATTTCAGCCCCAGCGACTGTCTGACTGCACACAAAGGAACAAGAACCGCTGAGCTGAGCCCAGGCAAACCCGAAGGACCACAGGAAAACGAATCCTTAAATGCCATTGCTTTCAGCCACTACATTTTGGGGTGATTTGTTCTACAGCAGTGGATTACTGATTCAGCAACTGTTCCCAAAGTCACTTGATGGCCCACGATGACTTCTGGAGCTTGAAGTTCATTTGCCTCCTCTGGGGACAATAGCGCAGAGGACTGAAATGCCAACTGGTCTGGAAAATGCGAGGCATCTGACTGCTATGCAGGTGGCCATCAGCGTTCGTCTATGACCAACACCTGACTCTTCTGTTCCACAGATTACATATTTCTGCCCCTTCTAGAGCCTGCCAATCCCCCCATTCAACCTGGGGACAGCCTTCCTGAGGGCAGAGGGCTCTTGGGAACATGTGCTAGGGCCCTCTGAGGTCCCGGGGACAATGACATGCCTACGGTCTGGGTTGCCAGTTGCTCCCCATCTCTGCACTAGCTCTTGCTCACAGTCCCCAAGTAACTTGGTGCCTGTGGTTGACACGGAGCCGCTCGATTTCCTGCCTTACCGCCCCTCTGGCCTCCTGGCTTGCAACCGAGTCTTCCTGTTTAGGGGGCTGAGGGCTCTGTGGCTTCTCACTGGCTTTCCCTGCCCCCTCTTCCCCCAAGGACAAGTTTTGGGGGGCAGGGAGGGAAGAACAATGGTCCTTCTGGTGCAGTGAGGACGGCACTAGACAGCAGACCTGGGCTTTCATCCAGGCTCTGCTACTAATTGACCACGAGACTTGGCAAGTCCCTTTACCCCTGGTCCTAGTTTCCTCATCTATAAAGCCATCACAGATTGTGACTTTCTATAGTATTTACTGAGTGTCCCTTTTTCTTGGGGCTAGGCTATTTGGAGGATCTCAAGGAAATTGTATGAGTTAGTGATCTTTCCATTGTAAACCAACCCAAACCGATGTTAGGAAAAGAAGGAATCTGTTGGTTTATGTTACTGAATGGTCCAGGGAGAACCTACTTCAGGTAGAGCTTGATCTAGGACTTAAAAATCACACCGGCACCAGTTATCTACTTTGTTTCCTCTGAATGGGCTTTAGTGGCTGCACAAAGCAGTTGTTCCCTGCTCTCACACCCCATCTCTGGGACTTCCAGTGCCCTGTCCGCCCACCCTGCCTTAGTTGCAAGTATTATACTCTAAATCTTCCATTCTCCCCCCACCAAACCCAGCCCAGAAGAAAGACTGTCCCAGCCATCCCGCCAAAAGTCCTGATGTTTGCTTTGACTGAACCAGTTCAGTCATGTGTGTTGTCTGATTAAGCCAATCGGGCTGATACCTGGAGCTGGGGGAGGGGGGGAACCAACCCCAAATCCCCAAGTCACATGGCTGGGAAAAGAAGGAAATGAATATTGGCTGTGCGTGTGTGTGTGTGTGTGTGTGTGTGTGTGGTGCCTATCCTCAAAGACCTGAGAAGTCGGATTTATGCTCAGGGTACAGAGAGCTGGACCCAGCGATTGTTCCTATAGTGCAGCGGAGTTCAGCAATAGAAAGTTGTCTCGTGAGCTCAGCCATCAGGAAGGGCTTCTTGGAAGAGGCAGGACTGGGAAACTGAGGAGAATTTGCCCTGGAAAGAGCCTGGAAGAAAGGGCTGACAAGGACCCTCTTATAAATGGTCTGCAGCCCGGCACCTTCTCATAGTCTGGGAACTACGTTCCCTGGCATTTGAACCGGTTGTGATTTTGCAGAGGTGAAAGAGAGGCCCCGTGCTGGGGCTGTGGGTGCATTTTGTCCTCTCCCAAATTCCTATGTTGAAGCCCCGACACCTCCAGGACCTCAGAATGTGACTGGATTGTAAGCAGGGTCTTTAAATAGGTAGTGAAGTTAAAATGAGGTCACACGGTGGGTCCTTATCCAAGCCAAAGGGCGTCCCTCTAGGAGGGGAGGTGAGGACACGGACCCACCCAGAGGGAAGACCATGCTGGGCCACCGTGGGTAGGCAGCCAGCAGCAAGCCACACGGCGAGGCCTCAGGAGAAGCCAAGCCTAGAGACTTCCAACCTCCAGAAGTGTGCGGCCATAAAGCGCTTGTTGTTCAAGCCCCTGGGTGTGTGGTTGTTTGTTCCAGCCGGCCCCGGCAAGCTGAGACAACTGGTCTCAAAACTAGCAGGACCCCCCGCTCTCCTCGCCCCGTGCTGGTGGGGTGAGGGGCGTGCCGGCCCCCACTCTCGGAGCCTGGCTGTGCTCCCAGCTGTGATGCCATCCCGGGAACTCTCCCCTACCCCCTTCACCCCATAGCTGATTCCCTAAGAGCCGGGGCTTCGCCAGAATGCCCTCCAAGACGTTGCTGAGCCCTCTTCATCCTTACCTATCTTCTGGTAGCTTGTTCTGCACTGTCTTCTAGAAGGAAACCCTCAGCCTTGGGCTGAAGATGAAGCCAGATTCAGCTGTTTTTGAAATAGGAGATGGAATTTTCCCCAAAGTGGAAAGAATGGTGCCCAATCCTTGTGGGAGGTGGACGGCGCTGGCGCGGGCACCAGCAGCCTTTCGTTCCCTCCGAAATAGCCCCACAATGGCCTCATTTTCTAAAACTTGCAACTCAGCGAGTACTTAGCCTTTAGCAAGAAGAATCCACTGCTGAAGTTGAAAAGGTAGAGAAACCCATTTGTTGATGCAGACAGCCACTCAAGTCGGGATGGGGGGACTGAGGAGCTCCCCCAGTGCTTGCTCACCAGCCCCGGGGTCAAGGCCTTGTGCCTCCAACAGACTCAAGGTGGAAGACAGAGACGTACCCGGAGGTTTTGGCTTTGCCCGCACACCTGATGAGTACGTCGAGGAACAAAGTAAGGTACGGGGTTGGCGAGGGTTGGCAGTATTGGCAAGCCCGGGGCTCTTGAGAAGCCCGGGACAGCTGGAGGGGAACTGGAGCACACAGGGAAGGGCTTGATAGGAAAGGGGTTATTTTTCCCACTGGCCATGTCCGGGGTCACTGAAAGGCATTGGTATGAGCGGGTTTTTAAAAATTTTTAATTTTTTAAATTTTTAAATTTTTTTGTGAGCAGGTCTTAATACACTTGATCTTCACATATAAGCCCTGATCCCCGCCCCCCAGAGATCTTGCACTGAGAGCCAGTGGAGGAGGCCCACGCTGTCTTTTGCCCCACTCCTGGAGGAACCTCGAAGGATCTTTGAGCACTCATTGTTTAATGGAGCGACAAAAGCTATACAGGTTGGCCTGCCTGGGACAGGGTGGGGAGGTGAGGGAGGAAAAAGGAGGTGAGGGTTTAGAGGGGGAACCTATTGTTAGTTGTTTTCTGTGCAAGTGGAACCGGAAAGATAATCTTTCTGGAGCATTTAGGCCTCCAGTTAGAATCTTCCTCCTCTGACAAGGCTTTTCCTTCCATTGTGTGGTCTTGGTACTCTCTCCCACGCAACCTGGGCTCCTGGAAAGGGGACAGAATTGGTGCGGGGGGGGATATGTGCCAAGGGCACAGGGGTCTAAGGGTTCAAGGGGCCATCCTGGGGGTGGCTCCCTGGGCTTGGCAGCCTTGTTGGGGACAGTGGAGTTTGCACAGCCTCTGAGAGGCATCCTTGAGGTCTGGGGTCTCCTACCCTTCCTGGTGGGGTGCAGGAGCCCTGACCGAGCCCAGTAACCAAGTCCGTGCCCATTCCCACTCCCTGGGTTATTGTACCTCTCTACCCTTCTTACCTCTCTACCCCCCTCCTCACCTCCCCCGGATGGCTGGCTGGGCCCTGCCACTTCTGGTTTCCTTAGCTGCCTGAGGAGGGGAGCGCGGGAGAGCGGCTGCCAGCCACAGAAATAAGTCTCCTGGCAAATTAGCTGCAGGATTTAAAATCCATTTTTATTCTGCCCATTATTAATTATTGTTATTTCTGCTGTTCATTACCAGCTCGTTTCCTTGATCAGCTCCTGGAACAAAGGATTGTCAAAGCACTCCCTCCCCATGGAGGAGCCCACAAGACCACCACCGCCACCACGACCGGGCGCTGCCCCACGGGACCCTCCCAGGACCCCCACAGGACCCCCCTCAGGGTTCAGCAAGCACTCCTCCCTGCTGGCTTCAGAGATGGAGTTCCCAGCCCTGCCCCCTCACCAAGCCCCTCCAGTGCCTGCCGCCATGTCCCCAGCAGCTGCACTGGGAAACCCATTCTTACTTCTAATATTGTACCGGGAAAACTACGACGATTTCGACACACACGCGAGAAAGTCCACTAATCTGAAGGGTATAGGTCACTGGCTTTTTACGTAAGTAGAGATCCATGATCACCTGGATCAAGATCGAGGCCATGGCCAGCATCCTTTCACTCAGCACTGCCTGTACTAGCCATCCGTGCGGCCGGGGGGAGTCATCATTTTGCTCCTTCGCCAACGCTCCAGAGTGGCCCTCTGTATGAACGCATCATGGTCAGTGGTCTCCTCTTCTCCTGGTGGGCATCTCACCTGTTTCCAGTGTGGGGCTCTTATGAAGAAGATGGCTGTGTGCCTTGGTGTGCATGGCCATTGCTGAACTTAAGCATTTATTTCTCCTGGTTGTCTATTACCAAGAAATGAAATCGCTGTATTACAGGATATATAATAATATCATGCCTGGTTTTTAAAAAAGAGTAAGCAGAGGGAGGGCAACACTTAGGCTGAAGACCTCAAAGGCAAATGATGGCCTTTCAGGCATCCTGTGGGTGGGAAGAGATTTTGCTCATGTGCGTGGTGGAGTGTTACAGATGTGGCCCCCAGTGGACCGTACCTCGCATTATCCACATTGATCTGTAGTCCCCTCCTTGGGACTGTTGTGTTTAGCCACATTGACTTTGGGTTTGGCCACGTGACTTGTTTTGGCCAATAAGACGTCGGCAAGCACGATGCAAGCACAATGTGCTAATTTCTTAGGCATCGACACAAAAAGATTGCATGGAGAGAATGATCTAGATTTGGGGGACTGGGCAGTGAGATTTTTGGGGATTGCTAGGATAACCTAGTCTATAAAGAAATTGGTACTGGGAGGGAGGTTTAGCGATAACAAAAAACCTAAAATAGACAGTCGTCACTTAGGGATGGGTGGCAGGTACAGGGAAGATGGAAAGACAGTGAGTGACCCACGTTAGGTAGTGGCTAAACACTTGATAAAACCTGGACCAGGTCGTGCCGGTGTCAGTGCTGGTCTGGAGGGCACAAGGCACAGCTCCCCTGCTCCACTCCGTCTTCTGTTCACAGATTCCATTTCTTTCTTTCTTTTCTTTTAAAGATTTTATTTATTTATTTGAGAGAGAGGGAGAGAGCACGAGCAGGGGGAAGGGAAGAGGGAGAAGCTGACTCCCCGCTAAGGAGGGAACACAACGGGGGCCTCCATCCCAGGACCCCAGGATCATGACCTGAGCCAAAGGCAGATGCTTCACTGACTGAGCCACCCGGGTGCCCTCATTCCATCACTTTCTTACCAACATCAGTACGAGGCTCCCTTCTACAGTTTGTGTTTGTCTTCTCTTCCTTTCTCTCCTCCTTCTTCCGGCCGCCCTTACTCCAACACCCTATATCTCCGGTTCGAAAGAGAGAAGAGACAGGGAAATATTTGGAGGCACAGGACCAAGTTTAAATCCCAGTTTCAGAAAAGAGTCTTTAGAACTAATTCCTTTCATGACCCAACTGGGCTGCTGGGAACACTGGGGACAGAACTTCAGGGATCTGGTTACCAAATCGGATTGTGGTGATTACACTTCTTGCTAGTTGATTACCCCATCATGGTGCAAAGCCCCCCTCAGATTCCCATAAATGTTGGTCTTGGGGGTCGGCTGACCCCCAAGTTCTCCTTTTAGCCCTACCACCGGCAACCGACTTGTCCTTTCAGATACCACTTCAGCTCTGCAAAACTTCCATTTAAAAAAAAAAGATTTTATTTATTTATTTGACAGAGAGAGATACAGCGAGAGAGGGAACACAAGCAGGAGTGGGAGAGTGCAGACTTCCCGCTGAGCAGAAAGCCCAACGCGGGGCTCCAGGACTTGATCCCAGGACCCCGGGATCATGACCTGAGCTGAAGGCAGATGCTTCACCGACTAAGCCACCCAAGTGTCCCTGATCCTAGATGGGGGCCATCATGCTGGCCCTGCCTTCCTCGCAGAGTGCTGGCAAGGCCGATGAGCGAAGCCCGCGAAAGCAGTGGGAGCCGCGCCCCGCCGTGTGCGAGGGAAGGGCACGCCAGGATCTCAGCCTCAGGAGCGGCCGTCAGCACAAACTGTTATTTGGGGTGATGCATTTTGAGTTTTTCAAGGTCATTTTGTTTTATGGCCTCTCTCTTGAGCTGTCCGCATAAATTTGGTGTGTTCACGATTGACAGTGGGCTCCAGGAGTTTTCTCTCATTATGTCTAGCTGTATCTGCCAACTGTGGGGGCTCGATATGGTGGCCATTGTCTTTCCAAGGCTCTTGGCTCATTTCAGGAAGAGCTGCTGGACACTTGGTCTCCTTCCTGGCTGGAACCAAGTCATAGCTCGAGGGGTTACCAGAACTGCTTTTACGTTAGGTTCCAGGTAATCCAGGGCTGGGTTCCCAATCCATGACCCATGGGTGGGCTCCAGATGGCTTCACGATAGTGTGCAAAATTCTGTATGAGTGGGTGCGTGCGTGTGGGCACTCCCTACATGTATGCATGCACGTCTTGTTCTGGGAAGAGAGGCTATGGGTTTCATCAGCTCCACAAATGTGGACTCCCCCCCAAGACTAAAGCCCCCAACCTTTTGGATTTTATTTAGTTTAGAGAGAACGAAAGCAATTACAGAGGGAGAGGGAGAAGCAGATTCCCTGCTGAATGGAGAGCCAGATGCGGGGCTTGATCCCAGGACCCTGAGATCATGACCAGAGCCGAAGGCTGACGCTTAACCGACTGAGCCACCCAGGTGCCCCAGGCCCCCTAAACTTTTAGACTTACGCTGTCACTATGAGATTGGGATTCCAAGACCTTAGCAAGAAGCTATTAGCATTAGGAACTGTTGTCCTAAGAAGGAAAACAGCCCAAGGTATGTGGACCTACTTCAGCGAAACCCAAAGACATGCTGCTCTGTTGGTGGGTGTGTCAAAGCTATGTCCTTGTCGGATTGGATGTCTCCTCTCCTGGATGATCCAGGTGCTGGAGCTTTGTGCTGGGCTGTCTTGAGGGTCCGGCAAAGGTGCTAACACTCCAATGTGATATTGAAAAGTGAATGTATCTGGTAGACACTATAGAGGGATGATTATTTTATTCCTCTTTCATTTTTTCTTTAAAGATCTATTTATTTTAGAGAGTGGGGGGAGGGGCAGAGGGAGAGGGAGAATTTCAAGCAGATGCCACGCTGAGCACAGAGCCCTACACAGGGCTCGATCTCACGGTTCTGAGCCGAAATCAAGAGTCGGACGCTCAGCTGGCTGCACCACCCAGGCACCCTCATTCCTCTTTCCTCTATTCCTATTCCCTCTCCCCCCCCTTTTTTAAGGTACGGACCCCAACCTCACAGTAGAGATGGAGGAGCTGAGCATTCAGGGTTAAACGAGGAATTTTGACTCAAGAGACCCTGGAAGAACAAAGAGCACCCGTGGAACTCTCCCGACCATGGCTGCTTTTTAGTTTTTATTTTGTTAAGGTTAATGCCAGCAACGGAAGGGGAGGTGTGGAGTCATGCAAATGATTTGTCAGTAAGCGCTCTGCTGGGAATGACCCATCAGGAGCAGCCCACATCTAAGCTTCAGTAGCGAAGAATAGAGTTAGGGACCCAGCCCTTCCGCCATCCCTTTGGAGCCCTGCTCCCAGTGTGTGCATGTGAGTGCCCAACAGGGCAAGCGGGGCATGTGCTATGGGGGCAATTCCAGATCGAGTACGTGCAGGAGGTTGGGCCAATCAAGTGTGCATAATGGACCCTTTGGGGAGATGTTGCTCAGTGATTGTCATAAAATAGAAAGAATCTTATTCAGAGAGGAACAGCGCTTCCCTATTCAGGGACTATCCCTTCCCACTCCCTTTAGGGAGGATTTGGAAATGGAGGGGTAATTTCAGTTGTCACAGTGGCTAGGGGGTGCTACTGGTGTTTAGGGGACAGGGGCCAAGGACACTTAATATCCAACAATGGGGAGGACTGTCCCTTTCAATGGAGACTTGTCTAAGCCCAGGTACCAATAGGGCTCCCCTTGACAAAGCTAGTGGCTGCAAAGAAAGTTCCAGGTGTCCTTTTTTTTTTTTTTAAGATTTTATTTATTTGTTTGACAGACAGAGATCACAAGTAGGCAGAGAGGCAGGCAGAGAGTGGAGGAAGCAGATTCCCCGCTGATCACAGAGCCGGATGCGGGGCTTGATGCCAGGACCCTGGGATTATGACCTGAGCTGAAGGCAGAGCCACCCAGGCGCCCCCCAGGTGTCCTTTTTAAAAAACCTTTGGTTCATTAGAGACTAAGGCTCATTTTTCAAGGTGATCCAAGGGTCGGGGCAGGAACTCTGCCTTGTAAGAGAGGTGGTGAACTCATCCAATGCCTGCCTTCATGCCCTGCAGCCCCAGGAGCCCGGGGGAGGGGATGCCCATGGATCCGCTGAGGTCCCACTTGGAGGAGGACCTTGTGGGGCGGGGCATGTTGCTGGGTTCCGGAGCGGGTTACCATCAATGGAGACGGGGCAGGGCGGAGAGGGGACAGAAGACCTGTGGATGGTTGGTTGGCTGTGAGGTTGGGCCCCCTACTCTCCCGGAATGAGACGTCTGAACAGTCAGAGAAGCATGGGTGCCTGGGACAGGAGATTTAGGGTGGGGCAGAATGAAGAGGAAAAAAAGGCAGAGGGGACCCTTGGAGAGGCCAGAGGGTCCCTATTGCTGCCTTTATTTGCCCTGTCCTTCCTCCACCTTCTTCAGGTCTTAAGGGGAGATGTCTGGCCTCTGCCCCTGCTGCCCCCCACCCCGGGGCCCCGGGGAAGTGAGGAGAACCTGCCATAGCTGGGACCACCCTGACATGGCTTGTTCTGCTACAGGCTGTGGGGGCTGCCTCCATGAGGAGGGCGTCAGACCAAGCAGGTGCCCCGGGTCGTCAACCCTCCACCACCTCGCAAGAGGAGAGCCCAGAGGGTCTTGTAAGCCGGGCAAACCCCCCAGATGGGGGGGCTAGATCAGACCTGGGGACTTAAAACAAAAACAAAAACAAAAACAAAAACAAAAACAAAAAACGAACGCAGGTATGGAGGTCAGCTCTCTGCCAGTGTTTTGTCTTCTGCTAATCAATGGTTTGCAAGGCAAAGGAGCAAGATGATGGTGGCAGGGAACAAAGCTCAAAGACCGCAGGGGGAGGGGGGGCCAGCTCCCCACAAGGGCTGGGGGAGGGGCCTGGGACCCAGCTGCTGACATTTTGACAAAACAATAAGTGTGGGGCAGAGCTGGTGACCTCAGTGTGATGGAAAAAGACGGTCAGCAGAGCGTCTGCCAGAAACAGGCATGTTTCTCAGCCCACCTGTTGGGAAGCCGAAGGGGAGAGGTTGACTAATAGCATGGCAAGCAGTTATTGAGCGCCTACTGCATGCCTGGCACGGTTCTGAGCATTTGATGTGGGCTATCACATTTCATCCTCAAAAGCGTCCTGTGGGGAGGCTTCGAGTACGGTTCTGTGTTTAGAGACGAGGTGCCCGAGACAAAGGGGATGAATTTATTCCTCTCGGCTGTACAGTTAAGAGGTGCTGGTAAAGGGATTGGAATTCCAGCAGCCAGACCCCAGAGCCTATGTAGTGTGTATTCCCTGCTGCCTGGAGCCTCTGAATGGGCCCTCTGAAGTGGGACTTCCTGCGCGTGCATGTGCGTGTGTGCGCACGTGTGTGCATGCGTGTGTGTGTTGGCCTGTGTTCTGTTTATCTATTGCTGCATGATGAATCACTCCAAAGCATAGTGACTTAAAAATAACAGCTCTCGGGGTGCCTGGGGGGCTCAGTTGGTGAAGCGTCTGCGTTTAGCTCAGTTCATGACCCCAGGGTCCTGGGATCGAGCCCCACAGGGGAACCTGCTTCCTCCACTCTCTGCCTGCCTCTGCCTCTCCCTCAGTTCCTCGCCCAGCTTGTGCTCTCTCTTTCTCTCTCTCTCAAATAAATAAACAAAATATTTAAAAAATAGTTTTTTTTCTTAAATAAAATAACAGTCCTCATTTTATTATTACCTCATGCTGTTCTGGGGGTTGACTGTCCTCAGCTAGACATCTGTCTCTCTCTCTCTCTCTCTGTCTCTCTCTCACCATTGCTGTTAGACAATTCCTGGGGCTGAAGTCGTATGGAAGGATTCCTTCCTTACTCACATGTCTGGCCACTGATGCTGACTGTGAGCTGGGATCTCAGCTGAGGCTGTCAGCCTGAACATTGGATGAGGTAGTAGTCTCTGTGTAGTCTGGGCTTCCCTACAGCATGGTGGGCCATGTCTAAGAGCAAGAATCCCGAGAAAGAAAGCCTTGAAAGTCACATCATGACACTTGCACCGCTGTCACAAAGCCATCCAGATCCAAGGGAAGGGGCCCCAGACTCCAGCTTTTGGTGGGAAGAGTGACGTCATATTGTAAGTAGGGCACATGGCTCCGGCCATGTTGTGGCCAGCTTGGAAAATACAATCTGCCAGGGTACTCTTTCTCTATCTTTGTTTTTCTTTTAACTTGAAAGGGCCTCTGTGAATGAAATCCAAATTCATTCTGGAGTCACTTTCATTGGTGACAAGATGCTGAATGAGTTGGGACCTAGAGGCTCTCCCCAAGGCCTCTGTTCGGCTTCCCTCATAGTTTCCCTGCTGGGAGCCAGGTATTGAACTGGAAACGGGATTCCAATGTCCCCCTGGTCCTGGGAAGGCAGCAGCTTTTGGCCCTCAGGCCCTCAGGAGAAGGTTCCCCCAGACCCTCATCCCAAAGAACTGTGACCCTCAGTTTTTCTAAATGTACTCGGAGGCAGCCCTAAGCAGGGAGGCAGAAAGGTTTGTCAGGCTCTGAGAACCTCATCCACCCCAACCCCGCCAGGTCCTTGTGTAGGCTTGGCCTCGTCTTTCTGTGTTCTTTGTTCTTATGGGCTGAATTGTGACCCCCAGAACTCCCAGTACCACAGAGTGTGACTGTCTTTGGAGACGGGGCCTTGAACAGGCGTAAGGAAGGTCAAATGAGGTCCCCTAGTCTGTTCTGACAGATGTCCACATAAGAAGAGGAAACGTGGGCCCACGAAGAGACCCCAGGTCTGCTCATCCACAGGGGAAAGGCCATGTGAGGACATAACTTTGTTGCTCAAGCACCCCAGGCTTAGACAACACATGTGTCCTGCGCCCCCTTTAGGGAAGCCTTCTTCCGCTTATGTCCCTGGGGGTGGGGGCAGGCTCCCAGAAGGCCTCTGCCCGCATGTCATTATCTGGCAGGGGTGGGAGCCCTGGGGTGGGGGCAGCTGCTTGTCCTCAGCCTGTCCTGGTAGCGCAGAAAACGACTTTGATTGGATTAGCTAGTGGTCACCTGGGGACATGGCCCTTGCCAGTGAGGGGTCAGCAGAGGTGGGAGGTGACACTCTGCGTCAGCAGGTCTGGAGATGGGAGGGAGGAGGCAGGGGGGAGCAGGGGGTCGTGGGCTGTTGGCTCCTACCAGGCCTTGCCTGAATGCAGAACTCGGCTCCTTGGGCAGCTCCCCCCATCCCCTGGCCTGGCCCTTGGACCTGCAAAGTTCAGGCCTGGCTCTGTCAGCACCGGAAGTACGGCACTGGCAGGAAAGCACCCCCCCGCCAAACACCACAAGCCATTCGAAGCCCAGCCCACTCCTGGGCACAGGGCACGCAGCCGTTCTTCCTCCTGGGGCTGTTTCCACCACACATGAATCCAGGGTACGCCTGGCCCCAATGCATTTTTTATTTTGCTATATTCTTTCCATTGTCCTGACATGAATAATTTAAAGTGACACAGAAAGAAAGGGCAGCCCTTGCCACTCGAGGGAGGATGTTCCCCCCTCCCCGCACACATCCCTGTCCTCCTGTATGTCTCTTCCTTGTGTTTCTGTCCATCTCATTCTTGAACCTTGTTCTCGAACCTTTGTCTAGAGCTCTCTCCTGCTCAACAAGCACCCACGAGGTGCAGGCACATGCCCACAAGCGCACATCCCCCCCCTTCCTCTCCCTTCCTCCTCACCAGCCCCCCCACCCCGCCCCTGCCCCCCCACCCAGTCTCAGTGGGCAGAGTGTGTGACATCCGTGTGTCTGTCTCTGGTATTCAGTTTCTCCCTCTTGGTGTGAATTGTCTCATCTGCATTTCTCTGTTTCTCATTGGCCCTCTTTCCTTTGACTGGCTCTGCTGTTTGCATATGTGAGGGAAAGGGGGGCTTCATTTGTCAAGGGGCCTTATTTTTCCCCTGCTCTTTCTGCCAACACGCTTGCTCTCGCATTGAGCATTCTTGCGGGGGGGGGGGGAGGGGGGCGGGTAAGACAGGCCAAGACAGGCCGAATAGATTCGTCATTCTTCCTCCGGAAGGCTGTGAATTTTCAGAAGATATGACGGGCCAGTTTGAGTTTCACAGACACTCAGGGGCTTTTGGTTGTCACCTGCGCCTCCTGTGACCCGTATGTGGAGGGGTGGCTGGCTGCTGGCATTGTCTGGAGAGCAGCCTTGGCCTCTCTCAGCCTTGAACCAGGAAGCAGGCTTTATTTGTCAGGAGAGGGCATAGCCAGGATTTCCTGAAGGTTCTGGCCTCTAGCCTGTAACCCAGTGCTGTCCAATAGAAATATAATGCTAGCCACAAATGTGAGCCACATATGTCCTTTGGAACGTTCCAGTAGCCACATTAAAAAGGTAAAAAGGAACAGGTGAAATTAATCTTAACAATACATCCCACTTAACCCAGTTCATCCAAAATACTATCATTTCGACATCTAACAGAGAAAAAAAATTATTAATGAGATATTCTACATTTTTGGGCGGGAACAAAGTCTTTGAAATCCACAGTGCCTTTTATGGCATGCTCACGGTATGTGTCGGTGTGGACTGGCCACGTTTCAGGTTCCTGAGAGTCACACGAGGTACTGGCCACCGGGTCGGGGGGTGCAGGCCAGGCCTGACCAAGCCTGGGGTCTGGACCCTGGCTTTGGGCTGCCTGAACCACGGGGGCTGGTAATCAGCGCTGGGGCCCTGTGCCGAGTCGGAGGGGAGAACGGGAGGCGGTGCACGGGAAGTTCTTGGAACAATTTTTCTTCTGCGACCTTCACTAGCTGTCATTGCTGACCCACATTTGATTTCTTGGGGGAGCTGAGGGAGCAGTCTCTGGGTGTTCTTGCCTGCCCCCCACTAGCTGGGGCCTCACCTCCTAAGTGCATGCCTCCCCTCCTTGCATTAGGTCCCAGGCACCCCTCTGGCCTTCCCCTTCTGTATATAGTGCGCTGTGGTGACAGCTGGTCATCTGATGAGTCATCAGTCGCTGTGGGTGGCTCCTGATGGAACCCTGAACATGCATTCACGGGGCGTTTTTGGCAGCCTGCGAGCTCCTGGTACGTGCGGGCGCTTAGAGGTTGTCTGGAAAAAAAACAACACACACACACACACACACACACACACACACACACACACACACAGAGGAAGATCAGGGAGTTGGATGAACCAGCAGCCACCCCCCCAACCCAGCTGAAGGCCTCCGGGTACTTGGCAAATGCAGCAAGGTTTTGGGGGAACTGGCTCCCTGTGGGCCTCAGGAGCACAGAGGCATCGTCTGCTAAACTGAAGCTTTCAATGGAGCTTTTGCTCTCTCCTGGGTCATTGTGCTCGGTACTCGGGTGGCTCCCGATGGCTCCTGCCGGGGAGACCCAGAGATGCCCACTGCTTTGGCAAGTGGCAGGGCTCCCCCCGACTCAGGAGGGCTTGCAGCCCCCCATGTCAGGTCAGGGTGAAGTGTTGGCTTCGAAGCTAGCGACAGTTGGGTTTCATCGAGGCTGCTCTGCTCCTCAGCTCTGCCACCCTGGGTAAGTCCCTTCTGAGCGCTGGGGCTTCCGTTTCCTCCTCCGTGTGCTGCGCTCTGAGGACCCGCTGGGAACTGTCTGTAACGTGCGTACCCACAGTAACCGCTCTTCTTGCCCAGCCGGCAGCCCCGTGACTTCCATTTCCCCAGAAGCAGACCCTGAGATGAGCGTTTCCTGGGAAGTAATTTCTTAAGGCCAGGCTCCCCGGAGATACCCAGAAAGAGGGTCGGGAAGGGGGGGGGGCGCGTCCATTTCCGACCAAGTGCCACTGCTCAGTGGAATGAGGGGATGGCTCTGGAGGCTGAGTCCTCCCTCAGAGGCTGTCCTGCCCCTGGGCAAGGAGCTGCGCTGTCATGCTCCCTCGCTGGGCGTGGTCAGCAGCTTGGGGGGCTGGTGGTGCTACTCTGGAAGCAGGGCTAGAAACGCCCAGACTCTTCTGGTTCAGTGCTGGGCCTCCAGGGCGGGCCTCCAAAGAGTGGCACGCAGGTGCTGGCCGTCAGAAGTTGGGGGAGGGGCACTTGTCCTCAGTAAAAGGGACCCCAGGGGTCCATACGTCTCCTCCCATCAGGGGTCAGCACCCCGGCACAGCTGGGACTGGGGTCAGGGAAGGGGACTGTTGGGGTCTGGAGCAGTTGTGGCGTCCAGGTCTTTCCCTGGTCACCCGGAGGCAGGGTCGAGGCTTCTGGTCAAAACCAAGCTCAGGGGGCACTGGAGAGCAGGCCTGGGGTGCCCAGCTCCTACCGGCACTCCCTTGCCTCCGAGTCTCTCCCACGTGCACAATCTCTGCCTTAGGCCACCACACCCACTAGGGTCCCTGGAGTTCTGGGTCCAGCTCCCGGCCTCCCTGCCCCAGGCCGCCTGCTCCCTTCCCTGTCCTCCCACTTGCAGCTTCCTTCCCGCATCCTCCTGCCTTCTTTTCTCCGTCTTTCTGGACTTGTAGCAGCTTGGCCTGAAGGCTTCTAGAGGTACCTCACCCTGCAGCCCCTGGGGGCAACTGTCTCCCTCTTTTTCAACCCACCAAACCTTCTGAGCCCTATACCCAGGACAGGGGATGGGGTCTGGGGTCCAGAGCACCACTTTCTTGAAGTTTCCATTCACTACCAATGATGAGTTTATTTTCCACTGTTAGCAATTCTGAGTATGAATGATTTTACCACCACTCTGTTCGTGGTGCAGCTGGGATTCTATTTATCCCTGGGTTAGGAATTTGACTTCCTGGCTTTTCCATCCCAGTGGATTTCTCTCCCCTCCCCTCTCCTTCCCCGGTTCCCCTCCCCCTTTCCTCTTTCCTTCTCCCTTCCTCTCTCCCTCCTCTTCCTTTCTCCTCCCCCCTTTCCCCTGCCTTCTCTTTCTCCTCTCCCTTCCTCTTCTCCCCTCCTTCGTTCCCTCCTCTCCTCTCCCTCCACTCTATTTTCCCCCTCTCCTATCTTCTCCCCTCGGTCTGTCCCTCCTCCCTTCCCTCCCTCCCTCCCTTCTCTCTCTCTCTCACTAGACACACACACACACAGCTCTGCTGTCCTCAGGGTAGCAGTGACTGTGGCAGGATGGAAGGAGGGTCATGGTGTGGGAGAGTGCTAAGAGCCCACAGGTGAGCAGCAGTGGGGGAGGGGATGGTGACACGCCACAGGGAGACAGGTGGCATCATCATTCCTGGCTTTGGTTATCCACCGTGCTAAGCATGTTCACTGCGGTGGTGGTCATTATTATTATTACTATTATTAACCTTTTCTTACTTAAAAATATCACTTAACTCAGGGCACGGTGTATACTTGATATTTGCTAACAGTGGAATTGGAAAAGGGTCATTAAGACAAACGCTGTTTGAAAATTTTGTAGAAATTCGATTTAGCAATTTAAAACTAAAACTACATTTTCTTTCCGTTGCTCACTTATTTTCTTCCTGTTGCTCTAGCTTATTAAATGGTGGTTTTCTAGCATTACCTCGTTTGCTGCCACCCTACAATTCAGCGGAGCATGGAGTGGTTAAATTTCGTAGAGGAAGCCATGTGGGTTCTCTTGGAATCTCACTAAGGGGTCCAGAGCCCGAAAGCCACCTGCCAGCCTTGACCGAAATGGCCAGGTGAACAGCAACCGAGTGCACGCCAGGGGCGTGTTTTCGGGCGAACGTGGCCATCATTCAGCAAGGGCGTCCCTTACCAGTTGTCTCTAGAGGTAAGGGCTTCCCTCCCAGGGAACCGCCTAGGCAGAATGAGCCCCCCACCCATGGTGTCTTGGTAACTTAGGGTGGGCCGGCCTCTCTGCCACGAGAAGCTCGACTGAGGTCAGAGTTGTGGGGTGTGGCGCCCACGATTCCTGGCAGTTAACCACACACAAAGGGAAAATGCTCTCCTGGGCACACGCAGCCCCACCTTACCCGCCCATGGGCAATTTTGCCAATGTTTTCCATTAGTCACAAAGGGGAGGGGCGGGATGGGGGGGCAGGGAGTTCAGTGCTGAAAGTCATCCCAAACCGGGGTGGGTGGGGGAACCAAAAGGCATTTGCCATCTAAGCCCCCCCAACCCCCCGCTGAGTGCTGGTGTGGGGTCGTGGTGTTTGGTGACATTCCACATGTCACACAAATAGATGGACCCTCTACAAATTCTTGGGTCTTACCCCTTGAACTCTTTTGAGACAGTGGCTTGCCCAAGGAGGGCCTCCTTGAGCCCTGGGGTAGGTGTCTCCAGAGCCAAGGGAGGGCTCCTCCCACCAACATTTAGGGCCCTTTGCCTGAGATTCTCCCTGGCTACGAGAGTGGGCGGGGCCCACGGGGAGGACAGCCTCACTGTTGTTCCCCGCCCCCGTCACAACCGTGACTGTTAGGATTTTGGGGGATAGAGGTCCCAGTTCCTTGTCCTTAGGGTGGGCCAATCCGAAGTGTGTTCTGCACCATCAGCCAGAGTGTCCCGAGGCGCTGAGTACCATGTGCCCATGGCGTCAGCCTGCTTATTGCCGCCTACTCAGGCTTCCCTCCCAGCCCCCTGTCAGGTGCCCATTGCTCTCCTGGTGCTCCCAGGAGGTCCCTCAAGGCAACGACTTGTGCTTAAAACCTTGCATCAGATTGTGTTCCTAGAGGAGTAAGCTATTCCCATCTAAATCAAGCCTTCCTGATCTTTCTGGGGGCATTCCCCTCCAACCCCCCAGAGTACTTATCATGATCTGTAACTATGCATTTGTTTGCATGGCGATTGGTGTAACAGCTATCTCTTTGAGTAGAGCGAGTAGAGAGTAGAGCACAGGCTACAGGAGGGCAGAGACAATGCCTCTTCTGTTTCACCTGCTAAATTCTCACACACAGCCCGGGGCTTGAGAGGTTGTGCAAGATAAATTCTGTGGGAGGAATGAATGCGACATCCTTAAGGGAGATATGGCTTTCCCCTTGGGGGTGGTTCTAAAACAGGATCCCGAAGTTTTCTGACAAGCCTAATGAGAGGTGGGGTCTGTCTCTCTGCCCCTTGAATCTGGATGGGCTGGTGACAGCTTCTAACCACAGGATGACAGGGCTGGGTCCTACAACTCACACAGACGCCGCACAGGGGGCGCGCTCAGAGGGACGGTCGCGGCGAGCCCAGACTTCGAGTCACTTCCACCTGAGGTCCAGACCTGTGAGCGAAGATTGATGTCTCTGGTCCCCCAAACCTTCACATCTTTTCCTCTGAGACCTCAGACATCGTGGGGCAGCGACACGAGGCATCACGGCCATGTCCTGTCTAAATTCCCAGCCCATAGAAACCGAGAGCATAATAACATGGTTGTTCAGCTGCTACGTTTTGGAACTATTCGTTATGCAGAAATAACTGGAACACCCTTATTGCGAATGTATCAATTCTTCATTCGGTCCACCACCATTTCCCAGACTCCTCCTGTAGGCCAGGTGATGGTTACACAGTGGGGCACGGAGTAGGCATCCCTACCTTTTAGGAACTTACAGTTTGGGGGGCTGCTGTTGTAACTGTATCTTGCAAAAGCCTATGTGTTGCTTTTTAACAATAATGAGTAGATTTTTCAAAAACCACTTCCAGATGGCGTGGGGGGAGGGGCGTTTCCTGAGTGAGTTGCCAAGGGAAGCTCCAGAGGTAGGTGGATTAGATAAGAGACCCAGAAGCTCTATTATTTGCCGGCTGTCAACCGCCGCTGTCCTGCAAATCATCCGCAGGCCAGCCTCGCCCTCACACCCGGGAGAGGAGACTGGGGACCTGGGATGTGCCATCGCTGAGGCAGAAGGACAGGGAACCGACTCCCCGCAGGTCCTGGGACAGAGTTGCTGACTGCCTCTGGGAGGGGCCGCTGGCTGGGACTCCAGCTCCCTTATCTGACCCACAGGGCGCGGGTTCGAACCCAACGGCACTCCTGCGTGTCCAGCCGTAACCTGCCTCCAGGAATCTGGACTTGGGGAATGACTGTCATTTCATGCTGCTAATGTTTCTGTTCCTCTTTCGAAAATAAAGCTGCGTTTTGAAATGTCTGCCTGTCTCAACTCTGCTGAAGAGAAACAAAAGAAAGGACTCTGCCCTTTGTGGGACCAGTCATAAAGTGTTTTTCCCTGGGAGTGGCCCGGAGCTTCTAGGTACAACGGCAAGGGGGAGGGGACGTCCCAGAAGGGAAGTTTGGGGTCTGGCCTCCTCCTGTCCGCCTGGAAACTTGCTTGTGATCACGCCTTGAGGTTTGGGGCCCCCGAGCGCCCTGTTGAGTATACTCAGGCCCACTGGCCCCCCGAGGCTGACCGTGAAGGTCAAATCAGCACCAAGGGGCTGAGAACATGGCTGGACCCGGAACCCTCAGGGAAGTCACCTTCCTCTTGGGCCCCTCACTTTGGTCACCCCTGAGACTGTCACGCCCGGCTCACGGTCTCGTGTTCCTCTGCTACGTCCTCCCTGCCTTCGCCAGGGCTGAGCAGCTCCCCTAAATGAGGCCGAGCCTTCAGCTGGGGCCTTGCTCTTCAGCTGTTGCACGAGTGTCCAGTGAGCAGCCTGCCAGGTGCATCTGTAGCCACTCAGGCGGCTCTGAGCAAAGCAGATCCCCGCCCCCTGCCACCCCGCCGCCCGCTCACGGAGCTCGCACTTTAGTACATATTTTAAAGGCTGGCAAAGAGAAAATATAAAGAGAAATCTGAACCTGGAGCATTTGGCGTACCAGCTTTAGCGTGACGACCCTCCTGCGGGGATTTCCTGACTGGCTACTATCTCTTCTCCCCAAGCAGATGCCAACGTTAGGTCCTGCCTCTGGTGGAGGTAAGAATGTTCCAGCCCCAAGACATCTAGGAGCAAGTGAGCTAGATCCAAGTCCTCTGTCTAGTTCGACTAAGGTTCACGTTCAGAATGCCAGAAAATCCACTTCCCAGTTCTAGCCATTTCTTTCCTGAGCCATTTGCAGAATGCGTGATGCTATCTCCAGGGGACCCCGATCCCCTACCCCTGTCTCCCAACCCCCTGTCCCCTTGGCCGTGCGTGACAGGATAATGTTGTCAGAGACCCACATGGCCCACAAGAGACCACATGCTACAGTAGCAGGCACGGATTGCTTCATTACCCAGTTTTCTTACGCATCCCAAAGTAATCTTTTTGGGGGGTGGGGGAGAAGTAACATTTCCCCAAGGTGAAGTTTTAAGGGAGCATTGCAGTTGAAGAGGTCCTCAGAAATAGCCCCAAACAAAAAGCATGTTAAGATACATATTCTTGGAGCGTCTCGGTGGCTCAGTCGGTTAAGTGTCTGCCTTTGGCTTAGGTCATGATCTCAGGGTCCCATGTCCATCTGGGTCCCTGCTCAGTGGGGAGTCTGCTTGTCACTCTCCCTCTGCCCCTCCTCCGGCTTGTACTCTCTCTTTCTCTCTCAAATAAATAATACAATCTTCAGGAAAAATATACATGTAGTCTTGTTTGGATGGTGGGGTGCTTCCCCTGTCTTGTGGTTAATCCCGGACTCTTCTCTCCTGCAGATTTCTGACTTCTCTGGTAAACCCTTCCAGATTCACCTGTCACACTCTATCAATTCCAACACAGGCAGCTCTCTGTGTCCAGGTCCTCGAGACATTATATTATCTCCAACTTCTGAGTTGCATTGTTTATTTTCCGTGGAAAATTTGACCAGCAACCGCAATGAGAGGGGGTGGGGCTTATTTCTTTGATGTGTGTCCTCTCTTCCAGTGTCTAATTTACAATCTTTGCAGGCTGTGGCCTCCCAAAGTTGGCAAGTCCTTAGCCAACTGGTTTCGAACCCCCAAGTACAAGCCTAGCAGCTCTTCTTGTCTCCTCGTCTCTCCTCAGCGACATCACCCCTCCCCTTGCAGAGTGAGCATCTGTCCTGTGTTCCTGGTGAAGGGTTGTGTGTGCATGTGTGTGTTGGAAGTGTGGGAGGGGGTGCTGGGGTGCAGAGCGTGAGGGTTTCCCACAGAACACGTTTTACCTGCTATTCTCATTTGTGAGGCAAACTCTGCTTTCCGGGAATTGTCTTCTTGTCTGGGGCTTCTCCCCTCCTACAAGGTGAGGAGCGGAAAGAGAATGGAGTGTGTGGGGACAGATACCGGCCACGCCCCCAGTGTGGGGGCTTCAAAGGCACACTCAGCTCCCGGACTCAGAACTCACTGAGGCCAGGGAGCAGGGTGGGGGGCTCCAAGGTCCCTCTCAGTGTTCATGCTTTTGTTATTAGCTGCATGTTGAATCTGGCACCTCTGAGTGACTTTATGGAGGTCCCCCTGCCACCCCTTAGAACAGCTAAAACAACAAAGACAGATGATGTCACTTGGTGGGCGAGGGTACGGAGAAACTGGAACTCTCATCCATGGCTGGAGGGTGTGTGGAATGGCCCAGCGTGGAATGGAAGAGTTTGGGATGAGGCAAAACCCATACCCACCTGTGAGTCAGCACTCCTGCTCATGGGCATGCCCGTGAGGGACACGACAGCCCCTGTCCACACAGAGCTCCGATCATGAATGTTCACAGCGCCTTCGAGCAGGCTGGCCCCAAACCCGATACAGCCCTGATGTTTATGAGCAGACAAATGGGTGCACAAACTGTGGTACGTCCATGCGGCGGAACACTAGCTGGCTGTACAAAGGAACAAGCCACCGGTCTCCGCGACAGTCTGGATAAATCTAACAGACACCGCGCTGAACGAAAGGGGCTGAGCACAGTCTGCTGCCTGGGGGACATACGAGAGAAGTCGGCCACCTGGAAGAGCATCCTCACCCTACCGACACTGGCGTCCTGATCTCAGACTTCCAGGCTCCGGAAGTATGAGCAATCCATTCCTGCTGTCTCTCTATATGTAAACAGAAGAGGTTGGGTACAGTATATAAAACGGCTGATTCCATTCATTCGAAGTTTAAGAAGAGGCAGAACCAAATTCAGGTCCGTAGCTGTCCACCAGCGGTGCCTCTCCACCTTCCCAGCCGCTGGGGGACATTTGGCTCCGACTGGAGACGTTTTGGGTTGTCACAGTTGCGGGGGGGTTGCTATGGCCTCCAGGTGGAGGCTGGAGCTGTGCCAAATGCCCTCTAGTGCACAGCTCTGTGCTCACAGCGATCTGGTTCTGTATTTGAATCCTGCGAAGTGGAGAAACCCTGGTCTACCGTGACATGAGTCTCGAAAAGCGGTTACCTCTTGGGAAGCACCAACTGGAAGGGGCACGAGGGAACTTTCTGGAAATGTTCTCTATCTGGGCCATCCCACAGAGAAGCCACTAGCCCCATTTCAAGGGCCTCTGTAGCCACGTGTGACGCACACAGAACATTTTCAACTTTGCAGGTGGTTGTATTGGACAGTGATGCGCTAGTCCTTGAGCTGGGTGGCCTGAAAGGAGTCCAAACCCAAAAACGTGCTCCATGATTTGCATGCAAATTATACCTCCATACCTACAGCCCCGGGGGCGGGGGCGTGAAAAAAGTCTTTGCTGCAGGAGAGCAGTGGGGATGCTGGCGAAGTCATAGCTGCCCTCCTATCCTCTGGGCTGATCCCCATGCGGGGCCAGGCCCCCCTGTGCATCCAGCAGTTGGGCGGGAGGAGGCTGCCAAGATTGCTCAGATGGTCCCCCCCGGGGGGGGGATCTACAGAAAGCACCAAGTCCATTTACCCCCCAAGGACTTCAAGGGCTGCTGTGGCCCCCAGCAGATTTACAAGTGGGTCAAATGGGCCTGAGAAAAGGAAGGGCTCCATCTCTCCCCACCCCACCCCCACTTTTGCTAGGTAGCCTGCCCCACCAGGTGTGCAGACTCTCCCGGCCGAAACTGCTCTATTCTTTGGCACTGTCGCCTCTCTCACTCTTCTGGTGTGAGGGTTTTACAATAACAGCATTGTAACCACTTTCAGAAAACCAATAAAAAGGCGGTGACAAAAGAATAGCGAGCCGGCTGGAAATTGCACGCAGCGGCAAGGGCCTGAGCCTTTTGGCGCTGTGGGTTTAATAGTGCTCCCGGGCTGCGGGCTGTGAAGACGCACGTGTTTATTTGGGGGATGTGCTGTCGCTTCAATAATGAATCTCACAGAAGCTTTCGGATGAATGCAGGGAGCTCCAACTCCCACTGTCACTCAAGCCTTCTCATCCAACGGGGGCCAGTAAACAGAGGCGCCTTGCCCTGGTCGGACCTGTACAGCCTGCTGCCGTGTGGTGTGTGATATGGAGGAAGGATCCTATTCATTCATTCATTCATTCATTCATTCTTCATTCATTCACTCATTCATTTACTCAGCAACAATACGAACCGACCACTTACTCAGGGGTGAACCCCACACTGGGCACTGGGCCATAAAGAATGCTTTCCCAGCCTGCTTCAGTGTAGGCACATATTGTGGAAAGTTCTAGAAGCCACTTTTTGCTGAGGTCAGCACTAGCACTAGACCTTCTGCTGGGTCACGGCCACACTGTCCACTGACCCTTGGGGGAATCCTCATGTTTGCTGGGTTTGGCTCAGCCCATTCCCCATCTCCCTTGTTCCTTGCTGCTCCAAAGAGAAACCCGAACTCCTTTATGTATGTATTCATCTTTAGCTTAAAATAAATCTCAGACTCACAAAAAAGTTTCAAAAATAGTACAAAGAATGCTGATATACCCTTCACCCAGATTCTCCAAAGGTTGGCATTTTACTAATTTCCTTTATTCTCTCTCTGTCGACAGATATATACTATGTAGCTTGCTGGCCAACTAGCTATAGAGACAGATATTTCTGGACTATTTGAGAAAAAGTTGCAGACATGAACCCTTTACCTCTGAAACTTTGGTGTAGATTTCTTTAAGAAACAAGGATATTCTGTTATATAACCACAATGCTATTATCAAAATCAGGAAATTAACATGGCTATAATACGGTTATCTAATCTATGTTCACATTTCTTCAATTGTCCTGCTACTGCCCTTTATAGCAAAAGAAAAAAAAATTTTTTTTGTTCCAAGAACCAATCCAGAATCACACATGGCATCCCATTGTTGTGGGTTCCTAGTTCCCTTTAACCTGGAACAGTCCCTCAGACTTTTGTTGGGTTTCCTGACCCTGACAATTTTTAAAAATGATTTTATTTATTTGTGTGTGTGTGAGAGAGAGAGAGAGAGAGAGAATGACAGGAGGATGGGCATAGGGAGAGGGAGAAGCAGACTCCTGGCTGAGCACAGAGCCCAATGAAGACCTCAATCTCAGGACCCTGAGATCATGACCAGAACCAAAATCAGATGCTTAACCGACTGAGCCACCCAGGCATCCCCTGACCTGGACATTTTTAAAGCATTCCAGGTTAGTTAACTGGCAAAATAATCCTTGGGTTCGTTAGCTGTTTCTTTAAGCTTCCAGGTTCTGCATGCTTGGCAACAATGCCATAGAAGTGACACTGTGACCTTCTTCTCAGCGCTTCCTATCAGGAGGCACGGGATGGCAGTTCAGTGTTTGGACAAGGGGATGTCTTCCGGGTTTCTCCAGCGTAAAGTGATGATTCTTTCCCTTGTGATTAATAGCTACCTTATGGCAAAACCCTTTACTATTTTGAGGGTTTGGGTCACCAGGAGGAACGGTTGGCCCAGTGTGGGCAAAATGGCCCCTTGCCGGCATTTCTAGTTCTTTCTAGATGAGATGGACCAGAAGCTTTTTCAAGACTTTGCAGTTTTATTAATGATGACAGGGCTTTGGAAACTTCCACTGGGACTCCTTCTCCACACTCCACCCCCAGCAGAGGTTGGAACAGCACATCTGCAAAACAGCGGGGTTTTTAGAACTTCCAGGTGACACCCTTCCCATGGGAACTGAGCTGGTAGTTACCCTGCCTGCAAATAATTCCCTGTAGGCATTTCCTTTAAATTCTATTCTCTCACCTTATTCTGGCTCCCCCACTGGCTGGTAGATCAGGTGTGAGTATCACCGCAGTATGAGGAGTCAGACAGACCCGGAGATGTTGAGCTGTAATGGACCCCACTGGGGTTCTTTGCATTTGTCTGTGCTCTCCAGCCCACTCCAGAACCCATATGGGACCTTCTTTGAAACCACATGATGATGTGCTGCATTTAATTTCCAGAATGACGGGCACCGTAACCCGAGTATGGCCCTTGCTGATGGTTTCGGAAGATGCACCTTTCCATTTCTGTCTGTGATTTCAAATATCCTCATGCAATAGTGATAGCTTTCATCCCCTGGAGCACAGAGGCACTCAGAAAAGAGGGTCGAGAATATAAAGGAAGAGGCCAGCATGAAGATGGCCAGCTTAGAAACCAGTAGGGCCCATTTGGGATGAGAGCAGGCTAATCGTTTTTTGGGGTTTTGGGCCGAACTGCACGTTGGGTGGTTGAACAAAAGATCCCAGCGTCGTACTATCTGTTGTAAGCCCCCAAAACTGTTTCAAAGGAGTATTTTCGTAGTCAGACACTTTGCACGGTCACATACATGTGTATGGGATATAGGCGCTCGTATGTGTCTGTACATGTGTGTGCACGCGCGACCGCACGTACACCTCTGTGTGTTCAGACGCGGAGAGATATTTATACACCCGGTACTATGCAAAAGTATATGAATCATATGAGAACCTATTTAAAATATTGATATTCTCAGTTAAGTCAACACGGCACGGTAATGTCATTGCACACACGAGCTCTATTTTGAAGCCAGAGTGGGGAAACAGAGACTCTTCGTCCTCCCGAACAAACAAGGTGTTACTTGGAATATACCAGAATCAGCGACTCGCTACAATAAGCTGGAACGCCCAGAAAGTACCCTTGAACTAATGCCTAAAACCTGACGGAGACATACTTCATAGTTAATGTGGTTACTTGAGGGTTTATCTCACAGTCAGAGATTCTTATGATGGAAGGGGCTCCTGCTGGCTTCTCCCAGACACGTGACTGAATGAATGAATGAATGAATTCACCTTACCAGAGCAGCTTTAAACTGCTTACCGAAACCAAATCTGCTCATTTTTCTTCCTTCCGTTTTCTTTTAAAAGATAAATATGAGCCTCGTGTGGATGCTGTAAGAGTCATTAATCCTTGATAACCGACTATTTTATCTTTTGATTAAAAAAAGGCAGGCTGACTGGCAGTGAGCTTACAGCGGCAGGCTCATTACGGAGCCAGGTTCAGATGTGGCCTGGCAAATAAACACCCGTGTTCCATTAACCAGACAGCACCCGGGAGCGAGGGCCTTGAGCTCAGGGCTTAAAATGCAAGGGACAGGTAAACCGGCTTTGTCTTGCTGAACCAGCAGAAAGCACTCAAGTTTTTCTCAGAATGAGTGCTTTCTGCACCACTACCTGCTTGTCAAATTTTAATAGGTGCTTGTTAACAGGGACTCTGAGATATTGTGATGTATTTGACCAGCAGCAGCTTTCCGCCCCGTTCTCTGTGGGGGAGGAGGGGTGTGTGGCGAGGACTTCCTTGGAGGGCTCTAACCCACGCCCCAGCTACAGGGGCCCTGGGCCTTGGGAGCAGACAGGACTGCCAGGGTCCAGGGAGGAGGTGGTGTGCCAGTGAGGGTCCTAAAGGCTCAACCTAGGGGAGCTTAGGGTTCAGTTCTGCTGCTCCCCAGAGCTGCTGCCAGGTAACACTCATCTCTTTTAAAGACGTCTGGGTGGAGATGGCTCTTCCCTCCCTCCCTCCCTCCCTTCTCTCTTTTTCCCCTCCCTCCTTCCTTTTCTCTGCTCATTACCCCCCCTTCTTCTTCCTCCCCTTTCCCCCTCCTCTCTCCTCTCTTCCCTTCTCTTTTCTTTCTCTGAGTCTCCTCTTCCCCCACTCCATGCTTCCTCTCCCTCCCTCCTCCTTTCCTCCCCCATCCCCCATTTCCTTCCCCATTCTCCCTCCCCCTTCCCTCCCCTCCCTCCCTCCTTTCCCTCCCCCTTCTCCCTCCCCCTCCCTTCGCTGTTCCTTCTCCTCCCCTCCTCATTCTTCTCCCCTTTCCTTCCCTCTCTCCTCTCCTTCTCCTCCCTCTCCTTCCTTTCCTCTTTTCCTCCCTTCTCCCCTCCCCTGTCCCTTCCCCTATCCTTCTCTCCTCTTCTCTCCTTTCTCCCATTCTCCTCCTTTTCTTTCTCCCGTTCCTTCCCCTGCCTTCTCTTCCTCCTCTCCCTCCGCTCTCTTTCTTCCCTAATGCTCAGTCCAAGGTCTCAGAGCACCCAATCGTGTTCTGTGTGCTGCTAGTAGAATGCCAATTCTCAAGCAGATTCCAGCTCTTCGGGCCAGTTTCTCCTTCAGCCCCTCCCTCCCACGCGGAGAGATATTTATACACCCGGTACTATGCAAAAGTATATGAATCATATGAGAACCTCCCTGAGGAGTCAGGGAGCCCAGGGAGGACAGCGGAAGCCCTACAGCCTTCCCAGCCCCTGGACAAACACTAAGTTAAGCTCCCTTGCCTGTTTGTCAAGGAAGGAAGGGAGAGGTTCCTTGGCACTTTCATCTGTGGCTGGGTGACAAAACTGGGACTTGCGCCCCCCCCCCAAGGGCAAGAAGGCTCTAACTACAGGGGAGGGGGCAGCCCAGCTGCTGAGGTCACAGACTGCCCCCCCGGGGCCCCAGCTTGGGCTGTGTCACTAGATGCTCACCTGCGTAGCTCAAGAAAGACCTCAAAGTGAAGTTTGCAGAGGGAGACCAAGTCCACCTGGACCTGGCCGGACGGACATGTGGTGTGTGTGTACGTGGTGTGTGGCGTGTGTGTGCGCATAAGGTGGTGTGTGTGTGTATGTTTGTGTGCATATGGTGTCAGTGGGTGCATGCACGTATGCCTGCGTGTGTGCACACCATACTCTCATGGCCTTGGAGAGAAGGAATGAATGTGTTGGTGAGGGGAGGAAGGCGACGTTCTGCCTCGAGCCACCCAGAGTCGCCAGGCACCATCGTGCGTTCAGAAGAGGCCAGAGTGCTTTGCCAGTGGAAAGCTTATTTTGCCCAGCAGGACCAAAAATCCAATTAAAGAAAGAATGAGGGAAATGTGAAGTCTGGACCGAGCGCTGGCACGTCCCGGGCCGGCTTCCTTGGCAGGCATCTCTGCGGAGGGGAAGGCTCAGGGACGGCTCTGGGGATGGCCTACCGGGGAGGCTCCCACGCGCTACAGCCAAACCCGGCGCCAGCTGCCGGCCGTGCCCTGCGGCCGTCCTGCGAGGACCCGCCGGTGGTCCTTGAGGGTGCGCAGAGCGGGCCGCCTGGCAGCAGCGGGAGCACCACTGTGGCCCTGGCTCTCGGGCCATTTCAGCCAGCCACCCGCCCGCGCCTATTGACATCGGGGAGAATCGTACAGGCAGATTAAAGGCAGCATATGGCCCCCCAACTGGAAGCCAGCGGAGCTGAACCAACACTGGCAAATTGTGTTCAAACCGCATTGAGAATCCTGGCAGCTGCACCTGGCATGGGGAGCAGCCGGCGACCTGCATACAAAGGGAGTTTTATACACAGGGGGCGGTAGAGGCGGTAGAGGCTCCCCCCCACACCCACAACCCGCTCTCTCCTCCCCCTCCGTCGGGATCTGGGCATTGGCCCTGGGAGGAGGGGGGTCCATTTGTCCAGGTTGCTGAACCTAGAGAAAGGAGGCCGTGAAGGTAGCTCAGTCTTTAGAGTTTCAAAGCCAGGCCAGGTTTAACAGCATCCCCTACTGCATCTCTGCCCCAGGCCCATGCGTCCCCTCCCCGGTTTCACGATGGCCATATCCCCCTGACCCTGAGGAGTCAGGGAGCCCAGGGAGGACAGCGGAAGCCCTACAGCCTTCCCAGCCCCACCCAGAAGGAAAAGGTGGCAGGTCATCCTTTTTCTACCTGGAGATGTGGCGGGGGGTGGGGAGAGTCCAAGTGAGGGAGCCTCCAAATGTCTCCCAGCGCCAAGGAGACGTGCAGACGCCTTTCCTTCAGCCCTAAGTAAAGACTGGGAGGCAGAGACGTTTTCATCATCTCGCAAAAGAGGAAAAACATCACGCAAGTGACATATAGAAGGAAATAATCCAGTATGATGGGAGTGCGGCGAAACCAATGAACTTGCAATAAACCAACTGAACCAGGTGGGGGCAGTGTTTGCCAAGTCAACATGCCAAAAGAGCCGGGGTTCTAGCCCCCTGGTGATCTGAGGTGTCAGGCAGGTTGGCCTGGAACAAGAGAACTCATGTGGTGAAATCCCGCGAAGCCAAGGGGTTGAGGAATGGGTGTGTGTGTTTGTGTGCGCGTGCGCGCGTGCATACACACGCCCATATGGTTTGAAGGGAAGTCTGCCTCATGGAGGAGAGACAAGAGAATGTCTCCTGGCCTCATATTCTTTCTCCAGTCTATGAGAATCCTAATTCCATTTGTTCCCAAAGGATGCTCTATCCTGCAAGACTGTTTCTACATTAAGTCGTTAAAAATGCTCTCTTGTCTCTGTTTCCTCCTGGCTGGCATTTTGGATGGCAGGCGGGGACGTCCAGGGAAGAGAAAAATCAAAATTCTTTCCACCATGGTTCCCACACTCTGGAGAGGCAGTGTTCTGGGCTGCCATTAGGCCTGCTTACTAGAACCTGCAGGTGACCATGGCTTGCGACCCTTTCCCCCAACCCGGAGGCCATACCTCCTTCCTGTCTGGGACCTCCCCTACCCTGCCCAGCAAGTGGGAGGTAGGGTCCCAAGGGACACTTGGGACAGCCTTAGACAACGTTCAGAGGAGTCTTTGGGGTGGCTCCCGGGCAGTGGAGAGGTAACGGCCCTCGGAGGAACCTGTCAGATGTGCTGCCCAGACGTGGCTGTAAAGGCAGCCTTGCTGCCCTGTCACCCTGGCCCAGGTCATAGCAGCTAGCTTGTCTCCCGGCTTGGGAGGGAGCCATTTTGAAAGAGCGGCCATGATTGTTAAGCATCTTGTCTGTGCTCTGGACTGTTGCAGGTGGGGCTTAGGGACTGGGATCCTCAGGACGGTCCCGCAGGAGGGCTTCATGTAGTCATTTTACTTACATGAAGTAACCGACCTCAGGACTGCATGAGGCTAACTACCTTGCCTGCCTGGGGTCCCTCCGCCGTGGTTGGCAGACTGACCCAGGCTCTCCACTTCCTTGTGCAGACTTTTGCTGTGGGTATGGCTACCTTCCTGTCACCCGGATAGCTGTGGTGGCCGGCCCTCCACAGGTAACTGGAGCCGGACAACGCCCCCCCCAACCTGGCTTCCTCCTGGAAGACAGCTGGTTTACCCGTAAAAGGGAAAAAGGGAACCATAGTCAGCCGTTCTGCTCAGGCTGCTCTTTCCTGGGACAGGGCAGCCTGGAAAACTCTGGAAGGAGTCATTTCCTGCCCATCCCTCCTCCTTCAAACCCCGCTTTGCAGCATATCAATGCTGAGGGGAGCAGGACCCCGGAATCCCAATTGCCTGGTAAGGGGCAAATGGGCTGGGAGAGGCTGGGAAAGAGCTGGGGGGCACCCTGCTTGCCCACCCCCAACCCCTGTCCTCAGATTCTGCAGAAATCCCCCGAGCTCAGAATGTGGGCTCTGTTTAGGTCTCCGTGGGAGGACTTCATTCTAGAACGTTCACTGTCTCTGCTCTTCAGTTTTGGGAATTCCACTCCCGCCTGGGAGCATCTCGTGCCTTCAGTGGTTATAGTGGCTATTGATTTGGGCAACCAGCTTTCCTTTCTGTTTTGAGAATGAGCCCGACTCTGCGATCACACACGCACGTCATACGCGGGCAAGTTGCGTGGCAGCGGAGGGCCCTCGGTTTTCTCACATGTCCTCGTTTTCACCCTTCGCCGTAGTCCCCCTCCCACACGGACTCTGGTCTTGGCAGCGTGACTGGCTTTGGCCTCGGGACGCTACCAGCGAGGGTGAGCACCGGTTTGACAAGTGCTTGTGTACTGCGGACTTGCCCTTCCTGGGTGTTCAGGAGACCCTTGCCTCTGTCAGCCTGCAAGTACACCTGGGTGGCAACAGCATGGGCCTGGATCGGGCACGTGGAGGTAGGTGGTGGGCGCACGCAGCTGACAGCCAGCTGACGAGGAGCACGAGCCACAAGACGCGAGTAAGGCCTCCCTAGACCAGTCAGTGCCAGGCGACCTGCCAGCTGACCACAGCTATGTGAGGGAGCCCAGGTGGGTCCAGCAGAACTGCCCAGCCTAGTACAGCCCAAGCTCTAGGCTCACAAGCTGATCAATGGTGGCTGTTTCAAGCCACTTGAGTTTTAGGGTGTTTTCTCGTGGTGGTGAAATATATGGTATGTAAAACTTGCCACTTCCGCCATTTTTAAGTGGCATTAAGTCCCTTCACGTCGTTGGGCAACCATCACCACCATCTGTCTCCAGAACTTTTTTATCATTTGCAACGGTTCTTTACATAGCAAAGGTCACTGATTTTCAAGCCGTGGGTCTTGCCCCCGCCTGCCTGCCCGACTCGCAGCGAGGAGCCTGCCTCTGATGGGAGCCAGGGGGGAGGCTCAGGCTGGGGTGTGGGGCTCTGGAGTGCCACCCAACCGGAGCTGAAAGAGAAGCTCCTCCCGGGGGCCCCAGCTGTGGCCACTGCCCATCCCCCACCCCCCGCACTTTCCTCCCACCCCAGCTCTCGTTCCCACTGTGGAACCCGCCCGCTTCACAGGAGTCAAGGCAGCTGCTTTTGGCAGAGGTGGCGGGCGGGTGATTAAACAGAGCCTTGGCCTCCTGCCCTCAGGCACACTCACTAGTGATCCTGTGGGAGCAGGAAGGAGCCTGCTGGAAGGACAAGACGCTCAGTCTCCACGGTGAGTGATGCGGAACCTCTGATGAGCTCAGGGGAGGGACACGCCTGGACGTGGTGTTTACAGAGCCATCGCCTGGGGCCTGGCACCTGACCTCGTGCTTGGGGATGAGCTGTGTGACTTTGAATGAGTCACTTAAGCTTTCTGGACCTTGGGTTTTTCTCATCTGTTCAATGAAGATAAGAGTAGTAGCCTGTCTTAGGGCAAGGATTATAGGAGCCGGCGCTGGACATCCTTACAGATGTTAATGAACGTTCCGGGCAGGCCAGATGCCCCGCCCCCTCCCCATCTGCGTCTTACCTCAGCCTTTGTGGGAAGGGGTCTTTAGAAAGCAAAGAGACCAGGGACTTCGTTAGTATCAAAAATTATGCCTTGAGAGACGCCTTCAGTACTAGGCCGAGAAACGCTCCTTTGTCTTTTGCATGTTCACTGCGAAGATCTATAGTTTTCTTCAGCCTTGATGTTTGGGTCAGGACCTTGGAGTGGGTTGAAAGTGTGGGAATAAATAGCGGGGTTGTGGGGGGGAAGAAGGGGAAGAAGGAAGGGCCGAAGAAACTTCTGGATGCCGTGTCAGAGTGCTGTAATACTCATTTTCTACATCTTCTTAGATAATAGAATGTCTGGTTTTTTAGTTAGGCACAGGATCGTCTAGAATAAAGACGGTGTTTCCCACCCTCTCTTACCGTGAGGGATGGCTGCGTGACCAAATACTAGCCAATATGACATCATGTCCTGAGACACCTTCCAGGAGCTTCCTCAACGGACAGCTGGGTCACACCCTTTGCCCTTCTTCTTCATCATTCCCAACATTCTACTGTCTGGAATGCAGATGTGATGGTTGGAGCTCCAGACAACATCTTGAACAATGAGGACAAGGCTTGCCACCCCCTCTGCCCCTGCCCGCAAGGATGGCAGAACACTGAGCTGGATGGAACCCAAATCCCTATTCCATTACTTTTGGTATGTAACGAACCACCCCAGATTCTGTGGCTTAAAATAGCCATTTTATTGTGCTCCCAGATTATGTGGGTCAGGAATTCGGGCAGGGCTTGGCTGGGCAGTTCTTTCACTCTTGGTCGTGTTGATGGAGGTTGCTCAGTGATACTCAGCTGGCTGAAGGGGTGGTCTAGAAGACCCAAGACAGCTTTGCTTGCATGTCTGGAGATGGGGGAGGACTAAAGATCAGGACTGCCAAGCAGAGCACCTATGCATGGCTTCTCCGTGTGCTTGGCGTCTTCACAGCATGGCGTCCTCAGGGTCGTTGGATGTTTTCCAAGCAGGAATGTTCCAGGGAACGAGAGGGAAACTGCATGATCTTTTATGATCCATTCTCAAAAGACTCTTAGCATCATTTCTGCCAATTATCTTGGCCAAACCAGTCCCCTCTCCTGGGGGAGGGGATTAGACCCCCCCACCCCTCCTCATGGGAGGAATGTCAAGGTCACATTGCATAAGAACATGAGGGATAAGAGATATCCTTGTGGCCAGTTCTGGAAAATACGACCTGTCTCAGTCCCGGTGGCGGGAGGGGGGCGTGTTCAGGGAGCAGAGTCCTCATACCAGCCCTGACGGCCTAGCTTGGAATTTGACTAGAAATATACTTTCGACTCATTGGATGCATTCTTATTTTTGACCTTTGTCACTCAGAGACAAATCCCATGCTAACTCGTGGAGATTGGCTCTCTCTGGACTTGAAGGGACTTGAGAAAAGTGATGGACTGTTTAGCCATTTTTCTGAACTTGGTATGCATTTGTGTTGGGCTAAAATAAATCTCCATTCCTAATAGTAATGGATAGTACTTCCATTACCCCCCTCCTCCGACTTCCTTTTAAGACCTGGAGATCAAAATGAAGAGGATATCTGTGTACATATTAGCTGGATGCACACAGGCGTGTCAGAAAACCATAGGGACATTTCGAGGACATAGAATGGAGAGAAACCTCTCCTAGTGTAAACCCAAGACACTGCACTTACGGTTCTCAGTCTGTGGGTCCTGCAATGGGCCTGGGGCTTTGGAGATAAGGGTCCAGGGCGTGTCCCTGGTGGCTGTAACCAAGGGGACCCATGGCCCTGGTGGCAGGTTGGAGAGAGTGGTCATCTTACTCCTTGCCTGAAGTTTCCCATTCCAGTGTGGGAGAAAGTGGGGCTCACCAGGAGGCCAATGCCCAGTATCTCCTGGGGCGTCATATGGCTACAGGCTGGTTCTGGCAGCCCAGGGCTGAAGCTCAGGTGTCCTGGGCTTCTGAAGCAGGTGAGTGTGGTGGTAGTGGTAGTGGGCAGAAATGTTCCAGAGTCTTTATCAGTCAGAGGCTGAGATGAAACACAGCTACCAGGTCACTACAGGTGAGGAATGTTCCTTTTGGCCTGGACTTGGTCCAGGAGCTCAGAATCAACTGGCTGGTAAAGTTCCCAGGGAGTCAGGAGAGAGTAAGAGGCCTGTTTCTCCACAGTGACTCACCTGGAAGGTTCTAGAACCTGACCACTGAGTTCAAATCCTCACTTGCTGCTCCCTATCTCTGTGACCTTGGTTGGGCGACTTCACTGTGCCTTAGTTTCCTTGTCTGTAAAAAAAGGGTTCTGCCATGTGGAGCTGTTGAGAGAAAGAGTGGATATTCATGGGTGTAGCCTGGTGTCTGGGCCGTGGGAGTGCTGGATCCAGCAGGAGGTGGAGGGCGGTCTGAGTTGCTTCCTTGGGCCCTCCTGGTAGCTGGGCCCTGTTTGTCTCACGATGCTGGCAGAAGCACGAGGAGTCTAGCCCCTCTTTGTGAGCACGATGTTAAGCCTCTGCTGGTATCCCTTCTACCAACATCTCATTGCTCAAGCCAAAGTCAAGGGGTGGAGAAATACAGTCCACTTCTAGTGAGAAAAATGGCAAAACCACACGTCTAGGGGTGCGGGTGGGATCATTCTAATGCAGGCAGGGGAGAAGAATTGGGAAACAAGGATCCATCTAGCGCTCTAGCCAACAGCCTGGAAACCATCTGTTAAAACCATATGAGATCTACCAAAACCAACCTAAGTCCCTATGTCAGTAGTTACGAAATGTGCATGTGTGTGCGCGTGTGTACGCAGGCACGCACGCGCTGGTGTCCGTGTGTGGCAGGGAGTGAGCAGGCCAGGTGAGGGGCCCACGATACCTCCCCAGCCCCCACGAACCCAAGTTACCTTGTAACTTGCTGCTTGGACTCCATAAATATTTGTTGACTGACTGATAAATACAGGCTGACATTCACAGGGACAAAGCTAATCACACTGGGGCTTGGGCTGAATGTCAGTGAATCCGAAGATGACGTCCTGGCTGCGGGGAACCGCGAGACCCCACCTTCAGGTTCTATCCCAGGAAGAGAGTTTCTGGCCCTCCTTTTTGCTCTCCACCCCCGGCCCCGCCTCCTCCACCACCCCCCAACCCGACAGTTTCAGACTCGCCCACACTTTGGCTCTCCTCTGAGAGGTACAGTTTTTTCTGGATTCCTGCCCCTCCCCACCCCATAGGATGTCTGGGTCTGGCGTGATGCTCCCTCCCACCACGACCGCCTGAGCTGTCCGCACTGCCCAAGTGTTTCTGGGCTTCCCTGTGTCGGGCGGCCAGCGGGTGGGTGTGTTTTCAGACGTCCGCTGCAGTGGGTGACGGCAGGATGTGTGCAAGGCACGGTCGGTACCAGGAGGAGTGGGGATAAGACACACGTGTCTGCCAGATGCTGGGACTGTGAAACCGGGGCGGGGGGGTGCATGGGTGGGGGCGGGGTGGCGGGAGGAGTAGGGGTACGCTGTGCGTGGGGGAAGCAGCTCCCTCTCTGCAGTCATGTAGGACCCAAGGAGTCCGGTCAAACGCTGGGGAAGAGCTGCCAAAAACAGAGCAGGGGCCTTATGCCAAGACAGGGAACCAGCGGGAGCCAGGACGGCCGGTCTGAACATCAAAGGAAGGCTGCAAGCTTTAAGTCCTGTGGGTAGAGTTTGGCTGGCGAGGGATCCCATTTGTTTTTCTTCTTATTTTAAAATAATTATTATTTCTTCCCAGTGATCAAAGGAAATCATGCCCTATTGTGGAAAATTTAGAACCTACAGAAAAGTGTAACAAAGACCATAAAAACTACCTGTAATTCCCTAGCTAGACATTAGCACTGTTAACATTTTAACACATTTCCTTCCAGCCTGTTACAAGTGCGTATGCAGCGTAGCAGTTAAGAATGTTGGAGAAGAATCTTGCTCTCTGGGTTCAAAGCCATGTCCTTTGACACGAGCTGCGGCATTTTCGATGTTATTCAACTTCTCTGTGCCACAGCTTTCTCATCTTTATTTTCTTTTTAAGATTGTATCTATTTATTTGTTTGAGAGAGAGAGAGAGAGAGAGAGGAGGGGTAGCGGGAGAGGGAGAGAGAGAAAATCTCAAGCAGACTCCAAGCTGAGTGTAGAGCCCGATCTGAGGCTCAGTCTCACGACCCTGAGATCATGACCTGAGCCAAAATCAAGTCAGATGCTCCACCAACTGAGCCACCCAGGTGCCTCTCTCATCTTTAAAATAGGGATATGAGAGGCGCCTGGCTGGCTCAGTGGGTGGAGCATGGGGCTCTTGACCTTGGGGTGGTGAGTTAGAGCCGCATGTGAGGTGTAGAGATTCCTTAAAAATAATATCTGGAAAAAGAAGTAAAATAGGGATATGAATAGTACTTGTCTTGTAGGGATGTTAGCATGATGGAATAAACTGGCTCCTGTAAAGGCTGGCATATAGTAAGTGCTTAATAAATGCTGGCTCTTACAGCAGATTTCCACCTATTGCAATGAGATCTAACCCTGTAAAATTTTTATGTGCTGTGTGCTTTCTCATTTTGCGTTTTATTACAAGCATTTTCCTCTATCACAAGAAACTCTTCCACAGCATCGTTTCAAGTGGCTTCAGCATTTGCATCCTATGGAATTCATCATGATTAAAACCCGTCACGATTTGAATTTGTCATAATTTATTTAGCTCTCTTTCTTGTGGCTGGACACAGATGCTAGTCTCATGTTTCTGTTAATGTAAATAACACTGCAGTGAACATCTTTGTCAGGGACTCCTTAAATGTGTTTATCCCATTTTTTAAAAGATTTTTTTAATTTATTTACTTGAGAGAGAGAGAGAAAACATGAGAGGGGAGAGGGTCAGAGGGAGAAACAGACTTCCTGCTGAGCAGGGAGCCCGATGTGGGATTCGATCCCGGGACTCCAGGATCATGACCTGAGCTGAAGGCAATTGCTTAACCAACTGAGCCACCCAGGCACCCTGTTTATCCCATTTTTATCTGGGTATGAAAATCTAATACACTTGCTATCGAAAAAACAAATGCCAGGAAGAAGGTGTTCTAGGTCAGTATGCCATCTGCCTCCAAGGCTCCACCCAGTGCCTGGCAGAGTTAAGTTAATGACCCAGGACAATATATGGGATGCTGGGATGCCTGGGTGGCTCAGTCAGTGAAGTGTCTACCTTCGGCTCAGATCATGATCATGGGGTCCTGGGATCGAGCCCTGTGTCAGGCTCTCTGCTCAGCGGGAAGCCTGCTTCTTCTTCTCCCTCTGCTGCTCCCCCCTGCTTGTGCTCTCTCACTTTCTCTGTCAAATAAATAAGTAAAATCTTTTTCAAAAACCCCAAAAAACAGTATGTGGGACGTCACAGTCCTTTAAGTGATTAATTGCCAACTAAGCACTACAAGTTTCCTAACCAGCCGTGTTTGCTCCAAGGGACCAGCTGGGACATGGAAAGTCTTTAGGGTTTTTAAAGAACGCTTTGTTCTGCTGTGTGACAGGTTTTCCAGAGTCTTTACCAGCCAGGAAGCTTTCTTTCCTAAGGGCCTTTTGGATGGGGGAATTCTGAATATTCACAGTCAGGAGGTCCTTGTCCTTCACCCCATCCTCTGGCCCTAGTCAATCTGGGGGCTGCCTTACAGGTTAGTGCCTGCTTGGGTCTCAGCCTATTTCCCCCGATCTGTTCTTAAAGCCATCAATATTCCATGCTGCTCAGATGATCCCCTCCCCCCTACTGAATAAGGTTCTCGGGCAGGCCTAAAAGGGAGGTGCCAAACCCAGAGTGGGTTCAGAGAGGAAGGGACAACTTTGAAGAAAGAACTTGGGGCCTGTCAGGAGCTTCTGGATGCATGTGAGCTCTGCGGGCTGAAGGAGTTGTACTTCAGCACCTTTTGTTGTTGCTGGCAGGGCTAGTTTCTGGCAACCTGTCTACAAAACTGGCCATACCTCCCATCTCCATGTGCGCAGGATGCTGGGCCGTCAAAAAGAGGAAAGAGCCAGTCTATTTCCCCTGCCCTTGAACCTGGCCTCGTGACTTGCTTTGGCCAATCAGAATGCAGTAGTAGCGTTGCCATGTGACTTCTGAACTGGGGCCTTAAGAGGTCTGGCAGCATCCACTTTTGCTCCCCGGAGCAGAATGCCAGCTGAGTCCCCGCTGTCCCCTGAGGCAACTCAGCCACCGGCTAGCACCAACTGTCAAAGACGTGACTGAAGCCATCTGGGAGGGTGGTCCTCGACCCAGCCAGACCCCCAGCCGGGTGCAGGTGCAGGTGTGGCTCCAGCTGCTGCCCTGGGCACGATCCGTTGTGAGATGAAGTCAATTGTTTGAAGCCAAGCAGGTTGGGGGTGCCCCTTAGGCAGTTGTAGCAAACCCAAACAGTGCTGTTCCGAATATTTGAAAGGCTGTCTGTGGAAGAGGGGTGACATTTGCCCTTCCAGGCCCCCAGGGAGAAGAGCAAGGGAACCACATCTCTTGGCTCAGTCTAGGTGGGGGCTCAGAGACACCAAGTGCCATCATGACCTTGGCGCACTCCCTGCAAGACACCAAGGAAATGCTGAGGCTGCTTGTTGGTGTCTGGAAGGGGACCCCGGGGGACCAGATGGCTGGCACACTGTCCTGCCTCTGGAGCTTCTTTGATTCTTGGCTTCTTGCACATTCATTCCATCGGTTCTTCCCAGAAGGCCTCTGCTGGGACACAAAACGAGCCCTCCTTCCCGCCCCGTTTCTGTCTCCACGGGCTGTTGTTGGCCTGGGTATTATCCAAGTTCACGCCACCTCTTTCAGAAAACTTTTTCTGTGACCTTGCTTCTTTGGAACATATGACCCTTACCATCTTCTATTGCCCCTAGATTTCAAGCTCTCTAAAGAGAGGGACCAGGTTTTCTCTGTTTCTCTACCTGCCTGGAGGCTGGATCTTCCCTCCCTTTGCCATGTGCAGGTAGGATCTGCAGCTCCAGAGGGAACAGGCTTAGAGCGAGGGGGTGAGGACAGGGCAACCTCCGGGGGGTGGGCGGGGGAGGGATTCTCAACGGTCCGGCCAGTGGCCTGTTTGTCCCATCTGTTGGCCAGGCCCATGTGTCCCACGAGCGTGCAGGAGGGTCTCTGTCAAGCTTACAAGCGGCGCTCTGAGAATCTTCCTCCGAGAAGCGGGATGTATGTACACAGACACACACACACACACACACACACACTCAGCACTCAAGCACGGAGACTGCCTCAGGGGAGACACTGTCTGCAGGAACCAGACTCCACAGCTTCCCCTGGGACTCGTCAACGCGTCTCTCGTCAAAGTGTCACTTGTCAGGTGCGGTTCTAGCTCAGCGGAACTCGCCCCCTTGCTCACATGGAAGGAAGGGCCTCAGAGGGGAGTGGGCTCTGCGGAGTTTCCAGGCGGAGGCTGCCTGTCTCGTCCTTGGCAATTTCTTGGCCTGGCCCCAGGAACCCTAATGAGCCGCCAGCGGGAAGAAGAGCCACCAGAGTGGTTATCAGAGGGACCATACCGGGCTTCGGGAACCAGCCCGTCCCCCGCTGTGCACACCGTGTCATCCTGTCTCCTTCTCACCAGTTCGTGCAGAGTGGCGGGTTTGAGCTGGACTTGCCCTCTCCTTTCTGTACCAAGGAAGGAGAAATAAAAAGGGATCTCATCAGTGCGGGCAGTGGGAGAACGTGGACGGAAGGTGATGCAGCTTGGCTCCAAGGGGTCCCTCTGTAGCAGCGAAGCCCTCTAGCCACCTTTGGTTCAGGAGCCTCTCGTCTGGATCCCTGGGAGTCTTACCTTCCGTGAGCAATTCTCCCAAGACTGTGGCCAGCCTTCTAGAGCCGCTCTCCCTGGATGCCTGTTGGAGAAAGGTCCAGATCGGCACTTGTACATGCTTCGCGGTTAGAAACGTAACGAGTGTCTGTCCTGTGTGAGGCCTGGGTTCTAGAAAGTCACCCACAAGAGAAATCCAAGGCATGAACACACACTGGGCCAGACTGTCCAGCAATGCCCCAGGATGGGATCTGGTGCCCCTCCTCTAGGACCTCAGCCCAGCAAATGCACCCCCATCCCCCACACAGTGGAGGCTCCTACTCCGCCTCTTCCTGTTGATTCCTCTGTACTTAGGAGTCCCTGGCCATAAACTTGGAGCTGTTGCTCATTCAGTCACGCGGCTAGACCCACTGGTGTGTTGGAGCTGGCTCTGGCTCCTGGGAGCCAAGTCAGACCGTGTGTATCTCTTTTTACCTCTGCGTTCAGTGGCAAGTCGGGAGTTTTGAATCGGCTTCGGGAGGCGCATCTACTCTACGGAAATCAGCAAATGCTAGAAATGAAGACTCCCCCAGCCCAGAGTGGGTGGTTAAACATTCAGCAATGCGCCACTGGCTAGACCCCCTTGGGGGCGTCGGTACAGCCCTGAGGGGCCCGAGCCATGACCCCACCCTCTCGGCAAGGAGGCCTTCGTTGAAGGGCCTTCGTGAACATGGGCAGGGCCAGGCGCAGGCTCAAGCAGGCCTTGGGTGGGCTCTTCTCCAGGCACAGCCTGCCCTGAATGTTTACCTAAGCTGTTCTCAGGTATTTTGACCCCCTGGCTACAAACATCAGCTTTCAGGCTCTCGAGCTGAGGGCATGGATCACCCCAAAAGTCAGAGAAAAACTCCCTTTTTCCGTGCGCATTTTGGATCGTCAGTCCCGGGACAGGAAGGAAGGCTGTGGCAGAGAGGGGGCATCAGACCAGAACCCCCTTCTCTGACCCCTCGTGCGAACACCCCCTTTCTTTCTGTTCCTTGCCATTTTCTGTCTGGCTTTTTGCTCATGACATTCCTCTCCCAGGAATAATTTCCTGCCCTACCCACTTGGTAAACGCTCTCTGTCCTTTCAATTCCGCGGGAGGTGTCACTTTCTTGGGAAGCCTTTGCCAACCCCGAGCTCCGCCTGCCCCCCAACTACTTCTCCAGGGCTCCTTCCCAGCCACTGGGTCCTCCACGGAAGCAGTGGGTGATGTGCTTGTTGATCTAGAGTTTCCCCCACCACCCCAGGTTGTGATTTTTGGTTCCCCTCTTCCCAGGGCATTTGCTGAACAAATATTTCCCAAGCACCCGCTATGTGCCTGATACAGGCGCAGGGGTGTTGATGGTGAGCGAGGGAGCTTGGCCTCTACCCTTATGGGGCAACCGTCTATAGGAAAGCCTGACAATCACAGGAAAATTGTGTTAAACGGTAATGCGCGTGGTCCCGGGGAGCTAGGTACACCCACTCTATTTGGGGATGGGAATATCAGGTAAGGTTTCCTGGAAGAAATGACTTTTCATTTGAGGCTTCCAAGAGGAGCAGAGTTCACTAGATGGGGAGGAGTTGAGAGGGAGGGAGTCGGAGGCATGTGTAGACCTCGGGGCACGGGGGTTGGGGGGGGGCAGTTGGGGGGGGCTGGATGGTGGTGGGCTGACATGTGAGGGGGAGAAGTAGCGCGCAGACAAATCCATCAAGAAGTTTTGGGGGCAAAAGATGAGAGAAAGATGGGAGGCATAGCTGGAAGGGGGTAAGAGAGAGATGGACCTGTTAATTGCTGATGGGCAGGGTGAAGCTGGGGTTGTGGGGGAGGGAGGGAGGGACTAATCTCCAGAATTTCACCACATAACACAAGAGCTGCTAGTCACGTTCAAGTCTTTCAGTTAATTAAAATAAAATAAGATAAAACCATAAAATAAAAGAATTCATTTCTTTGGCCATCTTAGCTACATTTTAAGTGCTCAGGAGTCACACGCGGCTAACGGCAAGGACAGCACATAGGATAGCTCCGTCCCATAGAGATTATTACCTGGTGTGCCCTAGAATTTGAGCAGCTAGCTGTGACCTGGGGTCCAAGGGTGGGACTGGCTGTAAGATGGGCGAAGAGATGCTCCCCCCTCAGAACCGGAGGGTTGGCGGACAGGGAGGTGCAGACAGAAGTGTGGGGGTGAGAGGCTGGGGTGGGGGCTCTAGTCTGAGACTCCCACAGTCTCTGTGAAGCAGGAGCGGAGGGGAAGGCGTGGGGCCGAAGTGCACGCTGAGCAGGGGACATGGGGCGTTGCTGTAGGGAGTAGTGGAGGCTGGGAGACAGCTGGCGGGGAAGAGGTAACAGGATTGGCACGTATGGTGGAGGCCGGACCAATGAGCAAGGCAGAGGGATTTCTTCTCTTGCCGAGCTGGGCTTCTCAGATTCCTCACGGACTGACATTTATCGAGGTGGCTGTGGCAATGGGATTGGGGAAGGGGTGGGGACTGAGGACCCGCCAACGGGATGGCTCCTGGAGCTGAGGGCCTCAGAAGAGGGGTGGCGTTGTGTCTGGTGACAGGGAGGCCCACAGTGTGCCCGGGAGGCTGGGGGCTGAAAGGAAGGCACGAGAGTGGGAGATCCGGCTCTCTGCTGCTGGGCTGCAGACTCGCACAAGGTAGTGACTTACAACAGCAACGTTCAGTTTGCGCACGATCTGCTACTTGGGCCATTGATGGGGATAGCTGGTCTACCCCACCCCACATGTCGGATGGTCAGCTTGCAATGATACCGACTGGCATGGATGAGGGTAGCTCAAAGGCGGGGCGGGGGCGGCGGCTGGAGTCATCTGAAGGCTTATTTGTTGGCCTATCTAGTGGCTAGTGCTGGCTGTTTGCCAAGACATGAACCAGGGCTGTTGGCTGGAACACCTGCCTTGGTGTCTTCATGTGGCCTGGGCTTCCTTATGACATGGTGGCTGGCTCCTCAGGGAGACTGAGAGAAAGTCAGATGAAGGCTGCATCACCTTTTGTTACCTAGACCTGGAAGTCAGCCCTAGGGCCCCATTCTGTTCATGGAGGAAGTTGTCAAGGCTGGCCCAGGTTCAAGTAATGGAGGAACAGACTCCTCCTGTTAGAGGGGGTTTAGCAGCAAGGTTCTGGAAGACCAGAGCCCCGTGGGACCAGAAATATGGCTGTGGCCCTTTCTGGAAAAGGCAGTGTGCCACAGAGCCCAGGGAGTGAGAAGCCAAAGTCTTGTCTGTTCCCTGGAGAGAAGATGAAGAAGCTGGGCCAAGTTCAAATTCCTTCTGCTCATTCATACAACGAATACCTACTATGTTCCAAGCTCTGTTTGAGGCGCTGGAGATACACAGGGACAAAAATCCCAGTTTTTATGGAGAGCACATGGTAGTGAAGAAGACTGGCAATAAACAAACAAGTGTTTATTTTGTCAGGTGGCGTTAAAAGCTATGCATGAATGACCTTCAGCAACAGAAAGCTCTTAGAATGGAGCAAGGGTGGAAGGTGGAGCAGCTTGGACCTTCCAGGAACCCAGCTTTTCCCAGTTTTCTCAGGGGGGGGGGGGGGGGGGGGAGGGAGGATCTGCAAACTGCAGAGAGGAGTGGGAAGGCTTGGCTATTCCTTCGAGGGCGGTTCCCCAGGTGGCCAGCTTACAGGGCTCGATGAACTTCTGCAGGGTGTAAGAAAAAAGGTGCCCAGGTATGAGTCTTTGCCCAAGGGGACCAGCTAGTTAGTAACCATGCAGGAACCGCCCCAGAAAAATAGGGGGCACGTTTGACCCCTTATCCCCAAGGACTCTTCTCCCTGTCCAGTTTCCAAGCTCAACAGACGGGGGGATGGGGGGTGGGGCAGCTTCTGGGAGAACAGTACCCGTGTGTGTGTCTCCGCACCATAGACCGTGGTTCTGTTCTAACAGAAAGCCGAAGGGGCCAAGGAGGAGCGGGTTGGGGCTGGAGAGGGCCCAGGGAAGAAGGAACGTGGGGGATTTAACTGGACTCAGCGAGCCCTTCCGGGACCAGCCGGCGCAAACCCTCGGAGGCGGCCGCCCGCGCCAGGTTCTGCTCGGGGCCTGGGACGCTCGACTGAAGCGTGGTCGCGGAGGGAGGGTGAGGGGGCAGTCCCGGGGTCGACCTCCCCCTGCGTCCCCGCGCCTCCCTCACAACCCGCCGGGGCTGAAAAGCCACCGGGCCCGGGCGGCTGGGCGTGGTGTGAGGACAGAAGGGGAGGGGCCGAGGCGGTGTGGGGGGCGCGGCGTGGGGGGGCGGGGTAGATCGGGAGCCCCCGCTGCTTCTCCGACCACAAAGGGCGGGGGAGCTCGCCCGGCGGTCGTAGCGAGCGGTATTGATTGAGGGGCGGGCGCAGCAAGCGCGCCGAGAGCGGCTCCATCCATTAGGGCCGCTGTTCGCCTCCAATTAGAAAAAAAATCATTACTCAGCAGCCGGCAGCGGCCTGCGCGCCGCCCGGGACCGCCTGCGAGCGAGCGAGCGAGGGAACGGCGGGCCTCCCCCCACCCCCGCACTCCCCACCCCCAGCCCCCGGCGCCCCTCCTCCCCCGGCCCTAATGACAACTATTAGAACTGCCTCCCCGCACCCACCGCCCGGCGAGCACAAAAGCGCGAGATTCATTTGGTAATCGGGGTAATTACAGCGGGGCGCGGGGGCGCACGCGGCGATGGCGGGCGCGCCGGCGGAATGCTAAGGGGCCGGGCGCGCCGCCCGTTCCCGCCCCGCCGCCCTCCCCGCCCTCACGCCCGGCCCCTCGCCCGCGCGGCGCCTGGGGCCACGTCTCCCCGCCGCCCGCCGGCGCCCCCACCACCGGCCACCGGGAGGGGGGCCGCCCGGGGGGCTCCGGGGCGCGGGACGGACAGCCCCCCCCCACCGCCGTCCCCGCAGCCCCCGGCCCGCTCGGCGGCGCGGCCTGCGGGTCTCCGGAGATCAGCCAGGTCCGGGAGCCGGAGAGCCCCTCCGAGGTCCGCGTGCATAATAAATACCGTGTGTAATGTATTTACTCTGCTGCCCCCAGTTAATTTACACACCCGCGCCGCGCCGCGCCGTGCGCCCTCCCCCGCGCGCGCCCCGGCCTGTCGTTCCTATTTACAGGCGCGAGGAGCCGTCCCTCGAGAGGGCTTTTTTCCTTTCTTTCCTTCTTCTTCTTTTTTTTTTTTTTTTTTTAGAGCTTTAGGATGGATGCAGCGTGTCATTAAACCTGAAAGGGGCTGTTACTTATCAGTAATGGTGTTTTCCACAGGCCTTTCTCCTCACCTGCACGGGCACAGGTACCACCCGGGTGGGGGGCGGGGCGCGGGGATGCGGAAGGCCCCGGTGTGTGCTGGGTGGTAAGCTGTACCTGGGGCTGGTGGGGGTGGCCTGGGTGGGTGTGGGGGGGCGGTGGCCGTGGCCTCGCTGAAGCCCATCCCCCACCCATCCCCAAACCACTCTTCACCTTGGGTATCCAGTCCTGCTTTCGCCTGGCACCCTGCCGCACCCCGGGGAGGATCCCTCCGGAGAGACCTGAAACAGCAGCGTGCAGGGGACTCCTCGGAAAGGTTTCCCTTTCCTTAGCCGACAAGACATGCAGCCTCTCGGTTGTGCCATTCCTGCAGCAGAAAGACCTCGTGTGGCTCCTGCACTGGGAGCAACAGCCCTTATCTGGGGCGATTTCCCATCTGCCTCTCTGGGAAGTTGGATTGTCCTCTAGCCCAGGACTTATCTGGTCGTGAAGCCAAGCGTCAGCGGGTCGAGGGAGGCTGGCCCAGCCAATGGAATGCTCCCTGTGTTCTTAATGACCCATAACAGAGTCCTCAGAGGTGAAAAACAATCCCCTTAACCCTTCTGTGGCCATCCTAGGTGGGGAGATTTCTTAATCCTGTCCTGTTGTCACAAATGCCCTTCTTGATTTCAGCCTGGGATTGCCTGGTCTGGCTGCCTCAGTCCCCACCCGGCCAAAGCTTGGGACTGGGAGCAGGGAACTGAAAAGCCCCGAAAGTGTGGGCAAATTTTGAGAAGGTATGCATTTTTCCAAGGGAAGGGTTCTCCAGGGGGGTCCGAGCTGGCCGCAAAGGTCATAACCTTTGTTATGAGGAGGAACGAGGCTACTCCAAATGGTTGTTGTGTTTAAGGCCATGAGATAATGCTTTAATATTTGACCGTACAGGGTTCTACGAAGGTAATTATTAATGATGCCAGAGATGGCTGTGTGTGTGCGCGTGCGTGCAGGTTCACACGTTTTTGTGATTGGTGGTGTGGAGGAAGTGGGGGAGACCATTGGGATTATACTCTCCGTATTTAGGGAGCTTCTGAACCCCCTCATCTCTCTCCCTTAGAACCAAGTGGGATTGACCTAGAATGTTGTCCCTTTCCTTTGAAAACAGGAAGCCTGGGGAGGCGGGGAGGAGGCTCCATGGGGGGAGTGGGAAACCGGGTCTTTCTGCTCAAGCCCTTCCTGTCCTCAGGAGACTCGTGACCTTCCCTGGGCACGTAGTCGTCGTCTGCCCAGAGCAGGTGCTCAGTACACTTTTGTGGAATAATCAAATCAAGATCTGAGTGGTCTTGGGCCAGCCCCACCTCCCTTTTGGACTTACAAACACAGAACCCTTTCCTGCCTACTGGAATGTTTTCATCTCTAGGGGTGGAGTCCCCTCGGTCCCCAGATCCTTTGGCTCCTTTCTGATCCTGTATCTGCATTCAGGGAGCTCAAAGATTAAGATAACGAGAATCCAGGGTGTTTAGCTTCCTCATAGAGATTGGGATGGGTGGGGTGCTAGGTAATTCTCTTCTTCCCTGTACTAAAAAAACTAGAAGGGGAAAAAAATGTATCTCAGGTCATGAGACCAGGACTAGAGCCAGAGCCCCTCCCTGATACATTCTCTCGCCTTGGCACAAAAGGGTGGTGGCAGCCATGGGAGGGCAACGCCCAGGCTTCCCTTCAGTGAGGAATGATCTGGAAGGAGTGCCTGTTAGCTCACAGCCCCCAGCTGTTGTATCTTCCCTTTGGGATCTGCTATAGCATTCCTGTCGAGGGCCCGTTTTGCCCAGGCTGTTCCCACCCAATGACTGAGCACGACAGGGTGGTGGTGGGTGCCCAGAGCTGGGCCACTTTGACTGGCACAGGACTTCTGTGATGGACAGTCTTTGCTCTGGGGCCTCCCACCAGCCTGGCAGAGACTTTCTCAGAGCTGCCCTGTGTCTGAGGCCCTTCCCCCCTGAGCCTCCTTCCTTCCTTCTCTTTTCTCGAGGGTCAGACTTGCATAGTGGTATAAAGGCTCTCCCTCCTACCCCTGCCCCTCCCTTCTTATCCTTCACAGGCATTTCCCCCAGTAAATCTCTTGAATGTCTGATTCCATGTTGGTGTCTGCTACCCCGAGGACCCGAGCTGCCACAGTGACCAGTGACCAACACTCAGATTCCGGGGCTCTCCAGCACTTTAGGTAGGATTTTTGTGCGTGTAGGGCCATATCCAGTCAAGGGGGAAGCTGGGAGCTCTCCGCTGCACCTCTGTTCCATTCCAGAAGGTGGTAGGTGCCAGACGCCCTCCTGCGTCCCTCTAGGGCTGGGTGGCCTGCTGCCATGCTCTGGCCAAGTTGCTGCTTGTGACTTGTATTTATAGTTCCCGTTGTTCCTGGGTATAGTTGGGCCCATCTCTGCCCAGGGTACCTGCTGCCGAAAAGGCTAGCTCTGCCCGCCAGCTTGCCTGGCTGCTCTTGGAAAGTCAGTCCCAAGGCCAGACCGTACTCTGACCCAGAACTCTTTCCGAAGCGCCACTCCAAGCGCGGTCTGAAAGCCGAATGCCCACACTGCCGATCTGTACGTTGGATCAGAGACTCCCCCCACCTCCGCCCAGGTTGGCTTCCACTCGGGGCCAAGGTGAGCGGGGAGGCTAGGGCAGCCTTGCTCTGGGAGGGGAGACACAGACAGAAATCGGTGGGGAAGGAGGGGAATCAGGAAGAAAAAGCATCTCATTGGAAAACAAAGGGACTGCATGAGTCTTTGCCTGCTCTAGGAAAGTGGAGGGTTGTTTTATTAAGGAGGGGGCAGAGGTCATTAGCTTGGAGAATGTGTCATATTTGAAAGAAGGAGGGTGGTGATTTGAGGAAGCTCAGGAAAGCCTCATCCACGCTCTGGCCTGGGAGATGCAATCTGCGCATACTTTTCCCCCCTGCTGTGGAGAAAGGACGGGCCCTCAACAGGGAGGAAGGGGAGTGGCAGGGAGGGATGCTTCCCGAAGATCTGATGTCCCGCCAGCTGTTTCAACAGTACCTCTCTTCATTTGTCGACTTTTGCAAAGAGGCTAAGTCTGTGGACTGTCCCTTCTCCCGTCCCTGGCAGCTCTGAGGGCTCACGGGACCGAGGCTGACCCCCAGCGGGCCCGGGCTCTAGACCCTCGGAGATGGCCAGTGCCTCCCCTATAGGCCCCTCCCCCGCTTTTTTTCCTCCTGGAGACAAATTTCACTTGATGGTGCCAGGCTGCAGCCCCATGGGGACAGTGCCTTTGCTCATAAGGGGGTCGGGGTATCTCTAGACCCACCTTGGTTCCTGGGAAACTAGTTGGAAGCGTACACCCTGTCCGAGTGGCCGGCAGGACCATCTGCTGCCAGGGGGCCCCCGGCACTGTGGTTCTCCCCGGGTTCTATGGGGAGGAAAGCCAGACGCTCTGGGAGGAGAGACTCCGTGAGAATGTGCTTATCCCGCGGTCTGCCTCCACGCCTGATCGCCCCCCAGACATTGCTTAAAGATGGAAGATTGCAAGGGGACAGTGAGCCAAGCCTGTGGGGGACTGGGAGAGCTGCCTCGGATTGGGGGAGATGGCTCCAAGTGCATTGTTGGGAGTGCCCTGAGGATCAGGGGCGTGCTGGAACGGTCTCCCCCAGCCCAACCCTCCCTGCTCTGCCGCCATTGCCTCCTCCCCACAGCTCTCCAGGCTAGTCTGGGCCTCGACTTGGGCCACGCCCTCACCCTCACCCGAGGAAAGGCTCTTATCTCCCTTCCAGCCATCCTTTCGCTTTCAGCCAGAGCTCCAGGAATTTCGGGCAACCCCCACAATAAATAGAGCCAAATGCTGTCTTTCTCCCGGGGCCCTCACTGTGCTAACGCACTTTGTGACTCTCGATGTGCGTGAGGGGGTGCCAGTCTTTTCCAGAGTGGCCGCAGAAGGTCTCTGCCTACCCCCGTATCTGTTAACCCTCTTCCAGACCTGGGCAAAGGGGAATTGGGGAAATGCTTCTCTGAGAGATGGGGGGAGGGTACAGCCTTTTCTCCTAGGTCCTGCTTTCTAGGTAGCGCCCCAGAAACCCCTCTTTCTCCATGGGGTGGGAAGGCAGAGTCTCCTCATCCTGCGTCCTGACTTCAGTCTGCCGCAATCCCACGAGTGGGCTTGCGCCTCATGGGAGAAACCAGCGTAAGCAGCCCGATCCCTCTCTTGTCACACTGGCAGGGCCAGATCCCAGTTTGGGGGCCTCAAAGGTATATGTGAGTTTTAGGGGCAGAGGTCCAACTTATAACTGCCAGGGCCCTACTGGGGCCACGGACAAGGTCTGTGCAAGAGAGGGGTCCTGAACAATAAATTTATTAGCATGAAGGTCAAATCCACAGCTTTGCAGGGCCTTAATGAGGGACATCTGTGGAGCTAAGACACCTCCATATTTGAGGTGTGGGTCAAAGGGATGATTTCGGACGACGGGTCTTCTATGATTGCTGGGGGTGGTTCTGCCAGGCCACGGCCTGTCTGCCTGTAGGTCTGCAGCCAGCTTGCGGTCTGTTCTGTTGGGCCAGGCCTCACGCAGGTGAGTGGTCTCTGGCATGTGTTTTTGGGAACTGGGGAGGTCAGTGCCATCTTTGGCGGGCAGATCTGTTTGCCCCCCCCCCCCCACCCCGCCCCATCTCCTTCCTGTGAATCCCAGGAGGCTGGCCCTCGGGAACTGGATCACTTGGGCAATCTTCGCCATGGGCTTCTGGTTGGGTCTGGGCAATGAGACACAGCCAACAGTCAGTCTGGCTGGCAGGAAGAGTCGAGAGACAGGCGAATGAATCAATTTCCCTGGCTGGGCTGCAGTTTGTCGGGGGCGGGGGTGCTGCGTGGTCTCCTGTTCTGCCAACAGCCCCCACTCTTGCCCCTTCAGCCCAGGGCCTGGGAGCAGCATGCCTCTGTCGCTCGTCCTAGGGCACTTACCTGTCCCTTGTGGATTCTGCCGTCTGCCCACATCTCTGTAAATAGTCCCCTTGCTAAACTCTTTCCAATTAACCCTCTTGTTGAGCGTGGCTCTGACTCACTCAGACAGCAGGAGTGGTGGTGCCCTGGGCAGTCCCGAAGTCATCTCACCAATCATGGGCAAGACATCGTGAGTTCCCCGCCACTGCCCTCCCGCCGCCAGGTCAACTTGAACATGCAAATGTTAGGTGTCGATTACGTGCATGCGCGGGGTGTCAGAGTGACGGTGCTGGTGGTAAGATTTCTGCAGCAGTCTAGGACCTGGCTGTGGGACCCCCCCCCCCACCAGCTCACCACCATCCTGGCATTTAGCATCAAACTGGCTGGTCTCTACTGGCTCCCGCTTCCTGAGTGTCTAGATGAGGTGTTGGGAGGAACAGGACCCCGTCCTTCCCCAACTTTGTTTTTTTGAGGTGGGAGGACATTGTAATTTGGGGGAATGTGATAGATCTGCCCGAAGTACATGAAAATGGGCCACATAAATGATGAAGCTTAAGTGTGGGTTTCGGCAGCGTGCTGGTAACTGCTTAGCAACTGGCTGTTCCACCCCCTCCCCCCACTTCCCAAAGCCCTGATTTGTAGCATCTGTTGATTTCCATGATGTAAATACTCACCAAGGCCAGTCTCATGCAATGGCTGCGACCGTGGAGCTGGGAAGAGGTATGCAGTAGCACATGATTAAATAGCATTTCTCCCACCCTGATACGACAGCGTAACCTCAGAAACGGAGGCAATTGTGAACTGTAGAGAAGTCATTAGGAAAGTGTGAGTTTTTGAGTATTTATTACCTTTGTTTTTAATGTGCTTTATTCAATTTTATGTTTTTAATTATTTAAATTTAAATGAAGTTGACGTTATTTTAATTTAATTTGTACTAATGGGTGTCTCTAACAATTGGCTTGCTACACTCGCCCACACTTAGGGATGAGCTCTCACGTAACCAGCACACTCTGCCTCCAGCACCCGACTGAAGGCTTCTGCTTGCTCTGTGGCAACGGAAAGAAAGATTAGTTTTCATCAAGATAGAAAACAAAAACAAAGAAAGGTTACGAGTATTTCAATTGCGCCACCTTGTGGCAGGACCTAACACTATCACACCCCCACGACCTGAAGTCCCCCATCCGGGTCAGGTTGTGTCTATATCTGGAATGACCAGGTGTCCCCGTTGGCCTGGGACAAGTCCTGCTTCATGCCCAATGCCATGGCTTAACTATCAATCGCTCTGCTTTATGTTGTCCAAAGCTTCCTGGGCTCAAACGAGCAGTGATGTAGGGGCCCTACCCAGACCCCACTAGACTGTAACTTCCTTGAGGGTAGGGACTGTCTCCTTTGCCACTGCATCCCTCTGGCCAAGCAGGCATTCCGCTGATATCCGTTGAATAAGCAGTGAAAGTCAAGGCTACAGAAAAAGCGTCTTTGCCTTGTTGGTTATGTTGATAAGGACCGGGATTTGGAAATCTTTCCCTTGCGCCGAGATTTTTTATTGTGATGGGATTGGCCGTGTAATCTCTGACCCCGCCGTCCTCCGCGCATAAAAAGCCAGGCGGATAGACGTCAGAGCCTAGTCTCCCCGGGGGCGTGCGGCAGCCAGAGGGTGTTGGTCTGGCCATCTGGTGCAGGAACAGTCGAGCCGTGTGGGAGCCCAGCTGGCACGGGAATCCTTGGCTGTCCCCGGCAAACAGCATGGGGAGGAGAGCTGTGGGATCAATAGTAATTTCCTTCAGAAGAACGGCGACATAGCGCCGTTGGCAGTGGCATTGGACTTTCCCTGGCACGGAGGTCTCTAAATGCACTTGGCCCTCGTAGCTAGGAGCTGGACTTGCAGCAGAACGCTGGACAGGGAAGGGAACAAGGACAGGACTTTCTTGGCCTGACACCAAGAGAGGTTGCCAGGTTGGCGGCAGAAGCAAGCTTCCTCTGTGCCTGCCTGTCATCGGCATAAGCCACGTAGACACTTTGAGGCACTGACAGAGTGGAAATCGTGGAAGCTGGAACATTCCCACGGGCCTGCCGGCTCCTCTCATGCAACATACATCTAACTCAGTGCTTAGGGAGGGACCTCTGTGTGCCAGGAACAGTGTTCTGGCTCAGGCGATAGAGGTGATCCCTACTTTTCGCTGTCTGGAGGCAGAGGATTGGGTGTTCTCTGACGTTTTTTGCAGCACAGCCATCAACACTGAAATGGTGGGGAGTCCCAGGCGCTCCAGTAGTGGTTACGAAGTCTGGCAAGGATGGATCAGCTTGGGGCTGCCAGTCGAAGGGTGAGCAGGAGTTTTGCTGGATGGGGTAGTGGGTGCTGCGATGCATCACCCAGAACCCCCCTCCCCTTTAGGAGCAGGTGGCATGGCTGCCCATTCAGAGTTGCATTTAGCTCATGGATGCTGAGCTGCCTTACCCAAGGAGACGACCCCCCTCCCTGATGGCCAACTGGTATTCATGACTGGTCCACGGGAGTGGGGATACGAGGGTTCACCCTCTTGCCTCAATCTGGGCCATCTCTGAAAGACCAGTCTAGTTCCAGAACTTTCCATGGGGTTGCTTGTGGCTTCTCTTGCCACTGCACGGTAGTCCAAGTTCTTTGCTCTGTCCTGCTGCCCTCACCCCCTCACAGGAGCTGTTCCTCCAGTCAACCTGCTGTACACCGGTCTCTATCTCGGGGGCCCATCTCCCAGGCAACGCAATGGAAGCCTGAGAGGCGGGGAGGGGTGATCCTTCTCCGGGAGAGAAACCCTGTGTAGCTCCTGCAGATCGCATGGGGGATGGGCAGGCAGGTGTTACCTGTGTGGTGGGGTGCGGGGATGCGGGGGGATGCTGAAGAGTGTGCATTTTCTCCTGTGCCCAGGGAACCAGGTCTGAGATACAGACCCAGGGATGGGCTGTGAGCCGAGAGGGGCTGCTTCGTACCAGGAAGTTCAGAGGAGAGAAAGGGTAGTTACAACCCGTCTCAGGAAAACAGAGAAGAGGCCCTGTGGGCACCAAAGGTATCAGGAGAGTCTGCCGTCCAGTTAGGCTAAAGCCAAAGACGAGTCCTGGAAAGCAGAGTTTTGGTGCATCATTTGTGATGATCGGCGAGGAATCGGGGTGTAGAGGTCTCGTGGTGCTATGGCTCGGAGCGAGGCATGACCTGTGAGTCAGACTTCTGGCTCTTCTTCAACAGAATTTTTATGATCCTGCCCTGGACCCCATGTCCCCCCAGCTTCTTAACTTCTTTATGTTGTTCCCGTGCCCAGTGCGAGCAAGAGCAAAGCTGTTCCACCAGGGAGGTGTGGGTTCGGAGCCTGTTCCCTCATCTGTAAGATGGGGAGCATGAGGCGATGCACATGAACTTAGCTCAGCACGGGGCGTGGCACCTAGGAAGCACTCAATAAATAGACACCTTCATTTTCAAGCCCTTTCTGCTTCATTGGCTCTAATTTGCGCTTCTCCATCTGAATGGCTTGACGAGCCATCTGGTGCTTGGGGAGGGGGAGGCAGGGGGTGGCCAGTGGTGGTGGTAGTGCTGAGGTCAGAACACAGAGACAAAGGGACCCTGCACTGGAGCCCTTTAGAAATTCAGCCTCTCTTAAAGCTATCCCACACGTGGTATCACCTAACAGAGGACGCGAGCTTGCCTTCATTGCCCCTATTTGCCAGAGGGTAAAACCGAGGTTTGGAGTCAAGCCAACTCGACCAGGTTATCAGGGATGGCTGGAGGCCCAGAGCCCTGGCCTTCCAGGTCTCATGCCGTGACATGCAGGTTTCTGTAATTTCTGGAAGCTCACCCTTTGCTGCTCCTGCAGCTCGTTCTCCCCAGAAGGTGTGGAAGGTGGCTGCGGCTTTGGGGTGTGGGCCGGGCTGCCTCCTGGAGCCCTGAGCGCCCAGGGACTGCTCCTGTTTGTTTCAAAGCTCGCCAGAAGGGCACCTCCCTCCTCCCCACTGATGTCAGCCGATGACGTCTGGGCCGCATTCAGGCCATGCTGTCATTTGTCCCATGCTCATTCAGCTGATTAAAAGTCATCAATTGTTTTTTAAGCCACCAGCAGGCGAGCCACCAGGCGCCATTTGTTATCGTTCGGCCATGCTGTGAGATGCTGTTTAAACTCACTGAGCAAAGCTTTCGGAAAGCAGAGGCCAAAAGCGGTTTTTTGGAAGAAAAAAATAGGAGAGAAACGAGAGTGGGCCTACCTCTCTGCCGGAAGGAATGACCGGGAGGGGCCGATGAGGCGCTGGTCCCCCTTTGAGCAGCAACTCTTCGGTTCTGAAAAGGGGCTTTGCGCTTGGGGCCCGAGCCACAAGGGAGCCCCTTTCATCTCTCTCTCTGGCCACATGATCGGGGCCGTGGCCAGCGTGTGGTTCGCATGGGGACTTGTCATCCAGCTACCCCACCTCTGAGTTTCTCCCTTGCTTGTTGGCCAGGTTAATGTTCCCAAACACGACTCTACGCCACTCCTGCTCAGATGCCTTCTGTGGTTGCCCATGGCTCGGGAAATGAGGGGCCCTCTCTGATCTTCTTGGCCAAGTTCCACCTTCCGGTCCCCCTCAGACTGGACCCTTGTTTGGTTGCTTTTCTTCACATTGCTTCTATGGGAGATAAGCCAATACCGCCCCCACCCCCCCGCGCCCCTGCTCGACACAACGAACTTTGAGGATCTTCCGAGGCTTCTTTTGGGAAACCATCTCAGTCCTGATGTCTTTACTGAGGCCACAAGTCCACATCCTCTTCCCCCGTCTTTCAGCCACGTGGGAAGCAGATGCTACTGACGCCTCACCCACACGCTCTTGGATTCCCCATTTCTGTGCACACAGCTGCCAGCGCCTGCGTCTCCATGCCTGGGGGGCTGTCTCCAGCCACCCAGTGGGCAGGAAGTGCCAGGGGACGAATTCTCCCTGGGAGCAGCCCTCAACTGATGACTGCTGGAAGCTGGTGGGTGAACACCGCAGCTCCGGCACCGTGTGGCAGAACATTCTGGAGTGATTGTTCTGTGCAGTGACTCAGACGTTCCCCAGCTGGACTGAGTCTTGGGAGCCCACGGTGGTCACCTGCTTATTGGCTGCCTTCCCTTCTCTGTCTGTTCCCAGATAAACCACCTGCACTCAGATCCTTGTCTCTGTATGGGCTCCTGGGGTACCCAACCTTACACGGCACATTACTTTGTTCTGGTCCTTTGTCCTGGTGTGCTTATCCTGGTGCTGCTGGAGCAGCCTCAGATCCCCTGCGGGTCCCAGCGTGGTGCCTGACCCTAGAGCAGGTGCCCTGTAGTAGGTGACTGGTCAATGTCCAGTGGCTGGATCTGTATTAGAAAGTCCTCTAAATGAAATAAGCAGACCTTGTTTTTCTGTGGATGGCTCTCTCTGCTTGTGCAGACGAGGGGCATTCCCACCTTCGTGCTTTAGCTCTGCTGCCCCCCTGCCTGGCCGTCCCCTTCTATGGAAACCTTCTCCTTAACCAAGATCCCCATGACTGTCCACCCTCCCCCAATCTTCAAGTTGGCCTACCCCGAAAACTTCCTTCTGTGAATTGCTATTGAATTTTACAAAAAGATTTTATGGGGCACCTGGGTGGCTCAGTTGGTTAAGCAACTGCCTTCGGCTCAGGTCATGATCCCAGGATCCTGGGATCAAGCCCCACATTGTGCTCCCTGCTCGGTGGGGAGCCTGCTTCTCCCTCTCCCTCTGCTTCTCTGCCTGCTTGTGTCTCTCGCTCTCTCTGTCAAATAAATAAATAAAAGCAAAAAAAAATTTTATTTATTTGAGAGGGTGGGGAGCAGCAGAGAGAGAGGGAGAAGCAGACTTGCCACTGAGCAGGGAGCCCGACTCGGGACCCATCCCAGGACCCTGAGACCATGACCTGAGCTGAAGGCAGACACGTAACCAACTGAGCCACCCAGGTGTTCGCTGTTGAATTTTAATAGTGCCATTCAGCTTTGCCCTTGCCCCTTCCTCTGTCTCTTGTGTGAATTTTCTCTCTGAGCTCTCTCATTCTCAAGGGAACGGCCCACAATCCCAAGGCTCTCTATTTTTCCCCCCTGCTAAACTCAGGAGGTATCAGAAGGTCTGACTCCCTGTGAATCAGGGGAAGTTCAGTGTCATTGGCAGAAACATCTGTTTTTTCCAGCCTTAGCTCAGAATTTTCCGAAGAAACTTGCAAGTAAACTCAAGGCCAAGGCCAAGTTTGTTGTTGATGGGGGCAGCAGGGGTGGGGCGCACACAGACCGGCCTTGGACCTGTGAGCTCTACAGCCCAATTCTTGGGCTTTAGCAAGATGTCATGAGTCCCGTGGCGGGGGTGTGGGAGGGGCATTGTGGGGTCTCTTAGGGGGCTGAATGCGGTTCCCCTTGAGCAGTTGTGCCACAGCTGGGCTAGATCAGGCAAGGTAGAAAGCCAACAAACGGGAGAGAGAAAGCCTTACATGGACAGTGATTCCAGAGTGTTCCCCTGAGGGCCACTCTCTTCATTTCCAAACTTCCCTATCAGATGAAGGCCATGTGTCTTGTTCAGGCGAGAAGGACGCTGGTGTTTTATCTTCAGGTCAAGGTCAAAGGGGCATAGTCAAGCTCTCTGGGCCTGGAGTCCCTTGATATCCTGGAAAGAGCATTGTTCCCCGTAGAGACTCGGTTTTCATTTCCACCTTGCTCCAAACAGAGGCCAGACTGGCCTCGGGCTACACCGTGGCAAAGCCAACTCTGAGCGGGAGTCTCTCTCACGTCCATGCCCACTTTTTGAGACCTCAGACTGGGACGTGCGGACAGATGCGTATGGATGGATTTATGACAAGACCGTGGGATGGGCTACCTGGGGCAGGAGGTGTGGCCCTTGAGTGCCCAGGGAGCAGAGGTGTGTCCTGGTCTTGGGTTCTAGGCCCCATGGGGGAAGGGCCCCTGGAAGAGTCTCTCAGGCTCCAGGCCCGTGTTTCTCTGCAGCGGCCTGAACTCCAAGAGGCCTGCAGGACAGGAAAGGCCTTGGTTCCTTAGTGTGGAGCTGCTGTTACCATGGAAACGGCCCTTCTGGCCTACAGGGCCTAATAACATTCCTCAAAGTTTTCAGGGGTTGTGAGTTCTGGAATGATTACATAAACTGTAGCTTTGTGGGGGCCGAGCTCTGCAGGGGTAATACCCTGTCTTGGGAGTTGGGCCCATGAAGGAAAAAAAAAATGCAGCGAAACAAAGGAGAAAATTTGAGAGCCTGTGCTTTAGAAAGACATTGAGGTTGTAGAAGGGAGCTGTGGGACAGGGAAGGATCTATACGTTTTTGGCGGCTTAGATGACAGCATCCCTCGTGGGGTGGCAGCTGGGGTAGGGATTCAGGTATTTTAGAATGCCTTTGGCTGCATCTAGGGGCTCCTCATTCTCCAGACTTTGGCTGTCTGGGTGGCCGCGACTCTGTTGTGTGGGTAAGCAGCACTGTCACGTCGGAGAAATGGTCAGTAAGGAACTGACCACGTGAAATTTGTTCTTACCCAGACATCCCTCCTGGCTCACCAGTTGCATCCTTCTTGCCCTGGAGCCTCAAGGCAGGGACAGGGCAGTGCAGCTGGGGTCCATATCCCGGGGAGTCACGCCGTCTCCACCAGAGAGGCGTCCCGCAAGCGGGAGACATGATGGGAGTTTCTCAAAGAGGGCCCTTTGAAGAACAAAGTGTCAAGAGAGACCCTTGGGATAACTGATGAAGGCCTTGCATCTTTTTGCTAAAATGCCCCTCTTTAAGATGGTGTGTGAAAGTCAGGGATGAATTGGGGGCCATTGGGCCTCTAGATGTTTTGGTGGGGGAGGGGTGGTGGGGGGGGCCAGGAAGGGAAGCTTTGAACTTCCAACCAAACTTGTTAGCACTTTGTTACTGCTAAGAATCGGTATCCCGTTGCATTTAGAAGTTCCATTTTGTTACAGATGAAACAACTTCTTTTTCCCATTCAAGTATCATTTTTGAGATCAAGTCCCGGTTAAACAATTTTTTTTCTCACTATTTACTCTGGAACGTTGGTCTCTATTTGAAGTGGTTTCACTCTGAGTGGACTTTCCTTGGGGTTGGCTGACCTGAGGGGACAAGTTCTCTGGCATTTCCAGGAGCTGAGGGGCCTCAGGGCCCTTGTTTTTCCTTAGAGGAGGGAGAAGAGACTCTGGAGGGGTGATGGAGGGCTGTGGGGGGAGGCCTTTTAGGGTCCAGTGCTCAGAAACAGGGCATGAAGCCTGCTCAGCTTCTTTGACATCACAAGCAAGATGCCGGAAAGGCTCCTCGAGTGTCACCTGACACACTTTTCCCCTACTAGTGCTTCCTCTTCCCATCCCCAGCACACCCCCACCTGTCATCTCAGTAAACAGCTACCCCTTCCTCCAAATCCCGGGAACACCCCATCTCTCCTCATCCTTTCCTGCTCCACATCTGCTTGGTTCGTAAACCTTGTTGGCCTCCTTGTCAAAACACCCCTGGACTGTTTTCCCGGGTGGCTGCCAACAGGCTGGGCCCCGCCCTTACTCTCTGCTGTGACTCCTCGCTGTGTCACCCCTGCCTCCTGCAGTCAAGTTTCGGTGACAAAGCCCGCGTGACTGTCAGGTCACATCAGTCGGCTGCTCAAAGCTGTCCAAGTTTCCCAGCTCACTCAGAGTGAAAGCAACACTAATGGCAACTCTGTTGTCCCTTAGCAGTGTCAACCCTGTGATCACCTGCTTAACCTCATCCTCTCTTTCATCTTGGATTCCTCCCCACCCGCACAGCCTACAGCACTGCCCCGGCCTCAGGGCCCTTGCACTTCCTCTTCCCTCTGCCCAGAATACTCTCCCCACCCCAGTGAATGCAGGCTAGCCTCTTCCCTTCTTTAGGTCTTTAGAATTTCTTCCTCCCTGTTTCTTGTACCCCTTGGCTCTGTTTTGGTCCAACCTACCAAGGAGTTGACTCGTTATCTTATTTCTGGCCTTTCTTACTAGAATGACAGCCTCTGTGAGGGTAGAGATTTTTAAAAAATCCACATTGTTTCTCGTGGTACTTTGAACATCTAGTTTGGTGCCTGGCCCATGGTGGGCTCGCAGTGTCTGCTGAAAACATGGATATGTGGGGCTTGGGGCATAGGCGGGAATCTCGTGCCTTCCCCATGCCCTGGTTCCTGACCCCTCACCTCTAACCCCTGTTCTGTCTCTGACCAGGCCCTGTCTCGCCACCCTGGAGGCCCGGCAGGTCCTGTAAGCAGCCGTGTCAGGAGGGCCACCTCCCTCCCAGTCATGGCTGGAGGGCCCCTGAGCAGAGCAGAGCAGAGGTCTTCTTGGGGTTCGGGATTTCGGGGAAATAACCGGGGTTCTTTGGTTAGCACTCAGCTGGGGTGGGGGGAGGAGTGATGATAACAGCCTTTGGCTTATGCACACTGGCAGGTAAGGCTAGATGTACACAGACCCTTTGATACCCACCACGGGCTCTACAGCAGGTGTGCAGGCCCTCGCAGATGGCTCTGCTAGGTTGCTGGTGAGCGAAAGGGAAAAAGACAGAGTGGCAGGTGTCTACACCGGCCAATACCAGTGAAAGCAGGATGGGTGGCTGACCTCAGGGAGTTCCAAGATGCTCCTCATCTCCCAGAGCCCTCCGCTCTGCCCTCCCCTGCAGGTGTCTGCTTTTGGAGAGCCTTCTTGCCATCTCCCCACTCCAACCCCCCCGGGTGGAAAAGGAAAGTTGCCTTACTGCCACCCTGGTCCATAGACCTGGCCCTGCTTTCCTGTCCTGGGGGGGGCTTGAAAAAAAAATCCCCCTGCCTGGGCCTCACCTCCCTCAATTAAATCCTAACCTCTGGGGAAGGGACCCAGGAGATGGGCTTTAAAAAAGGCCCCAGGTGATCCTGCTGGGCCACTGCCCCCCCCACCCGCCTACCAAACTGGTGGAACCGATTGATGCCCTGGAACTTGACCTACTGACCTTTGCCACTGAGCCCCCTCCCTTTGGCCAGTTCACCCCATGCCAGCTTTCCAGACCCACTTCCCAGCCCTTCCGTTTGCAAAAAGCCTCTGGACACCAGTCCGATCTCCCTGCGTGCCTGCTCGCCTGCCCCGTGCTCAGTTGGTTTTGGATGTGGGTGTTTGGTAATGAATCACTCCTTCCTGGGCCCGACCTGACCTCGCATTGTTATTTATCTTCCCCGGGCACTGACAACGGCCTTGACTGGAACCACCCCTCCTTACACCCTTAAATTCCTCTCACTTAAGGCTTGACTGGAACCACCCCTCCTTACACCCTTAAATTCCTCTCACTTAACCCCCTCTCCCCCCCTTCCCGTTCCATTGGGTACAAAATCAACGCAGCAAAGAATTTCCAAAGGTAATCCCCCCCACCCTGCTTTGGAATGAAGGGGGTCGAGAGGTGAGGAAGACATTGCCAGTCTTCCCAGGTGGGCTGGGGGAGGCAGCGCTGCCCACAGATCATTCGAATGCCACGCAGGCAGCGTAAGAGCTCTCTGGAGGCGAGCTGCTCAGGAAGGAAGTCATGCATTTGGGACCTGTATTCCCAGTTCGGGGAGGGGGACCCAGTTGCATTTGGGAGGCCCAGGGGCTCCTCAAGGGTTTCAGGCTCCTGGCACTGGGAGGCCACCCAGGGAGGTCCAGATAGAGCCCTCCCCGACCCCGAATCCATCCCTGCTGGGACCTCTGGCTGCTTCCTGGAAGGCAGGATAATTAAACTGATAGAAGCCAGGAAGCCCGTGAACTTGGATGGGGGTTAAAAAAAAAAACAACTTCTTTCTTTCCAGTAACTTTTAACTGAAATCTATTATTTCCTTTAATGGACGCAGGCAAGAAACCACAGTGATATCTGCCATGGCCGTAACTTTGTCACCAACAGAAATCACAGAGATCTTCATATCACAATGCAACGATTGCAGATAGTTCCAAATATCATTTCCACTCATTGTTAATTGAAATTATGGTAGTGAGCTCACTTGTTATTGAATAGGTTAAATAGGGGTGCCTGGGTGGCTCAGTAGGTTAGGCGTCTGCCTTGGGCTAAGGTCATGATCCCAGCGTCCAGGGATGGAGCCTGGAGTCTGGCACTCTGCTCAGCGGAGAGCCTGCTTCTCCCTCTCCCTCTGCCTGGTGCTCCCACTGCTTGTTCTCTCCTCCCCACACCCTGTCAAATAAATAAATAAATAAATAAATAAATAAATAAATAAATAAAATCTTGAATGCATTAAACACCCATAAGACTATATCGCCAGGGACGCCTGGGTGGCTCAGTGGGTTAAAGCCTCTACCTTTGGCTTAGGTCATGATCCCCGGGTCCTGGGATCGAGCCCCGCATCGGGCTCTCTGCTCAGTGGGGGGCCTGCTTCCCTTCCTCTCTCTCTGCCTGCCTCTCTGCCTGTCAAATAAATAAATAAAATCTTAAAAAAAAGATTATATCGCCAAATATTTTGATGCTTATTTCAATGTAATTGGCTCGCTTTGCAATTCCATGGTATTTCATTCTATGCATTTATTTATTTATTTAGAAGGGGGAGGGACAGAGGGAGAGGGAGAGAGAGAAAATCTTAAGCAGGCTCCACACTCATTGTGGATTCTGATGCAGGGCTCGATCTCACGACCCTGTGATGACGACCTGAGCCAAAATCAGGAGTTAACTGACTGAGACACTCAGGTGTCCCCCATTAGGTGCATTTAAAGCATTATTCCAGGGGCGCCTGGGTGGCTCAATCATTAAACGTCTGCCTTCGGCTCAGGTCATGATCCTGGGGTCCTGGTATAGAGCCCTGCATTGGGCTCTCTGTTCCGCGGGGAGCCTGCTTCTCTCCCTCCCTCTCCCTCTGCTTCTGTTCTCTCTCTCGCTGTGTCTCTCTGTGTCATATAAATAAATAAAATCTTTTAAAAAAGGAAGCTTTAAAAAAATAAATTAAAAAAAAAAAGCATTATTCCAAGAAGGGGTGTCCATAGGCTGGTGAAGCCAAAGGCGTCCATGGCACCCAAAAAATTAGGAGCCGTTCTTAAAGACTGTTCTCCATAAAACGCACAAGTCATTTCCCACCATAGGCTCAGTTTGATGGGAAGGTCAGTGCTCAGCCTTGGTGACCGCAGGGCCTGAGTGCTTTCTCAGCTGTATTCAAGTTCTCTGAATTTCAGTTTCCTTGTCCACGAAATAGGGAAAATAATGGTCCCCAGCTTTCGGGTCTGTTCTGAGGTGAGGACGCTCAGACGGTGTGGGCTGGGTCTTGGTCCAGGGTCAGCATTCAGTCCATGCTACTGGAGATGGTCAGATCTTAGTGTGCTGGCTCTCAGGGTCTCAGGTTGGCCAGAACCGTTTCGTTATCTTGGCTAATTTGAGAAGAAGATTTAAAAAAATATCTTTGCTAATTTATTAAATTTTTGCACACCTTGCTTCCCATCAAATGATCGCTTGAGGCCGTGTGGCCTAAAATATATATATATATATATATATATATATATATATATATATATATTTAACTCAAAGCTTAACTTCTTTTTTTTTTTCCAAGATTTTATTTATTCATTTGACAGAGAGAGAGAGAGAGAGAGAGAGACACCGTGAGAGAGGGGACACAAGCAGGGAGAGTGGGAGTGGGAGCAGCAGGCTTCCTGCCGAGCAGTGAGCCCAGCGTGGGGCTCTATCCCAGGGCCCTGGGATCATGACCTGAGCCAAAGGCAGACGCTTAATGACTGAGCCACCCAGGTGCCCCTCAAAGCTTAACTTCTATATCACAAAGCACACTAACCTTAAGTGTTCAACCCAATACGTTTTTACATATGCATAGATCGGTGTAATCATCACTCAGATCAAGATATAAAACCTTTCCAGTGTTCCAGAAGGTTCCTTTTTGCCCCTTCTCGGTCAACACTGGCCTACCACTTTAACCTCTATCCTGAGTTCTATCACCATTGATGAGTTTTGCCTGTTATGAAACTTCACGTGCATTGAACCAAAACGAAGGTACTCTTTCACGGCGGGCTTTTTGCATTCTGAACGTCTGTGAGGTCTGTTTGTGTTATGGCATAGATCGTTAGCTCTATTTTTTTCCATTGCCAGGTAGTAGTCCATTGTTCAGAAACACCACAACTCACTTATCCATTCTCCTGTGGATGGAAATTTGGGTGGTTTCCAGTTTGGGGCTCTTGTGAATAAAGTTGCCACAAACGTTCGTATGCATGTCTGTGTGTGGGCATATGAACTCATTTCTCCTGGGTATTTCTAGGAGTTGGAGTTCTCTGGCTCAGAATATTTACATGTGCTTAGTTTTAGCTCCAACTGACTTTTTGAGGGACGTGGTGTATAAGAACGGGCCTGAGGCAGTGTCTTAGGTGGGACAGCTCTCCTGTGAACAGAGTTTTCCCATGCCTGCCTTCCCCCTGAAGAGTTTTCTAGACACAAGGCAGCAGGAATTTCAGCACTGAAGTCCTACTTATTGATTAAAAAAGAATTTTTTTTCAGTACCGAAGTTTTTAAAAAGGCTGACCCAACTGTTACTGACAACTGAAGTTTGTTTGCCAAACGGGCTTCCTATTTTGGTCTGAGGAAGGGTTTGCAGTACCAAAGTGGACAAGGGTGACTCAGAGGCTAGACAAACACAGGAAAGAACTTACCAAGGGAGTTCAGAAGCCAGGGGCCACCTGCTGACGTGCCCTTAGGGGGACATTAGACCAGAGCCTCAGTGATCTGCGGTCCCCAGGAAGGGAGGCTGTCCCCACTCTCTGCTTCCTCCTCAGGCAGCCTTGCCGGGTAGCATATCGCTCAAGGTGACCACCCAGGGCTGATCAACCTGGCCTCGCTCTCCTCTTGTGCATTTTTAATTAAGCTGGTGGCAGGTCACAGCTCAGGCGCTTTTTACTACTGGGCTCCCATCTCTCAGTCTTAACAAATAGCTTCTTCACAGGGGGGAGGTTTTCTGTAAACCCCCGTCTCTGGGGCTTCCAATTAAGTCACAGCTTTGTACCTAGCACCTTCTTAATCAGCGTGAACCCCAGGTGGTTGACACCAGGAAGGTTTCTTTCTAAGACTGTGGCTTTCAAAGTGTGGGCCCTGGATTCACAGTGGGAGCCCATTAGAAATGCCAGCTCCTGGGCCCTGCCCCGGACCTCAGAGTCAGAAGGTCCCAGGAGGGGGCTCAGGAATGGGTGTTTTAAACAAGCCTTTTGGCAGATCCTTATGCCCCCCTGAGGTCTGAGAACCACGCATGCACCTGAGCTTAAAACCTTGGCCACACACCAGAGTCACCGGGGTATTTAAAAATCCTGCTTTCTGGTCTACCTCCAGGGATGCTGATGTAATTGGTCTGGGCTGTAGTCTGGGTGTACGCGTTTTTAAGGTTCCCTGGGTGATTCCAACCTGCCGCCAGCATGGAAAATCTTGCATCTGGGAGAAAGCTCTTTTGTTCCATTATCTGCCTCTGCTTCCCAGGGCTCTGGTTTAATGCGTTGAAGACTCTGCCGTGTTTGGGCTGCCTGCACACAGAGCAGACTGTGGGCGTCTCCTTTGGGTTTTGGGTTCAGTGAAGTCACGCCGGTGGCTGGGAATCACATCTGACCAGAGCGTTTACACCGCAGAAATGGGCCAATGCTACAATGCTACGTACAGATCGGGGCTGTAGGGCCAGAGGACCATTAGCAGCTCACTACGGGGCAGGTACCCGGCTTGAGGCACCCAGCCCTGGCTGTGGATGGGGAAAGTTAGGGCTCAGCCTGAGCAAGACTCACTTACCCAGGCTGGAGGGCCCAGTGCAAATGATAGAAGTCAGTGACAGGCAATACAGAGTCTTCATTAGCCCTCGGGATCAAAATATGGGTAAAACATGGTGACAAGGCTGGCTACATAATTTGGGGGACCCAGGACAAAATGAAGATTTGAGGCCCCTGTTCAAAGAGCAAGGAAAAAAAGTCCCATTATAAAGGGACTAAAATATTGCGGTGCTGGGCTGGTTCAGTTGAAAGAGCATACAACTCTCGATCTCGAGGTTGTGAGTTCAAACTCTGTGTTGGGTGTAGAGATGACTTAAAAAATAAAATATTTTTTTAAAAAAAGGTACTGAAATATAAACCTTTCCCCTTTCTTCTGCAGTCATGGTGCTTGCTACTCAATGTCATGTTCCCTTGGGTACAAGGATACTCCTGGAGTAAGTGTAGACCCTCACAGGTGGGAGGCCTGCCTCAGGAGTCTATACTCCCGCGACACCTGCTGCCAGGTTCCCCCTTTCTCGAGCCAGATCTACCTGCTGGGATCTTGCTGCCGGCAGGGGAATTCACTGTCCCCTTCCCACAGGAATAGTTGAAGGGATTCCTGCTTCCTTGCTGGGATATGCTACGCATCTGGATGGTGATGGGCGAAGGGCTGGCCCTGGCCTAGTTGGCTTGCTGGACATCCTGTGGTGCGCTCAGCCTGGGAGCGCCCGTTTCACCCCAGCCCTCCCACCAGGGGTGTCGAATGGGTGCGTGGGCCCGAGGCGGGACTGTAGGTGAGCTGAGACTCCAAGCCCCCAACTCATGCTCTCTCTAGTCCTATTAGACCTCACTTATACAACACGAATCCAAAGAGAGAATTATCATTTGGAATTTCAAGATGGCCACCGCAGAGCGTTATACCTCAAACACCCGGCCCTTCTGAACCTGGGGCCCTGAGTCACTGCACTGGTCACATGTCCATGGGGCCTGCTCCGCGTGGAGATGTGACCAATTCTCGACAGGTTTAATTTTGCAAGACTTGCTCCTATAGGGGATGCCTATTCTTCCTCAGGTCTGGCCTCCAACTAAAGAGGGCCAACCCCACCATTTGGATGCCCACCATGGGTAACAGGGGTCCAAGAGAACAGATTCAACTCACACCTAGACAGAAGTAGGACACAAGGCAGCCACTACTGACTTTCCTATAGAGAGTGAACTCTTCATTAAAAAGTAGGGGTAAGGGAAGATTGGCAAAATGCTACCCTTTTCCAAAATGTTGTATACCTCCCCCCACCGCTGCCCCACCAAGAAAGCCGCCCTCCAGACAGCAGAAGGAAGGAGTTCCTTAGAAACTATGTTCTTAACTTCCCTCAGTTTCCCATTCCCACTGTTGTGTCAGCTTGGCTAGAAAAGTGATTTTTTGTATCGAGTAGTTGATTATTGTCACGAAGTAGCCAGCGCTCTTAAAACAGCTTAAAACCTGCTTCGGGCCTTTGGGATTTTTCAAGGGATTTTTTACCACTTGTCCTCTGAACATTTAAAATGGCAGTACCTTTGAATGAAACATGATGTTTTGCCTTTTTTTTTTTTTTTTTTTTTAAAGCAAGATGTTATACACGGTAGTTCCCTTTGCCCATGTGCTTCCTTTTTTGGAGATTCTGGTGTGAAAAGAAAAGCCATTCACTTATGCCCAGGAGGAGGAGGAGGTTGGGGGCCTGGCGCTTGACAGCAGAGAGGCGAGCCATCTCTGCCTTTTGTCTGTAAGCTGTCTTGGGTGGAGGGCTACCGCACGTGAGGTTAATTGCCCAGTCGTAACTCTGGTCGTTAAAATTCAAGAGGTGTGCGCTGTAAGACACTTGAGGTAGATGAACTGTCCTGTAACTTTTTATATATGGCACCCCTCCCCCCAATTTGTGTTCCCACACTGCTGTTGGCTTAAGCCAATTAGGAAAAAAAAAAAAAAAAAGAAAGAAACTGCTGTCTTTCCTCTGCCAGTCTGGAAAGCTCCAGAAAGGTCCCTTCTACTCTCCTGTGAGCCTTGTGTGTCAGCCACAAAGGGTTTGTGTTTTCAGGTAAAAAATAAATAAAGCCCCCCAACACCTGAAATTTACATAATATTGGGTGTTAACTATACCTTAGTAAAATATGAATAAACCTCCTTCCTTCTTTCCCTATATTTGCAGGTCCAATTTCAATTAAGTTCAAATTTTTTTTATTGTCAATTTTTTTCTCTTTCCCGGTGCCTTTCTTTTCTTTTCTTTTCTTTTCTTTTTTTTTTGGGAAGTCATCTCTACACCCAATGTGGGGCTCAAACTCACAGCCCTGAGATCAAGAGTCACATGCTCTTCTGACTGAGCCAGCCAGGCGCCCCTCCCAGTGCTTTTCATGCTCTTTCTTGAGGGGGGTTCCTTTTGAAATTTGTCTTCTTTGGTTCAATAATTCACAGTGGTTGGGCTTGAGGATTTTTCTCCAACTAAATATAAAATAAAAGCTCCCCACCCACAAAAAAGGCCCAGAAGATTGTCCCTTCTGGTCAAGATTCTTTGAACTTCTCAGCAAAAGCCCTCCTTATTGGCCCTGTCACTTGGAGTCCTCTGCTTCTGCCATGTTGCCATCTTGTGAACGGGGAGACTAAAATGGAGAATGACAGAACCGAATCGGGGCCACAGCGGCACAGCCTTGGAGATGGTCTCCCATCTGTGGGGAAGCTCTCATTTCACTGCTGTGTTCCTTCCCTCATTCAGAGCTGCAGTCCACATGGATCGGATTCTTAGCATTGAGAAATAAGCCAGCAGAGCCTGCAGGTGAGGTAGGAAGAAAGCCAATAGCAGGGTAATGTTGGATAAGAGTGGGGAGTCTGCTTCCATTGGAGCCAACATGTCACCTCGAATCCTTCTCTCACCTCCATCCCCTCTCTCTACGTCCCCTGCCCCCCTGCCGTATGTGGAATCAGATCGTTAGCGAAGGGGTGCTGGATCTTATTTGTGCCAACTTGTGAGAGCCGGTTGTACACATCTCTTCCCAACTCTGAGTTTTCAGAGTTGGGAAGAGATGGGGCAGTTCACTGCCCCAACCCCGCTTTGGAACTTACTGTTTAACCATTCTGTATCCCTGGGGGTGAGCTGTAGTGGTTGAAGGCCAAGGCAGGTAAGTCAGACAAATCTTGACTTACAGTTTGACTTTTAGAGATGACTTTGGCCCCTTAAGACTGGGGTTACCTGGGGACGCCTGGGTGGCTCAAGTGGGTTAAGCATCTGCCTTCAATTCAGGCCGTGATCTTGGAGTCCTGGGATCGAGTCCTGCATCAGGCTCCCTGCTCAGCGGGGAGCCTGCTTCTTCCTCCACCTTTCTGCTGGGCTTGTGCTCTCTCTCTGACAAATAAAAATTAAAAAAAAAAAAAAAAGAAAGAAAGAAAGACTGGGACTCTCTGTCTGTAAATGGGAAGGATGACCCAGCCACCCAAGTAGTGTTGTCGCGAGGATCACGTGAGAAAATTGAGGGCTTGGCATTTAATAAGTGTTTAATAAATGTTAGCTATTCTTAATATCAGTAATGACACCCAGCAATGGTTTTATAAACAACTTCCATCTAATTAGAACTCTGGTTGAATTGTCCCGGATCCAAAGTCATTGTCTGTGGTGGGGGATTCCCCACCTTGTACCTCGTGTACAAGCGTGGACGATTCATTAGGAAGCCACACGATCAAAGATTAATGACTTTAAAAAAAAATGATTTAGGTGGGTGTTTAGTTATAATTGTCTTCAATTAGAAAAAAATTCTCCTGGTAGAGATTATGACAGCCCAACTTGATGGCCTGGAACCTGCATGGCACGTGGATCACTCCCTCATCTCAAAGTGGCCCTGTCCCATCTCCCCCCGCCCCCTCCCCCAGGGCTCCCCCCGCGAGTTTCTGCCAGGGGCAGGGGCGACCTCTAGCTCCATATGGACTTGGTTCTGATCAGCTCAGTTTCGTGGGGGAGGGGGGAGGCCAGACCCGCCCCCAGTTTCATTCAGTGTGAAACCTGAATTTCCATGCCTCCCTGGCAACCTGAGAGGCTATGTGCCTGAGAAGCTTTGAGAGTCTGATGAGAGCTACAGACCCGCTCCTCGGAAAAGTGCCCAAACACACATACTTTTGCCTCCAGTGGCAGGGTATCCTGCTCTCCTTGGATCCTGTGGCAAGCTGTTGGGTCTGAATCTTTGCCTCGGATACTCTAAAGTCTGTCCCGCCAGGAGTCCCTCCAGTGTCAAGGCCTCTTCTGGTGGCCACAAAAGGACTTTTCTAGATTTTTCTCATCTAGAGTTTCTTCAGCAGTTTATTTCAAAAGAAGTTATGCAACAGTCCCTATGGTTGCGTAGAGGTGGATGTTTATACCCCATTGCCTTATCGTAGCACGTGTGTGACTAGGAAATTCTTAAGTTCTGTCGTTGTGTGTAAGATGAGGATGCTGTTCATCCACTCTCTTTATTTATGTATTTATTTAAAAAACTTTTAAAAATGATTTTATGTATTTATTGGACAGAGAGAGACAGTAAGTGAAAGAACACAAGTGGGGGGACTGGGAGAGGCAGAAGCAGGCTTCCCGTTGAGCAGGGAGCCCGATGTGGGGCTCTATCCCAGGACACCAGGATCATGACCTGAGCCGAAGGCAGACGCTTAAATGACTGAGCCACCCAGGCGCCCCTTTCACGCTCTATTTATGATAATCTGTGGTGAAAACATACCTTCTTGATCTGTCTGTTAGGAATAGTTGTGCTTCTTCTGACTGTGGGCTTTGTCTTTCTATCATCAGGTCTGTAAATCCCAGTGTGATCTGGCTTCCCTTTGTCGCATGGGTGCCTGGGGAACTCAGCCTCAAACTTGCGTGGCACTTCCTGCGAGTGGAGTGGGTTTCACAGCCGGTATTTTGTGTGGTCCCTTCACTGTTGGCGCCATCTTGCTTTTCTAGACTTATTTCCCTTTTATTTCATTTGTTCTTATTTACTTGTAATTTATTTTACGCTGTTCTATTGTATGCATCTTTGCAAACCTTAAATACTTCTTTGGAACAAGGCAGGTATAAATTAATAAAAATGCATAGTGGCTAATGGAAGCTCTGGACAGCTTTCTTCTGGTGAAAACAATGGTCCCTGAATATATAGGCTCATCTCATGGGGGTGTGGAGGACAAGGGAGGAGGAGGGGTGAGAGAAGGATTGAGGGTCTTTAAGTAGGAAAATTGGCATGACGAGGAAATCTACCTTTACTGGAGCAGAAAGATGCACAGGGCATTGAATTGGGATGTATTTTTCGTATCTTCCAACTAAAAACAATAACCATAACCTCTCCCACCCCATGGGAGAAAATATGTATTTAAAAAAAAATCGGGGCACTTGGGTGCCTCAGTGGGTTAAAGCCTCTGCCTTCAGCTCAGGTCATGATCCCAGGGTCCTGGGATTGAGCCCAGCCTCGGGCTCTCTCCTCTGCAGGGAGCCTGCTTCCTCCTCTCTCTGCCTGCTTCTCTGCCTACTTGTGATCTCTGTCAAATAAATAAATAAATAAAATCTTTAAAAAAATCACTTAAAAAAAGTTATTTTATTATGGAGAGTTTTGAATACACCTGAGACTAGATTAAACAGTATGTTGAGCCCCCTGTCCCCCTCACCCAGCCCCAGTAACCACTAACCCATGGCCAATCTTGTCCTACCCATATGTATTTCAAGTGTGATTATGATTTTTACTTTTTTAGTCCAAGTATAATATATATGCAAAAAGCATGCCTATCATAAGTAAACACTGAGCACATTTTCATACATTGAAGACACCTGTGTAACCAGCACAAAAAAACGAGAAACTGAATATGGCCAGGGTCCTTCCCCCGCAAACCTTCCTCTGCTCCTTCCTTCTCCCTCCAGAGTGACTGCTCTCCTGACTTTTAATGTCATGGATGAATTTTGCCTGGCTTTGACCTTTATGTAGATGGTTGGACAGTTGGACTCTTGAGTCTGGCTTCTTATTTTTTTTTAAAGATTTTATTTATTTATTTGACAGAGAGAGATCACAAGTAGATGGAGAGGCAGTCAGAGAGAGAGAGAGAGGGAAGCAGGCTCCCTGCTGAGCAGAGAGCCCAATGCGGGACTCGATCCCAGGACCCTGAGATCATGACCTGAGCCGAAGGCAGCGGCTTAACCCACTGAGCCACGCAGGTGCCCCATGGCCTCTTATTTTTAATTTATTTTTATTTTAAAATAACTTATTTATTTATGTTTAACCAGGCTCCATGCCCAGCATGGAGCCCAACGCAGGGCTTGAACTCACAACCCTGAGATCAAGACTTGAGCTGAGATCATTTATTCCTATTTATTTGGTCTTCAGGTAGTGCCAGTTTGAGGCCATAAGAATAGCTATTATGTTTATTCTTGTATCCATCTTCAGATGAACATACAGGGGTGCGCCCAGCCTTATTTGTTGTTCTGAAGCCAATCCCAAGCACGTAGTGTCTTGCCCATTGTTATTTCAGTGTCTGAAAGAGGACAGAACCATAGTAGCCTTTAGGTGATTGACAGTTTAGGTGATAAATACCTGAAAATTCATAATAAAACCAAAGAACTCCTTAATACAAGCAAATGTCCAGTCAAGGTGTAAGTTTCCAATTGTAAGGTCACTATTAAGACCTTGGAACAAATATAGGAGTGAGCGCCCAAGAATGACTACGAGCTCATAGTGACCTTCATTGATCCCAGCTTTGCTTTCAGGTAAGCTTTCTGTCAGGTAGGGAGGGTGGCCTGGGACTCACAGCCACCACGGGAGGCTGGCGTGTAGATCCCTCCCCTTACCTTTGTGTCTGCTCTCTCCTCCTGGACAAGGCACTCCTGTCTGTGAATCGTCTCAGTGGACACCTTGATTCTCAAAGACTCAAGTAGGAGGAGGAAGGTGCTGTTCTCCACACCCTGCTGTCTGACAATCACCAGGCTGGAAGACACCCATAGAAACAGCTTAAAGAAAATACTTCATTTGGTAGATTTCCTTCCTCAAACATTGATTTTTCTTTAAAGATTTTATTATTTATTTGAGAGAGAGAGCGAGAGCATGAGCTGGGTGGGGTGTGTGTGTGTGGTGGGGGCTGCAGGGCAGAGGGAGACAAAGAAGCAAGCTCCTCCGTGAGCAGGGAGTCAGACCTGCGGCTTGATCCCAGGACCCTGGGATCATGACCTGAGCCAAAGGCAGATGCTTAACCGACTGAGCCACCCAGATGCTTCCAAACATACATCCATCTTTCTTCCCTCCTTTCTTTCTCTTTCTTTCTTTCTCCTTGGTGATGTCTTGACTTATTATGATTTTGACTTTTTAAAAACTTTCAATTATGGTATTTTCCCAATGTACTCAAAGGTAGAAAGAAGATAATGAACGCCCATGTGTCCAGTAGTTGGTTTTGGTGGTCTTCTCAAGCATTTGTGAAAAAACGAGTTTGTGTTTCAAGGTTGTTGATTTATCATTTGTTATTCCTCTTCAGACTTCCCTGAAATGATAGCAAGGTTAAAAAAAAAATGTGTGGTGGGGTTTCATGGTAGAGAGTGAGTGTGACTACAGATCAAACCATTGTTACTTGCTAAAGTGGGGTGATGATGGGTCCAGGGGGATTCATTACAATATTAAAAAATTTTAATTGTGGTGAAATATACATAACATGAAATTTACCAGCAGAGCCATTTTTAAAAGGGCAGCTCTGTGGTGTTAAGTATATTCATGGTGTTGTGTAACTAATCTGCAGAATTCTTTTCATCTTGCAAAACTTGAAAACTTTTCATCTCACATCTCTATACCCATTAAACACCAGCTCCCCACTCTTTCCTCCCCGCCCCAGCCTCTGGCAACCACTACCCTTCTACTTTCTGTCTCTGTGAGGTTGATTATATATCTCACATGGGTGGAATCATACAGTGTTTTTTTGTGTATGTGACTGGCTTGTTTCATTTAGTATAATGTTCACTGTAACATTTTATCTACTTTTGTATGTACGTGAATTTTCTTACTGAGATACTACCTTAAATACTTCTATATTTATAAGTATTATAATATACTATATATATATAATATATATATATAAATACTTATATACTTATACTGAGATACTACCTTAAACTTAAACTCAAAGCCTACCTGGGAAGCTGGGAATGTTGTCATCAGTTGGCCAGAAATTTTGGGAAGATGTAAGGGAGACCAGATCCTCACAGCAGTGCTAGTGCTGAAGATCCATAAATTCTATACAGGCAAAAGAGCTCTCTCTCTCTCTCTCAAAGGTGAGTTTTCTGGAGAACTCTGGAAGGGTCCCAAGGCCAGAAGTAGCAAGGGCTGGAGGAGGGAGAATGGGCTGTGGGATCGTTGGTGATGTTTTAAGTTCAGCCCTCTGCCCCTGACCCCAGCTTTCAGGAAGCTGGCTCCTGATTCTTGTCTCCAGGCTAAAGCAATGAGAACAACTTTCCAGTGTGGAGGACTCGCACCTGGGAAAGAGAAAAGGGCATGGCCCCATAGCACTGGCCATGAGGGAAGGGAGTCCCCATGCTCGAGAAGGGCCTAGCAAATGTCAACAGAGAAAGGTGATCCAAGGCTTTCCACAACCAAAATTAGCTTCTACTGTCAAGAGAGCAAACATTTTTCACTGGAGTTCAGGAAATGCCCACCAGCCCCCACTGTAGACGAGCCTGGACCTTCATCTTGAACAGGAACAGAGAGTAAAGAATTATCAAACATTCGAGGAAAACCAACACTGTGAAAGAGAGGCCCCAAACTAAACAAACAAGAGAACTAATCCCCACAGAATTCTCCCAGGGTACAGAGAGATATTTAAATTAAGTAGAAGCACTATCCATAAATCAAGAGCTGACTGCTGTCAAAAGAATATGTCAGAGTTCTTGGAATGAAAAAAAAAAAAAACGCCATTGCTAATGTAATAGGACCCTTGGATGGAGTAGCCGTCCGCCATGGCTGAAGATTGCCCCAGTGATGGGCCGAAGGAGGCTCTTGGAAAGTGCAGAAAAACAAGTTTTGTTTTTTTTTTTAAGCGTAAGAGAAAAATTAAGAGACATGGATCAGGAGCTGAAATTCAAATATCGATCTACTAGGAGTTTTCAAGACGCAAAGAACAGAGAGCCTGTAGGAGAGGAAATTATCAAAGTCATATCAGAATAAGCAGTTTCCCCAAGCTGGAGGGTAACTTCAATTTTTAGATTTAGAGAGCAGACCGAGTGCCAAACAGGAAGAATCATAAAAGACTCATCTCCAAGGGCATCACCATTTTGAATTCCAAAGGTAATTAAAAAAAAAAAAGCCCATATATTCCAGAAAGGTACAAAATGGACATCTGTGGTTAAACACATCAGCTGGAAAGCCAGAAGAAACAAGTAACTGCATTCCACTGGAACCAGGAGCAGGAGGGTTTTCCTTTTCTCCTGCCTTTGACCTCCTACCAGAGCCTCCTGTGGGCGGAACCTACCAGAAAGGCACCCCGGAGATGCTTGCTGTCTTCCAGCCCCAGCAGTGATGAGGTGAGTTTAACAGTTCCGAGACATCAAATAGATGCCACACACAGGCCAATTCATACGCAAGCGTGAGGGCAAATTAAAGATGATAATCGAGATGGAAGGGACTTGGGGAGTTTTACACTTTCTGAAAAACTTATTTGAGGTGTTCTTCCTTAGAGCAGAAAAAGTGAGTGGATCAAAAAAGAGTGAGGTGGAGAAGTGTCACACTGGGCAAAGACAGAGACAGATGTCATGTGTGGGGCGTCCCCCATGTGGGGAACCAGTGTCATGGTGCATAGGGGAGGCAGGACATCCCAGTTCAACTGCCTGTTTGCTCCCTGTGGAGCAGCTGGGCGGGCAGGGGAGGGAGAAAGCGGGAGGGAGCGTGTGGGAAGATGGTATCTGAATGTGGTTTTATTCAAAATTGAGATGGGGCAGATAGGGTATTCCCTCGGGAAGATTTGGATCCTAACCACAGAACCCTTCCACATCCCTGTTTAGCAAAGAAGGAAGGGCCCAGCAGGGTTTGAGGGACCCTTTTGCTGGTAGCGGCCCCCTGGGGCCTTCTATGCCTTTGTTCTGGCCCCTGACTCTTGGGTCCTGCCTCCCAGCCATCCTCCCTGGCCCTGCCCCGTGCTCTTCCCCCATAACAACCTGGGCCGACCAGATCTAGATCATTTGCCATTTAATTTGTGCTTTCATGGGAGGTAATGGATTAAATGAAGGAACGAAGCACCAACTTTAGACTGTCGGGCTATTTATGGCCAGTGGAAGGGAGAGAGGGCTATTTCCATACTTCTCAAATCATTATGGAGAGGCCACAGCTTTTATACGACCATTTCCAGGGAGGAGAATTGTACCAAGATGAGAGAGAAATGGAGGTTGGAGGAGAGCTGGCGAGGGGAGCCTGGGGGATAGTGCACTTGACCCATACCACTTGATGAAAAGTACCTTAAAAAGGATCTCTTAAAATATGTTAAGATACTTTAAAAAAAAAAAGATCTTAAAAAGCTCAGGTCATGAACATAAGGTTTTCCTAGGGACATCTGGGTGGCTCATTTGGTTAAGCGACCAACTCCTGATTTCAGCTCAGGTCATGATCTCAAGGTCGTGGGACTGAGCCCCACATCGGGCCCCACGTTCAGTGCAGAGTCTGCTTGGGATTCTCTCTCCCTCTGCCCCTCCCCCTGCTCGTGCTCTGTCTGTCTGTCTGTCTCTCTCTTTCTTTCTCTAAATAAATAAATTAAATCTTGAAAAAAAAAAAGACAAGGTTTTCCTAAATGTGCCATGTACTGCTCATTGTTTACCCATGGCTAGTCTTCTCTTCCTCCTTACTACTCTTCTTAGTCGGCTCGGGCCACCATAACAAACTACCACAGATAGGGGCGTGGCGGGGGGCGCTAAAGCAGCAGGAATTTATTTTCTCACACTTCCAGAGGTGGAAGTCCCAGATCAAGGTGACGGCACCTTACCAGGGTCGGTTTCTCCCGAGGCCTCTTTCCTCGGCTTGCAGCTGGTTGCCTTTTCCTTGTGTCCTCATGTGGTCTTCCCTCTGTGTGTGTCTGTGTCCTAGTGTCCTCTTCTTATAAGAACACCAGTCATACTGGATTAGGGCCCATTCTAATGACCTCATTTTTACTAAAATACTTCTTTAAAGACCCTATCTCCAAATATAGTCCCATTCTGAGGTACTAAGGGGTAGGAGTTCAACATGCAAATTATAGGGAGATACAGAGAAGCCCATAACGCTGTTAGACCTCCAATTTTATGCATGATGGAAACGTGCCCAGCTAAATCTTAGATTTCCCAGCCTCCCTCGCAGCTACTGGTCAACAAGATGTATGCGTGGGGTTTCTGGAAAGCTGCTTAGAAGAGAGGCTGAATCAGCTTGGGGTCCCACTTTGCCCTTCCTCTTTGTCCTGTCTGGAATACTGGTGTGATGGCTGGAGTTCCAGTGGCCATCTTAAGAGCATGGGGTGATGGTCCACCTAAGAAGAAGGAGAAAAGGGCTGGATCCTTGGTGTTCTCGTGGAGTGGCCATACCAGCCCTGGAGGGGTTGTCTCTGGACCGATATTACAGGAGAGAAAAAGAAATCCCTCTTTTGTTTAAGCCACTGGTTCCCAGGCTCATGTTACTGCACTTGAACATAATATCTAATTGTCAGTTCAGTAAGTACTTTGATTCTCCAGTCCTGGAAACGTGTTTCCTGTAGCCTGACAGGGCAATCCATAGGGCGGGACCTGGCTGTAGGAGGACCAGGCTGGGGAAACTGTTTTTGGCACCAACGGGAAAGAGGCAGAGACACACGCTCCGCGCTGATGACTCCGCAGCTGAGAAATTGGCAGGTGGCGTTAGCCCCTCTGAGGATCTCGAAACAGACGGTGTTTGAAGTGGGGTGGGGATGCCATCCCGCGTCTTCTAAGAAGCACCTGAGGATAAAAGCTCTAGAAGCTGAGGTGTCTATAAAAGTGACATGCCGAGAATCACTAACCGGCTGCGAAGGCTCCTCGGGTCCTTTATGTTCCCTCCGCGTGGAGCAGACGTTGTCCTGGCCTCGAGGGGTCAGTGTGAGTGGCGTTTGTCTGGTGGGGTGTCACCAGCGGGGAGGGGGGCTGTCACGGCACAGAGCGTGTGGGCAAGGCTTTCGGCGGCAGCCTCTCCCCGGGCACACACTCAACATACCAAATGAACCTGAAGCCCGGATTCGTACATGACAGCAGGGAGATAAGCAGGAAAGAAAAGGCGCACGAGGGGGGATGATGAATATTCTATTTGTGACATTTTTCCTGTATTCAGTCAAATAGAAGAAAGTGTTCAAATAACGAGCAGTCACTCTGGTGGCTAGTGTGGCAGTTCCTTGGTAACGCGGCGCTTAGCTCGCTTCCTTCTGAGGAGGGGTGGCCTTGCGGGGTGGGGAGGGGGGTTCTGGGGGTAGAAGAGGGGGCGTGGGAGGGGCAGTAGGGTAGAGATTCTGGGAGAATGCTCCACACCTGGCTCTGCCCCTGACTTTTGCTGGAGAGGGTCCCTGAGCCCCTCTGGCTCTGCTCTTCCTCCCATGGAAGGAACGAGAAGGAAGCTGACCTGCGCAGGGGGCTGGGTGGGTAGGGTGGGGGTGGAGGGTGGGTGAAGAGCCAAACATGGCGCCGGGGTGCTGGTGGTGGTCGTTTGGATGTCCTGGGCATGAACCCAGCATTGTGGGGCTGCCCCCTGGCTCTGCGGCTTGTTCTCGCCCTGCCCCTAAGGTGTGGTGGTGAGAAGGTGCCAATGCTGGCTGGGAATTGTGTTGGGCTGTCTGTCTCAGGCTGGTGGAAGAAGTTGATTTGGGCCAGGAGGAGGTGAGAGGGCTGGAAAGGGAAAGGAAGTCAACAGCCATCGTGGTAACAAGTAGATTAGCACTGCGGGTGGTCAGGGCTCAGTCCTACCCGGGACCTCTGGGAGATGATGCAGAATGGGCTCACGGGGTGAAGAAGCTGGGGTGTTAGCCATCACCTCTTCTCTGTCGTTGGTTGAAGGCCACTCCCAAGAATGCCAGCTCTACAGCCCTTTAAGCTCATTCAATGTGGAGCCCAGGCATGCACTGTGAGCCAGAAAAACCCTCAGGCAGAGCTGCAGGCATCTCCAGGAAGACAAGATGAGTCATTGCCAAGGGCTGTGGGTGGGGCGCTGGTGGTGGGTGCTCCCGTGCCCACATCTGGCCAGGTAAATGCTGTCTCATTCACCTGTTTGCTCCCACATCCATCCTTGCCTTTTCTACACTGCTCTGCCTCATGGAACTGCACTTCCCTGCTCCCTTGTGCTCTGGCTTCCTGGTAGGTTTGGCCAATGGGAAAAACTGATGAAAGTCCCAAGGCAGGAAGGGGAAAGAAGTCAGGGTATTACAAAGAATCCAATTAAGAAATGGGCAGAAGACGTGAACAGACATTTCTGCAAAGAAGACATCCAGATGGCCAACAGACACATGAAAAAGTGCTCCACATCACTCGGCATCAGGGAGATACAAATCAAAACCACAGTGAGATACCACCTCACACCAGTCAGAGTGGCTCAAATTAGTAAGTCAGGAAATGACAGGTGTTGGCAAGGATGTGGAAAAAGGGGAACCCCTCCTGCACTGTTCGTGGGAATGCAAGCTGGTGCAGCCACTCTGGAAAACAGTATGGAAGTTCCTCAGAAAGTTGAAAATAGAGCTACCCCATGACCCAGCAATCGCTCTACTGGATATCTACCCTAAAGATACAAATGTGGTGATCCTAAGGGGCATGTGCACCCGAATGTTTACGGCAGCAATGTCCACAATAGCCAAACTATGGAAAGAACCTAGATGTCCATCAACAGATGAACGGATAAAGAAGATGTGGTGTATATATATGTATGTATGTATGTATGTATGTATACATATATATACACAATGGAAAATTATGCAGCCACAAAAATTGAAATCTTGCTGTTTGCAATGACATGGATGGAACTAGAGGGTATTAAGTTAAGTGAAATAAGTCAATCATAGAGAGACAATTATCAAATGATCTCACTGATATGAGGAATTTGAGAAACAAGACAGAGGATCATAGGGCAAGGGAGGGAAAAATGAAACAAGATGAAACTGAGAGGGAGACAAACCTTAAGACACTCTTGGTCTCAGGAAACAAACTAAGGGTTGCTGGAGTGGAGGGGTGTGGGAGGGATGCGGTGGCTGGGTGATGGACATTGGGGAGGGTATGTGCTATGTTGAGTGCTGTGAATTGTGTAAGCCTGATGAATCCCAGACCTGTGCCCCTGAAACAAATAATATATGTTAATTTAAAAAAATGAAGTCAGGGTATTTCTTCCCCATTTTCTGTGTTGGACAGCATACCCGTAGTGTCTGGGGCTCTCCCATAGCTTCAGTTTCCTCTGATAGACTGGGCTTGCAGCTTTTGCCAGGTGGCCCCAGAAGCTGGGCTGGTACTCCTACCATTGCCTCCTTTTGTCCTTCTAGCTGGAAATGTGGAGGCATAGTGGGGCTTGCTCTTTTGTACCTCTATTGTGACCATGAGAAACACTTTCCCCTGGTAGCTGGTGGCCCACACCTTAGGACCCAGAGTCAGATTTGACCCCAGTCTGCAGTGAGGAGCTATGGCCAGGTAGATAATAGCAAGAAGCTGTGCTACCCAGTGGAGCTCAACTGAAATGAGTAAGGTTTTATGCTACTAAGTTTGAGGTGGCTCGTTATGCAGCAAAAGCTGACTGATACACCACCCATTCCCAGGTTCTTTTATAACCAACACTGCCATATCCTCAGGGCAAGCTGAAGCGTGAGAGAATCATCCAGGGTAGTGAGAGTTCAAGGAAAGGAAATAGGAGATAATATTTTCTTGAGGAGCTGTTATGTGCCAGGCACTGAGCAAGATGCTTTGTGTGTGCTACCTTCTGAATGCTCGGGAAAACCTTGTGAGCTATGTACTGTTTTTGCTTTTTCACGGATAAGGAAGATGAGGTTGAGTAACATTAAACTCATCACCTTGGGCACCTGGGTGTCTCTGTCGTTAAGCATCTGCCTTCGGCTCAGGTCATGATCCCAGGGTCCTGGGATCAAGCCCCACATCGGGCCCCCTGCTTGGCGGGAAACCTCCTTCTCCCTCTTCCACTCACCCTGCTTGTGTTCCCTCTCTTGCTGTGTCTCTCTTTGTTAAATAAATAAAGTCTTTAAAAAAGTAAACTCATCACCTCGAAGGTTGTAAGCTCTCCTCTCTGCTGACCACTCAGATGCCCATTTGGTCCAGGTCTGTGGTCACACTCATTCTTTGTGGTCATACCCCAAGAACCAGGGAGCACCTTCCATCCCTCACCCTCGGTAGCTGGGGGACATGCAACAAACCTGATTCCATTAAAGTCTCCTAGAGAGCTTCCAGACTGAAACAGCTTCCCAGGGATTCAGATATTCCTGGGAACCTCTGAATGAATTTATTTCACCATGATACTCTCATCTATTTTAAGACATTTCCTACAAGGATCAGATTAGGTCCATGGAGAGCTGATCACATCCAGTGATGTCTGTATGACATCAAGCTCATAGCTTTGTTTGATGCTTTGAATTTATTGATAACTTAAATGAAAACCCACATTGAGGCAAGCACCATGGGAGGAGCTGGGAATACAGATACATGTTACAAACTGACTGAAATTTGAATTTTAGTAATATCATTTTTCTTTTGGTATGGCTACCTAAAATATTCTTATGGTTTTTTATTTTTTTAATTTTTAAAAAAGATTTTATTTATTTATTTGACAGACAGAGATCACAGTAGGCAGAGAGGCGGGCAGAGAGAGAGAGGGAGAAGCAGGCTCCCCACCGAGCAGAGAGCCTGATGCGGGACTTGATCCCAGGACCCTGGGATCATGACCTGAGCTAAAGGCAGAGGCTTTAACCCATTGAGCCACCCAGGCACCCCAATTCTTATGGTTTTTAATTCCCTCTGGGGACCTGGCATTGAATGACATTTTGGGGTCACCCATGTGTCTTTTGGGAATAATGACAAAAGGAAGAGTCTCGGGCAGACAAAAGATGGGCATATTCTCTCTCTCAACTCCCATGCATGGTCCTATGAGGAATCAATAAGTGTTGGATGCCTTTCTTGAAAGTTGCGCTTAACATGTAAGAAGAATAGTTTATATGCTCTCTCCGTTGTTTTTGAAATGTATAATGAAGGAAGCTCTGTGATGGGCAAGTCTATCCTTATTCAAGTTAACCCTCCAGGGCCATCATTGAGTTCTATAATTCAGGGCTGGGATAGCTATGGGAATCTTCTGACTCTGAAAACAAGAGTCTGTTACCACTGCAGAGTCATACCCCATGACGCTGCATTCTGAGGTACACCGGAAGTCTGCTGTGAATCATGTGGGGTCTTGGAAAAGTACAGATGCCTTGGTCACACCCCAGATTTACTGGATTCAAGTCTGGGTGGCTGGAGTCAGAAGAGCTGCATTTTTATTATGTCCCCAATATGTCCCCCATCTTGTCAAGTGACTCTCAGGCATTTTGAGATCTACTCTTGTGCCTCACAGCGACTTGCATCTCACCCTAATATTTGCTACTTGGCATTCTGATTCATGGAAGAAATCAATCTAGAATTTTCTCCTTAAAATCGAAAAACACAGGTTATAAAAGGGGAAAGACACTGTTGTAATTGTTTCTGGCTACTGAACAAAACACCCCAAAGCTTGGTGGCATCAAACAACAGCTTATCATCCTTATTACCACTCATGGTTCTGCGGGTTGACAGAGCTCAGCTGGGGGTTTGCCTGGGGTCTCTCGTGCGGTTGCGGTTAGATGGGCAATGGGTGCTGGAGTTATCTGAAGGCTCGACTGGGCCAGACCTTCAAGGTGGCTTCTTCACCCCTGTGTCTGGCACCCCAGTGCTCCCTCACATGGTCTAGAGAGACAGAATAGTCTGGACTTCTTTCACCGTAGCTCAGGGCTCACTTCTAGAGTTCTACTGATCAAAGCAGCCCCAGGCCAGACTAGATTTGAGAGGTGGAAATAACCGCCCCCCCCACAGGACCCAGCAAGGAGTGGCATGCACAGGACTGGCTCCCCAATTTGTGGGACGCAGTGGAGAATGAAAATGCAGGGACCCTTGCTCAAAAAAAACAGGAAAAAAGTGTCATTGAAAATGCTAAAATATAAAGCTTTCCCCCTTTCTTTCACGGTCTCTCTCTTGACTTGTCATAGTGTTTTTTGGTTTGCTATTCAATGTGGTTCTAAGTAAAGAAAATTAAAAATTTAAATTATTAACATGAATTTACCATTCATCTATATATTCCGTGAAGTCAGTTTTAAATGCAAATGCAGGGACACTTAACCTTTTTTTTTTTTTTTTAAAGATTCTATTTATTTATGAGAGAGAGAGAGAGGATGAGCATGAGTGTGGGGAGGGGCACAGGGACAAGCAAACTCCCTGCTGAGCTCTGAGCCTGACATGGGGCTCAATCCCAGGATCCTGAGATCATGACCTGAGCTGAAATCAAGAGTTGGATACTTACCGGCTGAGCCACCCAGGCGCCCCAGGGGCCCTTAACTCTTATGCAGTCTCACTGAAATTACACAATTCATGTTTTGTAGCTCATGCATACATACATACTTTGTTCTTACCAGCACTGTGGAAATGCTGTACAAAACTAACTCCACTGTTTCATTTGACTTCTTGATGTGTGCACATTCTGCCAAACTTCTGCTTACCGACAAGTAAGGAAGGCCCAAAAAGGAAAGGAATTATGAATGCCCTATCTTTCCCGTTCCTTCTATGTCCCCATTTTCAGTATAAGTGGTTGGTTAGTATGGGGAGGTAACACAAGAAAGAATATGATAGGCTTCCTTGGTTGTTTGTGTTTCTTCCAACATCATTGCTTTCTTCCTGCATTTGGAGCAAGAACTGTTTCAAATGGAAAGCAGAGCCTCACAGGGCACCAGCTCCCTTTGTTGTAGACGCCACACGCTTACCTTGTATTTGCTTCAGGTCTTGCTGAATTCCATGCATGGTAGGTTTACCAGAACTCTGTGCTCATGGGGCATCACGAACACCACTACTAATGGGGCAACAAGAAATGGTAGACACCCATATCCTATGTATTTCCTCTAGCCTTGCACCCGCTCCATTGTCCTATCAGACTTCAGTTACAAAGTTTAAGTTCAAACATCAAATTCCTAAGAATTTCAAGGTGACGATAGCAGAGCCTTAAGCCAAAAACGAGGCCATTCTGATCATAGGGCCCTGTACGTCTGCTCAAATTGCAAGCCCATGAAGTTGGCCCTGGGTGTATACATGCACTGTGGTATGCTGGTAAATATTTAAAAATTGGATATCTAAAAAAAAAAAGCCCTGATTGGTAGCATTTACCATCATGGCTGATTTTAAGCTATCGACATGATGTCGCTGAATGCAGAATTGGAACGAGAAGTGCATGGCTGGCTCTGGAATGTTGGTATGAACTGGCTCCAAAACATAGGAGCTCCAGGACAGAGGAGAAGGAATTGACGGCAGCCATCTTTGGAGACAAGCTAGTACATATACAATGACCCTAAAAAAAAGAGATTTACGTAGTGTGTGTGTGTCTGTGTGTGTGTGTGTGTGTGTGTGTATGTGAGTAGAATGAAAAGACCCTGAAAGGATATATACTGAAATGTTAACAGTGATTACTTCTTGGTCATAGGATTAGAGGTGATAATAATAAAATAATTATTTTTGCTTATCTGTAGTATCCACATTTTCCAAAAGAGATACGCATTACCTCCGTAATAAAAATTGATAAAAAGCGTCCACAAAATGTCTCAAAAAAGTTAGTACAATCTTTAAAGCCTAGGTTTTGGTAGCGCAAGTCTGTAATAGTTGCTACATGCCATGAATAATTTACAAATTAAATTGATTTTAAAGCACAGCTAAAATAAATTTGATAAGATGGGGCACAGTTATGTTCTTTCTTATCATTCACATTTGTACATTTTATAGTCAATGAAGAGTGACAGCCACTATTTAGAATTCCAGCAAAGAGCAACCATAACTGTTTGTCACCTGCTCAGCATCTAAACAATGGCCTGACTGTTCACCTGCCCAGCCTGGACGGGAGGAAGGAGAACCAGAGTCTACACTAAATAACTGAGTTTATGACCACCAAGGCAGAAAGGAGGAGAGGACAGTCTCTTTGGAGAACTGATGAGAACAGTAAGGAGGATTGAAATATGTCCGTGAGCCTTAAAGGGAGGGGAGAATGAAGGGGGTGGGTGTCAGCGTGTAGCAAAATCTTGCACCAAGGCCATGAAATAGAGTTTCATATAGATGAGGAGACAGGGAAACATTTCAGGGCAGGAGCCAGCAAGGGAGAAAAAAAGCAAGAGATTGGGAGGGAAGGGATTCAAATGACAAAATCCAGAAAGACCCCTGGGAGGGACTAGGCCTGTCATGAGTTCAAACCCGGGTCCTGCGTCCGAGCGAATGCTGAATGATCACAGGACAGATGGATGAGATTCCTAATTATCTTGGGGGCCCCTGAAGAAGGGCGACATTCTAATAAAATGGGCTGGGTCCACGAGGAACCTGGCCGGGGGCCACTAGGTTCCTCTCTCCAGAGGAAAGTTCCTGGAAGGAAGCCCCTTGGTTGGGGGGAGGGGCTCACCTCTTGTTTGTTGGAAGGGAAGGAGTCCAGGGTCTGGCTCCTCTGTGTCACCTTCGGTGGAACCCCAGGTGCAAACCCAGATTCAGATTCTGTGGGGCTGGGTTCACAGGTGAAGCTGACACTCGGTGTGGGGGTGGGGACCACAGCAGTTGGGTCACCATGCTAGGTAGGATGGCTTCCTCTTCCAAGGTCGGGTTCGAATGAGCTTGGGCCCGGCCCCAGGTCTGGAGGAAGGAGCCGGGGCCATCTCCCCACATCCCTCCTTCCTGTTTGGGTGTTCGGTTTCTCTCCTGCCTGCCCTCTCCTCTCCCCAGCTCTCCTTCCTTACGCGCCTTCCTCTTTGCAACAGCCCTGTCATTATTGCAAGAGATTTATTTTTAGAGTCAAGGCCACAGAGTTGCAGATTCGGCAAGGCCTAAAACAAATCGACAAACGCAAAGTATTTGTCTTTGAAGCGGTGTGAATGAGGGCCCTGTTAGCTGGGCCTGTCAAGGAGTTCTTATCTCGGCTTGTTTCCTGAGTTGCCCACGTGGGCTGCCTCTTCCCCCCTCCCCACCTGCCCAGATCAGAAAGGAGCTTGAAACACAAGAAGCAACTGAAATCTCATCATCTTTCCCCTGTGAGATCTTGCCAAACCCCACTATTAGCCTGACCGCCACGACTGAGGTGGCAGCTTCCAGAAGAGGGGCAAAAAGAAATACAAGCAAGTTGGCCTGCATCGGGGCCTCACATCTGGAGTCAAGGGGTCATGGTCAGAAAGTACAATTCACAGAAATAACTAAGTACATGAGAGCGAGGCCAGAGATGGAAATAGTGGAGGTGGTGAGAATTTTCTTTCCTTTTTCTTTGGGCTCCTGATTGGAGAATCCGTGAAGGACATGGAAGGAGGGTCGAGGACAAGGGCCTGGCTGGGTGACAACGGTCATGATAGAGCCTTTCCAAGCCCAGCCTTTGGGAAGTGCAAGGCGAACAAGATGGAGCAGTAGCACAACCAACTCTTGTTCATCTCCTCGGATTCCTCCTCCTCCGGGTCTACCCAGCTCCATGGCTGTAGGTGGCAATGACGTCATTACTGTTGGGTTCTTCCAAATCTCGCAGAGCCCAGGGACCATGTCAAGATGTCAAGATCACCTTTCTGTCCCCAGGGCATCCCTTGTGTCAAGCACTGTGCCACAGGCATCCTGCTAGGTGGAAAAAGAATACTAGGCTAGCATTTATTGGGTGCTATCATGCCCTCAGTACCATGCTGAGTGTTTGGTTTATATGCAAATGTGATTAGCTTCCTTGCTGCTCACAACCATGCTCTCAGTAAAGTATTACATCCATTCCTCAGAGCAGGAGACAGGAGCCCAGGTGGGGTTAGAATGGATGCCTTTTTTTTTTTTTAAGATTTTATTTATTTATTAGAGAAAAAGAGACACCATGAGCAGGGGTAAGGGCAGGGGGAGAAGCAGACTCTCCACCAAGCAGGGAGCCTGATCTACGGCTTGATCCCAGCACCCCCTGTGATCACGACCTGAGCCAAAGGCAGATGCCCAGCTGACTGAGCCACCCAGGCACCCCAGAATGGACTCCTTCTAATTTATGGATTTCCAATTGTGTGTGCTTTGGACTGAGAGCACAGAGATTATCTCCCTCTCCCCCAACTCAAGGTTTGGAATTTCTGATTTTCTTAGGGAGCCTGGCCTGAGAGTCTCAGAGGTTTGTGGTTGGATAGGTGAGGGGTTCATGGGATGTTGACAAGGTATGTTGTGGAGGGGGGAATAGGAAACAGTTTTAAGAGCTTTCCTCTTCAGAGTCTGAGCCTACTGCCTTGGAAGAACTACCCCCCAACTTCTACCAGCCCCACTTCCAATTTCCTCTGCTTTGTACGAGGAGGTAGCTACTCCTAAAATTGCACCACGAAGCGGGTGGAAGTGCCCAGGTCTGTTCATCTAACCAGTATTTCTTGAGCACCTATTATGTTCCAGGCATGTGGGTTGAGAGACAAAGCTGTGAAGGTCCCTGTTCTCAGGATGCTTTCATCTGAGTGACAGGCTAAGCAACAAACAAGTAAATGAAGGACTGTTACATGTAACTTAGATGGAGAGCCATCAAATCAAGTAAGGAGAGGGTGTGGAAAGCTATTTTAGACAAAGTGGCCAGGGAAGGGTTTTGGAGTCAAGACCCCAAACAAGGTGAGGCAAATGGGGGACAAAGGAGCAGTCAGATGGTGGGAAAAGCAAGTGCAAGAGCCTGGAGATGGGGTTAGGAGGTTCATCCAAGAGGCCGGTATGGCTAAAACAGAGGGCTCCAAGTGTGGAGGGAGGGAGAAGTGGGGCCTAATGGGTAGGCAGGGCCAGACTTGGAGGGTCTTCTGGACCATGGTGAGGAGTCAGAATGATTTTCTTGAGTAGTACGTCACGATTTTTGGTAGAGTGTGTAGAAAGTGCCCCTTCCAGCCCTTCCTGTCACTCACAAGTCAAAGGTCTGGAGCTGGGGGAAAGCAGAACAAGTTGTACCAGTGATTCCAAAGTGGAGGGTCCTGGACCCCACTTTGAAGAGCTTGGCTTTGAGCTCTGATTCCGGGTGGAATGGTGATGGCCAGTGCCTGGCCCATAGCTTCCCAGGTCTTTCCACTTGAGAGCGTTCTGATTGGCTGCCTACATTGGGGAGTTAATCCCTTCAACCAATGACCATCAATGAGTTGATAGATGAAGACCGAGCTTCCTCTTGCTCCTTGGTGGGCCAATTCAGAGGCCTGTTCCTCACAGTCTCTCAGAGGTCCTCACCAGTATTGAGCCCCAGTTGCCCACAGTGGAAAGCAGCTCATGAACCCCCCCTTTATTATTTTTCCTTCTCCCTCCCTCCTTTCCCTGCTGACGCTTCCTGGGCTCACCTTCCAAATAAACCACTGACACCCGAATCTTTGTCTTAGGCTTTTTTTCCTTTTGGGGAAATTTGGATTAGGATCACTGGTCTGCATGATAAACAGGAGGCCCTCATCTGAGTGTGCCGCCCTCTCAAGTGATGGCACAAACCGGCTGTCCAAACATCTCATAGGTAGAATATGGGGGGCACTAGCTGGGGAAAGGGACAGAAATAGAAGTTGGGAGAGCCACAGGCCAAGATGGCCCTTCTGGAGTCCTGCAAGAGGAGAGCTGGCAGTGTCAGTACCATTATATCCCACGCAAGGACCACAGTGGTCCTTGGGAAGATGGGCACAAAGAAGAGAGAAAATAGTTTGCAGAGAGAATTGGACACAATGTCAACTCCATGAGACCAGGGATAGATCTGCATGCCCATGGCAGTTAAGCTAGGTCTGGCATCCAGTAGATACTGAATCATATTTGTTGAATGACTGACTCAAAGAAAAAGGTGCCATAGAATGGGAATGTTACTGATCATTTCCCATTAAGGTGCCATAGATGATCTTCACTGACTCATTTACTCCTTCCTGAATCTCCTCAGTTCCATCCCAACTTTCCTTTAGATTCTTTGAAGTATCCAGCAGCCTTTTGGTTCATCTTCATTCAACAGTTTTCTCAGCCCTGCTCAGCTGGTTTGTCATACGCAATCAAAAGAAATTTTACTAAAATAATAACATGGCATTAATGACTGTGGCAATGATAGCACCCCATCCCCACCACTTCCATGTGCTCGTCTTCTTGAGTCCACAGCTTGCCTGCCTTTCCTGGCCTTTCTGGAAGTTAGCTTGGGGCCAAGTAACTGAGTTCTAGCCTATGGAAAGTAGCTAGAAGTGATGTGAGCGAGCCACAAAAATCTCTCATTCGGGATCCTCCATTTTCTTTTCCTATCCCATTTTGACCTTGGGAGGCACAAATATTGAAGTTGATTCTACGGTTTTCCGCAAGGTGGATGAAGCTTGGGTCCTGAATCCCCGTGGGCAGCACCGACCCTGGAACGCTTGACTAGAATGTGAGCTGAGGGAGAAATAAGCCTGGCCTCCATTTTGGTTGGCCATGGAGATTGGTGGAATGTTTATTACAGCCGCTCGCCTGGTCTTGACCAACTGAAGGACCTTATATCCTTGGAGCAGCCTCCAAACCAGAAACGTCTTGGAGGCATCACTTCTGCCACTGATGGAAGACAGGAGGCCTTCCCTCTCATGCACACTTCCAGAATTCCTCCAGGGGGTCTCTGAAGAGAAAAACCAATAAGAATTTCGCACAGACCTGCAGCTGTGCCAGTTACAAGGAAGACACCGAGACTGGACACCGCCCCCCCCCCCCCACTTAACCAAATGGTGATTTTGAGTAAAAACGGATTTGCAGTTTTTTCACTGACCTAAGACAGACGGCGATGGGGCCAAAATCTTACATTACTTATGAGGCTGTGCAGGGGTGGAGAAAGGACTGGCCTGGCGGTTCCAGGTTGGGGACACGCGGGCGGGTCGCGCTGATTTTCCTGGACTGTGTCGCGGTTTGTAAAGCAAAGGGAGGCAGGATGTGTGGAACAGATGATTTTTCTGGAGGTGCTTTCCAGGGCTAATTGCTGTGAATTTAGCATCTGCGTGTCTGAAGGAAGGAGGATAGCTGCATGTTGAAGATGAAAAGAAAACAGTGATGTGGCCTGTGATCCCCACCAGGCTGTCTTGCTCCCCCACCCCCAAGGCTGAGAAAACAGGTATCCAGACTCAGCCATAAGCTAGCCACGAAGCCCGCCCTTCAGGATCCTGAGGGACATCACTGCAGAAGGGAAGGGTTGCCGCAGGAGAAAGAAGAAGGCCGGCACCCAACATCAAGCTGCCGTGTTTGTGACCCAGACTGACCATCGCATGGAAGGCCAAGCTGGGGAGGCCCTGGCACAGGGCCAGAGCTGTCACCGTCTGGGCATCTGGGCCCAGCGAGCCCCCGAGGTCAGCGGTCTCCCCAGAGTGGAGAGCAGCCAATTCACGCCGTGTCAGCTGCCAGTTGTTGCCAAGTCACAGCAAAGAATACAAGGCACCTAAGACGGCCTGTGTTGCCCACATCCGCTCCTCCGACCAATGTCAAGGCTGAGAGGGGCGCGGGCATGCAGGACTTGCCATCAGCAAATGCTGGCAGGGGCTTTTAACCTTTTTTTTTTTTTTTTTTTTGACCATGCACTCCCCACCCCCGGTATCTGGTGGAGCCCATAGACTCCTTCTTGGAGTAATGTGTTCAACTGCATCAATTAGGATTCCAGAGGAACCAATCCTATTCAGACGCAGTTCCCCAAATATTTTAAAACAGCTTTGTGATGCAGTAATGTCTGTGCTTCTTTATAGATGCATTCGACAACAAGATTTAGCGGCAGGTCTAATAAATGCTATCATTTGGTCCCAGTGAGGCACGTAAGTGATCTGGAGAGATACCCACGGGGACTCTGATGTGCCGTGGAGATCGCTGTGGTCTCTCCAAATGGAGGTCATGGAGCTGCTGGTGCTCGTGTGAGTTGCTGCCTCCGTTCAGGATGGAAGGAAGGGCTCGATTTCAGTTAGAGCTTACTAAAACCAAGATGTTCTTTTTGTCTCCCATCCCAGTTGATGGACCCTTGAATCCTCTGCTCAAGCCCCTTGACCTGGTAGGCAGTGGCTGCTAGGGGACAGGGGCATGCTGGGCTGTGGTCGGGGACCCGGGGAGGGGAGCGGGGGGCTGTTCTTCTTTCCCCATCTTTCAGCGGGGCAGGTAGGACTAGAATGGATTGGGTAAGCTGAGCAAAGTGCTGTTGCATGTCATGTAGTGTCCCCCCCACCCCAATCCCCGTGGTAGGAATGGCTCCCCATGGAGCCAAGAGACTTCAGGCAGCCGTCCCTAAAAGATCTGACCCGGCCCCAAAATGAAACCGATTTGCCCTTCCAGGGCTGGGAGCTGTCTGAGGCCCTGTTTCTGCCCTGACGTGATATGATTCCCCAAGATTAAAATGTGGTCCCTGCCCTCAAGGAACTTCTGAACTGGCGAGCTTCTTAGAGGTTGGTGCCGAGGGAGGGGGCAGGAGAGGGTGGGGGACATCTCTATAAGGTTCCTCACCAGGCATTCCGTCATTTCACAGGCAGGGCATCGATTTTACTTTTCGACTTGTAATTTCCACCTCCTGGATTCCATTATCACTCGCTCGATATCCGACAACTCGCCATTTCTCTGGCCACCGCTCCGAGACTCATGCATTGCTGAGCATAAGCAGAAGACATTGCCTAAAACGCATTACTACCTGGAAGTAATGATTGGGTTTTACACAGCCAAGACCTTGATGGTTCTGTATATAAAGCAATCATTCCACCTGCTTCCTTCCCAGTCACGTGGACTCCCCGCAGGAACTGAGAATTAACCCCCTGTGCTCAGGTCCCCAGCCAGGACTGCCCCTGCTTCTACGTTCAAGCTCGTTCCCTGATGTGAGAACCCCCTGCTGTTGGAGGCTGCTGCTCCTGCCTTGTGCTTTGATGTGCTGCGGGAAGGGATTCTTTGGAGAACGCCTGAATCTGTCCATCCGCAGCTGCTGGGAGCATTTCCTATTAACACAATGAGAAGCTATGAGGCAGTGACATGAGTTTTTAGGCCAACAATTCTCCAAGTGTGAACCCTGGCCCCATGACAGCGGTGTCACCTGGAAGCCTCTTAGAAAAGCGAATTCTCTTCGAGACACTGATTCCATTTCTCTTCGATGACAGCAGTGATTCTTTCTCCATGTATATGCATATCAGAACATCAAGCCGAACACTGGAAATATACACAACTTGTTATTTGTCAATTACATCTCCATAAAGATAGGAAAAAAAAAAGAAAGGAAAGTGATCTCTTGGCCCCAGGTTGGACCCACTAAGTTGTAAACTCAGGGCGGGGTGGCCCCCTGGGGTTCTGCGGGTTCTGATGTACTAAAGAGTGAGAACCACTGCTTTAGGTTAGGTGTTAGAGCCCGTGGACTGAGACCAGCCTTGACAGCACCCGGACCTAAATATTAACTTTTTTGGGGGGCTCGGTCGCCTCTTCTGTAAGACGGGGGCAGCAATGCTCACCTCCCTTGGCTCACAGGGGCCGTGACTCACACAGGGAATGTGAGAGTTGTTTGCAAAGCCAAGGCAAGGCCCGCTGTTTTTATTAGCCACTCTACCTCAGGTTGTTTGTGGGTGTTGGGGGGGTGGTTAGGAATTTTAAGCTGAGGGACTTCAATTCTGTCCGGGTTAAAGGAACATGGGGATCATTGTTTTCCATTGCAGAGACTCCAGGGCTCAGCAGCACCCCTCCCCCACTCCATGTTTTGCCAGCCTGAGTCCAGGTCACCATCCCCCACTGACTGGCTTCCTGGGGAACTGAGTCCCCCACCTGAAAGTCACAGGCATTTGAATCCCCCTCAGGCCTCTCTCCAGCTACTCTTATTAACAAGGTTTCAGGCCAATTAAAATTCCGGGGTCTGAGCCACCCGGAGAGGGGGGTGGGGGATGAGAGGTGGGGTAAGGGGAGGGAGAGGACAGGGCAGAAGCCCTGGAGCCATGACCCACTGACCTAACAATCAAGGCTGTTTTCATCTGTAGCTACCCCCACTCTGGATATAAAAACAAAGATGGCACCTGGGCTCTGGACAGGTAAGTGGCAGATGGGGACAAGTTTCCTGTCCCAGTTTAGTGGGCCAGTGGTCTGTCAACCTCATCTCAAACCAAACAGAAGGCAGGTGAGGGAAAAGCTGGCGGAGAAGCCTGGTGAGCCCTGTGGGCCGTCCTCCCCACTGAAACAGGCTTGGGCCTGTTGGCAGCCCTCTCTTTGGGCGGGACCAGAAAGAATACCTCTGTCGTCCTTCTACTGCACTGACCATGGGAGATCTGAGACCCCAGTCAGATCCAAGCTTTCCTTAGATGAACTCAGCATACCAGTTAATCTTCTCAACAACCCTATGAAGCAGGTGCCATGACTATCTCCATTTTCCAGATGAGGAAGTTGAGGCACGGAAAATCATGTAAGGTGCCCACATAACAGAGGCAGGATTCACAGCCAGCCGTCTGGCTCTGGAGCTCATGCTCTTAACAGTGATGTTAAACGATCCCCTTTCCCTGGAAGGACCTTGGGGACAGGAGGACACCAATGTCATCCTACCTGGCTGAGGGATTTTGCAATTTCTTAGGAGCTGGGACATTTTCCTCAGAAGATTCTCATCTTAAAACAATGTTCTGCCCCTGGGGAAAGACTTTTTAAATTTGGATGTGATAGAAAGAATCAGAAAATAGAAAACAAAGGTTAACTGCACAGATAATCAAAAATGCTTAACACAAAGAGAAAAGCACTAAATCACACTCCAATCAAATTATAAAGAGAAACAAGACTGAGGACAAAATATATGATTGATGTAGTTATTTTATGAAAGCGTCCCTGTGACTTGATAAGAAAATATTGATAAACGTGCAGAGTACACAGGTAACTAAAAAAAGGGAAATATAAGATATAAATTTAATTTATATATTTCTATTAAGTGGATGTAATATAAAATTATAAAACAATTTTATGTGCAGTTACCAAAAACATTTAACATGCTGTGCCAATAACCAGTGCTTGAGAGGTCAGGAGAGTAAAACTCCACAGGCATGTAGCTTGCAGTGGTTTAAAAAGGGGCAGTGAAAAAAAAATAAAAAATGTGCAATGATAAATTCTGGCTCCTTTGTCTGGGTGATCGTCACCTTGGAATTTATCCAATTTATCCAATACCAAGTCTACCCCTCTGCATTGGTTTAATCCCGGGGTAATTATTGCCAGGAGTGATGGACATTTACAAAAAACACACATGCCAATAAGCACCCCAAAAAAGATGCTCAATGTCGTTAGCCTTGAGGGACACACGAAGGAAAACCACAACGAGGTACCTTTTGACACCCACAGGATGGCTATAATTTAAGGGGGGTTAAAAAAGGAAAATAATGAATGCCAGCAAAGATGTGGCAAAATTGGGCTTGTGCGAATGTTACTGGTGTAGCTGGCGTGGAAGAGTCACAGGTCCTCAAAAGTCAAACAGAGAGTCGCCATACAACTGGCAATTTCATGCTGAGGGGCGCACCCAAGGGAATCGGAAAGGTACGTCGGCACAAAAACGTGGACGCAAAGTTCCTAGCAGCCCTCTTCAAGAGAGCCCTCGCGGATGGAAATGACCCAAATGAATGAATAAATAGAGCGAGGTCTCTCCATACAGTGTAATAGTATCCCACCATCAATAGGAGGGAAGGAGTGACACCTGCTACATTACGGATGGACCTTGAAAACACGAGGCCGAATGAAAGAAGCCAGACACACAAGGCCACATATTGTACGATTCCATTTGTACGAGAGGTCCACAATAGACACATCTATAGAGACAGCACAAGGAGCTTAGTAGTTGTTGGGGGTGGGGTGGGGGGGAGGGGAGGCGGAGGAGTGGCTGCTGGATGGGCACGGGATTTCTGTTGTGGAGAGAAAATGTTCCAGCACCAGGCAGTGCTGATTTCTGTATAACGCTGTAAATATACTTAATGCCACTGAATTGTATGTTTCGAAATGCTTCAAATGGTCAATTTTATGTTATTTTGAATTTTCCCTCAAAAGAAAAAAATACGGCTCACTCCCCTGGCTACGGATCCCCTGCTGCGGCAGGAAGGTCACCTAATTACTTCTGAAGCTTCGACCCAGCCTTTGGGGATGGATTCAGGTATTAATATCCTTAGTTTACCTGCACCCAGGCATCCAGCAACCGTGCCCTGCCCTGGGTCACACAGTGCTGAATTGGAGTATTGGATCCAAGTCGTTACTCGCAAGGTGTGGGGTTCTTTTTTTTTTTTTTTTTTTTTTTTAAAGATTTATTTATCTATTGGGGCAACTGGGAGGCTCAGTCATTTGGCGTCTGCCTTTGGCTCAGGTCATGATCCCAGGGTCCTGGGATCGAGCCCTGCATCGGGCTCCCTGCTCGGTGGGAAGCCTGCTTCTCCCTCTCCCACTCCTCTTGGTTGTGTTCCCTCTCTTGCTGTGTCTCTCTCTGTCAAGTAAATAAATAAAATCTTAAAAAAAAGATTTATTTATCTATTTGAAGTGGGGAGGGGCAGAGGGAGAGAGGGTCTTAAGCAGACTCAACACCGAGCATTGAGCCCAACATGGAGCTCCATCTCACGACCTTGAGATGACAACCTGAGCCAAAACCAAGAGTCAGACTCTTAACTGACTGTGCCTTCCAGGTGCCCCGTGGGGGCCCCTTTTGAAGGGGTTCCCATATCTCTCTTCTGGGTAGCATCAGGGATTCCCAAGGGCATCCCCATTCTGAAGCCAGCATGGAAGCCCAGTACTGACTGGTACATGTGTGCGTGTGTGTGTGCGTGTGTTTGTGTGTGTGTGTGTGTGTGTCTGTGCATGCGTGCACTGGGATGGCTATTTCTACCCCAGCCTCTCCCGCACCCTTCCAAGCCCTGACATGCTGACTTCATCACAGACAAGCTGGGGAACCTTGAAGTTTCCAGCCTCAGATGCTGGCTCAGGAGCAGCCAGAATAGGGGACCTAGGAAGACTCTGGATTCACCCAGAACTGTGGTCAATTTCTGCAGCAGATGGTCCAGTGCCCCACCTAAATCCTCTCAGCACCCACCAGTCCAGAACATTCTCCAGGGGTGTAAGACCCCCTCGAGGGCTTCACAGAAATGCCCGTGGGAGCATCTCCTCGGCAATGATGGATAGGAACTAGAGGTTAAATGCTCCAGCTCTCCCACTCCCCAGGTCAGGCAACACTGGTGTCTCAGAGAGACCCCATGGGACTGACTCCCAGTGTCTCACTCTGGTGACTTGCTCCACACCACCTCTCTTACTGGCTGCATCCCTTTCCCACCTTACTGCCCCACTCTCAAATCAATCGCTTGACCCTAAGTCCTTGTCTCAGGCTCAGCTTCTGGAAGAGCCCAGCCTAAGACACCTTCTCTTGGTCACTCGTGCTGTATGACCTTGGGCAATCCCTTGACCTCCCAGGTCCCTTCAGGAGTGAATGGGTTGACCCAGGGGAGGAGCTCAGTTACATCTAGATTATTAATCTGACCAGGAAAGATTTAGGGGGGAGGGTTCGTTGTTACACATCCCACGTCTACACCTCTGAGGGATTTAATGCCAGCCAGATCACAATAGCAGTCATCTGCAGTGGGAAGTATTCTAACCCAAATCTGACCACTTAAGGGTGGGAGCCTGCTGTAGTGTAGGAGATTGTGTCTTCCTCCCGGAAGGTGTGTCTCCCTTCTCCCCCCACCCCGTCTCAGCCCCCAGGACAACTCTTGGTCAGTCCAGGTGGTTGGTGATCGGGTATGGATGGATATGGGTATCAAGCGTGACTGCTTGGGGACACCAGGTGTCCTTGTGACCAAGACCACCCAAATGAGGGTGACTTTGAGCTAGTCTTTGCCTGGATTCCTGCTGGGCTGCCCAGAATGTTCCGGAAGAAAGATGACAGGTCTGGGGGTTCTGGCCAGACCTCCAGGGTGGCAGATGTCTTCCCTCGACGGGGCTGGCGCCGTGGGTCTGGAGTGCATCTTGTCACCTCTGTCTTTCTTCTTCTCTAAGTCCACTGCAGGCCCGGCTGTGGGCTTGTTCTTTGTACACACAGCTGATGGACCTCCTTCTCAATGTGTGTGTGTCTGTGTGTGTGTTTGCGTGGTGGTGGGGCGGTCTGTGTGTGAATGAGGGAGAGGCAAATAAAATACCTCACAAGGGTGGGTCCCAGTTCTGTGTGCTCAGGCTGCCGGCCTGCCACCAGCTCTGGGGACTCTGGGCAAAGCCCCGGCCCCCCGAGGAGCACGGCTGTCTGCAGGGTGAGGGTGGAGGGTGTCCCTGGGTCCGTGGCCTTGGCCTCTAGGCCTCTGGGTGACTCTCCTGGGTGTCTGGCTGGATTTGGCGAGCTCTGTAGCTGCTGAGGCTGCTGGGGCTGCCCGGGGCTGCCTCCTACCTCTCTGCCACATTCTTTTTCTCAGACAAACAGATTCCTTTGCTCACTGGAACAGCCGAGCAGGAGGAGCAGCTGTAAAAACAAACATGTGGCAGCTGACTAGAGGGCTGTGGGCTGTTTTCTGGGGTCTGCCTGGGCCTAGAACTCCCGGCCACAGTGGGTACCCTGGCTTGAACCCAGGGAGGGGAGGGTGGGCCTGTCCCTTGGCTGCCTGGGTGTGGGCCAGCCCCGCTCCCTGGGTTTTCTTCACAAAGGCGGTCCTCAGACGGCTCTTGGCAGGCTTGCCCTGTTCTCCGAGCCCCCTGACGGGCTGTGACTGTTTCCAGCCAAACCTGGAGAGAAAATATTTAGAGAAAGGCCTTTCCTCAGCAGAATCAGCTCTCAGAGCCTTGGGAGTGGTCCTGGGCCTCCCTCCTGAGACACCCTGGGGTGCCCTGAGTTGGTGGGGCCGGCCATGGTGGGGGGTGCGGGTGTGTCGTGGACACTCTCTGAGGCTGTGGGCCGTGAGGACAGCTCATTGTATCTCTGACTGTGTTTCCTGGAGAGCGAGGAACCACATCCATACTGGAACTGGGGAAACCTCAGAGGTAAGGAAACAGACCCAGACAGCGGCGGTGGTCCCCTGCCTGCCAGAACATTCTCTCCTTTCCCTTCCTGGTGCGGAACATGGAGGCCTGGGTGTTGTACCCAGTGTTGGGTTGTCAGCCACTCAGTCCTGGCCCCACCCCACAGCTCTCAGCTCTGCAATCAGAACGCAACTTCCTGCCCAGTGCAGCTCTCCCAGAGCCCAGCATGGGGTAAGCGGAAGCAAGGCCTTCATGCTTGTTCAGCCAGGGATCCCGCCCAAGTGTCCGGGCTTCCCAATACGTGCCAGAGCCTTCCAGGGCTAGGTCTGGGGGTCCTCCATACGTTTCATTGACCAGCATGTTATTCTGCTCAGGCTGTCCTAGAAAGACCACAGCCTGGGTGGGCCTAGCCACACAAATGTCCCGTACCACACTTCTGGAGGCTGGCGGTTGGGATTAAGGTGTCGGCAATGTTGGTTCCTTCTGAGGCCTCTCTCCTTGGCTTGTGGATGGCTGCGTCCTTTCTATGCCCTCACATCCTCTTCCCTCTGTGCCTGTCGGTGTCCTAATCTCCTCTTTTGTAAGGACACCAGTCATATTGGATTGGGGTCTCCTCCAATGACCTCATTTTACCTACCTCACCTCTGGAAAGGCCCTATCCCAAATATAGGCACGTTCTGAAGTCCTGCGGGATGGGGCTTCAGTGGATGTCTTTTAGGGGGATATAATGCAGTCCATAACAACAAAACTCCCCTTGACCCATCTGAGAAGGAGAGGGGTGAGCTCCTCCTGAATTCGGCTCCATTTTCTCAGGGATCCGGGCTACATCGGTGAGGCCTGGGGCCACGGACGCAACCTAGCACAAGGCCAGAATATCAGAGCCAGAAGGCCTCATGGGCCATCCGATCCCCAGATGCACACACGTCACCTGACGGACAAGGGGTCAGGCCCAGAGAGAGAAGGGACCTGCTCTGTGTCACCCAGCCCAGCTTGGATGGGGGGGAACTTGCATTTCTCTCCTGCAGTTTCTCCAATCTGGCTCTCCCAGGTTGTGGCCTAGCAGAGGCTGCTCCCACAGCTTTCCTCCCAGAAGTGGAGGATGTGGGTCCCCCCTCCCCCTCATCTGCCGGTCTCCCAGGCACTCTTCTCTGGGAAATAGACTCTGAGATGGAGTTTAGCTGCAGGATGTTTCCAAAGAAGGGCCCTTGGGAGCCACATCTAAGGAAGGTGAGGATGGCACTAGGGACGGGCAGAGGGAGGAGCAGACCAACAGCTTCAGCTCAGCCCACAGGGAACTCTGTAGCCAGATGATCCATCACAGTGGTCCCTAAGGTGGTAGGCTACCATCAGTCACGGGGTGTGGGCTGTCCTGGGAGGGTGTGGCTTCAGCCAGGGGGCTCTCAGTAGCTGAGTCAGCCCCTAAAAAGGGAACTGGATGGTTTATCACAGTGCCCACCACGGGGGGAGGGGGGAGGTGAGGTCACTTATAAGTGCTTTGAAAGTGGACTTTTTATTTTTTTTAAGATTTATTTGATTTGATTTTAATTTTTTTCTAAAGCAGTTGTTTGGGGACAATCTCCTTTTTAAAAAAAGCTTTATTTATTTATTTGAGAAAGAGAAAGAGAGAGAGCAAGCGTGAGCTTGCACGCAAATCGGGGGAGAGACAGACTCTCAAGCAGACTCCGTGCTGAGCATGGAGACCAACACGGGGCTCCCTCTCACGCCCTTGAGATCATGACCTGAGCTGGAATCAAGACTCAGACGCTGAACCTCTTTAGTCACCCAGACGCCCCTGAAAGCTGACTCTTTTTTTTTTTTAATTCTTTTTTTTTAAATTTTTATTTATTTATTTGACAGAGAGAGAGATCACAAGTAGACAGAGAGGCAGGCAGAGAGAAGGGAGAAGCAGGCCCCCTGCCAAGCAGAGAGCCCGATGCGGGGCTCGATCCCAGGACCCTGAGATCATGACCTGAGCCGAAGGCAGAGGCTTAACCCACTGAGCCACCCAGGCACCCCTGAAAGCCGACTCTTGACCAGCGATCTCCCCAGTGGCCCACAGGTTTCCGGCACCCTATAGGTGCTCAGTAATCACCCGTGGGAGGCGGCGCATCTGGGGCCCCACCCACAGGCCTCCTGAAGGAGTGGGCTCCGTTTCCAAGTTGCCAAGAGAACGGCCCTTTTGCAGATTCTTGTGGCCAACGAGGGAGACGCCTTCATTCCCCATGGAGCAAGGATCGTTTGGGGCAGTATTTTCTGGTGGGTTTCCAGTGGGTCTCGGGGTTCCCAGAGCACCTGGGAGCAGCGTGAACTGCTCACGATGGAAGCTGTTGTTGAGCTTTGGTCAATTAGACTGTGTTTCAACCCACAGGGAGGAAATCAGGGAGGAAGTCAGGCATTGTCCGGAGAGAAAAGGATTTCCTCTATCCCTTCGGGTTCTCCTTTATGTTGAGAGGGAAGTCCCAACCAGACAGGAAGAGGAAGAGGGAGAGGCTGTTCCTTCTGCTTTGGGAGGACGTTGGGAGGATGATGGGAAGATGGGGCTGGAGCTGGGGCAGCCTCTTGAAGGGGTTCTGGTCACCCCTTTGGGGATCTGGCCAGAGGGAGGGATATTTGAGAAGTGAAGGGCATATCTCTGGCAGCGGCATTTTGGCTTCTGGTTGTGTTGGGGGCTCCGGGAGGAGAGTTCGGAGGCTGTACCCCATACTTGTATTAATATTAAAGAGAACTCGGAAAAGTGGTCATGTGCATTGAGCCCAGCTGTCCTTGTCACTTGGGGGCTGGTGATGGCCCTCCAGGTTCTACCAGTGGAAGACAGCCGTGTTGAGGGCCAGGGGGACTAGAGCAGGGTCCAGACGGGGGATGTCACAGTCTTCAAGGGTTCCATGGCCCTAGTGACTGCTGAGGGGCGGCAGAGCTGGCTGGGGTGACAGGTCTCCAACTGTACCCAGATGGTCAGACCTGGAGTTCCCTGGGCTCATGCATAAGTCAGGGAGGGGGGGCCATCTGCACGTTTGCAATCATCATTGCAGAGGCCTGGAAGCTTCCCTGGGGGTGGGGAGTGGAGTCCTGTGTGGGGGCACGCTAAGACCCGACTCCTCTCTTTGCACGAGACCCCAGAAGCCCTTCATCCTTCAGAAGCTATTCAGAAGTGTGGTCTTGGGACCCGCAGCCCCCGCATTACCAGGAAACTTGGTAGAATGCTGAGTCTCAGGCCCCTCCCCAGCCGTGCCAAGTCGGCATACTGCCCACAAACGATCTTCCCAGGGGATCTGTGGGCATGATAGAATGTGGGAGGTGGCGGCGTCAGTTGTCCTCCTCCCCCATTCACCTGACACTGTGGTGTGGGAGAGAGGGGATGGGGGTGTGTGGAAATCTGACAGCAGCCGGGCATTTGCCTGAAGGGACCACTTACCCAGTTGGCTCTCCATCCACTCCTTGGGATGGAAATCTCACCGCCCCATCCCATCCTGCTGTGCTGAGAAAGGACTCCGCAAGAGATGAAGAGAAGTGCTGGCATCTTCCTTCGCTGGGCAGAGCACAGCTCGAGTTGCTTTCATGAGTCTACTGTGTGCATGTGAAGGTGGTCGCTTGGGGCGGGGTGGGGGGGCGCACACAGACAGTTGGTAACAGAGGTGGTATTAGAACCCAGCGGCTTTGACCTTGATTTTTCCCTGCCGTTTACTCCAAGTGTGCTCCCCAGGCCAGGGCCAGTCCGCTCACTGGCACTTGTCCACGGTGAGCTAAGGACAGAAATTGGGAGTGAGCCTTTAGAAACTTGATAGAGTATGTTTGTGTCTGGTAGAAAATCCAATGGTAAATGTTTGGGCTTGTGTTTTGTGGCTTGTATTTCTTTTTCTTCCTTCCTTCCTTCCTTCCTTTCTTTTTTCTTTAAAAAGGTTTTATTTATTTGTCAGAGAGCGAGAGAATGAGCACAAGCAGGGGGAACAGCAGGCAGAGGGAGAAGCAGGCTTCCCTCCAAGTAGGCAGCCAGATGTAGGACTCGATCCCAGGACCCTGGGATCATGACCTGAGCTGAAGGCAGATGCTTCGTCGACTGAACCCCCCCCAGACGTCCCTTGTATTTCTTTTTTATTTCATTTTTTCTAGCCAGTCATATTTATTGTACTAGACAAAAGTATGCATCCACGATGGATTGAAATTAATTAACAAACCAACAGAAACATGACCGGTCCTACATCCGCAGATAGTCTGAGAGTGCCCACATGATGCCGTGCCATCTCAAGTCAAGAGGGGAGATTCCGAAAAATCGGGGCAACATCAGAGGCTCGCCCCGGCCTGGGCAAAATACAGGCACACTTAAGCCTGAGGGGACCAGGTGAGAACCTGGAAGGGGTGCGACACTGTTGCTTTCTGTTTCCGAGTTTTCCAGAGGCCTCGCTACTGCAGGAAAACGCTGGGGAGGTGTTCGAAGAGGCCTCGGGCTAAGTCAACTCCACGACCCCTCACCTGGAACTGGGTCACCTGTAAGTGGGTCAGCGGCGCCATACCTCCCTGCCAAAGAAGCTGCAAATCTTTGCCCGCCTCCCGATCTGTAGGACAACACGGTCTTTTGGGTGAACGTGCCAGTCCCAGCAGTGCCCTTGTCCTCCCCACCAAACCTGGTGCATTCTGTTCTGGTAGGGAACAAGCGCTTTCTTTTTATGAGCCTGCAAACCTCCAGCCTCCCAGCCTCCCAGCCTCCTGGCTGGCCGGGCGCCAGCGGCCGGGCCTGACACAGGCCCACATCCCCACCCGGACCCATGGCCCCGGCTGCTCCCGATTCAGGCTCGTATGAGTCACCGCACCTCCATGAAAGACTTCCAAAAGAATAAAGCAACAGGATCTCCTAGGGGCCTGCTGATCGCCATCTAGCCCCACGTCTGCGTTTGGGCCCCTGGGCCCCCTTTTTCCGCAAGCCATGAATGCCTCTAATCCGGCCAAGCAGGGTGTGGGTGTCAAATTGTGAGCTGCTAAGCAGGGGAAGGAGGTCCATCCCACGTGCAACCCCACCCACCGCCCCCCTCCTCGCGCCCCCAGACAGCGCTCTTTTGTTTGTGGGTGTGATGAAGTGGAGGGGGGAGAGGCAGGCTTTTCCATCCTCGGGTGGCTGCCCGCACATTTGTCCGGAATCATCAGACCACCCGGCTCCCTGAGCCGTGCTCGGGGGCCGGGGTGCACCCGTCCACCTGCGGGAACACGGTGTCTGGAGGCAGCCCTGTCAGATAAGCCCTGCGGCCGGCCCCTGTTTAATGAGAGTGTGGCGCCTGGTGCGCAGCTAAAGCCCTTCTTGTTTAGACAGCCTCGCTGGCTGCGCCACGTGTCGCCGGCACCAGGCCGGGAGGGGCAGTCTCCCCCCAACCCCCCAACCCCCCCAACCCCCACACCCCGCCCCGGCGGAAGCCTGTTCCTTTATTCTTTTAGAACCAAGCCCTGGCCTGCCCTGGCTAAGGTCAAAAGGTTCTTGGCCAAGGCCTGCTGGGGCCCCGGGGAGCCTTCATTCTCACCGGGCTGAGGCCGGCCAAGGGGGTCCCAGGCACTGGGCGACACCTGGGGATGCAGGTGACAAGGCAGCAGGGGCCTCAGCCAGTCTGCCTGCTTCCCCGACAGACCTCCCGGAGCTGAGTGCTGGCCACAGTGCTCCCGCTGCCCTGGGCTTTCAAAACGTCTGATTGCTTTTCAGCGTGGCTGCAAAGGAAAGTCGCAGGAGCCATTTGGCGGGCACTGGCCGGGCCCCTTGTTAGCAGAACGGTGGGGGACTGAGTGGCTTTCCCGAGGTCCTGATTTCTGAATCAAGTCTGAAAGCCTTAGCCCTTGTCCCCTCCTAGCAGGGGCCTTCAACCTTGGCCCTCCTTGCTCCCTGCCCCCCACCCCTTTGCTGCCCTTCCTCCTGTGTTCAGAATTCACTCTGCAGCCAGAGTGAACTTTTACATTTTTATCTTATAAACTTTCAATTTTGAAGTGATCCGGACTTGCAAAGCTGTAAAAATAGTGCCAAGAGTTCCTGTATTCCTTTACCCAGATTCCCTAAGTATCTTACTTATTGGCAAGTTGCACACTGTACACACACACAATTTTCTCCCTGAATCTTTTGAGATCACGTTACAGACCTGATGCTCCTTTGCTCCTAAGTATTCCCTGAAAACGCGAAATGAAGGACATTCTCGTAAAATAACCACAGTATAGTTGATCAAAATCAGGAAATGAACATTGATACAATCCTATGACCTGACTGACAGATCTTATTCAAATGCTCATTACTTGTCTCACTAATGTCCTTCATAAGAAAAGAAATAAAATATTTTTCTGGCCCAGGATCTAATCTCGAGTCATACATTGTATTCGCTTATTGTGTCTCTTTAATCTCCTTTAATCGGGCATGGTCCCTTTGTCTTTGTCTTTTGTGACAGGGGCACTTCTGAAAAGTACGGGCTGGTACTCCTTTTGTAGACTATCCCTTAGTTTGGCTTTGTCTGATGTTGCCTGTGACCAGGTTCAGGTGCTGTCCGTTTGGCAGAAACCCCACTGGGGGCATATGTGTCCTTTTTAGGACATCGGATTGGGAGGCACACGGTGCCCATTTGATCCGCGGCTGGTGGTGTTCCCTTTGATCACTCAGTCATGTTGGCGTCTGCCAGGTCTCTCTATGATGTGACTGTTTTTCTTGCTGTAATTAAGAGACATCTTAGGGGCAGTGCAATCTTTTTAAAAACTAGAAATCTGATTCAGTCACCGCCCGTCCCTAACCCCAGTTGGAATCCTTACTTCTTGGTGTCCCTGGAACCTCCGTGGTCTGGCCTCTGTTGAACACTGTGCTGTCACCTCCTATCACCTTTCTGGGAACCCCAGGCACAGTGGCCTTCTTGCTATTGCCAGGACACACCACCAAGTTCATTCCTGCCCCCTGAGGCCCCGCCTTCATAATAGCTGTTCCCTCTGCCTGGAATGCTTCTCCATCTAGTCAGTACGCGTCTATTTCTTTGTGTCTTTCAGGTTTGGCCTTACAGGTCCCCTGAGGGAGGCCTTCCCTGCCCGCCCACCTGAAGTTGCCCTCCTCCCTCCCTCCCCCTCCGCCACCGTCTTTCCACCAAAGCGTCCTGTCTGGAGTCTTATCGTGGGACTTACTACCATCTGCCATCTGTTCACGCGCTTGTTGTCTGTCTCCCCCGGCAGGAGAAAGCAGGGAGCCCGTGTACCTTGCTCCGTGCTGCGTCTGTGCTCCTAGCACAGAGCCTGGCCCACCGCAGTGGGGTGAACATTGATCAAGAATTTGCTGGATGCATGCATGACAAAGTATTGCTCAGTAGTGCATGGCAAGCTGGGGCTCTAACCCCGAAGTCTTGGAGTTCTGCCAGATCGTCTGTGCCGGTTACAGCGCAGCTCCGCTGGGCTCGGGCACAATAGGGCAGATGGCAACAGGGTAGCTTAGGGCTCCCCGCATGGTGCCCTTAAGGGGGAGCTGCAGGAAACATCAAGAAGGCATGCTGAGATGGGGTAGGAAGGTGGATGGATCTCTGAGCCCTGAAGTATAGATCCCTCCCTCCCTCCCTCCCTTCCTTGTGAGGGGGCATGGGGTAGGGGGTGGAGAATCAGACATAAATATACTTACATTCAAAGCACAAAGGCAGACCAGATGGAAGTCCTACAGATGTTGGCAGCTGCAGGACAACAAGGATGGCCAGACCCGCTAGGTCACTAGAAGGGAGGTGGGTGGGTTTGTTCAGAGCTGAGGAGATGCTGCCCGGTGACCAGGAATCCTGCGGGGGGAGGTCAGGCAGCTGTCTTCTGACGCTGTCTCCCCTGTGTCCCGGCCGGAGGGTTCCGGTCATCACCTCCAGCTCCTGCACAAGGAGGGCATGGTGCCCCACTGGGAGCTTGCGGCTGGCCACCGCACCAGGAGGAGAGGGCGCTGCTCAAGCCCAGGGGCGATTCTGGGGGAGAGCCGTAAGGTGGCTTTCCCTGAAAACAACTCCCCCGCCCCCCGCCACCACAGGGATCCCTGTGTGGGACTGCACTGCTGTGGGTGTGTGCCGGGACAAAGGTCTCCTCGGTGTCACCACCAGCAAAATGATGCCGTGGTCTCTTCCACATTCCCCTCCTTTTTGTCTGTCTCAGGGAATGTACTGGTCTGCTCTGGCTGCCACGATGGAGTGCCGCAGAATGGGTGGCTCAGAACAACATGCCTTCATTTCCTCACGGTCCTGGAGGCCGGAGGCCCCAGATGGAAGGGTGGCTAGAGCAGGTTCCTCCTGAGGCCTCTCTCCTTGGCTTGTCCGTGGCTGCCTTCTCGCCGTGTCCCCACGTGGCCTTCCCTCTGGGCGTGCGTAGAAAGAGCAAGCTCTCTGGTCTGTCTTCTTGCAGGGGCAGCAGTCCTGTTGACTTGGGCCCCACTGTCAGGACCTCGGTTCGCCTTAGTTACCGCCCTGAAGGCTTATGGGAGAGTCACATGGGGGTTAGGGCTTCAACGTGGCAATCTGGGAGGGCACAGTTCCGTCTGTTTCGGGGAGGGGCCTTTGACTCTTGGCAGAGAACGGTGGAAGATTCTCCCCGCCAGGCAAGTGTCTTGTGACAGGTCTCATCACTCTCTTAATGCTACCGGCACTCAGGGATTCGTGGCAAGAATTCTCCCTGGAAATGTCTGGGGCGCATCTAGGAAATGCCTTACTGAAATGAAACCCAGGCCCTGTTGGCTGGGCCCCGGAAGGAGAGGCTTCAGATGGCAAAATGCGGAGTAAAGGGTGCTGTGTGTGGGCCCTGGGGCTGGGGTTCTGGCCTGAGATTCCTTTTTCTCCCCTGTCTTTGTGTGTGTAAGTGTATGTGTGCGCACACAAGTATGCATGCACTCTCCTATTAGAAGTGTCAGGCCAGGGAGTGGCTACTGGCTTCCTCCACCTGGATCTCCCCTCTTGTGGACCCTGGAACCACCAACCTCTGCCCTCTTTGGCCCTGAAGCACAGGTGTGGTCTGGGACCCCTGCTCTCTTCTCAGGAGCCCACAAAAACAAGGTTGGAACTTTCTAGAAACCTCTGTGAGAGTGGGGAACTCACATACACTGGCATGCGGGCTTGTGTGACAGAGTGGATGCCTGTTGCAATGATCTGTTACTATATAACAAAGCATCCCCCAAACTTAGTGGCTTAAAATAATGACAACGTCAATTTTGCCCCACGATTATACAATTTAGGTAGGGACAGCTCATCTCAGCTCCACTTGGTGTCCGCTGGGGTGGTTTGAGGCTAAGGGCTGGTTAATGTCAACTGGTCTTATTGGAATATCTACACGTGTCCTGTCCAGTTGGCCCTTGGCTTCCTCACAACATGGCAGCTGGATTCCAAGGGCAAACACCCCCATGAGAGACAACCAAATGGAAGTCTTATGTCTTTTATCACCCAGCCTTGGAAGTCACCCCCTGTCACTCCGCCAGATTCTATTTGTTAGAAAGCAGTGACTAGGGCCAGTTTTATTCAAGGATGAGGGATGGGAATCCACCTCTCAGTGGGAGGAAGGTCAAAGACTTTGCAGCCGTGCTTGAAAATCAGCGCAGTGGCTCACGGCTCCCTTCCCATTCACGCAGGACTCGGGACCTAGGACTCTGCCCTTGGCAATGCCTTGTCTTTCTCCTCACAGGATCACCATCATACCACCTGGCACCTTCGTGGGAGCCAGACCAGGAGAGAGCGCCATGCTTTCTCTGATCGAGGCCAGACCGAGACTCTGCCCCGAGAAGTAATTTGGTGCCCCTGCACTAAGGGGAAAAAATGGGTTTCCTACTGGGATAGCGTTTGGTTACAAGTCACAGAGAGATAGAGGTGGAGAGTCTCTCTCCAGCAGACTATGCCTCACATGGGACTTCTGCTCTAGGAAGTCCTTAGGGAAACAAGCTTCTCCTATTCTGCCACTCTGCAGGCATGCCCCCCGCCCATCCCCAGGTCACCTCATGTCCAAGCTGATGGCTGCAGTGACATTCTGGCCAGCTGAGAGGAGAGAGGGATCAGGGAGAAGCAGTAGAGGCTTCCCAGAACTGAAACGTGGTATTTCCAATTATATCTTAAATGGCCCAAACTTATTCACGTGGTCATTCCTGGCTGTGAGGGGCTGGGACATGGAGTCTTTATTCTGGGCGTCCATGTGCCCCCCACTACAACTGCTGATTCTCTTAGCAGGCAAAAGGTGGGGGAGGGGAAGGACCCTGTAGGTAAAGAAACAGACTCCGCCAACTTATTAATTAAAACACTTTATGCACAGACAGATTTACTCGCTAATTTACCTCCCCTGGCTGTCGAAAAATTAATGGGCTACAGAAGTGGCAAAATGTCTTCCACTTTTTGTGGCTCTTTTCCTCACATCGGTTTTCTTTGGCAATTTCCCAAGGCAGACAATTTGGTGGGGGAAGCATATTGAAGGGCATGCAAATTATCTAATAAAATGAATCATTGTTTGTGGTAAGTAAGAAAGTTACACCACGCTTTATTTGGTTTCAGATTTTTGGCTGATCGCAACTTTATGTGTGCATTACAAAAATACCCCACGAGAGGGGTCAGTGCCAGCCAGGGGCGTGTTTTAAATTTCCATATAAGGCTGCTATTTACTTTGGTCGAAGCTTGTGGAAACTTGCGTCAACTGGCAGGGGTATTTCTATTTATTCCAGTGGTATTTTGGACCCTCTAACAGACTGGTGCCCTGGGAAGCCGCCCAGCTGGCCTGCCGGGCTAGCTCGGTGTCTGAGGACACTAAGAGGGATTTTGCAACTTAGAGAAGGCTTGGGCTCTGCCCCAAAGGTATGACCTTGGCCTTATGGTTCTTAACGTGAAACTGTGCCTCCACATACTACGCAGACCGTGATCTTAATCTAAGAGACTGAATTAATTTCCTGCGGCTGCTGTAACAAAGTACCATATACACAGGGCGGCTTCAACAACAGAAGCGTGCTATTTCAGAGTTCTAGGGGGTCCGCAATCCACAGTCGAGGTGTGGGCGGGGCCGTGCGCTCTTTAACTCCTGGTACTTCCTTGGCTTGTGGTAGCATATTTCCAACCTTTGAATGGCATGTTCTCTGCATGCATGTCTGTGTCCAAATTTCCCCTTTTTACTGGCATACCGGTCATATTGGAGTAGAGTCCATCCTACTCCAGTATGACTTCATCTTAATTCACGACATTGACAATGACCTTATTTCCCAACACAGTCATATTCTGGGGCACTAGGGATTCAGACTTCAACATATGAATTCGGGGGTGGAGGCAGCACCATTCTACCCAAAACAAAGACATCCACATACAGGATGATTGTGTGTGTATGTGTGTGTGTGTCTGTGTGTTGTCACTGCACGCTCTAGCTTAAAGATTCCGTCTTTTGTGGGTTTTTTTGGTGGTGGTGGGGAGAATGGTTTCCACCAGTGATAGCAAGATGGGTGATGGGAAAGTGGTTCACAAGAAGGACTTTGGTCCTTTCCCAACCAAGATGGTATGACGAGAGTCTAGGGAGAATCTAGATCTATCACCATCTATTGGAATAAGCGTCTACCCGGAGGTAGCTTGCTTCTGAGCTGGTTTTCAAGTACCAGGATGTTTGCGGCTATATTCAATGCCTTTGGGTCTAATAACAAAAAGCCCACTCAGTGTGGTGTAGACAACAGGAAGATTATCACCTGCTGCGATCCCAAAAGCCCAGAGGCAAGACAACTCCCGGGTTAACTCACTGACGTCATCCAAGACACAGGCTCCGCCCACCTCTTTGCAGGTTGTTGTTAGTCCTCGGTCCCGCCTCCCTGTGTTCACACGCGGGCTCCACTGGTTCTACGGCCCCCCTCCAACGCAAGTCCGAAGGTCTGACCAGCAAATGCCTTAAGAGCCTTTAAAAGAGGCCCCGCAGACTTCCTCTCACAGCCCATTGGTCAGGATTGTGTCACTGGGGGAGAAATGGACTTGCCACTACTAGCTCTGACTTAATCAAGCTTCGCTCTGCGCTGTTGTCGGGAGGGGCCCAGTTGCCCTTGATGCACACTGACTGCCCTTTCCTTAAGCAGAATCAGGGTAATGTTGTCAAGGAAGAAGGGGTGGGGAAAACAACTGGGGAAAGCAACTCACAAAGTCCACCACAAGGGGCCCTGGATCGAGTAGAAGGACAGGAGGCTTGCTGTGGCCCGGTAGAGGTGGGGGCGGGGGCACAGGGCGCGCAGCAGCTGCGGGGGCGAGCAGGAGTGCCACGTAGAGCCGGCAGTCGATACCTTCTTAGAATAACAGTTCTCATCAGGCACTGGGTCTGACTTTAAGCTGACAAATGATTTTCCTTCACAATAAAAGTACAAACAGAATCCTAATTAATGAATTTGCCAATAGCTGTTGCCTATTTTATGGGCCTCAGCCCAGATTCAGTCTGTGGACAGGGTGAGTGAGTGTGTGTGTGTGGATTGGGTCATAAATCACCCAGGGCTCAGGACAAGGGCAGTGTGGTTGGCATCTTCCCATAGCAGCCCTTCCAGAGGGGGCTGAGATGGCCATAGCCACCACGACAGCCATGAGAACTGCAGGAGCTAGGATAGCCATGGCACGCACAGGAGACTGGTGACAGCAGACACTGGCCCTAGCTCCGGCTTGCCGAGGCTGCTGCTCTTTGTGGTGGAGAGGACTAACAGTTTCCTTAACAGGTCATTGGCCCAGTCTCTCGTTGCCTGTGGGTGGGTACTTCTCCTCCTGCCGTTTCCACCCAGGGAGAGGCCACGGGGCCATCCATGATCTACCAGGTTTTGAAGAAGTGCCCGGGAGGGATCATTCTGGTTGGGTGAGCTGTGCGCCGTGTCCCTCATTCAATGACCACGTGTCTGACTCTGTCCTGGGTGCCGTGGAGGAGCAGGAAGGACCACAGTGAATGAAGGGGTCCACGTCTTGCTCTTGGGGGGCTCCACGATCTCGCCTGGGTGCCGGTCAGAGGGACCGAGGCGGAGGAAGAACTTTCTGCTGGCCCTTTGTTTTTCGTGGAAGCCCACAGAAGGCGAGGTGTGGTGAGGCCCACTCTCCGGTTATGCAAACGGCAGTTTTGATAAGACTGTGGGACAACAGACGTCAGACACCCAAGTGCGTGTGAGACGTGCGCCCTCGTGAGACACGCATCCTGAGAAAAGTGCTGACGTTAGTGATAGCACGGGTCACTGGCGTTCTGAAAAAGCTCTCCAGGTTAATTCTGATATAATCATCCCTTCGTCTTTACCCAGCCCCACCTCTCACACCGCCTCAGGAACCATTGCCAAATTGCAGGAAAATAACTAATAACCTCTCACACACTTAAAGACATTTTCTCCGCTTTCTACAGCCTTCTGCCTCCTGTTACCTTTCATCCGCCAGCACAGGCCTGTTTCCCAACTATGGTTAATGATTAACAATTTGTTTAGCATTAACTGATCTTCCCAATTGTTTGGCTCCATATTTGCCCAGCCATTCACTACAGTGCTGCAAAACCAATTCTTTGCCTTCACACAACATCAATAAATTAATTTCCTTTATTTTTGTCCTTGATGTGGCTGAGACGGCCCAGTGTTTCGTTTGCAATACCTGGCCCTTGGTATTTCTCTTGCCTTCCCAGGAGGGAGATTAACTGTGCAGGTTGGCACGCACGGGAATCGCCCTTAGACGAACCCTCACGAAGTGACCTTCCTCAGAAGACATTCCTATCTTCAGGAGCAGACACTGTTGACAAGGCTTCCCATCTCTGTCTATGTCAGTGCCATTTAAATGCTTCGTTTCCTTCAAAATCTTAGAATGACTACCACTTAATCCTGTCCACTTATAACAGTAGGGTTTCCACATTCTTTTCTAACTCCGTCTTTTGTGATGGTTGTTCATCGGGGAGTTCAACATGGCCGCCATTACTGTGGCTCTCCTAAGGGTCCTCTCTGACGGTCTTCATTTCCCCTTGCTACAGTGGGCTGAAAGTGGGCTCTTGGGGCTGGAACTTTGAGTCCCAACAACGCCCTGCAGACACCATGGTCCCATGTCTTGGCTGGTCTCTCTGGCAAGGTGAGTCTCAGTGATCTGCCTCTTACAGCTGCTAATTACTCTGGGACTCTGTTTCCTCCTCTTTAAAAATGTTCTCGTGAGGAGAGAAATGATAATACTTGTAAGTACCTAAGAGTGTGTCTGGCATATCACAGGGACTAAAAATAAACCATCTCCATTTCATTTCCGAGCAGGGCTACCCATTTTCCACTGCCAGAGTCTGCATCTCCCGGTTTGAGGGCTTTCTCCTGTCGCCAGAATTCTCTCTGGCTGTGTGAAAGACCTGAAGTGCCGAGGAATAAGAGGCTCCTGGGACAGCCCACAAACAAGGACTGGGAGGAGTCCGTGTGTGTGGAAGGACCCTGTTCCCTGCTCTGGGGTGGGAGAACTCTGACAGGGGTGCTTGGTACTGTTCCCCAGAGGCCTTTAGAAGGATTGAGCTCCGGTTGCGCATTGTGCTGACTTGCTTGAAAACTCACCCTTTCTAGCCCATTTCCTGTCTCCCCCGTATCTCTTAGTAACTGCACCATTTCCCCCGTTCAAGGCAGAAACGTGAATGTTATTCCACCATATCCAGTCATCATCGCTAACAAATATTTATTGAGCTCCTTTAGTGGGAGTACTACTCTGTGTGGACACCCCGGGCACAAGTGTCTTTGCTTTAGTGGTGTTTCTTCTCTCATCCCTCATGCCCTCCTCACCTCACACCAGTCTACCCACTTCCCTGCTGACATCTTCCAGAAGGGACTTCTAATGACTCTTCATCTCTCCCTATCTTTGCTCAAAACCCATCCACCACTCCCTGCTGGCTGCTGGATAAAGTTGGAGCAACACAGCTGCGTAGGGAAAGCCCTGAATCTCCTCATCTCAGTATTAATGACCCAACTTCTCCATCTTTCGCTGCTTCCTAGAGTCACTGTGGCTTACCATGGCTGTGTCTTGGCTCATATTAAATTCTACCCATACCTTTGGGGTTTAAGCTACATCCTACTTCCTTCACTGCAGCCTGGAACCAGTGGGAAGGAGGCCCTCCCCTGATTCTTGAAGCATGATCGGAAACACTCAGCCAGACTCATTTACTCCATAAAGCATCGTGTCCCAGGCACCATGCTTGATACCACTGGGTAAATATTGATGAATGAAATAAACGTGGCCCCTGCCCTCATGGAGCCCACAGGAGACAAAGATCACATAATCATGGAGATGTGGAAATTATAAATCATCTCAAAGACAATGAGGATTTGACAAGTCGTTATCAGAAAGCCAAGCAACGTGGGACCTAATTTCAATGGGAGGTGGTGGGTGTTCAGGTGAGACCTTCTGAGACATGAGGTATGAGTAGGAATTAGCTAGAATAAGGGTAGAAAGTAGTCTAAGTAGAATGAGTCTCTCACGAGAAGACGATTAAGTTAGGAGGCACTAAAAAAGGCCAGGGGGTTAGACTTGGTGAACAAAGAGGCATAAAGGGATGTACGGTGGAAATAGTTGTCAAGGGCCAGTTTACTCAGAGTCTCAGAGACCACACCAGTCAGGTTTCTGCTGTGATAATGCTGCTTAACAAACAGCCCCTATGTCTTTGTGGCTTATGACATCAAACATTTATTTCCCCACTCTGAGGTCTTCCGATCGGCTGCAGTTCAGCAGGGCTCGGCTGCGGCTCTACAGGCCAAGGCTGGGCTCCCAGCTTTGGGCTGGGCTCAGGGCTCACATTTCTCTCATCCTGGGACCAAGACCAGAGGAGGAACAGGTACCTGGCGCAGGCTCTTCTTATGGCTGAGCATAGACTAGAGAGGGCAACTAGGGACAACGCCTCTCAAGGCCAGGGTTTGGAACTGGCCCATGTTATTCTGTCCACACTCCAATGGTCAAAGCCAGTGGTAGGGCCTAAATCAGGGGACTGGTCCACTAAAAGGCATATGGTCAGATGGCTGAAGGGGGTGGGGGGTGGAATTCTGTCTCAGAGAGAAAACTTGGTGGTACGATAGTCCTGCCCGACACCAGCTGGAAACCTTTGTGCGTTCCTTTCATCCTTCTTGAATGCTTCTTCTCTAACCCTTTGAGGAGTGCATTTCCATACACATCTATGTACACAGAAACCTAGAATTTTTGTGAATGTTTGAACACAAATGATATCGTGTTGGCCATGTTTTTCCGTGGCTGTCTTGAATTTTATTTCTTTTTCTTTATTTTCTTTTAAAGAGATTTATTTATTTATTTATTTTAGCGGGGAAGGGCAGAGGGAGAGAATCTCAAGCAGACTCCCTGCTGAGCATGACCCTGAGATCACAACCGGAGTCAAAATCAAAAGTTGGACGCTTAACCGACTGAGCCACCCAGGCACCCCCCGAATTTTATTTCTTTAACAAAGACTACCTTGAGCTCCAAGCCAACACTGGGAAGGTCATACCATAACATTTTCGATGCTGGGGGTCTCTAAACCCTTATTTTGGTGTTGCTTAGAAAGTGTGAGGGTGGTCCAGGATAATAAGCTCTGTACTCACGTGATAATATTTCCAGTTCTTCATGCTCTTCTGGAACCCTGACACTTCCAGATCAAGAAATGAAGTCTATGTCCCGTCCCCTTGATCCCAGGGGTGGTCTTTGGGACTGCTTTTACTGAAAGAGAAGGGGCACTGTGTGACTCCTGAGGGCGAGCCTTGAAGGGATATTTAGGTACTGCCTGGATCTCTCTTGGGACGCTCGTCCTTGACGCCTGGACGCCATGCTGTGAGGAAGCCCAGGGTATAGGCAGAGGCTCGTGTGCTGAGGAAATATGGCTCCTGGTCCTCAGCTTTGGCTAAGCTCCAAGCTAACCACCAGCCCCAACTTGCCGGCCATACGAGCCACGTCACCTAGCCATGTAGAAAGTGACTGCCCCAGTCCCCAGGTGACCTCTGTGGTACAGAGACAAGTCTTCCCTGCCCCGGGACCTGTTCAAACAACGGATTCAGGTGCTGAAGGAATGATTGCCATGTATTTTGAGCCTCTGGATTTTGGCATGGTTTATCATGCAGCAAGAGATGCCTGGAACCGGGCTGCCTGGGTGGCTCAGACGTTAAGCTTCTGCCTTCGGCTCAGGTCATGATCTCGGGGTCCTGGAATGGAGTCCCGCATCTGGCTCCCTGCTCAGGGCAGAGCTTGCTTCTCCCTCTCTCCCCAAACCCCTGCTTGTGCTTTCTTTCCCTCTCTCTCTCAAATAAATAAAGAAAATCTTAAAAAAAAAAAAAAAGAAAGCTGTCTAGAACCTCTACTTCCTGGAATCAGTTCCAGGTGGAAAAGGAAGCAGTGACAAGGCTGAGTCCCCATACGTGAATTCAGAAGGCCCTGGTTTCCCTTGAAGAGGGGACCACGCCCCCACAACCTAGGGCTGGCCGGAGCCTGAGTGTGGAGCTGCAGTGACCCCAGCTGTGAACACTGGGGTGGGGGTGGGGGGCTCAGCATGGTCAGCCTGGCGTGAAAGAGTACAAGGAATAGGAGAGGCAGTCCCCAGCGGAAGTGATGGCTTTGGTTGTAAATATGCGGTGCGTGAGGAGGTTCGGGGAATGGTTACAGCTGGTGGAAAGAGCGCGGGGTGAGGAGGTGGGGGCCCCGGTCCAGACCCCCGACTCTGACAAACCACCAGTGTGACTTCATATGTTACCGTGTTTCCTTGGTCCCCTGTGCTGCGGGTGCTGGATAAAATACAAGCATCCTGGAGTAAGAGTTGAATTTCAGATAAACAAATGAGTAATTTTTATTTTAAGTATGTCCCAAATATCCCAGGGGACGCACTTACACTAAAAAACGAGGCATTATTTATCCGAAATTCAACGCTAACTTGGAAGCCTGTATTTCTACTTGCTAAATCCAACCACTGTACCCGGTGGCCACATTTATAAAACTGGGGACTTAGCGTGGCCTCCAAGGCAGCCATGCCTCGAGGCAAAGCCAGCCGGCTATGGATCCACGACCTACCTGGGTGCGAGCCCAGCTCGATACGGCCAAGCTTCCAGCCTCATCTGTAAAATGGGAATAATAAGGGCCATTCCCTCCCAGGCAGGTCTCAAGGGTTAAGTGAGATCATGTGTGCAAAATGCTTAAATGCCTGTGCAGAATCAAAGGGAGGTGTTATGACTCTGGCTGGTGCCCTAGTGCTACGGGTCACAGGCAAGTGTTATCAGGCAACAGGCATCTTTGGAAACTGTGCAGAAGGTTGCACGTGTGTGCGCACGCGTGCGAGGCACATCTAGGTAAAGAAAGGAGGTTCCGGCCCTGCCCTCCAGGGCACCTCGTGTTCAGCCAGCAGCTGGAGAACGCATCCCACTACCCACTGTGTTCAACTCCCACAGTTAATAACACTGCGGAATGAGGGTTGTGGATACATTCTCCCTTCCTCGGCATCTTTGCGGGCAGGTTTTTAATTTTAAGCTGGAGAAAACCCATCAGGTATTTGAGGCTCCTGGGGGGCAGCTAATGCTTCCTGTCAAATGCTCACCCTGGGGTGCTTTGTTACCCTGACACCTCCCGAACTCGGAGTCAGCAGCAAATTGCAGGACAAAATTCTTATGCTGCAAGTTTATTGCATATTCATAGAATTTGGGCCATTAGGCGACATTAGTTTTTTTTTTTTTTAACTTTTTATTGAAGTGTAACCTACATTCAGAGAAGTGCACATATCCTCGGTGTACGCTTGATAAATTCTTACAAGCAGAAAGCACCCACTGAGGAACACCCAGGTCAGGACACGGAACATCGTCAGCCCTCAAGGAACGGCCCCCGCCATGCCCTCTCTCCAGCACCGCTTCCTCCCTCCCCCCGCCTGGGGGAGCTTTCCTGACTTTTACACGCGCAGCTTCTCCGATCTCTGAAGCTTACATAAATGGAATCAAACATCCATTTTTGGGTCTGGCCTCTTTTGCTCAACAGGAAGATGGTGAGATGTATCCACTTTGTTCCAAGTGTTTGCAGCTTTTGGTCCTATTTGCTGTTGGCGTGTACTTTTCCATCCCATCATCGCTGGGCTCCAGGTGGGTTCGCCTGGCTGTCAGCATTCTAGAGCGTGGCTCCTGGCAGATAGTTGTAACGCCTACTGTGGGGAGTCAATGAGACCGAATGGTCTTTCATAACCTCAGTCGGTTGAGGCTCCAACTCTTGATTGTGACTCAGGCCATGACCTTGGGGTCGTGAGATCCAGCCCTGCCTCGAGCTCTGGGCTGGTGCATGGAGCCTGCTTCAGACTCTCCCTCTCCTTCCTTCCAACCCTGCACTCTGTCTCCCTTTCTCTCTCTCAAAAAGAAAAAAAAAAAAAAAGAGAGAGAGAAACCTAAGGCTGAACATATGAGAGAAACAGTTGTGGAAGAAATTAGCAAAGTGGCAATGAGAAAGGGAAATTTTGATTTTAACCTGTGAGCTAACCTCTGTTAGAAGCTCCCCCTCGCTCTTCCTGGTGGAAACAGGTGTGTAAGGCACAGACTGGACTGTGCCCATGAACCCCCTGGGGATCTGGTTCAGTTGCAGCTTCTGATGTGGGAGGTCATGGTGGAAGCTGAGATTCCGTACAAGCTCTGGGTGGTACGGCTGTGCCTGGTCCCAGGACCACACCTGGAGTAGCAAGGGCCACCCATGCCAGGGATCGCTGTCAGATCACTCATGGCGCATCTGCTGGCAGGCCCAGGGGGGCTACAGAAGTGGGGGAAGACCTTCAGGCAGCAGGGCAGTGGGATGAGAAAGCAGTGCAAAGGCCGGGCTCTGGAATCTAGAAGAACAGTGATCAGATCCTGTGTTACTAGTTGTGTGACCTTGGGCAGTACACCTAAGGCCCCTGAGCCTCGGTTTTCCCATTTGTGACATGGAATAATTGTGCCCACACGGCAGGGTGTTGTGGGGAGTACCTCCTGGGAACCGAGCACATACCGGGTCACTGATAAATGTTGGTTATCATTATTCTTGATGTGATCTCAAATAATTTTTTAGGTGTGTGAGGCAAAAATACATAAAATCGTGCCAGTGTATGTGTGTACGAAAGGTCACAGTTTATGTCAAGGAGCTCACAGTCCAGTAATGTAGGCCAAAGATGCATTCTTCCAATAAATACAGTGTGAGTGTGTGTGTGTGTGTGTGTGTGTGTGTGTGTGTAAGATACTGTGGGGAAACTGAGGACTGGGCAAGTATCTCTCTGGAGTGGACCAGAGAAGGCCTTATGGAGGAATGAAAAATGGGTTTTGAGGGGTGAGCAGGAGCCTGCCAGGCAGATAAGGCAAAGAGTAGGCTGGGGGGAAAGGTGTGGCCATTCCGTTACAGGGGGATAGCATGTGCAAAGGCACAGAGGCACAAAGCGTGCCTGGTTGTACATGAACTGCTGAGGGGTTAGAAGAGTGGACAGGGAACCTGACCCAGAGGGTCTTGACTGCTACACCGAGGGCCAGTGTCATGCCCCCAGCAAAACTGTAAGAAAGGCCGTGAGTCCCCTGGTCTTCTTTTCTGGGCTTTTCTTCCTCCTTCGAGGAGATTCCACCCCGTACTCATAGCTTTGGTGTGCCTAATGTGCCGACAACTCTTCCTTGCCCCTGATGAGGTGTGCTTTTAGGAACCTATCTGAGATGTACCCCATGACTCAACCAGAGGTCCCTGACTGGAAGGCAAGATTGGATTTAGAAGTGGGGGCCCACAGCATGGGCGGCCGCCTGCTTGCTTGGACCCCTTCCTGCAAACTCCAGGGTGGGCTTGGGCAGGCCCCATACCTTTAGCACCCTTTGCTGCCCACCCATCGCCGTGGGAAGTTGCTGCCTTTTGAGACACTCCAGGCCTGAGCCCAGAATGTGACTTTCAGTGGCCCTTCAGGGACCAGCAAGACACCCTTCTTGGTGCTTCTGAACTGAGGCAGAGCAGTGTTCCTTCTGCCCACTGGTCACCTCAGCCCGCGTGTGTGCAGGCACAAGCCAGGAGGCTGAGGACACTGTTGGGTTTGGCTCTTGTGAGTGGGCTTCGGGCCAAGGCTTTCTGTCCAGCCGGCCCTTGCCGGTGGTTAGATTGTGACACGCAAAGCCCAGTGGGCACTCGGGGAGGAGGACAGGCGGGGCCTCTGGACCCTAAGCCAGGGCCAAGCCAGCTCCTGCTGTCTGTCCTTGGTGCCTCCCAGGACAGGGGACACAGGGCAGGGGAGGTTTGGCTAGACACCCTCTCCTCGGGGCATTCATACCATCTTGACTTTGAAGGAACAGAAACATTTTGCGAAACAAAATCGTACCTATCTGCAACCGCAGTCCTCAGATTGGCTGATGGGGTGCAAAGTGGAGGCCCACGCCCAACCTTGGCCTCCCCTGGGCCCCCTTGGGCAACCCCCAACCCGGCTTTCAGCCCAACCCTTCACTCTTCTGCCGAGAAAGCTGATGTCCATGTAGGGCTGGGGGAGGTCACAGAGAGGCAGAGGTGGCAGGAATCCGGGTCTGCTGTCTCTTGGAGCCCGCCTCAGGGGGACCAAAGTTCTCTGCCCAGTGCTCTATGGAGAAGAGAGGCAGGTTCAGTTTCTTGAGCCCCAGGGGGCCCCTGGTCCTGAAAGGGGGGGCATCAGAGCTAGAGGACGGCTGGGCGCTGGCTGCATGGCCGTGGGGCTGCTGGGCAGTGGGTGTAGAGGGCCACTCTCTGTGCCTCTCCCTACTGGCCACAAAGCCCCTTCCACCTCCCCTGACTGACAGGGCCCCTTCTTTCCAGCCCCCCCTCCTTTGGCCGCGCTCCGCTCCTCCTCTATCTTCCCCGGCCATTAGACGGGAAGCTGCTACATTAATGTCCCTTCTTCATTCTGAGCAGGCCAGTGCGATCACTGCCAGGCTTTTTCCCCCTCCTAATGATTTGTCCTGGCAGCAGAAATATTACAGCGATGATTTCATGTAGAATTTCATTTGCTGGGTTTTTTTTTTAATCCCTTGAAGAAGGGGCTGAGCGATTAATGGGTCTTTGCGAGATCAAAGCTCTACGTGGCAAAGAGCGGATAATAATCGTAGCTAACGTTGACTGGGGACTTCGCATGTGCCCGGCACTGTCTCACTGTCACAGCACCTCCGGGAGGTACGCACTGTCATCATTCCCATGACTGACGCACAGAGGGACCGTGCTGTGGCCAGTGGTCCCGTAGTCCACGATGATGGGACCAGGATTAGAAACGGAGGTGGCATGGCTGTTCTTCGTCACTTGGCTGTGTCCCCTCATGAAGGTGCGGGGAAAGCCAGGGATGGGAAGCCCAAGAAGCCCGACACAAGTAGCTCTGGGTGCCCGGCCCACCCTGCGGGCAGCTACCAGTCGGGTCAGGCCAAATCCTAATCACCAGGCAGCCCAAGGGTTTCGGGTTCTGCCAGCCTCGCTGAGTGGGGACCGGGCACGGTTAATGTCCCCCCAGGTGGTGTGGTCTGGCTCATGGGCCCCCCAGAAGCCCAGACCCCCACCCTCACTTTTCTCCTGCCTGAGCAGATCGCTTCGTGTCTCAGTGTCCTCATAGACTTTCACAAGCTATAAGATTGGCTACCATTTGGTAAGCATCTGCTATGTGCTGGGAACTTTCCAGAAAAATCTGTCTATTCTTCATGGCAACCCAGAAACATACGTCTTATTAGTCCCTTTTTAAAGATGAGTCGTCTGAGGCTCAGAATCCACTACCTTGGCAAAAGGCCACCCGGCCAGTGGCTCTTGTTTCCAGCCAGACCTGCTTAAAAGCCAGAGCTCGTGCAATTTTCCTTCTTGAGCTCACTTTCTTGAAGAGAAATATCTATGCATGCCAGATGGTTCTCGGGAATTGTTTCTTCGTGAAACACCCCTGCGATGTCCTGGCCCTGATCCCCATTTTACAAATAATGAAATAGGTTCAGAACGCTTTTGTAGGTTGTCTGAGGTCACACAGCTCAGTGGTATCAGGTCCGGTTTTCAAACCTGGATCTATCTACCGCCAAGCCCTTCCTCTTTCCGTGATGTTGTACGTGCGCAACGACGGTTAGCTAAATGCAACCATTTTCTATGGGAGGTCATCTGGCTCTTTTTTGCCTCCCGAAGAGTGGAGAAAAGGGAACGTTTTAGAGCCATAGTTGAAAGCAGGCAAGACACTTAGGATAACCTCTTGATTATGATAGCTCTAAGGCTCCAGAGCAAGAAGCCAGCAGGAGCTACGGAAGCCAGTTCATTTGTCTGTCCATCCCTCCATCCATTCGTCCATCCCTGTTCTGTGAGAGGAGCAAGAGCCCTGGGGTGTTCTGCTGGTGTCTCTGCTCCATGTAAGTCTGTGTCGCCTGTCCTGGGTGTGACCGCAGGGCAGGGAGGGGCCCCTGAGAGCAAGGGGTCATTCCAAAGGAGGACCTCCTGCCTCCGTAAGTGCGAGAGGTTCTCCTCACTGTGCCCTCTCCCCCACGGGGCAGAAGGCAGGTCTCATGGAACATTCTAGGGTCGGGCATGTCGGGACTCTCAGATCAGGGAGAGAGACATGAGGCCAGAGGACCTGGATTGGGGAGAAGGGTTGCCAATTTGTTGGGGTTTCCCAGAGACCCCCTCATCCTTCTGGACCTAGATTTTTTGCATGAGAAGGAGCCCCCACGCATGTCTACATGGCAGAGGGGAGTTTAGGGTGTGGTGGGGGGGCGGGAAGGAGGAGGAACAGGAAGACAGATCATTCCGGAATCCCACTTGGCTTTTGTGGCTGCTGGTTCCACTTTATGGATTAATATTTCCCCAAATTGCCAGCCTTGGATGATTGATCCGAAAGACCGTTCAGTGCATTTTGGGGATTCATCCTGCAAAATGTGCCCAAGAACCTCTTGTTGCTTCTGGTTCTGGTCCCACCCTGCACGGAGTTCCAGATCCTGCAGCGTGAGCCTTTTAAATTGGGATCGCCCCCTTCCCTAAACTCTCCACGCCACTGGCCCCCAATTCCCTTGGAGAATCTTTAGCCCTCATGGCGTTATCTGCTACTTCTCCGATACTGCTTGACAGTGAGGCCTCCGCGGTGGCAGCCGGTATAATTCGGTTCAGCAAATATTTACTGGGCCCAACCGTGCCAGGCACCACTCGAGATCCGGGAGGCAAAAGTGGCTTGCAGCCGGAAACCTGGGTCTAAAGCCCGAGCCTCCCGTTACTGGCTGAGCAGCTCTGGCCCAGGGAACTCATGTTCCTTAACCTCACCTACGGGGAGGCTGCCCTGTGTGCCCCCTTCCTGTGTGCTGGCTCAGGCAGCCCTTACCAGGCCCCCATCAGGTTGAGTTACAGCCCATTTTACAGATGACAAAACTGAAGCCTTGGGACTTGCCCATTTATCCTAGTTCACCCAGCTAGCCTGGCGGAGTGGAGATTTGCACTCCCATGGGTTTGATTTCAACATCCATATTTCTACAACATGCCGTGGACTTGCTTGGGCCAGCCAATGTCTCAGAGCCTCAGTTTCCCCAGATGTGAAATGGGAGGAATTTTATTAGTGACCTTACACCCACATTGTGAGAATTAGGTGAGGGCTTTAGAAAATGTCAACCGGTGTTGTTTTTTCATGGTTATGATTATGAAGTGGGGTCTCTCGGGGTCCCAGGAAACTGCTCTACTCTGCAGCATAACTGATCATATGACCTTATCGCAACCTCAGGAAATCCCTTCCGGAGTAGGCACCTGTGACCTTTGCAGCGAGTGGGCTGGCTGGGCCCCTCCCCACTCTGGCATCCTGCCATAAGCATGGGACCCCCAAAGCTGTCCATTACTTCTGTGCTTGGATTCCTTAGAGACCCATGGGGGTGTCCTGGGGAGGAGGAGAGTCAGACGAACCACGGAATGTTCAAGGAGACCCTTCAATATGATCTGGTGAAACTCCAACCCCATCGCGATACATGTATGGAAGCTGAGGCCCAGAGAGGGACAGGAGCTTGCTCAAGATCACACAGCTGGTTAGCGACAGAGGTGGGATGCCCAGGGAGCTGTTAGGACTCTTCCGGTGGGACTCAACATGTGCCGATTGTGTTCACGTGTCCCCTTCTCCAGCACATCAGCTCCAGGCCCCAGCACGGGAGCTGGGAAGGACCCTAGGAAGGTATCTGTGGGGGATGGGTGGGGGGAGAGAAAGCAGAGGCAGCAAGGTGAGGAGGGCATGGGGAAGAAGGGAGGTCTAATCACTGTCTTCTGAAAACCACTGGATCCGGGAGCTGAAGATATAATCCAGGGGCTCCCCAAACTGGCCAAGGGCCCCCAGGAAGCCCACCTGTAGCAAGCCAGGCATCTGGCCCTGGAATCTGTTTATAAATGAGCTCCCTGAGTTCCCCCAGCGCTCCTCCTGGGGCCAAGCCCCTCCTTTTGACGGAGGAGCACCTCCAGGAGGAGCAGGTCCCACTGTCGCCAGCAATGGGGTTGGTCCGGGCCCCTTCCCCTGCCTCCGTGTGTCTGGTTGACCAGCGTCCTCTGTGCTCACCACCACCGCGGACCCCATAACAAACACACGGGGCCCAGGCCTGGAAGATCTATTAGTGGCACTCCTGTCACCGCCCGCAGAGCAGGAGGAGAGGCAGCCAAATGCTGTGCTAATTATTCTAGCTTCCAGCAGGGTCTCGGAGGTCCCAGCCATGGTAAATCTTAACTTTCATGCTATGGTGCACTGGGATGCAATTTACTTCAAAGAGAGCATAAATCCCCACTGCGCCGTGTATCAGAGGAGTGTTACATAAAAGTGGCCCATGTGCTTCCCACCCTGGCTGCCTGCGCTCTCCCCCACTCCCCTCCCTCCCTCCCCCTCTCCTTGTAAGTTTGAAAAAGGCAGCCCGCGGTTGGCTACACATCTCGCACGCAAAAACATTTATACACACGTCTGCTCCCAGCCTTATAAATCACCAGGCTTGGCGACTTGGCAGTGGGAACACAGGCGAGCTCTATTTTTACCAGCACAGGCCGCAGACAGCCCCCGGGGCCCCTCCTTTCCTTACAGTGACACCTTCTGGAGCCAGCTTCGGCCCAAAGCAGCCTTGCCGCACTGGACCCATTTCTCAGGCTTTGGAAGCTGGTCACAGACCCTGGCCTGGTCCTTTCCTCCATGCCCGTCTCTCAGCAGCACCCCTCTCCCAGGCCTCAGGGAAATTCCTCCAGCAACAAAGTCCCCACCCCCCAGGAGGCCCCACCCCCACGTCCCTGTCCCCAAGCGTGCTTGTCCCAGAGGGGCAGGCAAGCATCACTGACGTCATGGTGAATGTCCACACAGGCTAGCACGGCTCATTAGGGTGTCAAGGGATCATGGGAATCAGGGAGGGGGCTGCCTACCCGTTCCCTGCCCCTGGTCCCCCAAAGTGAGTCCCTCTTTCTCCCACACAACCCCCTGGCCGGGAGGGGGTGGGGTAGGGAGGCTGTCCAGTTGTGTTTCAAGCAATTACTTCCCCGTGAAAGACATCTGTTATCTCTGCTCACACACACACACACACACACACACACACACACACACACACACGGGATGAGTGGCCCGTGTGGTCGATGCGCAGGCCTTGTGAATCCTGGCATTGTCATCCCGGCCCCGGCTGGGAGCCAGGGCGGGTGGCAGGGGATGCAGTGAGACAGAGGCTGGTCTGTCTCCAGTCCCCTGACCCCCACCCCCCAGGGTCCCCTCCCCCAGACCTCTCCAGAGGCAGCCGGGTCAGGTCGAATGCTCCTAATATCCTCGGGATCTATTCTCGTGGCTTCTCTCCCCTTGCAGCTGCCGCCGGTAGCCAGGCGGGCTGCAGGCTGCTGAGATGGGGGTCCCGGCAGCCTGGGGTAGGAGTGGGGGGCTCTGCGGGTGGCTGTGGTGAGCATAACCCTCCCTCCTGGTGGGCCCAGAGCTGCCTGGAGGCCCAGGGCACCTGGCGGAGCCCGCTGGATGCCCATGATGAGTGGGTCTCCCCTGAGTGCCATCCCTGGTATTCAGTGGGCTGTGAAAAATGCCCCCTTCACAGGTCACACACTGGTGACCCTGGGCCTGTTATGGGCCCTCTGAGCCTTGGTTCCCGTAGCCCCAGAAAGGACAGGGCTGCATGGGGGAGTGGATTCCCTGGGCCAGAAGCTCCCTGCCAGCCCAGACTTGGGATCCCTCTTCTGTGACCCATGTCAACACTGTATAAACGTCGGGTGTTTTTCAGAGGCCCTGGGCAAGCTACCAGGTGCGTCCTGGGGCCGGAAATGGAAAACAAGCACCTTGGACCCGTGTCTGGCCAAGAATTTGGGCCACCAGCTCAGCTATGCTACGGCTTTCTATTTCAACATCTCCTTCCTCAGGACAGAAGCCTTGGGAAGGAGTCATCGCCTCACCCAACCTGCATTCAGGCTTTGAGGGTGGGAAGAGAAGAAAGAGTGAAATGGCTTCGTGCCTCCCACTAACCAGGGTCCCCCACCGCCTGGCCCATGGAGAGGCCTGCTTTCTCCAGGCCAGCCTCCGGCTTCCCTCTCTCCCCATACTCCGCACAATGGCCGCCACGTTCTCTGCACCCGTAATGGGGCTGTCACATGGTTCATCCTTTTCCATTGACTTTGGAAGAAAAATGTCAGGGAGAGGGTCTGAGAGATCTTCAGGGACCCTCAGTCGGGTGCCTTGCCTTCCCTCCCTTCCCCTCCCCTCTCCCACCCCTCCCCATCCTAAGCATGGCTCTGAGGCCGCTGATCCTGACGGGAGAAGGTTGTCCTAGTGTCCCCTCGGCATTGGACACCAGGTGGAGGTGGGGGCCGTCGGAAAGTCAGCCCTGTGGGGCTTTTGAAACCTGGCAGCAAATTCTTTCAGACTTTTCCAACATGGCCCTTCCCCTTGTACCTGGGTGGGCTTGTGACGGCTTCAGCCCAAAAAGCACACTACAAGAGTGATACTGTGTGACTTCTAAGACTAGATCCAAAAAGGCCACGTGAGTTCTGTCTTCTTGGCTGGACCACCCTGCTTGGCACCCCACGCTGCCATGTGAGAAGCCTGAGTGCTGGTTGCCGTTGGGCCATGAGGAGGCCACGCAGGCCACGCAGAGAGGCTGCTCGTGGATGGGATGATCCGCAGTCTGGGTTGAACGCAGCCTTCGAGTCATTTTAGCCCGAGTGAAAGAGCTTCGGGATGATTCTAGCCCCTGGCTCTTGGGTCACACCTTGGCCATTTGGGTCTCCCCTAGTGAGAGCTTAGACGTGGTGGAACAGAGTCAAGCTGCCCCAGCCCTCCCCCTGTCTGGATTTCTGACCCACTGAATCCAGGAGCATATTAAAATGTTTGTTCTTTATACTACGAGGGTTGGATGGTTTGTTAAACGGAAAGAGATAACAGGAACAGCCTTCTCAGCCCGGGGTCCTGCCTGATATCCAGCCTAATGTATGAAGACATGGATACCTGTTTTCCGTAAAGGAAGCAGGAAATTTTCTAGAAGCCTGAGAATGGCACTGGGCCAAAGGATCTGCTGTGTGGACGGCACCCTTAGCCCTCAGGCTGCAGAATTATGCTGGGTTCCAGAGGGCAGGCCTGGCAGTGTTACCTCCGGGTTAGCCTCCGTGTTTGAGTGAGACCCAGGAGTCCATGATTTCCTTGGTGCTGTTCAAGTCTCATTTCATTTCCTGTGTGGCCCTGGGTCTTTCTGGCTACTGTTGGGGAAAAGGAAGATGTCCTGATCCTCTTCTTCTCTCCCGGTTTGTAGCTTGGCTGGTGGGAGGATGGTTCTCGGGCACTAGGAGAAATGAGAGCGTGTGAACATGCGAGAGTGAGAGCAAACACACATCTTTTTGTGGTTTATCTATCAAAGGACAGAGGAGGAATTCCCACCAGGGCACCAAAAATGTCACCTGGCCCTGTGATGTACAGGCCTTAGTGGCCACTCTCTAACTTCACAAAGGGGTGGGTTGGCGGCACTTGGCTGCCTATAACTAGAATCAGCCTGCGGGGCTCTGCTTCCTCCAATTCACAAGGAAATCAGACCTGCTTTCTCCACCCTTTGCAATCCTCAAAAGAGTGACCCTGCATTCAATCTTAAAGTACATCGTGGGCTGTCCCACGATGCATTTATTTATTTTTTTTTAAAGATTTTATTTATTTATTTGACACACACAGAGAGAAATCATAAGTAGGCAGAGAGGCAGGCAGAGAGAGAGAGAGGGGGAAACAGGCTCTCAGATGAGCAGAGAGCCCGATGCGGGACTCGATCCCAAGATCCTGAGATCATGACCTGAGCTGAAGGCAGAGGCTTAACCCACTGAGCCCCCCAGGCATCCCCCACGATGCATTTAAACAGTTGCTGGATTGAGGGGCGCCTGGGGGGCTCAGTCAGTTAAGCCTCTGCCTTCGGCTCAGGTCATGATTCCAGGGTCCTGGGATAGAGCCCCTCATCGGGCCCCCTGCTCAGCAGGAGGCCGGCTTCTCCCTTTCCTTCTCCCCCTGCTTGTGTTCCCACTCTCCCTGTCTCTCTCTCTCTGTGTCAGATAAATAAATAAAATCTTTTTTTTTTTAAATAAACAGTTGCTGGCTGGTATCATCATGCAACAGGATAGTCTGGCTCAGTTTTACATATAAAACTCAGTTGGTGACAAATTCCCATTTGCTACCTGGTCCTTGACCACGGCACGCTCTGCGTTTGATCCCCGAAGTGCTCGGAAGCCTGGAATGATGAATCGTTTGCCACAGAGCGAAAGATCACAACCCCGACTCGAAAACACAAATCTTCTTAAGCTTGTTTTGGCTTGCTGTCCATCGTAACTTGGCAGTTCTCATCTTCGAAGGGACACCTCTTGGCTAAGTGGTAAACTTGACCATGAGCAAGAACCCCATAAGCCATTAAAGTTTGATTAGTTGAGATCAAGATTTAGAAATGAGACTGTGGAGAGGAGGAGAGGGACAATTCAACTCCCTGGAAGGATGGCAAGGTCTTCGGGAGGAGGAGAAGCCTTAGTAAACATGTTTCTGTCTCAGTGGCCCAGGAGGGAGGGAGTGGGGTGGGGCCAGGGGGTGGGGTTTGGACTTGTAAATAACTGATGTCCTTCTGGTATCCATCCTCCTCCCTCATGTCCTAGGAAGCAGCCACCTGTCTTCCAGCTGTCTGGGACTGTCTGCTGGAGCAAGTGACATCACGGTGACCAGAAACCACCTCCCCTTTGTCTGGAGCAGTTATGATGTCATTTTCTCTGGCAGAGAAACAGGATGTTGGCAGCTGGGACTCCTCTGGGTCCTCCTGAAGTGATAATTGCCTTAGATTTTGTTATAAAGTGCAGCTGCTAATTATCTTGTTAAATCACAGCCATATACTTTTTGGATTTTTTTTTCTTCCTTTGCAATCCATTTAAACAGTCTGGGAGAGTAAATAGAGCCACATACCCCAAACAAAAACAAAAACACAACCCAGACGCACACACAAAAATCTCTGCTTCTTTCAGACACCGTACAAATAATTAAAAAAAAAAAAGAAAAAGGGCCCAGATAGTACATAATTAGATTGCTTCCATTAAAAAGTCATCATTTCAACATCCTCATATAAATATCTGCATCCCATTGCATATTTTAAGCTATTGCATAATAAGCCCCCAAGTGAAAAACAGCAAAACTCATTTCCTGACCACAAAAGGAGAAAGGAGTCACTATGTGCTCGGAGTTCCAAGGAGAACTGGATTACATTCCTCCCACACAGGCTAGATGGAGATGGAGTTCAGTGCTCCGGGGGAGAGAATTATGACAACACTTAACCGCTGTGACCCACGCTGCTCTGCGCCGCTCCGTGCTTCTCCACGCCATTGGCCATTAGACGCGCAGCTCCCACTGAGGTCAGAGGGAGGAAGAGGAGGCCCTGGCCCCCTCCATTTGGAAACCCCGCCCTGGGTTCCAGCATCAACAGGTGAAGGAACATTAGGCGCGGCCTGAGCATCTCTGCCATTTCTCTTGATTGGTCATTTCAGGCTTCTGATCTGTGAGGTTCTGCTGGAAGTTTGCCAAGTGGGGCCAGAGAAAGAAGCCAGGTGTGGGTACCACCTTCATATGTATCCATGCCAAAGGCACCTGCCATCCTACTACCATCCTCCTTCTTCTTTACCCTCATGAAGGATGCCTGGCTTGTTCCCTACTGTCTGGCACTGCAAAGGCAGCTATGATGGACAGCCTCAGTCATGTCCTGTCATGAACCATGCAAGAGTTTCTCGGAGGAAACCCGGGGGATTTCTAGGTCATTCATAACGTTTGCACAGATTTCACTCCTCTGGACATCATCTGATTCTCCTCCAGAATGGCAGTAACACCTTGCGTTCCCACCAGCAGTGCATGAGGGTCCCCATTTCCCCACATCTTCTACAGTACTGGGTTTTATTCACCTTTGTAATTTTTGCCAATGTCTTAGGTGTGAAAGGATGCTGTTGGACTTTGCATTTCTCTAATAACTCATGGGGGTTGATTATCTCTTCATTTGGGGTTCCCGATCAATGAATTCTTACCTATATTATTGGGCCTTTCTCTCCCTGCACCTTAGCCTATTTTATTTTTTAAAATAATTCTCTAAGAGTTTCTTATCTGTTTTGGTAACAGCAAACACAGACAGATACCTTAAGACCACACATAAAGGCGACTTATGACAATCTGTAACTTGATTATTGTTTATGTTTTCCCCTTTAAAATCTGGTTCACTTATTACTTTTCATGCTAAAAAAAAAGAAAAGAAAAGAAAAAAAAATCAAGCACAATGGTTTCAGAACAAGTGAGAAAAAAAAAAGTGACTTTCAGTTCCTTGTCTACTTTTGTCAGAGACAGGAGGAACAGGAAGAGAAGTTGAAGGATGGAAAGCTAGATTAAAAGAACGGAAAGGAAAAACAGAAAAGTCTAGAAGAGGAATTCAGAAAGGGAAAGAAATGATGATTAGGGAAGGAGCCAGACAGAGACAGAGAGAGGGAGGAGTAGAAATAAAGAGGAGGGGTAGAGGAGGAAGAGAGAGGGAAAAATGTAGAAAAAGACAAAATAAAAGAGATGCATGAAGATGGACATCCAGAGAGAGAAAACTTTGAGTGGGTTTTGAGCCTGTTCTGAACCCATCTGCCATGCCAACTTATCTCACCATCTCCTTGGCCTTGGATTCCTTCTAGATATTCTCTCTAACGTGCTCTTGCGTGAGAATCCAAAACCCATTTCTCACCCAGGATCTGTTGTGGGCTGGATCTGACTGGGTCGACACAATGATCAAGGCTCTGACGCCACTGCTTCTGGTTCCTTCCGTCTCCCGTCTAGAGCTTTCCCAGTTTTGGCCTGTGTGTTAGTCTCCAGTGGGTGACAGAAAGGATCACGCTCCCTAAACAGACTGCAAACTTCCCGTGGGCAGAGTCCACCCCTTGGCCAGCCGCCCTCCCTCCCCAAGGCTTGTGCCACAGCCCGCCATCCACGTCCATTAACACTTGCTGAACGGATGAGCCAAGGCGTCCTGCCATCAATCTTCTCAGCACACGTCACATTGCACGGACCCACCAGCAGCCAACCTCTCAACTTCTCCGGGATGCTTCTCCTGCATTGGCTTCTCAGAGAAACAACTGTTCAGCTAAGTACGAAGGGCCCCGTTGTCTCACCATACCCACATCGAGTCTGTGGAATGCTGATGGGAAGGCAAATGGTGCAGAGCCCGTGTTTCATGTGGACACGTTTCAAACCTCACAAATGATCCGAGCAGGGAAAGAGTGTGGTTCCCGTGAGCGGGCGTGGCGTGCGTTTGGACGGCAGTCCGCATTCCAGCAGAGCATTTGTTCTGAGCTGTGTCATGGGTGCCTCTGCCAAGGGAAATAAGGCAGTTTTATGCTTTTGATAAGATGTGCACAGGATGCCTGCCGGGAGGGTCTCGAGGCTTTGTGGAACCTTGGCCAAGGATGGAAGCCCTGGAAAAGCACAGGACGTTTCCCTGGTGTTTGTTGAGTGGCATGGGCGGAGAGCGCTTATGTTTCTCCCAAAATGTGGGATCACACATCACAGTTGCACATTCTAGAAACTCGGCGGCGGAGGGGGCGGGGATGAGTGGGATCTCCACAGAGCTCACAGCAGTGGCCCCTGACACTTCCTAAATCAAGTTGCTTTCTCATGTGAGTCCAACAACATATCACAAATATCAGTCTGGCCTCTTTAATGAGCACTGCATGGTAGCCAAGACACTTAACGGTAGGCAACACCTTTTCTGGCAAGTCCTGATAGGATGCTTTATCCGGCTACTTCTTTTTTTTTAAGGTTTTATTTATTTGACAGAGAGAGACACAGAGAGAGGAAGTACAAGCAGGGGGAGTGGGAGAGGAAGAAGCAGGCTTTCTGATGAGCAGGGAGCTCAATGTGGGGCTCGATCCCAGGGCCCTGGGATCATGACCCTAGATGAAAGCAGATGCTCAACCACTGAGGCCCCCGGGCACCCCACTTTTTCTGGCTACTCAAGAACTGAATGAATGAGTAATGCAAGAGGGTAGTTGGAGTTTGAGTCTTGCTGCTCTGTGGAGCAAAGCCAGGGTGGTGAGGTAGCCAGAGCTCAGGGAGCCTGTGGTTTGTAGTGATGGGGGCAGTGCTCTTTTCTTTTCTTTGTAATTAAACTGTCCTAGGCTCTACTCCCTCATTTTGCATTAGGAGACTTTTGCCTTCCCCCCCCACTTATTTTTTTGAGAGAGAGCATGTGTGCACAAGCAGCAGACAGAGGCAGAGGGAGAAGCAGGCTCCCCACTGAGTAGGGAGCCCAACGTGGGGCTTGATCCCAGGTCCCCCAGATCATGACCTGAGCCAAAGGCAGATGCTTAACCGACTGAGCCACTCGGGTGCCCTGAATCAGGAGAGTTTAATAGTTTAGTTCATCTCCCCTTTGCTTCCCCCAGCCCCATTCTGTATTTCTTTTTTTTTTTTTTCCCAGCAAAGAGTTGAAATGACACTCAACTACAGGGACGGAGTTTTGTCTTGAGAGGGGGGTGAAGGAAGGGCAGGGTCCCACCGGGAGCGAAAATGCCATCTGTCCACCAATTATTAACTGCCAATAAGGTCTTGTCTTGTCCCCAATACCATGGGGTAGGGTTTGGTGTCATCTAAGATGGGCCTTCTGTGCTCTGAGATCTGATAGTCTAGGAGGGAAGGCGTTTGCCTCAGAGAGCCATGGTGGAACAGAAGGCAAGGCTGGACCCTATAGTATCAGTTTCAGAACATCTAGACCTGTGGCTGTGGGAGTTGACATGGGGGTAGAGGGGTAAGGAAGGCTTCCTACAGGAGCTGTGAGGTATGCAGGAGGGGTTTGCTGGAAGGGTTGAAATGGGTCGGCGAAGACTGCAGCTATCAGACAGAGAAGCATCGCAGTCGGGAGGAACCGAATGCATTTTCAAAGTCTGCCTGGCTCAATGTGTCCATATCACTTGACTACCAAGTCCTGCCTCCCCCCAAACCTACTATGGTAGATTATTTGCAAAAATGGCTGCAACCAATCTTTCCACCTCCCAGGCCCCTGTGCAAAGTGACTCTGCTTTTCTTTCCATGAAGACATAGAGTTTATTCCTCCTTGTGATTTGCTTTGACCGAAGAAGGTGGTAGAAATGATCCTGGGTGACTTCTGACATTAGACCAGATAGCATGAACTTTCCCCCTGTCTGGGCCCCCTGAGACCACCATGATGTGAAGAATCCCAGTCTGGCCAACTGGAGGGTGAGAGGCCATGTGGAGGGTAACTGGGGCCCTCTAGCCAACAGCCAACACCAAGTTCTAGACATGTGAATGGGGTTGCTTGGGACTCTTCAATCCCAGTGGTCCCATCCTGGGACAGCAGCAGCACGAATGAGCCCCTGTGAGACCAGCAGATGAACCATGGGAGGTACTAAATTGTTGTTTCGAGCTGCTAAGTTCTGGAGTGTTTTGTTACACAGCAGATCTAACAGCAACACTTACTGAATCAGAATCTTTAGGAGTGTCTAGCATCAGTTCCCTCTTTGTCCTGAAATAACATGCTGATTTCATTCAGACAACAGTCCCTCCTCGACTCTAAGTGGTCTCCGTGGGGCTGACAGTCATTGTGTCCCCAGGCCAACATACTCCTAACCTGGAACATTCTATTCTAGAGTCACAGTAATTGGTTCAGGGATGCCTGGATGGAGTAAACTGGGCCCATTGGCAGCTTCCCTAAGATTAATTATGTGAATGTTAGAAGAGACTTTCTTGTCCACTGGGATCTCAAGCTGTAAAGGCCACCAAATCCTCAGGCCAACAAGAGTCCAACTTGGACTACACACAAAACCAGGACAGAAAGGTGAAGAGAGAGGGACAGAACACTGACAACATCATTTGAGCCTTTGGAAACAGTCAAACTGGAATTTGATGAAATCCCAGACTTCCTAGTTATGAGGCAAATGGGAATTTGAGTTGGGTTTTGGTCTCTCACCTAATAAATATGGTAGCCACACCCTGCTTCTCCAGGGGAGCTATTAGTGCTTGTATAACCTGCATTATTCTCCTTTCTTGGCCTGGCCCATGGCACTTATGGCAGATCGCATTCTGGCTCCCAATTCGTTACTCCGTCCTGTTAATAGGATTATACAATCACGCCAATGGGACTTGGCAGGCCCTCCCGTTAGAGTAGGCTGAGTATATCACCCTGTGCCATTCATGGTGCTTTGCTGTATAACTTATTTTGGCCAATGGGAACTCAGCGGAAGTGATGTGAACAGAGGCTTTAAATATGCTCCTGTGGTTTGCATTGGCTTCTTGCTCTCCTGCTGGCTCTTGGGAGAACATGGCTGGCAGCTCTGGTCTCAAAAGGCAGAGTTAGGTGGAGCAGTGCTGAAACCAACCTGCCAAGTTCTGGGAGCCAAGTTCAACCGAGGAAAAATGAGTTGTTATTACTGGAAACTAGCCAGACTTGGGGATTGTTTGTCATGCAGCAGTATTGGGAGAGACCTGACTGATACAAGGCACAAGCCAGGGGAGCCAACAATATTAACTAGATTTCCTGCTTCCCTTTCCCCTTTCCTTGGACCTCTATTTTCCCATAACACTTGGTACAGGTGTCTCTTCTGGAACCCATCCTGGTGTATGGGGTCAGTGTGTCTCTGTCCAGCTCCCCTGATAGCCCGAGAGACCCCCAAGGGCCTGGCACCGTGCCCAGCACTTTGTAGATGCTTACCTGGGCTCAATTGACGACAGACTGATGAGTGGAATGCGTGTCTCAGTTGCTCCTTTCACTTGTTGATGAGGCTGGGGTTGGGGTCCCCCATCCCTGCAACATCTTTATTAACTTCCACATAAAGGCCAACCTTGAAGGGAGAAGCAAAACAGCAGTGAGCCCCGATACTCATTTCTGAACATAAAATGTGATGCCGTGTTTTAACCTCCTGGGCAAGTTACTTAACCCTTCTCAAACGTCAGTTTCCTTACCTGGAAGTTAGCTCTACCTCCCAGGAGTGTAGTGAGGAGTAAAGAACAGTCAACAATAACAAATAATGATAGTAATAACGAATGTCCACAGCTCTTACTAGGCGCCAGGCGCCTTATACACATTATCTGTTTTCACTCAGACAACCGTCCTCTGAGGTACGAATCTTGTTCTAGTTTATCAAGGAGGGAACAGGGGCACAGAGAGGCACAGTAACTTGTCCAAAGTTATGCAGCTGTAAGTAGAGGTGTTGGGATCTGGACCCAGGCAGTCGGGCTTCCGTCCGTCTTTGTTCGCAAATCCCGAACGTACGGGTACCTCATGGGGCAGTAACAGATTTCTCAGAAACAAGACCCGTGCGCCAGCCACTAAAGGCTATTTTCAAATATCCCAATGTAATATCACAAAGGTTTAATCAAGTCATATCTGTGTGATGAAAAACATGGGCTTGAAAAATGGTGCCTGTGATGTATCCGGCCGTCGTAATGATGGAGCTGAATCTCCCGCACAGCCGATCCGATTGTCTCTAGAAATCATCACTCATGAAGGCATCGGGAGAAAAATGAATCGACCCCAGAGGCCACATGGAGAGACAGCTCCCAGGTGAGCTGCTCTAGGACAGAGCAGAACTGGGCCCCAGGCAGCCGGGGAAGCCAAAGAGAATTATATTTAACATGAAACATAAACACCGTCTCAAAGGTGGACGGTGCAGAAAAATATAAATTTGATCATTGTCTGGTGAGTCAGAAATCCAGTGGCCTTCGAATCCACAGCCGCACACTTTGAAGTCCGCAGCACCGCAGACGATGAAACAGAGTTCTTCATTAAAGAATGCTTGTAAGAGCGGGGAAATGGTCATGGTCTTGTGTCTGGGCTGGGGCGGCCAGCGAACAGAGGGCAGTCACCAGGGAGCAGAGAGCCGCGGGGGTTCATGTCTGTGAACGTGGCCGCGTGACTCAGTCTGGGCCTTCGCAACACAGCCGCCAACCTATCACGAATCCCTCTGTGCTGGGTGGCTGCCTGTCTGGCCGGGCCTCAGATGATCAAGCCTTCCCTCCAGCTCCTCAGATTTTCCCTTCCGCCCAGGGCTTCAGAGTTCTCCAGAAGCAGAGTATGTATATGCGGATTGGGTAGGAAGCAAAGGCGGCCCTCCTCCAGCCGGGCGTTCATTGGGTCCTTGGCCCAAACATCTAGGGCCAGCTGGTCCCCCGCTGCTCAGCCCAGCTTAGAGAGAAGCTTCCTGAAGGTGCAGGCTCCACTCCTGCTTGCTGGATCACTACCTCTGGGGGGCTACTTGGTCTCCGTTGGGGGTTTGGCCAAGGGCGTGGCTGGTCTCCATTCTCCCTGGCCCTGCCGCACGCGGGTCAGAAAGAGTCTGCAGTCTGGGGAGAGGGAGGCAGGGAGTCTGGCCTCCTGGTCCTTCTCTGCCTCATCCAGGGAGCTCAAGACTGGCATGGGGGCTCACGTTGCACCGTTTAGCCCATCAGTCAGCGAACATTAGTTGAACATAGGCCATGAATTAGTTAGTGTAACGAGCAATGTCAGTGTTCCTTACATAGATTTTAACCTTCCACCCCCCCTTTGCCTGTCCCTATACCTGTAGTGTGCTTTCTCCACCCAGCACCGGGGGCTTGTTTGCCCGAGCCATCCTGCCTGCCCATCGCCCCTGCTCCCCCAGACCCAAGACCTACGTTAACCAAAGCCTGGCAACAAGGGAGCAAGTGGGCCTGGCTCCCTTTCCCTCTGGAAGCTCTGAGACCCCTGCAGGAGCAGACTGACCCATCCTCGGCCGGGAGCCTTGCCGGAAGTCACATCTTCTGGGCTTCTCCCTTCCCTGTCTTGTGTTCCTCGCTCCCTCTCTGTCTGACCTCCCCTGGGAATGTGGGTCCTTAATCAGTTGCTTGCTCATGTCTCCTTGCCTCAGAACGTGCTTCTGGGGGACCTTAGTCTAAACCACTCACCCTTCTGGACAAGAAAGATGGTGCAAGGTCCCTGCCTCCGTGACGGGCTTGTGCCTGGACACATTTCCGGTCCAGACAGCGGACTCCAAAATGGATGTGATTGTGAGGGGCCCTCCACTATGTGACAAGGACTGTTCGGTGATCCTGGTGGAGTTTGTGTTTGTGTCCCTCTTCAATACGTTCTATTTCTGTGCCTGCTTCATCACGAAGATCATGCCGGGACATGGCAGAAAAGAAAACACAGCCATCTGAACCCAGCTGCGGAATGAGTGTGCGATATGTCCCCACTGACAGGCGACTGAGATCGAAAAAAGTCTGAACAGCAGTGGTGGCCGAACTGGTGGGGAACCCAGCGAGCGCAGTGATTAAGGCACCTTCAAGATCCTTTCCATTCCAAACGGACCCCGTCTCTCCGGCTTTCCCCACCAGCTTTGTCTTTTTGCCCCTTCATCATTTCTGCGGCTTTTCTTTGGGTCTTCTCCAAGTTCCACAGACCTGGCATTAATTGTAAGGCCCGATATTCCTATAATTGCAGGGTAAGTATTTTTGTGCGGATCACAAGCCTGACCTCCTTTGTTATTTAGTTTGAGCTGGGTTCTCCGTGGACAGAGGGAGAGGCATGAAATGAGTAAATATTTAATTCAGGAGAAGCCTGCAGCTTGAAAATGTTTTCCCATTTGCTCAGGCCTGGCCCACAGATGGAAGCTGCTGTTCGTGCAGCTCTGGGTAGCACCCTGCGAGGAAGGACCGGCCTTGCCCCAGACCTCAGTGCTCCTCCCGGCAGCGCCGCAGAGAGGTCTTGGAGCTCGCAGGCCCGTGGGAGCCCAGGAAATGACCACACGGCAAATCGAAATCGATGAACAGACATCCGCAGGTACTCTTTGCGGCCACATGAGCCATGCTGCCATCAGTAGTTCCCGAAAATTCCATTTGCTGGAGGAGTCCTGGGCCAGGGAGATGGAGGCCGCCTCGGGATGAGGACTGAGGTGGGAGAGTGGGGTGGAGGAGGGCAGGTGACAGACAGGAGGCTCACTGGCCTGGCGAGGGTGTCCGGAACCTGGAAGTGGGATCTGCGTGGTGAGGCAAGTCGTGGGCATCAGACAGGTGAGGGGTGCGCCAGAAGGAGTTGATATTCAGAGGCAACTGGTGTTTGGGAAAACACACTCTGCTCCTGGTCTTTGAGGATGTGCTCAGCAAGGGAGTTTTCCAGCAGCTTCATCCCCCAGGTGACTGGGAGCTCCGATCTGAGAGCACGTGAACGGGCTGTGGGCTCCAGTGTCCTCTGTCATCGTGGGGCAGAGAAGCTGTTTTCTAAAATCATGTGGTTCACCTAGTCCTCAGTTGTAACATGCCTGGGCCAATGGACATCTTAGGTTACAAAAACCAGAAATGAACGAGTCTGAAACCGATATATAACCAAAGGTACACATGAATGCTGTTGTAATTTACAGACTGCATGAGCACAGTAAGTTCCCAGATGAAAGAGAACTTGTTTTAAATGACTTCTGTTAGTTTCCAGATAAGGAAGGATGCTTGGAAATACTATTAAATGATAGCAATGATGATAAACTTATTTGAGTGCTTACAATATATGAAGTGATTTAAAGAATTTTACGTGAAGTCCTTATTCAATAGGATTATCTCCAAGCAAAAATGCCTGTATTCTCTATAGGTTTATACTTGCACAAATTCCAAGAAGTGAAGATTTATCCTTCTGTCCCCCATGCATCTGTCCATCCATCCATCCATCCATGCATTTAACCAAACTTCCTTCCTTTCATCCATCCATCCATCCATCCATCCATGTAACATGGGCCATGTTTCGAGGAAACCACAGGAGATGCACAAAAGAATAAGATGTTCTTGTACTCAGAGTGTTCAGGGTCTAGTGGAACAACTTTGAATTACGCCTTCAGTTAAAACCCAGATAAACTGTGGTTGCGTACAGGAATTACGTGCTTAAACTTAACACAGGGCTTAGTGTTCCACACTCCTTCCAAAGCAGGAAAGAAGACCTCAGAGGAGAGACAACTGTAGGCAAGCAGACCCACCTGGGTTGCCCGATTTTCTTTCCCCTAATTTCTGCCTTTTCCCCAGTGATGTTTATATGTGTTTCCATGATGGTGCCTGGACCCCAAGAGTTCACCATCCCTCTTTTTCTGCAGCCCAACTGTGGACACAGATCTTTCTCTTTCTCCATTGGCCAAGTGGGCAGACTGCCACAAAGGCTAAGGAAGTAAAAAAGACATCCTAAAATATAAATATTTTAAAAGGCACAAAACTCTCTGCTTCTGAAGTAAGAATTCCCTATCTCAAGAATTCTAGTAAGATTCTCTGAGCTTTTCAACACACAGCATCTCTTTATTCTAAGGTCATATCACTCTACGTGGTTTCTGGATGGTTGCTGCATATACAGGTGAGCTGCCTTCCTTCCTTCCCTTCCAGCTCCTGGTTTGCTTGTCCTTATAGTCTCTTGACTTAGTCGCATGCATCAGTGAGCTCTTGCTGTGTAAGGAGCAGGCATGCAATCTCAGTGACACGATCATAAGTGTTTATTTCTCTTCTGTATGTGAGTTGGCTGGGGTCGCTCTGTTCATCTAGACTGGATCAGGTGGGCTGACCTCTAAGCTACAAATTGGATCCAGATTTACTTTACATGCTTCTTGGACCTTGGAAAATCTGGGAGCATGTTCTTCCAGTGGCAAGAGCAGAGGCAAGAAAGCAAGCAGAAACAAGCAAGGCATCTGAAGGTCTAAGCTCAGAATGGACACAGCGTTATTTCCAGCTAGAGTCCTTTGACCAAAACGAGTCATGTGGCCGAGCCCAAGGTCAAGTTAGGGGAAGTAGAGTGAACTGCGAATTTATAAGACAAAGGCTGTAGATTTAGGGGAAGGGGATGAACTGGTTTCAATAATCTAGTTTACCACAAGGGGAAATGGAAAGCTTCCACAGTGTTCCCTGAAACTAATAAAGCACTGTGTGTTAACTAACTTGAATTTAAATAAAAAAAGAAAGACATTTTTCAAAGTGAATATATAGTATAGATTTTTCTAATCCTCACAACAACTCCAAGGACAGGTGATTTAGCGTGTCCTGTTTTACTTTATTATTATTATTATTTTATTGTTCATCTTTATAGAGGTATAATGGGCATACAAGACTCTAAGATATTTCAAGGGCACAGTGTGATGATTTGATAGAAATGTTGTGAAAGGGTTCTCTCCATCAAGTTAATTAACAAGTATGTCCAACTTTAAAGGCAACCACTGAGGTGGAAAGTGACTCAAAGTGACTTGGCCAAAGTCCCCCAGCCCGTCTGCATGGCTGCGTGGCTGTCTTTCCTCCACACAGCATCATGATCCAGGAGTAAGACCCTTATCCATGAAGCCTCATTCCAGAACATTCTGGAATGTTTTCCCATTTCAGATGACTTCACCCCCATGGGTATTTCCGATTTTCAGCCTGGGAACAGACTGGCTTCTGGTCTCATTTGCACATTTGAGCTGATTATCCACTGAACCCAAAGCGAGCTTGGCCATTCAGAGCTCGTTGTTTTCCTTTCTTCTCTCCTATAGAATTTCGTGTAGCTCCCCCAAGAGGAATGGTTTGCAAAGCTCCAACATTATTATCCATAATGTATAAAGCCCTCAAACATATATTGATTGACATTAATACAACATGTAGTAAAATGGAGGGTCATTCTCTCACATGGGTGGGAATGTTCTGGGTATAAATTACCTTTATAACTATCAGGCGGCAAATGCCTGTTAACATTACAGTGGCCTTTCATCAGCCTGCAGGCTATGTAGCTTGGAATCTTCATTTCTTTTCTTTCTTTTTTTATTTTTTTTTAAAGATTTTATTTATTTGTCAGAGAGAGAGAGAGAGAGTACAAGCAGGGGGAGCAGCAGGCAGAGCGAGAGGCAAGCAGAGGGAGAAGCAGGCGCCCTGAGGAGCAGGGAGCTGAATGCAGGGCTCGATCCCAGGACCCTGGGATCATGACCTGAGCAGAAGGCAGACGCTTAACCCACTGAGCCACCCAGGCACCCCAAGAGTCTTCATTTGAGACCCTTTTGTTTTATCTACATGTTTTGCATAAAACGTTGCCTTTTAAGTTGATTTTTACTTATTAGTGAGGGGAAAACAGCTTTTAGTACTGGCTTTGGATAGTCCATGAGAGTTTGTGTTGCTATACTGGAGAAGTCGTGCCCCTTCCCTTGAAAATACTGGTTTCTGTTTTCGTCATAGTATACATGCATGTATTTTACAGTCTTTTTTTTTTTAAAGATTTAATCAATTTATTTATTTGACAGACAGAAATCACAAGCAGGCAGAGAGAGAGGAAGGGAAGCAGGTTCCCTGCTGAGCAGAAAGCCCAACTCGGGGCTTGATCCCAGGACCCTGGGATCATGACCTGAGCCAAAGGCAGAGGCTTTAATCCACTGAGCCACCCAGGCACCCCAATCAATATGCATGTATTTTAAATGGTGAAATGCCTGTACAAGATCCTTAATTTAATCATATCTGTAAAGTCCTTTCTGCCAGATAAGGTGACATTCACAAGTTTGTGGATCACTCCTGGGACATTGGGCCGGGGGGGGGGTGGGGGGCGGGGGGGTGCAGACATTAGCAAATATGATGCAGTTTGAAACTTGACGCCAGGATATGAGTGAGGGTGAGCGATCTTGCTGATAAGGCCACATGGAAGAAAACAGAGACTTCCTAGCCAATAGCCTGGCAACTGCCAGACTCATGAGTGGCGCCATCTTGGACCATCCCAGCCTCAACTAGGCTACCCGATGACTGCCCCTGGGTAAGTGACCATAGGCAAGACCAATGGAATCACCCAGATGCGCCCAACTCAAGTTATTGATCCACAGAGTTGTGACCAACGTGGTTGTTTTAAGCCACAAACTTTTTGAATGGTTTGTTAAACGGCAATAGATAACTGTGACATTTAACCCACAAATCTCTGCTTGCTGTCTAAATCTCCTCTTAGCATAATCAAGCACATGCAATATTCCATCAATTCTATCTTCTTAGAGAGAGCATTTTTAGAATCTTCTGTTTTCCTCTAGCCCGAACTGTTTTTTCCCTGAACTCTTGTTTTACAATTGTCTTCCTGAATTTCTCTTTACCATAGTCCCGGGATCCTTTCTTTCCCCCTCTATAGTAGATTTCCTATTTCCTAGACCCCATGTCTTTTTCTTGATTTACTCCTTTGTTTGGTGGAGCACATTCTCCATTAGCATCCTGAGAAAGGGTGCACAGAATACATGTTTTTCAGGATCTTCGTGGTTGTAAATGTCTTTGTACTTTTCTCATGTTTAGTTTTCATATTTTTTTTTTTCTGAGTATAGGATTTGAGTAGGAAATCATTACCATTTGGAAGGCATTTCTCCATCATCTTTTAGCTTTCGGTCACTGTTGAGAACTCCTGTATAATTGTGATTCCTCAATTTTTAATGCAGTCCAGGCTTTTTCTCTTTGGAAGCCTTTGGGTCTTCTCTTTGTTCTAAGTTCTAAAGGTTAACAATGGTGTGTGCCTTTGTGTAGATTCATTTCCATTGGGTTGGAAACTTAGGAGCCCCTTTCCATCTGGAAATTTATATTTCTCGGTTCTAAGAAAATTTCCTGATTTCTTTTTCTTTGAAGATATCATCCCCTTCCTTTTTGCTCCTTTTTTTCTAGGAAGGCTATTATTCAGATGCTGGACCTCCTGGGTGAGTCCTTTAGCTTTCTTATGGCTTTTCTCCTAATTTCCATCCCGTGCTGCCTTTGGGAAACTTCTCATTCATCTTCCAACAGTCCTATTGACTTTTTAATTTCTTCTATAGAATTTTTAATGCTCAAGAGCTTTTTGTTTGGTTTTGGGTTTTCCAAATATTCCTATTTAATACCATCCTGGTTTTGCTTCAGGGATACAAAATTATAAGGCAGCTAGAGTGCAGACTGAACCAGATTGCTGGGGTTTAGATCCAACCTACCCATTGTATAAACTTAGGCAATGTCCTTAATCTCTTTGGGCCTCATTTTTCTCATCTTTAAAATGGGAATAATAATTATACCTACACTGCAGGGCTATTGCAAGGATTAAATGAATTCATTAATGTGAAGAAGTTAGAATGGTATCTGTACACAGGAAACAATCAATTTTAGCTGTTAGCACCATATTATTTCTCTGGCAATATTTGCAATGCTTTTTTTGTTTTTCAAGACCCCCCCACCCCCTACCCCCCAATGCATTGTGTTTTTTTTCTGCCAAGTTTTTTATTGATTGGCTCTTTCAAGTTAGAAACTTCCTGCAAGTGTCTTCTGACCCTTGGCTATTGGTTTATGTTTAAGAGTAGGTCTCAGACCTTTCTTTCTTGGGCTAGCCACAATCCTCAGAGTAAGACATTCCAGTTTCCTAACATAGGTGGGTGGATAAGTCTGCCTGCCATCATTCTGAAAGCTAGTGAGGAAGAGAATGGTTATCCCTGATATTTAGAACATTGACTTGACTTAACCCCTTTTTCAGATGGTATCAGACCTTCAGCTCAACTCTACCTGATAACCCCCTGCCAAGAGATCTTCATTTTTATGTTCCCATCCCATGGGAACATAGGGATCCTATCTGTAGAAAGTTGAGGGGGAAACCTGGAGTGGTCTTCTAAACAGACTTTCCAACCCACTCTGTCTTCAGCTTCATTCTTACTTCTACTTCTAGAGCCATCTACTGTCACCCATTTCTGGATATTTGGGCAAATTTATGGTGCACTTGAGTTTCTAGGCTCTCCCTCACCCCACTGCCTGCTTGGTGGTTACTTTCTTGAGTCTGCTAAGTTAGTTACTACGCATTCAACTGTTTCTAAAATGTGGCGCTTTGACACCTCTCCTATTTTCTCTGCCCTTGTGGGTCTGTCTTCTAAAAATACATTTTTTTGTTGTTTAGTGACGCTTCAAAGGAAGAAGGCAAACATGTGTGTTCAGTCCACCCTCTTTAAATGGAAGTCTGCACTGAACTTAGATTTTAGATGCAAAGGTCTATAAGAAATTCTACCGTGAATGTCTTTGGTCAGTTTGGACCTTTGTCTAGCTGTCTTACCACCATTGGATAGTAAACCCAGTTCATTCTCTAATGTAGTTATTGCTATCCCGAAGTAGTACATTGCTGATGATCTCCAACATACTCATGTAGAAGTTAATAGAAGGAAGAAAGGAAGGAAAGATGGAAGGAGGGAAGGAAGGAAGGCTGTAAGATCCCAAAGTGGGAAAAATTATGCCAGATAAATAGGAGAAACGGTGATCACTTGATGAATTAGTTGGGCCTCGAGCAGTGCACTGATGCCTTACTTTTCACAACTCTGAGTGCCTAGCACATTAGGACAGTAAGCTATCCTGCCAAATCCCACTTTCACCTCCTCGATTTCTGATGATTTGCTGGGGAAGTGAATTTCTCCAAAGCCTAGCTTCCTATGGCTATATTAATGTGAAATGTAATAATACATAACTGTAAACTAGTTTATGTGATTCCCAAATGAATGAGTAGGGGGAAGGTAATTTATTATCAATTTGCATCAAATTTCAGTTAATGTAAAAAATGCAAAGCTTATTTTAATATACTTATTTCTGGGAAAGGCTTTCCATTAAATAGAGTGTCAAGTGGGGGTAACGATTTGCCTGGGGAAGACTCTTTATGGTTTTGATGTCTGGGCTCCCAGGGAGAAACCACAGGCTTTTGGAAGTCTTTTTGGTCAGGCCCCAGGTTCAATGCACAGTAGAGAGTTGAGTGTTTCAACTTCCCCGCTGGCTGGTGAAAACATCATGATGGATGAGGAAAATAGGTGCAGTGATCTCTTCTTGGATGACATGAGGACCAGGACAAAGACTGACGCAAGGAGTCAGGCTTGGGGGCAGGCAGAATGTGTAGCCATCTACAGCAGAAGTCAGTAAACTGTGCCGCAGTGGCCAAATCCTGTTTGTCACCTGTTTTTACCAATTAAGGGTTATTGGAACCTGGCCACACCCATTCCTTTACTGACTGTCCAAGGCTGCTGTTATGCTAACTAAGATGGAGGAGTTAAGCAGCTCGAACAAAAGCCATATGGCCTGCAAAGCCCCAAATAATTACTATATGATCCTTTACAGATAAAAGTTTGCAGACCTCTGGCCCACAGGATGGCTCTGCTAGTTCGGCTGCAAGTGAAAGAGTGTTCCTCATACCTACTGATGTGTACAATAAAACACCCCAAACCTTGGTGGCCTAAAATAGTAATAATCATGTATTTATCTCAGAAATCCGTAACTCAAGCTGAGCTTGGTGGGGAAGACTCATCTCTGTTCCATGTGGCAACAGCTGGTGCTGCTCAATTGGGGAACGGTTAGGCCACTTTCAAGATGGCTCCCTCAAATGGCTGGCACGTTGGTGCTGGCTGCCAGTGGGGAGCATAGCCAAGCTGGGGACCCGGGCCCTCATTTCCCGTCCATGTGGGCCTCTCTACAGGTTGCTCAGAGTTCTCCACAGCTTCCAGTCCGGCTTCTAAGGGCAGATATCAGAGACAGGAAGGAGACTATGGCCTGTTTCTTAAAATCTGGGCCTAGAAACGGGCGCAGATTTCTACCATATCCCATGGATCAAGTAGTCCCAGAGCCCAGACTCAACAGGAGGAGACACAGACTCACCTCTCAACGGAGGGGATGTCAAAAAATGGGGGTGGGGGGCACATTTAAAAACTGCCATATAGAATAGCTATCTAGCGATGGCCAAGGCAACACAGACTTTTCTTTAATCCCTCGTGCCAAGAAGTCTGGAGCTGGATGTTTACAAGGTTGGTCGAGCTGTCCAATAATTTTATCAAGGGCTATACTTCTTCTTTTTTCTGCTCTGCAATCTTTAACATGTTTCTTTCAACCCTTAAATCTGTCACCTCATGGTCACAAGATGGCAGTTACAGCACCAAGCTTTATGTCCCCACATAATAGTGTCCTGACGGAACAGAGTGAGTAGAAAAGAAACCTTCCTGAAACACTTCCTCTTATATCAGGAAGTGCCCAGCAGAGTTCCAATTAGGTCCTCTTATTCAGAATTGGGTCATGGGATCATTTCTTCCCCAATCACTAGCCAAGAGGATTGGGATTCCATGTATGGAGTAGGACAACTGTCCTCTGAGCCTGGGGCAGAGAGCCACCTTTCCTGTTCCCTTGCTGCCTGCCAGCCAACATGAACTTCTGTTAGGACGGACTCGGGGAGGGCAGGGTGTTGAGCAGTCAACCAGTAGTGTCTGCCATGTTGGCGGTATACTGTTCTGTTAATGGAGGTCTTGGAGCAGTGGGACACCAGGGCTGAGGCCAGGGCTCCAGGAAATGTGGTAGAACCAGAGCCTGGAAGCAGGGGCCTTTGCTGATGTGGTTGACTTTCTTCTCTGGGTCCAACCTTCAACTAGAGACCATCTAGGTGAAAGCCACTCAGGTTGTGAGTTTCCATTCTCATGGCAAAGCTCTTTCATTAACACAGCTCCCGTGAGGGTTTTGAAACCCGAGTATCTTGCTAGTTAAGACATCTCGTGAGGCTCTGAAGCCAAGCAATTTAGGACAGGTTTCCTTTATCCCAGTGCACAGAGAGGTGCCAGAATCTCCTGGAGATGCTTGTTAAAAACGCAGAGTCCTTCGGGGACCTGGCTGACTCAGTTGGTAGAGTACGTGACTCTTGATCTCGGGGTTGGGAGTTCGAGCCACACGTGGGGCATGGAACTTACTTAAAAAACAAAACAAAACAAAACAAAACAAAACAAAAGTCACAGACTCCCAGCCCTCACACTCAGAGATTCTGATGTAAGGGGCCTGGGATAAAGCAGCTGAGGTCAGAGATGGGACAACCTCGGGCTTCTTTAGCGAGGCTCATAAGTAATTTTGAGGCCCAGCCAGGTTTGGGAACCACTGGTTTATGATTCTAGGTGCGATTAAAGCCATGTGAAGATGATAAGAAACAGCTGAGGAAGAGTTTTTAGTTAACACAGAAAATCCCTGCAAGGACACTGTTAATTCCTGTGGCATTTGGTTCCCAGGGGGATGTGGGGGATAGGAATCTTCTTAGATTCCTGACATTTTCGGGAGACCCACTGTTCTCTGTCTCCCAAGAAGTGGGGACCCTCTGCAGTTCCTGGAACCTCTCAAAGGGGTACTGTGAGGTTACCCTGTCCTTATGGCACTCATGGGGTACCCAAGCAGCCTCGCAGCGTGGGAGCCCCCGGGGGACTTGGTGTGTTGGCATTGTGTTGCTGCAGTAACAGGCTACCCTTAATGTAGAGACTTAAAACAACACAATGTTGTTCTCTTACAATTCTGAAGGTTAGAAGTCCGAGATGAGTCTCACTGGGCTACCATCCAGGTATTGGCAGGGCTTTGTTCCCTTCTGGGGGCTGAGGGAAGAATCCATTTCCTTGCTTTTTCCACTTTCTAGAAGTTTCCCACATTCCTTATCTCATGGCTCCTTTTCTCAATCCTCAAGGCCAACAATGGCAGGCTCCTGATCTCCCCACCTGCCTCCCTCTTTTCCTTTTAAGGACTCTCATGATTACATGGGGCCCAACACGTGATCCAGAATAATCTCTCCATCTCAAAATGATTTACTTAATCCCACCTGCCGTATGAGGTAACATATTCACAGATTCTGGGGATCAGGACGAGGACATCTTGGGGGCCATTATTCCACCGCCACACTTGGCAATATGGCGCTGCGAACAGTCGTAAAAGAAGTGACTTGAACTTTTATGAGTTCAAGAGCCATTCTCTCAGAAAATTGGCCTTCCTCCCTTGGGATACAAGAGTTTTCCTGGAATGTTCTGCTGAGGGCACCATTGCTTTGGGGGGGTCACACCAGTTCCAGGGAGGGTTTCTCCTTTAAGGCAATTCCCCTTTCCTATGGTTGGGCAAAAGCACCCGAACACAAGGTGTGAGACCAGGGACTTCCCTGATGGAAGGTCATTTATTGAATGTCTGTTTCTTTTTCAAACCTGGAGACAGGCTTTTGAGCATGGGGCCTTTGTTGCTGCTGTTGCTTTTGAGTAATCCACAAGATTTTAAAACATTGCCCTCATGGTCTATGGAATTTTCTTCTCTCTGAGGTTCTGCCCTATCACAGCATATCACACTTCTCTTTTTCTCAATTTTGTGATTTCTATTTCTTTTGTTGGAGCTGTCTACTGCCTCTGTCTTCCTTGGGGCATCCCAGGGGGAGCCGGCAGTCCCCCAACAACCCAGATCCAGGGCCCGATGTCCTGTGGGTCAGGTGAAGGTTAAAGAGGTAACGTACACAGAGCTCTTAGCACACCCTAATTCCCAATATGTGTGAGCTAATCTTGTGGGGTCCCTTTCCCACCTGTGGGCCAACTGGGTATCCAGCTTCTTTTGCTTACAAAAAGGCCTAAAAAAAGAAAAAAAATCTCAATTCCGAAATCCCGTCAGGAAACACAGGGAGATGAGAATGGCAAATAGAGTTTAGTTTATCAAAACCCCGGATGTTCTACAATTTTCAAAGAATTTTTGAAGTAGAAAGAATGTCAGTACTCAGCTTTGTCTCCCATAAGCTTGAGTACCTCCAGAAAAAGTCCTTTGAACCGTGTCAGTGGCAGAAACATCAGGCTGGGCAGGAAATCGTCTTTTAGAACCAGGCTCGAGTCTAATGGACAGATAACCATTGAGGAAAAGGGCAATCAGTGAAATCAAATGGTGGGTTCTCAACACCACCTTCACTTGTCTCCTTATTTCCTGGCATCTGGTGTTAGCCAAAGGGACAGAGGGACAACAGCGAGGACAGACTTCCCCCCACCACCCCCCGGGGAAAGGGATAATGCACACAGGCTGGCAGCTTCTCACTTAAATAGAACCCCACAGCTTAGTGGCAGCTGCCATGTGACAGATGACAGAAGAATGAAAAGGAGGAACCATGGTGGACAGTGGACCCAAATCAAAACCAGATATGCGTGGCTTCTACCACACACTACGAACTTTCCTAGTTCCTTGGCACTTGGCCTTAGCTGCTTATCTGGCCCAAAGCGAAGGTGAACTTTTCCAGGAGACTTTGATTTTGACTCAACACGGTCACTTAAAATGGATAGTATAGACCCTATAGAAGATCCAGCCCTAGAGAGCACCTTTTGATATTTGGGCTATAAAGATTCCATCATTCATTTTTTCGTTCAGAGATGACTTATTGCACATCTAGTATGTGCTTCAGAAGCTGACCCCGGAACAGGGGTTTGAACACAAGTAATTTATTTGGGGGGTGATTCCAGGAAGCTTCAGTAGGGGAGCGGGCAAGTGAGGCAGAGAAAAGGAAAGGCGGGTGGGTCGTGAAGAGCGTGTTATCAAGCTTATTACCACCATGGGCGACTGGGATTTAATATCACTGGGGATCTTTTGAGGTCAATGTTAAACACAAGTCTCAGTTTTCCCATCTGCGGAGGGACGAGAGTATGCCAACTCCCTTCAGGTATCCTCTGAAGGCTGTCGGGCAAGGCAGTAACTCCCTAGCTCTTCCAGCCAGTCTCAGGAGCAGCAAAGTGGGTTCCAAGGGCCGGAGGAAATATTAGGGCAGAGCTGCGATGCCGCTCGTTGGAAGGGGAGAGATCTGCCCCAAAGTGGTCAGGGCCAGGGGCATGGGTGGACATGGGCACCATTTGCTAGACTCAGTCTCAGGCGCTGGGAGCACACGGGGAGAGGACACAGCCCCACGGTCAAGGAGCTCAGGGTTTGCAGAGGACAAAGGTGTGGTTTATGTCATGAATGCGGTACGACGATGCGTGCCTGGGCAGAAACAAGCACATGATGCTACTGGGACAGGGTGTGAGGCAAGGGGTATAGAAGAAGGGTGGGGGCAAAGCTTCTTGGAGGGGATGAGGCTGATTCAAGGCTCACTGAATGAGGAGAAGGTGTATAGGAGAGAGAGATTCAAGAAACAAATATTCCAGGTACGCAGAGGGCATTTTGACAAATGTCCTTTATATTTTGTTTTTCATAGCATGCATTCTCTTTTACTAAGAGGAGCCTTTCTTCAGCTCTACAACCCCATCCGCCGTGCCCATTATTGGATGTCTAATGCACTCAACAAATTCTATTATTTTATGCTGGATGTATGGGGCTATCCGTTAATATCTGACAGTTATTACCCAGAAACTAAATGAACCTTGGAGTGAATATTTTCTTTTCCTTAAAAAAATAAAATAAAATAAAGAGAAAAGGTGAAATGTCAGAAAAAAGAAAAAAAAAATTTTAGACCATGAATCTTCACAGATGCATGGCATGCTTTGGAAAAAAAACAAAACAAAACAAAACATGAAAAGATGTGAATTTGAGATGGGGCTAGGATGCATTCCCAAGACCAGCGTGGATGTCTCCCAGACGCCTGCAAATGGCTTATCAAAGGCTCCAGCTGCAGGCCGGACTCATTTGTCAAAGGCCTGACATCTGATGACGTCATAACACCAGAAGCTCTCCTGGGCCTGGCTTAGAGAAGGTATACTGGGAGGGTGAGGTCGCACCCCAGCCGACCAACAGAATTCATTTTTGTCACCACGCTCCTTTTCTCTGTGTTGGGTGGCTTGATGGCATTGCTGTGGTTCATGGCCACTGGGGCGTGGTGGGGGACCAGATTTTAATATATGCTAAAAAAAAACCAACCCTAAAAAACAACAACAACAACAAAAAAACAAAAAACCCAGGCTAAAAGTGTGAACCAGCCTTGGACAAAATGATGAAGCAGGTACAGTCTATCTTCCTCCGTCCGTACTTGCCCCTTTCCTGCATTTCTTTGCTGGTTAAGGAGGTTCCATGGGTCTTGATTTGCAAAGGTTGACCAGATGTTTTTTCCTATGGGACTAGGGAATTGCTGTTACCCCAACACAGATGGATTTACATTTTAAAAGAGAACCGTGGGTGGGAGCAATGCTTAACACAAAAGAATGCCTCCATAATGGGGGAAATTTAGGCACAGTGGGAGATGGATTTGCTGGCTCTTTTCAAATCACATCAGATAGATGACTATCTTGCTTGCCAATTGTGCCTGCCACAGATGAGGCCAGATACTAATCTGGGGTGTTACAAGTCTGGGGGCAGGGACTTCTGGGGTGCTGATAACGTCTTGATCTGGGTGCTGATTACATGGGCGTGTGCAGGGTGAGAATTCACCCAATAGAAAAACGAATCGCATGGAAAAAGTTTATTTTAAAAAATCAGCTTCGAAGACTGAGAAAGGAAGTCTTGGTTCTGGGAGTCTCTACCACTTGCTTGTATCTTGTTACCGGGTTTTCGCCATACCAGCCCTCTGAGCTGGGTCCGATAACGGCATCCATTCTGTAGCTGTGGACACCAAGTCACAGAGAGGTCTGACCACTTGCCCAAGACCACACAGCCACTCAGCAGCAGAGCAGGGATTCCAACCCAAGTCTTCTAGCTGGAGAGACCATTTGCTCTTTCAAATGAGAAATGCATTGGAGGAGAGGGCCCCGCCCCTGCCGCCAGCACCTTAGATGGCCCTAGGAAAACGCTGGTTTGGTCCCATGTCTCAGTGGCCTCTGTGTTTGTCTGAGAAGAGATGATTGTCTGGACAGGAAGGCCTGGACAGGTGGCAGCTGGGGCTGGGGAGCTATGATGGGAAGGTGTATGTTGGGACATTCCAAGGGGTGACCATTCTCAGGACTTGGAGAGGAACTGATTGTGTGTGAGCCGGGACCCAGAGTGGCTGTGTGCTCTAAGGAGTGCAGGACCGTCCCAGGGCGTGAGGCGGTGTGGGCACAACTGGGGCATGCCAAGGGTCCGGTGTTTTTGACCTGAAATGGAAGGAGTCCAGGGAACCTTGAAGCTTCAAGAACCAAAGAAGTGGATGGGTGTTTCCGGCCTTCCTGGGCTTATAGCTGCAAAGCAAGGTAAGGAGACAAGGAAGGTGTATCCTTTGCAGAGATGGTTGTAAGTGTGGCTGTCATTCCCACATGGTCTTCTGCCATGTGACCTGCCACTCATCCACCAAATTTGTCTCCTGTCCTTTGACTCTGAAGAAACCCTGTGATACATTTCTTTGATCAATTCAACATGCTAGAAGTGAATTTGTGTCCATTCCGGGTGTAGACCTTCATTGGCCTGGTGGCTTCCTCTTGCCACCTCTTGAGACACTTGCTCTTGGGACACTCCTCCCAGAGCCCAGCCGCCATGTTATGGGAAGCCCAAGCCACATGGAGATGCTCCAGATGAGAGCCCCAGTTGAGCTGCTGGCTGACAGCCAGCATCGACCACCAGCCATGGGTGTGCGCCATCTTGGATTTCTAGCTCAGTCCATGCCACAGATGACTGCGGTTGCAACCGCATGAGAGACCCCAGTGGGAACCTTCTAGTTGAGTTTAGCCAGTTCCCAGAACCCAAGAGACAATAATAAGTGTTGTTTTAAGTTACCAAGTCTTAGGGCTGTCCATCATACAAGAATAGAACTGAAAAAGAAAAAGAAACAAGTCCCAAAGGACTGGGGCACTGGAGGCCTGCCGGGGTCCACCTGAGATGTCAGAAGGAGAAAATCAAAGGAGTCTTTGAGTGGAGTACAACTTGGATTCATAAGAACGCGGGGAAGACCAGGAGCCTGGAAAGAAGTTGTGGGCTTGGCTCTGCCATTCACTAGCCCCTTTGGCAAGTCACCACCTTGCAAGGACTCAGTTTCCTCATCCGTAAAATGGAGATGATTCATTCCCCAAACACAGTGTATTGTGTCTGGATCTCCACTGGGTTGGCAAAGCAAAGATCAACATACCATAGCCCTTGAGATCCTGTGCTCATTCAAGGATGAAATCAGGCATTGTTTGAACGTTTGTATATAAATGCCTGTAAGTACATGTTAATTACATGCAAATCCCTTAGAGCGGTACCTAGCACATCCTAAGCGCCCGATTTATGTCTGCTGTCACTATTATGGAATTTCTGGAATTTAATTCGATTCTCTGAACAGCATCTGTGCCCAGATTGCAGCTTCAAAAAGCTAATCGGGTACAACTACTTTGGAAAACTGTCTGGCAAAAAACTTAATTCTGTGCTACCCATGACCCAGCAATTTCACTTAGGAGGAACGGGTCCTCCTACCCACCCAAAGTCATGCACAAGGATGTTCACAGCAACAGCCCCAAGCTGGAGACAGTCCAAGTGTCCATCAACGAACTGATGAATAAATTGTGGAAAGTTCATTGGACAGAACACCACTCAGTAGTTCCAAAGGGTGAACCTCTGTTTCATGCAACAGTCTGGATGATCTGGCTGACAGTGAGGGAAGGAGCCATGCACAAAGGAGCACCTGTTGCAGGAATCCTTCAAAAAAACAGGCAGCAAAACTAATCGGTGGGGATGAAGGTGAGAATAGTTGGGAAATGTTGACTCAGAATGGGCATGGGGGAACCTCCCAGGCTGCTGGAAATGTTCTGTATCTTAACCCTTGAGGTTATCGTGCAAGCATATACACATATTAAAATAATCCAGGTGTGCATGTCAGGTGGGTATTATTCATGGTATGTAAGTTATATCTCAATAAAAGTGTAAATCCAAAGGCGGGGGGGGGGGGGGGGATCTCATTGTGGGCGTGGCCCCTGTCAGGGAACTTGGCACCCAAGAGTATAAGGGGTGGAGTTTCTAGGTGGGGAGTGTTTGGAAAACAATATCTTCTCTTCCGGGGGAGGTGGCAGGACCCTTAAGCCAGGGGGAGGTGGCAGGCCCCTTAAGCCAAGTGACTTTGGAGGGGGTGGGGGACTCGCCCCCTGGGGCTGTCCTGGGCTGTTTGTGGTTTCTTAAGGCTGTGCTGGGGCCGCTGTGGGGTTCCCCTCGAATTCCCAAGTTCCCAAGGCCCGAGCCCCTCCGTAGGCAGTGCCTTGGCCTCCAAGTCTGAGAAGCCACATCTGAAAGGCTTTCATGAAACCTCCAGTTAACTTGAAGTGTCAAGTGATTTCAAGAGCCCCACGATGGCACCCACCCCGCGGAGTGGAGACGCAGGGTGGACCAGCAGAGACGCAGGGTGGACCAGCAGAGACGAGAGAGCTCGTTGAGTGTGGGCCCCAGGGCCAGTGTGCTGGAAATCCCATTCCTGACAGCCGGACCGGGCCTGCGGGAAGCGGCCGGCTCCCTGAGGGGGTGTGGGGGGGCCTTGGACCAGGTGGTGGCAGCATGACTGGCTTTCCAGGGCGGGTATAGGGCTGGTTCCCCCAAAGTCCCCTGTTCCTGACCTCCTCTCCCCGCTGCCTAAAGCCCAGCTGGTCTCTGCCACTCCTAGCACACTCCGGCTTGGAGAGGGGGTGTTTCTCTGAGCCTGCGACACGTGATTTCCCCCTCCTACCCGCCGCCGGGGATCAAGGCGCCCCTCGGAGTCGACCATCCAAGCCAGCCGCAGCCCGTGCGGCCGAGCGCGGCGGCTTCAGTATAATTAATTTAGAAACCAGGGCGGATTTTATCACCATCTCTGCGGGAGCAGGTTTCCCCGCCGCCCGCGGGCTTCTCCGGGACAGCACCCCGGCCACGGGCCCCAGGGGCATCCCCTTCCTCAGCCCCAGCCCCAGGGTCGCCCGGGCCACCGGGGTCCCCCGCGGCGCGGCGAGGCCCCCAGGAAGCCGCCCGTCGCCGCCCTCCCGCCCGCGCCTTCCGTGCGGGCGCGGCTCCGGGGGACGCGGGGGCGGCCCGGGGGCAGCCGGAGGCCCGGGCACGGCCGCAGGGTAATTGGCGCGCGCGGGGTACCGCGTGGGGGCGGGGGAGGGGGATGTCCCTCGGGGCGCCGGTCCCCGCCACGGCCGGGTCACGGAAGCCCCCTCCCCCGCGCCGCGCCGCGCCCTGCCCGCGGCTCCTCCCGCTCATTAGCGGAGCCCGGGCCGGCCGGTTCGCCTCCTCCGGCCGCCAATTACCCGCCCTGCTGGCTCGGAGCGCGCCGCGGGGCTAGACAAAGGCGCGGGCGGCGGGCGGGCTGGTGGGCGGGGGAGGGCGTGGGGGGAGGGGAGGGAGCCCCGGGCGCCCGCGCCTGCAGAGCCGCGGCCACGGCGGCGGCGAGATCAGGGCGCAGGGCAGCGCCGCGTTCCGGAGCCGGGCGGGCGCCCGGGTCCCACGCCGCTCGCCCCCAGCTACTGGGCCGGGGCATCGGGTCCCCGGCGGTCCCGGGCGCCAGCCGCCCTCGCCCCGCAAAGCTGTGCTTTTGCAAAGTGCCGGAGCTGGGGTGCCGCGTGCCTCCCTCTCCGCGGTTCCCTAAATCTCTCTGTCGGGTGCTGACCAGCGACGAGCGGCCCACCGTGGCCATCCCCCCGCTCGCCGTCGCCGCCCCCGTCCCCCCAGGCCCGCAGGGTCCCGAGCCGTCCTCAGGCTACGCCGAGCAGGGAACCTGCGAACCTGGGTGGGTGGGGGGGGGGGGGTGCTGTTAGAGTTGGCATCGCGCCTAGGTGGCCGCGCTTCGGGTCATCTCCTTTGATGATCAGGCGGTTTTTTTTTTAATATTTGGAAACACGCCCTCGGAGACGAAATGATTTATTCACAACGCCACAGATTCGTGGCAGCGGCTAGGGCACAGTTCATGGTCTTTCAACATTTTAAATATCCCGACTTTTGCAAAGAAAAACAAACAAACAAACAAACAAACAACTCTACCGAAATGCTGCACTCTGGTATTTTCGGATTCAAAAGCCCATTCGCAGAGTCCTTTCCACCAGCCTCTTTCCATGGGAGAGAAGGCAGAGGGTCCGCGGACCTCCTTACCAGCTACAAGATTCTGAGGGTTGGTTTCTTTAGTTTGCATCTGGAAAACAATAGGTTAAAAAAATTGATCATCCGAATCTCTGATCACTATGCCAAATAGGAGGTTTGAACTTCCAGAATCGCCGCTCAAGGGGAGCCAGGTTTTGGGGGCTGAGTCTGAGGAGGCCACCCTGCCCTAGGCAAGGGCCGGGAGCCCTTCTGGGGTGATACGGGGAGCTTCCTGCTACTCTTCCTTGGTGTCTGTTCACGGGCCACTGAGGGTCTTTAAAAAGCCTCTTTCCCTGCTGCCCAGGCTCGGCCAGTGCAGGGACAGTCTGGGGAGGGGTCAGGGAGCTCTCGCCTCAGAGCACGCCTTTGGGATGAGATGTAGGCTGCCTCAAATGAAGACAAATGTCCCTCAATAAAGAGCCGTTCCCAAGGGCCTTCCTTGCTGTCTGCTGTCAGCCTGGTGGCTTAGGGCTCCTGACGTCAAGGTCTTCCTCCCAGCCCCCCAGGCCACTTAGCTTTTCACAGAGAATAGCCAGTGGGGACCTTGGCCGCCTCCTGCTCACTAACACTGGCCTCACAGACCAGGCGCTGGGCCAGAGAGAGAGAGAGACAGAGACAGAGACAGAGCAAGCTTAACCCTGTGGAAGCAAATCACTGTGCCCCTTGTCCCCGCAGGGGTGGGGGTGGGGGGGCACCTCCGCGTGCCAGTCCTACAGGCCATTGGTGTTTCTGCGGTGGTGGGGGCAGATGGGGGTCTAGTTCAGGAAAGGACTCTTGTTCATGTGGGCTCATTCCGAGGGACGCCTGGGAGAAGCTGCCTCACAAAGCAGCTCTCTGTCCCTGCATTCCCTCCAGGAGGTCCTCTGGGAGGGGTCCTCCCCACAAGCCTGCTCCAGCAAGACCCCCGCAGTTGTTAAAATGGGGAAATGCTGCTGTACTTCTCGGTAAACAGCCCTTACACCCCAAGTTCATGGCTCTCAGGGACGCCCTCCCCCCCCAATCCAGCATGGAAAGTAACAGCCCTGCTGCAGAGGGGTTCAGGACCCCGCCCCAGGCTGCTTCCTTTCTGATTGGCAGTGGGGAGACAGGTTGTCCCCAGACTGGCTTGGACCAAAAGTATTTAGGTGGCCAGTTGGTGACCTGTTGGTGAACTTGAGAGACTTTACCCTCAAATAGCCCTTCTGTGGAGGTTCTGAATATCTCTCCCATGATTTCATTGTTTTGCGTTCAGCTTTGGCCTCCCCTCTGGTCCCCGTTTCCAAGTGTTCTTCACATCTTTGTCTTTGCAAAAATTTTGTGCCCTGGGCGCGGGGCAGCTGGGAGGAATGGGAGCCAAGATGGCTCTTGTGCCTTCCCCAAATATACAAACTCCGGAAGGAAAACAGTGACTCTCAGCTCATCACTGCTTAAGGTTTCTGGAAATGGAGAGTAGGAAGCTGGCTCCACCCCCATTTGATGAATTTCCCCTTGGAGCTAGGCAGAGCCCCAAGGTCAGTTCCAGTCCCAGGAGCACCCATTTTAGAAGCCAGCTCAAAATGTCTCCCTGCCCCCCACCCGCCTTGGTTCTTAGAGGAGATGGGCCAGCTGGTGCCTTCAGGATTCACTTCCTAGAGGCTGCCCGGGATCCTTTTGTAGATTTGAGCTCCAGAACCCTCGCTCCCTAGCCATGTGCCCTTGGGCCAGTCGCTGGAGTTTGAGAGCCTTAATTGTCTCATCTGTATCCTGAAAATGCATGAAATAAAAGTATCAACCTCATAATGTTGTTGAGAGCATTAAATGAGCTTATGTGTATGTGTGTAACAAGGTAATTGCTCATTTAATATTGGTTGATACTTTTACTCTCCTTCCTCCCTTTTTCCCTCCTCCCTCCTTTCCTCCCTCTCTCCTTCCTTTCTCCTTCCTTCCTTCCTTCCATCCTTCCTTCCTCACTCCTTTTCTCTCCCTCCTCTCTCCCTTCCTCCCTCCTGAGGGAGCCCGGAAGCCCCAGAACTGTGACGCCCTGCCATACCGGGAGGCTGGGGGACGTGTGGGCATGGAGCAAGCCGGTATTTGATGGGTGCATGGACTGGCCTGGCCAAGGTGAGACCAGATGGGGTTTTGAAACTCATCAAGCTGTGATGGGCCCCAGCACCAGAGGACAGGTTTCTATTTATCCCAGATGCCCCCCAGCAAGACCTTCAGCTTGTAGGAGTGCTGTATTCTCATATCTACTCCCCTACTTTGTTCCTCTACTAATTCCACCTTGGTCACCGTGGCTGCAGTGGTGGCCCCAGGTCACCATGTGCAGAGGTTTCATTGATTATCCCCTTAAACCTCATGTTCCTGCTTCTTAGGAACCTGGGGAAAAGAAGTAGAGTCATCCCAAGGGTTAAAAGGAAGAGGGGGAAGAAGGACTTAGCATAATGTTCTGAGGGCCTCCGTTGGAACATTCCAGGTGAGAGAGGCTGATTCTAAGCACGCTGCCCAGAATGGCTCTGCCCAGTTCTTTCATACCGGCATTTTATGTATCTCAAGAGAATAAAGAGAATTATCCTTCCAGGGGGCTTGTAGGAAAATTCGTGGTGGACAGCAGGCTTGCCTCATATCAGGCCTTACTTACTGGAAACTTTACTTAATGGCAAGGTCCTTGGGAAGTTGGGTTCATTTGGAAATTGGAGATTTGGAAATTGGTTTAAATTGTTTGGAGCCCCAAATAAAATAAAACAAAACAATGGCTCTTTCCTTGTCTTAAACTCATGCATTGTCTTTATTGAATATCTTCTTCTAGTGCTGGATGTTTCCTCGTTCATTGCTTTAGCTTGATGGGAAGGTCCTGAAGTTCCTTGAGGAATGTCCTGAGTGACTTGTGGCGTTTTTAACATTGATGGCTGTCTTGGGACCATGACAGGTATCTGGCTCGAGCAACTTTCTCCTTCTACGCCAAGGTGGGACCATGGCAGGGTTGGGTAAGCAGTCCTTCATGGGGAACAGAGTCTCTTTTGTCCCTGAGAGTCATCGATGCTTTTGTCCTTACCCAGATCTTATGCAGGATAAGCATTCATCGGCAGAACGGACAGAGACATTCAAGAGGAGGAACGAGCAATTTAGTTTGCCTGGGTTAAGCGTCTGCTTTCAGCTCAGTTCATGATCTCAGGGGCCTGAGATGGAGCCCTGCTTGGGGGGAAAAAAAAAATCCCTGCTCAGCAGGGAGTCTGCTTCTCCTGCTCGCTGCTCTCTCTCTCTCTCCCTCTGCCCCTCCCGCTGCTCATTCTTTGTCTCTGTCTCTCTCTTTCAAATAAGTAAAACCTTAAAAAAAAAAACAGCAATCAAATTTCAGAATCACTTTGGCTCAGCTCAGTCCCCAGTGCTCGGGACGTTAACTCCTGCGACCTCGAGAGGAAGAGGAAGGGGGACAGCAAGGTTTCCTCAAGTGTTCCTTGGTGGGTTGAAGGAACCCTCTAGGAGAGAGAAGTTTGCCAAGCAAATGACTACATAAACAACTTTCCAGGGGGCCTATTTAAAATGCTCAGGGGAATAAATTGTTTTAAAGCATTTAAAAAACACCATTTACATACAATTAATATGTTGATTGCACAGTGTTCTTATTAATTCATTATAGCAAGGATTTCCACATGGCAAAACAGCTTTTCAATACTTAGCTTACTTTGTGATATAGCATGAACCAGGAAATTATCTATATATATTTTAGATATATATACATTTTATATATATATCCACTATATATAATCACACACGCGCACACACACGTCTAAATATGCAAAATTCACAGTCTTTGGTAATTCGAGTCTCATTCTTCAGCACCCACACACCGCCTCCCACAAATACATCCTCTGTCACACAAGACGGGACATTGGAGATTTTCTTTTACATTCTTATGACCCCAGAGCTCGGGTTTGTTATTACAGCAAAGGGCCATGACTGAGTATAGCGTCCGATAATCAAGATTTACTGTGTGAGAAATCCAGATGCCGTGGTTTAACAGAAACCTGACTTCTGCTGAGGAGGAGAGAGGAATGTTCCTCCAGAGAGTAGGAGAAGAGTGGTGGTTAGTGAAAAGCGAGAGCCCATGGAAGGTGAGGGAAAACTAAATGAGAAACCTACAGGAAGCTCTCATCAGGGAGGACCAAGAAGTGGGGACTTGACCTTGGGACCGCCAGAGAATAACAGGATGTTTTCGTTCTTCATTGCGGAGTGATAAGATACCCGGAAACTTGTTGGCTTGGAACAAAACCAATTTTATTCTTTTTCATGATTCCCCGCATTGTCTAGGGCTCTGCCGGCTGGATCTTCTGCTGGTCTTGCTTGGACTATTTCAGGCGGCTGAAGTCAGGTGGCAGATGGGACTGGAACGTCTGTGGGGGCTCCTTTCGCATGTCTGGCTCTTTAATCGGGGTTAGCCAGGAAGGAGGCTGGGGTCTCTCTCCACGTGGCCTCTCTATATGGCTAGCTTGGGCTGGATCCCAAGAGTGAGTGTTCTTCGAGACCAGGGTGGGTGTGCTTGTCCAGCCTCTGCCTACATCACTCTTACTTAAGCTCCCTGCGGGTCAGGCATGGTGTCAGAGTGGGAGGTGACTAGACCAGGGGCTGAAAACTCAGAGAAAGAGCCCACCGGGAGCCCCCACATCCCTGCCTATCACGAAGACCTACCATTTCTGGACTCTTAGAAGGTCCCATTCTGTATTCCCTAGCCACTTGTACCTTCTTCCCTCCTGCTCCCCCATCTCCGTGTCAGAGTCAGATGGAAGGAGTGGGGGCAGAAGACAGCACAGTGGTCACTGGTGACAACAGTTGTGTGGTGTGTGGTCATCCTCCTTCGCTACCCCGCCTCACCCCTGCAGCCTCACTTGGGACAAGGCTTCCTCACTGCTAAACTCACTGCCCCCTTTTCCCCGGTGCATGAAGGGTTATACAATATACAGACTGAGCAGGCAAGATGTATTTTTTTTAAGATTCCAAGTCAGATGTTTTAATATTTCACCGAGTCACTGCAGAAAGCCCTTCATTATGGGATGGAAATGCTTGGAAAATGGCCTTCTAATTAATGTGAAATGAGAGAGTGCCCCTCAGAGCAAGGGAGACTTGGCAACAGTGAGGGTGATGTCAGTATGCCAGCGTTTCCTGGGCGGGGTGATTGGACGGGGCCCCATCCCAGGATAGATTTGCCTCGCGGAGCCCATTCAGCATAAATCCTGCCACGCGGCCAGGCTGGAGACAGCAAATTGAGAACCTTCCACAGCTCGCTGAGTTACTGCTTCCCAGAAATTGCTGAAGCCATTGATCTCGATCTTTTTAAATCATTAAATGATTCTGGCATTCAGGCACGAAGCGGGGCTGCGCTTGGTGACCTGCAGAAAGCGGGAGCGGGGTGCGCGGCTGATCCCGGGCACCGCTCCTGTAGGGCACGGGCTCAGTTGCGTGCTTGCGTTATAGTGACCTTTACACCAGCGTGCAAGACACAAAAGGGCTCACTCAGTTAGCCCTCCCTCTCTCCTCTGAGAGTCACAGGAGAACAGTGCCTTTATGGGAGACCTGGAAAGCAGCTCCAAGCCTGCCCCGAGAGCCCGCCACCTCCCCAAGTCCCAGAGACCCTCACAGGTGTCTGTACTTCTGTCTTCTTAGGTGATTCCCTCATTGGATGAAACAATTGGCAGAGCTGTAACGGAGTAAAAGGAATTAAGAACCCTGCTTCAAGCTTGGATTGTTGGGTGGGAATAATAACAAGAATATTATCTAATATTTATTGAGCATTTACTGTATGCCAGCTCTGTGCCATTTTTTTTTTCCATTTGAACCTGACAACAAACCTATGAAGTAGGTACTACTATTATTCCCCTTTTATAGACCAAAGATGATAAGTAACATGTCCCACAGCTAGCTATTTTAAGAAGATTTGCTGCCCTCCTGGCCACATGGCTTAGTTCCGTGCATCTTATGATATTCAATTTAATCACTATCGATTGTGGGCCTGGATAATTCCAGCACTGGAAGAAGAGAGGGCCTAAAGCACAGAGAGAGAATAGAATCTCTGAGCTTGTAGGCTTTGCAGTCCAGGTAGGAGAGGAGAGCCAAACCTTTTGTGGAACCATTCCGAATGGTTAACCATAGGAAAGGCAGTCTTTTCAATATTGAAAGCAATTTGACTACAGTGGAAGATCGTGGGTGTTGGTGTCTCCTCAGACCCAGGTTCAAATCTCAACTCTGAGGTGTGGTTTGGAGCAACGTAATTAACGCTCGGAGCATCAGTTTCCTCTTCTGTGAAATGGCTGTGATCGAAGGATCCCGGAAGTACCATCCAGAGTAAAGAGTGACATAAAGTAGGCTGTCTGGAATGTTCTCAGCAAGTGTAGTCTTTAGGGGAAGAGCATGAGAGGCCGTGGGTGTGAGGTAGGAAATGATTTGGGGAAGAACATGAAGGGGGTGGAGGGCAAGGGGAATGTAGTCATCGTGGTTGATTTTGTGTCTGGTTGTGCACACACGCACTCATGAGCACACCATTTACGCGTGCGTACACACACCCTTATGCGCACTGGACAGGGGAGCTGGCAAAGCAGTTAGAGGTTGGAGAGGGAGGTTCAGTGAGAAAAGTTAGAGGAGCTGAGTGGTCACCTCAGTCCTTGACTGGGACCCCGGGCCCCACGCATCAGGGTTCTGGCTTCGGTTCACACACCCCAAGCCGCTGGCCTTCAGCTTCACTGAAGACGAGAGAATATTTTTAACCACGAATGAGGCCTCCTCCGCCCTGGATCGGGGCTATGGCAGGGTTCTGGAGTTAGCCCTGTAGGTGGTGGATGGACAGGAACGTCAGAAGGCTGGGTGGCAAGGGGAACCCTCTAGGGGTTTGGGACTGTGGCGATGAACTAAATTCAACACAGGTTTTCAATATGTTAACTCTTGATGTGACTTGACTTGTGTACCCAAACATTAATTTTGAGCCTAAAGGTTACTTGCGATTTCAGCAGCATTGCCAAAATGTCTCCCATGTGTGCCCCCTGGGGGGTTGTGAAGGATGGGGGTGGGTGTAGAGAGACACAGCATTGAAATCAGGATCTTTTGCTTTGTTGTTGGGAAAGCAAATTCCAATCCCTGTTAGTGGGATAAAAATTCAATGGTCAGGCCCACCTGCCTGGATCATCAGAGTCCAGCCCCCCTAGGCCCCTCCTCCGGCCTGCCCCGGGCATCTGGCCCGAGTGGCTAGGCCTGCGTGCGCCGGTGTTGTTGGACGCCTAGGGCTCCCTCTCTTACTGGAGGACTGGTACCCCGCCCCTGAGGATGGATGTCCCTGGGGAACCCCTCGGAGTACCTGGGCCCTGGGGAGTCTTCTCAGGACATTGCTGCCTTTGTCGGGGGCACTGGAGTGCATGGCTGCACGTGGGACCTGCGTGTCCAGCGTTTCTGGTTGGCCCGCCACCAGCAGTTCGAAGTTCTGCCCAGACCTCAAGGCATGGTGTGGGGGGTGGGGGGAATCGGGTGCCCTCTTCAAACTTCTGTGAGCCACAGCTGGTCAGAAAATTTCCCCCAGGGCCCTTTGGTCTGGGATGTGCCTGTTCCCGGAGGGCAGGGCTGGGATGGACCCTCCGGGAGCCGGAGCCGGAGCCGGGGCGAGGCTGGCCCACCTGCCCATGGGGCCCTGGGATGGCTACGACGTGGCTGGGACACAGAGGCCCTCGAATGCCAAGCTGAAGACTTGACAGTTGTTCGAGGAAGAACTATGAATCAGTCTCTTTGCGGGGGTGGGGGCCAAGTGGCAGAAACCCAAACCAAACGAGCTGGAGCAAAACGTAGAATTCACTGGTGCTGTGGATGGAAATGCCCAGACAGTAGCTTCAGACGGAAGGGCTGTTGCTGCATTTCTTAGCTGGCTTCAAGCTATGTGGTGGGCCAGATGGCAGCTACCCTAATGGGAACAGAGTCCTTACCTCTGGGAGAAAAGTCCCTAGGAGGGGTCTTCATTGACCAAGCTCATGTCAAACATGCAGTGACCTTGCCCCGGCCCGGAGTACCCTCACTGGCGGGCCAGGGTTGGGTCAGAGTCTCATGGATGGGGGCGGGGTGGGAGGGAGCGGTGGCCACAAGAAAGAAAAGTTCTGTCTCTAGAAGATGAGGCAGAGAAAAGCCATAGTTAGCCGCTTCTGGTTACCCACTGAGCTTTCTTTAAATAATTTTTTTAAAAGATTTTATTTATTTATTTGACAGAGAGAGATCACAAGTAGGCAGAGAGGCAGACAGAGAGAAAGAGGGTGAAGCAGGCTCCCTGCTGAGCAGAGAGACCGATGCGGGGCTCGATCCCAGGACCTTGGGACCATGACTTTAGCCAAAGGCAGAGGCTTTAACCCACTGAGCCACTCAGGCGCCCCATACCCACTGAGCTTTGTTAACTCTTGGTGAGACGTTGTTACTGAGGTAGCTCCAAGAGCTTCTTCGGAAAGCAAACATGCCTTTCACATTGCCCTGTGGAGGTGCCGGGGTGGGTGGGTGGGGGAGGTGCCAGGAGGGCCCGGCTCCCCTCCCCCCCGCTCCCCCACTGTGCTCAGCTGCATCCATTCAGCCCAGGCCATTTGCACTAGGAACAAGGGCTCTCCTTCAGCTGTCTGTGGCATTCAGTAAGGTCTCGTGCTCAGCCAAAGGGCCGCGCCTTGTCCACATGTCCAGAGGGACTGGTTTCATGTGTCTGACAAGGCTGCCTTTCTGGGCAGGAGGATCTGAAGGAGGAACATGTCTGCAGCCCGGGCACGGGGTGATCAATGCCCCCTCTGGAATGCGAAGATGAATTCTTAAAAGAAAAAAAAAGGCTTTCATCATTATTGCAAAGACCCCAAACAAGGGGGTTTTCTCATCCCAAAGGGCAGGATGGGGGCGGAGGAGGGGAGCTGGGGGAAAGGGGAGGAGAGTGGGGGCTGGAGCTGGTGACACAGACACTCGGCTATGAAACCTCTGGGGACACCCACCAGGGCTGCAAGCTCTTTCCTTCTTAAGCAGCCCCCGGCTCTGGGTTCCAGCCTGCATGTAGCTAGTTGTCTGCTAACCAGCCCCAGAGAATGGGGTTGTGTTTGCCTCGCCTTCTGCCCAACTCCATGCCCCCCCCACCCCACACCCCGTCTCCCTCCTTCCCCCAGGCTGCCTGGGCACAAATGGCTTTGTACAGCCAGGGACAAAAACGGCCCTTCATTCCTCATCCAGGCCTGGGGACAAAAAGCTGAGTGTGGCCCGGTCTGCTCTGGTTGAAGCAAGATGGCGCTGGTGGGGACCGAGAAGGCCAGGAGCCGAGGGGCAGGCAGGGATGGCTCCAGGGCACGAGTGGACACAGGGGACCACATGGAAGGTCTGTGTGACCCAGATCCATGTAGGGAGGAAGAACAGTAGTTGGGGGGGCGGGTTACTGGTGGCGACGTCCGTGATGGACTCTGCTTTAGGCCCAATCCCCTGGAGAGAGCCCCCCTGGCCTTCCCTCAAAGCTTTCCTTTGCTCAAATAGTATTAGTCATGAAGTCAGTGCACTGTAATAGTTAAGTATGGCCTTGGGGATCACATGGACCTGGTTTCAAAATCTGTGTCACAGCCCCAGCTATGTGACCTTTGCCTTGTCCCTTGCCCATTCAGCCTCAACTTCTCCCTCTATAAAACAGAAATAATTTGGGATGCCTGGGTGGGTCAGTGGGTTAAGCCACTGCCTTTAGCTCAGGTCATGATCCCAGCGTCCTGGAATTGAGTCCCACATAGGGCTCCTTCCTCAGCGGGGAGCCTGCTTCTCTCTCTGCCTCTGCCTCCACTCTGCCGGCTTGTGATCTCTCTCTCTCTCTCTCTCTCTCTGACAAATAAATAAATAAATAAAATCTTAAAAAAAATAGAAATAATTCTAGCATCTTTAACATGGTCAGAAGGACCAAATGACATGATCCACATAGAACACTGAGCAGAGTTTAGTACCTAGGAAGTGCTCAAGAAACCACGATCATTAATAATATCAGGACCTATGTTCACAATGTTAGATATTTCATGGGGTGGGGGCGGGGAATGAGAATTCGGGAAGTTCACTTTATGAATGAGTTGTGTCCCAGAGTTAACTCGTAAGTCTGGTTTTTGGACCAAAAAACGCAGTTCCCATAGAAACACTGCTAAGAAGAGTCTTGAGGTTCCCAGTCAACCCACAAAAACCGATTCAACTGTCAATGTACCAGAAATAGCTGAGCGGTGGCTTTAAAACATGGCAGAAAATCCTTTCACGCTCTTTCCATTGAGAGATGGTGTCTCTGGCCCCTCCCCTGAGTTCCGTGAGGTTGCGACGGCTTCAGTCCATAGCACGTGAGCACAGCGACGTCACGCGGCTTCACAGGCTGGATCCTCAAAGGCCATTGCAAGCCTTCTGCCTTGTTTTCTAGAATGTTCATTCTGGGAGGCCTGAGCTGCCGGTTAAGATTCCCGGCTACCCTCATGCCGCCATGTTAGAAGGAGAGAGAGAGAGAGAGAGCGAGACATGAGAGATGCCTGGCAAACCCACAGTCTTTCAAGCACTCCTAACCTTTTGAGTCTTCCCAGCTGAGGCCCCAGTCATTATGGGGCAGGGACAAGCCACCCCTGTTGTGCCACGGCGGAATTCCTGAAGTATGACATCTGTGAGCTTAACAGAATGGCTGTTGTTTGGCTGCCACTGTATTTTGGGGGCAGTGTGTTACACAGCTATAGCTGTTCAAAGCTCTGTGCCTTTGTAAGGAAGACCATGGCCACCACAGACTGACCGACAGTTCTTATTGACTGTTTACTGTGCACTCGGCTCCGAGCCAAGCACACCCTGTAGATTAACTCATCAAGTACCAAGTGATCTTGGTCATTAAATACCAATACCACGAACGGGAACTTTTAATTTTTTTTGATTTTTAAAAAAATTTTTTAAAAGAGTTTATTTATTTGACAGAGATCACAAGTAGGCAGAGAGGCAAGCAGAGAGAGAGAGGGAAACAGGCTCCTCGCTGAGCAGAGAGCCCGATGCGGGGCTCTATCCCAGGACCCTGGGATCATGACCTGAGCTGAAGGCAGAAGCTTAACCCGCTGAGCCACCCAGGCACCCCAAACAGGAACTTTTTAAAAAATATATTTATTTGAGAGAGAGAGCGAGAGAGCAGGGGGAGGGGCAGAGAGAGAGAGAGAGAGAGAGAGAGAGAATCTCAAGCAGAATCCCCATTGAGTGGGGATCTCAATGCAGGGCTCCATGTCATGACCCCCCCCGCCCGATGACCACCTGAGCCAGAATCAAGAGTTGGACACTGAAGGCAACTAGGCCACCCAGGCGTCCCCACAAACAGTAACTTTCCGCATAGTAAGTCTCTTATAAGTCAGTGCTGGGGCTTGAGGAAAAGCAGATATGAATTAGCTGGGTCTGAGGAGGCACATGGAGACTTTGCAGTGATTATGGATGGCCCTTCCAGACAATTTCAAGGGTTGTTAGAGATTGACGGCATTGACTCTTTATTTTATCTAATTTCACTTCAAAACTAACAGCCTTTCTTTTCCTCCATTCAGTTGTATCTGGTGCTCAATTTCACATGGCCATTGCATGGTTTTTAGCTGAGATATGGAATGGAGAGAAAGGAAAAGAGATCCCCTCCCCCATGATTGCTGGACAAGATTTGAGAGAGGATAGACCTAAAAGTGAGACAGAGACAGCCTGAGACTCATTAACGAAGCAGAACTGAAGGAAGGGAGGTTGCAGGAGACATGGGCTCTTCTTGACTCAGTACCAGAAATGGTGGAGATGTCCTGACAGAAAGCGCTGTCCCCGGGTGGTGGACAGAATCATGGGCCCCAATTCTTCACCCCTGCCTGCAGCCACGTGCTTGCCATGGCTTTGTCATGGGTGGAGTATATGTTACCCGTCCTTAACTTTAGGCTTGGCCTTATGACTTGCTGGGCCAATGGGGTGGAGGGAAAGGGGCAGTGTTCTGGTCTGAGCCTAAGCCCCAAGAGGCCTTGTGAGTTCCTACTTGTTCTTTCATGCCTCTGCCATCGCCGTGAGGAGAACACGTCCCAGCTTGTACTGGTCCAGGGAGGGGGCTGAGAGACTTGTGGGGAGCCAAGTCTCCCAGCCAACCCATGAACTTGGGAGTAAGAAGTTCAGTGTTGGAGGCTGCTATGAATTTAAGATGGTTACACAGCAGCAGTTGACCAGTACACTGATAATCCAACTTATTTACTCTGTGCCGCAAATGTGAGTGACTGGAGAACGTTGAGAAATGGGGACAGAATTATCCAGTTGACAACTGTGTCAACTGGACGGAATTATGGGTCCCAGAATTTGCTTCCCTGTCTGTTTCTGGTTCAGGGTTGACCATGGGAGAAATCTGTGTGGGATTTGGAAGGTGAAAGTGAAGGAGGAACCATTTCTGTGGTCCCATCACCGGAGCAGGACAGGCACCCATCCGCCCTCTCCCTTCGTTGGTGTGGGTGGTAGCCAGGACCGCAGCCCCTCCAGTGCCACCGGCCCTCCTCCCTGGGCTTCTCTGAGCGCCGGGGCTGCTGGGTGTGCGTGCTGGAGGGTCCCCCCATGTCTTGAGTTTTGAGGTGGTGAGAGATCCCCTTGGGTCTGAGTTTGTGTTCACAGATCCAGTCTGTCCCTGGCCTCCCCCCCGCCCCCACCTTCCTGACCATCTTTCCTTCCTCCTCTCTGGCACGCTGACCTCAGAGCCCTTGCTGGGCACCCACACAGTAGCCTGGCGTAGACTCGCCAGGCCTGATCTCCATAGAAACTCCTTCTCGGGGTCACTCAGGGCGCCTCTGCTTCCCTGTCAGCTCCGGCTGATACAACCAGTTAGACAACTGTACACAGAACACATCTGCGAGCTTGCGGTCCCTAACCACAAAAGCACCTGCATCGAAGGAACGGAAAGTCTCACCAAGGGAAAAGACAGAGCATCGAGAGTCAGTCGGAGAGCAGGGGGAGGTGGCAGGCTCGGCAGTGCCACATGGAACCATCCCCAGCAGGGCTCTCCCCGCAGCGCCCCCCTCCCCCCGCCCCCCCGCCCTGTTTGTTACCCTATGGGCCACTCAGAAGAGCACACGCCAGAGGGATGAAGATTACTGCTAGAAGCAGGGAGGAATTTGAGATGGATTTTGCCTCCGGCAGCCTTAGGAGAATTGATCTCTCCAGACTTCCAGGCAGGGCTGTTCCAAAGTCAAGAACTGGCCAGGGACCGGAAAACAGGAAGGAGAGAGACTAGCTGCCGCCCCTCCTCCTCTTACCCACAACCTAGATGTAAAACTAATTTTGTTCCTTCCTGCCCTCCTGCCGCCCAAGAACCTCCACCCCGCAGCCTCTGCCGGGGTTGGGCTGTGAACCAGGCAGTCCGCAAACACGTCCGATCTTGGCCTTGTCCCTTGGAAGGTTTTCACTTCTATTTTTTTATAATGTCAGTGTTCCTGCTGCCTGCCTTTCATAGGGATGCAGTTCGGCTACAGAAACGTTTTGTTTCTCCAAAAGCATTTAGAATTGTTTTGGCCTAATGCGTGAGATTTAAATCCCTGGGCTAATTAATACTAAGGCGTGAGAAAGAAATGAGAAAAGTCGGTTAAAATGATGGCTGGAAATGTACCAGAATAACCTGGTCTTCAGCATAGCCCTCGGTGCCGTCTAGATCAGAAGCTGGGGCTGGGCCTGTTCCAGATGTCTCCTCCTGCCCAGGTGGGGAAGGGACCCAAAGAAATGAGGGGGCGTGTGCGGGCATGGACCCGTGGTATGTGTGTGTTGTTGTGTGTGTGTCGTATGAGGGTGCTGTTTGCTATGTGCTTTGTGTGTGTCCCGTGTGTGTCATGTTTGTGTGTGGTATGTAGGTCACGTGTGCAGTCTGTATCATGTGTGTTGTGTTTATGTGGCATGTATTGTGTGTCTCTCATGTCTGTGTTGCATGTGTTGTGTGCTCTATGTGTCTATTGTGAGGTGTGTGTGTGTGAGACATTATTTTAGTATCAATTCCCTGAAGCTCAAGGGGCACGAAATGGGCTTTCGAATACAAGGTTCGCTGTCTTTGGCTTGGAAGGGGACATCTTCAGCTTGAAATCAGTGGGGTGTTCCCATCCACTTTGGCTTGAAATGGAAAAGGGTGGGAGTGAGGGGTGGGGTCAGGATGTGAAGCTTGACTGTTTCAAGTTTCTCCAAAGAAACTCTCTTCTAGCTAGAGTTGTTTGCGTTGGGAGGTGAACATTTGGGGCCCAAGGGAAAGGACATGAGAAATGATTTAGAAATGACGACACAGGGATGCCTGGGTGGCTCAGTCTGTTAAGCATCTGCCTTTGGCTCAGGGTCCTGGGATCAAGTCCTGCATCAGGCTCCTTGCTCAGCAGAGACCCTGGTTCTCCCTCAGCCTACCACTCCCCTGCTTATACTCTCTCTCTGACAAATAAGTAAATAAAATCTTACAAAAAAAAGAAGAAAAAGTGATGACACAGGGCTGTGTGGGGAAGGAAAATAAAGGGGCCTTAGGCCTGACACCTGAGTCCCAGGCAGGGGCCCACCATTCACTAAGGGTGAGGGTCTCTTTCCTTGGGTCACGAAAGGAGAGGTTCATAGATCCTGGCCTATAGCCCTATAGTACATGGGAAAGTCCCATGTACAAAGCCATAGGAGGAACTGTGGGCAGGAAGAGCCAGGAGACATGCCTGTGGACCCTGCTATGACACTGAACAGCAGAGTGACCTTGGCCATGTTCCTGGTCCTCTTTGGGCCTCGGTCTCTGTCTTGCTTGGGTTCCCCCAGAAGAGACATGGAAACAAAGATTCAAGTGCAAATAGGGAGGTTATCACAGGAAACACTGGCAGGGCAGGAGGGAAGTAAGGCTGGGAAGAGAAGGAAGCGAATAAAGAGAAATTGTCACTACCATGGGCAGCTGGAGCACAGTCGTCCTTCGACCTCTGGGAGATGGTATGGAACATGCCGCGGTGACGCCCAGACTAAGGCGAAAGGGAGCTGCGGTGTTTATCCACCAAGTCCTGCTAGTCACTGGTTGAGGGCTGCTCCTGGAGCGGCAGTCGGCATTCGTTCCTGGCATTTCTGGCTTGTTGCAAAGAGCAGGTGCCAGAGGCCCGAGAAAGTCCCCAGGCTGAGCTGAGGTCCCGGCAGCGGCAACGCAGATTGGACTCTGTGGGAACAGAAAAGTCTTCGAGCATGAAGGTGCAGCATTGACCGCCACTACACCATACTTTCTGCAAAATATGGAACTCAAACCGTAGCATCTTTAAAGTTCCTTTCCATTGTAACACTCAGCCACCTATAAAAGGACAGTTCTTTATTCTTTCTTCCCCACTGGCTGAGGAAATATGTGAGCAGTATGTGAGCCAAATGCTGGTCTTGAGGCTGGGGAGGCAGGCAGAGAGATGGGGGTGGGGGACAGGCAGACAGATGGGGGGTGTCGGGGAAAAGCCCAATACCAGGGGATATTAGAAGCCCGGGGTGGTTCATGGCGTATAAGATCCTGCCTGGAAGAGTCAGGGGAGAGGCAAGGACCCTTGGAGGAGGAGCAAGGATTTGTCAGGGGAACAAGGGGGAGAAAGACACTTTGGGACATGGCAGAATTGAGGAGCTAAAACTAGTCTGGGGTGGCTAGAACACCGAAAGCAAGCCAAGGAGTGTCAGGGAATGAAGCTGGACATGTACATAGAGTGTGCAGGGCCATGGGAGCCAATGGCAAGATTCCTTGTGAGACCCTGGAGGCACCGGGGAGCTTTCAAAAGTGGGCTGGGAAGTGACAAGGTCAGATTTGTCTTTCAGAATGATCACTGGAATCACAACGGGAGGGACTGAGATGGGAAGGTGGTGGTGGTGGGGGGTTGCTCAGTAGGCAAGTGCCTTAATGCGCTCGGGCTGCCTTAACAAAACATCACAGACTGGGTGGCTTGAACAGCAGACATTTATTTTCTCACAGTTCTGGAAGCTGGGAGTCCCAGATCAAGGTGCTGGCAGGGTTGTTTTCTCCTGAGTTCTCTCTTCAGGTTTATAGATGGCTGCCTGCTCACTGTGTCCTCACATGGCCTTTCCTCTGTGCAAGAGAAAGAGAGGGAGACGGAGGCAGGGGAGAGAGAGAGGGAGAGAGCGAGAACACTAGCAGTCTGGTATCTCTTCTTCTGAGGACACTAGTCCTGTGGGATTAGGGCCCCACCCCACAACCTCACTGAACCTTAATTAACCTCCTTATAGACCCCAACTCCACATATGTTCCCACCAGGGTTTGGGGTTTCAACATATGAATTTGGGGGAGGCACAATTAAGTCACAAGGTCAGTTATTGTTTCCGAGAGAGAGGTGATGGGGGCCTGAGTTGTGGCTGGGCACAGGCAGGAAGGAGCAGTCCTAGCAGACAATGGGGTGATGGGGTGAGAGGGGGGAGGGGGAGGGAGGGGCTGGAGGGAGCTCAAGGATTTTCTACAGATGCCATCAGTGCCCCCTCCCCCCACACAGCCCTCCGGCCAGCTCTGAGTTCACCTGCAGCTGTGGTGGGCAGGTCCCCGTGCACACTGACAGCTTCTCACCTCCTGTACCCACACCTTCTGGGCGCTCCATTCCAGACTTTCCTCTGGCACTGTGGGAGCCTTTCAGCTCAGGCAGTGGGCAGCCCAGAAGTTCCAGAAATTTAACATACCCAGAGGAATTCTCAACCAATGAGGGCTATTGAAAAAAAAAAAAAAACACAACAAAACCCAGCTTTCCCATCCTTCGACTGAAAAATTCTGAGGTGTGTTCTATGCACTTCCCCAGAGGGCCCTCAGCAGCATGGAGCCCCAGTTGTCAACATCCTTTCTTGGCTCTTCCTCATCTCATTCCCACCCCCTCACTTGGAATCAATCACCCAAGTCCTTGTCTCAGGGTCTGCTCTGGGAGAACAAGATGAATCCAGCTTGTCACAGGGCCATCAGAGTAACTGGGGTGCTAGGGTACTGTGGAAGGATGAGATTTGTTGGGGGGGGTAGGTAGGTGGTGAATTCAGGTAGGGCCATGTTCCAATTGATGGCAAGTCTGGGGAGCCCTCTGGTTGGCTGTTGGTGCTTGTGGTCAGAACCTAGAGTAAGAACAGGACCCTGGTCTACTAAAAACCACTCTCCCAAGGCAAATGACTTTACTGAGGTTCTAGACCACGCTAGGGGCACGGAGGGTGCCATGAGAGCCACGACAACAGCTCACCTTGCAAGAACCAAGTTCTCCCTGCCTGTCACCATTGTGGATTCCAATCCAGTCGCCCTCTGCCCCTAGCTGGGCTTCACTTCTTCTCTCTTCTCCCCTCTCCCTGTCCCAACTTCTAGTTCGTTCCTCACACACCAAAATATACCCTCTCACTTGCTCTTTCCTTAACCAGGAAAAGCAGGGACAGAGGCGAAAGGATAATGGACTATTTGAGGTGGGATTATCCAGGAGAAGAACATGAAATTATTCTGCAGGATGGGCTCCCAAGGGCAAGGGGTTGGGGAAGAACAGTGGGGGAGAACACTGGGCGAGGTGGGATTGCAGGCTAGGTCTTAGCTCGGTCTGATGCTGCAGGGGAGCTCCAGAGTGAGAGTTGTTCTTTGAGTTTAGCCCAGCTTGAGGTAAGGCAGCTGGAGTTTATGCTTCCATACCACTCAGTCTTTGACTAAGTGTCTCCCCGGGGAACAGAAACTCCCGGGCACGTCAAGTTCTGCATGTGTTGTGTAAAGCAACTCCAGAAACCCCAGGCCAGACAGCTAAAGAGAATTGCAGGTGTGAGGTGAACTCAGAGCCCAGGGAAGATGGGGAGGGCACACAGATGCCACCAAAGGCATCTGAAGGCATCTCAGCCAAGCATGGCCAGTGTGGGCCCATGGTATCCCTATGGATTGTTTTCTTTTCTTTTCTTTTCTTTTTTTTAAAGATTTATTTATTTATTTCAGAGAGAGAGAGAGAGAGAGAGAGCAAGAATGCAGTGGGGAGGAACAGAGAGAATGGGAGAGAGAAACTCAAGCCAACTCCACACTAAGTGCAGAGCTCAATGTGGGGCTCGATCTCATGACCCACAAAATCACAAACTGAGCTGAAGGTAAGAGTTGGATGCTCAACTGACTGCACTACTCAGGTGCCCCAAGGATTTGCTTACTATCACTGTGTAACAAATTGCTGCAAACTCAGAAACTCAAAACAACTCAAATTTATATTTTCAGTTCTATAGGTCCAACGTCCTGGTACAGTGTGACTGGATTTTCTGTGCAGGGTCTCACTGGTGGGCCCACATCAGGTGTTGGCAAGGGCTGTGGTTCTCCTCTGAGGCTTGAGGTCCTCTTCAAGGCTCACTGGAAGTTGACAGAATTTATTTCTTTGAGGTTGTAGGACTGGGGCTCCATCTTCTTATAAGTTGTGGGCTGGGAATCACTGTTTCTAGAGGCCTCTAGTAGTGCCTTGCCATGTGACCCCCACAGACAATTCTTGGGATGTTTGCTTTCTTCTAGGCCATTGGGAGCATATCACTCTGGCTTCGTCTTCTGCAACCAGCAGGAGAAAACTCTCAGTGCCTAAAGGGACCACTTGATTAAGTCAGGCCCACCCAGAATGATCTCAATTTTTGTCCTTTACTGTAACATAATTATTGGAGTGGTATTTCATCATATTTACAGGTTCTTCCCACACTCAAAGAAAAGGAGATCATACAAGGGTGAGAGTCACTGGGTGGGGGGAGGTATGCTGGGGGTCATTTTAGAATTCTGCCTATCAGCCCCTACATCCTTGCAGATATTCTTAAAGCTAACCTAGCAAGGTCAGTAGCATGATAGTAATGGTTTCAGACCAGTTGTTACTAGATTTACGGGTACTGGAAAATTCCTGGGCCTTGTCCTGGTCTGCTAGTAACCATGGTCATACAGTTAGTCAGCCAACAATTGGCAGACAGTACTTATACCTTCTTTGTTTCCTGAGAAAACCATCCATGTGAGACTAGCAGAGTGTATCTGGGAGACATGGTTATTCCGCATTAACCCTGTCTCTTGCCGTTTTTGGTGATCTCCCCCCACTAGCCACCGCCTTTTAAAAATTTATTTATTTATTTGAGAGGGAGAGAGAGAATCTCAAGCAGACTCCACGCTGAGAGTGGAGCCTGATGGGGAGCTCCATCTCATGACTCTGAGATCATGACCTGAGCTGAAACAGAGAGTTGGATGCTTAACTGACTGAGCCACCCAGGTGCCCCTCTTCCTGGTGATTCCTGAGGGCTGCTGGTTTGAGCAGCATGATCCACCATTACCTGAAGCCTATAGATCTTTATCTTCTACTCCCACTGCTGCCACCTCTTCCTGTAGTCCTGTTAGCACAACTTTGTGCTCCTTCTTCTGTGTCAGGAATCCAGTGATATTAAGTCCTTCTCCTCTGCCCCACCCTCACTGTGATTGGCTTTAGGATGGAGCTGTTCCTCCCATCCATATTAGTGTAACACTAGTTGCTGTGACAAATAAAACTTTCACATCTCAGTAGCTATCATAGCCCAAGTTTATTTCTATTTTGTAGAAGTCTGATGCAGATGTTTGTGGTTGGTGGGTGGTTCTCCTTCACATGATGATTCTGGAACTCAGGGTTCTTCTATCTTTTGGCTCTGCCATCTCATGGAGACAGTGCTTCTTAAATTCTAGTGGGCATCAGAATCTCCTGGAGGGCCCCAGATTGCTGGGCCCCACACCCAGAGTGTCTGATTTAGTAAGTTTGGCATGGGGACTAAGAGTGTACCTTCTCATGAGTTCCCAAATGATACAGATGCTGCTGGTCCAGGGGCTACCCTGGGAACAACTGCTCTAGGACTCCGGGGTCCTCAGTTTCTAGCTTAAGGAAGAGGAAAGAAAGAACACAGGTGTGCATCCTTTCTTAAATGCTTTAGTCCAGAGTGATAAACAATTTCCTTTCTCATTCAGTAGATGAGAGAGAGAATTAATCACATGGCCAGTCCAGAATACAAACATAGTTCAGAAATGTAGTCTTGGGGGGTTCCTGGGTGGTTCAGTGGGTTAAAGCCTCTGCCTTCGGCTCAGGTCATGATCCCAGGGGTCCTGGGATCGAGCCGCACATTGGGCTCTCTGCTCAGCAGGGAACCAGCCCCCCCACCTGCCTCTGCCTACAAAATAAATAAATAAAGTCTTAAGAAAAAGAAATGTAGTCTTGGGTTGTACAACTGGGTATCAATGACAACTCTATGCCATGCAAAGGGAGTAGGGACACAAAATTTAGTGGAACAACTAGCTATCCCTGTAGTAACACCCAAGTTAGAACTGTTTTGAATCAATTGAGTCTTATGGTACAAAAGACTCAAGAAGACACTGTCAAAGCTCAAAGACTAAATAATTTATTTTGTACCAGAGACCTCCATGGCCTAGCGATTGCCATGGGATGTGGTTTGACTATGAGCTGCCAGGCCCAGCTCAGTCCTATGAGATCCCACACTTCCACTCCCTGTTTTGAAGGACACATTTTTCTTCACTTTGCAGGAAGCTCCATCCAATTTCAGGACACAACCCCAAACCAATGACCAGACCAAATGGGCCATGAGACCTAAAAGATGCATCAGTATTGGTGTCTACCCCTAGATCACGAGGACTGCTGGGATTCCCTACTTCCTGCTGCCATGTTCAGTAACAGTGATGTCATTTCCATAGTCTGGGGGCACATGTTTTCACTCTCTCTGCCTCTGATTCTTCTCAAGGTACTTCCAACATTTGACGGAGCTCTGGGGGATGATTACCTCTATCTACCACCAAGCATCCAACCCATTGTTGGTAATACACAATGTTTGAATTTTCTCATGGAAGAAATGGACCTCCAATGATCCTCCCCTTCCATCTCTTGCCCCAGCATGGCTCCTTCTGGCCAAATGGCACCCATCACTCAGCCAGGTGGTCACTGCACAGAGCACGGAGCATAGAGTTTATGGAAAGATTTTCAACTTCCTATGTCTACAAGGAATTAACCACCCAGGAATGAAAGAAAGGCATGTTTTCAGTTCCCGTGCAGGGAAAATATTAAAAACACATAAAAATAGTCATGCCGGGAGAACAAGAAGAGCCACTTCTAACATGAATCCAGAATGTAAAAGAGTTCAATTCATGCTTAGAATTCACAGCACATCATCTCAGATAATGGCAAGACAGTCCTTCATTATTTCATTGAACACAGTTATTCAGCATCTACTGTATGCGCTGAGTCATAAGGCTCCCTGGAAAGCTACGACTGATAGGTTTATAGCCCACAGAAACAAAGTGGAAGAGAAATTATTAACAGTGACAATTTGGCTTGCTTCCAGATTACCAACTGATCATTTCAGAGGTTAGTTGCAACTCTGTAGTTTGGTCAGTGAAAATGACTCTAGTTAAAACCTTGTTCCTGGCATCAGAAAGCCTGGCTTTTGATCTCAGTCCTGTCACTCTGGCTGGGTGAACTTGGGGCAGGCCAGCTGTCCTTGCCAGCCCTGAGGCTCCTCATCTTGGGGATTCCTATGGTTCTTTTCAGCCCTGACATCCCCTAGATCAGATAGATTCCAACGAGAAACTTAGAAATGACCTCCCCTTTCCTACTTACATCATCCCAGCTAAGAACATGCAGATCAAGCCATGATTAATTTTATGGTTGAGACAAAGTCCATTTATAGGGTATGGAGGTTTAGTTAAGGCAATTGAAGTTAAAGTGACTGCTCTCTAAATGACCAGAAGCATATAAAAAGGGGGAATTTTGTGAACATGAAGAAAAGGAAATAATTGGTGACCCAGGGAGAGGAAGGAACACTTTCTGAACTACTGGGGATGAGGCCAGGAGGCATACTTATGTAGATAAAAGAAAGCATGTCAAAGGTGGATTAAATAATAATTCAAAAACCTATTTGGTGCTGGATGCTTTATAAACATTAGCTCTAATTTTAACCTCATCCCTGCAAAGTAGGTACTAACATCCCCATTTTATAGATGGTGGAAACTGAGCTGAAGATAGAGCTAGTTTTCCCAAGGACACCCAGCTGGAAATAACAGCCATGTCTTGCTGATTCCAGAACCTGTGTCTATTTTTTTCCCTCATACTCTCCACTGCCTCTCTGGTTAATGACTTTACAGTATTCGTAAAGCACAAAAGCAAGAATATTTTTCAGTAAAGATCAACAGAAGGAGCAATTCCAGACAGCAGGCCAAATATCATGCCAAGAGTTCACCTGCTAAAGAGTGAAACTTAGGGCAGTGGCTAGTCTTTATGATTGTAACCTAAAAAATGTACAAAAATATAAACTGCTATATTTATCCGTCAGTGATACTTAAGGAAAGAATATCAATATCGCAGCCAGGGATCTCAGCAAATGGTGGATTTCATATTTACTTATATAAATAAGTTTCAGCTTCCAGTTCTGGCAATACTAGGATCGAGATAACCCAAAAACCCATTTTCCACAGTTATCTATAAAGAAACAAATATTTATTTGAATGAGTAGATGTGTATGTGGGGAATTGACAGGGGCTGTGAATGAAAAGTGTACTGAAAACTGGGACAGGAAGCTTGTGAATGATGGTGTGAGTGTCTTGGGGGTGGAGAGAGACACTACCTCAGTACTCAAGGGTCTTAGACAATTTTATACCCATTTGTCATGAGTGGGAGCTAGTGCTTTGGGTCCTGTGAGGCAAGAGTTGGACCTGAGATATACCCATAAAGCTGGAACCCTCAGTGTGAAGGTAAGCTAGGAAAAATTCTGCCTGCTGTCTGGGAGGCATTGTCTTTCTCAGTCTAGGCTCTGAGTGGAAAAAAGTATCTCCTAAGAAATTTCAACCTGTATCTCATGAAGGTTGGGAAATGAATATATATTACTTCTGTGGTCCAGGAACCCCCAAGTGAAGAGATTGTTATAAAAATGATAATGAAACCCTTGGAGAACTTAGTAGAAACAAAACCCAAAATATGACAGGACACCACATAAATAAAGTCTTACAGAATTCCCACACATTAGACTGTGCTTAAGATGAGCTCACAACTCAAAAATACAAAGCAGTTGAAGAAATAATCCTCCATAAACAAGACAGAACAGGACTGGACACCCAAGAATATCTGATAATATAAAAACCTATTAGAGACTCTGATAGTTAGTTTTATATGTCAGTCTGACTGGGCTAAGGGATACCCAGATAGTTGGCAAACTATTATTTCTGGGTATGTCTGTGAGAGTGTTTTTGGAAGAGATTAGCACTTGAATCCACAGACTGAATGCAAAAGATTGCTCTTACCAATGTGGGTGGGCATCACCCAATTTGCTGAGGGCCTGAAAAGAAAATGTGGAGGAAGGGAGAAAATTGGCTCTCTGTTTGAGCTGGGACAGTTATCTTTTTTCCTCCTTAGACCTCTTGGGTCTCAGGCCTTTGGACTCAGACTGAATTACATCACCAGATTTCCTCATTCTCCTGCTTGCAGATGACAGGTCATGGGATTTCTTGGTTCCCTGATTAAGCAAACTAATTCCTATAAGAAATCTCTTTTTATACGTATTTCTCTATATCTTATTGGTTTGGTTTCTCTAGAAAACCCTAATACAGAGACCATAAAATTAGCATATTTACAATTAATAAAAATGTAGAAAAAGACAAACCCGGGAGGGTGGCAGAGAACCCAGACACTATGAAAAAGAGCATGCATATTTGAAAAACAATTAGATAGAACTAGAAATAAAAATATAGTTATTGAAATAAAAATCTCAGTGTGTGGTTAAATAGGAATTATTGAACCTGAGAATGATATCAATGAATTACCCAGGATGCTGTGCAAAGAGATAAAAATAAGAAAGGGAGGTAAAAAGATTTGAAGAATAGAATTAAAAAAGTCCCATACACAACCAAGAAGAGTTCCAGAAGGAAAGAACACAGAGAATGTGGGAGAAGAGATAGTCAATGACATAATAAGAATTTTCCAGAATTGATGAAAGACGGATTCAGAATGCACAGTTAAGTCCTCAGCAGGCTACGTAAAGAAAACCCAGCCACATCATGGTAACATTCTAAAGAAAGAGGGCATTTTAAAAACAGAGAGGAGAGATAGAGAGTCTAAGGAAGAACATTAAGACTGGCAGCAGATTTCTCACTAGCAATAATAAAATCTAGAAGACAATGGAATGACAGCTTCAAAATGCTGAGTGAACACAATTTAGTTAGAATTCTATACACTGTGAAATTATTGATTAAGAATAAAGGTGAAACAGACGTTTTCAGACAAACAAAAGCTGTCTACCACCTAGAGATTGTCTTTGAAAAGGCTCCTGAAGGATATACTCCAGAAAAAAGGAAAATGGTCCTATGAAGTACGTGTGCGATGCAAGTGATGTTAAATAAACAAGATGGGGGGTGTTGATTTGTGAAATAATAGCAATGCTCTCTCATTTGAAGCACCAAGCAAAATAGGACAATGATACCATAAAAGATTCAGGACTATGATTTGGAATAAAAGTACCCTAAGTACTCTCCTGTTCAGCAGGAGAGCAGAGCTATTGATTAACTGAACACTTTATGTCAAGTATGTATTTTAAAACTTTCAGAGTATCATGAATGGCATAGATATAGAATAAATAATTTCCAAACCACTAGAGGGGAAAAAGGAAAATAAAGAGAACCCAGGTAATCTAATAGAGGAAATGGAGGACAAAAGAAGCAGCATAGTAAATAGCACAGAATAAGATAGCATACACAGATACACCAAATCACTCACCAAAACAAATGGACTAAATACTCTGGTTTTGGGATATATGGAAAGTGAAAATGATTCTATAACTCAAGAAGTATGTGGCTCTGTTAAAAGGTAAGACAACCCCTTCTACCAAGCACATTCATATCGATTCTGAGCAAAAATCTAGTGACGCCAACATAGTGTCACTAGATGGGGTGGGGGGTAGGGAAACTAAAAGGAGAATGCTACAGGACTTCTGTTGTTTCAGGGGAAATGTATCTATTCCAGTTGTGCGCTTACATAAAAATCACTCCAAAGCTTAGTGACTTAAAATAACTGCAATCATTTCATTATCTCTTGTTATTTCTGTGGGTCAGGAGTTCTGGAAGGGCTTGGCTGAGTGGTTCTGGCTTGGAGACGCTCATGTGGTTACAGTTAGCCTGTGGCTGGAGCTGGAGTGGCAGAGAGCCAAAGCCACTGGGGGCTGGGTCAGGCATCTTTCTCTCTTCTCATGGTCTCAGGGCCTCTCCACCCATGTGGACTATTTGGGCTTATAGCATGGCAGACTTGGGGGTAGTCAGACTACTTAAATGATGGTTCAGGGCCCTAGCACAAGTGATCTAACAAACGAGGTAGATGTGGCATCACATTTTTGACCTATCCTTGGAAGTCACAGTGTCATTTCCAACACATTCACGTCACATTTGAATCACAAGTCCACCCAGATTCCAGGGGAGTGGATAGGACTCTTTCATGATGATAGGAATGTTACAGTCCCATGGTAGAACACTAATGTGGGATGCAGAATTGTATGTGGAATGGAGGGACGTTGTTGGAACCTTCTTTGGAAAATACAATTTCCCACAGTATGGGTGTTGGTAAGCTGAACGAATTGATTAAAGAAGTGAGGATAAATAAGCTAGAAGTATCACCAGAGGAATAAACTTAAAATGTAGCTTGTAAGCTAGCAGAGAAATGTGAAATTTTCCATGAAAGTCAGGACAGAAAAGAAAACAAACACAAAAAGAAATTATGGCTACTAGAAAATGGGAAATAAGGCAGTACAGTGAATTCATAAAGGTAATTACAATAAATATAAGTGTGCCAATCTCACAGATCAGGACCCAGCCTGCTAGTGTTTGCTCTCAGCTATTTTGTATTCTTAAAGAATACAGAATAGCAGCAAGCAAACGAGTGGAAAGACAGATATGCCAGGAAAGAGAAATCCACTAAAGCTGGGGTACTAATTTTACTGTCTGACAAAATAGAAGTCAAGGCAACAGACATTGAAGTTAGAAAAGGGGTAATATATACCGGGAAAAGGAATACTAGTTCCAGAGTATTTAACAATGATGAACACATGTTTATTTCACATAGCAAAATGTATGAAATGCCTACAAAATTCTAGGCATTATTCTAGGTTTGAAGGATACATTCCCTGTAATTAGCAACATAACGTCAGGTCTTTAAAGCAACAGTGGGCAGAACTAGAAAACAAAAGAATTAAGCCAGGAAGCGTAAGTAGAGATTTTAAGATTTCTGTCTCTGAAAACTAATAGCTCAAGAAGACCAAAAAAGGCTATTGAAGATTGGAGCCACACAATTAATGAAGTTTTACCTAATGGATTCAAATAGAATTTGAGACTCAGCAAACAGATTACACATTCTATTTGAATGGGCATGGCACATTTACAAAAAAACAGGATGTCACCTACCAAAAAGGCCACCTAAGTGAATTCCACAGCCTCAGCATCATACAAGACTCTCTCCCTTTACCTTTCAGCCCAGAGTCTTCTCTGCACCAACTTTTGGAAGGCAAAGCAGATGTTTGAATGACTTTTTGACTCTATTCCCTGCAAGAGTCTGTCTCCCCAAACAAACCAAAACCCGAAGAGCAATAACCATGTCCTGTAGCAATGAACTGGACCGTCCCTATTTTTTCTAAACAAGAGTAACTTCTGTTGGCAGGGACTCTCCCTAGTTATCTTCAGTTCTGGTTTTGCCTTTGTTCTGGGTTTCCGCGGGAGAAACAAAATGGTGCCAGGCCAAGAAAGAGAGTTTGTTCCCCTGTGCCCTGAGTGGAGCTTTCACCCCTACCTGGCTTTCCTGGTGGTTGCTTGGGGTGACAGCAGTGTTTCTGGTGGCAGTGAGGGTTTTCCTTCACAGCAAGCTAGACCTTCCCACTTGAGAACAAGGTCATGGGATTTGTGAACTGCCTCAGTCAGAGACTGCCTCTCACCTGCAAGGCTTTAGGAGGCAATTCTGCCATCAGCTTCTAAAGGTGTCACCAGAACTTCACCAACAGAAATCCGAAGCCTCCAAACCAATGCATCTCAACTTTCGTTAACAGGGAGGCTGTCTTCGGAAAGGCCTCTTGGGTTCAGTGCCTGCCTCGAAGTGTTGACATCAAAGTTCATCCTTGTCGTCAAGTAGTTTCCCACTGAGGACAAAATTGTAGACCTAAAATCTATCCTCAGTTTTCTTTCTTTCTTTCTTTCTTTCTTTCTTTCTTTCTTTCTTTCTTTCTCCTTCTTTCCTTCCTTCCTTCCTTTTTTTGAAATTTATTTTTTATTTTTATTTTTTTTTAAAGATTTTATTTATTTATTTGACAGACAGAGACCGCAAGTAGGCAGAGAGGCAGGCAGAGAGAGAGGAGGAAGCAGGCTCCCCACTGAGCAGAGAGCTGGATGTGGGACTCGATCCCAGCACCCTGAAATCATGACCTGAGCCGGAGGCAGAGGCTTTAACCCACTGAGCCACCCAGGACCCCCCCGCTTTTTAAACTGCTTTGTTGAGGTATGCAAGATGTACCCAAAACTGTATATATTTAATGTATACAACTGGACGTGTTTGGGAGATAGGTACACACCCATGAAACCTTCATCACCGAAGGTGCCAGAAATGAACCCACTGCCTCTGAAAGGGTCCTTTCACCGCCTTGCTTTTCTTTCCCTTCTGTGCGAAGAGTGCTTAACGGAAGGTCTACTCTCTCTGTGCATTTTTAAGTATACGATGCAGTGTTGCTAATCACAGGCCCTGTGTTGTGCCCACTTTTTGTAATTACAAGATTCTCTTCATCTCCATGCCCCAGACGTACCTGGGGCGGGGGGGCAATTTTCCCAGCGCCAGGGCTGAGCACTTCTTTTTCTTTCACCCAAATGTTTATTTTGGAAAAATTTCACAAATATATGCTCGTGTAAAACACTTCAAATAGTAGTACCCGCCCCCCCATACTTTTATTCTAAAAAAAAAAAAAGAAAAAGAAAAAAGGAAAAAGGAAAAAGGCTGATCCGAAAGCTGAGGCAGACAAACAGAACTTCAGAAATCTACAGGATGACTTCTGTACTTATTCCTGGATAGCAGCCTTTCAGACATAATTCTCAACTCTCACCCACATATTTAAAAAATAAATGAGTCTTTTGATTGGCATTTGGAGTATTGGAACCTGAACCCCGGCTTTATTTTTAAAGCCTGTTCCCATTTGTATTCACAGGCGAGCTTTGCTCTCTGGCCCCATCCTTGCCTTTTGACATTTAGGTGTTACCCGAGGTAATAAGAGGCCCAGATTTTACTCTCTGAAGTGGAGATGGGGTACCTCCAACCTGCTTCCTGGGTTACCACTCAAGGGTTTTCACATGTACAGCTCTGTATTTAATGGTATGTAGTAGTTAATTTGGCTTCACGTTTGCAAACGCCTGTAAAAACGATCGGTTTTTATAGAAGCTTCTTGTGTGTGGACTTCGGCTAATGCATTCATTCCCATGACTGCGGTCTACTTGCAGTGAGCAAGGCGTCTGCGTTTATGGCCCTGGACCTCCATCCACGACCTTCCTGGTGGGCGTGGGCAAAATGTTCAGGGCCATTTCTCTCCCCTTCCAATTGTTACCTTGAAATTTTTCAAATCTTTAGAAAAATAGAAAAAGCATACAATGAGCATGCATACACCCTACATCTCAATTCCCTATTATTTTTGTCACATTTGCTTTTCTGTCTGTCTGTCTGTCTTTCCCTCCAACCACTCAAAAGTAATTTGCGGGCAACAGGACAGTTCACCTCTAAGTATTTCAACTGTTTTTCCTCAAAACAAGGACATTCCCCTTCATGAGCACAAGACCAGTCTCACATCGAAGGAATATGTAGTGATACAAAAATATTGCCTAATATATCTCCATATTCAAATTTTGTCAATAGAGCCTCAACTGTACTTTGTAGCATATTCCTTTCCTGATCCAGAATCCAATCAAGGATCAATATTGTATTTAGTCGTCATGCCTCTTTAGCCTCTTTTAATCTGCTTCTTCAAGGAGGCTGGTTCCTTTTGATGGGAAGTAGTATCCAAAAGCCAAGAGCTAGGTGGGCTCATTCAGACCGAGTACTCCTAAGCCGGGATGTAATGGTTATTGAGGACACAATGGCAACCCACTATTAATCAGAATTAATAGTAATTAATTAATTAATTATAATTAATAATAATAATAATTTGTGCCCCATCTTCTGCTAACTCAGAAAGGCAACCTAGGAGTTCCCAGGGAAGGGTGTGCTAGGTGAGTTTGGAGTCACACAGACGCAGATCTGATCCCCCTCTCCCCCTGACACACAGGGGCTCCAGAAACTTATATGAAGTCACCAAGCCTGTTTTCTCATCATTAGAATGAAAAATCATTGTGCTAATTTCACTGTGTTGGGGTTTAAGATTAAACAAGGTAACAAGGCCAACCTGTCATCATGTTCATTTATTCAACATAGATTTATTGAGCGTGCCTTCCACTAGGCTACATGCTGGAGATACACTGGCGCACAAAGCTAGAGCAGGCTTCCGGTTCTTACAGAGTTTACCATCGAGTCGGGGGACATCCACCCAACGTCTGTCTTGTTCAGGTTATAATCCTCCAGATGGAAAGGCAGACCCTTTATCTTACTCATTTGGGTACCTTTGAGGTCTGCACGGTGTCTGGGCACACAACTCTGGTTGGACTCTTTTGGAACTGACTTTAGAAACAGCCAACCCCAGGGATTTCTTGGAAGCTCTTACTTTATTTGGATCCTTAAAAGCATTCTCAAACTGAGTCTTTGGCAGGTGAAATCTGAAATGAATCTCTTTTGACGAGTAGTGGGGCTTACGAGGATTGACGACATCCACCAAAGATTTTCCAAGAGATGGCAAGTGAAGTCCCACGTTCTATTAATCAGTCAACTGGCGAATGTTTTCTGAGTGCTTCCTATGTTTCCGACACTAACATTTGAAATGTAGAGAAGTGGAAGTCTCCGTCCCATGTCTCAAAAGCTTAGTTTGACAGGGGAGACAAGAGGAGTGAGCACACACAGTGCCCTGTGATGGTGCAGGAAAGAATATTCTTCATAGGAGAAGTCAGAGTGGGACCAGGATGACCATCAACTTGCCCATAGATTCAATCAAGCCTTGTGGGGTGTTGCAAAGTCTTAGGTGAAGGAGGGAAGGATGGGTAGGTAAGTCATGGGAACCACCTGAGCAACCATGTGGACATGGGGCTACAATTCAGCTGAGCAAACGTTGCCTTGTGCTTTTTGCCATGTTCAGGAAAGGGTGACCCCTTACCAGATGAACCACGGGCAATTTGCTCTAGAGCACCGCATCCTTGCCTATCTTTAAACCACTGGTTAGAAGAAGGACATGGAAGAATGCTCCTGGGGCAGTTTACGAAGGGATTAGCAAAGGCAAGGAAATCGAGCACCAGCCGAAATAGCCCCGATGAAGCCACCCACCGCAGTGGTGGAGAAAGCCAAAGGCTCTGGAGTTCCAAGCTGGCATGGCAGGGTCTACCTGTGTGACCACAGGCAAGCTATCTGACCCTCTCCGGAGGCTCAGCTTCCTCCCTTGGCAAACGTGGATCATGACATCCACCTGCCTGGTGGTTGAAGTGGAGTAATACATGTTGGGTGCGATCACGCTTCCCCAAACTTGCCAGAGGCCCCAGCGCATCCAATGAGAGATGCCTTCCACGGCTTCCCGCCCACACCCCGTGTTTCCCCAGGAGGCCTCAGAGCTCAGCATCCACGCAGGGAGAGGAGACCCCCGGGCTCCATCGCCCCCACTCCTCCCTGCCTGAGAGCAGATGGTAAGGAGAGCAGACAAAGCCAGGCAGGAGAAGTGGCAACTTGCTCTTGAACGGGCTGGCAGCCCCCCTCCCCTCCCAGCCTCACCCTGGGCTGGGAGCGCGTGCTGGGAAGAGGATTAAATCAATGCCAATTCACATCTCTCCAGAAGCTGGCTCCCTGATCCGAACTAATAAGCAAATCATTAGTGAATTAGGGCTGGGGAGGGCTCGACACAGCGCTCCTTAACTCCAGCTGTAAGACAAGCATAAAAGCCCCAACCCCCTTCCTTGGCGACCTCAAAACGCTCACACCGAGGAGATTTTCTGTGTTAAAGCAGCGAGCAAGTTCTCAACCCCGCATTGCCCGGCCAAGCCCCAGGATCCTTGGGGGACCACAGGGGGCAGCCAGCACTTTTTCCCCCTCCGAATGCTGGTAACCAGACCCTGCACCACAAAACCTCCCCTCTCCCACCAGGCCGCTAACCCTGTGTTCTCTGCCGTATCAGGGTCCAGAGGCCTTTGGAGCCAGGCATGCCAAGCTGTGTCCCTCCCTCCCCCGCCCTGGGCACAGACTTGGCCCCCTTGCTTATTTCCCGGTGAAAGCCCATTATCTCTCATTTACATCTAAACTAGCTTTTCATACTATTTTAAAGGCTGCTCCTCCCCTTCTGTAATCTCCCTGCGAATGAATTAAAAGTTGATTCTTGAAACGCACAAATCTTGGGGGCAGTTTCTTTTTCCTTCTTATTTAAATCATATGCTGTTTTGGACTAACCCTTTTATTTCCTCCCAATTATGATTTCTGGTGTGTTTTCCAGAGCTTTACAACATGGCATCTGATTATACACAAAGCTTCAGAATAAAGCCCTGTTTTTCCCTTCATTAACGACACAAAGGATGGCTGTGTGATCCACACAGCACTTTGTGATTTAATGCAGCTTTACCGTCTAAATCACACCCGGCTTGGGCAAAGCAGATTTGGGAGTGAATCAACGCATTTTCTTGCTGCCAGGAGCTCCCTTGCAGATTCCAGCAAATTCTTTCACCACACGGAATTAGCATTTGATTAAGCTCTGCAGACACGTTCAAACTTTTACCACTGAGCGCCGGCAGGGCTGCGGTAATCTCCCGAGAGGGGGAGGCACCAAGAGCAGCCGCTGCTTCTCGTCCCCTCCCCCGCCCCCAATGGGGACACTCCGCAAAATTGTGGGAGTGGTGGGTGATGGATGAGCTGAGAGAGGGGGGTGCCGGAGAAATGTGAGGGCTCCTGAGAGAGCAGGGTGGGGGGCTGATGGGAAGAACATCAGATGCGTGCCTGTGTGGCAACCATCCTTTCTGCCCCAAACTGGCACTAGACGGGCTCTCAGCCAGTGGGCTCAGCTCACCACCGAGGCACTTTGATTGCACGATTCTCTGGATTCTCTGACACAGGGAGATGGGACCTTCCAACAGAACCCCCGCCCGGCCCCTGGTCAGAGGGAGTGGGGAGGGTCTCCGCCAGAGCTCCTGCCCAGCCCTGCGGTCCCGTCCTCGGGATTCTGCTGCCCCTCCCGGCCACCTCCACCCAGACAAGCTCATGATTCACTTCCAGCAGAGCTGCGAGTAATGCCTCCCAACAGCCTGGGTTTAAAATCTCGTCCGTTTCCATTATGCAAATGTGAGAAACGGAAGTTTATCAAACTGGGGCTTTGTACCTAGAAAGCGGGTGTGCCAGCATGGGGGGGGGGCTATAAAGGCTTTATTGCCACAACTTTGGGGTGATTGCTTCTCTCGCAAATGCCAGGAGCACGATTGAATTATGCAGGTCTTCCCAAACAGGTGGCAATAAAAACTTTACAACCTCCCACACCATCACATATTTTGTTTATGCCTCTTAGGTGTCTTATTTTGTTAGAGGATTTTTTTTTTGGACCCTTCTGTTACTATGGAAACGGGAATAGGTGGAGTTGGTTCCAGGATACCTTTAAGGCAAACACAAGGTAGATCTGTTGTCCTCGCATGCTCTGATTCTATCCTCTGTTCAAGGAAATAGCTGGGTTTCTAAGTGACGACAAGAACCGATGAGCTCCGGAATGTCACGGGCATTCCAGAGTCCCACGGCATCCCTGTGGGGGAGAAAAGGAACGTGAGAAAAATGTCCATTTTACAGATGGTGAAACAGGTATGAAAAGCGTCTTTCCAAAAGTCAGATAGCAACTTGGCCACACCGGAAGAAAAGAGAAAGTGCAAAACCAGTGTATTGTCCAGGGACCTATTTGTCCAGGGTCCTCCTAGAGCTACAAAACCAAAAATCATGCCTGGATTTTGGTAACCTGAGGGGGGGTCAGGCTGTAGTGACATCTGCTGGCAAAAGTGGAACTGGCCAACGCAGGTTTTTCTGTTGCTGGCAGCTGCCGGGCCAGGAGCCAGTGATCTCTGTCCCCGGCGAGGGCTTGTGGACGGCGGGGCGCGGTGGGGAAAAGGGCTTGTGCAGCCCCTTCTTAATGTGATATGGAAGATAGGCACGGCTGGGTTAGGGTGGGAAGGGTACAGACGCCAACAGTCCCAGGTACCCCCTCAATTCCAGGGCGGTACAATTCACCAATGGCATAGAGGACATACCCGAGATGGAGCTTCTGGGTTCTGTTTTCAACGAGAAGAGGTTTTCTGATTTGGGTGTCCTGTTGCGCTCTCTTATTCGGGGGCAGGGTGGGATTCCCATTCCTTATGGAAGAGGGGGTGAGGAAAATGGGTAAGGGGGTTAGGAAGAATCTGAGAGACACCCACTGAAGAAGCCATCAGCAACCACAGAAACGAGGGGCTCCTGCAGAGATTTTTTTCCTGGGGTGCCCCTGTGTAGACAAGGATGTCCCCGCCTCAGAATGAAGAAGTTGGTCTAAGAGGTTACTGGAGACGGGGAGGAAGACCTGGCCTTCACAAACCCTGGAAAACCTTCTGTATTGGCTGAGCTTTGGTCTCACCATTTAAGGAAAACAAAATGTAATGCTTGTCTAAGCTCTTTCCCTCAGGGATGTGTCATAAGTAAAAGCGTGATAAGCTTCAATGTTTGTAGAATTTTACACTCAACTAAAGGCTGTCGTGTGTTTCTGTCCTGCCAGACCCATCGCCTGGAGATCTCTTCTTCAGGGAAGTCTTACCCCCGACGATCTCAGAGGACACTGCCAGCTGGGGCAGAATTTGTGGCCCCTAAGTGACAGGCTAGGTACACAAATGGAATAAGCATTTAGAAACTTAATATGACAGAGTAATTTTACTTCAGTCAAATCCAAGTACTCTAACTTGGGGCTCATAAAATTTTATTTTATTTTTTTTCCCTCAGGAATTCATTTTTCTTGTATTTGACCAAAGATTTGCCTGTGACAGATTGGGGAAAAAAAAAAACACAACAAAATCAACAACAGGTCCCTCACCACAGGAAGTCTGAGAAGCACTGTTCTGTGGGGTCTCATGGTCACCCTCCTACAGCATCCTCCTCCTGGAAGCTTTCTCAGTAAATTAAGTTACGAATTCTCGGCACAGAGCCCAGCTTGGCTTCGAGGGGTAGCTGGTGTAGGCCAACCATAGCGCTGCTGGTGCCGGAAGTCGGGGCCGTCCTGTTCTCTCTGCCATGCCAGGCCACACCTGGCTCCCCAGGCACCCTGGGGACCCCTCCTCCCCATCCATCTTCTGATGCTTGGAAAGTGCGAAAAATAAGCCCTTCTCAGCCCCTCTTCTCTTTTTGTCCTAAGTAAACCTGATCACATCGTGGAAGCCTTGAGATAGGCAAATGATATTTCATGATCTAGTTCATTTGGCTGCGAATCCACAGGCCCCACCATCCTCAGAGTCGCTGCTTGGGCTCATGTCTCCTTGGGGGGACGCACTCGCTGCCCTGTACCCATTAGTGCCACCCGCACCCCCCAGGTACCCAGGCCCTTCACGGTCTCCCTTACACTGTGGGTGCCACACACTTCTTGGGGTCGAGAACGGCCTCATGCTTCTCATCAGCACAGTGCGGGCCGTACTATCCATGCAATGCAAGTGAACTTGGCGGGAGTACTTCCTGAGACCCTATGAGGCCTCCGGAAAGACCAGTTATTAACCTCTGATTATTACTGTTTTCTAATATTGATTATTATTGTCTTCTGATTATACATTGATTTTTGTGGCCTTGGGAAATTCGACCTAAAACTTGCTCTCGTTTTCTTTCTTGGCTGCAATACAGATATTACAAGGATCTCCTTCAAATGCTCTCAGGATTAGATGAGAGGATTCCACAGAGGAAGAATATCCTCCCCGCCCTCCCCCAGAGTTGACTGCTTCCATCTTACCAGATTTACCCTCCTCAGGGAGGGAGTCATTCCCCTGTGCACCTCTGTTGTCACCCCGGGCCTGCAGCATTGAATCATGTTATCGGGTGTAGGCAAGAGGGGTGTGTCCTTGGGGGCAGGATGGGAAGGGAGTGCGCCCCTGGTGGATGACTGCGGTTGGGCGGGTCCCTGCCACTTCCTACTGCCTCCTGCCCCCACTCCCATGTGACCTGCGCTGGAAAGGCCAACATCTTTCTTTCCTCCCGGTGATGTCAGGCATTTTAGTAAATGCAGCCCCCACCGACATGATTTGGCCTTTGGTTTCTTGCTTTTTTTTTTTTTTTTTAAATCGACCTCACCTCTAAGATTGCCTAGAGCCAGTTTATTTTTAAAGTCCATGGGCGGTCACTTTTACTCCATGTCACTAATTTCATGGACTGTGTTTTTCTCATTTTTTAATCTGGCAAAGCATTCCCCACCATCCTGCACCTTAGCCAGCCTGCCCGGGTGGTTCAAACATGCTAAAATAATGAAATAAATACGATCCCGAGGAAGTGTAGCAGTAAGTCAAGGCATTATATTAATTATTGTCATGATTGGAATTCTCTAGAGCTGAAAGGCAATAGAGATGACACATATTTTAACACCTATTTAATGTCAAACTTAGTGCATTTAAATCTACTCTGCATTTCATTTGAGTCCTTTCTCTACAAAGTTGCTCATGCCATGGATAGTTCTAGAACACCTAATTGAGAACTATCTATCAGTTGCTAAATGCTAGGCTCACAGCAGGTTGCCAGCTGGTATGTGTGCCACCGTGCGCTAGGGGTGGGTGGCAAGTGGCTACGCTTAGCGCCGCCTCCCTCATGCCCCAGCATGCATTGCAGTTACTGCCTCCTATCCTTCTAGCTTGAATGCCTTAGTCACTTTCTGGGTATTGCAGGTGTCATGGCTGCCAAAAAATTACCTTCAAACTTAGTTGCCTTAAACAACCATTTATGCTCACAGATTCTGTGGATCAGGAATTTGGACAGAGCACAGCTTCCGGGAAATGACTTGTCTCTACTTCATAATGTCTGGAGTCTCATCTGGAAGACTCAAAGGCTGGGGCTGGAATCTTCTGGAAGGTAGTACACTCACACATCTGGTGGCCGGGGCTGGCTGTTGGCTGAGATGTCAGCTGGCTCTGGTCTCTCCATGTGGTCAGGCTGCCTCAGAGCGTGGTGACCGAATTCCAAGGATGAGTGTCTGAGAGAGAGCAAGGTGGAAGCCGTGTCCTTTTATGACCTAGCCTGGAAGTCACATAGCATCACTCCTGCCGGACGCTGTTGGGGAGGGCAGTCATGGGACTGTACTATGGGCATCATTTGGGAAAATAGAGCTGGCCACACCGGGGCTGTCCTTGGGGAGGTCCTGGCCTCTCCCCTGGATGGAGACCTGCTGGTCATCATCTTCTGGCTGGAAGGAAAAGACTCTCGAGCTATCGCCCCGATTACATCCCATAGTGGCAGAAATATGCATCTCAATTCCACAACCAGACTTAAGGAAACTACCAGAATGTTGGTTTATAAACTCGCTTCGGACGACAGCATTTTCCTGCTGTCTTTGTTTGGGCTCCCATAACGAAGTACCACAGATGCGTGGCTCATACACCACAGGATTTATTTCTCACAGTTCTGCGGGCTGGAAGTCCAGGGTCAGGGTGCCAACACAGTCGGGTTCCAGAGAGGGCTACCTTCTGGCTTGCAGACACTGACTTCTTATGTCCTCACCTGGTGGAGAGAGGACGAGAGCTCTCTCAGGGCCCTTTTACAAGGCACCAACCCCACTGTGGAGGCTCCGTCCCCATGACCTCATCATCCACCTAAGACCCCCCATTCCCAATACTATCACACCAAGAGTTTAGGATTTCAACATATGAGTTGGCGGGGCACAAACATTCAGTCCATAACACCTGCTTACAATGCTTTTGATGCTTTCCCATTGGGCTTACTAAAAAATGCGGGCTTTTCTGGGAGGCTTATGAGGCCTACATCTCCAACCCTCTCTCTTCCCACTCACTGTCCCCCCTACCCTGAGCTCCACTTCGAATCTTCAAACCCACTATCTCTTGCCTGTGGGCTTTGAGCAAAACATTGCTTCTACAGAACGGCGCCTAAATGAACCCTAATCCTTCTCCACCAACTCCTTCCCTCGCCTGGATGTTTAATTCTCAGACTTGGATCCATTATTTCCCTAGAGTATACCCCATGCCAGAAGAGTGGGGCCAAGACAGGCTTGCAGCCTCTGCCACAGAACAAGTCAGAACCCGCCCATCTTCCATGGCTTTCTTTCTTTTTAAAAAATTTATATTTAAATTCAATTCATTAATATGTAGTGGTTTATTAGTTTCAAGCGTAGAACTTAGTGATCTATCAGTTGCATACAACACCCAGTGCTCATTACATCATGTGCCCTCCATGCCCTTCACCCTGTCTTCCCACCTCCCACCCTACACCACTCCAGCAGTCCTCAGTTTGTCTCCTAGAGTTCAGAGTCTCTTACGGATTGTCCTTCCGTGACTTTCTAGAACAGTGGTGCCAATAGAAATATACAGTGAGCCACAAATTCCAGCCAGGGGAATGATTTAAAACTTCCTAGTAGCCACATTAAAAAGAGTAAAAAGAAATGGGTGAAATTTATTTTATTAATATATTTAACCTAATAGATCCCAAATATTTTCCATTCTTTTTTTGTACACCAAGTCTTTGAAATCTGATGTGTATTTTGCACTTACAGCACGTCTGTGTGAGGACTAGCTTCATTTCAAATGCTCAGTAGCCACCCAAGGTCACTGGCTATGGTATTGGATGGCACAGATATAGGACATTTCTACCATGACAGAAACTTTCATTGGATAGTCTAGGTCTGGGGTATATTTGCTATATATCAAACATAGAAGGAATATAATCTCAGATGTACTTGAATTTCAGGTATCAGAACAGTCCCTGAAAAGGTGAGTGTATTTTGCAGAATTAAATAATGCTCAAACACACTGTACTCTAAAATACATCAGTCTTTCTTAAGAATATTTTCTCTTATGACCACAGTGCCATTAGCAACAATATTGTCCCAATTTCAGTAAATTTATCAATATGCTATTTTGATCTAATTGACCATTCATATTCTCATTTTGTCGATTATGCCAGTACCATTTCCCTCCCCTGTCTAGGATCTAGGATAGCATCAGACACTGCCTTTAGTTGACATGTCTCTTTCTTCTCCTGTGTGGGATATTTCCAGGCCTTGAATAACACAAGTTTGAACCACGTGGATCCACATACATGTGGATTTTTTCTATAAATACAACACAGCACTGTAAATGTGTTTTCCTTAGGATTTTCTTTCCTTTTCTTTTTTTAAGATTTTATTATTTTTTGAGTAATCTCTACACCCAACATGGTGCTCAAACTCACGACCCTGAGACCAAGTGTCACAGGCTTCTTCCCGCTGAGCCAGCCAGTCACCCTTCCTTATGATTTTCTTTTTCTTTCTTTCTTTTTTTTTTTACGAGCTCCATAATATTCTTTTTTTTTCCTTTTTTTTTAAATTTATTTTCAGCGTAACAGAATTCATTGTTTTTGCACCACGCCCAGTGCTCCATGCAATACGTGCCCTCCATAATACCCACCACCTGGCTCTCCCAACCTCCCACCCCCCACCCCTTCAAAACCCCCAGGTTGTTTTTCAGAGTCCATAGTCTCTCATGGTTCACCTCCCCTTCCAATTTCCCTCAACTCCCTTCTCCTCTCCATCTCCCCATGTCCTCCATGTTAATCTTATGATTTTCTTAATAACATTTTCTTTCTCTAGCTTAGTTTGTTGTAAGAAGACTGTAAATAGTATACGTAACATACAAAATATGTGCTCATTGACTGTTTAGGCCATTGGTAGGGCTTCTGGTCAACAGTGGGCTCTTAGTTGTTTCGGGTTTTCTGTCGTCTTAGGTGGGTATGAGATAAGGGACTCCCTCAAAACCCTCAGCTGCCGTTTGCCATTGGGGGAAGTCCTCAAACTCCAGTTCTGAGAAAGGACCTCAGAATCCAGCCCTTCTGAATCTGGGGGACCGTCCCCTGAGCAGTTCACTTGCCGGAGGTGTCAGGTCCCAGCATCATGTGTCGCAACGGCCCCTGAGACCACAGGGCTGGCCGATCGATCGTCTCCTCTTTCCTTGCCTTCTTGGAGACTTTCACGTCTGAGTCAGGGAGCCCACCAGGAAGGCAGGCAGTGGCTGGCTGGGAAGCTGACTTTCCCACCCTGTGATTTTAAAACCTGGCCCCTCCACGAGTTCACATAACCTCTCTTGACTGTCTAGATTGCAAAACCAGGCCAGATTTCCCCGAACTCCCGGGAGACCCACACAAGTCCTCTCGTTCACTCAATTATAGCAATGGACAGATCACAATGGAAGGAAGCACTAAATTAACGGTGACAGTCATTAATGCGACCTCCTCGGTGGCAGTGACTGCATTGGGGGATCGCAGATCCGATGGCTATAACATATTGGGGATGAGGCCGCCCGCGTTGGCTCCTCGGTGGGCCTTGAACTTGTTGGAAAAGACCAGGCCTGTACACAGGGCCCCGTAGCCATGGCAACGGGCTCTCACTCAGCAAAACACATAGATGATTCATTTTGTTTTCCTTTCCTTTCTTTCCACCCAAATTTTCATGTGGGTTGGAATCTATTTTTAATTTCTTTCCTTGGAGGAGAGGCTATTTTTAATTTTGTTACCTCCCTCCTGGGGGACTGCCAGGCCTGGATTTGAATGACCCAGGGAGGTAGGCCGTACTAGGCCTGAAGTCCCGAAACTTTTCTGGGTTTTTCTGGAGTCGGGGGAAGGGGCAGGAAGGTACAGTCTGGGCTGGAAATGATGTCGGTGTGGCCTCGGTATTGAGGTTGGGACCTCATGTCTTGGAATTCTCCTGAACTCTTTCTCCTGTCAGTCTCTCTGGCTTCCTGCTGGAGGAAGGCATGTCCTTTCTCATGAGTTGGCCCTAAGAAGACCAAATACGCTTCTGCTCTGACTGGGTGCTTTCATATCCATGTTCTTATTCTATCTGAGTGGTAGCTAGGTGGGGCAGAGACCTCAAGTGTGGCCCCATATCTGAGGGCCCTCCCTCCTGGCCCTCAGATATCTGTGCCAGATGCCACTTCTCAACCCCCTGGCATCTAGGTGGGCATGGGAGTCGTTCCGTCCCATGGATCAAGGGCTGAAGTGCCGTACACACCGCCCCTTCCAGGCCACGTCCCTAAAAGGTCCTTTGGCACCCCTCCCTCGAATTCTGTGTTTGCTTGCTGTCTAAGCAGTGTCGGGAGATCCCCAGAAGGGTGGGAGGCCCAGAGTCCCTTGGGAAACGGTGGGGTCACCCACTCCACCAGAAGTTGCAAACCTGTCTGGCTGTAAACTTGGATGGGAAAAAAAAAATTGATCTTTATCTCCACTAACTTTCTAATGAGATTTAGCATTTCCTTCAATTATGAATGTAGGCAACAAACCATGGTCATATTAGCAGTTCCAGAGACCTTGTCTCCAAAAGAAATCACAGACATTTCATATCATATTACCGTTGTTATGCCTATCTCAAAATATCATTTCCACTTATCACGTCTTTGAAATTGCAAGTTATTAGACCTGCCACTCTATCTTATTAATTACTGCATTAATAAAGAAGCATATATATTATAATATCACAACTGTTTTTTTTTATTTTGGTAACTACATTTCAGTATAATTGGTTTTCTTTGTAATTTTATTTTATTTTATGCATTTATAAACCTTGTGAGAAGCAGCCCATAGACATCACAGCGTACCAAAAGAGTCCACAACACAAAAGGATAGAAATCCTGGCCCCATGGCCCTGGCTAGTCACATAAAACTAAGTTGTGAATGAATGATGACCTTCTATTGGGCTACGCCAGAAGCAGTTAGAGTGTTTGTTAAAGCAACTAGCATTCCTTACTCTGACCAATAAACCAGGACAGGAACAGCATGCTACCCAATTTTATAAATGGGGAACCATAGCTCACAGGAGGCAGGGGGCTTGCCCAGTGTCACACATTCATCAAAACGACACTGAGATTCAAATCTCGCTCTCCCGACCTCAGTCCGGGGCTCCTTAAGATGCCCTACATGGTCCCATGGTCTTCATACCTCAGTCTCAGAATGCTTCTATGTAGAAGCGAATATAGTAAGAAACCTTCTTCCCCAGTCTACATGTTGGTTGGCTTTCTCTGTCCATAAGTAAAGTTTCTGAACAAAGCTCTAGAACTTTCTGTAGTGATAGGAATGTTCTATGTCTGCCCTGTCCAAAATGGCAGCCCTCAGCTGGGCCTCATCCCCAGAGAGTCTGATTCAGCAGGCCTGGGGGGAGGGGTGGCCCATGAACCTGCCATTCTAATTAGGTCCCAGCTGACGCTAATGCTGTGGGTCACTTCTCACCCTCAACATGTCTGTCACTGGGCGTCAGATACATTTTTGTTATGGGGACAGTCCTGTGTTTTACAGAGTGTCTTGCAGCATCCTGGTCTCTACCTAGTTAACATGGGAAGCATCCCAATAACCCTCCCTCACAGCTGTGACAACCACAGATGTCTCCGGATATGGCTGATGTCTGGGGGGGAGCAAACTCCACTTCCAGGTGATAATCACTGGTGTAGACAGACTCAAAGACATTTTTTTTTTGAGCAGATAACACTGAGAAAATACAGCTGACCCTTGAATAATGAGGAGCTTAGCAGTGCCGTCCCTTTTTGCCATGGAAAATCCATGTATAACCTTGGATTTCCCCAAAACTTAACTAAGAGCCCACAGTCGACCAGAAGCCTTACTGAGAACATAAACAGTCAACAAACATATATTGTGTGGGTTCTATGTATAATATAGTGTATTCTTACAATAAAGGAAGCTAGAGAAAAGAAAATGTTGCTAAGAAAACCGTAAGGAAGAGAAAATATATTTACAACACTGTAGTGTTTTCATGAAAAACATCGACGGACAAGTGGCCTCGCGTGGTTCCAGTCCATATTGTTCAAGGGTCCACTGAATTGAAATTTGAACTTAATTTCTTCTTACAGCTGCTCTAAAAGTACCAAAACCTGATTATATTCCAAAGACACACCAGACTAGGTTGGGATTTTTTTTTTCCTTCAAAAATAAATCAATTGCGTCTCCTCTGCCCTGGTTGCCGCGCCTCACGGCCCCCACCTTTCCTGTCCTCTTCCCTCCCGTCTTCAAGCTTCTCCCTCACGGTGTTCCCCCCTCGCCTTCCCTCTTTTCCCTTTTGGACTTCCTGAGGCTTCCCTATTTTCATGTCTTTCCCTTCTTCCCTCCACAGCCAGGGCTTCTCGGCCTCCCTCCCTGCATCCCCCTCTCCCTGCAACAGACACTTGCACTCCCAGTGCTCTGTGCTGTTTAATTTCCATGGCTGTTGTCTCTGCCGGCTCTGGCTGGGTTTCCCGCTTTCTTCCTTTTATCTCCAGTCTGTGTTTGTCCTGTGCTGGCCAAGTTTGGCCTCTGGCCCCAGACAGTCTCGACTCCATCTCTGTGCCCGCTCCCTGCCCCCTCCAGCCCCCGCTCCCTCACACAGCAGAAGCCCCCTGGTACCGCAGACGGTAACAGGCAGCTTGTAGACAGCAGAGTGAGGAGAGCCCGCGGGACAGGCTTTCTCGGCTTGATGCCAGAGTCACGTTATGCCACCGATCCAGAGAGGGCCAAGGATCTAGTTGGTACTTCTTTTCAAAAAAGCACTTAGAAATTGTTGTCACCCTCGTGGCTAAGAAGGGTAAGGAATGATCTGTGTCGGTGGGACAACGGCACGGGGCTTGGCATTTGTCCTGTGGAGAAGTCAAACATGTCAGAGGCTGACATTCTCATATGGAGGTGACATTAAACAAACAAGGTGGCGGGGAACTCTTTAAATCACCCGCAATATTGCGAGCAGTCAATCAATAGAGCTGTGACAGGCCGGGGCCACAGACTTGCCCATGACCGCTGGGTTTTGCGTCTCACGGAAATGCGCTTGACAGGAACCGCGCTGCTAATTTGGGGCGGCAAGCCTGTCTCTCTACCTTGACTTTATCCCAGTGTTAGTGCATTTTTTAAAAAGTGACCTTTGAAAAGACACAGGCTGAAGATTATGTCTACTGAGCGCTCACTCACTAGGTGGGATTACTTGGAAATATCAGACTGTTGACTAACGCTTTCCGTTTTCAGCTGCCTCTCCAGGCCGCTGTCAGAGGCACTGTCTCACACGTGCAGGGTACCAGTGATTTCAGTCCTTATTTATGAGCATAAGGCCAGGAGCTGGAGGGACCCAAGCGAGGCTGGCTCCAAAGGAAAAACATGAGGCTATCGTAAATGCCTTGGACAAGACACGATGTCAACCAGGCTTCATTCTACAGCAAGAGGTTAACATTTCAAACCCAGGTGCTCCCGGGAGAGGGGAAGGACTTGGGCTTGAATCCATGCTAACTTGTAAATCACTAATATTAAAAAGTCGTTCTCAGCCCGTTTTTGATTGAGGGAGGCAGGCCTACCTTAGGGTTCTAAGTAACCAAGGATGGGGAGAGACGTGGGAGGGGAGAGCGTCACACCGTTGACGATGGGAGAGGGTCTCACACAAAATGGGGACCCTCTCTGGTGTGAATACAGGCCTGGGAAAAACCACAGGGGCCTCTCCCCTACGTGCGTCTCAGTGTGGTGCGTAGCCCTCTGCGGCCATCATGGAAACTGAGAATGTCAATGTCAGGAGTGGCGGTAGAGAGGGCTGCTGGTGAGGTGCTAAAACCATCCAAGGGTGGCGGTAGGGGTGCTGGGTGGCAGAGGCAGGAAGCTAAGGAGAGCGATAGGGGCACGGACACTTTAGTGAGACCAGTAGTGAGACAAAGGTTCTCAGGGACAGGAGATGGTCTCTCAAAGCATCGAAAGGTTGGAAGGACCCTCTAGGTCTCTCTGTTGTCCGTTGTCCTCCCCAATAAGCCTGCCAAGGAGTCCTATTGCTTCTATTTGAGTATCTCTAGAAAAGAGGAGCTTATGACTTCTGAAAACTTGTTCCATGCTAGACAGATTTAATGGTGGGATCTCCCTTTCTCTCAAAAGGTCTTTGGACTCTAAGTGTTATGAAGAGTTAATCCAAATTCTCTTTTACAGGACAGCTTTTAAGCTGTTTGGTGACCACGTTTATGTTCTCCGTGAATCTCCCGCCCCGTAAATAGTATCGGTGTCATCGATCGTTCCTTATATCCTACGGCCTTGTGACCCTTCATGGTTCCCACCGGCCTCCTGTGGGTGCACTCTAGTTTGTCAGTGTCCCTCATCAAGTGTCACTCCGAATAGCACACAGTTCTTGTTTTGGTTAGCTAGTGCTGCAGAACAACCAGCCACACAAAAAATCCCAGCAGTGTGCAACAGTGAGCTCACAATTTTCGGGACAGGCTGGGACATGGATCGTCTAGGCCAGGCTTACCTGGGCAATCCTGTTGATCTTGACGGGACTTGCTTGCATTTCTGGGCCCAGCTGATCTAGGTCAGCCTTGGCTGGGCCATTCATGTGTCTCTCACCCCCCGCTAGGCCCAGCAGGCTAGCCCCAGAATGTTCTCACGGAGACAGCAGATGCGTAAGAGAACAAGCCAGACCATGCAAGTGTTTTTCAGAACTTTGTCGTGTCCAGCCCGTTAACTGAACAAGTCACATGACCAAACCTGAAACCAAGAGAGGAGCGGAACTCTGGCTCCTTTGTGGGAGGAACTTTAAAGTGATATGGCAAAGGGCAGGGACAAAGAGATGGCCGAAGAATTGGGGTCATTAATACAGCCTATTGTAGATTTGATCTGGTCAGGTCAATGCAGAGCTAGATTATTCCCTCTCTTTTCCTGGACACCGTGTTTCTATCAGTTCAAGTTAAGATTTAATAACCTTTTCAGGTAGCCACACTGATAGCTTACACTGAACTCGCTGTCAAGTAGAAACTGAAAATGTTTTTACATATGCTTGCTGAGCTCTGGACCTGTGCCACTGACCTTTTAGACCACAGTGCAGGGCAGTATGTGTATTCCTATAAAATTTTTATCTTGGCAGAATTGGGCCCCAAAATATTTAAGTAAGAGGGAATCCATACCTCCTTTACTTTCAAGCGTCATATCTGCACGTTTCATCATGGCGTCACCAGGGTTCGTATTGGTGTCAATGAATTGACTTCTCAAAGGTAGCTAGAGCGCTACATCTCACTGCTAGAGACTGCCTTCTGGGTTGCCAGTGGTCCATTGTTCTGGTATTTTAAACAGTAGGAATTCAACTGATTCCACCATCCTCTGGCCTCCTTTCTCTATCATGTCTCGGGATGCGAAGAGACATTGTAGAATGCCCGTTATGTTCACATAAAGGTCAGGTAGGATTTAGAGAGGAGGTGCCATCTCAGTCTGAGGGAGCAAGATGAGCTAGATCCTTCTATGGGAGTGAGCTGGTATACTGGTGGGTACAAAGTCTTTAGGTAGGCATGGAAGGCTCATGAGTGGGGCCATTGGAGATGAGACCAGAAAAAGAATTTGGCTTCATGGGATGAGAAACCTTGGGTACCACAATAATGATATTGGAATTTTACCTACGGACACTGGTTTTCAAAAACTTGCAGAGTATAATGGCCCCTTGGAGGTGCCCCTTAGGGCAGCCTTACTTTGGTGAGTATGACAAAGACTGCTTGTCCCCAATGTCTGTTCTCTTCTTCTTCCTCAGTCATAGCACCCATGATTTTTAGCAGGGTATACGGCTCTCCCAGAATAAAGACTGCATTTCCCAGCTTCCCTCAAATCTAGGTGTGGCCATGTGACCACTTTTTAGCCAATAAGGTTTCAGTAAGAGTAGCGTGAGTAACTTCTGGGAAATATCCTCAAGGGATGAGGTGCAAACTTCATCCCTTCTAGCTGACCAGATGTGCATCTTTGACCCTGAAGTGGCACTGGAAGTCCTTCATGGCAAAGTAATAAAATAGAAATAACCTGAGTCCCTGACCACATGGAGTTCTACACCATTCATGAAAACGACTACTAAGGATTTCTTTTACGTTAGCAAGAAATAAAAAATTTTTGCTATGTATTATGTTGAGTTTTGCTTAAAGTAAACCCAATCCTGATCCCCCTAACTAATACAGAGAGATAGAAGACCAAGTAAAATCTGGCTGTGATGTACAAAAGAGAGCCAATGGTGATGTGGGAACAGTTGGCTCCTGACTATCCCTGTGCATGCTGGGAAGGCAGCCATGATATAAATGATTGAGAACCGCAGATACCCCTCTTCCACCAACAAAGCAGTTACACTTGAATTTATGGGCATGTGGAGCTCTGTGGCACTGTTCCTCTTTCCCTGCCCCACTGCTAAGACACAGCTCTGCTCCAGCCACCTGGTCTCCAGGGTCCTGCTGGCAGGATCATCGCCCCAGATTAGGGGATGCAAGATTGAGCCCGGAGTACGGGGATATTGTCTGCATGAGTGTTCTTGAGGCAATGGCCAAATATGCCCACCATGTTGGTAATCAGAATGACTTTTATTTCCATTGCTTATAATCACAGTTATAGTTAGTAAATACCTATTTATCCCCCAACGAGTAGCAAATGGTCCCTCTCCCATGTCTTAACAGCGAAGAGGGAATTAGGAAATGAGGCCAATTTTAGTGTAAATTTTACAATCACCAAGTTTAAGTGTAAACAGTTTGATTTCTATGAAATTGAACTGAAATTGACCTGGCACTCCGTTTGACCAAATTGCAGAAAACTTGACCTAGGCCTCCATATAATAGGAGTCACTTAGAGATTGTTAAAAAGCTCAGTCAGTTCAGGCTGCTGCCCCCAACTTCCAGGGCTTCTAAGCTCTGGTGGGTTGACCGTTTTTCTTGGCAGGGGAGCGTGGCCTCTGGTAGGAGGCTGGTTTTTGTCTTGCCCTGGTTGTTGGCCAGGCTGTGCGTATTTGATCACCAGCACCCACCCCACCACCTGTACGTGGAAAACGCCGGTATCCCTTCTGCACCTGCTGTCTGTACAGGCTTCCTTTTCAGGCAGGGGAAGCTCTGCATGCCTTTCTGACTGCCTCTCAAGCCGTTTGGGCCAAGCTGAGCTGGGCATGCCTCTCTGACATCATTCTCGTTGCAAGCCCCAAGGTGGGCGACCCACACACGTGCTATAGCCCTTGGGCACTGTCTTGGCTCCATGGAGGGCTGCTCTGAAAGACTCCTCTGCTCAGGGGTTCCACCAAACTCATCTACCCTTGCCCTTGGCATTCCTCTGATGCTGGTGCCAGGGGTCATCAGCTGGGCTTAGGTGGGGAGAAGCTAGGGATGCCCTTTCGATGCTGAGCTCACCAGTATCTAAGTGTGAATCTCCTCCCGGCCAATTCTCTCCTCTGGCCAGCTGGCTTAACCTTGATCTACTCTGAGGCCGGAACACACCTTCCTTCCTGCTCTGCTGCTTGGAGCTCCGGTGTCTGTTCCAGGCCCCTCAGGCTCTTATTCTTTTGGCACACAGACACCCGTGCTTGCTCTCTCTCTCTCTCTCTGTGCTTGTCACTGAAAGCTCTGCCTTTCCAACTTTGGCCTCTGCTCTGAGTTTTCTAAAAGTCTATGCAGGAACTCCCAATGGTTTCTTTGTTTTCAGCTGTATTCTCACCACACACACACACACACACACACAGACACACACACACACACACACACACACACACACACCATGAATGCCACTGCCATCATGCACCAAAGGCTTGTAGAGGCAAGAGGAAAAATGTAAGGAAAAAAAATCCTGTTACTAAGAGTGTGTTATTATACCATCACCATGGCTTTCTTTTCTAATTATCAGTGAAATGACCAAAGCTTAAAAGAAAGTGGCTGGTGGGTACTGTTTCTAGGTAGGCTCCATATGTTTATTGTACCTCCCTTTCTCTGTGGACATCAGCAGAAAGAATGTATTAGAAGACTTCAGTGCTTTGCTGCCTTTCCTGCTTCTAATATGCGTATCACCCAGCATTGTTAGCATCCATGAGGCACAGCTCAGGGCCACACCTCTGGTGCCACATTGGACCGGCTCTGTATGACACACAGCATTCTTTTTTCTCCTTTTCTTTTTTTTTTTAAATAAAGATTTTTATTTATTTGGTTGTTTGACAGAGAGAGAGAGAGACAGCGAGAGAGGGAACATAAGCAGGGCGAGTGGGAGAGGGATAAGCAGGCTTACTCTAGGCAGGGACCCCAATGCAGGACTTGATCCCAGGACCCCGGAATCATGACCTGAGCCAAAGGCAGATGCTTAACCAACTGAGCCACCCGGGCGCCCCTTGTTTCTTCATTTCATCTAACACTTGAACAATTAAAAAAATTTAGGGCAGGGGCAGGGTTAAGATTTTGCTAATTTGAATTTCTTTTTAAATGTCGTTCCCCTCTCCCTGCCATATATATGTAGATTGTAAAAATCGCCACAAATTCTTCCCTTCCCTTCAGGAGGGAGGTAGAGACACTTTCTCTGACCCTCTACGCTGACCTTCATTGTGTGGTTTGCTTTGACCAACAGGATCTTAGCAAACGAGATACGGTAGAAGCTTATAAAATGCTTCCGTGCTGGGGCTCATCCTCTTACACTCTCGGGGTTGTGGGGGGGAGACCTGCTGCCACCACCACATAAGTAAACCCCAGACTAGCCTGCTGGGTAAAGGGAGACTAGTGGCCTAGTCACCCCTAAGACCTCAGCTCTCTTGCCAGCTGACCCCAGGTGTGGGAGTGAGCCTGCCCAAGTTCAGAAGAACTGCCCAGCCAGGCACAGCACACACCGCCAGCCCACTGATCCTTGAGCTAAACGAGCTGTTATTGTTCTAAGCTCTTGAGTTATGGGGTAATTTGTTACTCAGAAAAAGCTAACTGCTACAGGATGCTAAACATAACTGAATGTTTGGTGAACCGGCATTTTGTAATTCTGGGGCTTATAGACTGAATATAAATTCTTTCCGTTCAGGAGTATAGATTTAAAAGACAGAGGCTGAATTTATTCCGTGTCCAGGAAGTACCTTATTTCTTTTTTAGAAAAGCTAATCTACATATTATTATGCTTAAAATGCAAATGTTAGAGCAGTATGCTAAATATGACTATTAGATTAATTAAGCTTATGCTGTATATATGCTCGTATGTCCATGGAAAATTCTAGAAGAACACTGAAGAAACTGTTAATAAGGATATCTCTGGGCTTTGGGTGAGAGGTGGGATAGGGGTAGGAAGAACTTTAATTTATTGTTTATATCAGGTTTCTATCATGATTATCTGTTAATTTTATAATTAAAATAGTACTAAAATCTAAAAATTGAAGCCCATCACCAAATGGTTCAAGAGTCCAAGCCTGGCTCCAGGAACTGTGCTGTTTATTTCATCCGTATTCTTTTTTTTTTCTTAAAAGCTCAGTGTCCAAAATACATCCCATTACTTCAGGATTTTCATCAGCATAGGCGCCAGTGAATTGAGTTTTTAATCTGGTAAGCATTTGCTGCATGTCAAAAATACTGGCTTTAAAGAAAGAAAATGCTTATTTATTTAGTTTTGTATTAATTTCCCACCTACTTCCAAGAAATATTTGAAACTCCTAAGGTAATGCATTAATTAAACGCTGCTGAGGCAGAATTTCTGGCCAAATAAAAGACCTTGTATTATCATGGTGTTACATTTGCAAATTGGAAAAATAAAACAGCACAAAAATCCAACTCCATCGAGGGCTCCTAGATCCACCAAACACAGTCTGAATCGAGAGTAGGATCAGGTTGTCTGAACTGGGAGATGAAGATCAATAACAGAACAAGGCCCCGGATAGTTGGCATTAGCTGCTGTTCAAGCCCATGGCTGTCAGGGCCTGAGAAGCTGGACCACGGGCTTTAGGGTCCCCTTGGATTTGAGTCCCAGGACCCATCAAAGCAACGCAGTAAAGAGCTTGTGGGAAGCTATGCCGCCGAGCTCTGATGGCCTTCTCCAGTCCTCGAGTGGGTTGGTTAACCACGTGACCAAATGGCAGCTGAAGATCGTGCCATCAGCCTGCCTATCACACGCTCACTGCAGAGAGGCAGTAGGAAACTAACCCTTGGTTTAGGCTGTGGAAAACATTCCAGGATCAGAGTCCGTAGTGGATGTCTCATAGATGATGCATTGTATGATGAGTATCTTAGCTTTACGGTGCTTTGCCTATTGTGATTTATAAACAATAGATTTTGGTCATTTGAGTGACCAAAGAGAGAGAGAGAGCTCGAGAGATCACAGAGGCAGAGGGAGAGGGAGAAGCAGACTTCCCACTGAGCAGGGAGCCCGAAATGGGGCTCGATCCCAGGACCCCGAGATCATGACCTGAGCTGAATGCAGACGCTTCACAGACTGAGCCACCCAGGCATCCCCAAAATATATTTCTCATAGATATTTGGTCTTCATCCATGTAAACCAGCTCCTAAAACCCTTGGCCTTTCCTGAGTGATAAGAGCAACTGGGGCACCTTGTGTCATATTTGGTGTTTTGTCCTCAGTTCCTGAAAATGCTTCAGAGCCATAAAAGTGAATGGGTGCCTGGTTATTCACAGTAAATCCCTTTCCACCACTGCTGGGTGTATGTTAAGGGATGACTATTGGAAAATGCCTAAGGTTGGGGGCTGTTGCCAGGGAAACCAACCATGAATAGAGGGTTTGAACTTTTCAGTGTTACCCCCTGATTTCTGGGGAGGGGAGAGAGATGGAGGCTGAATCAATCCCCAATGGCCAATGATGTCATCAATCACATTCCTTTAATGAAACCTCCATAACCCCCCAAAAGGACTGCGTTGGAAGAGCTTCTGGGTTGGTGAGCTCATGAAGATGGCAGACCTGGAGAGGGCATGGAAGCTTCTCATCCTTTCCCCAGATCTTGCCCCGTGGCTGTCTTCTATCTGGAGGTTTCTGAGTGATGTCCTTTTAGGATAAACCAGTGATCTAGTAAGTGTGTTTCTCTGAGTTCTGTGAACCACTCTAACAAATGAATTGAACTTATGGAAGAGGTGGTGGAAACCTCTGATTCACAGCCAGTTTGTCAGGAACACAGGTGACAATCTGGACTTTCAACTGGCCTCTGAAGCTCGTGTGTGTGTGTGTGTGTGTGTGTGTGTGTGTGTGTGTGTGTGTTGGGGGAACGGGGAGCAGTCTTGCAAGACTGAGCTCTTTTCTTGCGGGATCTGACACTCTCTTCATGTAGACTGTGTCCGAATGGAGTTAAATTGTAGGACACCCAGCTGGCATTGTTTGATGGTGTGGGGTGAAAATGCCCCCCCCATCTGAATTGGTACCAGAACCCTTCTTGCAAGCTGCCCAGGTACCCAGACAATGCTTCTCATAAGGACAGAGAAGAAGTACATTTGCAGTGAAACCTGTTGATCAGGGTCAAAACAAAATGAAGGGCTTTAGGAACAGTCCTACTATCTTGGAAATCCATACACCAGTGTGCCGAGCATGAGCCCAAACAAAATAATCTTGGGATGTTGACAGAAGACCTCATAGGTAGCCTTAGTCAAAGCTTTTTGGTTGGGCAGAACATAAGCCTAATTACGTTGGCTCAATTAAAGAGATCTGTTTTTTTTAAAGATTTATTTTTTTAGAGCGAGAGTGCGAGCGGGGCATGGAGGGGGGCGGTGCAGAGGGAGAGGCAGAATCTCAAGCAGACTCCCCGCCCAGCACAAAGTATCACCCCGTGCTGGATACCGCGCCCCTGAGATCATGACCTGAGCTGAAATCAAGAGTTGGATGCTTCGCCGACAGCCACCCAGGCGCCCCTACAGAGATCATTAATAAAGATATGCAAGGCATCTTATGGGACCACAAACTGGTTTGGGGGCTGGTGTTGCCAACAAGCTGACAGGGTCCAGGTTAGCCAGCCTCTTTTTCTCCTTGGGGGCCTAACATTCTCTGATTTCTTCTTTTTCCCACTTAGCTTCTCTATACCTTTGTAGGTAAATTTTTCAGTTTACTCATCAGCGCACCTATAGCTGAAAAAGGTTCCTCCATTCCAGTTCTGTGGGACCTGTCTGAATCCAAACAGACACACTAAAGGACTATATCCAGTTTGGTGACTCTTGGTTCAGGTTTCTGGTGACTCTGACACAGCTGTGTGTTTCCTTCAGCCGGAAGGCTCATGCCTGGTTAAAGAAGATGTTGGCAGCGCCCTGCCTATGGTCTTCACTCTTTCAGTGCCTGCCGGCTGCATTTCCAACTGGCAGCCCCCACATCTGTCTGTCTGGGGGCTTCTCTGGCGTGGACTCTGCTGAGCGTCGGCATGGGCGGCTGGCCAGCAGTGGCTAAGCCCATGAACCCCCCAGGGGACGAATGAGAGTGAGTGTAGAAAGGCCTTGATTTCTTTGCCCCCTTGGTGGGATAACCCCAGGGCTTGTCTTCTAGACCATTCTCCAGTGGGGCTGAGCTCGTTACCCACAGTGGTAACTTGCTTGACGAGGCATCCGGCAGTTGCTGCTTCCCTGTCGCCATTGGCCAAAGTCCCTTAAAGCACGAGGGGAGCAGAACTGTCCGTGGGGCCGACCTGGGAAGGTTTCCCTTGTTAGAAAGAAACCATTATAAGGAGAGGTGGCGCATCGGCTCACGATAAAAAGATTTATACCCACATGGAAATCCACAGTGCGGAGGGTAGGGCTGGGCTGGAAACCATGTGGGTGGAGATCAAAGGCAAGGGGAACAGAAGTCATATTGTTCTAGGAGCATATTACAGGCTGCCAAACCAGATGGAGGACGTTGATGATGGGTTCCTGACCCAGACCACACAAGGGGCCTGAAGGCGAGACACCCACCGATGGGGGGCGCCACCAGCTGGACGGCCGCACAGAACTTGTGAACCTCCTGGCTTGCCTGGCTGGCCCGTTCACCTCTTGTAAGATTGAACAGTGACAGGAAGGATCGCTACTCAGGAGTTAATTCAAACCAGGAAGGAGGAGCTGCTGGTGAGGGAGCGGATGGGAACTTGGGAGGTGAGTCTGTTCTCTCGGAAGGGGGTCATCAAGAGTGGGCTGCTCAGACTTCAGAAGACTTGGAGCAGTGGTTACAGGGCTTCTGATCCATGCATATCCCCAAGGGCTGATCCGGATCCCACCCCCAACCCTGGGTTCTGCCTCCAGGTTTCTGATTGGGTCACTTGGGAGCCAGAGCAGGCTTCTCAGGGGTTCTTACTGCAAACTGGGGCAGGGGTTGCCCAGAGGACCCTTTGAAGTATAGTGCTTTAGAGAAAACAGACGTAGGGAGTCACAGCTTGCGATGTTTATACAGACCATCCAGAAGGTCGGAAGAAGGCAAAAAACAAAATTCCAAGTCCATCGCCACCAAGGAGTCCAAGGAGAAAGGAACAGTGCATCTGACCAAGAGCTGGGGCTAGGCTGGGAGCCCTGGTGAGTACGATTTTTAGGAATTGCACAGAAGAGCTGGCATAGAGCCAACGACGAACACAAAAACAGTTGCAAGAACAGTTAAGAATGGTGGCAGGCAGGCGACAGAGCAGACTGGGGTTTCAACAGTCTCGGGGCATCTGTGAGGGTTTTTTTAAGTTAAATTCTGAGTCAGAAGGTGAACTAGAAAAGCTTCTGCTCAGTGCTGGGGGGGTTCTGATGAGCCGAGGTTCACACATGACAAGGAAGTGGCCATTACTAGACACCTTTCTGGGCAGGCACTACCTCATTTAGTCCTCGAAGCAACACTGCAGGGTAGGCATTCCTTGTACCCAGTGGCTTTCTGCTCCTCGCATGTGGGAGAAATCCAGCTCACGCCAACTTAGACGCAAAGAGAATGGATTGATCCCCGTACCTGGGAAGCTGGGCGTTGGGGCTGATGGGAGGCATAAATGGGGGTCTAGGGTCACAAATGATATGGGTCAGAGTCCTTCTCATTCTTTCTCTCTCTGTTCTTCTCATGGGCCTCCCTTTTCTCCAGGAGACAGACATCCTACACATGGTGGGGAACATGGCCACAGCTGGGTGTCTGCCTTATGGCCTTCTAATACCACGGACATCAGGCAATGGACCATCCCTGCTAGTTCTAGAAGGCCTCTAATTGGCCTAATCATCTCAGTGCTGTTCCTGAGTGGGCAAGTGAGTAGGATATTCTCATTGGCTACCCTGGGTCACATGCCCCGAGGCTGAGTCAGAAGTGGGTGGAGCCTATTACCAGAAGAAGAGACCCGGAGTGCAGAGTTCTGATTAATCCCAAACAATCACAACCATGTTTCCATCCCCATTTTACTGATGTGGAAACTGAGTCTGAAAGTGATAAATGAAGTCGCCCAGATGATATTACCTGGTATGCTGCAGAGCCAGGATTCGACCCCCACACTGTTGCTTCTGCCAAACAGAGGTGTGCGGGATTGAAGAAAGAAGACAGAGACCAGAGCTGGTTTTCTAGAAGGGTGTTAGCGAAGAAGCTACTCAAGGCCCAGGCTCCCTTTCCGGGGCCGGTGAACCCTTCTCCCTAGTTGCTGTGAGGGTTGCCGGCTGCCCCTTCTCCTGACAGTTGCCCCCAGCTAGATGGGGGCCACCCATCCGAAATGTCTGGGAGGTCCCCCATACCCTAGGGTGTCCAGCGGCCAATGGCCAACTATGGTGAGAAAGTCTGGTTGGTCCCCTCACAACTCGGAGGTCCCTGTAGAGCTAAACCCAGGCAAGACTTCACCTGAATCCACAGCTCCTTTCTCCCGCTTCTCTTACTCCCTTAGAGATTGTCCTCATTCATTCACTTGCCTAAACCCCTGTTTCAGCTTCCGCCTCAAGGGAACTTGACCCAAGACAGGTATTAAAAGTCAAAATCGTGATAGCAAACTAGCTGTCAATCCACGGGTGCCTGGAGAGGAGAGGGAAAACAGGTGTAGAGCCGGCTGTCTTCCAGCCATCAGGAACACCAGACGCTGGGAGAGGTGGGAGGGGAAGGAGAAGAGGGGACAGGTGCTGGAGGCATTTATTTAAATTCTGGCAAAATGTACGTCACCTAGAATGGACCACTGTTAATATACAGGACGGTGGCATCAGGTATGTTCATATCATTGCACAACCTTATCACCACCACGCACCTCTAGAACTTTCTCATTCTCCCTAAGTGGAACTCTAGACCCATTATACAATGGCTCCCCATTCTCCCCAATTTCCCCAGCCACTGGAAACCACCATTCTGCTTTCTGTCTCTAGAGACTTCAAGTAGATAGACTCACAGCGTTTATCCTTTTGTGACTGACTTACATCACCCAGCATAATGTCCTCAAGGTTCATTCGTGTTGTAGCCTGTGTTGGAATTTCCTTCCTTTTGAAGGCTGAGCACTATCGTACGGAGAGATCCCATTTTGTTTATCTATTCACCCGTGGACAAAACCTTGGGTCGTTTCCACCTTTTGGCAATTATGAATCAGGCTGCTGTGAACACGTGTGTGCAGATACCTGTTTGATCCCCTGCAATTCTTTAGGGCCAGCCCTCAGAAGTAGAACTTGCTGGATCCTCTGGTAATTTTTTATGTGTTTTTTAACTGTCCCAGTGGTTGTGCCACTTTACCTCTGCACCCCCAGCGTACGAGTTCCCATCTCTCCCCATCTTCGCAACAATTGCTAGTTCTTGTTTTTTTGTTTTGTTTTGTTTTGTTTTGTTTTTTATAATGACCATCCCCATGGGTGTGAAGCAGAGGCGGGTGTTTGGGGAGGCCAAAGCCTGCAGAGCATCCCCATATCTCTCTACAGCAGCTGCTAGGATGATGGGGCTGAGAATGTTCTGCCACTAATGGCAGCCTGATGGCGTCCAGGTCAGGGGAGGGGGGCCGGGCCCCTCTCTGCCTTCACAACAGCCATCAACGCTGTGGGGGGATGGGTGAGGTGCTTTATTGCTTCGGTGTTTAAGATTTTCCTCACTCGTTCTCTAAATCCTTTTGCCCATGGGTGCACACAGAACCCCACTTGCCTGGGGAGGAGGAGGAAGATTTTAGTGACAGATTGCTCTGTCCTCAGATGCAGTTTTGTGCTGTAACATGGGGCCAGGCTGTTGCTTGTCAGTACCCAAGGCTGACTCTCTCCAGAAGCAGTGGAGACATGGGGCGGGAGGGGGAGGGTGCAAATTCTCCAACACCCGGGGGGTGCCCAGGCACCAGGAACCCCAGTGTGGACCCCACCGAGCCTGGTGGGATTTCCCTCTGCCTGTTGCTCATGGTCTTAGGTTGAGTTCCCCTAAAAGCAGACGCCCCAGAGAAGGATTTCAGCCCCAGTCGTTGACATGGGAAGTGAGCCCAAGAGGCACATCGAGAGGAAGTGAGACAAGGCAGGAAGGAAGGCCAACGAAGGGTGCTTCCTTGAGCACGTTTCCACCATGGCCAGTTCAGGGGGAGTTCAGTGCCGGAGGGGACCTTCTCAGAGACTGTCTGGAATATGGCTCAGAACTGCCCCATGGAGAGGTAAGGAAGCTGGGCATTTTTCCCGGCCCCCACTGTCGGACGGCTGTTTCGGAAGGTGCTGATTCCTTGGCTCTTCCAGCCTGCCGGGACCTGGTGAGAGCACACCCCTGCAGCCAGAGACTGGCCTCAGACAGAGGGACAGAAAAAGCAGCTGGTGTGTGACCCCTGGGGTAGGTTGAGGGGATACAGGCAAGGCGCTGACAGCATCTGTGACATTTTCCTTGACATGAAAGGGTGTTGAGGAAGGCGCTGACGTCAACCTGGTGAAAGGTGGGAAGGTCACCATGGAGGGTGCGGTCCTCAGCCTGGACGGAGTGAACAATTTCAGACTCTTAATTTTGTGTAGTATTTACTGGGCCCCTACTTCATACCTCGCACCAAACTAGGAGTTGTCCTTTACAGTATCATACTTGATCCTCACGGCAACCTTGTGAAAGAAGAGATGAGTTGAGTGCCATTTCTTCTTTGTCTTAATTTAGAGAGAGAGAGAGAGAGAGAGAGAGTGTGTGTGTGTACAAGTGGGGAGTAGGGGCAGAGAGAGAATGTCAAGCAAACTCTGTGATGAGTGTGGAGTCCGACTTGGAGATTGATCTCACAATCCTGAAATGGCGACCTGAGCCAGAACCCCGAGTTGGCTGCTTAACCAACTGAGCCACCCAGGTGTCCCAGATGCATGCAATTTTTGCAGAAGAAGAAAAGGCTCAGAGAGGTTAAGAAATTTCCGGAGGGTCACACACAGGCTTGTCTTGGTATGTCTGGTGTTCCACTGCTCCCCCCAACAAAGTCACCCTTACCGGCTCTGAGGATGGCTTGGAACTGGGAGGACTGGGACTTCCGCTGGCTGATAGTTCCAGGATCCCCAAATCGCGTTGTGCCTGTGTAGTTGTGTGACGCTGTCTGTGGTCCAAAGGATGTTGCCCCGGGGTAGTAAATCGGTACAGCCACTCTGGGAAACAGTAGAGAAGCTCCTCAAAATATTAAAAATAGAACTACCATGTGAGCCAGCAGTCCCACTTTTGGGTATACACCCGAAGGGGATGAAATCAGTATCTGGAAGAGATATCCTCACGTTCCTGTTCATTGCAGCCTTATTCACAACAGCCAAGATATGGGAATAACCCATGTCCATCAGCAGATGAACAGATAAAGGGGATGCGGTATATATACAATGGGATATCATCCAGCCAATAGGAAGAAGGGAATTCTGTCCTTTGCGACAACCTGGATGGACCTTGAAGGCATTACACTGAGTGAAATAAGTCAGACGGGAAAAGTAAACACTGCACGGTATCATTTCTAAGTGGAATCTAAAAAAAGAAAGAAAGCAAACTCATAGAGACAGAGAGTATGAAAATGGTTGCGTGGAGGTGGGGGAGCTAGGGAGGGGTTGGTAAAAGGGTCCCAACTTTGAGCCTTAAGATGAATAAGGTTGGAGGATGATCTGATGTATAACAAACTCGGTAGCTCTGTGTTGCATGGTTGAAGTTTTCCAGGAGGGTGGAATTCTGATGTTCTCACCCAAAAAAGGGGGGGGGGGAAGAAGGGGCTAGATATGTCAGTTGACGCAAATATTAATGAACTAGATGGGGGATGGACCCTTTTACAATGTGTATATAATATATACACATGTGTGGGGTCTCCAGCATGTGCATTAAAGATCTAACAATTTTGTTTCTCAATTACACTCAATAAAGTGGAAATTTAAAAAAAAAAAAAACAAGCAAACTGGGCCTTGCCCTGGGGAAGTTGCCATGAGCCATCCACTCTCTGAACACCCCTGGGCCACAGAGTTATCCGGTGTCTCTGAGCTCTATCCCGCTCTCCCTTCAGCTCAGGAGTCCGGATCAGGCTGCCTTGTGTCTAAGCCTCTGCCTGGGATCCTGTGTGACATCAACGCATGGCTCTGAGCTTCGTAGGCTCAGAAACCCAGTCTCACGTTGCTCTGCGTGAGTCCGTTCTGGAACCAAGTTCACAAGACGATGTTAGAGGGAGCCAGAAGGTTAATGCCGTCTTTGACAAACAGAAACTGGTTGGCTGAATGCTGCCGTTAGCTGGCCTCTGACCCTGGACATTAGTCACAGGGCTGTCCAGTTGTCTGGGGTTTGAGTGGAGGCACAGACTCTGAACGGGCTCCTGCGGCCCCTTCATAACCCTGGAGTGGGCCACACCTGTCAAAGGTGTGGCTATTTGAGGCGGCCTGGTGGAGGGTGACATTTTCCCTGAAAAGTGCTCCCGTGGACACTCCTGATTCTTGTTTGTGCCTCAGTTTCCCTCAGGGTTCAAACAGCAAGTGGTGGGCATACTCATAGTAAGATATTTTGAGGAAGGATTATTTCAAAGGCCCTGTTCACAGAGGAATGGCTCAGAACATTCCTAAGGCCAAAGCACCAAGGGGGCTGAGGGGGTTTTCGAACGTGGCTGGAGAAGCAGCCTTACAGAGGGGACGTGAGTGGCCTTTGGGTGTGGTCAGCCTGAGGTGCCCCTGAAATAGGGAGCCAGGCGAAAAAGTAAGTTTACCCCACTCCCCTTCCTTTGGATCACCTTCGGGGGTTTCCATTGGCTCAACTCCAGTGGAAACCACAGAGCTCAGCCTGCCTGGGGCCAGCGCAGGTGGGAGGGAAAGAATGATTCCAGAGGGGAAAACACAAAGTGCCCAGCTCGGGCCTCCCAGCTCACTGTCTGATGGACACATTCTAATTTCGTAACAACTTAAATCAGGCCGCTGCGAAGTCTCGCTGGCCGGGGCGCTCCATCCCTCCAAGGTCACTTTGCTGTCCCGTGTACAGTGTTGATGGCCTAGTTTACTCCTCAGGGGCAGGCTTACTGCCCTTTTTACTTTATTTTCAACTGTGGGGAAGGAGCCACTTTCTGGCCCTGGATGGGGACATAAATAAGGCTGACTGAGGGGGTATTTGAAAAGGGGAGGACACCATGTGCCAGGGGACCAGTAAGCCAGTGGTAGGGTTGGTGCCATCAGTGGAACTGAGAGGGGTGGGAGCAACTTGGATCTTTCCTTTTGCCACAGTGGTGGCTGTGAACGTAGGAGGGCATTGTGTGCCATGGGCTTCTTACTTTTTATTGTGATTGTGTTAGACTGGGGAGAAAATTGTGTGATTCCCTGGCCCTTCCCCCTTCCCTCCCTCCCACCCTCCCTCCATCCTTCTTTTTCTCCCTCCTACCCATCTCTTACTAAGAATTTCAAATAGGGCACCAGAGTAGCTCAGTCAGTTAAGCGTCTGCCTGCGGCTCATGATCCCGGGGTCCTGGGATCGAGCCCTGCATCAGGCTCCATGCTCAGCGGGCAGACTGCTTCTCCCTCTGCCTGCAGCTCTCCCTGCTTGTTCTGTCTCTCTCGATCTCTCTCTCCCTCTGACAAATAAAAAATCTTAAAAAAACAAAGATTTCAAACATACACATAAGTAGACAGGCTAGGGAAGTGAACCCCATGTACCCATTACCTAGCTGTAGCAGTTATGAATTCATGCCAGTTCCGTTTGGTTTCATTTCTCGCCCATTTGCACCCCCCCGCCCCAGAATGTTCTGAAGCAAATCTCTAATGTCCTATCACTTACATATAAATATTTCAGTATGCATCTCTAAAAGAGCGTACTCTTTTCCCAATATCCGTATTTTAAACACATTTTTTAAAAGATTTAAGTTATTTATTTGGGAGATAGAGAGAGCGCACACATAAGTGGCGGCGGTGGGGGGGAGAAGCCAACTTCTTGCTGAGCAGGGACCCTGATGTGGGGCTCGATCCCAGGACCCTGGGATCATGACCTGAGCCGAAGGCAGACATTGAACTGACCCAGGTAAGCCACCCAGGAGCCCAGGTTTTGCCCATTCTGAAACTTCATACAAGTGGCATCATCAGGTGTATACTCGTGTATCTGACTTCTTCTGCTCAACAGCGTATCTGTGACCCTATTGTTGAGAAGAGCTTGACCTTTGGCTTTGCTTGATAGTAGTCCATTACGTGACCAACACCAAAATTCTCCCATTGTCTGACTGACAGACATTTGGATTGTTTCCAGTTTGGGGCTATTATGACTAAAGCTTCCAGAAACATCCTTGTGTGTGCATCTTGTTGGAACAGGAACTCATTTCTCTCCTGACTCCCTTCTTGAGTGTGAAACTACGGCTAGGAGGGAAGAACGCCTTTTCTTTCCTCACTGACTGCACGGTGACCTTCCGTCTCCTGTTCTTTCCCCCTCACCTGCAGGCTGGTGAGGAGATTGCCCTCTTCCGCCAAGCGACCCCTCTCGGTGAGGGGGTGGCTCTTGGGTGAGGGGAGACCCACCTCACCCAACCATCCGCTTACCTGTCCCTCCAGTGTATTCTCTCTAGGATGGTTTTCCTGTCAACTCACCTCCTTCTTACGTAAAAAACAGAGCAGGACAAGATCATACAGACGAAACAGCTTCCCTTGACTCTACATCGCACTCTAGCTAAGAACCTGTATCTCTCTTGGCCCTCAATGTCAAGAGTCTTCAAAGTGTAGTCTGCGCACGCCGACTCTACTTCCTTCTCTGCTCTTCACTTCTTATCTCCTGGACACGCAGCCTCAGCCACCATCCCTTCTCAGAAGCTGCTCAGTCCAAGGTCATTGTTAACTCCCTTTGCCAAAGCTGAGCTTCACGTGTCTGTACTTGCCTCATGTATTTAGATCTCTGTGCTGGGTCAGCCCACACAGTTTGGTCCCAGTTTGGGGATGGGTGAAAGTGATGACTGGGACCCAGGTCAAGGTTGCTTTTAGTTTGGTTGACTTCCTTTTTTTTTTTTTTTTTTTAAAGATTTTATTTATTTATTTGACAGACAGAGATCAGGAGTAGGCAGAGAGGCAGGCAGAGGTTGGGGGCGGGGAAGAAGGCTCCCTGCTGAGCAGAGAGTCCGATGCGGGGGCTCCATCCCAGGACCCTGAGATCATGACCTGAGCCGAAGGCAGAGGCTTTAACCCACTGAGCCACCCAGGCACCCCAGTTTGGTTGACTTCTAAAGCAATGCCTAAACCATGCAAAGGATTGGAACAAGACGTTGATACCAGTAGTGGGTGGCTCCCCATGACACTGCAGGATCAACTGAGGCATGCCCACAATTCAATGGGCCAAGCACTCCATGGGAACTGAGAGAATCTTCCAGATGATGAATGGTGAGCTCACTGCCTTCTGTATCCATGGTCATGCCAACAACCCAAAACAGCTTTAACTATCCCATAAGGTGACTCTGCTCCCCGGAAAGCCAGAGTGTTCCCTCTGGACCCTAGATCTTACAGTTCTTGCTGTGCCTGCTCCAGACCATTCTCCCTTTGTGGGCACTTACACTGTGGGCTCCGGGAGGTTTTATGATGTCTATCGGAGGGGTTTCTGTGGACCGACCTGGCCATGACCTTCCCTGGGCGTCCTGCTCCATTTGGTGTTATTTCTGGCTCTAGGTTTCCCCGAAGCAGACTGGGAGATGGGAACTTGGAGGAGGTAGCTAATGTGGGAGCTGGTGCCAGGAAGCGCAAGGGAGGAGGGGGGAGTGAGGTGGGAAGGGGGCAAAGCCAGTACACTGGGTCCCTATAGTGGGCAACTGAAGCTCAGTCCCCTCAGGGGGTCCTCTGAGAAACTGCGTGGGATCCAGCTCAGGAAAGAGAAGGCTGGGGCACTTATCCAATGGCTCCTGCTCCCCTCCCAGCCCCTGCCAGACTGGGTAAAGGGGATGAGGAATGTAGACATGAAAGCAAGAGCAGTAGCAGCCGTCTTGTAACCATGAGGGTAGGGCCAAGAAAATTGAAGACTAAGGGGCTGACATTTTCAGACCCATCTTTGCCTACCTCCTCTCTTCTTGTCCTGTGAGCAAAACGCATCTTACTTGTTTAAGCCACCATAATGAAGTTTTTTGATACATGCAGCATGAAGAGAATGCACTGCTCGATTCTTCCTTTAAGATGGAGGCACTCATTTCCCCAGCTGCAGACAGTATTGAATGCTGGATGTCACCCAGTCCAAAACAGTTCATAATTTCCATAACTTCTTCCAAGATTCCACATCCTGATTTAGCCACCTCTCTTTTTCTGGTTTGTGTGTTTATCTGATGTGCTCACTGGGCTGTAAGTTTCTGAAGGGTAGGACCATGCCTTCCGTGACTTTATGCTTTCGGTACCTGATGGAGGGGCTGGCCCATAGCCTACTATGTATGTTTCAGGCTTCATGATCTTTGACTATCCAGATTGTTCTCTTCCAAATGTCCCGTTTGCCAATGATCTTTCAAAGTCTGATTTTCAGAACTAAGCTGAATGTACCAGGAGTGGTCTTGACAGGAGTGAGGTCAGGATGCTTTTTTTTTTTTTTTTAAGATTTTTTTTTTTAGATTATGTATTTATTTATTTGATAGAGATCACAAGTAGGCAGAGAGGCAGGCAGAGAGGGAGAAGAAGGCTCCCCACCGAGCAGAAAGCCCGATGTGGGGCTCGATTCCAGGACCCTGAGATCATGACTTGAGCCGAAAGCAGAGGCTAAACCCATTGAGCCATCCAGGTGCCCTGGTCAGGATGCTTTTAAATTTGTTTATTCAAAGTGAGCTTACTGCCCACTACATTTACTTTTGCTAAAGCCACGCTTCTCACACCGTGCATCAGGGCTCCTGCTTTCTAGATCCAGACAGAACTTTATGTTTCTTCTTCTTTTTTTTTTTTTCCTATGAAATGCCACCATTTGCCCAGGCGTTGACTTCTAGTCCTAGTTTATACTAGAACGGAACCCGATTCTTACCATTTCGTTTTCATATTTGAATGGACCCGACTTTGAGTTCTGCAAATCACCAGAAACCCTTCATGGAAGAGGTTGAGGGGACGTAGAAATAAGTAAGTGAAGAGCATTTTGACAGACTCACTCTCTTGCAACAGTCCGTTGAAACATGATTGGAATCCAAGTGGATTATCCAGTCTTTAAACTACCGCACCAGCTTGGGGGCAGCCTGGAATTTGATAGGTGTGTGTCTTTCATTGGTCCACCTGCTCCCTGCATAAAATTGTTGAAGGGGCCTGGAGGGGAGTGTGAAAGTGTATCACCTACTTCGGAGTTTATGAGATTGAACTCAAGCCTTCTTCCATCACCATGCCACCTGGCTGGAGCAAGGCTGACAGTAGGCAAGGGTGAGAGAGGGTCAGATGGGGGCCAGGGAGGGCTGGTGTGTATCAGTCCCTGCCCTTACATCAAATCCAAATAATTTCTTTTTGGATGGCCTACTCTTTAACGTGCTCAGTACCTCTTCTCCCCTCCACTAGTGCAGAAAATGGACAGCAGGTTGGCTCCTGGGGATGGTGGTCGAGCCTTGCCCCTGCCAGCTCCGCGGGCGCTGCCTGCCAGGCGTGTCCTCTTGGTCCGGACGCATTGATGCCGGGCGCACGTTTTATGATTGTGTGCTTTCTCTTTCTTCCAGCATTAAATTTTTATTCTCCACATGTCAGCCTGCTTATTAAGAATCTCCCAGGTGCTCCCACCTCGGCTCCATGCCGGCCTTCAGCTCCGGCCCCTGCTGCTGTTTTCTCGTCAACCCTGGGCACGTGCTAAAATGTCCTGCTTGGGTCTCGGAATAGACGCAACCCGCGGAGGAAAAGGTCCCGGCCTGCAACAAGCCCAACTTGCCTTGGAGTGTGGGTGGCACCCACTCGCCCCGTCCCGTCTCTTTCCACCCTTCTTCCCCAGACAGATGGCGCTATCCCGCCCCACCCCCACTCCCCCACTGGCGTTTATGTCCCAACTAACTCAAGCCATATGGAAATTTCTGTGTCCTCTACTCCAGGGGAAAACGTCAGGGTTAGCCCCGCACTCCCCCTTACGAATGGGGGCCCTCTCTTTCCTTGACTGAGAGCAGGAGCTCTTAACCTTTTCTGTGCCATGCACCCCTGGGTCCCACTTCTCAAACTTAAACACTGACAGGGCATTACCCCAGAATCTCATTACAAAGCAGATTCTGATTCAGTAGGTCCGGGTGGGGCGTGAGATTTGCATTGTTAACAAGCTCCTGGCTGATGTAGTTGGTCCAGGGACCACGTTTTGAGTAGCAGAGGTTTTCAAACTGGGTGGGGGGGGGAGGGAGACCGGGGGTGGGGAGAGGGGAGCGCGAGGGGTTCAGGGGCTGCGCTCACGCCTTCCTTCCTCCTCACCCGCCCTCCCCAAGCGCCAAGGGAATATCTGTGGCCACATTTGATGCATAAACAGTCTCCCGCAGGCACGGAGCATCACAGGTGCGCTTCCGGCCCGGGCCCAGCCCCGCTGCAATTCATCGGCTCCCAACAAATGCTTCTTTATAATCGGGAAATAGAAACCCGCTCTGCCCGAGCTGGGAGCGCTGCCTGCGCTCCTCCCACCTTTCCGGGCCGCTGCGCAAGGGGCCGACTTTAGGCGGGGCGGCTTCATAAACCAGAAAAAAAAAAAGAGAGAGAGAGAGAGAGACGAAACAATTAAACCTAGCGAGCCAGGATTGCTCCAAGGAACAGGCTTTCAAAGGCAGCGGAGTCTGGCTTTTTTCCAGGCTGTGGGATCAGCCAAAGGGCGCAGGCCTCCTTCTCTTGGCGTGACAGGTGCGCCCCGGGGCAGGCACTGGGCTCGCCCTTTGCCCATCCCCCTGCGTGAGTGAAGAATGACTCGCCGTTGGTAGGGTAACCAATCCCATGTAATAGGAAAACACAGAGAAAAGCCATGTTCCTTTTTAGTCCAGCGGAGCTGTGCCCACTCCCAGACTTTTCAGAGCATAGATTTACAATCACACCTTCCAGAGATGTTCTGGAAGCTGCCCGTTCTAGCCACGTTCCTTCCTCCCTTTCTTCCCTCCTTTCCCTCCCACTTTGAGGCCCTTTACCTTTAACTGGAATCGTTATCATGCTCATTGACTCCAGAGCTGGACACTGGACAGAAGCTTCTAAATCAAGTAAACAAATGGCATTAGGTTCCACTTTCCAACCTGGTACAGACACTAACCCCAGCATCCAATTTGTGAATTTTTTTTTTTAAAGAAGAAAATGGTCTTAGAGCAGTGTTTTCAAAGTGTGGTCTTGGGATAAGCAGGATCGGCAGGGTCTGGGACCTCCTTAGAAATGCAGATTGTGGGACCTCAGCCTAGAGCTGCCCAATCAGACTTTCTGAGGGTGGGGCTTGGCAAGCTCTGTTTTATTAAGCCCTCCAGGCTGCGGTTTGAGAAGCATCCCTCTAGAGAAAGAAACGCAGAGCCCGGACCCAAGATCTATAGAATGTACAAAGCAGAGCGGGAGAGCAAACATGCTGTCTCCTGGGTTGGAGGGAAGGAGGGGCAACAGTCTAGAAGGCGGCATAAGGTCTGGCTGCCTGTGCAGACCATCCCAGGCCACTGCCTGTGAGCAGAAGCAGCAGTGAGGTCATTGCTTCATTGGAGTGGTTTGAGGCATAACCTCAAGTACGCCGCTTTGGCATGTAGATTATTTCCAGCCAAAGGCAATCAACACCCGGCAGACTTTTATAAAACCTTTTATCTTTTTCTTAACTACCTAAAAGAATTTAGATAGGGGTCTTGGCCCAGAAAAGAATGCTATTACCAAAGGTAACTTTTTATCAGAAAGACCTATCTTTATGGCAGGGCAAACATCTAATTAGCAAACACCTGCTCTTCTTATCATCGTGTGAATTACCTTCCTCCCCTCTGAAGCCCCCAGGCTCCTATTCCATTCCTGAGGATGGCGTATGAGACCCAACTGACCGACTTGTCCTTTGCACTAATATTCTTATGTGGCTCCTGTACTTACATAATTAAATTCATTTTTATCCTGTCAGTCTGTTTTATATTGGCTTACCTGCCAACGAATCTAGAAGGGTAGAGAAAAACTGTTTCCTCCCCTACAGGGTTGGCAAACCAGCCAGGAGACTTCACAGTCTGGACGCTGCTGGCTCTGGGGCAGTTGCAGCTGAGAAATCCTGGGGTCTTTGACAAAAGCCAGCAGAAGGCAAGAATTCTTACCATGTCAGTCTCCTGAATCTCTATCTGCAGGGTTTGGTGAAAGAGAGTCCTTTTTTTTTTTTAAATTTTAAATTTAAATTAGCAGGAGAAAATATTTGGGTGAATTAGTTCCTTGGGTATAGCAACTTTGCTAAAGATTTATTACGAATACTTTTAATTTCTACTGATCCTGTTCCTCCCAGAAATAACCATTATTTTGTTTTGCCTCTGTGTCTTTTGAGTCTTTTACCATGAGAAGGAAACCATAGGGTAGAATGCAGGCATAAGCCCAGTAGGCCTGTTGTTTGAACCCACCTCACAGCCTGGTGAACTCTTGGTTCTCACCCGTCCAGCATCTGTTTAGACACATTTTAAGTTTCCCCATGTAAAAACTGGGTGAGGTTTTCCTTTCATCTTGTTCTGTGTCCTGAGAGTTTGGCTTTGTGGTCAGTGAGAATACCTTGGTCTCCACCATTCGGAAGGTACATCTGATAGCTAGTCCGATAGCCTGGGATTCAAGGACAGGAATCAGCATCCTCTGTATCCAGCTGTGTCAGCTCTCAGAGGAGTTTTTCAGAAGGGGTCCCAGTCCATAAGGAACCTTTGTTGTGTCAAGCTTCATTGTCTCATTAGTGCTGGAAAAGTCCCATTCACGTAGTGCCTGCCCGGTGTCACAGGTTAGCGGGTCTATGACTAGTGGTGCCTCCTGTTCCACGAGAGACTGGATCATGTGAGGGCCCCATATTTTGTGCTCTTTTGTGGGACACCTCTTATGTCGGCGGCTAAGCCATAAAAAAGTGTATCAGTTTGAGTTACTATTGAGATGGATAGATCCTGCTTGTTAATTTCCAGATGATAGATATTTGCATTGGAAAAGTTGCTATATTTGAGCACTCTTTTTTTTTTTTTTTTAGGGAGTTCCTATTCTAAACAATTGTCTTACTGGTACTTATAGAAAGACCTAATTGAAAAGTGGATACGTAGAAGTGTAACAGCTAACCTCAGGGACTCCCACAGCAAGATGAAAGAACAGAAATTAAACTTAGAACAAAATTAAAGTTCATATCCAATGTAAATTCCCCCTCTTGAAATCCAGCCCCTCCTTAGCAAATTCCCTTAGTTCCCCATACTCCTGCACTTTCCCCAGAAAATGCCTTACACACTCAGCTGCTTGTTTTAACTTCCCTGTTCCTACAAGATTTATAGAGAGCCCTCCAGCCTAATCTCCAGGCCCAGGGTATACAGGTTACTCATGGAAGTGCTAAAAGCCAGGAAGTAAATTTAACAGAAGCATCCGGGGTGGACAATAAGGTTCATTTTGCTGGGCTCCATAATCAGGCACTGCCAGCTTCAGGCCTTCCTACGCAACATCCTTTGCAGCCATATCCGATACCCCCTACCCAGAGAATTCATGTCCCCCGGACAGCAGCAGATTTTTAAAATTATAAAGTTCTCTTTACCTTTCAGAGGATCCTATCAAATTTAGAGAGGAATTTAAAAAGATGAATTGTCACTTACAACCCCATTCATGGGGACCTCATTTGGCTGCTAAGGGGTATTCTTCTCACCCATGATTATATCGCAGTTATCAGACAATCTGAACAATTCCCTGAAAACCTACCTTCATAGAGGAAACGACCAGAATTTTTCCTAGGCTCTTCTACAAATGATCATCTGAGGGCTGCTGTTCAGGGGCTGACACAGTGGCTTTTCCCCCCTAAGGTAAATTGGTCCAAAGTTGAACTGCATACTCAGAAAGAAGGCTTTTTATCAGAAAGCTTGATACTTTACAAAGACATACTGCATTAAACCCTGAAAAGGTTTGCTGTGTGTCCCAACTGAAAACTGACAAGATATTTACAAGAATTTGCAATAGCTCTGCAGTCAGAGAGATTGGTTGGATTGGAAGCTGATACTCACAGCCTGTGGGAATTATTTTTGGGGCTCCTCCCCTAAAAAATAAAACTATGTACCTAGAGGGAAAGAAAAAAAAATCTAAATTTTTGTAAAAGTATTCATAAACACACGTACACACACACACACACACACACACACGCACGCACATTTGTGTCTGTGTGTGAGATGAGTACATCAAGCTATAATGTCATTTTGGCTGTGATTCAGTTTTTTCGGGAATCGAGAGCAACTGTCCTTATCTTACAAATCTTTGCCAAACTAAACACGCAGCTGGAGAGGCTGTTCAGAGTTCACCTCTTCTTGTTTTTTTTGTTTTTGTTTTTGTTTTTGCTTTTTAGTTCAGTCCCAAAAGGCTTGTAACTTCCATTCTTCCCTGTGCTTTCGACATGTAAATATTCAAGTACGATTTTCAGGAAAGCAGTTTTTATCAGAAGAAAAACAAAAAGGGAGAGAAAGCATTTGAAATTTAGGCTAATGAAAAATCATTTATTTTCTGCACAAATAATTGTGCCCAAAGCTTTAGCTATCTGAGCAGATAAACTGAACTTACTCCAACTGTTGTTTTAAAACTAGAGAATTTCCCATTGTCATACCTCTCTCATGGCAAACATTGTAAAATGAAACCATAAGGTCTCGTGTCCGTCTGGATGTTTGTGTGTGTCTTTATATGTATATTGTGCATGCACGGTGTTTCCCGCCACCGGACGGAATTGCCGGAATGAATTCATGCATAAGAGAGCTCTATTTCATTGGCTTAAAAATTAAGTGCTTCTATATACCGAATATTCAGAAATAGAATAAAAACTAACCCAACTCCTTTTTCAGTTCACAAGACGTGGGATAATCTTGGGCAAATAAAAGCGAATTTAAGGTTCGTTTAAGCAAAATAAACATGTCTTTGGAGTTACCAGCACTAAATGTCAACTAAGCTCGTGTTAATCTGTTACAGGGTTTGTCAGCAAGAAAGAGAACTTCAGATGATGGTTAGATATTTAATGCCTCGTGAAATTTTCATGACTTATCTAAACATAACTATTGAGACCAAGCGAATTAAACAGATGCAAGTAAGATAAAAGTTTATAAATAAACTTTTCAACAATATTTATGTTTTATGGTATGTCCACCTAAATTAAAGTGTCTCCAAATCCTTTTGCTAAATTCAAACCTTAGAGTTTTGCTAAGTTGAATTAGGTGTTGGGTAGTCATTAGATACCTAGATCGTTTCCAAATAAGAGACAATATTGAAGTATCAATTACTGAACACAGGTTTATCTACTTTTGGCTTCTTATTGCAGAGAACCTATAAGACACTTGGATGCATCAGTGCTGCATTGATTGGAAAATTGATAAAGGCATATGCTTCTAGAAAATTGTGTGAAATGTACTTATTAATTTGCCAATCTAAAAGATGTGGATGTAACAGACAGGTTATAAGTGTTCATTTTTTAAAAAATTTTCTTTGTTTTTCAGTAATCTGTACCCACAACGTGGGGCTCGAACTCACGACTGGCCAGATCAAGAGTCGCACTTTCTTCCAACTGAGTCAGCTAGATGTCCCTCTTTACTTTTTAGTTTTCACTGGAAATTAAGGTTTCTAAGAATTAAGCATTCTAATCGGTGAAATTTAAAGTATTAGAAATAATAAGTGTAACAATTCTGTAGGCAAGGAAGGTAAGACTTGTTTTCGTAAAAAGAGGTATGAGATAAGAAGATGCATTTTTGTTAAGGGAAAAAAAGTGAATTTGCTTTAAACTAAAACTGGTATAGAAGTGCGGGCAGAGAGAGAGAATTTTCCCTTGTATAATCAAGCTAGCTAAAACTGAATTGTTTATGATGTAAAGTGAACTTAATTTGCTTTCATCTGCTGAAAGGACAAGTTTTCTTTAATTGTTGGTCTGCTCTTAGTAAGAAATTATAAACAAAAATTTTGGTTTATCTTATAAGTAATGTGCCTAGAAAAGAAAGATTTTGTGTCTTGTCAAAATAATTTCCTGTGTTTCATACCAAGTCTTTGATTACTTAAGAATGCTGGGTGTTCCCTATCAAAAGAACTAACATTTTTTTTTGTCTTTTTTTTTTTTTTACAACTATGTAACTTTCTGTATTAGCCTGGAAAGTCTTTAATTGTTACTATGGTTACATGAATAACAATAGTTTCACAACGACCCAAGATCCTATTTGACCAAGTGTTTTAAAACCTCTTGACATTTTTGACAAGTTTCCCCCAAATCAAATTCTAAGCAAAGTCTTTTCACCTCAAACTAATTCTGGAATTTTCCAGAGGTCCCTGGAAAATTGCCAAAGATTTGTTCTCTCTCTTTATATATAAAATACGGGAGATGTTAAACTAATTAGGCTTATTTGATAGGTTAAGTTACGTGGGAAGCTTTGTCAAATAAGAAATAATACCAAGTCTTCTTCATGTTGTATTGTCTAGGTACACGATGTAACTGTTCTACAAATTGTATGAAATTCCTAAAAATCTAGTGTGTCTTGGTTTAATATTATCAATCATAATTCTAGTTACCATCTTAAAATGTATGTCACAAAGGGGCACCTGGATGGCTCAGGTTAAGCGTCTGACTCTTGATCTCAGCTCAGGTCTTGATTTCAGGGCCATGAGTTCAAGCCCCACATTGGCTCCACGCTGGGCATGGAACCTATGTTAAACAAACAAAAAAAGTGTCCTCTAGTCATCTGTGCTAGATGTCATCAGCGCAAAGATAACCAAATTTCCTTGTCAATTGCATTAATGAGTTCCCAGCACATCTTTTTTTTTTTTTTTAAAGATGTTATTTATTTATCTGACAAACAGAGATCACAAGTAGGCAGAGAGGCAGGCAGAGATGGCAGGGGGGGAGGCAGGCTCCCCGCAGAGCAGAGAGCCCGACTCGGGCCTCCATCCCAGGATCCTGGGATCATGACCCGAGCCGAAGGCAGAGGCCCCAACCCACTGAGCCACCCAGGTGTCCCCTCCTGGCACATCTTTAACCGTGGCCATTTTTAAGTCTTTCGTCATTTACAGTTATTGTTTCACTGAATGCTTTTGCAAAAGTGTTTATAGTAGTGTTTACTCTTCAAGGAGATTCGTGGAAAGTGCTCTTGAATATCGATTTCTGATAACTTTAAGATAAAAAAGGAAAAACTACCTGAACTGGGTAGGAATTTTCAGAACTAATGAAAAAAACTGGCTTTAAGCAGAGCAAGAATTAAACATGGAACAGAACAAACTGATGAGGTTGATTGCAATTTTTATGACTTTTGGTTTAGAATATTGCTGGGTCTATTTTGTAGTTCCAGATTTAAGCAAGCCTTTTCGTCTTTTCTCTTAAGCTGTCAAAAATTTGGGAAGATATACCTTTGTGAACAAGGATGAAACAATTACTTTTTCTCCCTACCTGATCCCTCCAGAATTGGGAAACCCAGTGAGCATTCTTACTTTCCTGGCAATATAGTTATTTGCATAAGTACAATAAGAATCTGTTCTCCTCCTTGTAACAGGACACAATTGGACGCATTGCTTATAGTGCCAAGGCTTTGACTGGAATGTCATATTTGAGAATGTGCACAGACTCAGATATGACCAGACAGCTTTTAGAAACTAAGGTTGACTTAATGGAGCCATTAAAGCCCCTTGGAAATCGCAGCCTGGTACCTTGGTCTACAGGGTTCTCGGCAGCCTTACCCAGTGAGCAAAAAAGGTCACTTCCTGGCAGTCTCATGAACTTCAGGATATTTTGGGGATCTTGAGAAGAGAGGCATTTACCCAAATCTATAGATATTGCAGGGAAAGGCTATTGGCAAGTCCTTGGTGTGGTTTCTTGGCCTCGAGAGGCGTTTGAAAGTTCAATCTGAGATTCCTTATGAAAAAGTCCAACAGCACAGACTTAAAGAAACTCTATGGTCCATCACTGTTCTTGCTGCACTTGGGCATATAATCGGGCCAACTTTATCGAAGCTAGACTTGGTTTTCAGGCAAATTAATCTCATTGTGGTTCTCTTTGGGAAAAAAAAGGGGGGGTAATTACAGACAGAAAAATAATGTCTCAGAAATATACCTTTGTGGCTATCAAATTCCAGTGTTCTGTGTCTTTGAGGTTTTGTTTTTTACTGGTAAACTGGGCTAGATCCTGAATTCTTCTAGTTTCCTCCAATATTTGGCTTTAACTCTTCAAGCTAACATTTACAATTTCCTCCCACCCCTCCGATTTGGAATCACTGAGAACTAAAACTGTCCTTCTTTTGAAGCCACGTAAGCTAACATTAGACAACTTGAGATAAACTTAAGTGAAATCACCACGAATGTTCATGTATGGACAGTCTTTGTGTCGGTTGCTGTTTGGGCCATGCAGAAAGATCTCCAGAGATGCTCATACTGCAGAGCAGGAATCACACTGTCAGACGGCCATGGCCCGCCCTCAGTCCATCTGAAGATGCTTCAAACTGGACATCTACATGTCTTCTCGACTGTCTGCGTTCGCAGCTCAGATACAGGGATTATAGTCTGCTCCAATCATTAACCATTGTCTTTCTTTGTCCATAAAATGCTTTCGATTAAATACCTCATTGCTTGCACCATAGGCCTAACTTTGAGAGCCTCACCGGTATCACCACTTCCTGAAGCAAGACACAACTATTTAACTGAACTGATCTATTCTTAGCACTAAGCGACTGGTTCAATGAGATGGAGAAATCTACCAACTCCCCTTTCTGGGCTATGAAACTTCTTAGGGAAATTTCAAAGTTGGGACTGAGGGGGAGCAAAACACATGACCACCCCCCCCAAATATGCTACTTTGGTATGTGGATTGTTTTGAGCCAAAGGCAATCGAGACCCAGCAGACTCAAGAAAAGCTTTTACCTCTCCCCTAACTACGTAAAATAATTTAGGGGCCCTGGCTCACAGGGAAAGAGAAGGCTATTACCAGAGACAACTTTTATCTGAATGACCCATTGGTACAGCAGGGTAAACATCTAAATTACCAAACATCTGCTTTTCTTATCATCTTGTGAATTACCCTCCTCCCCTTTGAAGCCCCCAGACCCCTACCCCATTCCTTGACTCAGAATGGAATAGAAACATCATCTGTCCTTGGGTCTCATAGTCTTAAGAGATTCCCATATGTACATCATCAAATTTGTTTTCCTCCTGTTAATCCGTTTTGTATCAGTTCACCAACCAAAGAACTGAGAAGGGTAGAGAAAAAATTTTTCCTCCCCTGCAGGTTCCTAGCGCTCCATTTGGTAACCCATCCTCCCACACTCACTGGCTGGAAACAGGACCATCTACTTTGTGCTAATAAGCTGCCTCAGTTCTAACAGGCCCAATATGATAAGAGCGTGGAGGAATGAAATATCTGGAGTAGTTAAGTAATCAAGGCAGGAATAATTAGGTAGACTAAATCCCAACAGAAATAATCCATCTTTCGGAAAGAAATGACATTTTGAAAAATTTAGAAATCTTCATCAAGCTATTATGTTGCTGAAATACGTAAGCACTTTGCATTATGTTTTCTTTCCCCACAACGCACAACACATGCGAGAGTAATTAAGGGATTTCACTCTGTCCTGAGCACTTCATCTCAATGATGGCAGCACTGGACACTGGAGACTCATATATATAACCCATCAATTAACTTTTCTAAAGAAATCGTCTGTCCTTTAAAGAGAATATTATTTTGTATCCAGGTATCAAAAAGAATTTTGCCAAATGTTACAAACCTTTGGGATGTTTTTATTTTTGTACAAGCAGGGGAGGCCAACCAGGTTCCATTTCAAAAGTTTCCCCGGACCGAGGCTTCCTTCTCATCTCTGCCCTTCTTCCCACCTCATCAATTGATATTTGTGATTAACCCACTCTGTGAAATATGGGAGCTCTTACCCTGGAATGCAGGAGAAGATTTTAGCAGATTATATCCTCCCATGAAAAATGGATTTGTCATCAGGGACTCAGAGAGGACACCGTGGTGTGTACAGATATATGGATTAGCGAAGAGCACCGTGTTGTGATAGAAGAAGAGAGTGCTGGGCTGTGCACAGGGAGTTTAGCGGTGTGCCCTTGAACTCAGCAGGGAAGAAACGTGAACCTCGGTTTTCTCATCTGTACAACAAGCCTGGGAGGGGGTTCTGCTCAAAGTCCTCTTGCTGCTTTTCACTCTTGATTCTACAAGGATGGATTTCAGGTGCTCAAAATATCTTCAAAATGGCCCCAGAGGAAAAATCACAGGAACGAGGTCTTGTGTTTCCATGGGGAGGGTGGGTGTGGGTATGTCGGGAGCCGACACTTCTGTGTCCACTCTGGCACACCTTTTGGGAGGTTCGCCATGCCTTTTCTTGGCTCAGGACTTGGGCTTCCTGCCGGGAGTTTGAAATCACTGTGCGACAACGATCCACCTGGCCTTAGGAAGCAGAGCACATTTATTCCCAGTCATTGCTTGGAGCAAGTGGAGCGAGGAGTTTAAATGACTTCCCCTAAGCTGCTACAGGAATGTGGAGCGGAACAAGCAAGAGGACCGTGGACCTGGATTCTCCACTCTGGGAGGCCACCTGCTGCCTCCATCCTTGACCCCCTCCTCTACCCCCCCCCCGCCTCCCCTCCATGCTCCCTGCAGCTCTGGGGGTGGGGGGGCGGTCACCGGAGGTCAGAGATTCTCCTCCCTGAGGTGCCTCTTGGTGGCTGGCTCTCCCTGGTGACGGGGGCAGAGACATCTTGCTAAATCCCACACCAGCCGTCCACAAGTCTGGTAATTTTCACAAGAGACCTAGTGGTCTCAGCCCACCTTTCAGCAAGATTTAATAGCACCAGACTGTTGTGGGGCCTCAAGCTACCGGGAAGAGAAATGTTTGCAAATCTGTGGTTTGGAGAAAGCTGCGCTCAAAACAACAATTCAGATCTTAATTTACAGCCTGCGGATTTGCAGGGAAGAGGATTTCTGGTAAGATGGCAATTAATGGGGCTTTATCCCAAAGCCTAGTTCATTTCCTGCCTTTTAACTCCTTTGCTGCTGTCTCTTGGAGCCACTGCCTTGGCTGGCAAAATCATTTCACGAATGAGCGAGAGCGCTCATTCATTCGTTCATTGACCCAACATCTGCAAAACAAAGTACAAGGGTGGTACTAGGTTCCTGGAACAATAGATGAATGCCACTTTGGTCCCTTGAAGTCCTTGAGGAATGGTGAGCCCAGTGGGGAGAGGTGGGTGGTAGAAACATGCTACTAGCATGACAGGAGCTACAGAAGACATGGACAAAGGAATATTGGTTTTGCAAGCAACAAAAACAATAGTTCAAGGACCAAATCCCAGCCTGAAGACTGGCTTTTGTTGACCCGCAGGACATTTAAAAAAATGTATCCAACATTTAGACACTGAAGGATTTCACAAAATAAGTCATGCTTCTTGGCTTCTCTGGAATCATTTGAAGATCAGGCAATTTGGAGACAACAGTATCGCGACCGATGCTGGGTTGTGGTTGCCCCGTTTCAATGGGACTCGTGTTGTCTGGCTAGACACAGTGCTCCCGGCGGCCGTGACCTGTGTCCATGTCCTTTCTCACCCCAATTCTCCCAGCAGCCAGCAGCATTTAGGTTTGCAACTCTTGGAATCAAGAACAATGGAGGGGCAGAGGTGAGATGAGTGACTTCGCTGCGGGGATGGGGGTGTCTGTGTCGCTGTGGGCGGTGAGTGACCCAGCCAGGCTCACGAGCTCCTCTGTGAGGGGGTCTCTTTTTTTCTTGACTCTTTCCAGTAGCTGCTTCAGGCACCCCACACTTCTGCTTCCCATGACCACTGGCACTTCTGGGGTGCTTTGTGCCTCGGGAGCTGTTTTCTGTTCTACTCCACTGGCCGCCAGCTGTGCGTGCATATTTAAGTTAAAATAACTCAACGTGAAATAAACCTTAAAATTCTGTTTCTCAGTTGCATAAGTGCTCATTAGTGATTGACTACAGTTTGGGACAGTGCAGATATAGAAAATCATCATCATCACAGAAAGTTCAAGTGGATGGCACTGCTTTGGGGTTTTGCTGAAACTGACGCTCTTTCTTTTCGTGGATGAAATCTCACACCTTGCCTGCAAGCAGCCAGCCTTCTTTTAAGAGACCATGCAAGCATCTGTCCTCCTTTGGAAGACTCCCCAGACATTTCCTTCTAGGTGGACTGGTCCAAAGCCATCTTTCTGTCCCCATTGTTTCTCCCTTATGAACCCGTCACGGCACAGAGCACACTTGGTTTTGACATCTGCAAGCTCCTTTCGGTGGGAACAATGTTATTCATGGCTTGTTTCAGCCAGAGCTTAGACCAGAGGTAGTTCCATTGGCACATGGTAGATGCTCAGCAAATGGAGAATGAATGAGGGCCTGGCGTTCCAGGCAGTGGGAAGGGTGGGACTGGGACCTCGACGGAAGAAGCAAGAGCTAGGGAAGCTTGGGAGCTAGACGGGACAGTTCTTTGATGATCAGCCTAGTGGTCAAGAGCTTGAGGGCAGGGTTGCTGGGGCTCAGGGTCAGCCACCCCCAACGGAGTACCTGCTGTCCCAGACCTGTCAGTGAGGCAAGGATGCCAGAGAACTCTTTTTACAAGCTCAGCCTCAGGTGGAATGCACATTCGCAGCAATTTCCAGGTCGAGCGAGCTGTTACCGCAAACCTCTAAGAAGTCAGTGTCTCGCAACATTGAGCAATGAGCAGCCAGCCTTGTGGGGATGAACTCGGAGTCCTTATTTATCAACTCGTCTTTTTTTCCCCTTCCCTTCTCTGTTTCCTGGTCTGTCTCACAGGCTCATTCCTGCCAACCCGCTGACCCTCGCTCCCCACCCAAAGCGGGCAATTTATACAACCAGTGTTTATACCTCAAGGTATCTGGGCTTTTCAGGTAAAAGAATTATGTAAAATGGCATGGAGCAGGAACATTGATTAAAAGAGAATTTATCATTAAAAAGGATGAGAAATGGAAAGATGTGCCTCCACAAGTCTGCTCCATGTGGGTAGGAATTCAGGCATTTTTCCTTATGGGAAGGAGTTCTAGTCAGTGCTGGGTCCTAGAACCCATGTCGGCGAAGGTGGTGGTGGTGACGGCTGGGCAATAAAGGCGAAGAACTTGAAAGGGCTATGTTTGTGTGTGCGTGCGCGCGTGTGTGCACGCACACTTGGGCACGCTTTGGGGCTTTTCATCTTGAAACTGCAATTTTCCCAAATTTGGCTAGGGACAAAAAGTAATAGGCATTTCTGTTCAAATGCAGCATGTGTCGTCTTTGATTTGGTTTCAGGGAAACACAGCTTGAGATGGAGATACGTAGCAGAAGGGTTTTTTTTTTTTTTATTCAATAAGCTTTATTGAACTACCATTTACATTCTGTAAAGTTCACCTGCTTGAAGCATACAGTTCAAAGATTTCTCATAAATTCGCACAGTTGTGCAACCGTCACCACGATCCAACTCTAAAACATTTCCATCACCCTAAGAAACACCTTGCATCCATCAGCAGTTACTGCCCATTCCCGCCCCTGGCCCCGGACAATCATTAATCTGTTACCTGTCTCTATAGAGTTTTCCTTTTCTGGATGTTTCACGTAAGTGAAATTGTACAGTACATGGTCTTTGTGTCTGGTTTCTTTTACGAAGTATAATGTTTTCAAGCTTCTTCTGCGTTGTAACACATACCAGGGTTTTTTCCCTTTTTATGGCTGGATAATATCCCATTCTGTGGATGTACCACAGGGTATTTTATTCATCTGTTGCTAGGCATTTGGGTTATTTCCACTTTGGGTCTCTGCTCTCGCTGCTGACAGAGGCGGGAGGCGGGAGGTCCAGCCATCTGCAGTAGGAACTCATAAGGAGCCGGCAGAGAATCCAGAACATTCTCCACCTGACCTGGAAAGTCAGTAATCCTGTGAAAAGTGAAATAAAACGAAGCAACGACGATGACCCAAACCTTACTTTGATTTTTAAAATTTCAGGTCGATCGCCTGGGCTTTAAAGGGTTGCCTACTACCAGCAAAGTTCTGTTCTAGGCCTTCGGTGGAAAAGAAAGCACTCTCCAGCTTACTTTCCAACTCTTGGGGGCTGTAGTTTGTGACAGCAGTTGGCAAACCACGGCGCACGAGGCCAGTCTGGCCGATAGTAGGGACAGAGATCATGCAGCCCAAGAAGGTGACAATTTTTACAGTCCAGTCCTCTGCAGAGCAAGGTCAAGGGCTTCTGGCTCAGGAGGCTAGGCATGCAGCTAATCAGATAGTAGCCCCTGTAACAAACAAATCCAAAGCCTTAGGGGCTTCGCGGTTGGAACAATAAAGGATGACTTCTTGTTTAGGTCACAGCCAATGTGTCTGGGGGGGGGGGAGGGGCTGTGCCCCACGCAATCAAGCAGAGACCCATTGTAGTGGATGCTACAGTAGTAGGTCCTTTCTCCGTCCCCCTTGATCAGGTCAGTGCTCCTGACTAACACGTGTTGTAAATGGTTGGCTGCTAATTGCTTACCCTCTAGCCACGATCCAGCTGTTTGCCCCCGGGCGGACAGGCAGCCACTCTACCTGGAAAGGATAGGCAGCCCCAGGGGGAGTCCCCAGCCAATGACCAACCAGCCCAGGGCACAGATGCCTGGCTCCTTGGCCTCCAGTGGACACAGATTTTCGGGGCCGTGAGTGCTCCAGAGCTCCTCAGGGGATCGGAGACTTAAGTTTATCTCAAAGGACCCATTTGCTTAGATTCTTCCTTGCCTTCTCCTGCTCCTCTCATTCCTCTGCGGGTTTCACCCAGGAGCTTTCTGTCACTAAACCCCGTGCACGGGAGCTGTCATATGGACCTCTGCTTTTAGGGAAACTGACCTACTCCTAACGTGTAGCTGTGCCATCTGCAAAGCATGCCTTCAAGATTAGTCCAGCATCACCGGTTAACAGATGGGAGAGAGAGCAAGAGCAAGAGAGAGAATGAGTGAGCGAGCGAGAGAGAAGACACCGTCATTCTGAACTATTTCAGCCCCTCTGCTCACACGGGGTGGGTGAAAGCTAGTCTCTCATCCAGATGAAAGACGGCTTCGAAATTAGTTTAACCGTGTGCCCAGGAAGAGGAACCAGGTTTGGGGGCCATCTGGCACGTCTCTGCCCCAAGACATCTGCCTGACACGATTGCAGAGTGAAATCTCAGATCAAGACGACACTGTGGGCCAGGTCACACGGCAGAACACGGCTACATTCTCCGCGAGTGGAGGAGCCACGGAAGCCTCCACTTCTTCGTGGCATTTCTGTCCATACCGCTGTCCCTGGCTCCCCTTTCAGGGCAGTGACAGGCAGAGACTTGTCTCCCCAGCTCCTTGCCAGGGCCATGCATGGGGCATAATAAAGAACGAAATAAATGCTGGGTGAGTGAGACCGCTGTGGGTCAGGGCAGTGCCACAGAGGGCCAGGAGTCAGCGAGGGCCTGGGTGTGGCGCAGCGGTGTGCGGGTGGCTGGGAGGCATCACCACGGACAGCTGGGACAGCTGATTTTCAAAGATGGGCTCACTGAGTAAGCAGAGCCTGCAGGGCACAGATCTAACCCTCTACGGCCTGCCTGTTCTCTCCCCAAAGGCCAGCGGCTATAACCTCCAAGACCTCCAAATGAGCAGCTCCTTCACCTGTAAGCAACTGCAAATCTTCGGATAGTATTAAAGTCGATCCCTCCTCTTCTTGATAGCACTCCTGAGTTCGTCTTGGTGGCCTCTCTCCCCAGAGCTGCGCTCCACATTCTTAGTCCGTGTCGGTTTCTCTGCCAGCTCATTAGTTTCTGAGTCTGGATGTTTCTTGGCTTGATAATCAGCAGCCCCCTTGGCTAGGGGCCTGCCTGGCTCTCATTAGCAGCTCCAGTCCTTGTAGAGATCACAGGGAACCCCCATAGAAGTCATATTTGTAAGTATCTGCTGGAATGATAACAACAAGACCGTACAGAAAGGGAACGGGAATACGGTAATTAAAAACATCGCCTGGTCACCAATGGTGGCTTGCCCTTAATGAATCACATCAAGACAAGATTCAAAGGAGATTTAAGTTTGTGTTGAGAGCTAGCAAGGGGGTTGAGTGGGTTCTTAATGCAAACCAGGCGCTGTGGGGTTAAATGCGGCATTATCGTCTTCAGGATCTTGTACTTAATTTCCCTAAAACCTCCACGTGTGTTGTCTTATTTGTCAGAGACAACTTGCCACGCATTCCGTATATCAGGTATCATAATTTGCATGTTGGGGATCGGCTCACATGTGTCTGACTATTGGCAACATGGTTTCATCGCCATCTTGGAAATTCCTGATGGAAGCATTCTGGCTGCCTTGGAGATGTCTCCTCTGTATATTCTTAGAAACAAAACAATAAACAAGGACACTTGGGAAAAAAAGGGCAACATGTTCTTTTCTCCAGCGTATTGAAAAAAAAAAAAAAGTAAGACGCCGGCTTCAAATTAATCCACAGAACTTTGAACTAAAATGAGGTTCCTTTCTCGAATGGAAACACTAGAAAACAACACAGCAGGCTGCTGGAGGCCGGAGTAGGGGAAATCAGAAGGGCCGTAGTTCCTGCAAGGAGAAGTTTTGCACTGCCATACCGTCCCATTTCTCAAACCCGGGTTCCCAGGCGCTGGTCTCTGTTAGCCCACCAGAGGTGACTCACTCTCCAGGATGTTTTGGGAGACCATACCCAGTGCCTCACAGTCAATGTACCTCTTGGAGTTCCTGAGGAAGATTCAGAATCGGATACTCTGTCTTCTTTTGCCTCAGCCACTTGTCACTTTCTTAGGTATGGGCCACCAGGAAAGACTAAGCAAGGCCCAGTTGGCTGTCATTTTGAACAGACACATCTGCCTGAAGGGGGTTTGGAAAGGAGAATGAAGGAGAAAGAAGATTCTAGAATGTTGCATCATGAGATCTATATCTATATCTATATCTATATCTATATCTATATCTATATCTATATCATGGGTTATAATGTAGTACCCACTGTTCCAATTTGAGTTCAGAGCTGGTCCTAGGAGGCTTGTTCGGGAACAATTTGAGCAGTGATTATCTTCTTGGGAGGTCTACAGGTCCCTGCTTGCCCTAAAGAAAGGCCCTAAGGAGTCGTCATTCATGAACCTCACTTCCTCAACCTTCTCCCACAAATAAAAACTGGGTTAGAGAACCCGTGTCTTCTGTTCACTGGAAAGTGGGCTGTGGGACTCCGAAGCATGCGTGCGCTAGGCCTCCTTTGGAATTCCCTCTCTGGTCTTGTTATTCTCTGTGAATCTTCTGACAGCCTCTTCCTCCCTGGTGATGCCTGTGCCCATCACCCCCCGAGCAATGGAGTGGATATGTAAGGGGCCAGGGGTCAGCAAGGCTTCAGGAAGGCGGGGAGAAGGAGGGAAGGAGGCTGCGTATCCCAGGCTTTCCGTTTCAGCCTCCCTCCTCCCAACTCAGTGGCAGGGTGGCGGTGTTCTTAATGATAATTTTTAAAAGTGTCAGGCCTCTGCTCATTTGCAAATCATTGTGTCTAATTTGCATACCCGATCCAGGAGGCCCCCTGCTCCGCATATGGAAAATGGAACACGGTATAAATAAGATAAATGGATTAGGTCAGCTGACTGCAACCGTAGCCACAGCTGCCCCACGGGCCCTGTGCGCAACAACGACGGAACGACGGAGGAGGTTTGTCAATCCGGCAATTTATTCTGCTCCTGGAAGTGGAGAAGCAGAATGTACACGCACGCACGCACACACACAGACTCGCCGACCACCCCTGCAGGGAAGTAGGCCATCACAGAGTCCCTGCACGCGGCCAGCGTGGCCTTCTGAGCCTCCCGTAGCGGTGAGGGGAAGCTGGGGGACACCTCCTGCCTTCAAGGACCACCGTCAGAGAGAAGGTTTGTGCCTGCAGATCGTGGGTGGCCCATCGAGAGCCAGTCTCTGAACTTGCTGACAAGTGAGAAAACATTTCGTTCGAAGGAGGGGGCTGGGATTCGTGCAGGCTCTCTCACCTGTGTCTGTCCTCAGAGGCCCGCTCTCCCTGGGGCCACAGGGAGTCTTGGCCCTTTCTCAGCTGGAGAAACAGTTGTCCTAGCAGCTAGCCTCTCGCTCCTGCTCCTGTGCACCTGCCAGCCCCCGTCTTCAGCCTGACCCACCCCCTCTTCCGGACGCAGGCCATCCATCACAGCAGGGCTATCCAGGCGAGCCGCAGGCGCCTCGCCTCGGTCCTTTTTTATCAGCACAACTGAAGCCAGGCACGGGGTGGGGCAGGTGGCCGCCATGGGATTATGGTGATGGGATCCGTACCTTTTGCAATTAGTTAATGGCTTGGCTATGAGGGGTATGCTTCTTTGGCCTTCTGTTTTGGGATTAATGACCTAGGATGACAGATGGAAACTAAAAATCGCACAGGAAAGGAAAACAAGCCTGGGGTGGCGGGAGAAGTGGGAAAAGTGGTCCAACTCCATGGGGTGGGGGTGCTGGGGTGGTCGTGGGGACACGGAAGATGGCATTGAGTCTGGGCGCAGGGAAGGGGTTTGGTCCAGGAAGTGTCCCTGCGGTTGGTTTAGGAGCTGGGGTTTTGCAGGAGCGGTAAGCAGGTGTGTGAGCGTGCACACACAGGCAGGCTGTGTGTGCATATGTAATTGCGAGTGTGTGCCTTTATATGTGTGTGCGCCGGTGCAGGTGTTTGCGTGTCTGCCTGTGTAGTGTGCCAGGTATGTGTTTGTGCACGGTGTCTCTGCAGTATGTGTTTCTGTGGAGTGTGCAAGTGTGTGGTAAGTGTGCATGTGCGTGCGCCCAGGCTGGATCTGGGCAAGCAGAGGTTAGGCAGGCGCTGATGAGGGGTTGAACCCCTGGGCCCTCCTCGGCAGGCCACCCTCTTGCCTCAGGACCCCTTTCTGTCTACCAGAGGGCCATCTGTCATGCCATGTGTCTGTCTCTCTTTCTCTCCCATCCTCCTGGGGCTCAGCCCACTGACCTGTCCCTGTGATGGGTCACCCTCCTTACCCCGCCCAGCCCAGGGTTCAGGATGAAACCACAGTCTCTCCTCTTCCTCCTCCCTCCTAGAATGTCTGCTGTCAGGGTTTCACGGCCATCAGACATGGGAGAAAAGATGGGAGGGGAGGGGTGGTAACTAATGTGCGGCAAATGAGGGGGACAGTCACGATCAGGAAAAAGATTTGGGGAGTGACCCCGAACACAAGTAGACACTTCAGAAAGGGTCAGAGGTTCTCAAGGGTCTAACGCTACCCGCCTTTGGGGCTGGGACTACGCAGGATGCCCTGGAGAGAAGGGCTTAACAGGTGGGCTCTCCAGTGGAGTGCGGAGGCTGCCGGTAGCTAGAAGCGCACCGTAATGTCACCGTAATGTCCCTGGGGGCGCAGGCACTGTCATGCCCTCTCTCAACTACAGACAATATGGGGGTCTTCTGTGACTCGCTGGCCCCGCTCCTCCTCAGAGGGCTGGTGTGCCCAGGTGGCCTGGGCCAGCAGCACTGGCAGGATGTGTTCATTTGGAGACCTCCAGGCTGGAAGGGAGCTATAGGGGGGGAAACATTATTTTCCCTCTAATCCTTCTCTCAGCTGAGATCCTCCCACCCCCCCCCCGCAATAGAAGACTAATAGGAGAAAAACAGACATTTGATAATATGCATACCTCCAAGGTACATGGGAGACACCCCGGAAAACTGAGGAAGTCCAAACTGGCCCAAGCCACCCCCTTAAATACCATCTCCAGCTAAAGACCAGAGAAGATGTTGGGGGAGGGGAGGCAGGTTCTGGGAGGTTTTTGGGCAAAGTACAGTAATCAAGAGTAAAGGTGTTACACAGATTTAAGTTATTGCCTTCATCATCGATAAGAGTTTCTAGAGATTTCCTCATCATCATCCTCTTCCTGGTACAGAAAGGGAGATACTCTTAACGAATGCAAAGTTCCCTTGTACAAGGAAATGTCTCTACGAAAGGGTAGCCTCTACCTGGTTTTTCGAGCTTCTCCTGTGTCTATTGCTCCTTAAAAATCATCAGCCTAAAATTAATCCTGATGCCAAAGAGGCGTATTTTGGGGTGGCAGTTTCTGCTCCCCCAAAGGGCCAATTGTAAACACTTGCATCCTAAAATTCACAATAATGGAAGCCAGAGGGTCCAGCCGCAGATTCATGATAGTGACAGTGGGGATGGGGAATTCTCTGAGCTTGTCGCCCAACCCTTGGGGTGCCCCTGCCCCCACCGGCTGGAGTCGTGACACTTAACCCTGGGGAGACATACCCTAGATGCCACACATTCTGTTTGGCAGGGGCTGATCGGGCTCCGTGCCCTTCCACCCGGGAACCATGAAAAGACTGATCCCCTTTTGGATGGAGAAAGCTTGCCCTTTTATTGGTGACCATCTTAGGAATTCACAAGTGGAAGATAATTTCTCCCAAGCCCCATTTCAGGCACGGCTCCTCGGGTTGCTTGAGGGAAAAACCCAATTCAAACGAGCTAATGCAATTTTAGTTTTATATACCCGGGGTGGTTTGGGGTTTAGGCATGGCTGCATCCAGGGGCACACACTGTAATGTCAGCTCTCTTTTTCTGTCTCATTCTCTCTCTCCCATTATTCTTGCCTCTGCTTCTCCCTACATTGTGGTCATTCTCTGCTGTAGCTCACAGCTCTCTCTGGGTAGAACAGGAAGTTCTTGCCTTCACAGCCTCCCCATTTAGCCATCTCATGGAAACAGAGCTCCTTCCCCTGCAGTTGTATGTTGGTAAATGTCTCACAACTGGCTCTTGGAATAAAAAAGCTTGGATTTGTAGCATTTGCCAATTTCTCCATGGTACCAGTATTCCCACGGGTGGGCAATTTCAAGTCACCCGAGAGTTGCGTGTCTGGCTCTCCTAAGCTGCTGCTCCGGGCTCTGCACACCCGTTCCAGGAGATCAGTATGATTACTTCTGTCTGGAGTTGAGACCCAGCCCAGGACTGAGCTCCGTGTCCAGGGGGAATGGCTGTGCTGATTGGCCGGGATTTGGTCTCTTGTGGTTCTGAGGCTGGGGTTGGAGGGAGGGGGCACAGGAAGGTGAGCTCAAGAACCAAACTGTAACGGTAGGGAGTGGGGGTGAGGACCACCAAAGAAGTTCCCCCCAAAACACCCGGCAACAGCATGTGTTCCCAGGAGGCCTTTCCCACCGCTGACACTCTGTGGGGTGCCTCGTATGTGACTCTAGCAGCTGCTTAGTGACAATGGAAGACAGGACCTGCTGCCAGGGTGACACTCTCCAAGCAGGAAGCTGAGATAAGGGACGGGTCAGAAAAGGAGCCGGGTGAGAACGAGAAGTGGGGAAGCAGCTCTCTGATGGGTCCCAGCCCATTGGGGGACCCATGAAAGGGGCATGGTTGACCCAGTTTGGCAGGGACCCGGCCGCCTTCTGTGTTCATTTCCCCTAAAACAAAGATGTCAGGGGAAGCTGCAGGCTGGCAGGGCTGCCTGCAGAGAGGCAATGTCGCGTGACCAGGAGTTGTGACCTCCTGGCCCGAGCACAGGATGTCGCATGGCCCCGAGGAGTGGTTGACTCATCTTCCCCTAGGAAACGGGCCAGGCATCCAGGTGCAGCTAATCAGTGTGTGTGTGTGTGTGTGTCTGTGTCTGTGTCTGTGTGTGTGTGCGCGCGCGTGTGTGTCTGTGCACGCCCGTGTGTGTGAGAACTGCCTGACAGGGTCCGGGCCCTCGGGCTGTCGGCTGACGGCAGCTGCGGATGGCTGTCCTGGGTCCTGTGGCCCCTTGGTGCTGTCCCAGGGCCCAGTAAGAGCCAGTTCAATGCTAAGTATAGGGAGAAGGGGCAGCTGCTCGCCAGAGAGGCTGTGCTGTAAAGCAGCAGACCTCCAAGTGCGGTCCTCAAAGGGGCAGCATCAACCCCACTCGGGAACTGGCCAGAAATGCTGATTCTCGGGCCCCACCCTGGCCACTCTTCAGGGTGGATCTGCAGGTCTGCTCTGACGGGAGAACGGCATTTGTCCAGAAACAGCTGGTGCGTAGCAGGATCTCAAGAGCCAACATCATGGTACAGGTGTGTGCTCTTTGCCTTCCGAGATCCACTCTTGACCACTTTCCATGACGTTCTGCGTTCCAGAGACCCAGCTCTGTGGACTGACATCATCGGGCTTCTTGCCCGCTGACTTTCCTTTGGTCTTGGCCTGTCCCAAGCCACAGTTGGCAGGTGGGAAGAGGAAGAGGTCAGGGTGTTTCTCCTTCGGCCCCTCCCTGCTACAAAAAAACCTGGGTCCACCATCCCATCCTCCCATCCCCGGAGCTGCAGCTCCTGCTCGAGGCCCCCCCCCCCCTTCAAGGTTCCACCTCCCCACCGGACTCTCCCATCACGCCGTTCCCTCTCCTTGTCCCTAAGGGTGCTAACGGCTTCCAGCTGCTCCTAGTTTCTGAGTGCCTCGGTATCCCTGTGTGGTTCCTGCCACCTGTCAGCATCTCTGCATGGGTCGTCTGCATCGATTTCTGTTCATCAGCCTCTCCGGGGGTGAAGGGTGTCTCCTGGCACCTGACAGATACCAGGAAGGGCATAAAGAGCTGGCCTTCTGGAGATGACAATCCATTCCTCCACGGCTCGAAGGAGACGAGGAGGAGCTGGGATGGGCACAGCACCCACTACCTATGGGGAATGTTACCAGTGCTGGTGTCCTTCACCCCTTTCCTTACTCGACCATTGTAGGTACTGTGCAAAGATTTTATTTATTTATTCGAGAGCCAGAGAGAGCAAGAGAGAGCATGAATGCAAGGGGAGGAGCAGAGGAGAGGGTCTCTAACAGTCTCCCCGCTGAGCGCAGAGCCCAGTGTGGGACTTGATCCCATGACCCTGAGATCACGACCTGAGCTCAAACCAAGAGTCGGACGCTTCTGCACTGAGACACCCAGGCACCCCTGTAATTTCTGGTTTAATAACAATCCAGGTCTGACAACTGGTAGAGCCAGAGTCGGGATTGAAATTCACGTCTGTCTGGTAACTAAGTCTGCATTTGCCACATATATGGGGTGCCTCCGCCTAGATTACAACAAAGGCCTGGAATCATCTATGGTAAGATGATGTTCTTGAGATAGATACAGACCAAGAAGACCAGGGGCATTACTGAGGAGCCACAAGGAAGATGCTTCTTCTGAGCATTCACTGACTGGGTGGTTTTTGTTGGTACAAGGAGGGACTGTGGAGGGCGCAGTTATTACTCACTTTAGCTACACTATCTAGAGTAATTCATCAAGGGAATCCGATGAGAGGGAGATTATTCCCCACTTCACAGATGAGAAAGTCGAGGCTTAGAAAGGTGAAGTGATTTTTCCAACAGCAACTCCCTCCTCCAGTCCCTATGGCTTTTCTCTATTTAGAAGTTTTCTTTCATGACACTTACCTGTAACTGACATTGTATCTTTTATTGGTTTATCATCTGTCTATTACCCACTAGAATGCAACTCCAGGATAAGCAACTTTTTTGGTCTATTTTTTCCCCACAGCTGTATCCCTGGGGCTAGAAGGATGCCTGGCACATAGTAGGTGTTCATGAAATCATTACTGGATGTGCCAATGAAGGTACAGGTAGAGTCAGTGAACTGCAAATGTGGGATTGGAATCTGAGACTCAGAAGGCAAGTTTTAAGTCTTCCACATTGTCATCACTCTGCTTACCCCCAAAGTGATACCTAGACATGTACATTTATTGAGCCTCGACTGTGCGTCTGTCTCTGTTGTTGGTGTGTTTGCGAGCACCCATGATAATGTTCTTTATGTTCCTCTAGAACTTAAATCATTTTTCCTAAAATATTTTAATGTTGAATTTCTTTTTTCTAATGGATTTTAATGTGGTTATGCCTGCTGTGCGTGTTGAGTGGAGTTCTTCACCCCTGTGCCCCCTTAAAGGTAACTCCCTGCCTGTACCCATGTGTCTCAGATCTCATGGGGACACTTGCTACCTCTTGTGCCATGATGGCAGCCGCTGCCCTGACCTCCAACTTCAGGCACAGCTCAGTGCTGCCCAGCTCATTTTCCTTAAATGTCCATAAGGGGGGGGACCCTGTCTATGTAGTGGACGTGTAATGGGTATTCAATAAACCATGTCCAAGAGAGACTTAATAACCTATATTATTGAACGGTCACAGCAACATTATGCATTATTATCATGCCCATTTTGTAGATGGGGCAACTGAGGCCCAGTGAGTAAACCAGAAGCCTGCTGACTTCCTGGGCCCCTCTTCAACCTCCAGCATAGACTCTCTACATGTTTCGAAAACTTCGGTGTAAGATGTGAACAAAGGATCCCAGCAACTGCTTTCCACTCCAATGTCGCATTGGAACCACCTTCCAATGTAGCTAGCAGGCAGCAACTTTTGCTACGAGAGGCTCTCAACTGGAGAAAAAAAATGCAGCTTGGCAATGCATTTGTAGACACAGGGGCTCCTCACCCTTGCACGCTGGCCGGACATAGGGGGAGGGGCAGCTCTGGGAATGGGAAGTGGCCACCTTCGACTTGATGACTTTGCTGGGACATACTGCAGGATGCGTTTCCTGTCACATGGCCACTTCAGCCATGAAAAGGTGCTGCCCGCCTCTTGAGTTCAGATGTTCCATCTCCTCAGACCACCTGGGCAGAATCGCACTGAGCCGGAAGTTCAGGGGCCGACTGCTGAACAGAGTGCTAAATTCTCATCTCTGTCACAAAAGTATGTGTCTCCATCACCGCCCTGGTCATTTGAGGAAGGAAGAAACTTAAAACCACCAAACCTCTTTACGGAGGGCTTTAAGGAGACCCAATAAATTAAAGTCAGAACCTATCAGTTGAGTGAATTAGGGTGTAATTCCTCACATTCCAGTGTAGCCGGTCTAATCTCAGAATTTCTTTAAATGACGAAGCTTATCACTTCCCTTCTTCCCACCCTCCATTAAAAATACAATTGTGCATTTATTCATGCGACATTGACTAAGCTCTTATCATATGACAGGCACTGGGCTAGGTGCTGAGGATTCAGAAATGAAAGAAAATGTAATTTACACCATTTAAAAAAGATATCTCTAATGGTTAATTGTAGGTGTCAACTTGAATGACCACAGGATGCCCCCAAATGTGGCCAAACATTACTCTGGGTGTCTCTGTGGGGGTGTTTCTGGATGAGAGTGACATTTAAATTTTGGCCAAAGCAGATTATTCCACCCACTGTGGGTGGGCCGTACCAAAATAGTTGACGTTCTGAATAGAAGAAGATTCACTTCCTCAAGCAAGAGAGGATTTTATAGAAGGCGGTCTTGAACTTCATCTGCAACACTGGCTTTTCCTGCCTGATGGCCTTCAGACTGGAACATTGTCTCTCCCCAGGTCTCCCTGCGGCTTCACCTTACAGATTCCACTAGCCAGTCTTATAATCACACCAGCCAATTCTTTGTATGAGAGTTACAGTCCTCCAAATTCAAGCTCATCCTATAGCAGGGCAGGCATTCTGCATAAGATGATCCCACCCCTGCCATAGCCAATTGGCTGGGGGGTAGGCACCTGCCTTGACGGGGTCAAGCAGAGCTGTTTTTAACCTGGAGGAGGAAAAGCATCAGAGCAGAAGACTGAGAAGAAGAGGTAAAGGCCAGGAGTCACTGATAACCATGTTTCCACCCAGGGGAGAAAGCCAGGCTGTAGCGAGAGAGGGCAATGAAGAGGAAGTGGGAAGCCAAGGTGACAAGTGGGGGGAATCGCGCGTGGTCCCTCGCTCCAGCTGTTTCTGGATCTTATCACATTCCTCTTTCATGGGACACTCCGGTATTCTTGCCATCAATCTTCCTTTTTTTTGCTCAACATAGGTCAAGTTGGTTTCCGTCACTTTCAACCAAATCATTTTTTAGACTGAAGGGAAAACAGAAATGAGAGTAAAAAATGAAGCTAAGGTTAAGGTTAGTGGATGAACTTGAGGCTCTGTGGCTCTGTAGACATATGACAGAACGGGGCCACATGGTTAGCCCTGAGCTTTCCAGAGGCCAGCCCAAAGCAGGAGACATGATGGATAAGATTCAGTGTCTGTACAAATCAAAAGAAAGCAATTGGTCAGAAGCAACACTCATCGTAGATTAATACGGAGACCAGACAGAGATTTCTCTGGGGTCTTTTTAGAGGGCGCACTAGGCAATTTGCCTGTATGCCTCAAAGTCTGGACCACCAACAGCAGCTCCTTGCTAGGCGAACTTATTAGAAATGCACATTCTGCCATTTGTACTCTGGGGGTGGGGCCCAGCAACTCATGTTTAAATAAGCCCTCCAGGTGATTTGGGAGTTTGAGAAACACTCCAGCACAATAAGCCATGTTCCCACGACTTCCCGTCCCAGCAGCCAGCATAGCAGCGAGCTTCACAGGGTGCTCTGTCTAGTCACAGTGCCCAATAATTGGACCCTGCTGGGTCTGCCTGTCGTGCTCCACTCTCTAAGTTGCACAACACCTGTTCTGCCCTCCCTGGGCCATTTGGGAAGAGATGATTGGTCCCAAGGCCCCACCAGTGTTTGGGCCACAGAGCAGTCACGTGACCGTGGCCTGGCCAATCATCGGGCCCAAGCGATCCAACCGAGGGGATCATATGACTCAACTGGGGCCAATCAGAAGCCCTTCGTAAGATTTGAGAAATGAATGCCAGTGGAGAATGGAGAGGGGTTTTCTTCTTTTCTTCTAGCAAGCTGAGAGGCAGGAGGGATAGGGAGATTGAGAGAGAGAAATGCAAGGGAGAAGAGATTGATTTGATCATTTTTCGGCTCCTGGCTCCAGAATCTACAATCTTAACGATTATACCTGACCGCTTCTCGCCGTAGAAGTGTCCTAAGACTTTCCCAATTGGACTCAGGCCAGAAATGAATCTTTCGAAATCTGTGGCTTCCTGGGGCAACTGACATTATCGCGGCTGGTCCCCTCTAGCCAGCTGTGGGAGTGGAGTGATAGAAGTGTGGGCTTCCGGTCACATCGCTGGAGTCGCTAGGACAAGGCTGGAATAGAGGGGCAGAGGCTTCGTTTTTAAAGAAGACCCCCCCCACCCTTGACTTGGAATCCAGCCAGGGGTGTATTTTGCCTCAAGTTGTTCTGGAAAGGGATGCCAGGAATTTGCGTGGTTCAAAGTTAAACAGCCTATGAGCTCCTTACTGAAATTTGCAGACCTGAGATGGACATCTGCTTTGGAAACTGTCCAGCTTAAAATTGTTACAACCCGACCTTACTGCAGATGGGACTGGTAGGAGCGTCCTTCATTTTCATCAGTTCTCCAAGGGTCTGTGACGCCAAAAAGTTTAAGAGGCACTGCTCCATGGTAGGCAACTCTGGATTGCTCCTTCTCCTCTGCACTTAAAGGACCAAACCGATTTTCTGCGTGAAACTCAGCCCCGCCTGGGGTACTACTTTGTACTCCTCCTCAGCAATCCCCAACCCCCACAGCAGGGAGAGAAACCTTCCCATCAGGCTGTGTCTTCACCAGGTTCTTCAGCTTCCCCACATGTCAAAACCCAGTGCGGCTAATTCTTAAAACATGTGGCTCCACATCCAAATAACACTTAATTCCCGAACTCTGGGTATTTGACTGGGAGTCTAACCTTGAACGCACTGTGGCTTAATGCCTGCCAAAGGCTGGGAGAAAAAAGTATTTATGGAGGATTTCCTGCAGGAGACTCAGTCCATATATCCCATACTCTTAGATTTATCTTTGGATTAAGCTAGAGCTAAGAAGTGAAATGGTGAAGGGGAGCTGGTAAGAGCAGATGTTCTGAGGTCAAGTTCTGGATACACCAATTACTACCTGGGCTGCCTTGGGCAAGTATCTTGCACTTTCCGGGCTCAGTTTGCTTATCTGTAAAATGGGCTTAATGGTCGCACCTGCTTCTTTGCGGTAGATTACCTTATTGGTCTTGATTCTTCTGTCCTCCTTAAATCTATGCCCTTTGTCTTATAATTTCCACTGCCTTCCCGCTGTAGCAGATTGCTCTGCTAATGCCTCCCTGTACCCCCCTCCCCCAACGCCACCCTCACCTCCTTGATTCTGGGCTCAGCCATGTGACATCTTTGGCCAGTGGGAAGTTAGCAGATGTGAAGCAGCTGATGCTGGAAGTTTGGGCTGGGAGCTTGCTTTCTTATGCCTCTGTCACTGCCATAAAGACACACCTACCGGACGATGGGACAGGTGGAGCAGGGCTGAGTTGCCCCCTCGGAGCGGAGATCAGCCTAGATCGGTTCACCCCTGCTGTGTCCCTGCCCCAGGCGCACAGGCGAGTGCAGGCAAGATCAGCCAAGTTGCCCAGCCCCGCCCGCATCAGCTGAATCCTGTAAATACAGAAAGAGTGTTAATTGTTGTATGTTACTACAGTTTTGTGATTGTTACGCCGCCAAAGCTGGCTGATACAGTCACGGTGTTGTTGTGAAGATTAAATGAGTTCATACACATGAAATGCTCAAAACAGTGATGAGGATGTATGCTTCGGAAGTCCTGGGCACAGCATGCACATCCGCCTTGCCTGTCTTGGGTTCCTTTCCCAGGAGCCTGACGCCTGTGCTGTTCTGCCTTCCACGTTGCCTCGAGCCGCCGTGTGTGGAGAGAGCGCTGGGGACTGCGGGGAGCTGAGCTGGAAGACTTCACGCCACCCACCTCAGTGCTCAGGATTTGAATGCTTTCCAACCTCTCCTCTGGGATAGCTCTTGGCTCCTGCTTTCTCTGGCTTCAGTGTCTTTGGCTCAGACGTTAGAATGGGAGCACCACAAGAACAGACTTGGTCTGTCTTGCTCACTGATCTATCCCTAGTGTCTGAGGCAGTTACGGACGCATAATAAGTTTGGGATGTGTCCAATTGGTTGACTGATTACGGGCTTCTTGGGTCCAGTTTGTTGGTCTCAGCTGGTCTCGCCCAATTCCAGTGAACTCCTGCTAGCTCTTTCTATCTTTTCCTAAGCGTGCTTGGAGCCGGGGGGTTGGGGGCAGTCCAGAACTCCATGGGTGACTAATTTAAAGACCTGGGAAAAGGGGCAATGCCCATCAACCCACCCACCCACACCAGGAGCCTCAGATAGGCGGCCATACTTAGAAGTGGAGTGGAAATTTGTCTAACGGTACAATTTGAGGAATATGGGATAGACCCTCTTTTCTAAAATAGCCACCCATCAGGGATTCCTAAAATTCTACCCAGAACTTCTGTTTATGCTAAGCTGTGCCCTTTGCCTACCATTAGCTTAAAAATGCGAATACTCTTGTAAGGCATGTCATTTTGATTATTTAACTCATTAGTATGAATGTATTTCTAGAAGTATTCCTTCTTGTAAAATTATATAATTATACTTACATAATTCATCCAGAAAGTATTTTTTCGAGCTTGCTGGGTACCAAAAAAAAATGCAAAGATAGCCTGCCCTCCGGGAGCTCTGGGCTAGTGAGAGAGCGGTTTCCTGTCCCTAGTTTTACAGAAGGTGGGCTATGATAAGCACTTGAAAAGAAATGATGCTAACGATGGCCATTTGCAAAAGTGGCCACAGATACCTCCCCTCCTTGAGTCCACGTCCTTGCACTGTGAATTCACAGATCAGGAGGTGAAGCTTTCTTCCACCCCTCGAATCTGAGCTGTCCTTGTATCTCGCTCCGGCCGATGGGGGCTCAGCAAATGTGTCGCAAGCAGGAACTCGAATGACATTTGCACACTGAGGCTTGTCCTCCCGCTACACCTGGATGCTACTGTGTTCTGGGCTTGGGAGAGTCTTGGGAGAGTCTGCTGGGAGCTGCAGACACATGGTCCTGTCACGGCCATTGCCAAGGCCAGCCAGCCTTCGGACATGTCAGCAGGGCTGCTCTGGACTAGTCAGACCCTTGACCCCACAAGCCCTCATGAACCTAGCCAAGATCCGCGGATTCAGGTCCAGCCCCGAAGAAATGACCACCAGGACCATCACTGCTTTAAGGCGCTCACTGCTGGTTTGCGGATGAAAGCCCTTTCCTGATGAAGGGGCCAGAGTCTCAGAGAGCAGAGGAGGTGGGGTGCCCCCTCTGCCTACCTTTTAATTTGGCCGAGGGCGGGCTGATGCTGCAGGGACAGTAGCCCCCATCTGGAGGAAAGGCGGGGCAACCTGTGCTGACTCCGTCTCCCAATGACTAATGTCCTCCTGTCTCCCCTTGCCATGCATAATCAGCTCCCTTCTGGAATTTCACCTGAGCTTTCCACAGTCCCTGGCTGTTTCTCCAGGCCCAGGGTTGGCCCCGACATTTCTCAGCTGCCAATCCTCTGTGACAAGCTCCCCACCCCAACCTCCAACAGCCGTTAGGGTGATTTGTCAATAATAAATTCTGAAGCAAATTGAAATATTTTGCGACAGCATAAGAACAAATGGGAGAAAACAGTTCCCATCCCCAAATGCTGATTGAATCAAATATTGCAATATCGATTGTATGATACATTTTCATATTTAATTCAATGAAAACCATGGGGTTTGAATGCTTTCCATTACCCTACAGAATTTTTCAGTTTGCTGGAGAATTTATTATTGGTGTGCCACCAAATCAGATTACTATTGAATCAGAACCCTGCCATGTTATTCAATCAAAGACCGTGATTCTAACCCCAAGAGTCGATCATTACCACTTTTCCCGAAGTGTATTTCCTTCTTCCTGTTTGACAACAGAACGGCCAGTCCCCTTGCCTGTCTGTACACTAACCCCTCCTTCCCGCACCCCACCCCCACCCCCTGGCGCTCCAAACCACTTCTGGCGGAAAGCTAGCAGAAACAACTGGCTTTTCAACATCGATCTAGGCTTTTCTGGGAGCGAATGCTCTCATCTCTCCGGATTTGTCTCCCCTTCAGGCCCTGGGGTGGATGGGCACGTGTCCGCCATCTGCGAGAGGCAGCACAACAAAGAGGCGATGAGTGACCTCTGGCAGAGAAGGAACTTGAAGGCTCATGACAGGTGCTCCCAGTGCTCCCCATGCCTCCGTGAAATCCTTCTTCTGCTCCGGGGCACCCCACTTTCCAGGGGCCTTGCTTCCCAACAACCAGCATCCTTGGGATCTGGGCTCAGGGAGGGCTGGGAGTGCCTAGGAACCAACAGCCTTCTGGGGGTTTCCTTTCACAGATACTCTGACTCCTTTGTCTACTGGTCGGTCGGGCATGTCTGAAGGTGACCTCCCTCTCCGGTCCCCAGGAATGCCTTGCAGAGTTGAGCCCAAGTTCCCTGCTGGGGGACCCCCTGTGGCACTTCACCCTGCCTTGGTCTTCTTCCTTTCTTCTTCACTTCCCCACCTCCCGTTAGGGGTTGCACTGTGACCACCCCTGCCCTCCCCAACAATTCCTACATTGAAGTCTTAACCCCAGTGCCTGGGAATGAAAAAGTATAGAGAGATAGGATCTTTAAAGAGGTAAGCAGGTTTCAGGGATCCTGGTCCAATATGGCCGGAGTCCTTACAAAGAGATGAAATTCGGACACAGGCGTGGATGCAGGGAGAACACTGCATGGACGTGAAGGCAGACATGGGGGTGATGATTCCACAAGCTGAAGTACACCCAAGACCACCAGCAAGCCATAAGAAGCTCGGGGAGAGGCCTGGAACAGCTGCCCCCCTCACGGCCCTCAGAAGGAAGCAACCCTCCAACACCTTGATCTTGGACTTCTGGCCTCCAGAACCATGAGACAGCGGCTTTCTGTTGTTTAAGCCCCTCAGAGGGTGGTTCTTTGAGACAGCAGTCCTAACGAACGAATCGACTCCCTTACCCCTTTCTGCTGGTGGAATTTGTTCTTGAAATCCCTCTCCCATGAATCGTCATCCCAGGGTCGGCCATGGAAGGCCCTGGAAGGCAGGAACGCACCAGGTCCTTAGAACCCAGTGCCCCGACTTGTCGATGAATTTTACATGCCTGCTTGAGATGGAATTTCCGAAATTCGATTAGAAAGCCCCCACTTCAATCAAAAGCCAGAGCAGACCAGCGTCTCTGGGTGGCAGGTGGCATTTGGCCAGGACTGGCCCAGCCGTGCGGGGTTTGCTGGTTGCCTCCTCTCACCCATCTTCCTTCTGTGCCCCTCACAGCTGTGGCCCTGGCTGCTTCACCAAAGTTGAATTGAGTGTCCCTGAAAAATATAGCGTAGCATCCTTTCCCTGCCGCGAGACACTAAACCAATAAATTATAAATCAGCCAGCAGCCCCGTGACATGCGGATGTAATGAGAAATGCAAAATAAGAAAAGACACGGGGAGGAGAACATGCAACACTCTCTCCCTCAGCTCAGCTCCCGAGCACCGGGGCTGCTCCCTTTGGGGCTTAGAGAAAACCATTGTTTTCTCTGTGTGTCTCTGTTGTTACACAGGCAACACACACACACGGCATTGCTACTAACGATCCACCAGAGGCTGCCATCAGGAACCCGGGAACAAAACCCAGGATAATAGAATTATCTGCTTCCTGGGGCTTATGAAAGTCCTGAGAGAAAGGGCTGGGTTGCTCCCCCCAGATGCCAATGTCCTTGGCAAAGGGGTTACCCCATCCCAGCTCTGCTCCCCTCTGGCCCGCAGTTGACAGCCAGGTGAACACTCAACTTGACCAGGCACCTCCAGCCCGGATATCACCAGTGGTCCTTCAAGGGCAACTTCTGGAATGCCTGGGAGAAAGGGGTATCTGACCCATCGACCTCTCCTCGGGTGTGGACCCCAGCCTCTGTCCTCTCTCCTCTCTATTTGTTTATTTATTCATTGCCTTGCATCCTTTTATTCAGCTATATAGTGGCTGAGAGAGGGGGTCTGGGAATGAATATTTTCTAGGCGTCTGGGGAGCCAAATGATGCTACTCAAAATGCAGGAACCGTCTGTCTTCCTTTCCCACCACCCTCTGCCTGGCGGCCGGTTTCCCACTCGCCTTCATCCTCTCTCTGCCCCTGGAGGGTGGTCGTTAAGCCCCCAAAAGAAGAGGCCTCTGGGCAACCCCCTGCTGCCCCCTCACCCCCCTCCCCTACTCCGGTGGCCTCCGTCTCTTCTCTTGTGGTCTGAATGCTTCTAACTTGCTAATATACCCATTTATCCTCAGTACTAATGTTCCCAAAGCTCTGAACACAAAGGTTGGGTGAAAACTCATTTGATGGCAAAACCTGGACCAAACACACGTGAGGCTGTTTAGACCCTTATTCCATCCCAGGGAATGTGACTATTCGTACACTTTGCTGTAAGGAACATTAGTGTGTTAGAGTGTGGGGCATATGGGGTTTCATGTACTATATGGTGAATGCACCATAAGACCTTCCTAAAAAACGACAAATTCAGAATTCTGAACCTATTGGTCCCTATGATTTGGCTATGAGGTTGTGGACCCACGTTAACTCCCATCTTTTGAGTTAATGCCAAGTGCTAAGAGCAGGGCCAACCTTTTTCTAAAGTACATCGTATTGGATATTATCAACAACTCTGCGTGTGTGCGCATGTGCACACAGGTATAGTGATCCTATTCCCACTCTACGGATGACGAAACTGAGGCCCAAAGAGTTCAACAACCGGCCGTGTGTCCCAGCTAGTAAGTGGCGGAGCCGGGAATTGAACTCCCCTGTAGTTGACTCCAAAGCCATGGTGCCTCTCAGTGGCTGCCCGACATGAAGTCCGTCCAAACGGTCCCAGTAACTAAGGACTCCAAACTCCTGATGTTTGCTCACCCCAGGTCCCAGCACCCACTCAGACTCAAGAAAGACTGGTCAAGTGGAGAGCTGGTGGGGATGCTATTTTCTAATCCATGTGAACTGGGGGCCCGGCAGGTAGGACACTTACAAGAGGGGGGCAGGGCTCCTGATAGAGAAGGAACAAAATGCCTTCCATCCAGCCCAGGGTCGGGTCAGGGAGTGGGCAGGTTCCTCTTAGAACACTGTTTCGTTTTACTTTCACTGGACTGTCTGTATGACAGGAGTGACGAGCATCTGTGCTTCTGCCCCTTTAGCAGAAGACTTCCTCCCCTACTCCTCCCCCTCAACCCCCAGCCACCTGTACTGCCTTCCTCTGCCTAATATAAGAATTCTATTCCTGGAAAACCTCATAGGGTGACTTCTCATCAGCCTAAGTCATAGTTATGAAAGGAGAAAAAAAATCGGGGGCATTCCTGAGCCCCTAAACTAAAACCAGCTTAGGCTAAAACAATACAAAAATCCTATTAAAATGGATAAAATAATCTCAGTAGTTGTCATTAGTTATTATAACACAACCTAATGAGGAATTTTCTTATCATTAATTATGCTCCAGTGTGGCCCTCTAATTCATCCACTTCGTAAGTAATAAGCAGCATACCCTTAACGCTGTGTTCCAAGAGCAAAACATACATAGGACACTTCAACGCTTATTTAATTCTACATTTAGTAACAAAATAGTGAAGATGGAAGAAATTAATGAGAAGTAGGCACTCGATGTGATACTCACTGTGTGAGTTACCATCCTAAGGGTCAGAAGAGTTGAGGCAATCACTCTTCAAAGCAGGAGGCTGGCATGTGACTTTTTGGTACCCCTGATAAGATCAGGGAGCCATGCACTTCCCTGCGTCTTGGTAAGCCCATGCAGGGCTTAGCCAGTGGCCTACTTTGTTCAATGGTATGTAGGCAGGAGTGACGGGGGCCGGTCTTGTGTTTCTTCTCAAACCTTTGTACTTCTGCTGTCTACAGATCTGTCCCCACTAGCCACAGGTCCGAGGAGAGTGAGAGCATATTGAGCACCGCCCCCTGTGGCCCCAAACCCACTCAGGAGCCTGAAGCAGAACTTCCCCACATGACCTGTAGACCCAGCAGCAGGATAAATAAAGGTTTGTTTGGTAAACTACTGAGTTTGGGGATGACTTGTTATGCAGCATTATTGTAGACATAGCTGACGATTATACCCAGCAAAGCAGAATGCTTGAACCTGGACGAGCCCACATTGGGCAGGTCTGAAATTTCTTTGCAATAGATCTGGGTTAGGACCGCTAGTGTTCTTGAGTTGTTTAGCCAGCTAAAGTCTTAGGTAATCCTGGAGAGTCTGAGTAAATCCTTTCTTAAATCAGTGGGTTGGTTAGAAACCTGAGTACCTGTAAAATTGCTTTACTTTACTGCCCTACCTCCTAACACCTTCCAAGTCATCAAAATGTCTCAATATTTGAAGAGTATGTTTCATTTTCTGCTCCTTTTGACATCAGCTGTTGATACCACTAGCAAGACCAAGGCTCAGAATCCCTGCCCCATCCACGGCATTCTCCCGAGAGAATCCGGCATCCCAGGTCCCAGAAGATCTCTTGTGACATGTCTCCAGGCCAGTGCCATGGAATACTGTCACCCTTGCATGTACCGACTGGACTGAGGGGTTGAATGGACAGTTGCCCAAGGATGACCAAGTCACAGACTGGCCAGTGGCCCATGAAGTGACCTGCTTCTGAAGCGCCATCAAACAGAGGCATAAGCGATGGCTTTGTGCAGTGGAGAGGGGGTGAGCCTGAAGGCTGAGGTTAATAAGAACCAAGTCATGGGAGATGAACTCAGGCCTATATGGCATTTTCCCTCTCTGTTCTTCTCTGACTCTCAGGCCTCACAGAGAATCCCAAGTCCTGCTCAGATGGGCGGTGGGACTCAGAATCACATTGGTGGAAACCAACACCCATCAGGCCACGGGAAGGCAGTGTAAAGGTATTTAAGGCAGCTGCTTCCAGAAGGGGGAGGCCCCCAGCCGCAGCCCCTGTGGATGCCCCACCCACATCTGGTCCAGATATCTGAGCTCACCTGCCGCTCTGGGGAGCATAATTCACATGCTAACAGCTTAACTCCCTGCCTGCCTCCCTGGGCTCCTCTGTCTCAGGGCCTTCCAAATTGGGGGAACAGAGCCAGCTACATAATTTGCCAGGCACCCTGCAAAAAGAAAATGGGGGGCCCCTTCTTCCAAAAGTAGAACACAGTTTTTTTTACCCTCTTCGACAGCATCCCTCTCTTCCCCCATCGCGGTGATTTTCATCTGCTGCATAACATTGCGCTCCCTTGGGGAGGAGTTTATTCACAGGACAAGGGCAGACCCCTCATGGGAGCCCCCCACCCCCTAACTTGGCCCACACCCAGCCCTGCCAGGGCCGCTGCCCAGCTGGGACCCTAGAGTTGGCAGAGGGTTCCCAAATGCAGTGACACGGGCTGGGGGTGGTTGGGAGAAGGTCAGGCAGGGCAGACCATTGGGACATGTGGGTGGGGGAAGGTGTGAGGGGGATGGGAAGGAGATAAGAGAGGAGGGGTGGGCTGTGGGGAAGCTATTCATTCCTCCTGTTGGTGAGGTCAGAAGGGGCCACTTGGGTGCCCCAGGTCTAGTTGTGCTTTCATCCCAACGGCCCCAGCTGGCTCAGAATCCCTTCCAACAACCAGGCCTGAGGACAGCCACAAGCCACGCAGGCAGGTAGACAAGGTACCCGGTTGTAGCATAACATTGGGAGTCGGCCTGCCGGGGTGCCAATCCCAGCTCGGCCATCCGTAGTGACTTCGAGCAAGTTCCAGAACTCCTTCGTGCGTCAGCACCCTCACCTGGAAAGTGAAGGTATGAATAACACCCACCTCGTTGGAGCGGGCACAGGGCCCCCAAGTAGTTAACACATACGAGGTGTTTGGAATGGTGTCTGGAATGTAGCCCGTTGTGTATTAGAGCATGAGATGTCCCTTCAGCGTGGCATGAGAACTCATGCTAATGACCTTCCTCAGCTAACCCCTTCCTGGGAGCTGGCCTAGGACACCATTGGGTTCACTATTTTTGGCCTGGAGCCCTGGAATTCAAATGTCCCACACCGGCATGGCCCTTGGGGGGTCCTGTCGTCCGGGAGTTGGATGCCGGAGCAGAGGAAGAGGGAAAAGGCGTGGGGCAGTCTTCTCAGCATTAGTAGGCAAGGGGCTGTCCAAAAAGTAGTAGGGGAGGCGGCCGCTGCTGAGCGAGGCCGAGTGAGGGCGGGGCTTGGCTAATTCTCTGAGTTTCGGCTGGAAGGAGGGTTCTGGGAGGCCAGACCTTGAATATTCTCCTCTATCACGCGAATGGCTTTGGACCCCGTCCTCAGGGCAGTGGGGGAGCCCTGGGGGAATTGTAATGAAATGCTGTGAAAGAGGCACGATCAGTCATTCATTCATCAAGCGCTCACTGATCAGTAAGAGTGCGCCATGCTCAGTTTTAGAGTCTGTCGACAGAGTGGTGAGCAAGACAGGCTTGTCCTGGCCTTCAAGGAGCTGACACAGTCTACTTGGGGAGCCGAGGGCTGGGTAACAAGCCCCAGGCCTGTAGGGACACAGCCCCTAATTCCACAATAGCTGTGCCTGGGGACCGTGGGTTCCTTGAGGTGCTTCTTCGAGTTGCCAGATGCTAGGTCTGCACTGACCATTTGGGAACCCCCTTTTGAAAGAGCTCCCCACCTTCCCCGGGGTTCACTCCCAATCGTTCAATAGAGCTGGTCCCAGACCTTCCTGGTCCTCAGCAAGGCGTGTGGTATATTTGAATTAAATAATCATCAAACAGGCACCCAGGGTGGTCTGTTGAGCTTGAAAAAGTCATCTTGTGGCCAAAAGGGTGGTCTCAGGTTGAGTGGTCCAGGGAGCAGCTGCCCAGACGGAGTTAGTGATTTTTGAGAGCTGACTTAATCCTTCCGCCACTCGCAGGCAGGACTATATGGAACCGGGCTTAAAATAATAACCCAGGAGAAGTGCCCATGAAAGCAAGGGGGAGGCGGGATGGGGCAGGGGCGGCAGCAGGAGGCCACACAGCTCTGATCCGTCTCCGCCTGCCCAGTGGGATACTCAGCAATGGGTGCCCGTGGTGTTGGGGTCAAAGGGCCAGTCCGGAGGGCCACAACCTTGCTCAGCTGTTGGTGGGGGCCACTCCGAGACAGATGTGACCTCAGCTCCAAAGATGTGGCTGAGCCTGCCGAGGCTAACAGCTGGAGGCGGCTTACCACACTCCGGGGAAGCCGGGCAGAGTCCCTTCGTGAAGGTTCTCAGTAATGCCTCCGTGTGTCTGCCACGAGCCCCGGAGGAGAAAGAGAAGCAGACCTGGGACTGGTGTGCATCCTTGAGGCAAAATCTCTCTCTGCCTTCAAGGCTCCCATCGGCCAGCAAGAACTTGTGAGAATTCACAATATCCCTAGAAGGAAAATCCAGGCAAGAAAAGCCCAGCTCGAGCAAGTTCAGAGGAGGCTGAGCCGATGTGTGGGAAGCTGCCCGGTTTGCCCGCTGCTCTGGGGACTTCCCCACCCAGGCCGATGAAAAAGATCCTTCCACCGGCAACGGAGAAAACCTTTTCTATTTTCCTCCTTCTTAATTTGGTGGAGAAGATGCAAATGCATATAGATTCCATCAAAATGCTCTCACCAATGATAGATATCCCCTATTTTGTTTCGCTCCCGTTTGGGTTGTTAGCATGGCGGCAATTAAACTTGACAAAATAGTGATTAAAAAACAATGAAAGGCAAATGCGCCGGCATACCAGCGTGCATCTAGACCATTCTGAAAATGATCTCTTAAGTGTTTGAAATCTGCTTTATTTTCCTACCACAGGAATGAGTTTTCAAAAAAACAGCACTTAGGAAGGGCAATTTGCCACCAGCATTCCACAGCCCCAACAAACAGTATTTCTTTCTAATGGACTACCCCCCCCCAAACTTTAGCTGCAGTTCCCAAATCAGATTCATTATCCGAAAGAACAAACGCGCGCCACAAAATGCCCAGAAACCGAGCCTTTTCCTGCCACTTTTAATAATGCAAAAAGCAAACGAAACTTCTCCAAGGCAACTTTGCTTCCCCAGGGCTTCAAGGACACCAGGTGCTCGGCTGCCCTGATCTGGGAGGTCACGGCCACAGCGGCGATGGGAGGGCTGGCTGCCATGTCCCCCCACCCCCAGAGTCAGCTGTTGCTGCCTTGTGTACAGGGTCCGTCACATCTGGCTGCTCTTGCAGGGCTGAAGCGTGTGATTCACGGGGAACCTTGTAGAGGGAGGGAGGAACAACGCGCGGCATTTTCAGCCGTGGCGTTTTCGTTTGTTTTGTGCAATCCTGATGCGTATCTGGCTTTAGCGGAGCCACGGTCATGTCTTTCTCGCTCTTTCTGATGCGCAAGCAGCTTTCTGGGTCTAATTATAGATGTAGACTGTGCATTCTGATCAATAGTCCTGAGTGTCCTCTTGCTTTAAGAGCTGGTTAGTTCCTGCCGCTGGGTTGGGTTGGCATTTCAACCTCTAGCTCTGAGTAGGGGCCTTTAGACTCCTCGAGCCCATCAGCCAAACCCCAGCTTCTCCCTGAGCGCCCTTAGAGCTTTGCAGATTGGGGGGGGCCTAGGAGGACCCATCGTGGGGAGGCCTAAGGAGGCTGCGGGCCAGCCTGATGATGGCAAAAGATCTAGGATGCAAGACTGGGGTTCAAAGACGACAGCCAGGACCGTCCTGCCCATCAGAGAACCTTTTTCTCTTTCTTAATTTGGTAGAGAAGATGCAAATGCCATTGTGGTCCTAGCTTTGGGGACTCAGAAAGGCCCTCCGTCGGCTTTCTGTTTAATCATGAGAGATGTACAGCACAGGGCTGGCAGGGAAACTAAGAGGCAGAGCGCAGTTTGACCTGCAGGGCGCAAGACACTGTGGAGCAGAGAGGTGCTTCATAAGGGTTTTTTTTTTTTTTTTTCTGGAGGGGAAGGAGTGGCTGCCATGTGTGGCCTGGTGCCTCGTCTAAGCTATCTGAATTAGCTCTGTGTCTTCTGCCTGGCTGGCGGGCCCTGTGGGAAAGCTGAACCGGGCGCTCTGTTGAGTACCCAGTGGAGGAGGGCAGGGATTGTGGGGTAAGGCAGGCTCCAAGCAAGGTGTTGTCTCAGACTCTCCGTGCCTTGGAATTTCGGGGTGTTCCCCCCAGCTCCCCTGTACTTGGACACTTCTCCAGGCTCCTGGTCCTTTTCCAGGGCAGGCCCGGGCCCAGGCTGGGCAGGCTAGGGGAGGTCCATGGAGGGACCACTTGCAAAGCAGCCAGCGTGGGTAACGCTCCCCAGGCCGCCAATCCTGGGCCTGTCCGTTCCTATGGAAACAGGCGCCAAGAGAGGAGCCAGTGGCTGGGAGCCGAGTCCCGGGCGGCTGTCAGGCGCAGCTGCCGGCTGCCCGCTGGGACCGGGAAGTGCCCTTTTCCCAAACCATCCCTGCTGGCTCTGACTCAGAGGGGGTCTCCTGGCATCTGCTGAGCTAGAAGCCGGGATGGAAGAGGGGAGGGAGGAGAAGGAGGGGAGCGAATAAAAATATTTACACTTAACAAACACTTTGATGTTTGAAGACTGTGTGTACAAATGAGGGCTGGGAACATCTTTGGTGAGGGTTTGGTGTTTCCAAGCAAATCTCTTCATCATACACACACACACACACACACACACACATGCATGCACACACACACTCGTGCACACATGCATGGGCACTCGCGCACACACACACAGTCTCATGTTCGCTCTTCCTCTTGATGGGTTTCTGTTATCACCGTAGCAGAATGCAGAGCAGGTCTTGGGAGGGCTGTGGGTGGTGTTGGACCGGGACCCAGGGACCACACCCGTGCGCCTCGGTGGGCCTTCCTCTGCAGTCTCGAGGTGGCCTGGGGTGGCTGGCTGTGGGACGCAGGAGGCAGCTGGAGCGGCCTGGCCAGATGAGGCATGCCGGGAAGGCTGCCTGTTGCAGCTGTTGCGTGGCTGGGGGGAACAGTGGTGGGAGGCCCGCATGCCAAGCTCAGCCACCGTGGAGGGAAAGCCCTGAGGCCTGGCGTTCAGTGGCTTGGGTGAGCACAAAGCCTTCTTTGGGGAAAATGGGCAGTAGAGATTTGGGTTGGGATGACTTTTAGTTTAGGGACCCTGTAAATTGGAGAGGGGGGTGGGCTGTGTTCAGGCAGAGGCAGTGGGCGTGAGGAGCCAGACAGCCTTGGTTTCTATCCCCCATCTGTCCTTTCCTGGTTAACCTTCCAGATCCTTAATTTCTTACATTGTCCCTAATAACAGCAACTCCTCCATGGTGTTACTGTGTGGGTTAAATGCTTTTTACAAATACAGAATTCATAGTATTTGCTCAATAAATGTCAGCGAGGATTATCGGGTTCACCCAGCAACTGATGATGGGGCATGTCTGACATGCATGGAACGGTGTTATGCCTGCAGAGGACACGACAGTTCCTCAGGCATGTAACTTTCCCCCACGGAGTTTATAATCTAGTGAAAAAGCCAAGATAGGGACGTTAATAATTATGAATGTAGGCAAGAAATAAAAAGTGGAAACTCAATAGTGTCCACACTGCTCTTCCTCAAATAGTTCTTTCCAGGTAAAAGTAAGAACACAGAAGTGTGTACTACACAGGGAAGTCTGCCTGATCTAACAAGTAACCCTTAAATATCAGTGTGTTTCACAGGCAGTTTCCATGAGGTGATTCAGGAACCCATCTTCCGGTTCTTCTATCTTCTAGAACCTCGAAGTCCTCCATTGGATCCCACCCAGCCAGTGGGCAGAGGAGGGACAGCAGAGAACACAGTTTTAAAGACCAGGTCTCAGTCTGTCCACATTTTACTGCTCAGAACTCCGTCATTGACCCCATCTGCAAAGGCTTCTGGGAATTGTGGTATTCCTATCTACCCAACCGGTAACTAAAGAAGGGTTTGGTGAACACCTAGCTTTGTCTCAGCCACAGTTGGATAGGGCTAGGGGCTGGGGCAAACAGCCCCTGTTGGTCTTCCATTAGTTTCCCAGGCTGCTGTAACAAAGTCACAGGAGCTGCTGGTTTCAGAGGACCCTTTCACAGTTCCAGAGGCTGGACGTCTGAAATCCAGGGCAGGTTCCCTCTGGAGATTTCAGAGGAGAAGGTGTTCCATGCCTCCCTCCTTCCTAGCTTCCGGAGGCTGCTGGTGATCCTCCGCTTTCCTCGGCTTGTAGACGCATCCCTCCCATCTCTGCCTCTGCCTTCGTGTCACCTTCTCTTCTCCGTGTTCTCTCCCCTTCTCTTCTAAGGATGCTTGTCATTGGATGGAGGGCCCGCCGTAATCCAGGATGATCTCACCTTGAGATCCTTAATTTGATACATTCCGCAAAAGCCCTTTTTCCAAATAAGGTCACATTCACAGGTTCTGAGGGGGCCTGTCTTTTGGGGAGGGCACCATTCAATCCATTGTAGTCTTTGATGTTGGCCCTTTGAACTTGGACTGAGGCTTACAGAGAGACCGGCTGCAGATGGACGGGAGGGAAGCTGTTCTCCTGAAAGGTTTGATGCTGCCAAGTGGGGCACCAGTGGGTTGCCTGGTCGGACCTGGGTCTGAGGTGCGGAGGAGGGCAGGCACCCTCCCCTGTTGCAGAGCCCAGTTCCAGAGGCAGGAGTGGGGATGCTGGCCAGTCACCACCTCCCGTGGCTGAGCCCCTGGGCGAGGCCATTAAACTGCACATTTTGCCTGGGGTGCCAAAGGCAATAGCTAGGAAATTCCAACAGGAGACCAAAATGCAGATTTTTCAAAGGCAATATCAAAGAACCGGTTAAAGGACTTTAAACCCAGAGAAGGCTATGAAAGGGGGAAGAGAGGGGACACTGGGTTTCCTGTGAGCGGATTTCTTTGCAGAGAGCTGTTCCCTTGCTGGGAGCACAGCCTCCCACAAGAAAGAAGGTTCAGGTGTGTGTGGCAGGGAGGGCGCTGAGAGCCGAGCGAGAAGGACGCATGCGCTCCATTTGGAGAGCCCCGTGATCCTTGACCCCAGTTGTGATCTGGCTCCGTGGACTGGAATCTGACGCATGGCTTTCTTCTCTCAGAGGCCAGGGCTGTTTGCCTGAGGGAGAGGGGGTGAGTGGAGGGGGAAGACTGAGAAAGAGAGAGAGAGAGGGAGAGAGAGAGAGAGCGAGGGAACTGCTCCTGCATTTTGGATGGCTCATCTCAAACACCGGGTGCTCAACCAGGGTAGGAATGCTGACCTCCTCTGGGGTTATCTCCAAAAGGGATTCAGTTAAGAGGGCTGCAGCCCAGGGCCTCCGTTCCTCCACAGCCACTTAGCCCTTAGACGCCTAGATCTTTCTGCCCGAGGATACTCTCTTAACTTAGGAGTGTGCTTGGGTCCTGGCTGGGCAGTCCCAAAGTGCTAGGGAGCCACAGCACCTTGGGAATAGTTCTCAAACAGTACCGGTTGGGAGTTGGTGGGGAACCCATTTCCTGTCTTGCGGGGGACACTCTGATGTGTGTGCTCTGCACGCAACCCCCACCCCGCAGGAAGAACCCGGTTGCCCCCAGCAGTGACCTGCTCAGGGCACCGCTACCAGTATGCGCTCCCTTCCCGCCTCTGCTGGTGTTCCCCGGGATCCCCTCCAGAATAAATCACTTGGCCCAGAATTCTGGTCCCCGTATCCTTCTGGGGGAACATAAATTAAGGCAAGGGTTTCTGCCTGAGGGGAAGGGAACCCTAGCAAATGTCTGTGTGGAATGGGTCCGCCTGAGGGCTGCAGGTGTGCCTGCCCAGAGACAGGCACCTTGCCCCATCACCAAAGATGCAGCTGGAGCCTCTGAGGGCCTGTCCAGGTTCCCATGGAAGAGCAAGCGGCTTTGAGCACAGGTAGGTCCAGGACGCCATCTCTTAATGGCACCATTCCGTCAGAATGGGTTCTATATCTTTCTGCGCCTCCCTCCCCACCCTCTCACACAGGAGGAAGCCTCTTTTTTTTTTAATTTTATTTTTTATAAACATATATTTTTTTCCCCAGGGGTACAGGTCTGTGAATCGCCAGGTTTACACACTTCACTGCACTCACCATAGCACATACCCTCCCCAATGTCCATAATAACCCCACCCCCCCAACCCTGCTCCCCCCAGCAACCCTCAGTTTGTTTTGTGAGATTAAGAGTCACTTATGGTTTATCTCCCTCCCAATCCCATCTTGCTTCATTTACTCTTCTCCTATCCCAGGAGGAAGCCTCTTAACCAGGAAGGAAAAAGAAGCCATCCCTTCCTAAGCCTCTAGGGCTGGTGGTGGCCCTTAGCCATGCAGTGGCTGGGAGAGGAGCATGGGTGGGACAGCAAGGGATGCCAGCCGTTTGGCTCATCCAAGGATCACGCCATTCCAGGGTCTGAGTGGGAATCCTCTGCGTGTGTATGTGTGTGTGCGCGTGCACATGTGTGACTATAGTAAACATGTGTAAGAGGAATGAGAAAAGTCCTGGGTCCTGGGAGCAGCAAGGTATCTCCTCCTGCTGGAATCACTTTGAGGGGGTTATGAGGGTATGCAAGGGTCCTGTGGTCCACTATAACAAGTCACCATGGATTGTGTGGCTTGCAGCAACAGAAATGTACTGTCTCTCAGTTTTACAGGCTAGGAGTCTGAAATCAAGGTATCGGCAGGGTTGGTTCCTCCTGGAAACTGAGGGAGAATCTGTTCTAGGCCTTTCTTCCAGCTTCTGGTGGCAATCCTTGCTGTCCTTGGCTGGTAGACAGATCACTCCACTCTCTGCCTCTGTCCGTACATGGCTTCTTCTGTGTGATTCTGCGTCTAAATTTCTCTTTTCTTATAGGGACACCAGTCACTGGACTCCCCCATAATCTAGTGTTACTTCATCCTCACTTGATTACATGGGCTAAGACCCTACTTCCCAATAATGTCACATTCACAGGAACCTGGGGTTAGGACTTTCACATAGATTTCGGAGAGTGTGGGAGACATGATTCTACTCACAATAGAGAGGAAGAAAAATTAAACTGTATTTTGATGCTAACTCATGCCCATGTCCTGTGTGCTGGTCGCATCTGGGAGTGTCCCTCGGACCAGATGCAACTGCCACTCCCGAGGCCAGTATGAGGTCTTGCCCTTGATCGTGGGCCCCAGCAATAAGGTGGGATGAAAGTCACTGTGGAGCCTGAAAGGAACAGTGTAACACTAGTGCCGTGGGCTCACGGGCACACACTCTTGGATGCTCTAATGTTCTAAGGGAGGGCTCGGTGGCTTAATATTCCCGGGCTGGCCAGTGAGGCAGGGGCAAACCTGGGTTATATGAAACTCTTTCTGGAGAAAACAATGACCTAGACATTTAGGAGGGCCAGCTGCTGTCTGTTGTGCCCAGCAAACCTGTCCTTCCACTTGGCTGTCCGCAGGCTGCAGGGCTCCGTGCTTGGCAAGGTTTCATTCAGTGTATTTGATGACATGATTCAGCCTCCCCCCACCCCCAGGATGAAGAGAAGTCCCAGTCTCTTGGTAGCTTCCTCATTGAGACTCGTTCCCACCCCTCTGGCTCTCTCCTGGTGCCTACGTTGTACTTCTGGGCTGGCATCGAACTTGCCAGAATGATGCCATCTCTCCGGAGGGCAGCTTCCAGCTCTCCCCTAGGCCGGCTATGAGACCTAGGTATCTGTTCTATTTGTCTAGCAGCCTGTTTGTCATCTGAAAGACTAAACCCGCCAACTCCTACCCATGCTCCACGGATCTTGTGGCTTTATAGTTCCTTGGCCCTCCCAAAGTACTAGCCAAACATTTACAAGCAGCTCCAAGGAAGCATTTTTTTTTCCCCTGGGGAGAGAAGCCATAGCCAGCTTTCATGAGGTTTGTAATGGAGCTTGGCGTCCCCCAGGAGCTGAGAACAGATCAGACATTCTACAGAGCTGGTCTAGCGGAACATTCCAGGGCTCCAGGGCCCCGGAACCCCATGACTTCGGGAGAGGGGGAAACCCCTGAGGGGTTGGAGGCGGCAGATCCAAATGAACCCCTTTATGTCCAGCTCCAGGGTCCACTTGGCTGACAGTGTGTTGCAGGTTGAATTGTGTCCTTCAAAAGTTGTGTTGAAGTCCTAACTTCCGGTTATAAATGTGACTTTATTTACAGGTAGAATCTTCGGGGATGTGATCCAGGTAAGATGAGGTCATACAGGATTGGCGTGGCCCTTAAATCAAATGATGGGTGTCCTTAGAAAGAGAAAGAGATTTGGAGACGTTCAGAAGAGAGCCCCGTGAAGGCGCAGGCAGATATGGGAGTAGTGGGTCTACACGCCAAGGGACCCCAGGGAGTACTGGTCACCTCGGAAGCTGGGGAGATGCAAGGAAGAAGTCTTCCCAGAGCCTTCAGAGAGAGAGAGAGAGAGAGAGAGAGAGCGAGCTAGCCTGGCCCTGCTGACACCCGGATTTCAGATTTCTAGCCTCCAGAACCAGGAGAGAATACATTTCTGCAGTTTTTTTTTCCTTAAATTTCTGCTGTTTAAGACATCCAGTTCGTGGCAATTTTTACAGCTGCCACAGGAAGCAACGCGTTTCCGCATCTTTGCTTTCCTTTCCCAAGACTGGACTACATTGGGTTGATGCAGCCTTATGACGTGCCTCTTAACTTAGAAATCACCCAAAGTGACTGGACCACCTCCAACACAGAGGGACTCCTTTGTTAATTATTCAAGAGGTACTTACACTGTGTGTCCATTGCCTCCTTCCGCCATCCTCCGGTCTGCAAAGAGCGGTCAGCTTCTTCGCAACGTATTCACCCAGAGGGTCAAAGGAGCTCTCTGGAAGGCCCAAGGGAGCAAGTTGGGGGCCTAAGGCCCTACACTATGTAGCTCGCTCCTCTTCCAGCCCTCCCACCCTTGCATGACCGCACCCCCCCATCCCTCCTCGGGACCTGAAATATGCAGGTTCTTTCCTGCTTGGGGTCCTTTGCATATGCCGTCAAATTTGCCCTGGGGTGCCTCTCAAACAAGTTCTGGTCATGGAAATGTCAAACACACACACAAGAATAGAAAAGAATCATAGAATGAATGTCCACGCACCCACCAGCTTGCTGTAATAATGACCAACCAGTGACCAATCTGTGAGGGCTGTGGACCTCTCCAGGCCCTTTTCCACCTACCCTATTAATTTGAAACAAATTGCAGTATTACATCATTTTACCCGTGAAGATGATGGTATCTATCTCTAAAAGACGGGGACGTTTAAAAAAGGTGATTGAAATCCCATTAGCGCATCAACAGATTTTTCACAATTTCTTGTTAGTAACAAATATCCAGAAAGTGATGTGGTTTCCAATTGCTTCATAAATGTCATAATTTTTTTAAATTGTTTGTTTGAATCGGGATCCAAAGAAGGGTCACAGAGAGGTCCTTTCCTCCTGCAACTGATTTGTTGAGGAAGACCAGGCTGTTTGTCTCATAGAGATTCTCAGTCTGATTTTTCCTGATTCCATCCTTGTCATGTCATGCTGTGTCCTACCAGCCCTTGTATGCCCCGTCCATGGGGTATTAGAGCTAGAGGCTTGATCAAGTCCAGGGGTGCTGGGGTGGGGGTAGAAAGGGTCATTGGTGGTACATTGAACTTGATGGGGAGGGCCGTGCTGTCCAGCTGGCTCTCTTCCTTTTATGAAGTCTTTCCTTTTGTTTGGATGATCATTGCCTCCATCCACGACATCAGAGGTCCCAAGGTGTGCCTGGAATATTCTTGATGCCCACTGCACCCAGTGAACTCCTATGCTCTCCCAGACCTGGTCATGTTTCCTTGTTAGGGCTCCTGAGGCCTCCTATGTTCTCAGCATAGCTCGGACACTTACCTAGCAGACTTTGTTGAATGCACGGCTGCCCTATTTGATGGTAAACCCTGCAAGGGCAGAGGCTGCTTCTGTATTCCCCGGGGCCTGGCACTCGGTAGCTCTAGCTCAGTATATGTCAAATGAAGGAATGAACGAGTTATTTCATTTTCATCCCCCCCGCTCCAACTCCCTAAAAATCCTGGCAAGGGGTTGGAAATGGGGTAGTGGAGTGGCCCCCTAGAGGAGACCCGAATCGAATCTCCAATCTGCCGTGGGGCCGTCTGACCTTGCACTGAGTTTCGGAGTGTGCCTTACCCCTTTCTGCCCTGGGTGGCATTTTTTAGAATAAATAATTTCTCACTTTCCTCCTACTAATCCTGGGAGATGCAGAATATCCATCTTTAATCACTGCCTAAAACGTAGGATTTTTCTTTCCTGGATTAGAAGATGTTGCCCTCCCAAAGAGGCCTGATGCGCCTTCCGGGGAGCCCCTTTCCTTTTCCTTTGATCTTCCAGCGACCGACCGGCTCCTGATGAATTAAACAAAAGGAGAGAAGCTTGGGATTCTGTAAGAAAACAGTCAAATGGTCCAAGTGGAGTAGGGAGGCGTCTGCCAGGCTGCCGGGAACAAGACAGACGAGACTTTAGGCCCTTGTGGCCTCTTCCTGGGGACCATTTCTGGCAAGAGGGCACAGAGGTCACATTTCCCTGGAGTCCCCAGAGCTTCTTTGGAGGAGTGACTGCAGGAGGGGCAGAAATTCCTTTCCTCCTGGGGGAAGGAAGGGAGCGAGGATCAGGCTCTCCTGGTGATAATTGCACTTAGCCCTGGGCAGGCTATGCGGAAAAGCCCAGAACAAACTCTTGCGGCCGCTGACCCCGAGGTTGGCACTAAAGTTGTCCCACTCAAAACCCAGGGGCCCAGAGAGCTCCCGACATTCTATGTTGATAATGTCAGGAGGCCTGCGTGCCAGGCAGAGGGGCCCTGCTGTCTCCAAGAGGCTCAGCCAAGCTTGGGAGGAGGACTTGGGGTTCGCCAGGCCTCTGGCACAACCTCCGGCCTCAGCAAGGTGTGGCTTTCTGTCCAGCCAGCCCAGAGCTACCTGGCACTTAGTAGAGGGAATCTTTCCGGGGATTCGGGCAGGAGCCCACCACAGTTTGCTTTTTGGCTTACCTTTTTCTAGAAACTTCCAGGGGGAAACAGATGATTTCTTCACCATCTTTTCTTTCTCTATTTGATTTAACATCAGTAATGGTATAATTTGAAGCTAATAAGACCTAGTATTAAAACCCAGCATTCTAGGGGCGCCTGGGTGGCCCATCTGGTTAAGTGTCCAAGTCTTGGTTTCAGCTCAGGTCATGATCTCAGGGTTATGAGATCAAATCCCAAGTTGTGCTCTGAGCTCCGTGGGGAGTCTGCCCAAGATTATCTCTCCTTCTCCCTCTGCCCCTCCTGCTTATGCTCTCTCTTTCTCTATCTTAAAAAAAAAATCAATCTTTTAAAAAAAAATTATTTTATTTTGTCAGAGAGAGAGAGAGAGAGAGCGAGAGCGAGAGCGAGCACAGGCAGAGAGGCAGGCAGAGGCAGAGGGAGAAGCAGGCTTCGCGCCAAGCAAGGAGCCCGATGTGGGACTTGATCCCAGGACGCTAAGATCATGACCTGAGCCAAAGGCAGCTGCTTAACCAACTGAGCCACCCAGGTGTCCCTCAATCAATCAATCTTAAAAAAGCCCCAAAACTTGGGGTGCCTGGGTGGCTCAGTCGGTTAAGCGTCTGTCTTCAGTTCAGGTCATAATCCCCGAGTCCAGGGATCGAGCCCTGCGTCGGGCTCCCTGCTCAGCGGGGAGTCTACTTCTCTCTCTGCCTACCCCTCCCCCTGCTTGTGTTCTCTCTCTTTCACTCTCTCTGTCTCTCTCTCTTTCAAATAAATAAATAAAATCTTCAAAAAAGTTCTAATATCTTAAAAAAAAAACAACAACAAACCAAAACCCAGTGTTCTAGAACTGCCTCTTGCTACTGAGCCTCATCTCTGAGGGAGGCCCCTGGGGAGTCATTTGCCACATCACCAGGCTACTGTAGCTCAAAAATACTTTGGGGACACGTCTCATGCCTGGGTCTTTGGGACCCGTGTCCCGTGCTTTCAGGTGGCTTCAGAGGTCACAGATCCTGGTCCCATGGGCCACACCTTGGTGACCAGGTGAGAAGTTGGCCACACTGGGGAACCCAGATCCACCTGGCTGAGGCACCGTGCCCAGCAGCAGGCTCGGGAGAGACCCGGGGGCTCAAGGAACCATCACATCCTTTCCAGGATCAAAAATGAGGTGCGACGAACCACAACAGCTGGATGAGCTTGACTTTCTTGCTTGGCTTGTCAACGGCCCTGGAAGGTGTTTTTGGAAAACGACTTAGTGATATGTCACCCCTCTGGCGTGTCCCCAGAGTTCACAGAGCTGATATACACTGCCAGAGGGAGTGCCACATTTCAGAGGGAGCCGACTTTCCAGATTCCTCCGTTGTGGGGACCGTCATTCTGTGACTCTGGGCACCTCGCCATGGCTTACTCGGCTCTGACTCTCCAGCTGCTAACGGGCTCCGCAGCACATGGCAAGAGCATCCTAGTTCGCCTGGTATCAGAGCAGACCCTGAGACAAAGATGTGGGTATGAGTCGTGCATCTGGGAGGACATCCCGGGGAGCACAGTGAGGGGGTCCAGAAGCAAGACAGAGAAGGGAGGAAAGCCCTGGAAGCAGGTGGGGGCCCTTTGGCGGACTGTGACACACAGGCCAGAGTGGTCCTCGACAGAGGGGCAAAGAAGCTGGGGTCATTAGGGACCAACTCCAGCTCCCTACCCCACTCAAGGCTGAGGCTTTTCCCTGGGGTGTTGCCTCCCGCTGCCTGTGGTGTGGCCTGAAGGTGGAGAGACAGATGTCTGAGAGTGGAAGCCCATGGAATGTTTGGAACCATCCACTGAGCTAAGGTGACCTCGTGGCTGGGCCAAGCGGGTGAGAGCAGGTCAGTGTGCTCCAGTGTTTGCTGAATGAGCGTTTGTTGAATGAATGAATCTGAACGTCACATCCTTATAGCGTAGAGATAATGACTTTGGCAACAATCATAGTCGTTGGGAACAAGCCTCCTCAATCTTAATTACACACAGACACACACACACACACACACACACACACACACAAGCATGCGCGCATACACACACACACAGATGCCAACCTGCCAATATTGAGCATTAAACATGTATTACGTGATTCATAATTAGCTCTGCCCCACTCACAATGCGGGGTCCCGTGTTCTTGGCAACTCCTGAGCAGACGCCTTTGCTTGTGCGTGCGCTAGAAGGAAGGCAGGGCTGTAGAGTTGGCGAAGGTAGACTCAGACTCTGGCCTCTTCGAGATCCCTTCTCTGGGAGATAAAGCCTCGGTGTCCTCTCCTGGAGCCATTGCGACGAGCAAAAGAGACAGTGTTGATAAAAGCAGTCAGCTCCGTATAAAGCCGTGTGGAATAGGCATCATTATTTCCCTTAATATTCTTAATGTGCTCAGATCAGTCATTTATTTGCAAAACATTTATTGAACGCCTGCTCCGAGCCAGACACTGTCCTAAGTGCTGCAGAAAGGGCTGTGAACAGAATAGTCAGCAAAAGATCCTTGCAAAGGCGAGACCACAGGTGATCAACAAAATAGGTAAGCTCCATTTCTAGTAGGTTGGAAGGTGATAAACACTATGGAAAGAGTTAAGCCAAGCAGGGACATGGGTAGCGCGGAGGGGGTGTGTGGGGCAGTATTTTTAGATGGGGGCCGCCCAGTGGGGCTTTCCTAAAAAGCGAGACCTGAAGGGGGTGAGAGGGCAAGCCACACTGGCATCTGGGAGAATGTTCCAGGCGGAGGGAGCAGTGGGTGAAAAGCTTGGAGGTGGGAGTGTGGGGGGGGCTTGTTTGAGGAACAATGAGACCAGTTGTATGAGCTCCCTGGGCCCAATGTAACAAGTTACCACACACCGGGGGGCTTAGGAAGACAGAAATAGATGGTGTCTCAGTTCTGGAGGCAGGGCTGTGCTCCTTCGGAAGGTTCTAGGCGAGGATCCCTCCTCGTGTCTTTCGGCTTCTTGTGGCTCCCCTCCCAGTGTTCCTTGGCTCATGGCCACGTCCCTCCAATCTCAGCCTCTGACGTCATGTGGCCTTTTCTCTCCATGTGTGTCCTTCCTCCCTGTGTCTCTTACAAAGACACTTGTCATTGGATTCAGGGGCCACTTGGAACATCCAGGACAACCTTCTCTCCAGATTCTTAGCTACGTCTGCAGAGACTCTTGTCCCGAATAAGCTCACATGCCTGGATTCTGAGGGTTAAGGGATAGGCAGATCGTTCTGGGCCCCCCCCTGCCCCCCCCCATACACACCAGTGCAGCTGGAGAGATGGTAAGAGCAAGGTTGGAGGTCTTAACAGTACCAGTGACACTTCTGCCCCCTACCCACCGACCTGATCACAGAATGATCTAGTTCCTACCACAATTTGCTCTCCATTTGCCAAATTCTTGGTCCCCACCATCCCAAGAACTTTCTGAAATTCTGCTTATTCCTTCCTGCCTTCCGGCACTGACCACAGCTGAGCCAACAGAGGACAAGGGTTTCTCTGGCTATAGACAGGATCCCCAGGTTCTCATAAGACATCCTGGTCTGGTTGCTTGGACGGTCCAAAGGATCTAGCCCAGCTTCTGAGAATTCTGCTGTGACTTCTCTCCCAGGCCAGGGCTGTGCGTGTTTCAAAGTATGCCATTCCCAGCCCAGCACCGGGCACGAGGTATCTTTGCTGAAATGACAGACAATTTGCTACCTAGTTCTCAGGTGTGGCCCATTCACAAATCTGTGCTGCCTAGAGATACAAAGAGGAGGCAGGCAGAATTCTCTGTCTTAAGACTCTCAGAGTGTCACTGGGGAGAGACGCATACACCGAAAGGGCTCTATCCCTAGTATAGGCTCCTGGAAAGAGAGAGAGAGGACGGCTCATTTCTCCACACCAGACACAGTGCTTCTGTTTGCACTATTTCATTTTCTGAGTATTTCCAGCCACTTTATCCCTTCAGCAGCCTGGCTTGCCACAGCAGGGTGGGGTTCTGGATGAAACTCAACAGAAATCTAGGCTTGTTTATGGGCTATCTTTTTCTTCTCTATTCCTTCTTCGAATCTCTTTGCTTATGCTTTGCCATCAATCATTCTCCCTACCTCAGTGCCTTCATGTTCTCTTTCTCCCTCCTCCTCATATTGATTTACTTTCAGGGTCGTTTCTAATATACTCATTTATACTAAAGTGTAAATGACTGATAAGAAACCAATGTAATAGTGCACACAAGGGAAAGGTGTAATTACAGCCTAAAGGGGGACAAAGCCCCTGTTTGGCCAGAGCCAGAAGCATCAGTCTAATCATGGAATTTAAGTCCAGAGGGAGCTGAATAGTTTGCTGGTCTTCTCCATCCCCATGAAACTACGTGCAAGCCATGCCCTTGCTGCCTCCCGGCGGGAGGCTGGTGGGCTTTGTCTCCCTGTTGGGCTGATGTTGACCTGATGTTGGTCCGGGCTCCTGCTGCCTCCTGGGGTTGGAGACGTCTTCTTTGAACTTCCTGCCTGAGTCCACACTGGAGCGAAAAGGAAAATGCTACATTCCCGTTCTCATTCTTCAGTTATTCTGGGCTTTCCACGTGTTCTGCAGACTGTCTCCCTCTTTCTTCTAGGTGAGCTTGTCACTGGGGTATTCTCTTCCCATTCCAGAGGCTGACCATGAGCTCTCAAGGAAGCCTGGGGCCCCAAGGTGCCTGGGATGGGACTGGACTCCTTGTGCTTGCCCTGACATAATCCCGCTTCCCTGCTGAGGAGCCATTGGCCATGACAGCTCCCTTGGCTTAGGCAGGACTTTTTTTTTTTTTAATGAAAAAAAAAAAAAAGGAAAATTTTTTAAAAAGGTGAAAATTCTGCCTGGAGTCTGGAATTACCCGCAAAGTCACCTTTTTCAGTGCCCACCGACACACAACGTACTCTGCCTCTGCTCTCAGCAAACCATATGCTGCCACGGCTGCTGGCCATGTCCTGGGGGATGGCTTTTTTCCCCTTCAGCAAGCCTCCAGAAATGTCATAGAAATTTATATGCTTATTCACAGAGCCGATAAAGCAGAAAACCAGCGTTTCAGCTATTTTTGTTTTGCTTTGCAGATGGAGAGTAAGAGGCATAAATCTCTCCCTCATTGGACTCCGTGGCCCCCCAGTCTCTGTTTTGCATTAGACACTGCTCAGCCCCTGGGGGGCGACTCTCTGGAGTTTGGGACTCACCCCTCCCATGCCACCACCCCCAGAGAGGAGCTGACTGCAGAAAGATTCACTCCCTAGCAACATTTACTGTGCCTTGGGTGCATGGTACCAAGGGCCCCATCACCCTCGGTGTTCAAGGGGACTCATCCTGGAGGAGCAAAGCCCACGGTAGCCTGATGCTGCCCTTGTGACATTTGTCCCTCTGCAGGTATGTAGGGGACGTTGTGTGACCCATTCTATTGTACCTCCAGGTCCTTGGCAGTGGGGTTCCGCTACCACCGGCGTTTCGAGTACTCTTGTGGTACAACCACTTGTTCCCCAACTTTGTAGCTTTACTTTGCTTGTGGTTTTCCAGGCTGGGAAATCAGGAGGGGCTTGGCCGAACAGTCTGGCTTGGAGTCTCTCCAACCAGGGCTGGACTCATCTGAAGGCTTGACTGGGCTGGACATCGAAGATGACGCGCCCATGGGACGGTCAGCTGCGAGCTCTGCTGACACTGTTGACGGGGGTGCGTAAGCAAGGACCCTCCAGCATGGTGTCTCAGGGTGGCTGGGTTTCTTGCGTGGTGGCTGGCACCCCCCAGAATGAGCGTTCCAAGAGCCGGGTGGAAGCCACATGGCCTTTTTTGAGCTCCCCTCAGATGGCATGCGGCGTCACTTCTGTTCCATTCTACGGGCTGCTGGTGAGTCACTAAGGTCAGCCCAGGTTCCGGCGGAGGGGGGCATAGACCTCCACCTTCTCACCCAGGGTGTCATAGGAGGGCTCTGGGTGGAGGAGGGACAGGTTTGATTTCAATTTAAAGCTTGCTCTGTCTGCCTGTTTGCCCCCGAACCAGCTCTGGATCCCACAGGAACTTTGCTGTGATGAAACAGGGAGGGGGTGACGGGGGAAATTCTGTCACCTTCACTAGCTGCTGAAATCCCCCTGGGTGAGGAGAGATCTGTCTCCCTCAGCAGTGACGCTCACATAGATAATTTCTGACAGGGCGGGCTTCCAGGGCTGATAAATTCCTACCATGCCAGGCATCTAGAAAATGGCTTTAGGGGACAAGATCCCCATGTGAGGGAAAAGACCAAAGTAGGTAATTCCAGCTTCAGCCCTGTTCTCGGGACAAGCATGCTTGCTTATTGGCTCTGCCCTCAAAACATCCCAGTCTAAGCGCTTCTCCCCACGTCTGCCTCCACCTCCCTGGTCTGAGCTTCCCTAATCTCTCACCTGGTCCCTCTGCTGTCACCCCCTCCTGTGACCTTTACAGTCCATTTTCTACACAGAAGAGAGAAGGATCCTTAGATCTAAGTCTGACATGTCCTTCTTCTCTTCAGAGCTTTCCTGTGACACCACATCTCTCTCAGGGTAAAAACCAGAGCCTTTCCAATGCCCTGGAAGGCCCTCTAGGATCTGGGCCCTTGTGAGTGCCCTGATGTTGCCTTCTCCTTTCCTAACCCTCATCCCTTCTCCAGCCACACTGGCCTCCTTATGTGTCTCTAACAAACCAGCCATGTTCCTGCCTCAGGACCTTTGTACTGGCTGCTCCCTCTGCTGGAATGCTTTTACCTCAGATATCTGCATGGCCTGCTGTCTTGTTTTCTTCAGGTCTCTACTCCAATACCACCCCTACCAGAGGAGTCCTCTTCTAACATTAGACTGAAAATCTCAGGCCCACCCTACCCCCTTCTTTCTCTCTCATGCCTTGCTCTATTTTCTCCATGACACTTACGACATATTTATTAGTTTGTTTACTGCCTATCTCCTCCACCGGAACGTGGGCTCTGGGAGAGCAGGGGCTACCCGTGGTTTGTTCACTACTGCTGCTCCAGTGTCTACAACAAGGCCTTGTACCTAGTAGGTGCTCAATAAATGTTGAATGAATGGAAAGATTCTAGTCCTCATTCTTGAGGCAAGAAATACAGTAACACGTTAATTTGTTTATATACGGGACTAGCAAATGTTTTCTGCAAAGGATCATGTAGCAAGCAAATTTTAGGCTTTCCAGGCCAGATAAGCTCTGTTACAGTTACTTAACTCTGCCATTATATAGCACAAAAGCAGCCAGAGCTAACGTTGAAACAGACGGGCAGGGTTGCATTCCAATAAAACTTTATTTACAAAAACAGGTGACAGGTCAGAATTGGCCCACAGGCCAGAGTTTGCCAACCTCTGGTTTAGCAACAAAAATGGCCTGTGAAGTCAAAATTGTGGCTTTTGCTTTCAGGTTCAAGCCTTCAAAGCACAGAGAAGCTGAGTGGCCCCTCTGAGGTCACACAGCCCACTGGAGGCCAAGGTGGGTGGAGAGCCCAGGTTTTGTGATTTGTACTCAAGGCTCAGTTTATCCATGTTGCCTCTTTGTGGATTACTTTGGAGATGGCTAGAGGGGACTCTAGCTTATGAGTCCACTCAGAGGCTTCCATTAGGATCACGGAAAGCTCACAGTAAGTGCTAATTACTGGAGGTGCTGGTTGAACATGGTGTTAAGTGATGGGGTCACTGGCCCTAATTTGTTGTCCAGAGATGGTGGAGAGGGGAGAAACTGAAGGATTGGGATGTAGCCCAAGAAATCAGAATCATTGCAGGTTGGGTCTAGAAGGTCTAGGAAGCCAACTCTGAGATGAAGTTCGAAGTGTAGGACAGTAGAACTAAGGAGTGCCGTTGAGATCAACCCATGCAGAAGGAAAGGGAAGGAAGTAGGAGCCAGTGGGGAGAAAGGCTGAGCTGCCATGTGCCCAGGACCAGCCTCAGCTGATGCTGTGGGGAGCTCTGGAGCTAGGAGATGGCTCCACCGAGGGGCCTTCAGTTGGACCAAGATGGCCAGCCTCCCTCTCTCCACATCAGTCACTGATGGCTGTTACATGGAGTAGAAGTGTGAGCTTAGGGGAGAGGTTTGCCCCCAAAGAGCTGAGAGCCAAAGGCTCTTTGTTGACACTACCCCCAGAAGCTGAGACAGCAAGTCCTTCCTCTGTGAAAAGGGCTCTGGTAGTGTGCAGCCAGCACAGGGGCTAAAAGAAATAAAAAGCAGAAGGGCTAGTGAGAAACTTTGGGGGGAGGGGGACCGACACCAGAAAAATGACCCACACAAGCCAAAGCCAGAGCCAATGTAATTAATTCATGGGCTGTGCGTTTAGGATGGAATTGCTCTACCTTTACTTCTTCACCTGTTGGAATTAGGTTTGGCAGAAAGTTGTAGGAACTCCGAAATAACACTGGCTTGAACACAATAGAAGTACATTTTTTTTCTGTAAATAAAACTGGAATTACACCCCCAAGACCATTCTAGTAGTTTCACAAAGTTGTCAGAGACCCAGGCTTCTATCAATTTGTTGCTCTATCCTCTTCAGCACGAGTGCACTTCATGACTGGGGATGGCTGCGCCAGCTCCAGCCATTACCTCTGCAGTCCACAAACCAACAGGAAGGAGGAAGAGATGAAGGGCATGCCCCTTCCATTGATGGATGTTTCCTGGAAGTCACACAGGGACACCATAATCCCATCAACCAGCATACTTAGTCACATGGCCTTGTCTGGCCACAAGGAAGCTGGGAAATATAGTTTATATTCCAGATGTCCTTTGGTTTGGGTCCCAAATCAGGAAAAATTTACAGATATTGGGGGTTGAGTAGCAGTGTCTGTTTCAACCTGAGAAACGCTTCATCTTTAAAGATCAGCTTTCAGGGGTCTTCAGGTCCCACTACCCCCAGTGCCCTATCTCAGGTAAGGCTGATGCCCCTTACTCTATAATCCCTTAGCACTATCCCTGGGATTCATCTGCTTCTGGCTTCGTATGGGACCACGAACTCCCTGACCTGGTGCTTTTCCTCTTGTCTCCCCAGCATGCAGCTCCGAGCCACATGGTACACAGTGGGTGTACAATAAATGCCCATTGAACAAATTCCTGGAGAAACCCAATATGCATCTTAGGAATCTGTTACAGTTCACACCTCTGTTCGTTCCATAATAATCGTACTTTTGACTACTAATGCTCATCAAACTTGAAACACCACCAAGGAGTCCCAAGGAACCCTCGTAGTCTGGAAAAAAAAAAAAAGAAAGATGACAGGTGATAGGCAGTTTCCAATGAGCAAACATTTTCACATTTTTCTCGGGGCTTAGTTACGTGTAGAATGTGGGCAAAGAGATGCCGTGCTCTGTGCCATTGATGATTAGCAGAACCACGAGTTTAACTTGGGGACTTTCGCTCATCTGCATCAAAGAGGCCTTAGGGAAAGCCTTGAACAATGCCACTAGCACCCATGGGAAGCAAGGAACGGCCGGCTTGCATGCTTCCCAGAAGTCCCCCCGGGATGCACGTCTCTCTGTTAATCAGGGCTGGAGGCACTCTGCTGCGTGTCAAGGGACTAGAGAGGGTGGCTTGAGAGTTCGGGGCATGAAGGCCATGGAGGAAGTTGTCCTTTGGAGGCTACATGCTTCCTGTAGTGGATACCGGCGGGGGGTGTCGCCAAGACCCCTTTCCCTGCCTGCTGCACCTGTTAGCGGTGATCCGTGTTGGCTAGCACTGGCTCACGGCCACCTCTGTCTCATAGGGACCATCCTTGGTCGATGGGATCTACTTTATCCAGGGGTACCTGGAGGTTACCCCTCACCTGGGGGGTTGGGAAGAGGTATGGCCAATGACCTCCACCAGGGATATAAAAGCCCGGACTCTGCTTTAAAGGGAAGGGACAACCCTGTGGGAACTTTTCCTGCTCCAGAGGTCCCTGTGGGATCAGGCGGATGTATGGTGCCCAAGCTGTCCCAGTTTTTTCGTGACTTGCATTTTAGCTCTGGAAGGCTGTGTCCCTGGGGATTGTCCATCCTGGGGAGACCAGGGTGGTTGGTTACCCCGTCTTCTGCTGAGTCCCTGTCTCTGTTCGGCCCCGTGTCTTCCCATGCCTACTTTCCCGACTTCCCTACAAGTTCCTCCGGAGACCCCACGCTCGATACCCCAGTATCCCCAGCTCAGCCTCTGCTTCAAGGGGACCTGGCCCTTTCTGGGGCTCCTCCCTCTCTGAGTGTGGGCCAGCTCTCACGAGGGCTCTTGGCTGTGGATGAGGGGCGCCGGTCCTTACCAACGGAGTTCACAGCCGAACTCAGTTTTCTGTTTGCTGGTGACTCATCACACTGGTGCCCTTTCCAGGGGCTAATTGTAGCTGGCCCCACGTTCTAGCAGGTGGGTGCCCTCTCACATTCTCCCCCATTGGTGGGCAACGTGCTTTTGGCTCGTCTCTCCCACTATTGCCCTTTGATCTAAAACCAAATTTGTTTCTCTTTGGCCACTGCTGCTTTCCAGAGGATCAGGCCCTTTCTTCCTGAGAGGGGAACAGGGTGGAGTAAGTGCAGGCTGCCTTCTAGCCCCAGTGTGGGACCCATCTGTGAACCTCTCCCTGCCAATTTTCATGATCCCAGGGGAAAAAAAATGGCTCACTGGGTGACTGGGAGGGAGATCATAAAACACTCGGTGGTGGCTAGTCTGGACCTGGTACTCAGCGTCACTTCCCCTGGGCTTCTGGGGGACAGTTTCTTCATCTGTGAGAAGAAGTGTCTGGCTTGAATGTTCTCGAAGGCTACCTCCCTCCTGCACCTCCGTGTTCCATTCCAGGTGGACTTTTAAGAGGAAATTGCTGCCTTGGCTTCTTAGCTTGCTCAACCTGTGGCTTGTCCCTACCTTTTGGTGCTTTCTGGACTTTTGCCGTAGTTCAGGTCCTCTCTCCTGGGCTGTGGCAGAGCTGTTAACTGGTCCTCTACCCCCAGGCTTTTCTTCTGCACATTTTCCTAAAATATCATTCTGCTTACATACTCCTCTCCTCAAGAACTTTCCATGGCTCCCAGTTAGGTGCTAACCAGAGCCCCACTGTACGAGACTTTCCATCTGGGAGCCAGCTCCCGGAGTGGCCCCTCATACGCGTCCTGCCACAACCTCACCCACCACGTCTTCTGATTTGGGCCCTTCCTGGCGAGAGGCCAAACAGGACATTAGGAAGGAGGCTTCATTCTGTGAAGTTTGATTCTGCCCCATGGGCCAAAATCACCTGACGCCCAGCTGCTGAGGAGAAGTGCCCCCACCCCCCCTGCCCTCTTGCACACCAGCAGCCCACTCGCTTGTCAGACACTCAGCCCAGAGGGAGGTGCGAGGGCTGGGGACCCGTCCCATCAGTCTCAGGACAAGTGCCCAGAGGAGCGGGGTCTACAATCAGAGAATGCGGTGGAATGAAAACTTGCCAAGTCCCTCGAGGGCATTAGAGGTCCAGGTCTGGACCGTGGCAGGGAGGTGGGGGTGGAGGGTTGGGCTGGGTGTCCCCAAGGAGCAGAGGGACAAACGGAGGAGGGCTAAGTGGAGACAGATGAGCCGGCCCCCCACGGTCACTTCAGGGAGCCAGCCGTGCGACGGTCAACGGAGAGGGGCTGGCTGCACACGTCAGGACAGCCGGGTTCAGCACGGGTTAACAGCCCACCGAGTCACCGTTTCACCCTCCCCTAGGGGAGGAGGCCTCAGTCTGCTGCGTGGGCCACGAGGAAAAAGCCATTTTGCTGGTTGGATCTGAGCCACGCTGTACGTCAGCTGCTGGCCCGGGAGCGCCGTTGTGGCTCCGTGTAGCTGTCAGTCCTCCCGGGGCGGCCGTGTGATAATTGACAGCTGTCTGCGGCCCCAACAGCAGCTCCCCTGTCTGCCTGCGGCCAAGCTGCGGGATCCCTTGGGGTTGCAGACCGGGCTCTGGGGCCCAACTCCTCCCTCAAGACTTCCTCCTCTTTCTGGGGAGCTGGACGTGCACGGGGAACAGCAGCTGAATGAGAGCCACAGCTTTGTTTTATTTACAGCTGGGCAGATTGGTCTTGGCCCGAGATGGCTCTCCTCAGGGCCCTGTGACCTCCTGGATTGCGGGGCATGGGCAGACTTTCCCAGTGGCCCTTGACACGGCCACTGGTGGGGAGGGTTGCCGTGTCACACAGCTTCAGAGAAAGCATGCACAGGAAAGGCATCACTCTTTCCTTGAAGGAGTACTTCAGCCTTGAGGTCCTGCCCTGGTCTAACTTGTCCATAGTGAGGACATGAGGAGAAGTTTCCAGCTTCCTTCCCCTTCCTGGCTTGGTCCTGCTATGGTAGAAGGGTACACCTAGTTGCTGGTGTAAGTTCTGCCCATTGCCTACTAGGCAAATATTTTTTATTTTATTTTATTTTTTTAAAGATTTTATTTATTTATTTGACAGACAGAGATCACAAGTAGGCAGGGAGGCAGGCGGAGAGAGAGAGGAGGAAGCAGGCTCTCCACTCCGTGGAGACCCTGATGCGGGGCTCGATCCCAGGACCCTGGGATCATGACCTGAGCCAAAGGCAGAGGCTTTAACCCACTGAGCCACCCAGGCGCCCCGGCAAATATTAAAAAAAAAAAAAAGATTTTATTTATGTCTTTGAGAGAGAGAGTGAGCATGGGTGCACAAGCAGAGGAGGGGCAGGAGAGGAAGAAGCAGACACGCCACTGAGCAGGGACTCTGGGGCCTTGACCTGAGCCACCCAGGTGCCCCGCCTACTATGCAAATCTAACAGCGATCCAAATGAATACTTTTACATTAAAGTCACAGAAAAAAGATATTCTGCCTTCTGAAATAAGAGTGTAGGTTTACTATGCAGTTAACAGAGAAATAAACGTATACATCAAGTTCAGAGTAATCAACAGTGCATTGTGCTGTCTAGTCCTAACTGCTCCTCTAATGACTAATGACCTTCACTACTAAGCTCCCCGCCTCCTCAGCCCACAGAACCCAGGGACGTCTCTTTGCTAGATCCTCTTTTCTAGGCTTCCCAGAGAGTCATGGAGAAGGACTGTGAGGCCTTGCCCCATCTCAGAGGGCTTTGATTCATTTGTGATGTCTGCCAAGGGCTTGGCAGGGAGATTGGGGGACCATGGGCTGTGTAAGTGCCATCCCCATCTTGAGAGGCTCTGTGTGCCTGGCTGGGTCTCTGGCCTCAGCCCATGTTTAAAGGCCCTTCCAGACTCAGACATTTACGGGTGATGTCTAAGGAAGTCTGTTTTCTTGAGGACTGGGCAGATGGGTTTTTCCCTTAGCTGTCTCACAGCCCCTCTTCCAACCCCAGACACTTGGTTCCTGACTGAAATCAGTTCATTGCTCTCGGGCTGGGAGGGATAGTTTAACTTCCTTTAGGGGTGGGATGAGTCCTTTTCTGATGGGGTCTGGGCTAAACAGGGATGTGGCATTGGAGCAAGGCAGAGATGCAAGGATACTTCCTGTTAAATACCGAGAACGGAGCTCCCATTCCCACCCCCCATCACTGTGGCAACTTAGAGGCTATTCCTGGTCGATAATTTCATGTCTGATATTGAGGACATTACAACAGTGGTGATCAATAGATTAATTTTAGCTGAGAAATGAATGGCTGACAATGGTCTTCACGTGATAGCCCTAACGGAGAACATAGTGTTGAATATGCCTTAACTTTCACTTTGGAAACAAAATGAATGTAGATTTCATGCAAACGTTAGAAAATAATGAAAAGCGCACACATCAGAAGCATCCGCTTGATGGTATATCACCAAATGAACAGTCATGTGACTGCATGGGACCAAGAAGGAGAACATGGAGACTGACATCATCAACATGGCAGGAGAGGCATTTTCTAGCATCTTCTCCCCAAAGAACACAGATTTTGACAATCGCACACGGACAAGACTGTCTTTGTGGAAGTCCAGGAGTCCAGTAAAGTTTCAGTACACTGTTGGTGCAAAAAAAAAAAAAAAATCTGAGATTGGATGCATTGAAAAAGGGATGAGAAATAGTTCTATTTTCCTCGAATTATTCCTCTCCCAAGGCAACCCAATTCCCCGCCAAGACAGACACCCTCGGCACACGATTTCTTCTACAGGAGAATTGAGAGCATATGAGTAAATGCTCAGCTTCCCCAGCTATGTGGGCTCCGGCCAAAGAAACCTACTTTGGTCTCACCCCTTCTAGAATGTTAAGGTGAGCTTCATGCCTATGGGGCTAGGAGGAGCTGGGAGAACAGCAGCCAGAGATCAGAAGGGATGCAGATGGAAATTTTCTAACCACTTCCTGGACTCTATCATGGAGCCCATCCCTGAGCCACTGGGGATACCTCACCTGAAGGTTCCCCAAAGAGGCTCACAGGTACCTTCAACACAATCCCCCTCCCCTCCATTCCCCTCCCCACAAAACACCATGGATGGCTCCATGTGCACACCCCTGAGGGCAGTGAGTGTGCGCCTTTGGAGATAGATAGCTGGTGAACGAGCACAGAAAGCCAGCCCAACTCTGTGCGACTGGGAGAAAGCCTACGTTTGAGCATTTGGCTCTACTCTAGGGAAAGCAAATGGGAGTCTGTCAATGCTCGACTGGGCTTTGTAGGATTGGAAGAAGTCATGAAATCTTAAGGATTCACCCCGCCCCACGCCCAAGAGAGAATAAGGGAATAAGAAGTATAGAACAGGCATATCCACAGAGAAGGTCTAAGAAATCTTCCACATCCATAGTAGGGCTGACAAGTTATTTCTCTCCTGAATCCCGTCGACAAAGACTGGAGGAAGGAACTACTTCTTTGAATATGAAGGCAGTGATGCAGGACTTCAAGGAACATGACAAGCTGAGAGAAAACATGAGAAAACCACCAAAGGTACACAATCATTTTCTAGTAAGAGATCCCCAAGACGTGGAGATCTGAAATTTGCCTGATGAAGAATTAGAAATAGTTCTCTTTTCTTTTCTTTTTTCTTTTCTCTTTTCAAGCCAGGCAGACTGCAACATACAATGCCTCCTTTGGATGTGTCTGGAGTCTTGGAAGCTTGACTATCCTACATTCTCCTACAAATGGACCGTGAGAGCTTGTTTGGAGGTTCTATACCCTTGACTGAAGAATGGTCCTCCTCTATCAGGGAAGCTCACCTTCTTCTACTGAGGGCACAGCTTTGGGAGGGACACACATGGAGCTGTGAGGGAGGAAGGGGGACACCTGCCTAGCCAGCCAGATTAGCCAAATCAACCCTGGCCATCAATGGGGTGACAGACATCATAGCCAGATCACCCTCACATCCTAGAAATAGTTGTTTTAAGAAAGCCTGGTGAGCTACAAAAAAACCATCGGCAACACAGTTCAGGGAAATCAGGAAAAGAGTACATGAAAAAATGAGAAGTTTAACAGACATAGCAATCATAAAAAAGAACCAAAAGGAAATTATGGAGCTGAAGAATACAATGAATGAAATGAAAAACACAATAAAGAACATCAACAGTAGACTTGATCGTGCAGAAGAAAGAACCTATGAACGAAGAGAGATCATTTGAAATTATCCAGTTAGAAGAGAGCAAAGAAAAAAGAATGGACAAGACTGATGAAAGCCCATGTGAATTATGGGATACCATCTAGTGGAACAATTTACACGTCATTGGAGTGCCAGGAGGAGAAGAGTGGGAGAAAGGGACAGGAAGCTTATTTAAAGAAGTAATGGCTGAGAATTTTGCAGATCTGGGGAGAGACTTGGATATCCAAGTTCATGAAGTCATAGGTCCCCAAACAAATTTAACTCTGAGATCTTCTTCAAGACACAGTATAATAAAACTATCTAAAATCAAAGACAAAGGGAGACTTTTAAAAGTAGCAGGAGGAAAAAACATTCTCTCATATAAGTAAACCTCCACAAGGCTCTCAGCAGATTTCTCAGCAGAGACTTTGCAGGCCAGAAGAGAATGGGGTGATCAACTCAAAAGCAGTCAAAGAAAGGAAGCACTGACCAAGAATACTTTATGCAACACACTGTTCTTCGGAAATTGAAGTAAAGAAAAGACTTTCCGTAATGAACAAAAAACTGGGGGAGTTCATCACCATGAGACCCGCCTTACAAGAAATGTGGAAAGGAGTTCTTCAAGCTGGAATGAAAGGACAGTAGTTAGTAACATGAAAACATACGAAAATAGCATACCGGTAAAGGTAAGCAGAGTCAGATTTGGAATACTCTCACACTGTAATAAGGTAGTGTGTTAACTACTTAACTACTACTACTTCATGCTGCGTGATCACTCTCATTGCCAAATAGTACTTCATTTCACGAGCACACCACGATTTCCTTACCCATCCCACTGTTCACTGACATCAGGGTCGTTTTCCAAGTGGGGCTGGTAAACCGTGCTAGGGTGAATGTTCTTTGCATCTGTCTTCTGGTGAGCACACGGACGCGTTGCATTGAGTGTAGTAGAGTGCAGCTGCTGGGTCAAAGATTATGTTGATATTCAGTTTTTGGTGAAATTTAAAAAATCATTATAACATTATTTAAGATCAAGAATCATTCTAACACAGAAAATACTGGAAGGAATAGGAAATATCCACGATCCTACCACAGCGATTAGACAAGTGTTAACATTTTGCTGTATTCCCTTTGTTTCTCTTATTCATGGATTTTAAAAATACAAATTTCCAAATACAGTGAAAATCCCATCTCTCCCTCCCTCCTGGCACACCCCCCCCCGGGGGCTGGCATGTCATCTTCTGCACGATTGCTTTAGAGTTGTACTACATACGTGTGTATTTACAAATGATATATGCCATAATTTTGATCGTTTTTACTTTTTACAAGGTCATAGTCTCCCGTACGCATGCTTTGTAACTTACTTTTATTCACTCAACATGAATTGTTTGCAGTAGCAAAGCAGCAGGAATCTCCGGAATGTCCTGCAATGGGAAGTTTATTCACATCGACTGAAGGCAATTGACATGTTGCAACATGTATCAGTATAGAAAGCACAGCACGTGCCTTATTAAGGGATTTTTTTTGCACTTTGACATGCTGGGTGTGAGATAGATTGTAGGCATGAGTGTGTAAATGCACGTGTATGTGTGTGAGCATGAGTGTGTATGAATGTGTGTGAGTACATATGAGTGTGTGTGTGTGTGTGTGTGTGTGTGTTTGTAAACTCTTGCATTTGAGTTCAGTGTCTCCCAGGCTGCCCTTTTGAGGTCCACTTACTCTGGGAGTTTGAAATGCCATGTGCCCTACAGACTGTGATGGCCAGGCACAGACACGCCCTCAAACAGGGCCAGATACAAAGGAGGAATTGTCCTGAGGATCCAGAAAGCCCTCACAGCAAGCTCTGAGACCCAGAGAGAGGCACAGGACAGCCCCAGGCCCAAGCCCTGGTGCCAAGGGTTCGCGGGTCCCCACCCTGTGCTTTACTATCGCTGTGGCTTGGTGGCATGCGAGACTGTGCCGCTTTCTGGCCAGATAGCTGCGACTTGGGCTCCTAGCTGCCTGTCTCGGTCAAGGTCTTGTGGTTGAGCTGGGAAAGCAGGCTTATTTGTCGGGCCGCCACGGTCCGTCTCCAGGCACGGGGCCAAAAATGCCGCTGGGCTCCTTGGAACCAGGGCTGGAATGCACGCCTTACAGTGGCTTGCTTGGTCTTTGGAGCTGTATAGACGTGTCCAGCCAGCTTCTCTGGGGCTTTGACCCCTGGTTCCTGGCTGCTACGCTTTCTCAGTGAGGCAGAAGCTGTGAATTTAGAGGACGGGGCAGGACCCACTGCTGCTGAGTTCCTATATTAAGAGAACATCCCTAAGGGTTGTTCTTCGGCAATGAGCGGGCTAGCTTGGGTCCACCGTGTGGGCCTCATGCCGTCAGCCTCAGCTGAGTGGTCTGAGTCATGGAGTCTGGTGGTCGGAGGGGCTATTGATGATTACGTCCAGAACATAATGCTCATTCTTGCAGTTTTTTGCCCAGCCACAAATACAGGGCAAGAGGAGGGTCACGTGCCAAGTGTGGTGCCTTGCTGGCGCCCCACCCAGATTGGTTCCGATTCCTTCTGCCGGGTATGTGTGTCCGGTCCCCAGCTTCAGGATGCTCTGCCGCCAACAGCTGTAACCTTTAGAAGGCTGCCTTCCGACACTGGTGGCCTCCGCAGAGGGATGGAGAGTTGAAAATTCCTAGAAGTTTTCTATCCCCACTCCCTGTCCTCATCCCAGGGCACCCAGAGCCAGTGACTGGTGTGGAGCAAGAAACCCCAACTCCGTTCCCTGGAGGCAAGACAGCTCTGTGGTGTATGTTGTCCTCCCTTGTGTCCTGGGACGAGGCTGAGGCTGGGACTTGGGTTTGTACCCTTGTCTGGCCTCCTCCTCTTTCCTCCTCTATTGCCCTGGCCCTTACTGGACTGCTGCCTTGGTAGCTCAACCCCGATCCCTTGGCTCAGCATGGCCGCTGGGAAAGTCTAATGCAGAACACCGGGCTTTGTTCAGGAAGCCAGAGTCCTGCTTTCCTCCCATTTCCACCTGCGAGATTTTCCTCAGGTTTTACTCTAAGCCTCAGTGTCCCCATCCGAAACATGGGGACAGTACATCAGAGGACTTTAGGAGGATTTAATGAGGTCTGCTCCAAAAGCACTGAGCAGGCATATAGTAATCATTTAAATGGTAGCTCCTGGGGTTGTAATGAGAAGAATATCACGTGTCCAGCATGCCTGGTGCTTAGGAGATGGTCAGCGTAGGTAATTATCTTATGTGCAGAGCAGTCGACACGGCGGGACGGACCAGGATGTAACCATACAGACGACAAGGCGATGAAAAGACAAATGCTGGAGGAAGGCAGTCTGGTGGTCAGCTCCACAGAACTCACTTCTGGGGGTAATTTTGGGGGGTTCTTTTCACTTGCATGTTTCCCCCCAAAAGCAGTCTTAATTAAGACATATCCAGACCCCGGGGACTTCTGATAAATCTGAGCACAATCCTTGGAAAAAACGTCTTGGCTAAATACGCGGACCAGATTATTATTATTTCTATTCCAAAAAACGGCGAGCATTCTTCGGCACTTTTCTTCATGATTTGTGGCTTCTGCAACTCTGGCCTGCGCTGTTGGGAGAGGAGAGCAATGCCTCTGCGCTCGCTCGCTCGCTCGTGCAGATGCCCTGGGTTTGTGCTGAGGGAGGGGAAGTGGACATGCTGTGCACAGCTGGGTCTCCTCCGCATTTATGCGTCCCTGGGGCCTCTTCCTTTTCCAAACCAAATAATTCAGACCCCGTTGTTTACCTCTGCAGAGGGATCAATGTTACACCCACAGTAAAATGGAGAAAAAGCAACCCAGAAGCTTGGGTTGAGTCCTGCCGAGTCCCGCCCCAACTTGGGGGTTGCTTGCCAAGTGTTCGCAGCCCTGGGAATTACCTTCCAGGCTTGGGAACGCTGGGCCTCTCAGTTGTGGAGTGATTTATGTGCCCGAGAGAGCCCTCTCCTCCTTTCCCATGACTCCTTGTCTGGAGTCTTCTTCCACCCCGGCCAGACTGAGCCCCGGAGCTGTGGGCAAACGGGTAGGGAAATTGAGGCAGGGTGGGGGGAGGGAGACACTTGAGAGGTGTGTATGTGTGTGCACGTGCGCAAGGCAGGTGGGAAGCATTGAAGACGACCGGGCAGGAGCAGAAGGGGCCGACGCAGGGTCTGCCTGGGCCCCTGGGTGGCATACCTCTCCTGTCTCTTCTCCCTCCCACTCCTCCTCTTTGGGCCCGCCAGACACTACCTCCTCATTTAGGCTCAGCCCCGACAATGGAAAAAACTCCCCAGACCATCCATTGTGCTTTGGGTCTCCCCGCAAACAGTGCCCGGACCTGGATTTGAGTGCAAATAGTTGACTTGAAAGGAGATTTGCGAGAAAAACCAGCAGGGTAGTGAGGTCTGGAGGTATCGATGGAAGGGAAAGACCAAGTGGCCTGTGAGCAAGTCAGTGGCCACCTGTGTGTGGACCCGGGGGGCTCAGTCCTCCTGGGAGCTCTGGGATGCTGTAGAATACGCACCTTAGGGTTGTCCCAACTGAGGGTCTGGGTGCTGGGCTGTCAGTCGTTCGTTGATCTCTACTCTGGGGGAGGGGGTCACTAGATTTCTAGGAATTCCAGCCTGTGGCAGTCGTGGGAACAATGGGCTACTGCAGCCAGAAAGCTCTCAGGCAGAGACGCGGTGCTGGCCCTTGGTAGTCAAGGCCACGTGCCCGGATGTGTCAAGTGCCGAGTGGGCGTGCGTGGGGCATGGTGACTTCTGCTACAGCGTCCAACTCAGCGTGATCTAGGTTCTCACAGTCCAGATTACCCTTTCTTTTGAACTTTCCTTTTCCCCCAAAGAGCGAACTGAGAAACTCCGGCTCCGGGAGCAGAGTTCAGGCCTGGGATCAAAAGCCTTGGGGCTATTCGGTTCCACTTTTGCAGTATCACTGCCTCTCTCAGAGGCTTCGCGCTGACATTTTCAGGAACGGAAACTAGTCGGTTTTGCTTACCCAGGGTTTCTGAAACGGAATGACCAATGAGCACTTGCTTTGCTGGGATCTGTACGTACTTGCTTGAGCTCTGCAGAACTAGTGTTCTACGGAACACCCCAGAAAGCACAGATTTAGCGGTATATATATATAATCAGGAAAGATGGGACGTGCCAGGAGGGCAAACATCACAGGAAGCTACATTTCAGCTCAGAGTCGGGGAGAGATTTTTTTTCCTCACAATTAAAACTGGAAAAGAACCCGACCGCCTACCTCTGGCTCTGAGCTCCCTGTGTGCGGGTTTATGCCAGCAGAGGCTGGATCTGTAGGGAATAGGGCAGGGGGCTTCTTGCCTTGAGTGGGAGTTGGGCCCCCCTTGTCTCTCAGATTTTTTTGTGCCGGACTTGAGGGCATTGATTCCCAGGTATATTGGGAGCTACTTGAGAGACGAGGTGTGTTTTACATTTCTCCATACTTCTCTTAGTGTCTGGCTCACTCTGGGCATAGAATGGGCTCCCAAGAAAAACCGAATGGATGAATGAATGAATGAATGAATGAATGAATGGGTTTGGGGGGGTGAGCACTGGCGCAGCAGCACTTTGGCAGGACTGATATGAGGTGTTTAGGGCATGGTGGCCAGACCAGTAGACAATGCCTACACAGATAGAACATGAGATCTGACCCTGAGCCTCAGAAATCGAAGGGACATATGATAACAACAGCTCTGAACTTCTGAATAGTATATCCCAGACACTCTCCACCTTTTTCTCATGTAACAGCCCTCACAGCATTACTAGGAGGGACAATCTTCTCAACAGAAAGACCAAAGCTTAGACAGGTCACCGGCCTGTACAGGACCACCACTTAGATTCTGGTCTGCCTGCCTCCAAGACCGGGACCGGGACCACCATGCTTCATGCTTCCTGGGGTCCAGCTCGAGAGCCCCAACTTTACCCCAGGAACATCCTGCTGCATCATGTAGCTGACAGGGCTGGGGGCAAGGAGGATTTTATACCTGTCACTGTGAGAGAGAGAAACAGAGTGAGGGAGGGAAGGAGGGAGGGAGAGAGAGAGAGAGAGGGAGAGATACTGATGTTTGTTTAGGCAGGTACAAGGCGGTAGAAAAGATAGCATACCCAGGACAGGAAGAGTTCAGTTGACCCGTTGACACTGTTTCCCAGACCTGTGTGGGTGGGGTTGTCCCCTGCTAGCTCAGAAGGAGGAGGAGGAGTTGAAGGAGGAGAAATGCAGGCACGAGAGCCAGCATGGCCATCTGGTCAGCATTTCAGGTGCATGGAGTAGTCCCGGCCATCTGCCTTCACCCATCGGCTTTCCCTCCGAGCGCCTTGGAAGTGGGAGGGGCTGCAGCCCTCTCGAACATGCAGGCTGCACACTGAACAAGGCTCTGATTCAACAGAGACCATTGCTGTCCTGATCATGGTGTGCAAAGGCACAGTTGGAGGGCACTTGTCCTCATGTCCCCTGTCTAGACCAGAAAGTTCTCTGCCTCCCTCAACAACACTGGAAACTTGAGCTGAAATTCAAGATGAAGGGGGATCTCTTGTCCCAGCAGGATACAGGTAACACCAGTCCCCATCGGTGCTCTTCCCTGTCTCCCCTATCCTCACAAGATAAAAACATGTTGAGGCTCCGATCTTGCTACATTTGTGAATGACCTTGGCAGTAGATTGCATCACTCCTTTCATTTTCTCCCTCCGCCCTCTATCCATGCCCACTGCCATTTCTCCGATTAGAGAGGGATGGGTCTATCCCCTCCCACTGGTGCTGGACTTCACCAGGTAACTTGCCATGGCCACTCAAATGTAGACAGAGATGATGACATGCCAGTTCCAAGCCTACGCCATAAGCGGTGTCATGTGTTTGCACTTGCGCCATTGCATTTCTGTCATCATCGTGGAAGAACACACACCAGGGAGCCAGCTGGTCTCAGAAGAACAAGGAGACCTGTGGGCCTGACCTGACCCTGTAGCTTGGAGTCCAGTCCAGCCCAGATCAGCCAACCTGAAGACACGTGGCAGAAGCAGACCCCCTCCAGTGGACCCTCAGACCTGTGAGTATGATAATAAAGGCTTACTATGTATATTGCAGAGAGTTGGGGGTGGTTTGTTACCCAGGAATAGCTGACTGATACAACCTGAAGCTTCTGGAAGCCACTTCCCACTTCCATTGCTTCGAAGTTGTGTCTGTGACACACGTGTCTTGCACCGCAAGTCACCGGCAAGAATAAAGGGAGACGGGGGGAAAATGTGACATCACAGAGATTCTCAGCCCGTACTTGGCTGTGTGGACTTGTTTCAGATAAATGCATCAGACTGTTAAGGTTAATTTAATTTGAGAGGATGTCCCAATCAATCACACTCTGACAGATGGGGCCGCTATGCAGGACGAGAACAGAGTTAGGGGCCTGGAGCTGGAATCACACCACCACCTTGGTTCAGATCCTGTTTCTGCCACTTACTAGCTGGGGACCCTCGGGAACTTTACTTCTCCTCTCTGAGCCTCAGTTTTGTCATCTGTAAAATGGGTACCTTTCTCATGGCATCATTTGGAACCTCAAATGAGGAAAAGTGTGTCAAGTGCTTAACGCAGCTTCTGGCAGGTGGCGAGAATTCACTAAGCCAGTCAGCTAGGGTTATTTTTAGGCACTGTCACAGCAAAGCACCGAGTGATACTTTAAAGAGATATGACTCATCCTCGTTCTCAAATTTCCACCTCAATGTTGCTAGCTCTCACTGTTCTGCCTTTGCTAAAGAAATCTCCCCAAGTCATTTATTTTCTGTGTGTGTTGGGGGGGGGGAATAATGCAGTGAGCCAGACCCCCTGGAGTGTGGCCCTGGCTCCTCCCTTAGCTTGCTGGGTGGCCTCAAGCAGCCTGCTCCCATCTCTGGGCCTTGGTCCTCTCCCAGGAGAAAGGTCAGCCTCGAACTCATTTCTAAGGGCCCTCGATCCCCATCATTCTGCATATTCCTTTTGGAAAAGATCTGGAGGAATCGAAAAAAGTTTTCGTGAAGATACTCGTTATGGTTTTGGTACGATAACGGAAGAACTTTCTTTCATATAGAGGGTCAGGTGTGGGATTGAAGAATCATAGCCCACTGGACGCAGAAGGGTCATAGAAAACTTTCAGTCTGATGATCTTTATGGAGGAGGAAAAGACGTTCCACGGCAGCTCAGTGGCTCACCCACGGGCAGGCTTGCAGGTGGCAAGTGTTGTGGAGCACGCTGGGGGGAAGAAGGAACTAACACCTCACACTCGGGACACTGTGTTCCTCCTGGAGTATAGCGAGCCCCCCATAAGCACATGTTAATATCTCATTTGATTCATCCACAGACACTTTGAGGTGGGTGCCAGCCATATCTTACACACAAGGAGCACAAGGCTTTGAGAGTTCACATAATTAGCCCAAAGGCACTCAGGTACATAGTAGCATCCCAGCTCCCAAGCAAGAAACAATTTCCAAAGGACTTAGTGACTTTGCTTCCTTGCTCGTGATAGTGGAGCTTTGAGTTCCTGGTTCATCGCAGGAAGAAGCCTCTGGGAGCAGGTTTATGTGGGCACGCCCTCAGCGCAGGGGCACGTGGGGAGGGGTAATGGGGGAGGCTGCTCAGCATCGGGGTCACTGGCAGGGTCACCATGAAAGCACCATCTGTCCTGCTCCCCGCATTGTGCCGCTTTTTTTTCCGTGGAAGGTGCGGGTCCTCCAGACTGGCCATGTCGGGCTCTGGGGTGTTATGGACTGGTTGGTGGGAGGAGGGAGACTGCCCCACCCCTGGACGCTGTTATCCTAGGCTATTGTCAGTATTAAACAAGGGACAAAGTAGGACCACAAGAGTGGCTGGGAATTAGTGAGGTCACCTCAGCGGGTCCCGTTGTTACCTGACATACTGCTGTCCCCAGCTCTTTGGAAGAACATCCCCATAGAAACACGCAGCATGTGCCCTTCCGACCTGTGAGTCAGGGGATGGTGTTAGTAAAGGTGTGTTGTGGTCAGGGCACCAACACAAAGGATGCCTTCTTGCGGTTGTCCTGATAGGGACAGAACACGGTCAAACAAAACCAGATAAAACCCAACCCAACCCAACCCTGGGAAGTTGGGAAGTGTTTCATTTTGCTTATTTTTATTTAAAAAAATTTTTTTTGAGCCCAACACAGGACTTGAACTCACGACCCTGAGATCAAGACCTGAGCTGAGATCAACGGTCAGATGCTTAATGGCCTGAGCCACCCAGGTGCCCCTCCTTTTGTTTATTTTTAAATTCAATAAACATTTTCAATAAAAACTGTATGTACATAAAGTGTACAATATGATGTTTTGATATACATTTACGGAGTGAAATGATTTCCACAGCCAAGCTAATTCACATACCCACCCCTGCACACAGTTACCCTTATTCTTTTCCATGAGAGCCCCTGAAATCTACTCTTCTCACACATTTCCGGTATACAATCCGGTATTTTTAGCTATAGTCCCCAAGCTGTACACTGGATCTCTAGATTTACTCATCTGAGATGAGCGTGACTTGGACCAACATCCCTCCATTCTCCCATCTCGTTGCACCTGGTAACCACAGTTCCACTCTCTGCTTCGGGGAATTCACGTTTTTGAGATTCCACAGAAAAGTGCGAGCACGCGGTGTTTATCTTGCCGTGTCTGGTTTATTTCACCTAGCGTCCTGTCGTCCGGGTTCATCCTTGTGGTTGCAAATGGCAGGATCTTGGAAGCTCGGTGTTTTTGTTACTACGATGATATAACAAATCGCCCCCCTCCCCGCGCCCCGACACCCACTCACAGCTCAGTGGATTAAAACAACCATTATTTCTTTCGCTTGCAGACGCTGGGGATCAGCAGTCTGGATGGGGCATGTGGGGACAGCTTGTCTCCACTCTGTGGTGTCTGGGGACTCAGCTGGAAGCCCCGAAGTCTGGGGGCTGGGGCCATCTGAAGGCTTGTACACGCACATGTCTGGCGGCTGCTGGTGGCTGTTGGCTGCGGGGACCTCAGCTCTCCTCCCCCGAGCTTCTCAGTGTGAACCCTCTTCCTGCACTGATTTGGGCTTCCTCACAGCGTGGTGGCTGGGTGCCCAGAGTGAGCTTCCGAGAAAGAGAGAAGCAGGTGGAAGCTGGATCTTTTTAATGACCTGGCCCTGGGAGTCCCACAGCATCCTCTCCTCTGTCATCTACTGGCTGGAGTGGTCACCAGCCCCATTCAGGTTTAAAAGGAAGGAATGTAGATCCCACCTTTGAGCGGGAAGAGTGGCAGTCACGGGTAGACAGTGTAGGGGACAGAATACATATATTTTTGTGGCAGCCTTTGGAAAACGGATCTGCCACCTTGTGAGTCTCCTCTGCCCCACTACCCCCACTCCCTGAAGGCTCGGCAGGGGAGAGGCGATATAAGCACCCCGCACCTCTGCTCAGCTCTGAAGGCCATGATAGGAGGAGGGCCGGGAAGTTGACACTGGCCAACTTACATGATATTTCCCAGTGACCTTTGCTGGAGAGAGTAGGGTAATGTCCCAACTTCAAACAGAGCCTTGAAAAGGAATCCAAATGTAACCTTCGCAGAGGCAGCTTGGCCCCCTGGGAAGGCTCAGCCCTGAGGGCTGGCTGGGGCTTGGTGTGGGACCCTAACAAGGCATAGGGACCAAAGACAAGGCAGGAGTCCCATGCTGGGGGAGAACACACATTGAGGCCTCCATGAATGATGACCAGGCATCTCGAGACCCTCCTCCTGACCTGGGGACCAGCTGGTCCCTCACTGGGACGATGCCCACCTTCCTCCCGTCCTGACATTGCCCATCCCCCCTCCCCTGACAAGGATTTGAGTGGAGAAGTAATTTACGGGGGTGTGTGTGTGTGTGACCCCAGGAAGCACTGCTAGCGGGGGTGTGTGTGTGTGTGTGTGTGTGTGGCGTGAGGCAGGAAAGGAAGGAAGGACAATTCAAAGTGTGTTATCAGGCCAGTTACCACCATGGGATACTGAGGCCAGATCCCACCAGGAGGCTGTGGGAATTACTGGGAGGCACGCACCTCATCGTGGGCGCATCCTTGGGGCAAGGGAGCTGGGGTCTTTGCCAGCCATTCCTGCCAGTCATGGACTGAGGGCTGCTCTGTGGTCGGTGGTAGTTCCCTGGCATTTCTGGCCAGATGAGCGGGTGGGCAGAGGTTAGGTCCATGCGCAAGACCATGGCAAGGGTGAGGGCACAGAGGTGGGGCCCCCTGCATCTGTTACAAAATCCTTTACCGTATTTCTGCGGCTCCACTCACTGACTCTTGCCTGTACCCTGCTTTGCGCTGCTCATTACATTTGAGCATTTAGCACCACTTCCAGAAGCTCCTCTCCGTGACCTTCAATGCCCTTGAATGCCTCAAATTGATGGTGCCACGTGGCCAGAAACTCTCGCCTCTGTTGCAGGGCGAGGGGTTGAGACAGCAGACCCTGTGGTGTGGGCTCTCTGGGTTTGCTCTCTGGCTGTGGACAAGTCGGTCCTCAGTTGCCTCATCTGAAAATGGGGGTTCTAAGGGTGTGGCGTTGACAGGATGGAATGAGTTATCTGATGAAGCATTATTTCAACCCGGGCCTGGCACAGAAGAGGCCAGAGGTGAGTGTTCGTTTTTCCTGTTATTTCCGGGTTTGCCCGCCTCTCTGCAGCGCCCATGTAGGCTGTTGTCCTCAGCTAAGTGCACTCCGGGCTGGTCACGGGCTGCAGGCATGTCCTCCCACATGCCGAGACTGGCTGCCTTGCATAGAAGGCACAGAACCTTCTATCCGTCTTTCAAGGCTTCGGCCGCAGGGACTGGACCTGCCACGCTCCTTGCCTCTGAGCTTACGGAAATGTCATTCTCTCTCTCTGGAAGGTTCTCCTCCACCCTCTTCACTGGTCTAACTCCTTAACCTTTCACTGTTTCCTCAGGCAAATCTTCTTTGGCGCCCCTCACCCCCAGACCGGGGTCAGTGTCCAACTGCCCTGTACTTGCCCTTCTTGGAGCTTCTCCTGGTCCTCAGATGGCTAATCAGGTCCCTGGATGTGTGCATCCATTTGCTCAGCTAGGATGTCAGTCCCTTGGAGGAGCGGCTGGGTCTGTCTTGTCCACCATTGTGGCAAACACTGTGGCTTGGCTTGTGGGACATGCAGCTAGGGTTCTGGAGATGTTTTTGGTGCCATGAATTTGAGAACTCAGCAAGCCCTAGGCTCGGACACTGACGCCCTGGGCGCGGGACTGCAGGCTGCCTGCCCGGCCTCCGCTGTGTTGGGTGGGCGGTGACAGGCACAGTGTTGCTCCTGAAAGCTCCGCCTACAACCTGCCTTTACAGTACTGAGGACTCAGGAGACTCGCAGACTGCAATTCCTGCTTTTCTGTGCCAATTAGTGAGTGTGGGTTCTGTTCTCCGCCGCTGCTCACGGGTCCCTACCCCATGTCATCGCCGGGATCTTAGATAGCACCTGGTGCATGGTTGGTGCTCAATGTGACTTAATAAGAGATCGAATGAGTCAAAAACTCTTTACCCTGCAAACTGAAGACTATCTTCTAGACGTTTCGGAAGGTTCAAGTCTATTAGAAAGCCCTTGCCCTCCCTCAGCTTCTCGGCTGTCCTCTGACCATGAGGAACCACTAGACAGAGGTGTCAACATTTACCTGAATGGCGACTGGATTTCTTTCCTCAAACTGAATTTTAGAGACCCCTGGCCATCGTAGCCCGGAAGCAGCTGTGGGAGTATCTGTCCTCAACCTCGACAGAGGTTCAAGCGCCCAGAAGTGGCCACAGTGTCAGCTGTTCCCGGGGGGCACCCCAGCAGTGGATGACAGCATGGGTGTGATTCCTGGTTTTACCCCATGTTATGGGTGATGCTCCCCACTTTTTTCTCTTAACCGCCCAAGTAGCTGACTCCACCAGAAAGGGAGGGAATGCTGTGTGCCAGGCGCCTAGCCTCCGAATGGTCCAAGATCTTACGCATATCTGCCCGACTGCACCTGGAGCTCAGCCTCTAGAGCTGTGGTGGGGGCCATCCTGCTTCCAGGGGATGCCAGGCATGGCGCCAGCCTCCTCCTCCCCAGGGCCTCCCTGTTTGGGAAGCTAGTTCCCACCCGGTGACAATGAGAGCAGTGGCTGTCTTGGAGGAGGTGACAAGGCACTACCTTGAGATGCTCTGCCCCTGACAGGGCACTTGCCCCAGCCATGACCCACCTGGGGAGAGCCAGATGCTGGGCTGGCCATGAACTGAGCCACCCTTCCTGGGCACAGTCTCCTTACCATCTCTTAGGCCCAAATGGCCCATGAGATGAACTAGAACTAGACCTAGTAGATGAACTGGAACTAGTTCATTTATACCATGAACTAGATGCCTTCGGGAACTTTCCAGCTGACATGAACTAAAGGGTCCTTCCCTCCTACACCGTAGACCAGATTCTCCCATGATGACCGGGGGGTGGGGGGTGGGCAGCAGGTGAGGCTGGTGGGAGTTGCTCAGCTTGCATGAGGGAGAATAAAGGGGGCTGGTATTTGTTACTTTAATACTTTCAGTGTCCTGCCAGTGCCTTAGATCAGGGGCCATATGAAAAGATACGCAAGCTGCATGATGCTTATCACTGTTTTAAGGGAAAGCCAAGTTTCGAGTTAGTAAATCAGACCCACACTAGGCAGTAGATGGAAGACTCTGGTGGCAGCTGAGACCACGGTGGTTTGGGGGCTGGTTGGGCGGGCATTCGGGGTTCCTCTAGAAGGACTGGGATGGGGGAGGCCCTAGCTCGCTTGTGTTGGTGACTGGGGAAGGGCTTGTCCCTTGGCGGGGATCAGTTGCTGCACGAGCCAGACCTTGATTAACAGGACAGGGCACTGCACTTGGCATTTTCCATATATCCGGGTGGCACTTTCAAAACAGTGACCAACGGGTAGGGCACAGTCCCTGAACAATCCAGAAGGACACTGGTCCTGGGACTGTGGGTGTTAACCATTTACTTGCTGGTTTGTGTGGAGCTCCGCGGCTTTTGGGGACTGGAGAGCTGGGGAGCGCTAGGTTGGTGGGAAGAAGTCAACAGGGTGGGGAGCTCGGGGCTGAAGTTATCTGCTAATCGGTCTTAAAATATGCCGAGTCCAATAACTAGGGCGTGTGTACCTGGGAATCCCAGACGACTAGGAGCCTGGAATCTGTTTGAGCTGTTGTTTCAAGGGCATTTCTGGGATGGGCTTGCAGGGGCACTGAGGCTTGGGCGTGCGGTGGGGGTTAGCCCTGTCCTGGCCACGATGAGTGTTGGAGGGGGGCTCTAACTCCAGCTTGGCCCTGGACTTCACCCTGGAGGAGTGAGGAGAGTTGCAACTGCCTCCCCATTAGCTAGCAGGGTTTGTGGAAAGTTCTGAGTTTTCGCCTGGATGTTAAATTGCCTGGCATGTGTGGCCTTGTTGCCTCCTCCCTGACCCTGGCCCCAAGGTGCCAGTGGCCCTCTCTGCCTGAGTCTTAGAGCCACCTGTGCTTCTCACCGACCAGGCTTTCTGGGGCCCGGGCTGGGCCAGGCCCTTCCCCAGCTTTCGCCTGCCTTTCCCCCAGGATGGACTGACCTGGCTCCAGGCCCGGCCCTGGGCTCTCCTCCTCCTGGCCCTCAGATCCGGTCATGTCTGAACATGGATGCCTGTTCAGAATTGGCCTGGCATCTGGCCGTTGCCTCAGATCTGCTGTGACTCGCCAGGATCTCCCGGAGCGGGGGCTGCTTCTCTGAGTGCAACATTCTCCCGGCCTCATCCCTCCTTCCCCAGACATCCTGGGCTTGCGGGGAACGCTGTGGCCAGGAAAAGCCACAGGCTCGAGTCTCCACTCAAGCCCTCTGAACGGTCAGGGTGATGGGTTTTGAAGCCCCGGCTAGGGATGGTTCAAGCAGCTGGCCCCAAACTCCTGAATGCCCATGGTAGACTCTGCTTATGGGAAGGCTCTTGGGTTCAAAGCACCTTGGAGACCTATTGGTGGCCCGCTTGGGGCATGTCATATCACCAGGCAACCTAAGCCAGGCCTTGTGAATCACTGTGAGCAAGAAGATTCCAGGGGCTCTTTCCGATATTCTGTGCCCTGAACCCAGCACTCAGGTTCGGCATCTTTGTGTTCTCACTGGACAGCGCCGGGGACATCTCTGCACAGTAGAGAAGGGGCTCGTCTGCTGCGTGACACCCACTTTCTTTTCACATTTGCCATTTCTGAAATCATTTACATTTGATGTATTCCTTTAATATCGTCGCCTGCCTCCGTGCCTGTGATGAGAACACAGCTATTACGAGTTGGTGCCCAGGCATTTGACGGTATGACAAGCCTGCTCACACCCAGAGTCTGGACGCTGAGATAAGGACCGGAGCTTAGGACTCCCGCCACAAGTTCCTGCTTGGTTTTTTCTGGGGCACCTTTTAAAGGAACCACTTGGAGTTCAGCTCACGAAAAGTTAGTGACCTCTCCTCCCTCCCCGCCAAGCCCCGGCCAAGCATCGTGTAAGTCAAGGGTGCTTTCTCCCCTGCCCTCTGTCTCCTGATGCCTCATGACCTGGGTGGGAGTGGGGGTGGGGGAGGACTGTCCTTCCCCAAGCTCACTGTGTCCCCACCCCACCCTGGTTACCAGGCTTGTCAGTAGTCAGTCTCGCGACTTAACTTCCTTTGTGTGGGCACACTGAAAGTGTCCCTTCAGTCAAAACGACCCTGGGGTTTTTCACTTCCTCAAAGTCGGAGCTGGGATGCGGAGCTGCCAAAGCCTTGTGGGTAGCTTTGGGCCTCCTCATTAAGCAGGTCATAACCTGCATATTCTCCATTTAATACAGCAGCTATAGGTTTGGGGGAGGGGCAGACAACACCGGCCTGCCTGGCTTTCTTTTCTTAACATCTTATGATGGGAAATTGGGCCTTACGTACTGATGGATCAGGTGACCCTGGAAACCGCCCCCCCCTTAGAGGAGGGTGGCATTGTCATCACCAGGTGGCCCACATTTCTCTTTGGGGGTGGTTGGCCCAGCTCGTAGAATATGGGCACGACGAAGGAATGGTCAGTCGGGTGTTAAGAGCTTTGTCCCCAGTAGGCCCGGGCTGGAAGGTAACAGACCTTCCTCAGGATTGCTGCTGTGGGTCCCTTCTTTTCCAGATGTTGAACGCAGGCAGCCACCCGTGGGAGGAGGGGCTATCATCTTCACAAAGGACATTTATAAGTCAGGTCCTCTTCAAGCATGCTCATGGGGTGGGGGCGCGGTGGGGGGGGGGAAGGCCAAGAGGGCAGCAGCCAGCCACCTCTTTTCATGAGGTGACAGACACCAGACGGTGAGAGGAACTCGGCTGTGCCTTCTGAAGCCTAGGCTCAGGGTAAGGGTGAGGAGGGTCAAGGTGGGCTGACATTGCCACTTCTTGCCTCACCCAGTGGCCAACGCCGGTCAGAGGGGCAAAGCCAAGGTCTCAAGGCGGTGCTGTAGGGTCTGCTCCTTTAGCCACAGGGGCCACAGAGTGTCATGGCTACAGGGAGGGGCCAGGAATGGGGCCAACAAGGCCACCAGTCCCCCGAGGCAGTTTTTTTGACCAGCTCCTGCCGACCTCGCCTCGTTGTGAGCGGGGAGGGAAGCGAACAGAGCACGCGCTCGGAGCCCAGCACCGGGCTGGCCATGCTGTCGCGGGGGCCGCCTTGGAATTCCAACCCAGGCGGCCTGGGACTCTCCTGACTCACTGTGCCGCCTCCGCCATACAAGTTCATCGCACACCGAGGCGGCCTGTCAAAGGCAGACGAGGCCCGTGGCTATTTTTTGTGCTGACTTTTCACCAGGGGGATGCCAGCCAAACAGAGCTGGTGTCACAGGCCTGACGGGTGTCAAACCCTGTGCGTGAAAGATCGTCCGCCCGCATGATCCCAGCTCGCTCATCGCCACCCCCCTGCCCCCCCCAACACTTACCTCATTACGGAGGGGGCCGGGTGGAGGGTGGTGGGGGTGGGGGGGCTCGGGAAGGGAGGGAGGCCGCCTGCAAGTGTTTATTCTCTTCAGGAACGAGTCTCTCTCCTAATTAGGAGGTGATTCTGTGAGATGAAGCCCAGGTGGGGCATGAAGGTGGGGGGCTGGAGTGGTGCTCCAGCCGCCTCTGATTACCCAAACCCCCAGCTGGGGTGAGGACCCCTCACGTGGGGCGGGAAAGCGGGGGAATAGTAGTTTCTGATACAACGAGAGACAAGAGAATAATTCTACGAGGCCGTGTAGAACAAGCGGAGAGAGAAAAGCTCTTTGAGTGCAACAAGGAGCGGGGTTTTAAAATTTCATTTGCGCAGCGGCAGGTCTTGCCAATTGGATCCTTTCCAGAAAGCAATCTGCTAAGTCTGACAGTCGGAAGAAATGCCGGGCTGCTGAGCCAGGAGAGGCTGGGTTTTTTTAAGGGTTTATTTTTCATCCAGGTCCTTTGTGAGCAATGGCTTTTTTTTTTTTTTTATTCCATTTTAAAAGAAAAAGACACGCAGCGATCCTCTTTGTGAGGCGGGAAAGGGCTTCCCTGACCATCTGGGCCTCAGAGGGACTCGGGGAGAGGCGCCTTTGTGTGGGGGCAGTCAATCCCCGCGCGGGTGTCGTTTATCTGTGCTGCCACTCACACCGGGCTGGCCCCGCTGCTGGCTGGCCCGGGGCACACGCAGCAGCTCGGAGCAGTCCTCCAGGTCCTTATCTGTGTCACGGGCAGGAGGTCGGGGGTTGGGGGGGGCTCTCTGAGCCCACCCAGAGGTCCATTGTGTTGGCTGCACAGAGCGACAGATCCGCACCGCAGACACGTCTCTTTGCCCAGCTCCATTCTTCAGCTTACAGCCCTCCCTCCCTCCCTCCCTCTCTCCCTCATTTTCCCCCCACTCCCTTTCCTTGCATCCATCCCCCTGCTTCCAACAGGGCCGGGGGCTTTAGGGTGAGCATGGCTTCTTGGTCGAGGCCAGCTGTTAGAAGAGCGTTTTATTGCACACGCACGCACACACGCACACGCCCTCCCAGCCCGGCCTGTCAACCAGGCTCCGGAGCCCGAGCAATCTTTTTATAGAAATGCTGAGGTGACGCGCTGGTCCTTTCCTGAGCGCTGGGGCTGTTTTGTCCTTGGAAAAGATTGCACTCCATCAAGGCCCACCGAGGAAGCCTGGGCACACGCCGCTCCCCACGGGGGCATACCTGGCAGCGAGAGCGTTTTGGCCGTGCTGGGGCTTGGGCCTTTTGGGATGGCGTGTTGCGGGTGTCCATTTTCACAGCGTACGGGGCTCGCTTTCACCCGCAGCCTTGTTGGGTCCTCCCAATAGCCTGGTAATACAGGATTATCCTGCTTCTGGGATGTGGATCTGTCCCATTCCCCAGATGAGTACACAGAGGCCCCACAACACCCTGCTGGCCCTACTTCAGCAGCAGGGAAACGGAGCAGGGGTAAAGTGAAGTAAATTGCATACACCTCATTTATTTCTACCCTAGCCCATGGCCATTCCAGGATGCACTATACCTGTGTCCTCTTCCACGCTTGCTTACAAGCTTGACATCTGTTGCTTTAAAACCAAGGTGATTGCTGGGTGGAGGTCACCTCACCTTGCTGAGATGTCATAAGGTCCCCCATGGAAAAGCTGCTTTCTACAGAAATGTCGAGGGCTCAGGGGACACAATGTCTCCAAGTGACTGTGGCTCCCAAGACACCTAGAGCATTTGAGGCTCAGCCAGGAGGAGGCTGGGGCTGGGAGTATGGGCTTGTTGAGATATCTATCTCTACCCAGAACACTCTAGAATCCAGACCTTTCTTCCTGACTAGCACAATGCTTGTGACAATGGGAAGATAAGAAGGGCAAGAATTTGGGGGTGGGGCAGGGGGGTAGCATCTGCAGGGCCATCCTCTGAGTGCATCACAGGTAGTTCGGGAGCAGCCTTGGAGAAGCACGTTGGGAACCTCAAGTTATATGTGTCTGCTCTAGGTGGACATGAATCTTGGAAGACCCAACCGCCCCATTCGGTCTACAAGGTCACGGCCACAAGTCTGGAAGCTTCTGGATCGGGGGAGGGGGCGACTCAGGACTGTCCCGGGGACCAAAGAATGAGGTGCCAGCATGCCACCAAGCCTGGCTCAGGCCGGGACTTCTGAACCAGGGCTCGAACCATCAGCCCTACTAATTGCCAGAGTACTGAAACGCTTCTGTGTCCGTGGTCCCACGTGCTTCCTGCCACCGGAGCTGCCCTGACACAGCTCAACACACAGGTCCCTGGCCCAGGGGGCGAAGGGAGGCTGGTGCTCGCTCCTGATGGCCAAGGCCCAGGCTGTCCCATCCGTTCCATATTTCAAACGTCACCCCCACGGCGCTCTGCGGCTCGCTCTTGGAGCCAACCTCATGGGTTTCAGCTCCCACCCCATCCAAGGCCTCCGAGCTCAGAAATGCCAAACGCCCAGCGAATTTGGGTTAAGCTGGCTTTGCTTCGTTCCATGAGCCAGGCTGTCCGGAGAATAACAGCAGCTCCCAGGATGTCAGGCAAACGGCCCCTGTTGATTTTCCAGGACTTGAATAGCAGCTCTGTGGAAAACGTTTCTGATTTGCGCGGAGGCTCTCCCCGAGCCCCAGCCCCCGAGAGGCTGGCGTAATGCTTCCTTTCATGTGGCAGCATCGGCTATGACCAGCGTTGGTTCTTTCTGTCAGATATTACGAGTGGTTATTACCGAGGCAGCCTGGCTGCCGTGCGGGGCTCGGCCCTCACTCGGGGTCTGGCGGGGCGCTGCTGTTGTAGCTGAATTTTTTCATCTACAAGATCTGAATCCAATCTAGTTGCAGCGAGCCTGTTTGTGTAGCAGAAGGGAGGTGGGGGGGGGAGCAGAGGGGGATGGGGTGGGGGCGGCCCACGTGAGGCCGCTCATCCTTCCGGGAGGTTTTGCTGGTTAATGAAATCTCTGATTTGTTGGCTGGGGGAGGCCCCCTTTGGCTGACGTTGAACAGCTGATGGGGACATCGGCGTGTCAGGATGCCAAATGGTGACAGTTTGGACCTGCACCAAAGGAACGGGGGTATTTTCCGCCCTGATTGCCTCCAGTTCAAATGCGAGTGGGCTTTTTTGAATCAGGTGGATCCAGGCAACAATTGGAGAGGGGAGCACAGGCAGCCTTCGGCGGTGTGTGCAAATGTGTGTGTGTGTGTGTGCGCGCTCGCGCACGCGCCCGCGCGCGTGGTGGCGGGCCATCATTTATAATTCCACATTTATAGAATTCGCAGGGCTGCGTGTGTTTTCAAGCTTTATTTGAATCCTGATGCTCTATAGACAGGCCAATTATTTCTCCCCTGAGGAAGTCAGGCCCCAGAAGGATGGGGGGCCAAGCCCCCGCCTGGCTCGGCTGCACAGCTTTGTGCAGGACGAACAGGGGTGCTTGTCTTCCTGTGGCCTTGCCCCCGTCCCACGCACACTGAGCCTCGGCTAGGAGACCATCTTCTTTCATTCTCGGGGGCAGGGGGAAGTCACTGGGGAGGGCAGTCAAAAAAAAAAATAATAAGTTTCCCCAAACACACACTGCTGTCTGAAAGGCCCTCCAAAGGGCAGGTGACTTTGGCCGCATCAGCTGTGGTTTTCAGACAGAGGATTAGGAAGCATCTAGCCCCTCTTCATCAGCCCCCACCCCCCACCTATGGAGACCCTTTGCAAGGGTGGGGTGGGGAAGGGTAGTGTGCTCAGTGAGGGGAGGGTTCCTCCAGCAAGGCAAGCCTTTCTGCTTGGATTTACTTCAAGTGAAAATCCAGGGCTTTTCTCCTGGGTTGACACCTGCCCTAAACTCACCTCAAACCGGGCATTGATAAGCTGATCAGTTGAAGTAATGCATGGTTCTGTCCGTCCTAGGCAGCTCTGAGGCCGGTCCTGTAGCTTGGCCCTATACCAAGAAGGGCAAGGGGGTGGGGAGGGGGATCTGGGGTGCCCTTCCTGCATGCTGGGGGTAGGGTGGGGACAGCTGTGCTCTAGCCTTTTGCCGGGTGCTGGGGAAGTCAGACACTTGGCCCGAGGGGGAGGTCGCTAACCACATGTGGGGGGCCGGAGACGGGAGGGTCAGGTGGATCTGTTTTCTTTCAAAATGCTGGGATTGTTACAGCCCCAGGGCAGCTCTGTGGGGCAGGAACCCCGGAGACCTGGTTGGGGTGCTTTCTCTGGTGCCATGGCCAGAATTATCTGCTTCTCTCCCGGCCTTGTCTTTCATCAATGCATTGTTTGGATGAGCCCTGGCGTAACCAGCACAGAGCAGATGAATGAATGGGGCATGGCCCCTGCCCTCGAGGAGCACAAGATGGGTAAGTAGAGGCTAAGAAGCGTGAATACATTCACGAGGCTCCCTGTCAAGAACCCCGGGGCTGCAGCCAGGGCGAGAGACATATCCTGTCTTGGGGATGGGGGAGGTGCCTCACGAAGCCGACTTTGGCACTAGGCCTTGAAGAATAAGGATTTCACAGTGGAAAATGACATTCCAGGCGTTAAGCATGAAGGAATCGTTCTGCGATGAAGAAGGGAGAGTCGCTCTAATTATAACTGACACACTGATTTAAACATTTATTCACTCCAACCATACAAATATACACGCGTGCTCACACTTGCAGCACAAACAGCAGGAAGGGCGGTGGGGGGAGGAGTCCCAAGGGCTCTGCTTTTAGCGACAGCTGGAGTCTTTCGATGTAAGAGGACTCTGCTTTTTCCTACCAGGTCTAGTGTCTGCTGCTACACCTCATAGACCCGTGGCCAAGAGACAGCCCTCAGGGCTTCAGAGGTCTCTGATGTAGGTAAAGGCGCCCACTGCCTGGTCTTGTGAAAACCTGGTGACCGTTCCTCCCGGGCTGCTGTCCAGGTTGGGTTCCCCAGAAAGTAGGCTGTAGCTAGAGCTTTGTAGGCAGCCTCTGGAGGGGCGCTCTCCAGATCAGCACGTGCAGGGGAGCAGAGGAGGCAGGAGCAGGCAGACAAGTTGGACTGGAGTGTGGTTGTCCTGGAGGCTCAGCTGATCCCACGGGGAGCTCTGGGACCCAGAGGACCCCACAGGGTTATCCTGGAATTGACGCCAGGAGGCAAGTCTAATAAACTCCAACCATTGGTAGCTGGCTGCCCATGGTTGCATGAAATCAGCATGGCTGGCCTGCACAATTCCAAGAGGCTTCTTGGCTGAGGGCGTTGAGAGCTGAGGCCCCCATCCCCCACAGCTGGGGAGATGCATGCCACAGCTGAGAAGGGCAATTGGAGGGGGTGTTTTGCAGAATCTGTTTTAGGTCAAGGCTTCCAGGTAGGGGAGGGAGGCCCTACCTTGGTCTTCTGGGGCCACCCCAGGCTGGGAGATGCTGGCTCATGTCCTTGCTCCACACCCCTGAGTCACTTTCAGCACATTTAGTAAGCTCCCAGTCACACACACACCAACAGAAGGGTTCTCCACGTGTCTGGCTTTGGATTAGATTTTTTGTGTGTGCTATTAACAGGCTTTATTTTTCAGAAGAGTTTTAGGTTCGCTGCAAAATTGAGAGGAAGATACACAGATTTCCCACATCCTTTCTTCCCCCTCACAACTGCAGTCCCTCCATTATCAATATCCCCCTGCTACCAGGGTGGTACGTTTGACATAACTGATGAACTTACACTGACATGTCATTATCATCCAAAGCTCAAAGTTCATTGTCATCCAAAGAACATTAGCATTCACTCTTAGTATTAGACATTCCATGGGGCTGGACCAAGGTACAAGGACATCTACCCGTCATTAGAGTAGCACACACAGTACACACAGTATCTTCACAGCATTAATCATCCTCTATGCTCTGCTGAGCCATCCTTTCCTCTCCCTGGTGCCTGGCAACCACAGATCTTTTTATTGTCTCCATAGATTTACTTTATCTAGAACCTCACAGAACTGGAATCATAGGGTAGGTGGCCTTTACACGTCAACGTTTTCCCTTTGGTAATATGCACTTGTTTCCCTCATGCATGTCTTTTCATGGCTTGATAGCTATTTATTTATTTATTTATTTATTAGTGCTGAATAAGGAAGAACCCATTGTCTGGATGGACCACAGTTTGCTTATCCACTCATCAAACTAAAGGACATCTTGGTTGGCTCCAAGTTTTTGGTGATTATGAATAAAGCTGTTATAAACATTCCTGTGCAGGTTTTCACGTACACATACATTTTCAACTCCTGTTGGGAGGTTAGTACCTTACTTGGATAGGTACCTTACTTACTGGGTAAGGTACCAAGGAGTATGATTGCTTGATTATACAGGAAGCATCTGTTTACTTCTGGAAGAAAGAGCCAAAATGTCCTCCAAAGAGTTCCTGTTGCTCCGTATCTTCACCAGCAGTTGGTGATGTTGGTGATCTGGATCTTGGCCATTCTAATAGACGTGTAGTGACAGCTCATTGTTTCAATTTGCATTTTCCTAGTGGCATGTGTGGAGCATTTTTTCACAGGCTTATTTGTTGTTTGTATGTCTTCTTTGGTGAGGTATCTATTAAGTTATCCAGCCCATTTTTTTTTTTTTCTGTTTAAGTAGATGCCACACCTAGTGTGAAGCCCAGCATGGGGCGTGAACGCATGACTCTGAGATCAAGACCTGAGCCAAGATCAAGAGTTGGACGCTTCACCTACTGAGCCACCCAGGACCCCCTTGGCCCATTTTTTAAATCAGGTTGTTTGTTTTCTTATTATTGAGCTTTAAGAGATCTTTGTATATTCTGGATAATAGTCCTTTATCAGTTGTGTCTTTTACAAATATTTTCTCCCATGATTAAATGTTTTCTGATGTGCTAGAGTGATCTCTCTTATTGAGGCGAGGCCGACTAAGAGCAGTGTGTGCTCACACATGTGCACTTAATTTTACCCTTCCCCTAGCCCTTCGAGAGAAACAGGTTAGGAATTTTCACCCCCATTTTACACAGGGGAACACTGAGGATGAGGGAGGCCATGCAACTTGCCCACAGTATGTAGCTAATAAGTGGCAGAGCTGAACCCCATGAACAGTAGGATCCCTTAATGAAAATCACTTGGGAGAAGAATTATTTCTTAGCCTATAGGCTAATGATTCCCAGCTGTGGAAGATTAGATTACTGTTTCTAATTCTTTATACTCCCTCACTATTAGGGAATGACACGTTATAGCCTTTGCCAAGTAACTTCGTGGTACTTCCTGCTAGGGTCAGTGCTATTTCCCCACCCCATTCCTGCTGGCCTTGGCCATGGGACTTGTTTTGGCCAATGGAATGATCATGAAGGAATGTGAGCTGAGGCCTTACATGTGCTTGCATGATTTGGCTTAGCCTTTTACGTTCCAACCATTGCCGTGGGAGACCTTACCTTGAATAGCCATTTGTCTCAGGATGAGACAAGGGTCCAGTTTATAATCTGGTCTTGAGTCCAGCTGAGCCCAGCTGAAATCAGCTAAATTGCAGCTGACCTGCAGGTCTGTGAGTGAGAAAAAACAAATGCTTCCTCTTGTAAGCAACTGGGGATTTGGGCCTTATTTGTTATTCAGGAGTATCATGGTAATAGCTGACTAATACATTAACCCCTGTTGTCCTTTAGAATAATTGGGGAGTTAAAAAATATCCCCATTCTCAGGCATTACCTACAGAGATTTTGATCTAATTGGGCCGGGGTGGGGTCTAGGCCTTGGCAGTTTTTCAAAGCTCCCAAGGGTATTCTGAGGTGTGGCCAGGGTTGAGAACCATGACTCTAGGCTTACAAAGTCATAGCAGCCCATCCCCATATGTATTCATCAGGGATGTGCCTAAGCAAAGCAATGAGGTCCTTAATACACAGCCTCTTGGTTTAGTGCTCCTTCTGCCTTATTACTACTGTCCCTCTCTCCCATCAGTGTCCCCTCCTTTAGACATTTCTTTTCACTGTCCTTTATGTCTTCGTGAGAATTCACATAAAGGAGTTGCTTCCCCTGGCATTATTTGCAGTTCAAGCTTCATCTCTGAAAAGTGGAATAAAAGACTCCTTTCCAGTTAAAAGATCTGTGGGTAAAAACTGAGCAGAGCAGAGGAGTTTTGGGGGGGCAGACAAGAGTATTTTGCAGGAAATCAGACCTTCTGCTGGAGGCAGGTAGGGGTGGGTGGGGAAGGTGAGGGAGGGGAGTGGGGGTGAGGGGGCTCAGGTGCAGAGACTGAGGACTTCCAGGGCAAAACGAAGATTAGGGAACTCGTAGGACTTGTTTCCAATGCACAGAAATGGGCAGGATCCAGCTTGTTGGAGACCCGCCTGTGTGAGTTTCCCCAATGTCAAGGGGAAATGCAGTCACTGTTCTAGGCAGTCATGTGATGCCTACTTCCCACAGCCACAGGCCTCCCAAACCCCTGGGCTATAAACCAACTATGAGAGACAAGACAGGACAGGTTCCTTCACTATTTCAGGGGCCCAAAGTGCCCCCTTCCTGTTTATTTCCCTGCCTCCCTGTTACTCCTCAAGGCCTAGACACCCCTCCTTTCAGGCCTCCAACCCCTAAAGGGGTTGATCTTACCCTCTTCTTCTGATAACTGTGCTTGACTATCTATGACTGGGCCCAGACCTTTAAATCACAAAAATCCTTTCATACTCTGGCTTCAGGGAAGCCCACATTGACCCTGCACCTCCCCATTTTTTTATCCTTAAACACAAAAGGCCGATTCTATCAGGCCTGGTGGGATGTCGTGTTTCACTGGTGACTCACACTCCCAAAGGGAGCCTGAGAGATTCCCTTGTACTTCTCTAAATGCCATAGAGGTGTAAATACAAGTCCAATCTCCAATAGGACATTCTCCTCCAACCTCCTCTCCCAAAGGTCAAGGTGTTAGAGGGAATCTGTGCCATAAGCACTGTTTGCATTACACGTCTGTCTCCTGTGAGGACTGGCATGAATGACAGCACTCAGGGTAGGTGCAGTGGTCACCTCCTAGGTCCCTTTCAGTGAGGGATTGGTTGACCCAGTTGCTGGGAATGGTGTTGGGCCTTTGGTGGTCAGCATCATCAGGGACAGCCTCCAAGGTTGGGACTCTAGGTCACACCCCTTCCCGGGCCAGCTCAGCTCCCGTCCAGTGATTAATCCATGGGAGAGTGTAAAGGCTTGGCCATTTCAGCCCAATGGGGGACCACTTGGAAGGGCCATTCCAGTCCCAGAGCTCATTGTGGGGCCAAAGTCTTAGGTCTTTCTTGCTACCAGTGTCCCAGGCCCCTCACATCCTCTTTCCTTCCATTTCTCGTCTCCTGCTCTGCTCCAGGGCTCTATTGGTTCAGTGTTCCCTGAAAAAGGTGCCAGGTCCTTGGCTTTCTGGGACGGCCCACTGGGTGCTAATGTGCCATGGTCCTGCTTAGCATTTGCGACAATGGTTCACAACACTTGTGGAAACTGGTTTACTGCTGTCATCAGGAAATCTCCCCCACTTCTTAGCAATCATCATTTCATTTGGATACATTCTGTTCTTCTCCATCATTAGAAAGAGGGCATGTGTCATCCTGGAAATAATTAATTCTTGATAATTGCTGGTCTGAGAAATGACTAGATAACACACTCTAAATCACTAGATGTTGCTGCTGATAATAATAACTATAACAAAAACAATCGCACACTCTTTATTTCAAATAGTTGTTTACCTTCCTCTTTAGAGAACTTGGTATTAGGGTTATTAGCAAATAGGAAAATTTGCTGACTTGAGCTTTGCCTCTCATTATCTTGCCCTGTGAGGAGACTTTCCAAACACCGAGATGGTCAAAAACATGCGGCAAGAGAGAGGGGAAGTTGAGGGGAGGCCCAACTGATTGTTCCTCTGATGGCTGGCAATTGGTTTTGTTGAGCTCCCCTATTTATTTTGCAACTCTCACAGATGTCTGTGGTCTTGCCTCCCCTTTATCTGGTAAGAGCATGTTGTCGTTTGAGAAACCAACCATGGTGCTTCATTGCGGGTGTCCACTTGGCTGGGTCACAGTTGCCCAGGTATGTGGTCAAACATTATTCTGGATGTTTCTGTGAGGGTTTCTTTGGGTGACATTAAAATTTAAATTGGTAGACTTTGAGTAAAGTCTTAGTTTCTCAGGTAGCAGGATATAAGCCTGGAGTTGCCAGTAGGGCAACTTCCCACCATGCCAGAGAAACTTTCCAGACATGAAGTCAGTACAAAGGAGGGAAGAACCTATAAATGGACACAGACAGAGAGAATGAGTAATAAGGATGTCATCTGAACGCCTAGATCAAGCCATGCCTGAAACTACATTCCTCTGGACTTCTTAGCTGTATGAACCAATAAATTCTAAATTCACTGAGTTTCTGTGACTTTCAACTGAAGGAATCCTAAGTGATCCAGTTAACTCAGGGGCTTTTTCTCCTAATGTGTGTGGCTGAGTGGGTCAGCCCCTTCAGGGTAAAGGTAGCTGGGGAAACGGCGATGGAACAACCCTAATCACTTCGATTATATATCCTGTGAGGCTGAGGCTGCATCCATGATTGACTAAGGAGGCCTTGCGAAGCTGGAGCCCTCTGCAGTAGTTTGTCACATTGGTGGCCCCAGTGAACCACAGCCACCAGGACTCACCTCTTGTGTGGTCTTTTGCCACGCTGCCTCTGGGGGCTTATCCACGTGACTTGCTGTGGTTACAGGGACACTAGCTGGCATCAGGCTGAGACTTCATAAGCACTTCCACATTGGAGTTTGTCCTCTTGGAATGCTCTCATTTGGTAACCAGTAGTCATGCTGTGAGAAAACCCAAACCAGTGTTTGGAGAGGGCATGTGGAGAAGAGCCAAGGTCACCTTACCAACAGCCAGTGATGACCAGCATGAATATGACTGAGTCCATCTTAGACATTCCAGCCCCACTGGAGTCTCCTGACGTCCGCAGCCGCATGCATGAGCTCAGCTGACCGAAGATCAGCAATGCTGATTCTCTGGTCTCCTAGGGAAGAAGTGAGAGGGGGTGGTCTTCTGGTGCCCGGAGGTGCAGTCTTGGGGTGCTGGCGAGTGACAGGGAAAGCGTGTCACATCCAGGGGCCTCCCATCTCATTATTTGGACTAGACAAATGACCCTTCGAAAGGCCAAGCCAAAAGAAGGGGCTGGACGCTATGACATTTTCAAAGTCATCTACAATCCGATTTTGGGTTTTGTGTGTGAGGTGTAAATGAATGAATGAACGAGCCACGTGAATTGCATTGGCGAGGACTGTGAGGGCTCGGCCCTGAGAATGGGAATAGTAATTTCTCGAACTTACATAGCCCTTCCTATGCACTCAGCACTCGCTAAGTGCTCTGCATGGCGCGTCCCACTCTGTCCTCACTATGATTTCCATGAAGAAGGTACTGATATTGCCTCAATTTTACTGGTAAACAAACCCCAAAGTTAGACAGTTTAAGGTGGGTTTTCCCCCGTGAATCAGACCCTGAGCCGAAATCAGAGTGTGAGTGTTTGGTGAAAAGCCGTGATTCCAGAGAGCACCAGGAGGAAGCAGCGGCGATGGGCAGATGCTGCCGTGGCTGACCGCCACCCAGTCCTCCTAGGGAACTCTGGGACAGTGTAGAACACAGCTGAGAGTTGTCCCACCTGAGGGCAGGGGAGCTGGGGGTCTTGTCCTCTGACTCCCGGCCTCGTTGGCTGAAGACTGCCCCTGGGATTCTCCACTTTCTTGACACCTTAGTCCTGCCCTGTGGAACCACAGCGGCTTTCACTCCTGCATTCGGAGAAAGCCCCCAGGCTTCTCGCAGGTTCTTGCAGCCAGAAGCTGTCAGCTTGCAAGGGAATCCAGAGCGCTGAGTGCACACAAGCGGGGCGCCGCCAGCATCTGCCACATTAAGTACTCGCCCAGGGTCACGGTGACGGTAAGCCGTGAAGCTGCAGTTTGAACCCAATTGGCCTGACTCCAAGTGTGTGCCCTTGACCTCTCGGTTCCCGAGCTCCTCTGGTGGTGGAAAAGAGCACACACAGCCACAGCGCTTTTTCTGATGACCCGTTGGAGTCGGCATTAAAAGTAATTCATTCTAATAAAGGCAAAGCCACGGCTTCCACACCTTGAAAGAATACCAGCGAGTCTAAAATAAATACATCCTGACACAGCCCTGAGCCGCTGCTGCTGGAGAAAAACGCTCCCCACAGACGCGGACCTGCCGCCACGGAGGCCGTGGCAGACAGACGCCGCCCCCTCCCCAGACGGCACGATTGGGCCCCATCCAGGGGCAGGAAGGGAGATCGAAGGCCCCGTGCACTTTCTCCCTGGAGAGCTTGGTGAGCTGTGCCATCATAACTGCCCTCTGTGGGCTGCGGCAAGCCCAGGGGACAGATGCACCATGGTCAGTGTGCCACGTCACCGCCTCTGCTCTGCCCTGATGGCCACGGTTGGTCCGACCCCCCATGTGGTCTTCCTGCCTCACCAAGACACGTGAACCACAGAGCCCAGCGATGGAAGGAGGAGGAGGACTGGTGATGGAGAAGAGAATGTGCTGGCGGGGCTCTGCTGACCACCGGAGAAAGCCTTGGGCGTTGGGAAATCACAAAGCCCTGGGAGGCGGAGGAGGCTTGCCCTGCTCCTCTGGAGAGAGCCTTTCAAATTTGGCCTCAGGCTCTCAGCGATCCCCAAACTGCCTCGGAGCCCTGGGTCCGCGGTGGGCCAAGCTGGAGAATGAAGAATCCCTGCTTGGCGGTGGAGGCTTGGAGAGGGGCAGCCTCGGGGGCCAAGGAGCGACAGGACCGCAACATTGGTAGGGCCGTCGGGGACTGTGCATCTCAGTTTTTTTTTTTCTTAATTTTTTATTTTCAGCTGTCCACCCCACAGATGCTTAGTGAATTGGAAACCTGGGTCAGAGGAGAGCAGGCCAAGCAGGATCCACGCGTGGCTTCCACCTTCCCTGACCCGGCTTCATCTGGCCTGTCTCCCTTATCTTTTTCTCCGGCCTCCAATCCGTCAGTTCCCACCCCCCTCCCCATGTCTGCATCTCAGGTGCATTTTGGAGCTGGCAGGAAATGCCTCACCCAGTTCTTTGGAAATATCCGTTCTTTGAACCAGCCTCATCAGTATGATGAAGAAATAGAGAGCAGATCCAATCTATCGGCGTGTTTTTCTAATTACCAGATTGATTTACCAGAGAAGTCTCCCCAGGAATTTGACTTCTCTGCAAGGTCTTTGCGAGCTCTAAATTTGTTCTCTGAAAAAAGCCCGGCCAAATCCATCCAGATTTGGGGGAACCGGGTCCCTCTAATCAGGGCGCAGAGCTTATTTGTTTTATAATGGAATCCGAATAGAATTTAACGCACAGCCATTCCGTGTGGAGTGCATTCATATTTTTAATTAACAAATTAGGAGCTATTTTGCTCCCCTTTGAACAGCAGTCATGTGGGCCTGGTTCCTTTTCGGCCAATTTAGTCAACTCGGATGATTTTAATTACAACAGTCACGAGCACCAGAAATTCTGCATCTGACAGCTTCGCGACCTGCTCCATTGACTCTCATTTAAAAGCAAGTTCTCCCCGAACAGAGATCTCTGAGGGCAACGGTGGGCATCAGGAGAGGGGGCCAGGGATGGTGCCCTTGGGCGCGAGCAGAGAAAAACCTTATTTTCCATTGTGAGACCCATTAGTCCTGATAACAAGGTTGCCAGTTCTCTTGGGCTCCAGCTTCCCATTTTTTTTTTTTTTTTTTAAAGAAGGGTGGCCCTTGCGGGAAGCGTCTGCGTATTGCATGGGCACAGAGAAAAATGATCCCAGCTTTCGAGCCCCCGGCCTACCGTGTCCTTGGACACTTGTTCCTGCTCCCGTGCTTCTCAAACTCTGACCCATGCATGGAGAGCTTACCACGCAGATTCTGACTCAATGGGCTCAAGGTGGGATGGGGCCCGAGCTTCCACCTTTCTGACGAGCATGCCAGTGCTCTGGTCCCTGCACTGTGCTTTGAGAGGCTAGGCTTTGGCTGGTTGTGTGTGTTTTGGCCGGGGGACTCCCAAATCCGGAAACAGTCCGGTTGGCTGAAATGTGATTGCACAAAGTGCAGGTGCCATGGCAATGAGTTTTGGGTGTGGGAAGGCAGGTGGGAGGGAGTCTTTGCTGGGGTGAGAGTCCCTTCTTGGATTGGGGGGGCTGCACCTTCAGAGGCCCCTCTTACTCTCCCTGACCTGCCTTGGACCTCCCTCGACACATCTCCCATTAAGGTGGTTGTCTGAGCCCTCGAGGCCACTTTGGTGGCGTTGGCGGACCATGTTGGAACAGTCTACCATGTTTATGAAGGGCTGATGATTGGGCTGGTAGAGCAGGGGTGCCTGGGGGTGGTCGGGGACTTTGTGGGGGTTGATGGAGCCAGAAAATCACTTTGGAGGCAGAGAGAGTCCATACTGGAAACAAATCTGTCCCCCAGCCCTCCCTGTGCTGGCAGAATGGATGCTGAATTAGCAAAGCAGAGAGAACCCGGGAACACAATGTTCCCTGAGAGGTTGCAATCAAAAGGGTCCCAGCCCCCCACCCCCTGCTGAGAATTCTGTGAATTTATGATGTGTCGACAGTTTGAGCCCCAGCACATAGCTGTCTGATGGGCTACAATTAGGAGTGTGTGCTAAGCCCCTCCCGATTCTTCCATCATGTATTCATGGAATTTATGTGGTATCAGCAAAGTGAGCCATGTGCACATTTGGGGCAGGAATTTTAGAACTATGATGTAATCATCCCCAGAGAGGTGGCCATGAGAGAAGAAAGGAATAGCAGTAAAGACAAATGAAAAGTCCCAAACCTATTTGAATCTGCATTCAGAACCAACAAACTGTGTGTCATGGTTATTTTTATGACATTTTTGAGACTATCGGGGATCTCTGATGGCATTAGGGAATTTTTGTTAATTTTAGGGTGTGATAATGGAATATGGCCATGTTAAACAGAGGGTCCTTATCCTTAGTGATGGGTGCTGAAATATTGATGGATGAAATGATATGATGTCTGCGACTTGCTTTAAAATAACATAGGGATGGGGAAGTGGGTGAAAGATGATTGATCATGAATAGATGATTATTGGAGTTGTGTGATGGGTATGTGGGGAGTTATTATTTAATTCTATCTCTTTTTGTAGGTTTCAAAATCTCCATACTAAAAAGTGGAAAAAGTTCTAGATCACATTGCTCATTTTGCTGATACCACATTAATTCCACAAGAACGTGATGGAGAGAGAGATAGACAGAGAGAGAGATCAATCTCCAAGATTGTGTAAAATACATTGCCCTGTCTCCTCTACCCTCTGGGCTGGGAAAGGGGACAAAAATGATCAGAACATGATGAACCAATCCAACCACACCTTGGTGGTGTGCTGTAGAGGAAATGAATGAGACTTCACTTTTGAAGAGGATGTAGGGACTTAGGGTTTTATTCTGTCTGGGGAGAAAACACTAGTCTATTCTGCAATGTGTCTCCAAAGCTCGAATCATTTCATTCATACATCTCTGTGGATCTCCATCTGCTTTTACAGGTGAATAGGATTTTTGGGACTATCTTATTGATTTCCTTGATCCTCATCTCCACCCAAGGCTGGTAGACCAGCTACCCCAAACAGACTATGAGCCTGACCTTGAGAGTGTTAGGGGTGAGATTCCAAGTTGGGAAGGTAGGCTACACTGTGTCCATCATAACCAAAGCTATCCAAGGTCAAAATTATTATTTGGTCTCAAACTGAGTTGTCCAGGGAATGGTGAGGAAAGTGATCATCATGGGACTTGGTGAAACAGAACTGGAGGAGGGGGAAGAGGTCGGGGTTTCAGTCATTTTGGCTCAGGGTCTGCACAATTTCCAATAATCATGCTGTTAGCAAAACGAATCTGGCTCAGATTTAATTACAGCCCCAGCTAAACTTTACTGAGCATTTACTACCCTCTTAAGTAGTTATTAATATGATTCCCATTTTGCAGATGACGAAACTATGCCTTAAAATGAGAACTTCAGCAACTTGTCCAAGATACTCAATTAGTAATGGTAAAGATTAGGGCTGCTCTAGCGTGAGTCAAGTCCGGCACAAAGCGCGCGACATGTAACAAGACCCTCACTCTCAGGTCAAGTGACTGCCAATCCCTACAGTTTGCACGCAGGCACTCTGGGAAGGGTCGGAATTCAAACCCAGGTTTGTACAACTTCAACATCTACTCTCCCAAATGAATGCCCAGGGATTTTCCTTTCTAGCAGGGGACTGATTGGATGGGGTAGATGGGGAGTCATGATGGAGGGAGCAAGAATGCTAACCGGAGTTGGTGGGATAAAAAGGAAAGAGTGGAAAAGGATCCCTTCATATTCTATCTTGACAGGGTCATCCTTGGACTTGACCTTTTAGGATTATAGTCTTTATGGTAGGGCTCTGTTCTCTCTATGCAGCTGTACCTTGCCTGTCTCATGAGTCCGGGTGCTGGAAGTCTGAGATTTTCCCATCTCAGATGATCTTGTCCAATATAGAGTGTATGCCATAGAATGCTGGAGATAGGCTTCTTTGGGACCTTCCCCTCGAACTTTGATAATATTGCCTGCACTATGATGGGTCCTGGTACACGGGGACTTCCTTACCCTTTGTGGCTATTTTTAAAAATTAGACAAAGACATTTGCAAAGGTCTTTTGCCCTATTTACTGCTGGTGGGAATGTAAATTGGCTCCATCCCCCTTTGGAAGGAGGCCTGTTTCACGATATCTGTTAAAGTGAACCCTAAGCCCATAACCCAGCAAGTCCACTTGGAGGTGAGCTCAGACGGTTCACAGAGAAGCATTACCTGTAAGGGTTGCTCCTAAATGGAAACAACCTGATGTCCATGAATATGAAGATAGAGAAATAAACCAGAACACTACACGGCACTGAAAAAGAGGGCCGTGGATTAATCTCACTGGAAAAAAGGCTAAGCAAGGAAGTCAGACACAGAAGTATAGAATGATTTATTCCACTTCTATGAAGTTCAAAAACCAGCAAAACTAATCTGTGGTGCATACGAATTATAACAGTGGTTACCTTTGGAAGGTAATGGATGGGCGATGGGTGAAAGGGTACTTTCTGGGCTCCTTGCCATGTTGTATCTTTTCATTCTCGCATTTGAAAAAGACATTAGTTTTCTTTCTTTTTCGCTTGGGGGAATATTGGAATTGCCTCCTCAATAGCTCAAGGTTCTCACTTGCAAACAACAGGGTCCACTCTGAATTGTTAAAGGAGAAAGTGATTTATCAAAAGGTCATAGGTAGTTAATGAACCCCTAGGAGGGCCAAGACCTGGCTTTAGATGCTTCTGCCCCAGGGCAAGTCAGCCCAGACAACTTAGCAGGAAACACCCATCCTCAGTGAGCCGATGCTTTAGCTGAAATCTCCCTGACCCTTGGGCCTGCAGCTCAGCCCCCTTGACCCTCGGCATCGGGTGCCAGCAGCTCTGCCTCAACTGTCCCAAAACGTAAGCCTGTGCCACATTTCTTGCCAGAAGATCTAATGTCCTTGCATGGGTCTGACCATCTCGCATCACTCACATCTGCAGCCCAGCCTCATGGAGTGTGATGGATTGGTGGTACCCAGATCACGTGCCTGACCCTGACTGTAGAGGATCCTGGGAATTGTCGTTTTGAAGCTTTGGGGCCCTATCATGGAGGAAGGCAAGCGGGAACTGGACAGTCAGCACTAGGGATGTGCTACAGCAAAGCCCCTGTCCCTGGGGGGAGGCTGGATGCCTTTTTCTCCACCGGTCTTGTCTGCATTTAGCCCTGCTTCACTCTCCCATGCCCTGAAGCAGGCCTTGCTTGGCTACTGATGAACTCCCTCCCGTGGTTGGCTAGGAGACACCAAAAGTCATTGATTTGGAAAACACAGTAGAACCACGGGCCAAATCTCACCCACAAGAGAGAAATAAGAATAACTCCCAGGACACCTCAGAGGAATTTCTGCGAGCATGCTCTTCCCTTATTTTCTGCAACATTTGGAGCCTTCCTGCCTTAGAAGCCATATTTGACAATTGCAGCTGATTTTTGCTAATACAATAAGATGCATAAATTAACATTACATAAACATAAACATTAACATGTTTCTTAGGGAGCAGACTGTATTTGTGTGGGAGTGCCTCCAGAAGCCTTTTGGGGTAGAAGCTGAATTGGGCTGGGAAAGCTGCTCTTCAAAAGAAGAGGAGGAGAATCTATTTGCATCTGAGGGGGAGCTGGCTTAAGGGATAAGGAAGCATGGAGAGAACCAATCAGATGGAACAGACCAGAAGCTGCATGACGTAAAGTCATCAGGAACTTTCTGAAACTCATGAAGTCACTGGGGAGAATGAAAGGCTTGTGGACTTCAGGGTTCTGATTCCGAAGAAATGAAAGCATCTGGATTTAAAAAAAAAAAAAGATTTTATTTATGAGAGGGAGGGAGAGTGGGAGAAGCTTACTTCCCACTGAGCAGGGAGCCCGACATGGGGTTCGATCCCAGGATCCTGGGGTCATGATTTGAGCCGAAGGCAGGCAGTTAACACCCACTGAGCCACGCAGGCGTCCCGCCTCTCAATTTTTAACAACCTTTCTTCGTTATCATGATGCAGTTGGTTTGGGCAAGGAGGTCCTATAAACAATATTGACAGTTTCAGAAACCCTGTTGGGCTGACATGCTCCTAAGATCACCGCAAGTCATATTTACTTCCCCCCAAACAGTTTTTCAAGAAACACTCTCCTCTCACATGTTGTTCAGACCTTCCCAACCTTCCTCCCTACGGTAACATGTTATAGAGAATGGAAGGCTCTTCAGAAATAGATATTTCCACAAAACAGGTGTTTCCCCAGCAAGATATAAGAATCTTCTTGGCTACAAGTAATAGGTTTGCAAATGAAATATGGTTTAAGTAATGAGAAAATCTAATGAAGTCTGGTAGCAGGGTTGGTTAATTCAACATTTTAGACAGGTCATTAAAAACTGAAACTCTTCCTATCCTTCTTTACCATCAGAATACTGCTTTTTAATCTTCAGTTTGTCTCTTCATTGATTACAAAATGGCTGCCCCAGTTCCAGCCATCAGACCCTTATCCTACTATGTCTGAGGCGGGGCGTAAAGGGGAGTTCCTCATCACATATCCTTTTCAATCAGGGAGTATCTCCTTTCCCAGAAGCTATGCAGAAACCTCCTCCTCAAGTTGCCCAGGGTGATATGGCCATGACCCAGCCACAAGGGAGCCTGGGAAAGTGAGTATCTGCCAGTCTTAGTCTTTTCAGGCAGATAGGCTTTGACAGGAAGAAAGAAGTGGGAAAGAGGTGTTGGAGAAGCACCCAACAAAATCCACCACCGTGATTTCTTTGAGTAGCGATGAAGAGTTTCCAGGTGTTTTTGACAGCTGTGTTTCTTTCTTCTCCTGAACAAAGATGCCAAACCCCTCAACCTTTAGGGTAGACTCAGCATGGAGTAGAGAAAAGAGATCACCCCAGATATGAGTGAATTTGTGCTCCATTGCTAACGGCTGTAAGGTCTCTGACAGGTCCCACCCTCTCCTTTTCTAATTTGAAGGCTTTCCAACTCTAATTCTATCCTGGGCTGAGAAATCAAACAACCAAGTTTTATTAGGAACCTGTGTGGAATAGGAGTCAATAAGCTCCTAATGAGGGACCAGGATGTTTCCAGTGTTAGTACAACGTCTAGAGTGGCTCAGAGGCTCCAAGACTTTTTTTTTTTGAGGAAGGAAGTGACCAATTTATTTCTTATTTATTTAAAATCTTCTGATTTGAAAAAAAAATCAAGCTTACAGTAAAGTGACAAAAACAGTAGCATGAATTCCCCTATGGACAAGTCATTGAGGTTCAATGATTCTTACCTTCTTATCCCATTTTCTCTTCCCTGTGTGTGTGCGTGTGCATGTGAATGTGTGCGCACATACACACGATATCACTCCTTGTCTGCTACTATTATTGGTGGTATTATTGCTAGGGTAGAACCAGATGTGATGATATTTTAATCCTAAATACTTCTGGATGTCCCTCTTAGGAACACAGCCATTCTCCTATGTGATCAAGTCCAGGAAATTTGGCATTGGTATGATACAGAGATTCTGAAATCGGACCCTCACACAACTATTTCCATTCGGGCCTCGTGCAAATAGTGCCCATTGCCCCCAGTCTTATGCTTTATAACATTCGTCTTTTGATCTGGGATTCAAACCGAGGTCCTGCATCAAGTGGAATCGGAGACCTTTTCAAGTCACTGTGGAGCTGGGGTCTGGGCTCTGAGAGCTGAGGAGGCTGGATAACGTGTGTCTCTTTGGGTTGCCGGCTCCAGAGGACTTGAAACTTTTCTGAAACTTCACTCGCTTCTTTCTCTCACTTGATCCTCACAACAGCCCTGGGAGGTAAGTAGGGCACAGGTTAGCATTTCCATTTTATGGATGAGGAAACAGAGCTTCAGAGGGTCACACGGTGGGTTCAGGCCAGGAGATCTGTGGTCTGACCCCGGCTTTGCGCTAAATCCACAGACCTTTCCTCCACTCCCCAGGCGATTAATGGGCAGATGAGAGTTTAACCAGCCTCACCCTTGTGGGAGTTGGCCGTGCGGCGGGTAACACTGCCTGTGCCCCAGTTGGCGGTCGTCCCCATGGTGCCAGGGACAGGGCAAGCAGAGGTCTAGGAGAATGCCAGCATGGGCAGGAGATAGGCAAGTGGAGAGAGCCCTCTCCCCTCCCCTGGTCCTGGCTGCAACGTTCCTCTGTGACATCTGAGTGCCGCCGTGGGACAATCACTGGCTTAGGGACCAATTTCCCCAGCTCCTGCAGGAGAAGCTGGGCGATGGGGGGGGGCAATGACTTTAGTGGTCCCATCCTAGGGCATGAATACAGAAGACTGTGGCTGCCCTGTCCCTAGCCCCATTTGGCCCTTACCCCATTAGGGCACACCCTTTGCACTTCCAGATGCCAGCCTCCTCTGCATCTCTTGGTCCAAGGGCTTCTGCTGCACCCCCACACACGGCAAGAGAGACGTGGTGCCAAGCTCCCGCCCCTGCTTGCTTTCCCTGGACGCAAGCCTCACCCCGTGCATTTGTCGATAAATACCCCAGCTCCCTCACCTCTCGGATGGGCAAACTGAGTGTGGTCCTCGAACTCGTGCCAGTCTGGGAGCTGTTCATTGCTGGTTTGTGATAAGTATGGGAATCGGGAGTAAGCATTTAGGAATTTCTATAGGAATTTTGTAAGTAGTTATAGGTCTCTTGCCCCTAATGATGAAAAAAAAAGTGGGCTTGTATTTTGCACGTTTTTGTTTTTTAAAATTTTTTCTAGTAATTCATTTTTATTGTCTACTGAGATGAGCAGGGATAAAACAGTATAGATCCATGATAGTTTGGAAATTAAAAAAATGAAACAAAACAAAAAACCATGGACCAAATCCTTCACTGTTGATAGTCTGTGGAGAATTGTCTCCTTTCCCCAGCATGGGGCAGTGGGGTCAAGTCATGTTTCTCCCCACCACTCCTAGTGCATGCTCCGTGGGCCGGTCTGTCCTTTCCTATTGGGATTCCCCACCTCCCCATAGTGCTTCCCCAGTTAGTCCCCCATACAACGGATTTACACGCAAATTCTTGTCTTGGGCTCTGCTTCTGGGGGGAACCCAGCCTAAGACAATGATTTCTAGCCCTTTCTAATTATCCTGCTACATCCTGTGATTTTCAAGTAGTTGTACTTTTGAAATGAAATGCCTTGAAGTTTCTACATGGAAATACCTTTTTGAAATATCTCAAGACTTAAAGAGCATTTAGAGTCCTTCAGGAGGCATTTTCTCCTCTCCCCCTTTTAAAATAATCAGAAAAATATGTTCTCTTGCATTGTAAGAAGCCCGGTAGGTCCTCAGGGCTGGGTAATTCGGTGGCTCAGCAATTCCATCAGGGACCCTGGTTTTCCATCAAGAGGCATTTTGTATCCCTTCTGTGTCTTCATCCGTCTGAGAAAATGATCCCGAGTGAGATTTGCTGGACTGTGGTCATCTCTCTCGATCCACACCTTGCCTTCCTGAAAGCCACTAGCTGCCCGCTGCCCTCCCTCCCATCGGCCTGGGGACCCCCACCAATGTCTCAAGCATCACATACCCTTTGCATTTATTTCTTCAGCTCCAGAGGTCTCGGACCTGGGAGAGGGGGGCTCTGAAGCTGGACTGTATTCATTCCCCAAGTCTTCTAAATACAGGGGATTTCAAAGGAGCTGATCACAAATCAAAGTAAAGAGCCACAGTCTTGGCTTTGTTCCCTGTCTGCTGTTTGTATATTTTATATTATCATGGGCCGGGGGCGCCCACAGCGGGGCCTGCTGGTTATAACTACAATCAATCAATCCCAACCTATTTTCAGGACCTGCCAGCCATCAGGACAACTTCCAGAACAATTAGAGTCCTCTTTTTATTATTTAAAGGTGGGCGAAAGGATGCAAAAATACTTAATGAGAGGGTCGGGCTGGCCAAGGGACAGACTGGCTAAGGCCCGAGTGTCTCCATCTCCGAGGCCCAGTGGGCAGACTGGGCACGCAGGCAACCACTTTGTCCTTGTCGTTGGGGTAGGGTGGCTCTGGGTGAGCCCCACAGCTCTGATCTAACATGGAAGAGGTGCCTAAGGGGTCAACGAGACATTTAGTACGGGTGTCCCCGCCACCTTCTCAGTCCAGACTTCTGTCCCTAGCCAGGACACAGTGGCCAGCATCCCCAAATATCACAAGTGGCAGCCTGTGGTGATGCCTGTGGCTCTCCAGGGCACATCTAGAGCCAGCAAAGGCCCACATGGTCCCCTTTGGACTAGAGGTATTCAAGAAAACACAGGATGGCCAGGTACATTTGAATTTCAGGTAAACAATACTTTTAGTGTAAGTATATCCTAAATATTGCATGGGGATATACTTATGCTAAAAAAGAAGATGGATTGTTTATTTGAAATTCGAATGTTAGCTGGTCATCCTTTATTTATACTTGCTGGATCTGGCAGTTCTACCTCGGGTCCCTGTTACTGTTGCTGCACGTCCCTCCCAGTGGCTCCAGTGGACTTGTTCCCAGAGGACAATGCCTGGGATTCTTCCCTGCAGGCCTGGTCTCGGCTGCTGGAGCTGCTCTGCCTGCACATGTGGAGAGCGGAGGTGCCTAGGGGTTCCCTTTGCTTGCCCTGCCCCAGGGTGGTCCAGAGCCCACAGCCGATGATTGCTGGGACCAGGGGTAGGAAGGCCCAGTCTCCTGCCTTGGGTCCGGAAGGGTCAGGTGGAAGCTCCCCTTTGCCGAGCTGGGCCCGATGCTGCACACGCACTGGGCTTCACGCCCTGGCCTGGCCTGCTTCCCTCGAGCCCCGGCCAGTTTTTGCTGGGAACTCTTCCTTTGAGAATAGCTCGCACTGGAATCCTTGGCTCCAGGTCTGTTCCTGGGGAAACTCTGCCCAAGACAGCTAAGTTGTGGTGGGGTGCGGTGGTCCTTAGTGGGGGGGATGGAGGCTTACAGTGAGCTGCGAAGACGGGAGGTGGAGGCAGCGGGGAAGCTTCCAGAGAGAAAGGCCCGGACCCCGCGTAGCTCCTGAGGTAGAGGGAGGCATCGGAATGAGGCAGGCTGACTCCTTCCCAGTCTGGCTGGGGATGGAGGGTTGCCAGCCACTTGGCCCCCAGAGAGGGGCCTGGGCTCCTATGTCCTTCCAGGGAGCCCAGCACTGCCAGTGGCCCTCCAAAGCCCAAACTCGTGTCTGAGGGCCGCTCAAGCCAGACATGAGGCCCTCGCTCTCAGTCAGGCCACTGGTTAGACTTGCAAGCGTTCAGCGTAGCCCGGGGTAGGTTGAGTGACTGCACAGAGTTGCTCTGTGCTCTCCCTCCTGTGCACCATGCTTCCGGAAGCCCCCCTGCTCAGATCTGCAAAGGCCCCGTGGCATAGGATATTTAACAAGACTTTAGGTTCTTCAGCGCTGATGTGGGGACGCCAGACGCCATGGCAGTAGCATTGGCGGGAGATGGGGGGGAGCACGCGGTGGCAGGGGACCCAGGGCCAGGCCGCCCCCATTCCCTTCAAAAAGGAAAGCTTATTCTCAACCTCGGCTGCACATTTAAAATAACATGGAGAAATTTCTAAAAATCCCAATGCTTGGATCTCACCCCCAGGGACTCTGTTTTAATTGGCCTAGGTAGGGCCTGGGCATCGGGAATTTTGAAAGCTTCCCAGAGATTCTAGTATATAGCCAGAGCTGAGAGCCACTGTATGCAAAAGATCTATGCTGGATGGAATGCTTCAGGGCACCCTGGGAGAAATGGGATGGCAGTGTTTGTGGTGGTCACAGGTTGCTGGGCCCCCCTCCCCCTGCCCCACTCCCCAGAGTTGCTGACTCAGTAGGTCCAGGGCTAGGCCTAAGAATCCTCATTTCTCAAAAATTCCCAGGTAATGCAGATGCTGCTGGTCTGGGGAGAACAGGTGCAGAACCACTGAGTTCTTGTGAACCGTATCTGGGGCTGTCCTTTCACTCATTCGTTCCCCATTGGTTTAACCTTCAATGGTGTCCCAAGGGACTGTGTATTCATTAGTTTTGCGTGTGATGACACTCTGTAACGAACCATCCCCCACATCTCCATGACTTCACAGTTGCAAATATGTGTCTCATACTTGCAGACCTGGAGGTTGGCTCTGCGCTTAAATGTGGGCAAGACTGGGGGCGCCTGGGTGGGTCAGTGGGTTAAAGCCTCTGCCTTCAGCTCAGGTCATGATCCCAGGGTCCTGGGATCGAGCCCCGCATCGGGCTCTCTGCTCAGCAGGGAGCCTGCTTCCTCCTCTCTCCTCTCTCTCTGCCTGCCTCTCTGCCTACTTGTGATCTCTGTCTGTCGAATAGATAAATAAAATCTTAAAAAAAAAAAAGGTGGGCAAGATTGGAGCCTAGGCTTCAGTCTGGGTTTGCAAATGCTCCACAAGAGGCCGTGACTATCTGGGACATGCTCTTTTCATAAAGGAGGACAGAAGCTTCAAGTAGGCTGGCAGAAGCTTAAAGCTTTAGTTTGTCATTGACACGCCGTCGCTGTCACCCACATTTCCTCGGCCAAAGCAATCTACATGGCCAAGCTCCAAGTCAGAGAGGATGGGGAGATATACTCTGTCCACAGCAGTCGGTGTCAGAGACAAGGAGTAAAGAACGAATTAGGGACAAGTAATATTATCTATCTAAACCTGTTAGGTGTCAGGCCCCGACGTGAAATTCTGGAGAGACCCAGGAAGATAAAGCAGGGTCTCGGCCTCTGAGAAGCACAGACTGGCCAGAGCGACCAACAAAGATACAAGAGGGTGCTATCCATGAGACACAAGACGGATAAAGAGCAGGGGCCCAGAGGTGGGACTGCATCTCGGCACTGGGATGTCTGTCCTCCCACACTGTGCGTCCAGGGTCCTGGAACCTTGCCCGGGCTGCAGTTGTGGGAGCCAGGACTGTGTGTGGGAGTAGCCCAGCCCGCCCACAGCCGCAGGGCATGGAGTAAAAGGAATTGGGTCTGTGCCTGGGCTGGAGCAAGTTTGTTCCAGAAAGTCCAAGGTACCTAGTGCAGAGCAGAACTACTGAGGGGAGCTGGCTTTTTTTCAAAGGGCTGGAAGGGAAACAAGAAATATAAGTGAGCCATTGAGAAAGGAAAGCTGAGGGCAATTGGTGGAGGCCACAAGTTGGAGGGTAAGGATTGGGGGACGGGGTGCTTTTTGGGGCTGGGGACAAGGAAAGCACTATGAAAGTCGTCGCATTGGAGGATGCACGGAGGGAAGTGGGTCTGGGCAGAGAGGGCATTCCAAATGGGGTATAGCTGCTGAGTAGGAGTTTGTTGGCAGATGGAGATTAGATGGTGGAGTGTTAAGGGTTCGGGTGATCATTCTAGGGGCACACAGACCCCCCCTTTTCCATAAAGTTCCCGCACTTGTTCTCTCTGACCCAGCCACCCTTCAAGCCAGCATTTTCTCGATGTTCCAGACTGCCCTGCGGCCCACAGCGATCTCTGTACTTCACAGGTCGCCGACATCTTATTGCCACTGAGGTCTAAGGAGCTTTTTTTTCTCTTCAAGTAATTACCACTGAAATTATGTGGTTTGATCTTCGAGTGATTATAAAACTCTGAGACTCCTGGCTAGCATAACTTAGTTTCCCGAGGACCGGGGCCCAGAACCCCAGTGCTGGGTTCAAACCCAGGACCCATCAGAACATCAGAACTCCTGTTCTTCAGCTGCCCTCGCTGAGTGGGTTGGGGGAGCCATGCCTCCCAGGGAGGCCTTGCTTTGCTCCCAGAGACTGGGTCAAGTTCTGGTGGGCTTCTATTTTTAGAGGAGTCCAGGAAATCCCCCGGGGTGGCATAATGAAACACAGCAAGTTCTGAAAGTCTTCTTTTCAGGGATCTAGAAGCTTCTGGGGAGTCAGCCATGACCATTCCTAAGCTTCTGAGTTTGATGAGCTGATGAAGCCAGCAGGACCTCAAGAAGGAAAAGCTTGCTCGAGGAGCAAAGGGTTAAGTTGGGAGAAGGGGCTCAGTGAGGTGAGCCAGGGCAGCGGAAGTGGCTGTGGTCTTGGAAGCCCAGGGAAGGGGGAACGCACTGAACAACATTTTCGGCACGGATTTCAGTCAGCTCCCCGCAGGGACGGAGCAGGTGATGTAAGGGAACGAGCAGACTGGCTTTCTCTCTCTCTCTCTCTCTCCCTTTCTTTTCCTTTTCCCCGTAATGGTGTTTTAGGCTCTGTCGTGTTAGGCGCAGAAACACTTTGCATAGTAATCACATAAGGAGAATCTCCACTCCCACCAAGATATATGTTCACTCCCACTTCGCTTTAAAAGACACAGCCCTTTCCTTCCTGGACTTTCGAGGGAGACGCGGGTGTAAGGAATATTTCACTTTCCTTTTAATGACACCACACCAGACCCGCAAAATGAAAAGAAATGATTTATGGCAACGGGTACCTGGCCTCGATGTCAGGGAGCAGTCGGGGGTGCCGGGGTTGCTGGAAAGCTGGATACACGTGTCCAGACTTTTCACGGGCCTTTGGCTTGTCTGCTTCAGCTTCTGGGGCCAGATTTCCTAATGCAGCCAAAGAAGTGGGGAAAAAATATTTTAATATAAAAGCTTTCCAGTTTTGGAACATTGGCGGCTAATTCACATTTTGTACAATGCTGCTGAGGCCAGCGGTGGAGTGGGGACCCCTGAGTTGTACTTTCTCCTCCACATTTCCACTGGGGATCATGTCCCTCGGGGTGGGATGGTCAACTTTCCCCAAGACAGACCCCTTCGAAATGCACAGACCTGGTCCAGGAGGCCGTGTGTGTCACAGGACCACGTTCCTTCTGCGTGCTCCTGGGGAAGGATCCCTCCTTATCCCCTGCAGCTCCCGGTGGCAGACAGCCCTCCTTGGCATTCCTTGGCTTGTGGGAGCACCGCCCATCCCCCATGTCTGTCTCCACCGCAAGTGCCCACCTTCCCTGCCAGGGTCTGTGTCTCTCCATATCTCCCTCTCCTTATGACAGCAGGTACTGTGTTAAGGACCCACCCAGATCCAGTAGGACACCCTCTTAAGTTGAGTACATCTGCAAAGACCCTGTTTCCAAATGAGGTCATGTCCTGAGGTTCTGGGTGGATATGAGTTTTTTAAGCGGGGGGAACTATTCAACCCAGGACATGGGCCAAGTGAAATCCCTGCCTCAGAATTTCATCAGGTGAACGTCCCAGATGTCCAGGCCACAGTCTCATCAGGCTGCACTGAGGCCCACCTCCGAGTCACTGCTGGCCCGGAGGGGCTGGTGGGAGCCCAGAGCAGCCCAGTTGGTTGCCAGAGGGCTGCGGTAGAGGGCGGGCCTGGCTCCCCCCAGCAAGGATCATGTGGAAGCAGGACATACAGTCCCCAGGGCCCCCGAGCTCCGGCAGCCCGGGTCTGACTCCAGGCCGCTTCTGGCATGGACATCTGTCCTGACAAGTTGAAAGACAGCTGCCACACAGGAAGGGCTCCCGCAGCCTCCAGTGGCTCGAGAATGAATCTCCGGCATGGGAAGAGGGAGCACGTAGACAATTTGCATGATGAATCTCAGACCCTTCCGAGGGGCTCCGCAGAGGCCCGGAGAACCTGTGTTTCAGATGTCGGGGTGGATACACCCCAGCCTTCCACGTTTCCATCATTCAGAGAGAGCTTTTCAGCCCTGGGGATCTTGCATCGGCCCTCACAGTGACTTTGTGGCCTTCCCCTGCCTGTGTGCCCTGGTGCTGGCTCTCGCGGGAGGGTCTCTGGTCTCGCTGGGCAGAAGGCACTGCGTGCACGTAGGAGGGGTAGCAGAGAGCCCAGGGAGCAACTGCAGCAACTTTGGGAGCATGTGGACCACCCCCTCCCCCACCCCGGGACAGACATTAGCTGCCGCCAAATGGAACCTTCTTTATACGTTTGAGCCTGCTCTCCATCGCTGCTCCTTGGGGGGACCCGTGTTTGCAAAAATCGCAGACACAGGGCACTTGCTGCCCCCAAGGCAGCCCAATTCATTTTAGACAACTCTAATCTTTATCAAATTCGTCCCGATGCTGAGTCAGAATCCTTCTCCCCTGCACTTCACCCCTTAATCCTGGTTTGTCCACTGGGGCCCAGCGCACAAGTATAATTCATCAAATCATCAGCTATCAGAGCTGGAGGCCATCAAGGCCAACCCCTCGTCTTCAATTCCCTCTCCTGCTCCCGATGCCACTTCCCGATGCACCAGCCATGGCCCAAGTGTCTGCCACCGTGTTTGTCTCCTTCTTGCAGGTTTGAATAGCATTTGATTCTTATTGCCTCTCCAGACTCGGGTGCCCTTTTGAAAAGATCAGGTTGGCCTTCTCATCCCAGGGAAGGAAAGGAGGGTGGCAAAGGTGTTCTGTACCGGCCTGCCAAGTGCAGTCCTCGTGGCCACACTTGCGAGCCCAGGACTGGAGCGGGCAGGAGATGGGTTCACCCAGAGATGGGAGGCAGGGGGTGAGCATGTGGGGGTGGGATGGCCGAAGGCAGGCCCGGCTCCCTGCGCGCCCCAGACCTACACGTGACCCTTGGCTGCAAACAGCTGCCCTTCTTCCTGCTCGCACCCCCCCAACCCGATATAAAAGCACACCCATCACAGTATTTATAGAACTAGTAAATAAAGAATAAAATCGCAAGTTAAAGTAGGTTTTGATTGCCTACGTGTTGGTAAAACCCAGCTGGAATAATTTGATTCATGCATGGAAAAAATGCCTCCGAAGCAGGGCCTTTTTTTAGTGAGCCGAAACTGAATCCCTCCTGCCACAGATAGAAATCTCTGTTCCTATAGTTTGGCTCCGAGACTAAGAATTAAAATCTAAAACGAGATTCTAAGAGAACTAATTATTGGCTCCCTCGAAATACACCAACTAGCCTTTCCCCAATCTTGCAGACGAAGCTGCTGAATGAAGCAAGGGGCGAAGCTGTCCCCACCCCCCGAGGAAGGGAACAAAGACCGTGGCGTCTGTCGGGCCTCTGGATGCAGCCCCATGGCTCGGAGAGCAGCGTTTTTAGGCCAGATTAGTTGCCATGTGAATTCGATTTCTGTTCCCGGTATCAAGGGGCTGTAACTAATTTTATATTCTGTGAGTGGTTTTTGAGGAATGAAAAAATCTATCCTTCCCACCCTCAACCGCCCACTCCCTCAAATAAGGGTTTCCCCTTCCCACGACGCCAGACTGCTTTGCAGACAATGCCGCTCACTTGTTAACGGGAGACTCCGCTGCCGCTTTCCTGCCTGTGATGCCCCTTGCCAATCAGCCCCTCCCCCCCACATACACACATGCACATGTACATGATGCCTCAATATGGTGACCTTAAGAGTTAGCTGGAAAAATACTTTTGTTTTAGAGACTGCGTGGGCTGGGGCAAAGATGGAAAGGAGCTGGAACAATTAAAGGCTGTGCTTTGGGGGACCTGATCCCAGGAGGCAAGCTCCCAGAAGACATTCCTTCATTTCTCTTGACAGTTTTTCTTTTACTTTGATACACGGTCTACCAATTAGGCATCCAATTGGATTTCTGAGATTTGTTTTTATAAAACTGTGAACACTTTGGAGAGGATGAAGGCATTCCCAGTCACTCACAGTTTAGTTAGAATTAGTGAGAAATACCGTTGCTTTGCTCTGAACACCTTCGTGGGGTCAGCTACACTGAGACAGTGAGATTTGGGGCAAGAAGGAGGGGTGATTTTAGTGACAGTGTGCCTTGAGGGCGGGAAGAGGCTTGCAGAGACAGAGGACCTGAAAGTAGGGACAGTGGGAGGGAGAAGAGAGACAGAGAATGGAGAAGAGGATGCCCTGAAGGCAGATTTCCTCTCTGCTACCACATTGCTGAGACTCCTACTTTTGGCTTCCAAAGTTTTATCTGACGGACTTCCATAATTTATTTAAAGAGACGACCCCCATTTTAAATTGTTTTCATGGAGGGAACATTTGCTCCCAGTTCCGAACAACCAGCCTGAAAGTGAATTTTTTGGGGAGAGTGAGCAAGGACAGAGAGAGAGGGAGAGAGTATCTGAACCAGACTTCCTGCTGAGCGCAGAGCCTGTCGTGGGACTCCGTCTCATGAGCCTGACATCATGACCTGAGCCGCAATCAAAAGTTGGACGCTTAACCGGCTGAGCCACTTAGGCGCCCTGTGAATTTTTTTTTAGTCAGTAATTTAGGTTGTACAAATGACAAAACTGACATTCAGGAGGGCAAAAGGCATCACGTGTGTCATAGTGAAGAAGAACTCGTTCTTCTTGCTGTAGGGCACATCGTATCACAGATCAAGGGAGGGTTCTCTGTACCAAAAAAATCACCTGGACAAGCACACGGGGGTCACGGTCAATTGCTTCGTCACTGACCCCTCCTGGCCCTTCCCCACTCCCTGCTACCCTTTATTTTCAGTTCTCCCCTTACTTTTGGGGGGGGGGGGGGAGGAAAGGGCTTCTCTGAAGTGCCCAAATCCCTCTCGGCTGCCTGTAGATGTTCGTAGATGTGCATTCCCACCAGAGCGAACGTCTGCGGAAACCTAGTTATCCGTATTCCGATGACTGCCGTGGCTCCAGCGGTTGAAATGATGCATGACTTCTTGTCACAAGGACGCCGCTAGACCTGGCAGACTCCCGTGCCGGTGGTGGTTTCAGGACAGCAGACAGAAGCGTGGATGCAGGGGAAGGAAGACTTCGCCCCACCCGGCATAGCAGACCGAGGGTGCCCAGCGGGGGCAGTGATGGTTAAACACTTGTAGGCAAAATGGCACGTGTATATTTTGGGGGACAAGGGTGTTCATTGTTTCAACAGATTCTCAGAAGGATCCTGGTGCCACCACCCTCCCCCACTCCCCACCCCCAAAGACAGAAAAACCATTGGCACAGATAATGAGCTACTGTCACAGTAAATACTTTGTTATTAGAGAAGAGACTCAAAGGAGGAGGGTCGGTAATACAATGACTTTATCTGTCGGCACAGGTAAGACCAAGCCTTGGTACCAAATTCAGTGGCTGATCATCAAAGAACTTATTCTGTACTCATAATCTGAACTTGACACGGGCCGGCCTGGGAAGATACCCTCGACAATCCTGGACACGCCGGGACCGAGAGAGTCTTCATCTCAGCCCAAGTGTGCCTTGTCGCCACAGTGGCAGGAAACCAGGCTGCCCCCAAACTCGCTGATGGCCAGGCCTCCCCCGAGGAGTGCTCGGGTTTAATTGGCCCAGACAAGTCATACGGCCAAATCGGAGGTGGGGCAGGTCGGGGGGTGGGGTTGGGGACGTGTGGTGCAGCCACGTGCCCCCAAAGAGAACTGGAATATTTGTGAAAAGCCCTAATGACTCCCGCAGCGGTATAAAATTTTTTGAAAGAAAACCATAAAGTGTTCAGCTCATCCACTTTAAAAATTAAGAGCAAGGAACATAAAACTGTATTCAATAAATATAGTAGATAATAAAAAGAATTTCACTTCCGTGTTATAGCCAATTAAGATAGACAAAGTTAAGGGGGAAGAGATTACAAGAGAAGGAGGGAAGGAAAGTGGGAGAAGAGGCGGAAGTGGAAGAAAACGTGGAAGGGGGGCTTTTGTGGGGACGAAGGGGGGGTGTGAGGCCAAACATGTCAGCAAGGTCGGTCCTCTCTGCTGACCGAGCCCTACATCTCAGGTCCTTTGGCCCCGGCTTCTCGGAAGCCTGGCAGTCTTCCAGTTCTTTCCCAGCACCCCATCTTTCTGGGGGCCGCCCCCAGTGCCCACATGGAGCTCCGTTCGGGAAACGCCTTTGCATGTGCCTTTCACAGGGGCAATGGACAAGGAGTCATGGAAATGGATCTAAAAGCCAGGCATCGTTCCTGGTCTACTTCCCCACCCTCCACCCCCCCCCGCCCCCCCCCCCCCTCCCCCCCCCACCTCCAGCCACCAGGGTTCCTTTTGTGTATGTATCCCCCCTGCTGCAGAGACACCAAAGTCTGTCAAAACCAGCAAGGAAAACCTCCTTCCTTAATGCAGTAACTGGATTCAGGGCACGTGGTGAAACTATTGCATAAATATGCTAAGCACATCTTTTATAATAGAAAAGATTCGTTCGTTCTCTCTGTACGTTCGCATGTTTTAAAGGCATAAACTAGCCCCAAGGGCTGCGTCTTCCTCCACCCGCGCTCCTTGCCGGGCTCCCAGGGCTGATGTATCCTTCTGCCCTAGGAAAGTGCCGCTTCTGTGGCCACCTGCTGTTCCCACTCACAGCCCACGGCTCGGAAACAGGGAGGTCAACCAGGAGCTGTCTCTGGGCTCCCGGAGGAGGGATGTGTCTAACCGAGAGATGGGAGAAGTCAGGGGCAAGACAAGGGCTGAGGTGTCTTCTGATTTTCCAGATTCGTTTCGGTTTCTTCTTCGTTGCCATCACCCCAGGCTAAGGTGGTGGGAATAATGCCATTCAGGAGCCGTGAGCCCTGCATCAGTGAGCTGTTGCTGTTTAACAAACGTCCCCAAGATGTAGTGGTCTAAAACAGGGACCGTTTATTATTTCTCATGGGTCTGTGGCTTGGCCAGGAGAGTCTTCTTGTCTGGGCTGGGCTCTAGGTCTCCACGGGGCTCACTCATGCACCCAGCAAGCTGCTGTGATGACTGCCGGGTTCGTAGAGTTCCAAGAGCAACAAGAGGGCAAGTCCCAAAGCGCCAGTGTTTTTCAGACCTTTGCTCAGGTTGCTTCTATTACTGTCTCATTGGCTAAAGTGAGTCAGGTGGCCAATCTGGATTGAGGGGTAGGGAAATAGACTCTAATCCTTGCTGGGAGGAGCCGTGAAGTCCCATTGTAGGGACAGGGTTGTCAGGAGGGAAAGGCTTTGTGGTCATTTGTGCAATCTACCACTCCTGAATCCGGGCCTTTCCATTCCACTTCTCTGGTATAGTTTTCCCCGATGCCCTTCCTTTCTGCCCCACAATCCAGGGCAAATAAGCAGCGTGGGGTCAATGTGTACCACTCTGTGAGGGATTTGGGGTATCATCACGCACAGGCAAAGGGACCATCTTTGGTGTGTGGATGATAGCAGAAACAAATCCAAAATAACAGGGTTTAAATAAAATACAAGTTTTCTCAGGTTAAGCACAGAATCTAAGAGCCTCGATGAAATCATCAGAGACCAAGGCTGCTTCTAGCTCACAGATGCCTACCATCCTTGGACAACTTCCCTTGTCCTTATCGTCTAAGAAGGCTGCTATAGCTCCACTCATCACATCTGCAAGCAGCAATGGGGAGGAAAAGGAGAAGAACTGATCTTTCGCTTAAAAGAGAGGCCTTTCAGTAGTCTCACTCACTCCTGCTGACATCTCATTGGTCCGAAATGAGCCATTCTTCCAGGTACAGGACACATCTACCTGCTAGGGTGACTGAGGAAGAGTTGGGCACGTTGATACTCTAATACATTTTCTGATTAAGGAGGAGGAGCAGAAAGGATATTGCGATCTTTGCCAAAGGAGGTCTTTCACAAACATGGTATGTGACTATGAAATCACGAGACGTACTTGCATACATCTCATTTGCTCATTTACCACTCCCGGGGTGGAGTCATGTCCTGTCATGAGTTCAGCTCAGGTAAAGGCACACATTCCCCCCCTTGTGGCTTGTCATTTCTTGTGGCCCAGCAGCCGCTTGGGTAATGCTCTGAGAAGGCCAAGGACTGGCTCCCCTACTTCATCCCAGGGGTGAGGTTCATTTTCACTTTTTCCTAATTTTAACTCGGATATGACACTCACATAGTCAAGTTCACAGATCGACAGCACACGGCTCGAGGACCTTTTAACGTACGTCTGCATCCATGTAACCATCACCCAGATGAAGTTACAGAACACTTTCAGGCCCCCTACCCCCACCGCAGAAGGCTCCCCAACCTGGATTCCATTGACACCCACTCCCAGAGGTAACTGTGAGTCTTGCTTCTGCTACCATTGTGTGCAGGCTGCCCAGATTTTTCTGAATGGCACCTATGCCGTGTTCCCTGCCTGGTATTTTGGGGTAATACTCCCCTCTCCCTGTCTACTATAGTCAGGCATGAGGAGAGCCAGGAGGCAAGGCTGTAGCATCGGGGTAGGGCGGAGCTGTGACCAGACTGAACTTTCTGGCTGAGCTTTGCCAGAACTCAGCTGCACCCAATCACCAGCACTGTCCCGACCTCCCGATGCCAGGTTATAAAATAGCATGAAACAGGTCTGCCCAACGAACTGGCCCACCTCTTCTCTTCTGCAGCCTCTAAACAGAGGCTCTCTGGTTCTGGTCTCCCTGGGTCTCAAGGCTTCCTCGTGCTCCCAAAGGAACACGGCGTCCCTGGGCAAGCACCTATCCCCTCCTTAACCCACCATCCTGCCTCGTCATGTTCTCCCTGCTGGCACAACATCCAAGGAGCCCAATGACTTATACAAGTTGACACATTCTTTGTGACCACCATGACTGATGTGTGCAAGGGACATGGAGACCCACTTTGGTTCAATCAAACTCATGCTCCAAACTGAGGTCTTCAGTCCAGTGACATCGGTCCCATCTGGGAACGTGGTAGAAACGCAGATGCCAGGCTCCCATCCCAGACCCACTGAACCTTGTCACCGGATCCCTAGAGGATTCACGTGTCCATAATGTTTAGGCTGTGACACCAAGAGGCACTCTAAGGGGGCAGTGGGCCCTTGATCGGGAAGCAGGGGCCCCTAGAAGGACCCGGAGCTAGGTGACCCCTTCTGAGTGCTCTGTGCTGGGGAGCAGACGGACAGAAGGCCCCCACTGCTGTATTGTCCCTGGAGGGCTTCCTTACCCTGCCTTCGTGACCCCATCACCCCGCCCCCCAATTTCAGAAACTGTCTTTTCCTTACCACCAACCACGATCCCTTCTCTGCAGCAGAAACGCCAAGATTTTCTGTTAAGTTTCGCACAGATGCATTTGGCATCAAAACCTGGTTTGAACTGATGTGAGGCTTTTTATAGTCATTATTTATCGCACTTTGTATGTCTCTTCATATGTGTCGGCACAGCAATATTAACGTGCGTGATTGCCCGCCAGGGGACGTTGCTGAAGACCTGGTTTCGCGGGTCTTCCCTTCCTGATCCACTAAAACTTCTCAGTTCAGAACTCGTCTGACCCTGAAGGGTCTAGGAAGAGGTTAGGGACCTTTATCTCCTTTTCCCCTCATGGATGATGCTTTCCATTTAAAAAAAAAATTCCCCCTTCCTGGTAAATAATGATAATAATAATTGTTATTATTAAGTACAAAGGTGAAACTTGTGTGGAAAAATTCAGGCTATGGAAATAGAGGACCCCATCTCTGCTCTTCGTCCTGGGTTGGTGTCTGCATTATTTCCTTTTTCTTTTCTTTTCTACACTTGCAGAGGTGTACCCTGAAATGCATGTGAGCACATGCATTTTATGTATTTGTTTATTTGTTAAAGATTTTATTTATTTGCTTGAGAGAGCAAGAGTGCGAGAGAGCACAGAGGGAGAGGGAGAAGCAGATACCCCCCCTCTCCCCACCAACCTCCCGCTGAGCAGGGAGCCCGACATGGGTCTCGATCCCAGGACCCTGGGATCACGACCTGACCTGAAGGTGGATGCTTCACCGACTGAGCCACCCAGGCGCCCTCACATTTTAATACTAAAAGTGCAATCACATTTTGCCCGGCCCCCTGCACCTCCACCCACCCCACTTCAACAGCATATGGGGGGAGAAACCACACAGCAGCACTTGACCTCTTGGCAGGGGGGCCCTGCTGTGCCCCTGGGACCTTCCCACGTGCAGTTGCGCCTTCTAATTGCCAGGGTCCACGTCCTTGGGCTCGAGGGCTGTCTCCAATGCCAAAGGCAGGGAAGGCTGGAAGCACCAGGGAATTAAGAGCTCAGCAAGCAGTCCTCAACCAAGAGATCTCAGGAGCTGGTCTACAGTCCTGCTGGCTCCCTTGCTCTTGGGCAATAGCTCTTGGAGGTGTTTCTTAGAGTCCCTCTGCAGGAATGAGTCCCAGTTGTCCATAGGGGTAACCAGCTTGACATTGACGGCACTCCTCCTTCTTTTTTTTTTTTTTAACACCCCAACATTTATTTATTTTAAAGAGAGAGAGTGAGAGCACGCATGTGCTTGCTCACAAGTGTGGGGAGGGGCAGAGGGAGAGGGAAAGACAGAGACAGAGAGAATCTCGAGCAGACTACTGGCTGAGCGTGGAGCCCGATGCAGGGCTCGGATCTCACGACCCTGAGATCATGACCTGAGCTGAAATCAAGAGTTGGATGTTTAACTGACTGCCCAAGCGCTCCTTGAGGGCCCAACTATTGCTTGCCTTCCCTACCCTAACTCCTGCCCTACTTTTCTCTACCTCCCACCCATGCCTCTCCCGGGTTCCCGCCACCTCCTGAATAAATAATGTGCCTTCTAATGCTTGTCTCAGCGTCAGTTTCTTCAGGAACCCAAACTATGACAATCGCAAAATACCTTTTGCTCTTTATTAATTATGGATATGCCTTAATTTCCGTAACCATTTCCCTAATACGGTCCTATTACTGGATAATTACGGGACTGCTAATCTTCCAATGGGACCCGTGAGGCTGTGGTAAATCTCCCTGTGCATATATTTTTGGGCACAAGCTTGAGTGTTTCTGAAAGAAAGGCCCGTAGAGATAGAGTTTCTGGGTCAAAAGGTAAGGACATTTAAGATTTTGATAGATATGCAGGCATTTCCCTTAAAACATTTTGAATGTTGCATCGTTTTCTCTGCCTGGTGTTGGGAAAAGGCACGGTGGGGGTGGGGGTGGGCATTCGGCCACCCTAGCCTTCTGCCCAAGCCATTCATTTTCGTCTCCATCATGGCTGTCTGTCTTCCCTTTCCAGTTCTTGTTCTAGAGGACTCCCTGTCTCTACCCCTGGGCTAAAATAGCTTGATATCTGTCTTTCTGCAAACACTTTGAATAGGTCTTATCCTTGTCAAGGATGGGGGTAAGAGGAAGAGCCGATCTGAGAGGTGGTGAAGAATGGCTTCCCGAGGCTGTTGCTTAAGCACCTAGAACTAGCCAGACCTGAAGCCTCGGTATTTGCCTTTGTTTGTGTCTGTAGAAGCAGATCCTGAGATGAGGATTTGATTGAAAGTAGCTTCTTTGTAAAGTGATCCCAGGGAGTGCGCGTAGGAGAACAGGGAAACACTTGTCTCTAGTGTCTTGTCTTTGGTGCTAACTGCCCTATAGGAATCATTTGGTTTTTCACCTGTACTTCTTCTGTCCCCAAGCAGCCTGAGGGCCTAACTCCCTGGGTGCCTACGACATGCTAAGCCACAGCTCCCCTAGGAGGTCAGTCCTTGGAGGGTCTTTGATCCATAAGGTTCAGAAAGAGTAAGAAACTTGCCCGAGGTCACACAGCTAAGACAGGACGCGGCAAAAACATGGGCTCAGGTCTGGGTGAGCTGACGACCGGTGTTTCTTGCTGGTTTTCTTGCTCCAGGCCACCTGTCCTTTACCCAGCCCCTTCTCCCATTAGGTGCCCCTCTCTCAGATCCTCCCCCCAACCCCCACAAATAAGAACAGAAAACAGTTTCCCATCCTTGTTGGTTCCTTCCCAGAACTCTGGCTCACTGATACTAATCTCTCTGCGTTTCCCCCATAAAGAGTTCTTTGCCATGGCAGCTTCTCACCCCACACTGCGGATAAGTGAGCAGGCCCAGAGAGGCAGTGTGGGAACCCCGAGGCTACACAGCCGGCGGTGGGCAGACCAGGCCTTGGGAGCTCAGTTTGCCTGGAAACCTCGGTAGGGCTCCCTCAACACAGGGTGTTTGCAGAATGCCTGGTGGTTCGTCCTGCTGTCCAGATTCCCAGGGGCAGGGAGCCACGTGTGACCTCACTCAGGGGTGGAGTCGTGGGTCCTGTCTTTACCAGCCTTTGGCGAAAGGAATTCGAGTGTCTTCAGATGTGTCTGTGAAGGGGACTAACAGAACAGTTCCCAAAGGAGGGGGGAGCATGGGAAAGGCCCTACTTGGCCTTCCAGGGATCCTCAGCCCAGATGGCCAGAGCAACCCTTCCTCCAGGAGCCAGGCCTGTGCTGCTTCGAGCCGTGACTCTCACAGCGGCGTTGACACTTAAGGCCTACAAAGCCCTCGGAGGGCAGGCTCCGCTGGGGGCCCAGGGCCCGGGAAAATGCAGGTCCCGTTCAGCGGTCGCCCGGCAACGCCACACACAAACATTTACTGACAGGAAGAGGCGAGCGGCATTAAAGCCGCCTGACAGGGAGGTGATGGGGCAGCGGGGAGAGGCGGAGGTAGACAGTGTGTAATTGCCAAGCCGGAAGGCTGGCCCGTGGCCAGCGCACTGAGTTTAACCGTCTGTGTCACTGTCCTCCACGTTCAAGGAGAATGCTGCCTGTGGCCGTGTTTCCAGGCAGAGCGCCCCGTCGCGGCCTGACCCTGGGAGGACACACATGGGGCCGGCTTTTGGTGGGGGGGGTACCCACCCCACCTCCCCTCCCATCCCATCACAGCTCCTGGCGGCGGCGCCTGGGCCCAGCTGTGGAAGGAGAGGCCAGCTCCGGTTCTGGGGCGCCACTCCACTGGGCTGCCCCTGCCTTCCTCCGAACAGTTGGCAGGCCCCGGTTCCTGCCCCCCTCCTCCCTCTGCCCTTCTGAGGAGGGAACCGGGCTTGTGGAGGGTCTTCCGGTGACTGCAGCCCCTTTTCCCTGACGCTCTGCTCCGGCAGACCAGGCAGAGTTCAGCCTCAGCCGGGAGGCCCACACGGAGATGCTGTGGCTTCCAGGTGGGTTGGGCAATGCTAGAAACATCTCCCGCCCCCCCGTTGTTCTTCCTTCTCAGGCTCCCCTTTACTCAGTGAACCTCCCACTTAGCCCTGAATTAGTGACAAAGGCCCTTCAAACATGCCCACGGTGGCTGTGCGGCAGGGACCCAGGCAAGAGACAGGAGTGTGGGAGCGGGGACGAGCAGAAGCAAAGCCATTCCCCCCTCCAAAGGCAGCTGGCCCCTCGGCCTCTAGAAGGTCAACCCGACAGCAGGCTGTGGAATCTGATAGCACTCCTGTAGCTTCCAAGAAATAATTATTCCCAGGAAAGTGTTTTCAATTTTAGATAAACTGCTGTTTAAAACACAGAGAGGACAGAACGCGAACAGTGGCAACAGCGTGCGGCTTCCCCCAGCGGGCCCGTCATTAACCATTGCTCCCCGAGCTAAAGGCTGCGGCTCTATCCCCAATTAACAGCCACATTCCAGCAAGCTCCCTGTTTATCAAGGCATTAGCGTTGACATCTGGGGACGGGTGCCTGCCCAGGCCTGCCAGCGGGAGGATTGAGCTCCCGTCCGCCCGTGCTCCCACCATGGCCCCGGCCCTCGCTCCAATGAAGGGTGGGCCCCTTGCTAGGTTGGCTTCTTCTCACTCCTGGCCCAGCACCGTGTCATTCTCCCATCAGCCGGGTGCGAGCCAAGTGGCCCTGTCCCCGCGGGGACACATGTGCCTCTGTATGACCGTGTGTGTGTGCCCACATGCCCGTGTTTAAGAACCTGGTTTCCGGAGAAGACATTGTTTGGGGACAATTCTCTAAGGAATATTCTTTGGGAGCAGAAATGCTTTCTCTACCTTCTCAAGCCCGTGTGTGTGTGTGTGTGTGTGTGTGTGTGCATGTCGTATGGGTGTGTGTACAGTACGTGAGTGTATTTCTCCCCTTCATTACGCGCCTCCCTTTTCTTCCTTTCCCTCATCAGCACTAAAGCATTGATGAAACACCGCCCTGCCTCCTTCTCCGGGCTTGTATGGAGTCTGTTGACCCCAGATGGACTAGTCACAGTGACATGAGCCATGGTCCCCCCATGCTTGTGAGAGCAGGAAGCCTGGCAGCTGCCTCATTCCAGGGCCTGGGACCCCTGAGAAACAGGGATGGGCCCCTTCCCCTCTGGAGGAAAACCATGCCCTCCGCCCATACTGGGCTCTCGACCTCGGATCCCTCCCACACGCAGCTGCTGGATTAATCGTCTCCCACCTCTGCGCTTAGAACTGATTCCAGTGAGTCAAGGGTGGACGGCGTGGGTGTCAGGCCTTTGTTATCTGCAGCGTTGAACAAACATTGGTTACCATTTCCAGGAGCATAGGAGGGTGGGGTGAGGCGGTCGGGGCGCACCTCTCTAACGAAGCCTTCTGAGGGGAGATCTGAGCAGTCAGGATCCATTCTCCATCTTGTCCCCAGTCCCCGTGGTTCAAGTGAAGACAGCCATGCTCCCAGGGTCCCGGGGTGGGCCATGCCCATTCCTGCCAGGCAGCGGCAGCCCTGGGGAAAGCTGGAACCGTGGGGACAGGACGCCCGTTCTCAATCATGGTTGCTTGACTAATAATATGTAAGTCTGAAACTGCTGGTGGTCATCTTGTCATCACTTGGGATAAGTGCCTGGAATCAGCCATGCCTGAAGCCAAGTACCTTTTAACATGTTGCTTTCCTGAGCCAATGCTTTTTTTTTTTTGGACTGAGCCAGTTTGAATGGTGTTTTTCGGCCTTACAACCAAAAGAGTTCCGCCTGGCCTGTCCCCTTGTCCTGTGTGCATCATGCCGGGGGTCCCTCACCATCGTTGTCGGGAGGTGAAGCAGCTCTGATCCCATCTCCGACAGCTCTGTCTCAGCTGCCCCTTTGGATCTGTAGCTCCAGGGCCGGGCCCCACTGGAGCCCCTTCCCCCGGTGGCCAATCAGGCTGCATTTCCAGGCAAGAGAGGCTGGAGTTAGGCTACCCATGGGAGGTGGCAGCTGCTTAATTTTGCAGAACTCCGTAGCCAGAGCGTATGCGCTAAAAACAATCCCTTGGAGCCCCTTTGACTCCACTGATGAAAACCCTCCCCAGGTCTTGCTCCAGCAGCGAAGTGTCGACATCGTGGTCTGCAGTTCTCAAATTACTGCATCGTTTCAGCATTTTGTTGTTTTCTGTCATGATTACTCCCATGATGTGGATGAGAACACTGAGGCTCAGGGAGGTGTTAAGTAAATCTCCTGGCTTCAGGGGAATCGTCTTTGTCTTCTTGACCTCGCCAGGGTTTGGCCCCTTCAGTGAAGTTCATTGATTGAACAATCGTACATCGGGCATTTCCCACCTGCCCGGTACTGGGCTTGGAAGCTGGAGATACAGGAGCGATGGCTGCTGGTGGACCTCATAGTCCCAGCAAAACAGCCATGTCTGATGTGGTTGGTAAGAGCCATGATGGTATTGAGCCTAGGAGATTGTCCATTCTCCCAGCTAGAGAAGGTGACAGTGTTAGAGAAGGTTCTGGAGAAGTGACACTGCGCTGCTTGTCAGTTGGTCGAGACGCACACATGGGCCCCTGGAGGACATGGACAAACTTCTCAAGTCTTCCCCAGGCTGGCTGTCCCGGTTGTTCACCTGTGAGCTTGACCCCGCCCACAAATTTTTTCTTATCCTTGATATAAATGCAAGACTGATAATACACCCACTTTAAAGATAAGAAAACCAAAGCCTGGAGGGGTCCCAGGACTCAGGCCTCTTGTCTCAGTTCTGAAGTTTGAAGAGTTATCTCTATTCCAGAGGTCATTGTGAGATCCACAAGGCCACTGCTGTGACCCCGTTGCCACTCAGCTTTCCCCCTGCTCAGTCTTTTTCCCTCGTGTGGACATAAGTGTTGAAGTTGAGACCACGACCCAGTAAACCTCCTTCAACCAAATTTTTTTTCTGAATTTCTTTTTTTTAAAGATTTATTTATTTGAGAGAGAGAGAGGGTGTGCCCGAGGTGGGGGGAGGGGCAGTGGGCAAGAATCTTCAAGCAGACTCCCCTGAGCACAGAGTCTAACTTGGGGCTCGATCCCACAACCCTGAGATCATGACCTGAGCTGAAATCAAGAGTCAGACGCTAGACCGACTGAGCCACCTGGGCATCCCTCCACGCAAAGTTCCATCTCAAAGTCTGCATCCTGGAGAACCTGATCTAAGACACCATGGTCCGTATCTTTCTCATCTGATTTTGGTAGTCTGTGAATAACAAAACTTCCAAAATAACTGTGACCTAAACATGCCAGAAATTGATTTCTCATGTAAAATTTGAGAGATTGGAAGTCCCAGGCTGGTAAGAGGACCACCGTAAGGTCTATAAGATCAAAGCGTCAGTAACTCGGGATCCTTTGACGTCGTTGGTGGCACAATGTGGTTTCTGGACCCAGAGTTACCTCATGGTTCAAGATGGCAGCTTGAGCTCCCCATTGGATCCCTCTTTAAGCGTGCAAGGCAGAGGAGAGCAAAGAGGGATGCACGCTCTCTTTTCTTCCGATCTCATTCCAGAAGTTGTTTCTGCTTGGATCCCACTGGCCAGACTTGGTCACATGGCCACACAAGGCTGCAGGCTGAAGCTGGGACACATACTCTTCACTGGGGGAGACGGGCGCGTATCCAGCGCAAAACTGGGGATTTTATGTCTTGGGGAAAAGAAGTAGATGGGTATTTACCACAACTAGCAGGCTCTGGATGTGTGCCCCCCTACACCCCAACAAAGCTACCCAGGGCTGTTTGGAGCCCCAGGGAGGGCAGAGGCTATGTGGGGACTGCCCGGCGTGCCAGTCTTTGGTGATCACCCCTCATCTCTACACCTCAGTTTATATCCAAGAGGACCATTGGCTCTTGCTGTAAGGTCGCTTCTATCTGGCTTGAGGCCCCCTTAAAGGCCAAATCAGTTCACAACCTCCCTCCCAGAAGCTCCCAGGGGAAGAATGACTTTTCTTCTTATTTGGCCCCTCCCTTTCTCTTTGATCTTGTGGTTCTTTAAGCGGGTGTCTTTCAGTCTCTCCTGGGGGCAAAGAGGCATCCCTTGTTTACCCACAGATAATTAGCTGCTATAGTCATTTCACATACACACAGACGGCATCACCATAATTATAGAAAATATATTACACATCAGGCACACGGAATGGGGGCAATTCACCACCCAGTGGGGCCTGGAACCAGAGGTGAATGGATGCCTCAGCTGGCCCCGGGTTTTATCCCTGGCTGTGCCCCCTTTGTGCAGATCTGGGCCTCTCCCTGTGCCTTTGTGGCCTTTGGACTAGGATGGAGAGGAGGGCTCTGCCGGGAGGGGGGTGGGGAGGAGAAAGAGGGGGAGGGGAAGGGGAGGGAGGAGAAAGCCAAGGGACTGACTGAAAGAGAGGGCCGTGTGGGCAAATCAGAGGGATGGGCTCAGAGCTCCTTCCTTAGGGTGCTTACCCAGAAGGGAGAAGAATGAGAAGCGTCTACAGCTGTAGGGCAAGCCTGCTGCCCTCAGGGTGCACACAGAGCAGCTGGGAGGGAAAGGGCGCCCTGAGCCTGGCGGTTCGGATTCAGTACGTCTGAGGATCTGCCTCTCTCCCTGCTTTCCAGATGCTGCTGCTGCCCGTCCGAGGACCACGCTTTGAGTAGTAAGGATTCACAGTCATCTTAAAATGCGTTCTCTCTTCGAGTCCTCCCAGTGACCGTGTTTCACAGCCCAGGGAATTGAGGCTCACAGATGCCAAATACCTTGTGTGAGGTCCCCGGTCAGCCAGCCCACGGCTTTCTGTTTGTTTTGTATGTAGAGCTGCGTCTCCCGGAGAGCCGGAGAACATTTGCCATTTTCAGGGTTGGGGAGGGGCGGGTGGCGCTGGGGAGGACGGCTTGAGCTCAGAGGGTCGGAGAGTGCCTGGGATGCGTCTGGCGTGTGAACCCCGAGGCCCTGTTTTTGAGCACGGAGAAGCCAAGGCGCACAGAGAAAAGAAGTGGCCAGGGTGCCTGAAGCAGGGTAGGATCAACCCGCAGAGGAGACGCTATCCTCTGTTAGCCGCGGCTGAGCGGGACCGTGTCACTAAGCCGTGGGCCCAGAGTTGCTCAACTGGCGGGTGGGTTGTCTCTTGCAAAACACTCACACTTTCTAAGATCAGATCTCTGTGTTCTGCCTGCAAATATCTTGGTTTGGATTCACAGAGGAGGCGGCGCTCTCTGAGTGAGAGTAAGTCATAGAGCTGTCTTCGAAGAAGGGTGTGCTTTGGGGGGTGGGTACGTGCGGAGAGAGGAAGTAAATGAGGTAACGCATGCAAAAAGCTTCGCATTGTGCTGTGGGCTCATCGTGCAATTGTTTTCTGGTGGATTATATTAATCAATCAGACAGGCATCTTGAAATACGATCTAAGGGCTTAGTGGCAATGACCTCCCTACCGTGGGTCAGCTGCACCTGCGAGAGCCACGAAAGTGAGGTGCCTTGAGGATGTTGTTAAGTTCTTATGGAACTTCGAGTTTACCAGGGAGATGCCAAGTTATAAAGAGACTCGTAAGGAATGGGCGAATTCCGGTGTCTAGACGGGGCCCATATTGGCTAGAGGTGGGGTGGTCCTCCTGGGAACGCCATGCAGAGGAAGGAGGAGGAGGAAGAGGACATGACAATGCTCCTGGGGGTCGTCTAGGTCCTCCGAGAATCAGATGCCAGAAGAGGATTAAATGTGTAAGGATTTTATTGGGGGACATTTTTGTGAGAGAAACGGGGAGGAGCTGGGCAAGGCTGGGAAAGCCGCTCAAGAGCTAGAGATGCCCTCTGATCCAAGAGAGAAGGCAGGGAAGTGGATAGGAGAAGCCTGGACTGTATTGGAGTCTCTGGAAGGTTCCGCAACGTCGACAGACAGTCCTCCAACCAGTCATCGGTCCTAGGAGTCCCATTTTCTCGCAGCAACATGGCTGGCTTAGCGCCAAGTGTCTCTGGGTCAGTGGCTGGGGCCTCGGGTGAGAAGGGCAGCCTTGGCCTAGTGCTGGCCTGATTTCAGAGCCGGGCGGTGGGGGCCCTGGTGTGCTTTTGTTCCCTGGAGTCCGAGCGCTGTGAGGCACAGCTTACAGGACAATCGTGTTCCACTCAGTTGCCTACCGGAAGGGGAAAGACCTTGATATCCTCCGGGGACAGGGGCCCCAAGCCCATTGCAGTGCCTCCCATGTAGTTGTCATTCTATAAATATTTGTCAACCGGTTGCAGAACCAGAAGCCGGATTCTTCCGTCTTGAGGGGTTTGTTTTCCTTTTGCTCTACATACCCTCAAAATAAGATCAATTCCTTTTATTTTTGAAACGTTTCCCTTTCATGACATTCAGCTCTTTTTGCAAAAGTGGCCAGGGCCTGGCGCAGCCCGCCCGGGAAGTCCTCCAGGCTGAGAGGCGGGGGCCTCGTCCACTGCCTGGGGACGACATGGCTTGGCTGGATTGTCTCTCTGGGGAGAGCCTTGTTCCCACAGAGCCACCTTGGGGTCAGAACTGCCACAAGACAGAAATCTGAGGGGAGGCTCCCTTGCTTCTAGAGGGAAAGGCTCGTCTGTCTTTCATCATGTGGCTCGCTCCGTTCCCTGTCCCTCTGCCCGCTAGGCACTGTGTCGTCTGCTTAGAGCCTATATGCAGAGAGCCTGCGGCAGACATGACCTCCAGATGAGGGAGGGGACTAGGGAAGCCAGACCACTGGAGAGAAGGGGAAGCAGCCCACGGGATGGTCCAACCCGCCCCCCAAGGACTCCGGGGATCCTGCCTCCAGGGGCAGCCTCTGTCCTGCTTCTCCAGAGGCTGCCGCCAAGCCACATGGGACCCGGTTTCCTCTGCTGATGGAGGCAAATGCTCCAGCAGGAGACATCCGTCTTCTATGCACGTGCTTGTGCCTGTAGAGAAAGAGAAAGCAGCTTGTTCCTCCTGCTCTACTACATTACCGTGGCTTGGCCTGTGGCAAGCCAGCGCTGATTACTGAGTGCCGGTCTGCACACGTACGCACGCATACATGTTAGGGGGAGCCCGTGAAGCTGAAGGGGGGGATAGTGTGAGCAGTGCTGAATTTCTCACCTGATGGTTATGTCACTGTGAAGGAAGTTAACAGAATCTATGAGAGCCAGTAACCTATAATCCCCAGATGACACCAGCAACAATAATAATACAGCCCTTGCTCCATGCAGGTCCTGTTCTGAGCTCTTTATATGTATGACCTCACTGAACCCTGATAGCGCCCGATGAGGAAAGGTCCATTACAATTCCTACTTTACAGACCGGCAAACCGAGGCACAGAGAGGATAAGTCATTTGCTTCCGGTCATTTATGCCGGAAGTGATGGCACTAATTATACCTCCTCTCCTACAGGTTTTGGTAACCGCCTTGCAGAAGGAAAACAGAAAGCTAAGCCCCAGGTAGGAGTGGAGCTCTGGAAAGTCTGCACTGCAGAGCACCAGACCCTGGGAAAATCTGCAGCACACTTAAAAACAAAACAAAACAAAAAACCCAAAAGGGCACCTCATGTCCCAGATTACTGGTTACCAAAAAGGCCTGCAATTGATAGAAGACATAGTTCCTGGCGCCAGAGAGAACATCTAGAAATGCTGAACTGAATCCATGTGGACCATCGGCATTGCTTTCGAGAAGGATTCCTGCCTTTATGTCATTTGCTTGTTTGTTACCTGCCAGGGTGAAGTGGCCAAGCAGTTCTGGTCCCATGTGCTTTTTAGGTTGCCGGACAGTGAACAAACTGAGGTAAGGTCTGGGAGTCATGGTGACGGAGATGCCCCTCCAATACCCAGGCCATGGGCAGGGACAGTGGACACTTCATGCATGGGGCTCTGTGGCTCACTGAATGCCTTTTGAAGATCAAAGAAAGATTGGATAGTTAATCTTGTCTTGGTTATTACCGTATGTCTTCTATTTTTATTGTATTTAGACTCATGGACGTTGGAAAACTGGTTTTGTGGACACAGCAGCTTAGTGGGCGACAGTACAAACCAGCTATTTTAGGATCTCCAATGGTTTCGATGGGTCAGGACTCCAGGAAGGGCTCAGCTGGGTGGTTGTGCCCGGGGCCTCGGATGTGTCTGCAGTTGGAAGGGGACTGACGCGGGGGTCTTGGGGGGTTGGCCGGGCATTTCTCTCCTTGCCTGCAGGCTTGGGGCCTCTCCATGTGGTCTTTTAGCACAGGCTGGTTTGGCCTGCCTTCTAGCATGGCAGCCTCAGGCTAGCAAGACAACAGTGGCTTGGTGCTCCGGGCTCAAGTGTCCTGCTTAAGCCAGCAGAAGCCTCATCGTCTTTTACGACCTGGTCTCAGAGGTCATGCAGGGTCATCTCCACCATGGTTAGGTTTAAGGCAAGAGTGCAGACCTCACTGCTCCATGTCCTCATGAAGAGCCATCCTTGGAAAATATGATCTGCCACAAACAGGGAATGTCAGGGGTTCCAGGACAGTGTGAGAGCCCTAAGTCGGTCCCCGATAATTACACCTCTGCCTCCTGGCTCCCCAACAGGACTGCCCGGTAACGCTAACTAGCTGCTGCATGGCCCGAGAGGAGGAGGCCCGGGAGGTCAGGGCGGAAGGCAGGCAGTGAGGAGAGGGGTCACAGGAGGCTGAACAAGCTGAGTGACAGGACGGCAGAACCGGTGACCCAAGCCTCACAGATCAGAAAGGCTGAGCAGTAGATCAGGGGGCGAGAGTGGCTGAGTTCGGACTGCCCCGGAGGAGGGGAGGGGAAAGAGTGGGGGCCGAGGCCAGCATGGGGAGTTGGCATGGACAGTGGCTGCTGCCTTTGCGAGGGCCACTGGGAAGAGGGCTCCGAAGAAGGACGGCAGGCCCCGGAATGTGGCATCTGCCTGAGTTGGCTGGGTGTCACCCTCTTGACGTGGTCCCCTGCCACCAGCACCTGGGACAGGTAGAACCCCCCCCCCACCCCGGAGGAGAGGCCAAGGTCTCAGGGAGGGGGGCTGTAGGTAGAGAGGCTGCCTCCCAAATCCCTGCCTGGGACCTTGTGGCCCACAGCCAGGCCTACATGAGAAATTGATTACGTGGCCAACTTGACCGCTTAAGGCCTCGGCAAGCGGAGAGCGACATCCATAACGCACTGCCGCCCACGCCGGGCGCCTCGGCGGCCTCTGTTTGAAGGTAAATCCATCCATAAGCCTGCCGTCACTCTGGGCTTAATGTACATGATTTCTGGCATTTACAGCAGCGCGGCTCCGAATGCTGGAAGAAACTCCAGCAGAATAATTTGCCAGGGGAAGGCGCGCAGAGTGGCAATTGCTCACGGCACATCTGAACGGCGACAGCTCCTGGGAAAACAAGCTCCCTGACAACGCGCTGGCCCACCGGCCTCTCTCCGCCGCTCACCCCAGCACTAAGGAGGGCTCTGCTCCAGAAGAAGACGGAACGCTCTGGCCCCGAGGTTGGGTATCCTTCAGCCCCTGGCGAGGGTCAGTCCTCGGGGCCCTGAGGAATTTTCTTGGCCTTCGGGACCCTCCACGGGATTCAAAGTGAGCCACAACCGTGTTGTCTAGTCCCTTGGCTGGAGGGGCTGGGGGTGGTCATCACACCCGGCCCTGGGGCTGTTTGCTGCGCACCCCGCTCCCAGCCCCTGAGAGCATTTCCGGGCATCCTTCTATGGCCCTCTAGTGATCTCCTTGGCAGCCTGCTCCCCTCTTCCTTCCGCTGTTCTCATCCTCTCTGTTCCTCCCTTTGTCTCTGTGTATCTCAGCTTCCATTGTGTGCCCTCAAATTGCCTGGCCTCTGTCTATCTCTCCATCTCTATCTCTCTGTGTCTCGAAATTCTTGTCTCTCTCTCCCTGTTTTTAATCCTTCTTGTGTTTCTCTTGCTGTCTCTCTCTCCCTCTCTTGTCTCTCCGTCTCTGTCTGTCTTGCCATTTCTCTCTGTCTCTCTGCCTCTCTGGGAGTCTCCTTGCCTGTCTCTCTTTCTTTCCCTTAATTTTTCAGTCTCTCTCTCTTTGTCTCTGTCCCAGACCCTGTGGCAGTTCACAGCCTGAGAGGGTGTCCCAAGCAGACTGTGAAATCAGCCAACCTAACACTGTATTCTCTTTTTCCCCCTGTAGCTCCCTCAGAACCACCTGCTTCCCACCCCCTCCCCCAGCCCTCCCAACCCGGCCATGAGCAGCTTAGAGACATGACCATGTAGGAGTCCAGCCCAGAAGCAAGGCCCCCCGGAGCTGCTCTGGCCATTTCTCTGCTGCGGGCACTGGCTTCTTTCCTCCTGCCCCCTTTAGTGATTTGACTTGGGCATTTGTGTCTACCCACACAATGCAGATAGGACGCCCTTGATCCTGATTTGGATGGCATGGAATTCTTATACTGGTTCCCTCTTCTAAAAAAGCTGATTGTTTGGGGTGAGGTTATACACAACCACCCTCCCAACAAACCATGAAATGAAGATTCATGCATAAGGAATTTAGGAAGGAAAGGCTCCTGGGAGTCTGGGAAGAGCGGGGTGGGGACAGGACCAGGAAGGAGACCCAGGTGAAGGGGTAAGCTCAGGCAAAGTGGAGGGCAGGCTTGGCCTGGTTGTACAGGGGAACCATGGGGGGCAAGTGAGGTCCCTGAGTTGTCTTACCCCACCCAGGTCAGGGACCAGGGGACAGTGGTTTGTCCACAGCTGTGTGGGGTAAGGGAGCAGGGATGTTAAAGTCCCATGCATTTTCAGTTCCCACACTTAGACTCAAACCTTCAGGGCTTCCCCGGATTCCTCTCAATGTGTCTGATTGTAAAGGTGGTGATATCAGGCAGAGCCCTCACGGCTAACACGTGTCAGGCACGAATCTACATGCCTCATGTTCGTTAACTTGACAGATCCCCATAACAGCCCTATGAAATGGTTACCATCACTCTCCCCCGTTTTACAGATAGGGAAACCCATGCAGAGACAGGTGGTTTCCCCAGGGGACACTGTGCATAAGTGGTAGAGCCTGGATTTGAACCCAGGAACACTGGCTCCAGAGCATGACCGGCATGCTACGCCCAGTCACCCCCAGCATGTGGTCAGAATACGGGGACGTGATCTCTTCCCCCAGCATTAGAAACACCGCTTTCATCCCTCCCCAAACACTCCATTTTTAGAGATCAACTCTGAATGTCAACTCGTACTGATTTTTGCAGTGGTTTTCATGTTTTCAAAAGCCCACATTTCACAGCCTTTGGGGTCAAATGTGCTACTTTTTGGGACAAATGCCAAATGGCACAACACAACATGAGACCCTTCAAGGAGAGAGGCCATGTCTTCTCTGTGAGCCCAGCCCCCAGCAGAAACCTGTACCCTACAGCAAACCATGGCCACAAAAGCTTCTGCCTCAGCAGGCAAAGGGCAAGGATGTGGGATGTAGTTGACTTGCTTGGTGACAGAACCAAGCTGTGGACAAAAAAAGTCATCAGGGTGTGTGCAAGCCTGGGGCTTTGTGACTGGCCTCCCGGTGTCTGCTCATACCCCTTCTTTGCAAAGCAGCCTGAGCCCTGTAAATACGGTCATAGCACTGAGATGCTTGGAACCCTCTCATGGCTTCCCATCACTCTTGGAGTAGACACCAAATGCAGGGCCCTTGCCCTGCAAGATCTGGTCCCTGTGGATCTCTCTAGACTCATCCTGCAACTCTGGCAGGCACGGCCCCCTTGCCCATGGGAGCTCCAGCCACCCTGGCCTCACAGAATCTCAGATGGCCTGGGACCTTGCTGGCAAAGCAGATCTGGGAGCCTCGCCCCCGGACCTGCTGCATCAGATGCTCTGGGGGTGGGGGCCAGCACCGTGAGCTTGAACCCACCCTGCAGGGGATTCTGATGGCCGCTGATGGTTGAGAACTCCTGGCCCAGGCGTCACTAGTGGCAACTCCGCCACCACCAACAGCTCTCACTGTGGGCGGGGTGCTAGCTATCCCCAGCCCTCGGTGGGCATTAAACACAAGGTGTTTGTGTGTTACAAAGTCTGTAACAATGTTAGGGTTTCCCGCTCCAACCATACCCAGGAAAGGAAGTGGAAGGTGAAATTTCGTTGTGCCCCGAAGTGGCCTGGGGGTATCAGGTGACCTCTGTCTATGGCACCTCAAAAATCGTGGGCCCCTGAAAGCAGGATGCATTCTTCCCATGTTTGTCTCTGTCTGCTCGGGCTGGTAACAAAATGCCATGCACTAGGGAGCTTATCGAACAGGAATGTATTTTTCAGAGTTCTGGGGGCTGGAAGTCCAAGATTGAGGGGCTCGCAGAATTGGTGTCTGGTGAGGGCCAATCCTGGCTTGCAGATGGCTGCCTTCTCACTGTGTCCTCAACAGGACAGGGAGAGAGACCTCTGGTGTGTCTTCTTCTAAGGGCACTAATCCCATCATGGGGGCCCCACCCTCCTGACCTCATCTAAACCTAATGACCTCCCCAAGGCCCTGTCTCCAGATATCACCATGTTGGAGGTTAGGGCTTCAACATATGAACTCTGGGGACACATGTTTAGTCCATAATACACATCCTTCAGGGCCCCTGGGATCACTGGAGGCAGCTTTAGGGTCTGGATCAATGTCCCCTAGGACGTAGGGCACCTGAATTCTGGGCATGTTGGGCTTTTCCCTCTCCTCCCACCTCCACAGGGTAGGGGGCTCTGGAGCAAAATCCGTGTAGCCTCTAAAATTCAGAAAGCATTTTAAAGAACCTTACCGAGTGACAAAGGGTGGGTGTCAGTGTCCTGATGACTCCCTAATTGCTCCTAGGATCTCAGCCACTGCCCTGGAGTGCAGAGGAATGTGTCACACGGAGACAGAGGAGAGGGGGATGGGAATGGATCCAGAGGAATCATCCTTTCTCACACTTATGATGAGAAAAAGCAAGAAATGGCTTCAGAGAAATCAGCTCGGGGAGAATGGCCCCACACGAGGCCAATCTGCTCTCAGCGGCTTCTCTAGGCCCCTGGGAGCAAGAAAAGCAAAAGTGCCAGGGACTCTACACCCTCTAGGCCAGCCTCCGCCCAGTAACTGATGGGTGTGTGTGAGGGTGGGGTAAATCCTCCTGCTCCCACGCTCCTGATGGGGATGAGGTGTGATCCTGGCTGTCCCCAAAGTTCCCTTCCAGGGGACTTCACCCAACATCATACCTTCATCTGGCTCCTTCTCTAGTCCCTAGTCCCACTTCCTTACCCCCCTCCTGGTATTTATTTGACAGAGAGAGAGAGATCACAAGTAGGCAGAGAGGCAGGCAGAGAAAGAGGGGGAAGCAGGCTCCCTGCAGAGCAGAGAGCCCGATGTGGGGATCCTGGGATCATGACCCGAGCCAAAGGCAGAGGCTTAACCCACTGAGCCCCCCAGGTGCCCCTCCCCCTCCTGGGTTTTACTGAGAACATTAAGAAGGCCCCTGACATGGACCCTTGTCTCAGGCTCTGCTTCTGGAGAATCTGTCGTAAGACAGTAACACCAGCCTGAGTCATTCAAAGAACGATAACAACAACAGCCCTTTTCAGAACACCTGCCATGTTCTGAGCTCTTTACAAACACAGGAGCCCCTGGAGCCTTCAAAGCACCCTGAGCGGCAGTGAGAAAGTGGAGGTTTCAAGAAAGCACGTTATTGTCCACACTCACATGTCTACAGTTGTAGACTTTCATGCTGGAAGGGAGCCTCCCCACTGCCGTCCCCACATGCATTCCCTTCTCCACACTCCTGCAGGGGATCGTCTGGCTCCCACTGGAGCACTACATTCATCGAACAAAGACTCTGAGCCCCACCTGGGAGCCAAGCAGTAGGTATTGGGGCGTAGTGATGAGAGGGTATCTGTCTTCAGTTAATAGGAAAGAAAAACAAGCAAATGGACAATTTGGGTGGGGAAAGTCTGTGAAAATTCACAGCGTGCTGTGGGAGCTCATGTCCTGAAAGGGAGTCCTCCGGTTGCCCTACCAAAACTTGGAGAAAGTATAGTCCTTTTCCTTAGGGCAACTTCTCCAGCCAAACTGTTGCTCCCTATCCTCTTTAGACTTTCCTCATTAGGCTTGGTTTTCAGACCTCTCAGAATGTTGGTTGCCTCTCTGAATACACCTTTGTAGATGTTCCCCCTAAAGTGTGAGACTCAGCCTAGCTCGGAACCCCAAGTGGTGTGATCAAGGCAGAAAGCAGCGGGCACATGCACCATGGCCTCCCCTGAATGAGACCCCCTGCTCCTATTAATGCATCCACAGTTGTTTCTCACTAGAACTCATAGTTGGTCACACTTCTGAAACTTTTTCACATGAAATCTGTGTCACTTCACATTGAAATATGTCCCATATCATTTTTATGCAACTGACTTTCTAAACTGAATGCAAACTTTTACATGCATTTCAGTTCCTCTTTGTGCTAGGTATTCTCCTTTCCCCCTCCATATCCATTCTTTGACCTTTGCTCTGATCTGTTCTGCTTTCTCTACCCATGGTGTCGCTGGCCCCCCTGGTCCTCTGACTCCATTTTGGTTGTAGCCAAACTCCTGTGGGAGTTTCGAGTGAGGGAGGGGGTGGGGTTGGATATTTGTCACCCCCACCCCCAGTCTCTCTTCCAGGTCATACTTCTGGCAGTGGCTGCATTCCTCTACCCATAGCCACAGTGCCTGTCTTGTGGCCCTTCTTCCGCAGTTGCCATGCTGAACTGTGGCAAACCATTCATTCCTCTTGTCCTTGGAGGCTGTCTCAGTCGATTTGGGCTGGTTACACAGCAGGCATTTATTTCTCATGGTGATGGGGGCTGAGAAGTCCAAGGTCAAGGTGCTGACAGATGTGGGGTCTGGTGAGGCTGGCTTCCTGGTCTGCAGACAGCTGTCTTCTTGCATCCTCTTATGGTGGAGAACACGGCATGAGAGAGTGAGCGCTTTGGTGTCTTTTTATCAGGACACTAACCTCATTCATGAGGGTTCCACTCTCATGGCCTGATCAATCACCTCCCCAAAGCCCTGCCTCCTAATATCACACATCAGCATATGCATTTTGCGGGGCGGGGGGTGGAGGGGACACCGAAATGCAGGCTATGGCACAGGGTTAGGAATGGTGCCAGCATCTCATCCCCTATGCACTCCCCCAGACCCGCCTCCACCTCTGTAAGTGGCCCCTTGGTTTACGCTGTCTTCAATGAAACCTTCCAAGTGTGTGATTTGTTCCTGCCCTGACAGAAATCGTTTAATTTTTCTTGACTTCAGCTCCTCACTATGGTCCGGTGAAATCTTTTCAAGGCTTAGTTTTTCATCCATCATAATAGCTTTTATTTCCAGCTCTGTTTAACCTGGAAACTTGCTAACCAAGCCCGATTTCCTGTCCAGAGTCAGCCAAGTCCCACACTGCCCAAATGCCTATAAGGGGATCTGGCATGAACAGCTCACCCTCTGAGGAAGCGGGGATCACAAGCCTTCCCTGAACGAATTCGATGTGCTAGAGAGTAAGAGCAGACTGGAGGGTCATTCGCCTGGTGGGAGGATAGGAAGGAGAGGCACCTGCAGAGAGAGGGGGTGTCCAGAAGAGTGGTTGAGTCACGTATAAGACGGCATCAGGTACAGATCCGTGAAACCCTACAGATACATCCAGTGCCTCCATTTCCACAATAATCCAGTCTGTGTGAGATCTGGCCATGCGGCTCTCTCCTCCTGGACGCCCTCAGTGAGCTCCCTTTACATAAGGTCACCTGAAGGGTTCACATGCAAAAGACTAATAAGGTACCTTCTATGTCTTTACCCAAGTCACTGAAAGAAGTAACATTGCTTAGGGAGAGGCAAGAGATGGAGTGTGGCTTGCCACCCGAGTCCACCAGCATCAACGCATATCCATACATGCTGCTGGCGCTCACGGCCACCCATCTTGTCTTCTCCTTCCAGGTCATGGGGCTAAACCCCATCTCCCAGCCCCTTGATGTCAGGTGGTCCCCTGTGACTGAATTCTGGCCCATGGAACGTGGGTGGAGATGAGACCCACCATTTCTAGTCCTGGCTGGCAAAAATCTCCCACACAAGATTCTCCTTCCCTGGAATGCTTGGGCCAGAAATTAAAGATGGCAGCCTCGTAAGACGGATGGGTCTGCATGTCCAGATGACTCTGGTGCGGGGTAGGGGTGGGAGGGGCAAAGCCCCTCCTGCTGATTGCATTGTGCTCTGATGGGATCAAGCGATTTTGGTGCTTGAGCCCGTGAGATTTGGGGGATGTTTGTCACAGTTACCCTGAATGATACCACAATGGGTACCAAACGTGGGCTTTGAATCCACATGGGCATACGGTGAGTCAATCAGCTGCAACTCAGCAAACTGTACTAGGAGCCAGCCCACTTTTGTCCGTGTTTTCCATAAGGACAAGCTGTGAGATTTTATAAAATGCTTTGCGTAAATTAAGAATCATTGTGTGTGTTACTTTTCTCTGATCTACTGGCTGACTTACCCTGATTTATCTATAAAAAGATGTAGAGTAAATTTGGCCTTACTTGTATGTAACGAATCCATTATAGGGTTTCATTAGGTAGGACTCAGAGTCCTCCCTCCCTCCCTCCCTCCCTTCGTCTGCCCCTTTCTTTCTCTTTCTTTCCTTCCTCCTTCCCTCCCCCTCCCTTCCTTCCTTCCTTCCTTCCTTTCTCTTTCATTTTTTCTTTCACCAGGAATTAAAAAAAAAAAAAACACCTAACACTCGACTTAAATTTTTTTTCTAGGAATCACCTTCAATCATATGGTTCTATAATTCCTCAAATCTGTATTTCTCCTTTTTTTTTTTTTTGGAAAAGTTGGATATTTGTTCTTTTTTGGTAGATTTAGCTCCCACAAACGTAGAAAAATAAGTACTTTGACCACTTCGCAGAAACTACCAGAACCTTCTAATAGTTTAACTCCGTTTACTGCTTTCTGTCCTCATAACTTCCATTCACCGAGAGTGGGCTGCAGACCGACACTCAGCACATACATATCGACGCATTGAATCCTCCCTACAACCCTCTGAAGCTGGTGATTTATTACCCCCATTCTACAGCTGAGAACACTGAGGCACACAGAGGCCAAACAATCTCCCTGGGGGTTTCCCACCTTACGAGCGACAGCTGGGCCTCAGATCCCAGCGGTCGGCCCTTGACGACCATGAGCTCAACCACCACACTCTACAGTGTCCTCTGCCAACGTCGAGGCTGGATTCGGTTTATTTTCATTGTGTTTTCCCTCCTTTCCCAAACGGATCATCTGTACTTTTCCCTCTCCAGCAGAGTCCCCATGAACAGAAAGGAGCACCCCAGCCTGGCAAGAAGATTCCAGTTCCAGGCTGGGCAAGGAAACCCAGACCACCAGGCAGTTTAAGCCAAGTCCAGACCCCAGAACCCCCTCCCGCCCCCGGTGGGGAAGAAGACACCCTTGGCCCTCCACCCACCGCCCAGCCCTGACATCAGTGGAGCCCATCAAAGCCACTGTCTTGGACACACATTCAGTTGCTACCTGGTATCTTCCCTTGGAGCACTTGGGGGGCAAAGGAGAGGGAACACGCCTGCAATGTAATTAACACTATAACAACTTGTTTCCCCCTTGGAGAATTACACCATTAGCTGCTTCAATTGTGCATGAAATATAAATCACATTACTCGGAGGCATCGTGTTGGAGCAGACGCGATGCTAAGTGACGAGGCTCTCCGCGGTGTGTCCCCCTCCCCAGCCGGCGGGTCAGAAGGAACAGGAGCCCCGGGGCCTAAAGCCAAAAGAGATGCCCGGGGCTCTCCCTGGCTGTTCCAGCCTCAGAGGACCCACGGCAGAGAATCTTTTCCGGGTGGTCCAGGAAGCCAGGTCTGGGGAACCTCATCCCCAGCGCTTTTTCCCTTTCTGGAAGAGTGTGGAGCCATGCAACAGCCCCTTTTCACCCCCAGCTCCTGCACACAAGCAGCGAAAAGGGGCTGTTCTCCCTCTCACCGTGCATGTGTGTGTGCATGTGCGTGAGAAGCCTGGAGGAGCCGGTCCAGAGTATTAACCTGTCAGGCCGAATAGGAAGCAGGGTGGGGGGTGCACATCGGCTTGAGAAAGAAGGGGGGTAATCCAAGTGCTCTGATTCCCCACCTGGGCCAGGTGCACACAACTCCCTCCTTTCTTTCAGTGCCAGCTAGCTGGGCACTGGCCTCTGCCAGCTCGGGACCCTTAATCAGGGCTGAGTTGATAAGCTGCTGAGAAACAGGAAGTGGGGTTCTGGTCTGTCAACCTCCTTAGAGGACAGAGAGAGAACTTTCCAAATCCTGGCATCGGGAGATGGCCTCTTTGCTGTTTTAGAAAAGGCCCGGGTCGATTTGTATCTGTTTCCATTTTGAGAGGGGGAGGTGACACTGGGTACAATTAGCAATGGCCTGGTGCCTGGTCCCCTGGGGACTTGTGGGGAGGGCTGCCCCCTGGGCGCCATCAGCAGCTGCTGGGAGAGCTCCGAGCCAGCCCCCTCTCACCAGAGCCCCTGTTAGGGCAGGAAGTTTGGAAACCCAGCCTGAAGCTGCAGGAGAAATTTGGGAAAATATCATGCAATTACCCTAATGACAGCTGTACAAATCACACAACCGCCCCTCAAATCCCCCGCCACCGAACGGAGCCAAAAACAGGAAGAGCCAAAACCCACATATGGATTCAGGGAGACCTCTGGAAGCTGTCCCTGTGGAGGGCCTGGGCTGGGGGGAAGGGGGGCCGTAAGCGAGGGCTGGAAAGGCTGCAGGGGCTCTGGCTCTGCCTGGGCTGGAGGGGACCACTTCAGGATGGGCCCCCTCTGGCACAGACCCACCGCAAGGAGCCCAGCCCCGGGGGAGGCCTCGTGCCTCGCATACCCTCCCAGACCAGAGCGGTCCAGGAGACTGGATAGGGCCCCGGGGGGGGGGGGGGAGGGGTGACAGCTGTCAGCTCCCGGTATTTCTCTGGTTTGGGAAATCTCCGCCATTCCATAAATCCAAATACTTTCTTGGACTTTGATCAAGATCCAGATCAAGCCTGTCCTCCCCTTTTCTCACAGAGCCGTCCCGGGCTCCCTCCCACAGCCCGGTCAGAACACGGAGGGGCACTCAATTGTGCTCTGTAGCCCGCCTCTCATATTCCCCGTTCCCTTAGAACCATCTGCTGTGAGAAATCACAAAAGTGCCAGATGGGGGACAGAGAGGTTTCTGTTTCCGATGTCCCTCTCTTTCCCCCTCCCTCCTTCTCTCTGTCTCTCTCGCTTGCTGTCCCATAGTTTTAAACACACACTAGGTGTTTCATTATACATCTTCCCCAGTGCAGTAGAAAATGATTACCCTTCAGATGTCTGGTTTCCTGGGATAGAATTTTGTTCTTCCGGTGTCTAGAATTCTAGGTAGGTATGAATGCCTCCACTTTACAGAGCGGGAAAGCGAGGTTGGCGAGGCACAGCGGGCTGACAGGTACTCCATGTCTGGTAAGCACTTGGGCCAGGCTCTGGACTGGGCACCAGGGATGACGGATATGATGAAGGGATCATGTCTGAGCCCCGGGAGGCCGGAGGGCTTACTGCCGAATGAGAGGACGCGAGTCTGCCCTCCCTGGCCATGCATACCATAGATGAAGACTCAGAGTTCGGGGGGACGGGGGTGGGAAGCCTGTCCCTGGGGAGTCCTGAACAACTTACTGACAAGCAAAGACAAGAGAAAGAAGACTGCTCTGCACCCCTGGCTGGAAGGGCTGTCCCTTGTCTGTTGAAGAGAGGAGAGCTGGAGGGACAATAGAGACCGCGTCATCTAGTGACGAGTCTGAAAAAAATGATTGGTTTTCTCAAGGAAAAGTTGGTTTGTAAGTAACCCCTGACAACAATAACTACTATTTTGTGAAAGGTCACCCCGTGGGAAGCCTGGTGTGGAATCCTTTCCCTGCATTATCTCTGTTGGGGAACAGACTGCCTTGGGTTCCAATCCTGGTGCGATCCGCCGCATCCCAGCTAGCTATGGGACCTTGAGCGTCCACCTCACTCGGGTGGAAGAGGGGTTAAGGGCATTACCATCTGTGTGGGATTTGGAACCCGGAGTACCCTGAGCGTGGTCCATGGACCAGCACCTTCCGTGTCACTGAGGGATCATTCGCGATGCAGGGTCTCAGGCTTCATCCGTCCCGGACCTGCTGACCTGGAGCGGGTTCACGTGCCTGCTCGAAGCACTGGCTGGGAACAGAGCCTGGAGCCTAATAAGTGCTCTCTGGCTGTTGGCTGTGAGTACTGTTCTTATTTATGATCCCATCTAATCCTGCAGCACACCCACAGCGCAGGAAGCCGAGACTCAGACGAGAGAAGCCTGCTGCCCCGGTGCCCACAGGCAGCAAGAGGTGGGACTCCGGGGCAGAGAAAGTCAGCGAGCCACCCTCTGCACTGGGACGGAGGGGATTTCGGACCTCAAGTCAGCACAGCCCGGGAAAACAGGTGTGGCTGTCGTTATTCGCCTGTGGAGCAGAGTTTTGGGGCCCTGGCTGCCGAGGGGCACGACATCATTGCCACATGCATTTTTTAAATTGTGGTTAAATACAAATGTCAGAAGCCTTACCATTGAAAGTGTGTGATTTGGGGCCAGTAAGTGCATTCTCAGTGTTCTGCAACCATCACCACTGTCTGGTTCCAGAACTTTTCCATACCCCTGAATGGAAACCCTGTCCCCATGTGCAGTCCGTATCTATAGATTCATCTATTCTGGACATTTCATCCGTTGATGGTGGACACTCTGGCTGAGTGAACATTTTTGTCCATGTCTCTGCTTGAATCCTTGCTCTCAGCTATTTTGGGGGTACCTCTCAGGAGTGGAATTGCTGGGTCCCACAATAGTTCTACATTCAGCTCGTTGAGGAACAACATGTGTTTTTAAGCCCTTCTATGGGCCAGGCACAGAAAAGACCTTTAAGATCCTGAGGGAAATGTTCCCTGGACCCCGCCCCTCTGGGCCCCAGTCCAGGGGTGAGTCAATGGGCCTGCCCACTGAGGCTCAAGATGCCCCCCTGGGTCATAGGCCCAGGCTGGAAAGCCGCCATTTTGCTTTTCTGTTCTGCGCACCCTCCTTCGGGGAACTGGAAGAGCATTTCCTCTAAGATGTGCCAGCCCGAGAGACTTCTGTTGGTCCTGAAGGAACACTAGAGGAAACCAACGGGGGCTAAAGAAACCGAAGGGAGAGTGCCCATGTGTGGTGCAGTCCTCATGTGTGGGGAGCCATCAGCGCCCCATGGGAAGAGATGGAGGAGAGAAGGCCGTGAGGGAAGGTGAGAATCAGTTGTGGATCCATCCTTGGGGAAGGAGGGGTAGCCCTGAAGCAAAGAATTGAAAATCACTCTTCGCTTTCAACAGAAACATCTGGGCCATACCTTGTCGGAGCAGGCCAGGGCCGGCCAAGCGGAAGTCCTAGGCAACAGAGGGCCCATCACAGAGTGCACAGTGCCTGGGCAGCCACCGTTCAGAGGCTTCCTGTGTATCCTGGGCTAATGACTGGCCTGGGGCGATCCCCCGGCTTCTCTCCCAGCGACCTCCGGCTCCCTGAGGAATGATGCCAGGTAAAGGCTGCCATAGAAGGTGGGAGGGTGGACCACGAGAACCTCCCCACACCACCCACCAGGTTGCAGCAGGAAGCTGGGCTGTCTCCCTCACCAACACTCAGTGGGATGGGAACTGGGCTTTGTTGTTAGGAAGTGATAACAGAGAGCAGGAGGAGGAGGAGAGCGCTTTCCTTGGAGGAAATAATGACCAGAAGGGCTACAACTCAGGACGAGGGGTGGCGGGCACACAGATGCCACTACTGAGGTTGTTGGGTAATGAACGAGGGGAGAGGGAAGGGGGAGGGGTCATGGAAGGTTAGCCTCAAAGCTGTCTCGAATAATGTTTCCACTCTCCGACCCAGCCGAGCAGGCCGTTTTCCCGTAAACACTCTAGCCTTCGCTTCCACCAAGCACTGAACCCCAAAGTGGGGCCCTTATCTGCCCACCCCTCCCACCAACCTGTCCCTGTTGCCATGGAAACTATCTGGGGTAAGGTGATCTCTCTCTACTTGCAACCTCCCTTGCTTTCAGCACCAATCAATCAAAGCCCCCAACCCCATCTCTCAGGGGGAGGTCCTAGGGGAGAGTGAGGAAGGAGGGAAATTAAACACAGGAAAAAGAACCACAGTAATGAAAAATGAACAAAGAGAGGGGGTGATGTAATTCTGGCTGCTGATCAATTCCTTTTGTCCCTCCGGTGGCCACACCCTGACCGGTGTTAACTCCTAAAGGAGGAAGGGACTCTCAGTGGGGCTTTCCCAGAGCCTTCAGGCTGGGCCCGGGGCAGGATTTCTGGCCATGGAGGCCTTCTGAGCATTTGCCTTCCAACTGTCCGTGCCCCTCCTCTGAAGGAAGGTCACTGCAATGACGAATCAGCCCGGTCATGGGTAATTAGACACGGACTGGAGCTTACCTGCCAGAGTGAGCAAGGTCATAATGGGGTTGACCATCGAGGATTTATTTCCCTGTGGCAGACTATTTTGCACAAATGGCTAAAACAATACTTTCCGCCCGCCCTCCGTGCTTTTCCGGAAACTTGCCTTGCCCCCCACACCAAGGTGGAGTCTTGAACTTGAGCAGGCCTTCTGGCTGCCTCTACGAATCATGCACGGCAGAAGTCACGTTCCGTGGCTTCCGAGGCTGGGCCAGAAGAGGCAGCCCAGTCTCTGCCTGGTTCTCTCTGGGGCTATGATTCTTGGAGCCCAGCCACTGTGCCGTGAGATGGCCCAGATGACGTGGCGGGGCTGCACAGGAGAGGTGTTCCTGACCACGGCCCCGGCCGATGTCCCAGCTTACGGCCAGCATCAATGGCCAGACCTGCAGAGGGCATAGCAGCTTTCGGAGATGATGTCAGTGTCAGCCACCACGTGCCTGACACCGATAGCTAGCCTCTCCCGGGTGAGCCCAGCCGGCCTGCAGAAACACGGGGACAGGGACAGTAATCGAGTTCCTTTAGCAGCTTAACTTCTCTGCCACTAGAAACATAGAAGTTGAATCATTTCTCCCGTGAGGGTTGATGGTGCGTGGAGCGCAGGGCACCCACAGCCACAATCGGCCACCGCTGTCCTCGTTCAGACGCAGGGAGGGATCCAGGTGAAGGCTGCCATCCAGATGGCATTTGTCAGTCACAAAGCCAATGGGCTACCTGTGTGTTCTCTCAAGACCTCCTTCTGCGACTCTGGATCCTACCTGGGTCGCTGGCTTCCTCGGGGGTAGCTGCCGCCTTGCTTTCTGCTCACAGTTGAGCTTCTTGAAAGGCATATACATCAGGGGTCTCAAACCTTCACCTGCATCAGTGAAATCTAATGACTTCTGCTCATTCCTTACCCTAAGCTGACATCCAGGCATCATTTAACACCACTGACCACTTCTCCCCCCCCGCCCCCGCCTCCTGCTACACCGCCCTTCTGCTTCTGAACCTGTCTTAGGGTGCTTTCTTCATCTAGCCTTCCTTGTGCAAGTCTCAGAAGTCCTCCCTCTCAGCTGTTCTCGATCTTTCTCTAGACTCTACCCTTTCTGCTTGGCACCTGCTGTCATCTTCTGTCTACCCACCAATGCCTTCTGAATGTATTACTCCGGCTGGAGCTTCTCTCCTGGTGTCTAGGCCCACCTTGTTCCAGCGTACTGGGCATCTCGAGCTGGGTATCCCGGAGATATTCGGCATCTCCAGAACCTCCTTCCACCTTCATCAGTAGACATGCTTTACGTCCCTTACCCTTCTCGAAGCCTAGCTGTGATTCTCTCGCCCCCCCCCCTTTCTCATCCAGTCTCTTTTCTGCCCCCAAGCAGGCCTCATTCGGGTCCCCCACTGGCCTGGTTTTCTGGGTCTTTTCCTTGCCACCAGCCTGCTTCCCCACCATTCCATCTGGTTATACTATTACAATTTAGGTTTCCAACGCAGAGATAGGATCCCTAAACTCCCTGACTGAAACAGTGGTGTGACTCCCCGGACACGTAGCAGACACTACCGGGACCCCACCCTCCAATCTCAGTCATTTGCGTGGACATCAACTCCCAGTGCGCCTTTACAGCTGAAGGCCAGTGCCTCTTCGAGGAGGGCCTGACCTCGGGCTGCCAGAGCCACTTGACCTGTGCTGCTTGCATGGACTGCCCAAAGTGTCCCAGTGGGTAGCCTGGGACCAGTGACTGCAAGATTGGGCCAAAGTTGCCCTTGGAGGCACTATGCTTAGTATGGACCCGCGCCTTGGCTTTTGACCTACTTCCCTTCTAGCTCCTCCTGGTAACATCTCTTAATAAATCATTTTCACAAGAATCCTCGTCTCTGGGTCTGCTTTTGAGGACCTTGACCTAAGACAAATACACAGGGGATAAAATGAAAACTCCTAAATCTGGAAATCAAGGCCCTTTGAAATCTGGTCCTAACAATGTTTCCGGATTCATCTTTCTCTGAGTTCCATCTGACACTACAGCCACATCAAGGACTTGTGTTCCCAGAAAGCACCATGTGCTTCCAGACTCCTGCGGCTCTGATCGGGTGTTACCCCTTTGGGGCATGTCAACCCGGCTAATCCTTCAAGGCCCAGCACACATGTGAAGCCTTTTGAAATCCCTCTTCTGGTGCCACAGTCCCTGTTCCTTTTGTCTTTTATTTTGTATATTTCCCTGCTACAATACTTACTGAGTTAATGCATGGGAGTCTGTTTCCCACATTCAAACACGAGCTCCCTAAAGCATGAGCCGAGCGTTTCATTAAGTTTGGTATCCTCGGCGCCCTGCAAAGTACTCGATCCTTAGCAGGTGCTTGCTATGGGCTGAGTTGTGTCCTTCAGAAAAGATGGGTGGAAGTTCTAAATGCCGGTACCCCACAGTGCGATTTTATTTGGAGAGAGGGTCTTTACGGAGGTCATCGAGTTAAAGTGAGGTCATGAGGGTGTGCCCTAATCCAACAGGACTGGTGTCCTTATAAAAAAGGGAAACTGAGGCACAGAGATATGCACACAGGACAAACATGATAGAAACGTGAAGGCAGAGAGCTGGGCGGTGACTCTATAAGAGAAGGGACATCCAAGACCGCCAGCAAATCCCCAAAGCTCGGGGAGATGCCTTGGATCAGATTTTCCCTCACGGCCCACAGAAGGAACCAACCCTGCTGACACCTTGATCTTGGACTCCTGGCCTCCAGAACCGTGAGACAGCACATTTCTGTTGTCATCAGGCCCTTGATTCCTGGTACCTTGTTATGGTAGCCCCAAGAAGCTAACACAGTGCTCGGTAAATGTTCATTGAATGAATGACTTTGATGTGATTTATTTAGCTATGAGGCAAGTATTGTCACCACCGTCATTGTCCAGAGGAGGAATTTTAGGCACAGAAAGGTGTAGTAACTAACTCATCCAAGGTTGCAGAGCGAGTGACAGAGTCAGAATTTGAAAAGGCGACCCTGACTCCGGAGCCTAAGGGCGTTGCCACTCTGCCACACTGAATACGAGAATTCTTCTAACAACTGTTGCAAATGAGGTTGTCAGGGCACAGGTAGGCGGAGGAAGAGCCTGGGACAGAGACAGTGGGCTGAGTTTCCCGTGGGTGGTATAAAGGGCAGAGATGGAAATCGACCTCTTTTCTCGGACTCCTAATCTAGCCCCCTCTCTGCAAAGTAGAAGAGATGGGCCTTGAGAGCGTCTCATGATAAATACTCACATTTGAGAGTCATTGCCACGAGTCTGGGTACCGGCCAGTAAAAACGGGGCGGAGAGTTGTTGTCAGGGAGACCTGGCTGCCGGGGCGGGGGGGACACACTGTCGCTGGTTATGGGCTAAGAGTGGTCGTGTAAATTTTCATTCTCAGTGAGTGTAACTTCCGTGACTGATGGTCATAGGTAGAATTGCTTGGGCTTTAGATTTGTGGACCTGATGCCCATAAACCACATTTTCATATAGAATACATGTCTGAGGAGAAGCGGGCGTGTTTTAATCTCATGAGTTACGGCACTGCCTCCCTCTAAAACCTCGGAGCCAGCCTCCAATGAGTGAAAAGGTTGCTATAACAAGGGAAAAACCCACCCAGTGCCTCCCAGCCTCCCTTCCCCACTCCTTCCTCAGGGACCAGCATTTATTTACTCTGTAGGAGGGGAGGATGTTCTAATCGGTTTTTAAGGGCTCTTGCTGCCTCGGAGTGGCAAGGAGAGAAGAGATGTGTGCACGCAATTTTGGCCTCTCCAGTCATGATTCCAATAGCTGTTGACAGCCGAGTGGTTCGGCGATGAATTTGGTTGCAAAGGACGGTAGTGGTGATGGTGGTGTGTGGGTGCGTGTGCCCAGGTGCGTCTGTCCTTCATCACAACCAACTTGGCTCTGCTCACATGTATTTTTAATGCTGGGTGACTTTGGCGTTGACCGAGTTGACCGAGTGGGAGGAAGGAAAGTGTGCTTGTTGGAGAGCTTCTGGAAGGACGAGTCTTGCTATATAGATGGACAGAACATGTTGGCAGGCAAAGAGCACAAGTCACAAGCAAGTCTTATACCAGGAGGGGGCGCTGTGAAGGCGCCGCCAGGTGGTTTGAGGCTGGTACAGGTGCAAAGATTGGCAGGTGTTGGTTTGGGGCTGGGGGTCTGATGGGTTCAGAACAAGGTGAGAACCAGAGCGGAGCTGCGACAGACATGTGCAGACAGGCTCATGGCTGCTTGGCTGAGGACTGGACTAGATGTCAGGAGGTATGATACAGTAGGGCAGGGCAGAAGTCAGGCCTGGAAGCAGAAAGGTGACCGAGCATCAGGGTTGTTGATAGAAACAGGGAACAGGCAAGTGGGGGCCCCAGTGCAGCTTTGTCTTGGAGGGGAGGCCAGGAAGGTGCTGAGCCAGTCAGAAAACCCCAGAGGTCTGCTTTCCCTGGAAGGATTGCTCTTGTTGTTGGGGGAACTTTCCATGGTTGTGCTACCCCGGTAGTCCCACCATGCTTTCGTCCTAAGGTTGTCCCATGTTTCACTTGACTCTCAGGGCATCTTCCTCTCCTGGCTTTGCTCATCCCTCTGGCCACTCTTCTTCAGACTCCTGTAATAGTTCCTTTTTGCTGGGTAAGAAAGAATCCCTCACCTCCCCAGTGCCCAGGACTCACTCAGCACTCTCCTCTGTCTCCACCTCTACCCTAGGTGACCTCATCCAATCTCATGGCCCTAAATCTCTCCCGGAGGACTGACTGATTCTGTCTGCATTGCAGACACCTGGATTACAGCAGTCGCCTTCCAAGGGACTGCCCTTGGAGCCTGTTCTTAATACGACACCTAAAATGCTCCTTTAGAACATGTCAGACATGTCACCTCACCTTCCAACGGCCCCCCATTTCATCCCAAGTAAAGCCAAAGCCTTCAAGGGGCTTCCGTGGTCCCACAGACCTACCCCCCCACATCGCCCCACAACTTCCTTGCCTGCCCCACAATGGGCCAGACACGGCCTGTCTTTGGGCCCTTGTCTGGCTCTTCCTTTGTTTGGAGTACTCTCCCTCCTCTCCTTCAGGGTTTGACCCTTGACCCTTGACCTTCTTTGTGACACCTTCCCAGACCACTCTGTTACTGCAGTCCCATTGTTCCCCATTCTCGCTATAACCCCCTTCCTGTTTTATTTTTATTCATAGCACTTGGCTAACTTGCTATATATTTTTATTTTTCTGCTAGAATGTAGGCTCTGTGAAGGCAAAAATTTGGATTGTTTGGTTTACTATTGAATCCTTAATATTTAGACCAGGGCCCAGGACAAATTAAGATGCTTAATAAAATCTTGTCGAAAGCACAAAGTTAATTTATCTCCTTGGGTCTTAGTCTACACTTTCCTCCCTCCCTTTCCCCCCTCCCTTTCCTCCTCCTCCCATGTTCTCCCTTGCTCACTCTCTCTCCTTCTTAACTAAATAATGCTTACTACACCTCCATTTCTGTAGCACTTTATAGTTTTTAATACCCTCTATCTTGGTTCATTTGGGCTGCTGTAATTCCACAGAAATAACGTAGATGGGGTAGCTTATAATCAACAGAAATCAATTTCTCACTATTCTGGAGGATAGGAGTTCAAGATCAAGGTGCCACCGGATTCAGTGTCTGGTGGGTGCCCGATTCCTCACAGATGGCCATGTTCTCTCTGTGTCCTCACATAGCGGAAGGGGCAAGGGCACTCTCCGAGGTCTCTTTCTTCAGTCACTAATTTCATTCACGAGAACCCCACCCTCATAACCTAACCATTTCCCCAAGACCCTTCCTAAGACCATCCCGTTGGGCATCAGCTTTCAACGTATCAATTTTGGGGGTGACATGCAGTCCATAGCAGCCTCTCACACATGCGATCTCATCTAACCTTGACCACAGCCCTCTGAGGTCAACCAGGCAAATTCTTCCAACCTCCTATGACTGAGGGGTCAGACCTGCACAAAGACAAATGTAACAGGTGCTCCAAGGTCCCATAGCTTATTGTCACGGCTTGGGGGTAGGGCCATTCACCTGCAGCTGGGGTAGACTGTTTCTAGCTTGTTGACTGCTTTCCCCCTCCAGCACCTGCTCTCCTTGCTTTGCTGCCCTGAGCATGCTCAGATGAGCACAGGTATAACCAGGAAGGACAAGGAAGTTGATGTCAAATATTTGTGTCACCCCCTCCTCAAGTTCATATGTTGAAGCCCTAACTTCCAACGTGATGGTATTTGGTGGTGGGGTCTTTGAGAGGTCATTAGGTTTAGATGACGTCATGAGGATGGGGCTCTCATGACAGAATTCTGTCCTTATAAGGAGAGAAGAGATCAGAGCTCTCTCTCTATCATGTGAAGGGACACCAAGGAGGCTGTCTGCAGGCCAGGAAGGGGTCCTCACTGAGAAGTGGTACACGGGCACCTTGATCTTAGACTTTCCAGACTACGGAACTCTAAGAAATAAAGGTCTGCTGGTTACACCATAATGTATAGTATTTGGTTATGGCAACCTAAGCTAAGACTGTGGGTAAATGACCCAGCCTCCTTGTCCTCTGGTGGGGTGATTCTAAGGCATGTTTGACATGTTTCCGGGAGGTTCTGGGGGGGGTGGTGGCTGAGTCCCAGTTGCCCATGGGGGTAATTTAGTCGTTAACAAACTGGCTTCTGTTGGTTTCTCTCCCTTCCCTGCTCCCTTGCTGGGCTTCCTGGGTTCTCTCTTGATCAAACCACCTGCATCTGAGTCCTTTCTCAAGGTTGCCTTCTGGAAACACCTGTTATGGACTGAATGTTTGTGTCCCCCACCCCAAATTCATGCTAAAACTTGACCCTCAGTGTGATGGCATTAGGACATGGAGCTCTAGGGAGCTAATTAGGTCTTGAGGCTGGCCCTCCTGAATGGGATGAGTGCTTTTATAAAAGATCCCAGAGAGCTCTCTTGCCCCTTCCCCCATGTGAGCATTCAGGGAGAAGATGGAGGAAGTGGGTCCTCAACAGATGCCTTAATCTGCCAGCACCTCGACTTTGGACTTCCCAGCTTCCAGAACCGTGAGAAACAGAGATGTACAGTTGTCAGTGACCCAGTCCGTGGTATTCTGTTACAGCCGCCTGAATGGACTAAGACACACTGAAACTGACAAGGGAGGGGCCAGGTTTAATGATGATCCAGAGAAACCCCTCTGTGACCCTGTACGGGGATTGTCGGATTTTGCAAATAAATACAGGATGCCCGCTTACATTCGGATTTCAGCTAAATAATGGGTCCTTTTTAGTATAAGTATGTCTTATGCACTGGGGGGGGGTATATTTATACTAAATAAAATTCGTTGTTTATCTGAAAATCAAATTTAACTGGGTGTCCTGCATTTCCTCTGGCAACCTGAACCGTGGGTGGAAATAAGAGTGAACTAATTAGGAAACTGGAAATGATTATGGAGGTCTGGATTGTGTGACTCTGGGCTGGATAAGGCAGATCTGGGAACCTTGAACCTGTAACCTATGTAATCTGGGAATGGCTTGCATCCCTTGGGCACCCTACCCTGCTGGAGAAACACAGCCCAGAGAGGGGAAGGGGATAACCATGACCCCGCGGTCGGGCCCCTGAGGTGAAAACCCTACCCGCCTGGCAGGCGGTGAGCCCTCAATGTTTCCCAGGTGGCAATCCTGGGAGCAGCAGCTGCAGTTGGCTGACGTGCTCCGTCTGGGGCCTGCGTGTCATCATCAAGCCGACAGTCGAAAATGGAAAGTTTTAGTCACACTCCTTTCTTTGCCTGCCATCTGGGTGACAACGGTGAAATCGTGCTGCGCAGGGGGAGGGGGGGTGGTGGCCAGGCGACCTGCTACTAGTCACTTCCCTGGAGAGCGGGACGGGGAGTGAGAACGCAGGTGCCAGCAGGTCCCCTGCTGACCGGTGAGGAGATGAGGGCGCACTTGTTCACGCAGCTTGGCGGTGGAAGATTCGGCATCTGGACCTGGGTCCAGGCCGAGCTGCTGCTGCCAGTTGCTGTCACCCGCGTCCCAGAGCTGGCCCTAGACCCGGGAGACAGTGTGCATAAAGGGCCCGGTGGAAGGTCAACACCCAGGAGGCGTCTGGAGGTATTCGCTCTCAATCCGGGCACAGTTCTACCGTTCCCACCACTCCCATCAGCCTGGGTCCCCTGCAACGAGCTGTCCCAGGAGCCCCTCGGACTGCCAAAGGGCCTGGCTGCTCAGGCCTTTCCCTGACGACAAGCTGGCTGGCCCCGGGCTGACTTTTCAGTCCCCTGTTCCGCCTGCCATGCCTGGGGTCATCCCCGCCTCTCACTTGCAGACCCAGAGTTGGTCCCGGGACCAGAAATAACTGTGGGGTCCCCCTGGAAAATGAGGAAATTCTGACACCGGGGTGAGTGACTAAAGTAGCCTCCCCCCATATTGCCTCTCTGTTTACAGCCAGCTGTGGTGAAGCCCCCACATGGGGGTCCAGAGCTCCCTGCTTTCTGGGCTCTCCCATCTGGCCTCTGCCTTGCTCTTGCCTCAAGCTCCAGAAGGTTGCCAACCAGGGAAAGATGGGGGAGAAAGGGCAGTGTGGACCCCTCTGTAGCAGACGCTGTTTCAACGCCCTCCTCTGTTCCCTGGTGGGTGAAGCCCGACTCCCACCTGCCAGTATCCACCAACACCTCTTTACTCAATGGCATTCTAGAAACTGCGCCTGGCCACTCTGCCCTCGTGCACGGAGGAGCCGCCCCACCCTCACACACACCCTCGAGCAATGAGTGGCCCAAGAATCAGCATTTAGGAACTTGGAGAGCGATTTCACATGGCCAGGACGTTTGTATTGTCTTTTACAAAAGAAATCGACAATAGATTGGTGACAGTACCAGACAACCTGGTCCTAGACCCAGATACCTTGAGAAGCACTGTTCACGCTCTTTCCTGTTTTCCCCAATGGGATGAAGTACTGCTTGCCCGCTGTACCAGCAGGCATGATAACACACCTGTTTTGGCTGCTTTCCCTTCCCCATCTTCCTTCCCCACCCCCTCCCCAGTGTTTCTTGCATTCCCCACATGAACTACTTGCACGCATACCTGTGTCTCGGGGTTACATCCAGGGGCCACCTGAGCTCAGATGCCCCCTGGCAGACAGATTATCTGGCGGCCCACGTTGCTGTGTGAGGCGAGCCACTGGGGGCTCCTCGACCCTTTCCCCAAGGAGTTAAGTAGCCCATTAAGGATGATAAAGTTATCTGCCTCCCTCCGCAACACTGCCCATTTCCATGACCTAAGATCAAGGCCATGGCCCTCACTGCCCTTTGCCTCTCCGGAGTCACAGAGACTGGCCAGGGCTGATGGAAGGCACGCTTTCGGGAACTTGGCCTCCAAGGATAGCTGATATTCTGGCTAATATTGAATGCCCCCCACTTCACCTCCAAGACTGGCTCTTACAGGGCCAAGGCAGCTTCAAGGCAAAGGTCTAAAGCATTAAATTATAGGCCAGAATGGCAGGTCAGGAAAACCTGTTCTTTTTCTGAAGCCACGTCTGCATGCACACGGAATGCTTTTGTTCAGATACAAAGCGCCTGGGCGCAGTCTTTCATGCCTCGAATCATTTCCATGTGGCTCAGGACCTCCCTGGACTTGAACGCTATTATCCCTCTGCCTGTTAGACCGCGCTCTATCTCGGCCTTCCTCCTTGGCTGTTTACGGATTTCTCCATCTGTCTGCTCCGGCTGAAAGAGGCCTGCTGCCCATAAAGCCCTGAGGTTCTAAATCATTTCTCTCTCTCTCCCCCCAACTCTCTCTCATCCCCAGGACTCCCAGAGCCCGGAATTAAAACCATCTTGAGATCTAATTTTTCCTTTTCCATCCAGCAGCATAGTTCCCTTTGCCCTTTTGGTGCGTTTCTGCAGGCACTTTACACATCGCTGTTGGCTGTCAGCCCCTGCCGCCAGGCCCTGCTCCGGGGGCTCTGGTGTGCAGTTGATTTCCTCCAACTCTGCCAGTAGTGTCCTCCCACCCTGGCCCAGGCTGGGGTCAGCAGGTTAGTTGCACGAACGTGCGCTCAGGGGCTTGTGAATATGTTCAGTTCTGGGCTTTGGCGTGGCTGGCATTAACGGATACCCATTTAGAAATCCCTAGATCAGGGCGCCTCGAGGGGTCAGTCCATGAAGCGTCTGCCTTTGGCTTGGATTGTGAGCCTGGCGTCCCGGGATCGAGCCCCACGTCGGGCTCCCTGCTCCATGGGGCATCTGTTTTTCCCTCTGGCCCTCACGCCGCTCTCTCTCTCTCTCTCTCTCTCTCGCAGTCTCTGTCTCTCTTTCAAATAAATAAATAAAATCTTTAAAATATAAAGTCAAAAAAGAAATCCCTAGACCACGAGGGTGGGCGAGCCTGGCACCATGCCGGGGACTGTGGCTGTGCCGAGGAGCGTAGCTGCTGGACACGCAGCTGTGGTGAGTGAGAGGTATGGGCAGGCAGACTAGGAGGTGGGAAGAGGTCAGACTCTGCAACCGACCGCGTGGGTTCGAGCTCTGGTTGAGCCATTTATTGACTGTGTGGCTATGATGAATTAACATACATGAAATGTTCAATGCCTCATCATATTAGCTCCACTACTCCACCGCACTGTGATATGAAGTAGAACTGCCAGAGAGAAAATAAAGCTTCAAGTGGACTGCAGTGATCAGAGAAGGCTTCCTGGAGGTGGGGGCCTGGGTAAGGCCTGGAAGAACTGGTGAGAAGGTATCAATCGTGGTCAGAGAGCAGGTCGACAGACTGTATTTTTCAGAGATGGTGGCTAACGTCTCCTACAACATGACCTTAGCACCCTTCCCCTTGAGAAGTGGTGTCTATGGCCCTTCACCTTGAATGTGGAGTGTAGGGCTGGCTTCACTCAATAGCACGCAATGGGACTGATGTTGGCTTCCAAGGCTGGGCCATGAAAGCCCACGCAGCTTCTGCCTTGTCCCTGGATCACTTACATGTGGAGTCCCGAGCTGCCATGTGGGCAGTCTGATGACGCCCCAAGGCTACCACCCTGGAAGGAAGCTTGAGCTCCAGGAACTTCCTCCAGTAGGCGGAAGTCACCACTGGTCTTCGAGCCTTCTCCACTGGGGCTTCAAACATTCTGGAACAGAGACCAACCCTTCTTGCTGGGGCCTGCCCAGATTCCGGAGCCACAGAATAACAACACGACATGACGGCTGTCGCCAGTTGCTGGGTTTTGGACTACTTTGTTATGCTTGGAGTGAGAGGTGACAGTGCCACCCTGGTGGTAGGGCCCCCATAAGCAAAGTCACGGCAGAGGGCACAGTGAGCCGTCCAGGGATGAGGACAGCGAGAGAGTGGGGGAGCTGTGCCGCCTGGGGCCTTCCTTCCTGCTCCCACCCAACAATGGCCCACCATCCTGGAACAGGTATGACACAAGGTGAACCATGACGGTTCATGAAATCTTCTGTGCGACATGAGGAACACGAGTCTTGGTTTCATTCATTCTTTGACAGGGTGGTGAAAATTGCAAGGAATTTTGTGATAAATGGTAAGAATGAAATTCATGTGAATTTCATATAAAATTCCTATGAAATAAATTAAAAAGCCTTGAGGACTGACACTTAGGGCACCCATCTCTCTCAGGGACTCAATAGTTGGTCTTGGGTCAGGGCAGAGGAGTCAGTGCTCTTTGGGTTCAAAGCCTATCTCTACCATTAATAGCTGTGTGACCTCGGGCAGATCACTTAACCTCCCTGAGCTATTTTTGTCACATTGTACTTCAGGCTTCGGTGTGGGTGTTGGGGATCCCTGTCATAGGAAGTGGGAGGGGAACAAGCTGAGCAGAACATATGGGGCAATAAGTAGGCTTTCTCTCTGCTCTGGGTCTCAGGGTAGGTCAAGTTCTGCAACATCCCTCAGCATGGTCCTGGTAGCCTGGGCCTTCAGCCCTCACCCAGACTCACAACATCTCCCATCCATGGGATCGATTTGGCTTTGGACCAACAAGGGATCAGCGGTCAGACCAGACCCCGTCTTCCTTGTTTCTCTTCTTGCACTCTCCCCTCTTCCAGCGGCCATTCCAACGCTCCCATGCGTGGCAATGCCCAAGACGGTGAGTGTACATCACTGAGGTGACCTTCACATTAGCAGGCCCCAGGCCCCAGGACAACCGTTCCCCAAGGGCCCCTTACGTGAGTACAATGCTAAGCTCATTTGTTCATTACCTCTTGCTGCATGTGACAAAATATCCCCAAACTTAGTGACCTCAGACAAGAGCGTGTATTTGCTCACAGTTCTGCAAGTCGAACAAGGCTTGGTCAGAATAGCTCATTTCCATTCTGCCGGGCAGGAGCAGGAGCTGCTCAAGCAGGTGGAATCCTGCAAAAAAGAAAAAAGGCTTCACTTGGTTTAGATGCCTGGGGCCCGGCTCCTCGATTTTCCGACACTGGGCCTCCTCATGCGGTTAGCTCGAGCTTGCCCATGGCGTGCTGGCCTGTGGGGTCGTTGGGTTTCTTCCATGGCCGCTGACCTCCCCCAGAGCACAAACGTCACAGCTGCTAGGCTTTCTCCCTGGCAGTGGCTACCTGTTGCTTCTGATTCTGCCCTCTGAGTTACCTGTCCTTGTCAGTCCCGAGTATTTACATTTCCATCTGAGGTGTACCTTCAGTCTACTTCTCCCCTTGAGGAGGCCGAAGGCGCAGAGATCTCTTTTTAACCATCTCTGTCCTTGTCGTTCCAGCCAATGTGATTCCATGCACAACTTAGCGGGCTTCCTCTGTATCAAGTTTAACGATGTGGTCCATCAGACCAAAACCACATCTGCAAACTCCTCTGAGACAGGCCTTTCTCTATTTTAGGTGGCAAGCCAGGGCCATGGAACAATAGGTCTGCATGGGGGCATCCACGAGGCACTGCACTAACTCTTTTGAGAATTCAATGAAGGGTCTTTAATTTTTTTTTATTTTGTTTTTATTTGACAGAGAGAGAGAGAGAGAGAGATCACTAGTAGGCAGAGGCAGGCAGAGAGAGAGGGGGAAGCAGGCTCTCCGCCGAGCAGAGAGCCCGATCCCAGGACCCTAAGATCATGACCTGAGCCAAAGGCAGAGGCTTAACCCACTGAGCCACCCAGGTGCCCTCAATGAAGGGTCTTAAGGCTGTACCCTTGATCTGATCTTACCCAGAGGCTACATTTTACTGGTAGTCTGGATGCCAATCACTAGGTTGAGACTCTTTTGCTGGAAAAGACCAGGGATGAAAAACCATTTTTTTTAAAAATCTGAACCCAGCAAGTTTGGGCACCTTGACATTTTGTCTGCTTGGTTTTGTTGTTTTTTTTTTTTTCTTTAGGTTTTTATCTTTCTGAATTTTCATTCTTTCCATCTGTTGCTCAGATCACCAGCGACCGTGATAGCAGAGTTTGGACAAAGCAGAAAGAAGCGTGGCCCTTTTGTAAAAGGGAGGAGTCATGAGGGGTTAGGAAGGACTAAATCAACACGTGTTAAATTGTGGTACATGGGCCATACGCTTCAGTGTCATTGAGATGCTTGCTGCAAATGCACATCTCCAGGTCTCTGGTCAGAAAGAGCTATGAGGGGGCTCAGTCAGTTAAATGTCTGCCTTTGGCTCAGGTCATGATCCCAGGGTCCTGGGATTGAGCCCCACGTTGGGCTCACTGCTCGGCGGTGAGCCTGCTTCTCCCTCTCCCAGTCCCCCCTCCTTGTGTTCCCTCTCTTGCTGTCTCTCTCTGTCAAATAAGTAAATAAAATCTTAAAAAAAAATAAAGGGCTATAAGGAAGGAATCTACATTTTATGACCTCATGTCCACGACATATGAAAACACTGCCTTATGTCAGGCTCTGAAGGCATCCATTATTCCCCACTCCCCTTGTGTCCAGGTCCAAGTCCTAGACACGATTTCTCCGCTTCTTCTTTTGCCTTCCGTGTGGATCTGGGTCTGGGCAGCAAACAGATGGCCTACTCAGACTGGGTGTGTGCTTAATAAGGGACTGCTTACAATGGTGCGAGCAGGGTTTAAAGATACCAGGCAAGTGTAGGGCAGTGCCTAGGGCGAAGTAGCAGTGGGGGGCTGTCATTGCGACTAGGAAGGGCAGTTAGAAGTGATCTGAACTTGGAGAACCTCAATGTCATTGGGCCTCTTCTCTAAAGAGATCCTTTAGTGGCTCTGAGCCATCCAGTGGGAAGACCATGTGTGTGTGGGAGGGAGGCAAGGGTAGGGGAGAGGATGGGCTGGGGAGTGGGACCCTACTCGGTGGGATCAGATGGCAATGAGGCATCTCCCTCTTTAACAGGTGGCCCCTGGGGGATCTAAGGAGAGAGACGGAGCCGGTAGTCCTCGGTCTCTCTCGCCCGCTGCCTTTTCAGGATTTGCCTGTCTTCAGCAGCCCAGGAGGCCCTCCTATTTAGGCAGGAAGAGGAGCCAATAAATAAATTCACACTAAGGTGCCAGAGAGTGATAACAGTTAATCCCTTCCAAGGGCAATTGCTCGTGGAAAAAGGACGATTTAGCTCAAAAGAAAGAGTGTCTCCTGGAAGAACACCGCCCTTTGGCACCGGCACCGGCGGAATGGACGGGCAGGGGCTCCGGAAACTCTTCAAATCAGCCCCCCTCTGCTTTCCTGTGAGTCCCATGGGAAGCATGTGCCCTGAGAAGCTTTCAAATGCTTCTCATTGTGGAAGCTCCATGAGGGAAGGGCTATTTTTGTCTCTTTGTTCAGACGCGTGTTCCCCAAGGCAGGCACGGAGTAGTGCTCTCTACGGGTCCGATGAATGAATGAAGGGAGGAAGGAATGAATGAAGGAAAGCTCGCCTCAGGAACGGGGCTCCCATCTATGGGGACAAACGCCCCACGCCCTGCCCCTCCCCTTCAGGCTTCCCTGTGGCCTGCCTGGAATTGAGCTGAAAAATGATTTTTCATACACGTCGCCCTCATTATAACATCATCCCTCAGAGCGAAGCTCTCTGACCACCCTGAAGACCTGTATTTAATGTGATGAAAGGTGATTTAATGGAGTTTGAGGAGAGCGGAGCAGAAAGCGGACAGCCGCTTCCCAACAGCGGAGCGCAGTGGTCCTCGGAGGGGAAGGGAAAAAAGAAAAAGAAACGGAGGGGGGGGATCCAACACCCTCCCCCAGAAGACGCTGGAATAAGACGTTTTGGTCAGCTCCCTAGGAAGGCCAAAACGCACGGCAGATAAGCCCCGCGCCCTCCCCTCCCTGGAGCAGATAACTAACTTACCATTTATTTACCTTGGAGCTGATTATGTCCTGGGTTGAGGCAGGCAGGGAGATTTTATTGACATTTGGTCTCCCTTCACACATTTTGCGACAGCCAGACATCAGGGACTGAGCTGCAGGATATTAAAGGATTTGGAAAAGTTATCAAGGAATGGGACATATTTATCAAAGCCACAGTGATATTAGAAAGCCGGGCGGCTTCTACACCTGGGTCTGTTACTTGATTAAAAAAATAATAATGATTCATCCTCTGGCTGCCTTTTGCACCTGGGTGAATGCCGAGCAGTTGCGCTAGACCACCCTTGGCCAGGGATTTGCACAAAAAGACCCTCTTTGGGTTTGGTGGAAAACTGCATGCGCCTGTGCCCACGCATGGCAGGTGTGATGAAGTCCCGATTTCGGTAGGAAGCACCTGTCGGGGTGCTCCCTGGCCTCCCTTGGGCCGGGCCAGGGTCCTCTGAGCATCTTTTATTGCCCAGGGAGGGCTATCAAGAGTTGGTTGAGGGGCGTCTGAGTGGCTCAGTAGGTTAAGCCTCTGCCTTCTGCTCAGGTCATGATCTTGGGGTCCTGGGATCAAGCCCCTCATCGGGCTCTATGCTCGGCAGGGAGTCTGCTTCCCCCTCTCTGTCTGCCCCCCGCCCCTTCCCCTCCCCGCTTGTGCTTTCTGTCTTTCTTTCTCAAATAAAGAAATAAAATCTTAAAAAAAAAGAGTCGTTTGCATGGCTGGTGGGTTAGTATAAAAGGGGCTCTGGGAAGGGACCGTAGCTGCTCCAAGCACTGTGTTTCTGGGGAATAGCAATTATGTAATGCAGAAAACTCTCCACCTTCTAACCACCCGCAAGGAAGAATATACCACGAGTCACCTCTATTTAGCTCTCCCCCAAATTTTTCCACATGAATTATTCAGTGTATGACTGTTTCAATATGTCTGTCTTTAAAAAAAAAATGCTGGATGAGCTTACGCAGCAAGAGGGAGAAAGCCTGCTTCGCAAAGTGATACCTACCCGCATATTTATCTTCAAGGGAAAGTCTTTAATGCGTTCACTCAGGTGGAAATATCATTAATAGCAAGGACTGACCAACGACCACCAGGATCCAGGGGGTTAATCCGGGTTTTGCCATCTGATTCCAATCCATCAGGCCTGGCTATAAATCGCTTATATGTCTGGGTGATAAAAAGCAAATATAAATTTTCAAAAAATTTAACCTTGCATGGTATATAAAGAGAATACATAATATTCTCAGGCATAAATATGTCTCAAGACAAACTCATTGCGTACACCAGGAATACATAATGGATCTTACCGAGACATATTTTTCCCCTAGCAAGAAAAAGTCAGAATTCCGCAGTAAATGGTGCACTCTCTGCAATGCTGAGACGAGAGCTGTGCCCTGGACGTGGGGCTGTCCTCACGTGGGATCTCTCAGACCCCTTCCAGGATGACATGAAGTCCAGCTGAGGAGTAGGAAGTCTGGTTGAAGCTGGGAGATGGGCGATCTGGGGACCTTGGCCAGACCGTCTTGTGGGACGGGCCTCCAGTCTCTGCATCCAGAAACAGATTTCCAAGGCAGTGTTTCTCCGATGTCAACGGGCACACGTGACCCCTGGGGGCTTGTTAGAAGTGCAGATCCCGAATGGGTAGGACTGGTGTGGGGCCTGGGATCCGTGCTGCTGACAGGTGATGCTGAGGCTGAGGGTGGGACCATCCCACTGACCTAGGGCAGTGACGCTCGTCCTTGGCTGCACGTTGCAATCACCTGGGGAGCTTTCAAAATTGTCATCACCCAGACCGCCTCCCAAACCAGTCACCTCTGAATCTCTGGGGTTCTGACCCAGGCAACAATAATCCTTCAAGATCCCCTGGTGATTCCAAGGAACAGAGATGGTGCCAGTTCTCTTGAGGTGGGCCACCCACGTAGGCTTGCGTGGGACAATCCATTCAGTAGAGGATACACAATTCACTGACTCCGTCTGCACCGTGTCGCCAAGCCATCCGCTCACCCCACCCCTGCCTGAACTGGTGAGGACCCCGTTTCTCCAGGACACCAAGGCCCATAGGTCCACAGACTTTGACTAGGTGACTAGGCTGAGACCGGTGAAACGTTTTTCTTCATAATGCTTCTTTACTAAAGGTCAGATTAGTGCTTGCAAACGCAGATGCCTACCTGGGCCCAGGCTGGCAGCATGAGTCATAAATCCGAGCAGGCTGTTTGCATATTTAAATACGCAGGTGTGTCTTTCCCCTTCTCAAAGAATTGTGCTCCTTCACATTCTTCTTAAAACTCGAGGGCATCTTTTCCTTCATTTTCTTTTTTGATAGAGACGTGGGCACAAGAGGAAGATCTATCTGCTCTAAGAAATTCACCAGGGCAGGTGCTGGGGTGAAGTCTGGCTTCGGCAGGGCGTGAGGTTTGTACAAACGCACAAGACTTTTCTTACTCTTGCAAATACGCGTGCCGCCATGGAAATACACGGCTATCTATGTTGGAAGCGGAGGGAGGAGGCCTGAGCAACAGAGGACCCTGTGGTTCAGCCTCATTATTTCTCAGGATACGCACTTCTGCATGAGCTGAGGATAAAAGGCAGCACGGATGGAATCCTTGCAAGCAGCACCCCACACCCCAGACCAACGAATGAACGCTGATGAAAAGGAGGGGGAAATCGAATTCGAATAGTCCGCGGCAAAGATGAGACCCTCTTCTTTTGTGACCTTGAACTCACTGCCCACGGTGCAGTCCGCAGACCAGCGGCAGCGGCCTCACCCGGGAGCCGGTTACACACGCAAAATCTCGGGCCCCACCTCAGACTCTGGAATCAGAATCCGTCCCCCTAGCTGCGAGGGAGAGGTTGTGACAACACCACCACTCGTGGAATGAACACAGTTCGTTCATTCGTTCATCCGTTCATTTATTCACATCTCTACACATTCATTCAACAAATATTCTCTGAGTGGCTCCTCCAGGCCAGGAACTGTGACCTCCTTGTGATATGAAATTAGGAAAGAGGCACTCGGTGATGATGAACCACCTGGCTTGTCCACCTGCAGTGGGATCTCGAGTACCTGACATTTGGCCGGGACAGGCACCTACTTGTTCCACTGCAAAAAGCTAGATGGGGGTGTGTGTGTGGAATTCCTGAAAGTGCCTGGGGCTGTATGTGGAGCTGGAGTCAGGGTGGGGGAAGAGAGAGCCCGGAAGTTCATTAACACTGGACAAGGACAGCTATTCCCCGTTGAGCTGATGGGTAATGATGCCTCTTAGGGGTGCGTGAGAATGCGGTGAGAATGCGCACAGGGTGTGGAGAAAAGGAGCTCCATGGTAAATAGGAGCTGCTGCCTCTGGGGCTGCCGAGGTCATATCAATCCTTCACACATTAGTATGAATTAGATCTTGCAGTAAGGCTTTGATCAGGGTGAGGGGGAGGACCAACTTTTCACTGCCATGGTTTTGAAAGGGGCTGGTCCAAAGAGCAGGGTGTGAGGTGCCCTTCTCAAACCAAGGAAGAAACAGCAATGCACAGAAATTTCAAGGACTAAAAGCTCCCCTTGTTACCTCCTAGGGAAGGCCAGCGCCTGGCGCCTTTGTTCCTAGCTGACTCTGTGTTTATCCAACGAAACATCAAACTTGTGTCCTCTCATTAACCCTTTGTTTCTTCTTTGTTCCTGATTGAGAACCCCCACACTCTGATTATTTTGAGAGCCGTGAGAAGTCACTGTGTTTACAGAGAGGCCCGGCCACCTTCAAAGGCAGGAGGGGAGGGTTCACAGCACCCTGCTCTCTCCCCAGGCCCCAGGCCCCGCCTCTGCCAGTGCATTCCGGGGCATTTGTCTCCACAGCAGGAAAAACACAAAGGAGAGAAATCTTTTCTCTCTGTTAGATGTTTGCTTTCTCAGTTTCCCCGGCGACCTGCGTGAGTTAAGAAAAAGTACACACACACACGTGCACACACACACACACACAGTTTTCTGTTTCTCCCTGCAAAGTGGGGAGTACCAGACACCCGTCTATGTAAGTCAGCACACAGCCTCTGAAGCAGGCGGGGGATGAAGTCTGCGGCTGCCGTCAAAATTCCGGGTGCCCTTCGGATGATAATTCCAACCCAGTCTCCCCACTCGCTTGGAAGAGCCACAGGATATTTTCTCATTTCTGTGACTGGGGCATTCTGCTTTGGCGCCAGGGAGTGAGGGAACTTAGGGGCTCTATATCCACTAGCCCTTTACCCTAAGTAGGGTGCTGAGGCCCGGAGAGTAGAGAGCTTTTACCAAGGGCGCCAGGCTGATGTGTCACGGGGGATTCTTCTGACCTCCACGGGGCCCTTCCCACACGGCTGAGCTTGGGGTCACCCCCACAGCCCTTTGAATTCTCACTAATGGAAGCCACTCTGAGCACACTGGGGGCAAGGGGAAGCAACGGCAGTGGTCACAGGCTGTGTAAATTAGCACATCTTGGAGTGGAAAGTGGGGTCAAATTTCTGTTCTGGTTTATGTTGAGTTCCCCTCGGCATTACTGCCCAGACTCTTCGGCTTTTTTTTTTTTTTTGGTTCAGAGAAGTTGTATCGCCTTTCAGGCTCTGCTTAAATTATGGCCACGCTAAGAACACATCTGGGTGGTTGGATGGGACCAGAAGCTTCTATCACTCCCCTTCATTGTGATGTGTCTACAATGTATCAGGGCAGGATACAGAAACAGTCTTGGAGCTCTGAGACTAGGTCTCACTCACACACACACATACACACACACACACATACACTTTTCTGTACCAGGTGCCCGTGCTGACAACACGTGGCTTGTGTGAACTCTGACACCACAGTCACAACACTCTGTGTGCTCTCTTCCCACCCACCCACACAAGTGTGATTTGGGCAGGGAAGGCTGTCTCCTTTCCATTTGAGGGTCTGGATCACCATATAGGTGTCGGAAATGGAATTAAATAAAAACCTATGTAGCACACATGAGTTTGGTTACCTGCAGAATTTTCTGAGAGCTTACTATAACCCCGGCACTCTTGTAAACATTTTCCATGCTGGAACCCCTCTCAGCTGAGCTGTTAACTGAAGAAGTAGTTCTGTGATCTTTGGAATGTAACTTCAAGCCCCATGCCTCAGTTTCCCCGTTTGCAAAATGAGAGTAATTATACCAGCCTCTTGATAGTGTGTGCGTGTGTGTGTGGGTGGGGGGAGGTGGTTCGTGTGTAATAATATGCTGCTGTGGCTATGAACACACCCAAAAGTGTGCCTAGCCTAGGGAAGGATCACAGCTAATGTTAGTTCTCTCCCCTCTTTTGGATGAATTACAAACATTAATAAGTATGTTGCCAAGGGTATATTGTGCATTTCCCATCCTGTTATCTTGATGACTAATTACATGTCCCTTCTATGTTTCTTCATTCATTCATTCATTCATTCAGCCAGCCAGCCAATATTTCTGGAGTGCCTCCTGGGGCCTGCCCTTATTTTAAGTGCGGAGGATACGGTAGTAAACAAAACAGACAAACATTTTGGCCCTCGTGGAGTTTATAAAGTGACCTAATTAATGATAACACAACCAAGATGATATGACTCTTAACCAAAAGGAATCATTCCTCACAGATTCATAAAGGTTGTAAGAATGTGTCAGTCTTAATACATCTAGAAAGGTGCTAAAGTTTGTTTAATTCTCTATGCTCTGATCCTTGTTTTCAAAATATATCTGTTAGAAATCTTTTGGTTTCAAGTGACAGGAAATTCAACTCAAACTGACTTAAACCAAAATAGAATTTATTGGCTCACCTAAGTGGAAAAAAACAAACATTGAACAGAAATGTGGACTTCAGGCAGAGTTTGATCCAGCAGCATAAGTCATGCTACCGAAGACCTGGTTTCTCTTCATCTGTCTTCTCTGAATTATGTCACGTTGGCTCCAAGCCCACATGATGGCCCCTACTTGTGCATGACTCCACTTATGGTAACAGTATGTCAACGCAGCACCAGATTTTAAGAATCTTCACATCACACTGTCCAGAGGCTTTCTCAAAAGCCCCACCAAATTTCTCCTCAGAACTCATTGACCCTGTCTTTGGAGGTGGAGGGGAGGTCCATCCCCACAGATGAAGCTGGCTGAAAATGAGGGAGGAGTCGCCAAAGGAAAAATCGGGGTCCTATTGCCTTCTGTGTAGAAAAAAGCCTGCTGGGAAGACAAGCAGAGTTGGACTCTCCCACAGGAATCCCAAGCACAAGGCTGGGCTATGAACAGAACAGGAGGATCAAACGTGATTATTAAAAGGAGCAATTCAATTTTTAACATACATATATTTAAAAACATCAAAGTCATAGGGGAAAAACTGGAACCTGTTTTTATTGCAATTTCATTGTTTTACAGTTGGGATTTACTTTTATTCTAAGTAACACATAGGGTTGTTCTGGGCACCATAATCTTTTGAGTGCTTAGAGGTCCCCCAAATCTTAATACAGCCCTGTGGGCAATCAAAAAAGCTCACCTCCTCCTTTAGGCAAATCCCTCATCTCCAGTGTACTGTTCTGTGTTCTTTGATAGCAAGCTCACTGGAAAGGGGTAGAGATTAATGAAGTGGTCTTTGGTCTTATTTACCAGGTTCTTAGGAGTCTGGTTAGTGCGGGTCTGCCCTGCAGAGGCCGATTATCCTTGAGAGTACTGAAAAGATTGATTTCTGCAACAGTCACGATGAGGCCTAGGCCTCCACCAAATGTCACCTCTTCAGTCAATGAGTCACTCCAGCCCTGGGCTCCTTCCCCACACACCACATACAAGCAAGATGGTTTTCCACACTTAGAAATGCATATCATCACGTCTGCTACCATCTGCCCATGTGACCGTCAGTCAGGGGCAGGGGCTGAGTCTTATTCAGCTGGATGTCCCCAGAGCTGGTGCAAACCTGGCAGGTCATTGACCCTCAATAAAAGTCTGTGACATTCTGGGTCGTGGTGCCTGCTCTTTCTCTACCCACACAGCTGTGTGTCTTTGGCGCCAGCCACTTAACCTCTCTGGGCTCCAGCTGTACCATCATGAAAATGTGGATCCCTAGGGATCCTACTGGAGCATGCAGTCAAAACCATACCGAAGACTGACAGAAACGTCTTAGGGCATGATGTTGGAACAAAAAGAAGACAGATCTCGGTAGCAGACATGTTGCGGCCACGCGGAAGCTATGTGACCTTGAGCGGTGCACCCACTGGCTCTAAGCCTCTCAGTTGTCACCTGCCACCGGGAAATAAAGGGAGTTATTGGGATCGCAGGGCTGAGCACAAGGTCTGGCATCTCACAGAGGCGAATACCAGATAAAACCCAAGCTAACTGCCAATAGAGCTACGGTGTCTCTGGAAAGCCCTGGCTGGTGGCCCCAGGACAGCGCGGGGTCGGGCTTGGAGCTGGAAATCCCTCCCCGTGCGGGGCAGGCTGCCTCGGCGAGAACCTGGCCATAGCGATGAGTGTAATTCATCCTTGCTCATGGTTAATGGATGGTGATGATGAGGTTGCAGGAGCAAGACACGGGGCGCTCAGAGGACCCCCCCCCCACTCCCGCCAGGTGACTGTGCATGACGCTGGCCAAAGGGGCTCATCACCAATTCGCCACGGACAGGAGCACTTCGTGGGAACTTGGGGATTAAAATTCCACACGCCTGGAATTGAAATTCTATGCTCCTGTTATGATTCACTTTGCAAGGGAAAAGACGCAGCTCTCGGAATTCTTGGGTGAAGGAAACCGCGTATCCCAGGGATCATGGGGATTTCAGTGCTTCTGAATCGCACCAGGCAGTGGGTGGGGTGAGTGTGTGGAGGAGGAGGGAGGACAGGGGTGGGGGAGGGGGGCTGCAGAGGAAGGCTCAGAGTCCCACCCCCAGCCAGCATGACAAGCTCACAGGAGGCCAAGGTGCCAACTGATCAGCTGCTCGGTGTGACTTTGCTGATGAGAGCAACACAAAGAAGGTGGTCTGGGGTACTTGGGGGGGGGAACAAAAGTGGCTCTTATCAGAAATGACTGAAGTCAGCGGGGTTGTTTATGTGAGCACCACGGGCAGCTGGGACCCCTCCTGAGCCCGGTAGCATCTCCCACATCTGAAACGAAACAATGGAGATACTTGGAGGATTTTCTCCCCCAGACCTGCCCCTAAGGGGCTGTCTCTGCATGTTTTGTTTGCTCTGTCATGAGGAAGGCAATGCCGATGAGAAAGACCTAGAATGTACTAGGTGTTTCCAGGAGGACAGAGAGGGCAGAGTCGGTTTGAGCTGCTGTCAGCCCAAGGCCCCTTCCCCCACCCCCGCTCTACCCCGGTTCCCAGATACCACTTTTCCTCGGTGAGTGGGGAGGGAGTGAGAAACCTGGGCAGCAGCTCAGGGCTGGTAGGGAGGCCCGTGTCCCTGGCAGGATGGGGCGAGCTTCCATGGCAGAACTCCTTCCAGCAACTTTGCACCTCTCATCTCTAGGATGGCAGCTCCGGCACGGGGCCCAGACTAAGCAAAATCCTTTCTTGGTGTCCCGGTGCTCCCTCCCGGGTCACATTTGATGTCCAAGAATCAGCTGGAAGTCTGGACCCCACGGAAGACGCCCCTTCTTAGGCCGGCCTGGGGATCACAGCATGAGCACAGAATTAGCTCTCAGTCCCCCGGGAGAGTAGCCCCCACTCTGGCTAAGGAAGCAGAGGTAGTTACTAATAACCTTCCCTCCGCCCCGCCTTCCCCTAACCTTGTCGTGAACCGTGGTTGTTTTGTTCAAAGAAGGGCTCCCGCAACCGGTCTCACTTTAATGAAAAGCAGACCCTCGCTCACCGTTGCCCCTCCTTGGGCAACAGAGATAAAAACCTAATGGCATGTCAGATCCTTGATGGCAAACCCGCCAGGAAGACAAAATTATCAGGGTAGAGCGGAGGCAGTGGACCGTATCTGCTTTTGTACCGTAAAATAACATAACCCGGTGACCCCCTCGTTTGCTGAAGGCGCGCCCGGCTGGAAGCACCGAGGCCCTCTTGTAGGAAAGTTCTCGCTGCCTGCCTGTCCACAGCTCTGCTCCCAGCCACCTTGCTGCCTCTTGCTCCCTGCGCCCTCCCCTCAGGCGTGTCGGTCCTCATTCCAATACCCAAGGCACAAGCCTTTGATATCAACACCTTTATCACTATGCGGATTGTGAGGCTCTGACGGGGATAAGGTCCAAGGAAGGCTTGCTGTGGGCGTGCCTGCACACACGCACGTGCACGCACACACGTGTGTATACATGTGCATACACATGCCCCCTCCTCTGTGATAAGTAACAATCCCCAGGCCACCTCCATCCGACAACGAAGTCAAAATGTCCCTTACCTACCGACCAGGCCACTGCAGGACTCACTTGACAATTCGAGAATGATATTTAATTGCATCCAAGAGGAGTTTGGAAACAGCTTCAGAAACTGAAGAATGGTGAGAGGCTTTTAAGAACAACCCTCTTGTCAGACGAGCGTAATGATCCTAGAGAGCTTCCTCAAGCTGTGGGACAGGCTGCCTTACAGCTATCTCTTCTCTTCCCACCCCTCTCCTTCTCCCCTCCCGCCTCCTCCTGTTCACAAACATTTACTGAGCACATATCATGAGCAAAGGCTCAAGATGGGTTCTGGAGAAGTCTCTGTGAGCAAGACAGTGATGGTCCCCTGCCCAGTTTCTAGCTACCCATGTTGGCAGAAGCTGCTTCTTGCCCCCCCCCCAACATCTAATATCCCTTTCTTCCCCAATAATAAAACCCCTGCTTTTTAGCTGGGTACATGAATCTCTAGTATAAAAATGACATATCCCAGTGTCCCTTGCAGCTAGATGTGACCATGTCCAAAGTTCTAGTTAATGGGATGTCAGCAGGAGTATTGTGGGGAGTTTCCAGGGTCCTCAAAGACTTGCAGAGAAATGTTCATGACAGTTTTTTTTTTTTCATAATAGCCCCAAACTGGAAATAATCCCAATTTCCATCAACGGGTGACTTTATAAGTTGTAATGTATTTACTGCTCAAGAATACGAAGAAACAAACTACTGATACACATGAGAGCACAGCGAGACCCTCAAAATAGTACACAGACTGAAAGACACCAGGCCCAAAGGAATACATACTGTATCATTCCATTTATAGAGAATTCTAGAACAGGCAAAAGCACTCCTTCCATGGTGGCAGGTGTATACACGGTGATTGCCCACGCGTGGTGGAAGGCAGCCAGAAAGGGACACGAAGAAACCATCGGAGGTGATGAAAACGTCCTGTACCTTTGTGGGGCTGTTGATTATCTGATGTATACATCTGTCAAAATTCATTAAACTCTGTACCTTCAGGACCTGTGTGCTCCACACGTATGCAAATTATACGCTAATATGAACAATCATATGATAACGACAGCCTCAAGCTCCTTGACTTTGCAGGGCCACACATAGCCCTGGATCCTATTTACATGGGAAAACAGCTCCAAGCAGTCTGATTTGGCATCTACTCTGGTCACCGATTGTGCGGTCGTGCGGCTGACTCTCTGCTCCACATGGCAAGGTCAGCCAGGGAGCCAGTCCTAGCAGCCGGGCCACAGGTGGAATTTGAGAGCAGGGTTCCTCTGAGTGCCACCGTCTCGAAGAGTCTCTCCCTGCTCCTTGTTCCAGGGTTTCTTAGGTCTGAACTCAGCCGCTCTCCTTCCCTCCTCTCACACCTCAGAGCCCCCTGGGTGTGCAGGATCCCACCTATTCTTAGCACGCTGCCAATCCCTGGGAGGCTCTGAAGATTTGTGCGGCCAAGTAACAGCTGCACTGGGGCTATTACCAATGTCATTAACATCATCATTACTGCGGGGATGCGGCTTATGTGGCGTGCCAATCAAGGGGATGTTTGGGGCCCTTTTCTGTAGCCCAGGGCACATGCGGCTTTCCATTTGAAACAGGGGTGACTTCAGGGAAACACACAGGAGGGGCTGGCATTTCTGGAAGATTTGGTAGGCAGCTGCCTTCCTGGAAGGATTTCAGGTCCATCCTCAGCCCTCCTCTCCCAACCTGTTCAGGTCTGGCTCCTCGGCCTCACCCAGCAGCCCCCACGTTGGCAACCACAAATTCTACAATTAAAGATTCATTCCTTTGACTCTGTGTTTCACTGACATTAAAAGGCAAGTCCTCCCTGCTGTCTTTTCTGCAATCATCTTTACTCTCTTTTTCCATTTTCCCATTTAAAGGAAGGAAGTGGAAGACTTAAAAGGCAGCGTGAGAGGTCATTAGCACAGAGGGACGAACATGGAGAAAAAGGAGGTGGAGTGAGGTCCGTGTTTCCAGCACGTCCTGGGTTTTGGCACCTGTTATGTTCTCAGGGTAGCTCTGTTCCGAAAGTTTCATCTCAAACCCTCAGTGCTGACTCCGCACCAGGCATCAGAGCAAGAGCTGTACAAAACCTGACGTGTGTAATTCTCCTAACGATCGTCTCAGGTGGGTGTATTAGTATCCGCATCTGGTACAGCAGGAAACTGAGGCACAGAGAGGCTAAGTGATGCTCTAGGTTACATGGCTGTTGGGTAGTGGGGACTGGGATCCCATCCGCAGCCGCCTCCCGCAAGGGCTGTGCGCGGAAGAACTCAGACCACAAGCTAATAGGTTATCGCTGCCCTGTGGCTGCCCAGAGACTTTGCTTTTCCATTCAAACAGCATTGCCTCCAAAGAGGTACTCAGAGGGTGGTCTTGTGGTTGTAAGTTTCCTCCTCTGGAAGCTTCATGACGCCAGCAGCCTATTCCCAGGATTTCGTTTCCCTCCCCAGATATTTTTGCAAAGTGAAACAATGTGGTATCTGTTTCCTTTTAAAAAAAGAAAAAAAAAAGGTCTAAAAGAACAACAAAAACCTGGACCAGCGGATGTTGTGCCATCTTTGTAACTCAGAGACACTGGGCCCAGGGCGCAGCCCCGCGGGCCTTCGAGACGCCTTTCCTGGGATTTTAGGGTGAGGATCCTTAACGGCAAGGAAGAAGAAAGCTCCAAATATTGTTCAACCATTGTTCGTAAGAGCCATTGGCAAAGGAAGGAGGAGACACAAGCCTGAGAGGTGCAGAGGACAAAGACCCAAGTGTTTTTGCTGGAAGAAATGCCAGTTGTGCTGTGGTGGCTGTGGAAGATGCTAGAAGTTGTCGGGTGCTGGCACTTCTACAGACTTGGGCAGTTGGGAGCTTGCTGGTGAGGGCCAGGGGTGAGGTTTGGAATGGCACCTGGAGTCTTTTTTTTTTTTTCCTCTAGAGAAATGAAAACCACATGTGTAATGAAGGGGAACCCTGCCATTCCATGGAGAATTTTCCACTTGTACCTGACCGGAATGGAAATCTGTGATCTTTGTTCCTGCCTCCATGTCATTAGGCTAAGGACTCTGGTGGTTCGTTGTTCACGGAGGCCATAGGAAGGGATGGTCCTGCTTTGGAAACGTGAAAGCAGAGAGGACCAGGCCTCCCACTGGCTTGGGTGGGCGAGACAGATGCAAAAGGAGGCACTCTTCTGGAAGGTGCAGGGAAGGGGTAGGATTCTGACTAAAATCAGCTCATGCTCTGGGGTCGGGGGCATAATGATAATCATGGCTTCCCACACCTCACCACAACCTCGTAACGCCTTAACAGCTGACCCCCATCTGTGAAGTAACCACTGTCAGAGTCCAGGGGACCATCTTATCCCTTTTTATAGCTGGTTCCATCACCATGTGCCCACCCAGCCCAGTACATAGAGCCCCAGTGGCCCAGGTCTGGCCTGTCCCATGCTAGGGAGCCCTCTTTTTAACTAACTAGGGTTCTTGATGCATGGAACTCAGGACTGAATGGGTGTCTATGTGCGCCCAGGCTTGTGCTACAGTGTGGCCTGTACCTCATCTCATGGGTTCACCAGATCGTCCTTTGGGGCAGTTCTCATAAGTCCTGTTAAAATAGCCTGGACACCTGCAGACTGGTTAGGTGACTCGCCCATCATCACTAGCAATCTTTCCTAAAATGACTTCTGTCAGAAAGCATCATTTGACGGTTCGAAATAGACATATAACATATACATTAAAGGCTCTGACAACTGTTTCACTTTCTTAAGGAAATTGACAGTCCCCCGTGCCTGAAATCTCAACTCTTTTACACTTTTTAAAAAGATTTATTTATTTGTCTGAGAGAGAGAGCGAGAGCGAGAGAGAGAGAGAGAGAGAGAGCAAGCACATGCGCGAGCACGTGAGCAGGGGAGAGGCAGAAGGAGAGAGGAAGAGAATTTCAAGCAGAATCCCTACTGAGCACAGAGTCTGATGTGGAGCTCAATCCCACAACCTTGAGGTCATGATCTGAGCCAAAACCAAGAGTCAGACCCTCGACTGATTAAGCCACCCAGACGCCCTTCTTTTTCACTTAAAAAAACACACACACATTTCCCCAACTTGTTTGACCATTGAACATTTTCCCCATGCAACTTGCAGCAAAAGAAATCGTTGTGTGACAGAATCTGCTCCCTGTCTCTAAACTTGCATGGAAAGAGTAAACTTCCTTGTCCCCTCTGATGAAAGACTTGGCCACGTGGCTTGCTTTGGCCAATGGATGAGGACGGAGGTGATGGTGCGCCAACCTCAAGCCTAGACATTAAGGGACATCGCGTGTTTCCATTTGTCTTTTGTGCTTTTCCATTCTCTGTGAGAAGAACACACCCTAGGGGTCTGCCAGCCCTCCATACTGGACCCCAGAATAAGACACGTGGAGCAGAGCCACCCCAGCCAACTGACAGATGCATGAGTGAAAATTCAATTCTAATCATCATTTGCACCTGAGTTTGGGGGTTGCTCGTTACACAGCATCATCATCAGTGGCAACAGCTGCTTGATACACTATTCCTGCTTACTGTGTCGTAGAACCCTCACACTCAGTGGAACTTCTTTGGGAAATGCTGAGTCATGGTCAGTAAATGGCCAAGCCAGGGTCACAGTCAAGGCTTCTAATGCCAAAGCCTGCTTGCTCCACCACACCACACTGAGGGAGATGAACAAAAACTGCCCCCAGGGTTGGAGGGTTGCCCAGAGATGGCGTGCTTTGGGGATTTCTTACTGCAAGGGAAATACAGGGCGAGGGGCAGGTGCGGGTTGCAGAATCTCTAGGCTGGCACTCCGAGGCAGGCCTGGATCCCTCGGGCAGGGGTACCAGAGGCACGAAGCCCACATGTGCTGCTGTAGTCTATCCTTAGAGGCCCTGGATTGTGGAGGTTAGGATCTCAGACTTAAGACTGCTTTCAAGTTCTCACCTTTCTTAAACCTGCAGAAGACACATTGTTTCTAAGGTCCTTGTCAGTAGCCTAAATTCATACCGATTTGCTGAGTCAGTGCAAAGTGTAGAATTCATGGTGCAGGAAGACATTAAACAACCTACAGCCCTTTAGACCACGTTGCTAGGGAACCCCATTAAATCCTTGTGGCTTCCCCCCAAAAATAGGGATGCCCTTCTAGCATTTAGAAACAGACGGAAGGAAGGATTTTCACTTCTGCTGGGACAGCAGTGTCACCTGAGCTAGACTCTAGAGAGGGTCAGTCAATCTTCACCCAAGAAATAGATATTGAGCACCCTTGGGCGGGGGTGGGGATGAGGGCTGCAATCCACCACTGGGTCTGCAGGAACCCGGTCCAGAAGGGAGAGAGGTGGGCCGGGGACCACCACAGTGCGATGTGCTGCGGGTGGCAGGAGGTCTGAAGATTCTTCAGACATAGAAAGGGAGCGGCCAGGGCCGACTGGAGAGGGCCTGAGCTCCAAAATGCCAGCCTAAGTCAGAAGGATCATGCTCTGGGAGGCAGCCCTGGGATGTGACGGGGAATGAGGAAAAGCTAAATTAATAAATCTAATCCCTTGTCTTGAGCTCTATCTGGAAAAAAAGAAAAGAAGAGGAAGAGGAAGAGGAAGGAGAAGCAGCAGCTAGTCAGGCATGGAGACTTCCAGAAAAATGAGACCTGGATGCAGAGGCTGGTGGGGATCACTGAGCAACTCCAGGGCAGAGGGCCCGGCCCAGGATCCTTGAGCATGCGGGTTTCCCCTGCCCAGTGGCCAAGAGCAGGGCTCCAGGACTCAGGTGAGACTAGTTAGGAAATTTAAGTAGAAAAGGAAAGTAAGTTAAGGAAACACTTACTGCCAAGGTCGTGGATGGTCAGTGTCTGTACTTGATGCTGAGTGGGTCCCAGGTGCCTCTCTTGCTTCTTCCAAGTCCCAGCCTTGGTAAAGGGGCTAAAGACACCAGCTCCAGACTTGGGAGGTGTGTTTTGAATCTCAGCTCAGCCAATTGTTATTTGTGATGATCCTCAACCAGTTCCTTAAGGCTTTAAGCTCCAGTTTCTCCGTCTGCAATATGGGGATGCCGTTCCAATCTCAGACAGGGATAATGGAGGATGATGCTTGCAGAGTACTAAGCATCGAGCCTTCAGGCCAGGCATGTCTCGGAGATATGGTAGCTTCAGGTCCAGACCACCATGATAAAGCCAATATCACGATAAAGCGAGTCAAACAAACTTTCTGGTTTCTCAGTGCGTATGAGGGTTATATTTACTCTACCCCATAGTCTGGGAAGTGTGCAATGGCAGTGTGTCTAATAAAAACGATGCCCAGAACTTAAGTGAAAAATACTTTATGACTAAAGAATGTGAACCATCATCTGAACTTTCAGTGAGTCCTAATCACTGACCACAGGTCGTTGGAACCCAATATAACAATAATGACAAAGTTTGAAATACTGCGAGAATGACAAATATGTGACCCAGAGACCTGAAGTGAGCAAATGCTGTTGGGAAAATGATGCCGACAGACTTGCTTGACGCAGCGTTGCCACGAACTTTGCATTTTTATTTTATTTCGAACTTCCAATTTTGAAAAAAAAAAAAAAGAAAGAAAAAAACACAATTTTTATCTGAAGCGACGCAAAGGGCAGCAAATAAAACGAGAGAGGCCTGTCCATGGTTCTGACTCGATAGGCAAGGTGTCCCTTCTGCAAGGAGAGAGTCGTCAGCCAGGCTTCTCCAAGACAGGTTTCGTGAGGTCACGGTAATGGTTGCCACAGTGTGCTACCCAGGCTCCTGTTCAGGACCGAGGGACTGAACCTCCCCCCAGGCCCTTCCCCAAGCTGCCAAGGCAACCACTGGTATGAAGGTCTTAACTGTCTGTCCCTGCAGGGAGCTGCCTCAGCTCCCTTTCCAGGGCAGCCTGCATCCAATGATTGATGGTCTAGGGGTACACAGGCCCAAGGCCCTCACCCCAATTTGGGGCAATTCTGAGAGGCCCCCTCAGCTCCAAATCCCCAGGGTCGGCTGAGGCTTCTTGGTCATTCTTCCTTGGCCCAGTCCGGCTTCCTTCACTTTTCCCACCAGCGCATACTCCAAGAACTCCCCTCCACGTACTTCCCGCATGTCACATGCCAACGTTTGTCAGGGTCAGGTGCCACTCTGGACCAATTAGCAGGGCACAGTGACCATCTTAAAAAAAGCAGCTGCTCCCATGGTTCTGGGGCAGGAGGGGTGGGAGGCGCAGTAGATAGAGAGAGCGAGCAAAGGGGAGTTTGGAGCCACTTGTAGCCAGCGTTGCCACATTTTTGGTCACCTGGCGTCTGAAGCCCCTTTCTCTGAATCTACGAAGGAGGCAGAGGCCCCTGTCACTCGAGCAGCTAAAAATGCACGGCACTTGCTAGAGCAGATGCTCTTGTGCCCACGCATAAGCACTTGGAACTCACGGCTCCTGTATGCGCCAACGGAAGCGCACGTGACTCCATACAGTGCGGGCTGGACTGGCAGGGACGTTGACATCTCCCCCAGGGGAGGGGGAAGGCCACCCTCAACCAAAGACAGGTGGGGATTGGTGGATCCAAACTCTGGTGGACTTGCTCCTCAGGTAAGATAACCCCAAGAGGGTCTATACTGCCTCCCAGAGGTGCCTGGGAAGAAGGAGCCCCAGTTGTCCACAGCGGTGACCTGCTTCTTCCTGTGTCCTTTATTGGCTTTTGCCTTTTCCTAGCTCACTTCCCTGCTGGTACTTCCAGGGATCACTTCTCAAGGACACTACTTGCATTTCAGGCCTTATCGCAGAATTATCACCTGGAGAAACCCAAACGAGGATGATCGCCTCTCCAACACGCCTCGTGGTAGGTCAAGGGCACTCAGGCTCAGCCAGTCAGGTACACCTGCCATAGATTGGAATCTGGAGCCAGGGGCAGCTGGGAATTCTTTCTGGCAACAGCCGCAGAGACTAAGCATCATTTCCAGCAGACGCCCGCGATCAAGGAGCTGAATGTCATTGTTGGCAGTAGAAGCCGGGGCTCTCTCTGGCTTTGGTCTGGCTCCCCAGCTGATTTTATGTGCTTTCCAAGACTGGTTCGGCCACTTTACCGGCAACCTGGTGAACGGGCCACCCAGTATGGCTCCAGCAATTCCTTTAATGCTCCCGTGGAGCCAGTCTCCCTTCTAAACACCAAGCCACTGCCCACTAATGTGACTGCCCATGCCATTTGCTCATACACAGAGAAAGTGATAGTCAGACTAGTGGGAATGTTTGGCCTCACTCTGCATTAGTCTGCTTAGTCATCCCAGTTTGTAGATTTACGTCTCCGTTGAGCGCGAAGAGCCAGCCAATCCATTTGCAGGGGGCCAAGGGCATCTGGTTTCTGAGGCTGCCAGACTGAAGGTCTAATTGCTGCCAGCCATGGATTCACCCAAATGCCACCTCAGAGGAGGGCAGGCAGATACCACTCCTCCATGTCCCTTAAATCCAGTCTCCTTCTATTTGAAAGAGTGGCACGAAGCTTTCCACCTGTCACTGAATCAGACTCACATGTAAGCTTCCTTTTTCAGAGCAAGACTGCAAATGCAGGGAGCTGGGGAAGGTGCCAGTAGGATCTTTCTGCGGGTACTCTGTGCAGAGCAGAGTAAGGACAGAAAGCTAAATGTGCAGCTTTGAGCTACCACCAAGCCTCCTTCATGCAGTGGAGAGGGAAAAAAGTTTTCTTAGTCTTCTGCCTTCTCCCTTGTCTTGGCAAAATTAGGGTTACTAAGTGTCAGTCTCCTCTGAATGTGTGCAGAAAAAAAAATCAGAATAGAATAGAGTAGAATAATAGAATAGGACATATAGAATAAGAACAGACTAGAGTAAGAATAGAGTAGGGTAGGCTAGGCTAGGATAAAATAGGAGTATGGTAGGATAGAATAGAATAGGATAGGATGGAATAGAAAAGAATAGAATAGAATAGAATAGAATAGAATAGAATAGAATAGAATAGAATTATGGTAGGATAGGATAGAATAGGGGTGTGGTGGGATAGGATAGGATAGGATAGGATAGGAGTAGAAGAGAAGAGATGATAAGAAAAGAGAAGTATGGTAGGATAGGATGGGATGGGATGGCATGGATACAACAGGATAGGGTAGGATAGGTTGGGATGGGACAGCATGGGAGGGAAGAGAAGAGAAGAATGGTAGGATAGGATAGGATAGTATAGGATGGGATACACTGAGCCCACCACAGGCAAACAAAACCATTTTACTCAGTGGTTCTGGAATCAGCCCTTCCCTTTCTCCCATGAAACAAATGTCCTGAAGCGTCACCCGTTTCCCCCCCCCCCCCAGGGAAGACGGTGACAATCAGCAAAAACAAGTTCCTTTCCTACCTCGGCCTGCCTGTGAACCGTGAGCCACATTTGAAAGCTCCATTTACACACGGACACACTCCTGTCTTGTTAATATTTGCATTGAACAAGCCATTTTCTGTGCTGACATTTTGCATCTAGTTAAATGCCAGCAAATCCGGAGAGATGTGACTTTGACCTGCGGTTCTGCCCTTACGGACACACGTCGGATGCTGCGGTACTTTCATTTTAATTTTTTATATTCCACATCTTGGATTCTTTCATCTCCGATTTTTTTTTTTAAACTGGATGTAATGCGTCAGACTTTTAACATTATCTCTGCTGAATATTTAATTGGGAAATGTTGTTAAAAAGGCATTTGGCTTAAATGATCTAATTGTATGCATAGATATTTCTTTTCTGACAGTAAAGTGGCTTTGAATGATTTTTGGTATTATGAGGGAATTACGGAAAAATATGCCTTAAAATGGTCAATGCTGGGTGTGTGTGTGTGTGTGTGTGTGTGTGTGTGTGTGTGTGTGGTGTTGTATTTTTTGAGCGCATGGCTTTGCTGAAGGCAAGTAAGAAAGTGCTGCTGAGGATTCCTTTAAAGAGTCTGGGGAGACAGTTGGTGTAGTAATGGACTTGGGCTCTGGAGGAAAACAGTGTTCAAACCTGATGCCCTCTACTCCCTACATCTCCGGGATGAGCAAGAAAGGCATAGCATTTAAGGCCTTTCTGTCTCTCCGGGCTGCTCCGTGGCTATGAGGTTGGGATGCAGGGGTGAGGCCCTCCACGAGGGCCCACCCCATTTTTCTTTGTTTCCTCCCACAGCCCTGCTCAGCGGCTCTGAGACCGCACCTTCTGGCCAGAGCTGAGGGATAGGGGACACTGACAGTCGGCTGAAGCGAGGCCCCTTCTCACCGCTTTGAAATCGGGACCCAGGGAGCTTAGTGGGTCTGCTAAGTCGGAGGGCTGGTGAACACTGGTCTTTGCCAGGCCGAAGTGTGGACGTGTGGCCTGGCGAGCTAGCAGGCCCTGACTCTGGCTTCTGTCTTTGCGGCTCTTGGTTACCACTCCTCCAGAGGCCCTGCCCCGGCTGTGGCTCCCTCAGCTGAAGTCTCTTTAGTCAGCTCTGGGGGCTTTGGTGTTCTGCAAACAGTGTTGGATTATATGGCTGCTCCTACCCAATGTCTCCAAAGTGGGTCCTGTTTCCTCAGCAAATTCCATTTGAAAATAAGGGCTTCGTGTTCATCAAATGAAGAAAAGGGTTGGCAATAGGCTGAGTTGCATGGATTCTGGTCCATAGAACTTCGGAATTAGGGTCAGGCCCTAGAATTCAGATTTTTGAAATCTATGAATAATATGGAAATTGTTCTTCCAATCTTCTTCTTTTTTTCCTTTTGTTGGTTCTGAAGAATTTCTTGGAGGCTTACCTTCTCCTAGTGCCACATTCACAGCTAGCTTGCCTTCCTCCCCCTTCTATTTGGTCTTCTGAAGACCCTTAGTGCTTACCTGGCCCCTGGTGTTTTCTCAGATGCTGTGGGTTCAGACCCTGTTCCTCAGCCTGCACTTTCAACTCTCAACCATACACTCAACTTTGCCTCCAACCATGGGCTCTCTAGAGAGGTGTGCGAGTGCAAACGTGCCCGGTAAACCTCTCCTTCCCACAGCTGTGAGCCTGTGTGACCGGGCCACCTTGAAATGTGAGAGTGACACAGGTGTGTTCCTGCGGGTGGGGATGGGGATTCACCTGGAGGGAGGCGTTGTGGTATTTTTCCTGCCCTTCCCACATTTCACGTACAATCACTACCCCCCCAACCCACCCCCAACCCGCTACCAGCCAAATCAGGATCTTCAGGAGGACTGTTGTCTCCTGTGCAATGAGAACCTGCCAGAAGGGGTGGCTGGCAACCGTCCTCAGACGTGTGATCTGAGCTGATGAGTCTTTTGCGCACCCCCTGTCTCCCCACCCCCACAAGTGCCCTGAGATTCCTGGGAGGGCCTGACTTGGCCCTAGGAGGCTGGAGGCCCAGGAGAGCAGAGAACAGTCCCTGCTTCCCGCCTGGAGAATCTGGAAGGAGGACGGGTAGCTAGAAGACCCCATAATGGCTGGTGAGGGAGAGAGGGCAAGACGGGTAGCAAGACTTGACTCCCAGAGCTTGGAGTGGCAAGGGCGACTGAGCATGTCCTGCTGAAGGTAAGCTACCTCCTGGGGAGGGGGCAGCAACAAGAGGCCATGGGATGAGCCACGGTGGGCAGGAATTGACGGGTGCCTAGTGAGGTGAGCTGGGGCCTCCCAAGCCCTCATAAATATGCCCCATGAGAGGGCATCATCCGAGCCCTTCTGGAGAGAGCCTATCATGGGATTATGGGAGGGCCGGTCAGGTATAATTGCATTCTTCTCTCCCTTTCTCCCCCGAAGATGCCAGTGTGTCAGAGATGGAAGGAAGTGGGGGAAGGAGGGAGGGAGGGAGGGAGAGAAAGAGGAGGGGAAGGCCCAGAAAGAGCCAAGGGGATGGACTAGAGGAAGGATGAAATGGAAACAGGGCAAGTGCGTCCCCAGTCCCCAGCATGCGTCCCCGGGTCTCAGGCCAGGCCTGAGAGAATCGGTCTGGGCAATTAAATCCCCAGAGGTACTGGGAGGTGTGAGAGCTTGTAAAGATGTCAAGGAATAGAGAAGGGGGAGCTGATGGTCGCAGGTGTGAAGGCAGGTGTTGGAGACAAATTCTGTTTCCTATTACTCCCCACCCCTCCTCCTTGGCTTCAGCCCGTGTAATAGGCTAGTTTTACACGTGTCTACTAACCAGATCCACACACGCTGACTTCTTCGAGGAAGGGGCCTGGTGATCTTCATGTCATTGAGGACACCGACGCTCGGAAAATAAAAGGCCCCTGCTCCAAATCTTGGAGTTCAAATAATTTCCTTGTTGGTCAACTCCCTAATTCTCGAATTCTTTATGTTATAAAATAGGAAATGCCCAGACTTAGGGTGGCAGTGCAGAGTCTAGGGAGGCTCTGAGCAGGGCTGGGGAGGGGCAGCAGGGGCATGAGGGACCCGCTGTGGCAGGGGGCATGCAGGAGGGGGGCTGTCTGACCTGACTCCACCAGTGATGGGCGCGGGAATACGTGGAATGTTTTCCTAGTGTCCCACGCCTGGGGGGTCTCAGCTGTGACAGAGGCGTGGAAGGGAGGGAGAATCCCTCTGTGCAATGAGAACCTGCCAGAAGGGGTGGCTGGCAACCGTCCTCAGACGTGTGATCTGAGCTGATGAGTCTTTTGAGTCCCTGAGAATCCCCTGAGTCCCTGAATGCCCACCCTTCAGCAAGCTTCCAGTACAGCCTTTGCCTTCTTCCTCTTTCTATTGAGGCATCTCTGCGATCTGTTAGGATTCACAAGTGCACGTGTGTACACACACACACACACACACACACACACACCGGCTGACACCTGCATACCACCGTGAATATGCAGATACCTGTGCATGCACAAATGCAGACTCACACACACACACGTGCAGGCAGACTCCTGCGCACGCACACACATGCGTGCAAACTGATTTCCGCAGGAGTCGGAAGCAGTTTCATTAACACACAGGTACATCTCCTCTATGAGTCAAAGTGGCACACTTGGCTCAGAAGGAGGAATATTTTCTTCCCTGAGATAGCTGAGCGGTTTCCCCTGAGGAAATGATTCAGAAAAATGCTTCCTTCCCAAATCGGAACATTCTTGAAGGGAAATCTGCTGCCCAAACATTTGTTTTCTTGACATGAGGACAAGTGAGCAGTGCCCACCCCCCACCCTCCTGTCCTTGGCTCCTCTGTGTCATAGTATGTGCTGGGTGTGGCTGCAGGGCTCCTGGTCCCAGGAAGATGGGGGCTTTGCCTTCCGGGGGCTCTCCCAGCCTTGTTCTTCTTAAGACTACTTAGGACTTGGATGCTCCAAGGTTTCCTCCCAAAAGAACTCCTCCTCTTCGAAGAAATCCAGGAGGAAAGTTCTGAAGACGTTTGTGTATGGTAAAAGAATACAAGCATTTGCAAAAATGGTCTTCTACAATGATGAAACAGGACCAAAGAGCTATGAACCAGGGGCAGAGGGTTGGGCTCACACTTCTGGGTGGGGGTAGGGGAGAGGAAAAGAAAGAACTGGACTGGGCGGGGGGTGGGGGTAGGTGGAGGAGGAAAAAACCAGACGTCTCCAGAAACGATCAGAAAAAGGCTGAAATGGTGGATGGAACAGAAGGGTCCCAAGCCGAGCATGGAGAGGTGACGGGCCACTCTCATGCCTAGACTAAATGTGGACATGACAGAGTTATCAGTTCAAATGAAACAAGACAAAACAAAAAGAAACAATAAAAACGCATATCCATTGTCTCCTAGTTGGCTGCACTTGGCACGATCAGTCAGAGTGGTTTTCTGGAATAGCCTCCTCTCCTGGCCTGGAACATAAACATAGCCATAACGGCCTAGGGCCCGGCTGGCCAAGGGCCTCTGCCTGGGGAGGGCAGACCACCCACTTCGTTGGGGAAACCACATTAGGCTTGTCCAGGAGGCCTTTGATGTGTCTATTATACCAAAGATAGTGTTTTGAGGTCCTGAATGTTTATTTTGTTGGCTGTCACGTAAAAGACAGACAGCAGGACAGAGAAAAACTGTTTTAACTCAAGTAATAGCATTTGACTAGAAGTGAAATCAACTCAGGGCGATCGACAAGAGTTGATCAGGTCTCTCCACTGTCCTGCAAACTACTGGAAGAAAGAGAAAGAGAGAAGAAGAGAAGGAGAACGGGGCAGGGGGAAGAGGGGTGGAAGAAGGGATGGAAGAAGAGACAGAAAGAAAGAGAGAGAAGAAGGAGAGGAAGGAGGAAGAGAGAAAGGAATGCGAGGAAAGTTAACACAGATTCCCTTTGGCGTGTATTAACCACACCGTAGGAAGTTTGGTGTTGCACTGTTTTGTTTTGTTTTTAGAGAGAACGGGGTGGGGGGGGCAGAGTAAGAGAGAGAGAGAATCTTAAGTAGCCTCCATGTCCAGTGTGGGAGCCCGATGAGGGGCTTGATCCCACGACCCTGAGATCATAACCCGAGTCGAAATCAAGAGTCAGATGCCCAACCGACTGAGTCACCCAGGTGCCCCTACTACAGGAAGTTATTTATGCCTTTCCCCGTCCATGTTGGATATGTGGTCCTATTGGTTTAGTATTGTATTCTCCAACTTCTGATAAAGACATAGTACAGAGAGAAATGTTTTCCTAACTAAAACAAAAACAAAAGCAAGGGAAAAAAACCAAACCAGTGTAGTGGTACAGATGAATGGGCACTAACATCCAACCCCAGTGCTGAGGGTGATAGGGATGGGTGGGGACTGTGGCTCCCTGGGCTCTCCCATGCACAGTGGCTCGTGCCAAGGAGATGGCTACCATTCCGCTCCAGTTGTTGTTGCCTTGAGGGAGTGCCAGGTCTAGAGTGTCAGGTCTGACTTTTTTTTTTTTTTAAGATTTCATTTATTTGACAGGGAGATATTAGAGAGAGCACAAGTAGGCAGAGTGGCAGACAGAGGGAGAGGGGGACGCAGGCTCTCCACTGAGCAGGGAGTCCAATGTGGGGCTCGATCCTATGACCCTGGGATCATGACCTGAGCCGAAGGCAGCCGCTTAATCAATTGAGCTACCCAGGCACCCCAGATCTAACTTTTTAAGAGATGCTACAAACTCAGTTTTATGTGGCATCTCCAACTTTTAAAATATTGGATCAAAATTTTAAAACCCATTTCAGGCTTCACTCCCCCTGTGGGGTTCTGGGTTGTCACCTGTGCTCTAGAAGGACAACTGGAAGCTGAGAAGTAAAATGTGCCATTCATTCTTCCCCTCAAATGTTCCCGTTTCTCCTCCAGATGCTGGCATCGGTAACCAAGAGAGGGTAGTTTAGACTTTAGGGTAAATAGGACCTTTGAGTTAAAGGCAATGAGCAGAGTTGTTGTTGTTGTTGTTGTTGTTTTAAGATTTTATTTATTTGACAGACAGAGATCACAAGTAGGCAGAGAGGCAGGCAGAGAGAGGGGAGAAAGCAGGCTCTCTGCTGAGCAGAGAGCCCGATGCGGGGCTCGATCCCAGAATCCCGAGATCATGACCTGAACCGAAGGTAGAGGCTTAACCCACTGAGCCACCCAGGTGCCCCGTTGGTGTTGTTTTTTAACGTTTGTATGAGTTTTACAATACATGCTCTGGATTCTTTGGCACTCCTGCCATTGAGAGTCGGAGACTGTGTCCTCTCCCCTTGAATCTGGGTGGGCTCTGTAACTCCTTTGACCAGTCGATCCCAGAGAAAGTGACACTTACGTGACTTCCAGGCTGGGTGAGCGATGGTCAGGCAGCTTCTACCTAATGCCTTTGGAATATCTCTTCTTGAATGTTCATTCTTGGAATGTTCAACTTCTTGGGCTCTCTCTTAGGATAACCACGGAATTTAGTCGCCACAGCAAGAGACGCCCAAATCACAAGGAAAGGTCACGTGTAGATGCTGGGATGGACAGTCTCAGCTGAGCTCCCACCAGCCACCAGGTGTCTGGAAGACTCCATCCCCAGCCGCTATCTGGCAGCAACAGCTTGAGAGACCCCAAGTGAGAACCATCCAGCTGAGTCCAGTCAACCTGCAGAACCCAAGAGACTTTAATAATTGTCCTTTTAAGCCATCATGTCCTAGAGTGGCTTGTCACCCAGTGACAGTAGCTGCAATGAGCCTCCACTCGGTGCAAGCATGTGGGGTCAGAACGAGATCCCGCTAACACCGCAGACTCACCTAGTGTTCAACTCCTTGGTGTGTGTTGTCAGTGCCCCAGTTCTCACGGAGCTGGAGGGAGGAGGGAAGCGCTCCACAGCCCTAAGCCTCCATGAACTGGGAGGGCTGCCAAGCCAACTGTGGGAGCCCAGCTCAGAGCAGCCTCCACGTGAGGCAATTAAAATGTGAAATTTAACCTTTAAGAAAAGAGCCTGACTTTACCTTTGCATCTTGGAGATTTGGGATGCAGAAGACCTGTCAAATCCCTTCCTCTGCCTGCCCCCCCTCACATTTCTGTCTTATGTTTGGACACAGGACTCGGACTGTGTACACACAGGGAATGGGGTCTGGCGCCAAGAACACAGAGCAGCTCAGCACTGCTGTTTCTCCTCTTAGGGAAAAAAAAATGACAGGGAAAAGAAAAGGAAGATAGGAAAGATGAAAGGATGGAAGAGAGAAGAAGGGAAGAGGGAGGGAGGAAAAAAGGAAAAGGCAGGGGCAGAAGGAAGGAAGAGGGAGGGGAGAAAGAAAGGAAGAGGGGGAGAGAAGAAGAAAGTAGAAGGGAAAGGAAGGGGGAGAGGAGGGGAGGGGGAAAGGGAGGGAGGAAGGGTGGGAGGACTGGAGGGAGGAGGGGAGGAGGGAAGGAAGGGAGAAGGGGAGGGGAAAGGGGAGACTGGCAGGGGGAAGGGAGGGAGGAGGGGAAGGAAGAAGGAAAACCACTGCCAAGGTAGAGCTGTGCGTTTTTATTTCCTGCTTTAGCGAGTGAGGTAGTCCTTCATCAGAAGCAGATGCACTGAATCACGTCAAAGTCTACCTAGGCAGGAAGCATCGGTTTAATTTACCCAGGTCACGGCAAATATGTTGTCATTCAGCATGTGGAACTGTTTGAACCTACAAGGAGTAACCCAGCAACAGCCATCACCCCACGTGTCCGCTGTGCTCTGATGGTACCATCGTAACCGGAATGCAGGCTCAGAATTTCACAAGGTGACAAAAAATTGGATTCTGATGTTTCAGCTCCCCCTGCGAACGATCGGGGAAGCCAGCTGAATACACAAATTCCTTGGGCCCGTGGGCACTGCACGAAAGCCCCACTCCACTGTGGCTGGGCCCCTGCCCTCCTCTGCCAAGGGCTGGCCGGGCCGCCTATCCCGCAGCAGGCTTTTGTCGCTGAGAGCTACACCTCTCTGCCAGGCTGATCGGATTTACGGCAACGAGGGCTGGGAGCAAAGCAAAGTGCACACATGAGCTCATCAATTCAGACCCCACTATGCAGAAATTTGGATTTTTTTTTTTTTGGTCCCTGAGAACCAGATCTGATGTTAATCTTGGCGCTATCCTTGGGGGAAAAAAAAAAACATCATTCAGAGTGATACGACAATAATACATCGCGGTTACTGTGTTCTGACTTGAAACAAGGGACTGACCTGAGGGCTTTATGTGGATTGTCTGTCTCATCTGATCTTTAGAGCCACACCATGAGGAAGGCCCTTATGATCTTCTCCACTTTACAGGTGGTGATTCTGAGGCACAGAGAGGTTAAGGCTTGTCCAAGGTCACACAGCTAGAGCACGGATTCAAATGCCGAGCGGTCTGTTATCAGAGCTGTGGTCTCCATCACAAGTGGACACGTAGCCCCTGGCTACATCGAGAATTCAAATTGCTTCTAAGAACTCAAAAATCATTTCGACAATCCCCATGTCTGTTCTTAGAAAAAAAAAAAAGAAAAGAAAAAGAAAATAGGGTGCCTGGGTGGCTCAGTGGGTTAAATCCTCTGCCTTAGGCTCAGGTCATGATCTCAGGGTCCTGGTATCGAGCCCCACATCGGTCTCTCTGCTCAGCGGGGAGCCTGCTTCCTCTTCTCTCTCTGCCTGCCTCTCTGCCTACTTGTGATCTCTGTCAAATAAATAAATAAAACCTTAAAAAAAAAGAAAAAGAAAATGACCCAGCCGGTGATTCTTATCCATACATTAAGCCCCAGCTGCCCCTTGACCAACCCATTAGCCTTTATTTCGTGCCCACGGAATGAATAAAACTTCGTCTAGCTCCCAAAGACCCTCTTGGACTCTGGCTCTCCACTCTTGCAGGCCGGCGTTGCCATCATTATTCAGCCACTGAGGTTTTCCTCGCAGACTAGGAGACCAGACTAATCACAGCTGCGTCGGAGGGGACGGCTGGGGATGGGATGTTTTAAAGCGTCGTCTAGATTGGCAATCAGAGGCCAGCCCGTGTCATCAGCTACTGCCTTCCAGGGCAGCGCCGCCACGGGCCGAGAGCCCTCGACTTCCACTTCGGCTGATGGGCACAGTTGGTGGCCTCTGGGGCTTGGCTGGAACCCAGCAGCCAAGGAGAGATTCTCTGAGCTGTAGGCAGCTGATTCATCTGATTCATCTCACGGGCAAGGAGCCGAAGGAGAACGCGGGAAAGAGCAGAGGAAAGTGGGGTCCCCTATTTGACACAGGACAGAGCCATTCTTGGGTGACACAATGTCCCTGGACCTGAGTTTGGGGCAGGTGTGTGGATTGAGGAAGACGGCTGCCTCACCGGCTCAGGGAACAGATGGTGGGGTCCTCTGTGTGAGCAGCCGGCCTGCCAGCTGAGGCTAAAACATCCTGGCCCAGAACCCTAGCAGGGCAGGCTGAGGCTCCCTGAGGTTTTAACCCAATTCCCCACCCTCCACTATGTGAAAAGGCAGAGAGCGCCATCGTTCCCTACCCACAGAACAACCAAGAAACACTTTTCAGACGAGGGGCCAGAAGCAAATCTGTTGGCCAGCTGCAAAAGTGTCCCCTCAAACCTCATGACTTTGGGCAGGAAAAAGTCTAGGTTTCCAGAACTGTGTGGTATTGGGGATCCCCTGATTTGGCATCTGGTGTTGCCAATTAGATTCTTCTAGAGAAAATCACAAGTTTTTTTCCTGCGAGATCTCCTCGTTTTAAGTTGGTTCCATTATACAATTTTTAAGAAGCCGTGTGGGCCAAATAAAACACCCCCCAGAACCTCAGTTCTCACGCGGGCCTCCAGTTCGTGACCCCTGCAGAACGCATGCCTCTTGTGGAGGTGGGGAAACTGAGCCAGAGAGGTGGAGACGGTCACCTCGAGGGGCTGCGGGTGGCTTGCAAGTCCTGGGCCTGGCGAAGATACTCGTAAGTGCCCCACCATCAGGGGCTGTCTATACCTCTCTACAGCCCAGGGAAAAGCTATGCCGGGAAGAGGAGAGTCTGATTCAACCCGCACTCAGAAGAATAGAACATTCCAGGCTTACCCAGCACAAAATAATTACTGGGACCATGTTTTTGAATATCACCTAATGCAAAAAAGTGAGCGTGGCGTTTCTGTTTAATAATAATTTTATTAAAAGTAAAGTTCAATGATGTGATGAAGCAGGGAAATAATTTTCCCATTTCTCTTTATTCCTTCCCCCCCCCACTCACCCCTCCACCGAAGGTCTGAGAGGAGCAGCCTCTCTGACACCAGCTGAGGCCATCATTTAACTCATTCTTGTCCACAAGAATGACAAAGGCAGGTCCTAATTGTGAATTTTCCCAAGACGCTTCTGGTTCAAGGAAAACAGATAAAACCTTTGGAAGGGGGGTGGGTCTTAACCTTTGTTGGGCCGTGGGCCGCTCTGACACTTGGGGAAATCTACAGACCTTTTCTCAGTACGACAGTGTTAAGTGTATAAAATAAAATACAGAAAAATCACAAAGGAAACCTGTTAGGATGAAATGCAGTTACAAAAATATATTTTAAAAAAACCCCAGATATGTGATAAATGCACATTTATTAAGGCATTAAATATGATCTAGTGGCGGGTCTAATAACTACCATAATTTCCAAGCAGTGCCGAGCATATTTCAAGATACCGGTAACAACCATAATGTGACATAAAAATATCTATGCTTTCTCTTGGTGATAAACTCATAGACGCTAGTGACGGAACCACGGACTTGCTAAATGGCAGTCAGAGGTTAGTGAAAATAAATACGAGATTTTTTTTTCCAACCCAAATTGACAGATCCCCTCCCCTGAGGGGTCCAATGACCCAATATTAACCCCCTCTCCCCAGATATGAGGCATGGAGTGGAAAAAGCCATTCCTTTTCCTGCCCTTCTGGTTTCTAGGGGCGACGTCAGGCGTTCTTCTTTGTGCAAAATTGCTCAATTGTCCCTGCAGCCACATTCTTAGCAGTCATTTATTGAACACCTACTGTGTTCCAGGCACTTTATTTACTTAAAAAAATCTATTTAGGACTCCAGGTACCGGGAGGTGGTTAATCATGGGCCCTGGTTCAGAGCACATAATGGACCTGGGGCCACGTAAGGCCCGCTTGTGCCTCATTCCCTCCCCACCTCCCCCATCGGCTGCAGTCCACACCTGCAGCCGTCTCTCTAGCACAGGCGTACCCTCCGTGCGCCTGGGATGGGTCCTCCTACAGGCATGTCTCCAGGGAAAACAGGCACTGCCCTTCTGCCAGTGGGTTTGGAGTTTACGCGACCCGTATTATGCTATACACCTCGTTCATTTTCTTTTTTTAAAAAAGATTTTACTTATTTGTTTGAGGCAGGGATGGGTCGGGGGTGTGAGAGCACAAGTGGGGGAGGGGCTGAGCATATAGCCCTATGCAGGGCTCGATCCCAGGACCCTGAGATCATGATCTGAGCCAAAGTCAAGAGTTGAGAGCTTCACCAACGGAGCCGCCCAGGTGCCCCCCTACCTGGTTCATTTTCTTACCTTTTTGCCGCCTGCACCCCCATCATGAGAAGCCACCACCGCTGCTGTGTGTGGACGGAGACTGTTCCTTCTCTCTGTCGCGTGGCATTTCCCAATGCTTACCTCTGCCTTATTTTTCTTATCTGTTCTCCGAACGCTGGACACCCAGGTGTCCAACTCTTTCCTGAGTCATCCCTGGCAGCGGCACAACAGCGGACCTTTTTTATAAAGATGTCCTTCTGGACCTGTGCGTGGGACCATTCCTCTGGGCTCGGCACGTGGCCGGGAGGTCGCCAGATCGCAGGGCCTGGGCCAAGTAAACTGCAAAATCAGGTTGCTCCGCAGGAAAGCTGCTGCGGTTTACACACCCGTCGGCCCCGCGGGAGTCACCCCTCATTTCACACCTTCAGCCACACTGGGTAGGTTCACCTCTCTCAGATTCGGCCACGCAGAAGGTTCTAAGAGATCGGGCTCTTTACACACCATAGCAGATATTCTAGATGCCCCAAGTCCCATGTTCTTGGAACGCCTTTGCTTTCTGCCCCAGCGGTGACAGATCAGCCCGGGTGAATTTCAGGCTCACGCCGCAATAGTGTCTCATCTCTAACACGCAGCATGCATCTTGACCCTTTTTTTTCTTTTTGCCTCAAGGCCTTTGTTAGGCCTGGGAACCTGCTCGGCCTGGAGCCAAAGTCCAGAAATGTGGAGGCTGAGGGCAAATGCTCAACTCAACTCATGGAGACTCCAACCCTGGCATCGGTACAGCTGACAGTTAAATCCGGGAGGCATTCCATATTTCTCAGAGGTCCTGGCAGAATCCAGCCCCCAAGTGCCTACATTGAAAATCTGAATAGTTCTGACTCTGGTTTTTCCTCCTTCCCTTGTTTCTCTTTCCATCTCTCTGCCACCTCACTCCTGCTCCCTGAGCTCACCTCCCAAATCCAGGACACACACCCCATCTGGGATGCAGACGTGGTTCCGAATCTCCGCGGCAACCCTGGGACGTAGGTGTACTTCCCATTTTACAGAGAGGGAATAGGCTCAGAAAGCGGCAGTGACTTGGCCAAGGTCACACAGCAGGTGGCTGTCTGCACAGAAATGTAATCCTTCCAGTATGCTCTGCCTTTGTGAACCGTTCTTTGGAGGTCGCCACAGAGGGCAGAACTTGAAGAATAATCTTGCTAGGGAAATAAAGCGATACACGTGAAGCGCCCGGAGATGAGCTTGAGTTCTGTGTTCATTTATCCCTTCATTCAGCAGGGACTTAGTGGGCGGCTACACTGCTCAGTGTTGGGGCTATCGTAGTAAACAGACACGACAAGGACCCCCAGGAAGCTTGTATTCTAGCAGGGGGTATAGATAAATTATTGGAAGAATAACTGCAGCTTCATTAATTGTGCCTTCTTTTCTGCTACTTCCCATCAGTCTGGATTGCATTTGGCTAGATGGAACAGAAACCAGATTCCAATGGCCTAAGGACAAAGGCCTTTATCTTTCTTCTGTAAGAAGTCTTCAAATAGAGCTGGTGCGTTTGCTCCAGGAAATCATCAGGGTTAGAGACCGCTTCTCACTCCTTGTTCTGTCCACCTCACACGGCCACAACCAGGCCACTCCACCTGCTGTTATGCTATTAAATTATGACCATGACCCAGGCAGGAGGACAGGAGATGAGCCAAGGACATAAGTCAGAGGATTCCTGCCTGCCAAGTCTTTCCCCTTAAAACAAAACAAAACGAAATAAATGAAATAAAAAACAAAAGGAGAACTTTCCTGACAGTCCTACTTAGGAACCCCTATCTACATGTCCTTTTTGGTGGGAAACTGGGTCCTTTGCTTGCGTAGAGCTGCAAGGGAGTCTGGGAGTAAGCAGTCTAACTGGGCATGTCATCACTCCAAACAGAATTGGGATTCTGTGGAGGTCATTGTTATGATAATGAAGCAGATGCCATGGGGACCCCACTTATGTTCCCTTAGCATTTACTTGTCCTGCAGATGACAGCCTGCTGCCCTAGCCCAGGTACTTGTGTCCCATCCCCTCCAGGCTTTCTCTGGCTGCTGTCGCTTACTACACCCTAGCACGCAGCAAGCCCAGAGGGTTGCAGAATCAGTGCCCCTTCCCCACAGCAGTCCTCCATTGGTGACAGTCAGGACTTGGTGGATAAACACCCCAACTCCCTTGCCCCTCAGGTAGAATAACTCCATGATGTATTTTCTCTATCGTGTCCGAGTTCTCAAGCGAGATTAGTTCCAGTGGCTCAGAGTGATGCCTAGCTTGATCGTGGACCCTTTACTGGCTGCCTTCTCGCCCTTGTCTCACTCCTGGTGCCTGCTAACTTTTTGTCTCAACTTGGCTAGGCCATGGTGCCCAGTTTTTGGTCAAACACCAGTCTAAGTGTTGCTGTAAAGGTATTTTTTAGATGTGCTTAATGTTTAAATCAGTGGTCTTTGAGTCAAGTAGGGTACCCTGCATAGTGTGAGGGGCGAGGAGGTCTCATTAATCAGCTACAAGCCTTAATAAAGACTGACCTCCCTGCTAGCAATAACAGATTTGATTTCCACACAGCCTTTGGACTTGAGCTTCAACATTAGCTCTTCCTTGGACGTCTAGCCAGCCAGCCTGCCCTGCATATTTCAGAATCGCCAGCCCCACAATCATGTGAGCCAATTCTTTAAAATAAATCAGTCTCCCTCACTACATACACACGTATGCACGCGTACCCCCCACCGCTGCCAACACACACTGATTGGTTCTGTTTCTCTGGAGAACGCTGATAATATACTTTCTCATCCCCTTACCGGTCTTTTCCAAATAAACCACTTACATTCAAATCCCCGTCTTAGGATCTGCTTCTGGGGTGGGGGTGGGGCAAGTTAAGGCCATTTGCCAACCCATGGACTTGAGGGTCATATCTATTATTAGTGCAGATCATGGGAGAAGAGAATCCACACCAACATTCTGGCTAGTCATTGAGGGCCACAACTGGGTTCCCAGCAATGGTCTGGACATCGGAACTCACTGCCTCCTCTACCTTAATGCTTTCCACCAGACCTCTCCCGTTAATGCAACTCAACAACTAACTTCCAGAGGCGCCTGGGTGGCTCAGTTGTTAAGCATCTACCTTCAGCTCATGTCATGATCCCAGAGTCCTGGGTTCAAGCTCCGAATCAGGCTCCCTGCTTGTCAGGAAGCCTGCTTCTCCCTCTTCCACTCCCCCTGCTTGCGTTCCCTCTCTCACTGTGTCTCTCTCTGTCAAATAAATAAAATCTTTAAACAACAACAACAACAGCGAAAACCCCCAAAAGAAAATAAAACAACTAACTCCCAGTTTCTGAATGTCTCCATTTATATTCTGAAGATAAAGAATCCGGTTCCTGTATTTTTATCATCTGTTTTCCCCCCAGGCAAATCAGGAAAGTGGAGTCCTGTGGAAAAAAACATGGCCGCCAAGTGTGTTGGAAGCAAACCCTGTGTGTGAGGTAGGTGATCTTCATAGAACAGGGACTGGGCAGTCACAGTAATAAGCATGCACTATGCTGGTATTGAAGCTTTCTGCCAATTCTAAAACATGGCATTATTGACAATTACAGGGATAAAGAACATGAATGAGGCTATACAAATGGGGTTATTTCTGGATAAATCCACATCCATAGAAATGTGAAAGGACAACTTACTATGAGGATGAACTTGCTGTCAGCTAAGATGAGATCACTGCAGCTTTCATTCAAGGGAGGAGCATTCACATAGTTGGGTTTCCTGCAGGTGAAGAGGATTCAGCGTACAGAAATGGAATGGAAATCGAAGATGGTATTCCGTCCCTCCGTGGGGAAAACACTATCCTTATCTTAGCTGGGCCATAGGATTAAGGCATTGTGTGGGTCTGGGCCTCTGTACCTGTATTCTGTTATTATACAACGTAGCCCGAATTTCTGGAACCTCTCACACACTAAATCACGCAGGTGTGGTCTTTCTTGTCTGCCTTCCATGGGGTATCGTACCCCTTTGGTGTCCCCCCCCGCACTGTGATTCTGTAATAAGGTCGATAACTCATTCGAGTGGTGTAGCGGGTTCAATATTTTCAGACCTTCTTTTATGGCTCAGTCAGCGTCTCTCCCAACATTCCATCTGCCATTATGGCCCCAAGGAAGGGGAGAAGCATGTGCCTTCAGGAGAAGGAAGAATTTTGTTATGAGGCAAATTCCTTCCAGATAGGTAGAGAAACATCTGCCCCTTCCAGGCCAGACAACTGGGTGGAGAGAGAGAGGGAGGGGAAAAAACACAGTTAGACTCTTGCCTCCCCACTCTAGGCTGACATCCCGGAGGTGAAGGCAAATACAGCGACAGTGGGACTCTTGTGCTCCCTGTTGGGAACTCAAGTGTGGACACTGCAGAGTAGCCCCAAGGCACCTGTTCGGAGCCATGGATGTAGCCCCAGGTAAAAATGGCTGTGCAGTCAGACCAGGGGGCGTTCTGATTTTCTGTCGCTATGTAATAGAGAACACCTACCAACTGAGCGGCTCAGAATAATGCCATTAATTTTGTTCACAAATCTACAATCGAGGCAGGGTATGGTGGGGACACCTTTTCTTGGTTCCACGAAGCATCAGCCTGGAGAGCTTAAAAACTAGGGTCTGGAATCATGAAGGCTCACCCACTCACATGCCTGCCATCTGGTGCTGGTTATTGGCTAGGCGCTCAGTGGGGAAGTCAGCCCCACATGTGGCCTCCCCATGGGAGCTGGACTTCCTCACAACACGGTGGAAGGACTCCCAGGGCGAGCCTCCGGCCAGGGCCAGGCGGAGGCTCCATGGTTCTTTTAGGACCCCGGAAGTCAGACAGCATCCTTTTTGCCATAATCACTGGCCTTTCCAGATTCAAGGGGAGAGAACACGGCTCCATTGTTTGGAGAATGACTGTGAACTTCACATTGTAAAAAGAGCGCGTGGGGTGGGATATACTGGTGCCGCTGCCTGTAAAAAACAGAACTGGCCACAGGCTGACAGAGAGAAGAATGAAATCTTGCTATCACGTGGAGCCCTCCTCAACCTCCCGGGGCTGTGTAAGGTGGCCCCATGTTCCACGGGTCCCCGATGGGACCACAGAGGACAACTGAGGGTCAGCCCGGGGACCCTGTCAGGGGAAGTTGCTGCCACTTGATCCGGGAGGCTGAATGGGTGTCATGGTCACACCTCCAGTGTCTGCAGCGCCATCAAGAACCGAGGTCGGGCCCGGCCCTCCACAGTGGGGGGTGACTGAGTTTCCTGGGAGCTGAGGAAGGCCAACAACACTGAGTTAGCGTGGGTGTGGGAGTTGGGGGGAGGCGAGAGAAACAGCAGGAAGCTCAGGACTGGGGCTGGGCACTGCCGAGGGAACACTCAAGCCAAGTGCTACAGACAGGGAGACTGGGGAGTCTGTCCTGGCAAAACAGGCAGGAGGAAGTGTCCTAACAGCCATGGGGACGACAGATGGGGAGGAAGCAGGGGAAGGATTCTGGTGAGAAGAAGAACTGAAATAGTTCTCAGGGTTGAGTGGCCGAGGAGCCCGTTCCCTTTGGGGGAGGCCAGGAATGGCCTTCACCTGAGAACTAGAAAGCTGATGTGCTGTTAGCATGCCTGCCCCCCCGCCCCCCTCCCTGCCTTCCTCAGTTTTCTCACACAGAAAATCACTGTGAGGCAGGTGTGATTATCCCCATCTTACAGGAAAGGGGAAGGACGCTCAGAGAGGGGAAGAAACCTGCCCAGGGCCATTAATAAATGGCCAGGCCAGACTGTACTCTTTCTCTCTGAGCCCTATCCAATAGAACTTTCTCTGATGACAGAAATGTTCTCTATGTGTGATGTCCAGTCCAGCAGCCGCTAGTGATGTGTGACTATCGAGTGCTTGAAAGGTGGCTGGGAGGCTGAGGAAGAAAATATTTTTTTAAAGATTTTATTTATTTAGAGAGAGGGGGTGTGAGTGGGGAGGAGGGGCAGAGGGAGAGGGAGAGAGATCAATGTTGGAGGAGGCTGGAGAAGAACAGGGAGGGGTTTGCGGGGAGAGAAGCTCCCCGCACGCCTTTATGTAAGAAGGGAAGTTTCCCGATTTATGTCTTAGAAATCTCCCTCTAGGGGCGCCTGGATGGTTCAGTTGATTGAGTGTCCGACCCTTGATTTCGGCTCAGGTCATGATCTCAGGGTCGTGGGATCAAGGCCCGTGTGGGGCTCTGCACTCAGTGCAGAGTCTGCTTGTCCTTCTCCCTCCTCCCGCTTGCTCTCTCTCTAACAAAAAATAAAACCTTAAAAAAAAAGAAAAAAAGAACTCTCCCTCTCTCTGCTGGGTGGCAGGATGGAGGAAGTGTGACAGGAAGTGGGGGTCTGATTCTGTGGTCAAGGCAAGCAGCCAGCTGGGAGAGCAGAGGTGGCCCAAAGTGGGCCGATTCTTGACGTATTTTTGGAGGAAATGAGGTTGAGAATTGCCCGCTGGGGGTGCTGAGGGGAGAGAAGGGGAGAAGCAGGGACCTCGGCCTAAGTCAGGGAGCGCCAGGGAAGCTGGTGGGTCACAGGATGATCGCAGGCTCCCAGGGGGATAGTGGGAGCATTAATTAGTTCATATTTGTCTGCATATTCTCTGATAAAAGAGGCTTTATAATCCTCAAATGAAGCATGAAATTTTGAGCTTCAAGAGGCCGTGGAGAGGAAATGCAGGCGGGAATGGTTGGGATGGGTGGACCAGGGTCATTAGTCAATTACGAGGAGCCCGAACGTCCCCGGCCAGTGTCTCTCGGAGAGCGGGCACATCTGGTGGTCACAGACAGCCTTTCAATGACCAACCTTGCACTCCAGCTGAGAGGGGTCCTTTTATTTCAACCTTAAAATGAAAGCCCCTTCTGTGAAGATGGAACAGTACCCAGCATCCAGTTAATTTCTTCAAAAAGGAAGGAAGAACAAAAGGATACACTAAAGGGGTCTTAGGCAGACTCTCAGAATCATGAAAACTTCACTTAAACCTCAGGCACCTTCCGCCTCATTCTGAGACGTTCTCCCAGCTGTGCGTGCCCTGGGGGTGGGGTGGGGGTGGTGAGAAGGGGAGGGTGAATCGGGGCAGTGCGGGGAGGGCTCCTGGATGGCGGCAGAAAAAAAAAAATCCTTCCCGGGGAGCAAGTGTGGTAGACCAAGATGAGATGGAAAAGTTCATCTTCTGGACGTTGGATGTTGGCCCCTCTCTTTTATCTGAACATTCTTTGTTGGTCGCTCAGATAAAGCATCAAAAATGATATTAAAATGCTAGTTAGGAAACATCACCCCCAACAAACCCTGTTCATCAAAATGTTAGTGCTCTCTCCGGGGGCCCTGCGTTCTGTTTGTAACAAGCTGAAGCCGTTGAGCTGGGGCTCCGTGAGGCCCAGGAGCATGATTTAATTAATATCCTACCCATAATACCTTGCTGGGTTTATGCAAACAAAGCCCTGTCACTCCTCACCTTCGGATTTACCCTCTCCTTGAAGCAAGCATTTATTTACACACAGTTTGACCTCATGATGGTGTTCAGCAGATGTGGGTCTTACTTATTTGCATTGTTTTGTGACAGTTGCAAAATTCATTAGTGGCTCAGGGAGAAATCCTCTGTGGACAGCCCCAAAGATAGGTGAAGGAAGAGGGTTCACACTAATTAATCCTCCCTCTTCAGCAACGCCATGTATTAATGATAACATCATGCCCCTTTCAGAAAGTGCCTGTATCAGTTCAGAATTTTGCGGTCGCAAGTGACAGAGACGGACTCCTGGCTCCCTGGAGCAAAAGGGGGTGTTAGGGCATGATATTGAGACCTTAGATCACTGAAGGTGGGGAGGAACCCAACTGGGCAGCCAGCCCCGGGGAGGTCAGAATGAGGCTCCACTGCTGGGGCAAATCGATCTCCCCCAGGTCCTCTTTTGGCTTTGCCTCCCCCTGCTCCCCATTCCAGGTCCTTCTAGAAGATTCAGTCACCTGACCACATTTTAATGGACTAGGGTAGTGAAGGACAGTGCCTAGTGGCTTCCACAGGGAGTGGGCAGGCACCTTGATAACTACCCCCCACCACCTACGTAAGCAGGAAGAGCAAATTCCCCCAAGCAAAATAGCGGGCCACGGAAGAGGAAAGACATGCAGGTGGCCAGAGGTGTGAAAAATGTCTCGCATACTGCGTGTTATCTCTGGATCAATGCCAGTTCCCAAGGTCTGCAGGCATCAAACGCTCGGCTGCAAGATGTCGTATCTAAGGAAAAAATGAGGGGAAGGGGGATGATTCTATTCCACCAAGACTTGGATCGGGGTGCGGTTCATGGTGTGGAAGCCCTCCTGTCTCTCTGGGAGGGCAAAAGCCTCATCGGGCTCATTCCTCACGCTGAGTTCATTGTAAGGCACGGGGCGTGGAGACTGCCCTTCTGTCGCACACAGATGAGAAGGATGGACCTCTGTTCCCACGCTTTTCGCTCTGTGACCAATGACTTCTCCGGGAGGAGTTTGCACTTGACAAGCACTTGCCTGAAAATAATTGCCAGCTTGTTTTCATCTATGCTGAAAGGTAAAATCGAAGAGATGGGCTTTATGACAGACACGCTGAACGGGCAACCCAATGATAAAATGACCTCATACATCCAACACACTTTCGCGGCGTATCTGCGATGTACAGTCTAGACATTAGCAGGCGGAGGAGTGTTTTATGCGCAGCGCTGGAGAGCTATGCAGGCGGAAGGAGAGCCTTCCCAGGTCCCCGGGATGGCCCCAAGCAGGCAGCCCTTCCTCGTCTGCAGCGGCTGAACCCGAGCCCAGTGCGGGGCCAGGGACGGGGTGTCTATAAGGGTGGGGCACACAGCGGTTACAGGAAAGACTCATCAGACAAGGGCACTGCGGCTAAAGGACAAGGCTGAGCATGGGGCTGAGGGAACGTGAGCATCTTGAAATCCCTGAGGCAAGAGAGGGCAGGGCTGGGCAAGCCCGGAGCACACGCTGTCTCCTTTCCACGTGAGAAGACTTTCTGGAAGGAAATCAGGTTTTAGGAGCTTTAGAGAGTGGAGGAGTGAGAGGACATAGCAGATAAACTGGAGGGAACGTGACAGTTCCCTAAGACTCCCTGTCAGCTGCCAGGGCTTCCAGAAGCCCCTGGCACGACGACTTCCAAATGTGTCTCTCAAAGCCAGAGCAAACCCGTCCGTCCAACAGTCTCGGAACCCACCCATCCACCACGGGGCTCATGAGTCTCAGCCCCCGACCTGTTTGTTTTCCATCCGTATTTACCATCGCAGAGGAGGGCAAGTCTTTCCACCTCCCTCCCTCCAAGGTGGAACCCACACTGAGTGCTGATGACCCCCCTGCCACACACTGTCAGGACATGTGGGTCCTTTGCTCTCCTCTCACACAGCCACCGCATGGGACAAAGCCCCCTTTGGCTCTCCCTGGGATTAACTGCAGGGCTTTTCCATTGGTATTCTGGTTCCCCAGACCTGTGCAAGTGCCGAGACTGAATTTCAAAGACCTTTCAGGTCACACATGGTGTTCTAGCCCAGGGCCCCTCACCAACCACTGTCCCTTTGCTCTGTGTGCTCTGGACCTGCGGGTCTCCCTGTGCTTTGTCTAATGTGTGTGACAAGCTCTCAGCTACCTCAAGGCCTATCTCAGGCTCCAGGAAGCAGGCTCCGATAAAGACTCAGGAGTGCCGAAGGCTTACTGGGAGGAGTGCCCCTGAAAGCTGAAGGGCAGGGAGAGCCAGCAGGCTGCAATGCAGACCCCACAGGGAGCCCCGAGCAAAGGGTACGCGCTCAGGGAGCCCCGAGTGGGGCAGAGATGCCCAGCCTCGAGCACGAACACCCTTGTTCAGCTGGAGGTCGAGGCCACCCTGAGAGGAGTATAAGCTCAGCTCAGAAGCTGAGGCTGACCCCGAGGAAGCCAACAGCGGGAGACAGGCAGCTAACTGCGAGTCTTGTACTCGTCCTCGGCCAGGGAGTCCTTTTGGAAGGGGGATCTGAATAGGGCTTCTCTATGTCTGCTGTAGAAAGTCAAAGCACACTCTTCCCCTCACCCCCTCCTCTCCAGTTTACATCTGTCCCTCCAAAAGACTGTCAGCCCCATGGCACCGTGTTCCCAGAGCCTAGAATATTGCCCTGAATGCATAACCCATACTCAACCAATAGTGGTAGAAAATGAGTAAGGGGGGGCGCCTGGGTGGCTCAGTGGGTTAAGCCTCTGCCTTCAGCTTGGGTTATGATCCCGGGGTCCTGGGATCGAGCCCCGCATCAGGCTCTCTGCTCCACGGGGAGCCTGCTTCCCCGCCGCCTCTGCCTGCCTCTCTGCCTACTTGTAATCTCTCTCTCTCTCTGTCAAATAAATAAACAAAGTCTTTAAAAAAAAATAAATGAGTAAGGAAGAAAGGAAGGCAAAGAAGGAGGGGTGAGGGCAGTGAGGGAGAAGGGAAAGGGTGGGGCGAAGGAGGCAGGAGAGACAGGAGGAGAGATGGAGGAAGCAGAAGTGTGGGTTACTGAAAGAGATCAGAGCTCATGAGGGCAATCCTTGATGGTTCCTTTCCTTCCCCTCCACACCTGCCCTGAACTCTCATGATCTCTTCAACCTCTGGCCCTTTGCACATGTTCTTGTCTCTGCCTGGAACAGACTAATCCACACCATCTGTCCACTCATCATTCACATATCAGCTTAATCTCACTTTGGCAGGGAGGCCTGCCCCAGAACCCCTTTATCTGTTAGGACAGATTTCAGCTGCAAGGAACAGAAGTTCAGTAAAACAGCGAACAAGATAGAGGGGTGCTTCTCACTCAAGCAAATGCCCAGAGGTAGGCAGGGCAAGGTGGGTTTGGCCATGGCCCTCCAAGAAATCCTCAGAGGACCCAGGGTCCTTCTGTCTTATTTTATCTTGTGTGGTCTGCATTCTCAAGGGCACTTCATGGTCCAAGATGGCTGCCCTGGCTCTAGCCATCACGTTCCTATTTCAGCCGGCAGGAAAAATGAGGGGGCCAAGAAGGGTATGCCTCCTCCCTCTAAGGGCACTTCCTAGAAGTCGTGTACAGCATTTGCACTTGTGTCTATTGGCCAAAACTTAGTAGTCATGGCTAGCTGTAAGGAACGTTGGAAAATCTCTTTATCCTGCATAGCCACATGGTTAGGTAAAATTTGGGATTTTGACTATTAAGAAAGGAAAGGTGTTGGGCCATAGCCCCCAGGAATCTCAGCCAGAACCCCAGTCTACACGAGGTTCTCCTCTGGTTTGTTTCTATAGCTTCCCTGTCCCTCCTTCAAGAATTCATCCCAGTTATACTTCCTCAGTCTATTTTCACCGCTAGACTTTTGACTTGATGATGGTGGTGATCTGACTGGTTTGTTCTCCCCTTTGTTTCTAAAGCCTAGGCACACAATAATACTAAATGGATATTTGTTGAATGAATGAAAAATACCTCTCATATGGGGTCCCAGTCGACTGGGGACACACATTACAGCAACTGCAGTGTGTGTGTGAGTTTGTGTGTGTGTGTGTGTGTGTGTGTGTGTGTGTGTGTATTGGGGGAGATGGCTGGGAAATGTCACCTTGGGCTATGTCCCCATAGGGAATATCTATTCTAATCTTCCTGGAATGGGTTTTGCATGGCAGTATTTTTTTAAAATGGGGATTTGTATTTTAAAAGAATGCATGTTTATCATTTAAAAATTAATAATGCTGATATTTTGCTGTAAAAACTGGAGCTTTCTGGGGGTAGATTCAATTCCTGGGCCCAGTTCTTCACCCCTTCTGTATCCTGCCCTATCCTTTGCTCCGTCCCTTGACTTTGGGGTTTAGCCATGTGACCTGCTTCAGCCAGTGAGATGCTAGCAAAGATGAAGCCAGCATCACCTTGAAATGTGCTTGTGTGGTTGCACTTGGCCTTCTGTGTCTCTGCCACATTCACTTCTGTGAATGTCTCGGAAGCTGCGACGGGATCTTATTCATTATTACCATTTCCTCTTAGAGCAGTCATTAAAAATATAGTAGAGCCGAAAAAGAGGTTTTGGCAGGCGCCATTTCTAGTCGGTAATGTCCCAGCTAGGTGACCTTGGCTAAGCCACGTGACCTTGCTGGGCCTCACTCTTCTTCATCGTCGAGTGGGAATATTACAATCGACCTGACAGGTTTGGGGAGAGGATTGTAAACACTCCTCATCTTGTCACTCTCCTTCGCATTGAGCTCATCTGACTTCACCGCTGAGTCTTACTGGAAGACAAGCAGCTTGTCCTCGGGGTGTCAGCTGGTGGAATGCAAGGCATGTATTGGCCCATAGACCAGGAGCCCTCGGTGCTGAGGGCTGCCTCAGGCCATGGAGAAAACCGCTCATTGCCTGAACCCAACACCGGACCCATGAGCCATGGTGAGGCCATTATCCCCAGTTCATAGAAGAGGAAACTGAGGCATGGAAGGATTTTTTTTTTTTTTATGACGCACCGAAGAACACAACATCAATTCTGGCCGAGACAGACTAGACTCTTAACCTAGGGCTTTCCTACTATACCACACTGCCTCCCAGACCATCAGGAAAATGATGTAATCTGACCCAAGAATTCTGCCCTGGAAGCTCCCCTCAGCCTGTCTATCTGAAGATAAAAGCAACCGCAAATTCAGTTTACATCTTCTTTTACTCCCTAGCCTGTTGGAGCCAAGGCTGAATGGTGCCAATTTGCCTATGGTGGTTTTTATGATGTGGGCTGTGTTCACTGGGGACTGTTCTGAAACCATCAAATTCATTTCAATTAGAAGTGTAACTTAATGTCCAATTTTCAAACCAGATTCCCTAGGTAAACGAAGCCCATTTTGTTTGCTGAACCGCCTCAACGCGATGGACGGTATTTCTGCTTACTGGTTCTGCCCAGTTGCACTTTGTCCATGTATACTAGGAAGGGCAACTCGATCAAAAGAGGGGTGGGAGAGTCAGTGTGGAAAATGGGGGGATGTGTGAAGTTTGAACCAGCGTAGATCAATTCCAGAGCGTTGCCCAGGGATTCCTAAAAAGAACCCAGGGAAAAATAAATACATCTCATCCTTATTAACACTCCAAGCCCTTAAATGAGTCCTGATGTTAATCCCTACGAGATGCCTAAATGCCTATTTCCAACTACCGCCCCACTTGTCTTATAAAACAACTTGTACTTCTTTTTATTCTCCCCATGTTCAAAAATAAAGGAAATTCCTTTTGCAGTCGAGGGCCAAGGACCAACCCAGGCCTGGCTCTGATTACTGAAAGCCGGGGAATTTTGAGTGAAAGCTACAGCCGGCTGCCAGCCTTGTTATTAGCAATAAGCACCAAGCCGTTCTCGGGAGAGCAGGGGCCTTTTGAGAATGTCAGACGGCAGCCCGCACCTCCCCTCGAGAGCACCTGCATTCGCGGCTGGAGGTGCGAGCTTGTCCAGAACTCCATTTCCCCTTGGCTGAATCAGCAGCCGCAATCAACAGAGAAATAACCCCTTATATTTATATAATATCTACCTACGAGCAACTCAAATTGCCGTGCTCCTGTTTAAGATTCGACAATGGCTCCCCATTGCCCCTTGGAGCGAGTCCAAATGCCTGGGCTTATTGTTCCAGGTCTTGTGACAACAGACCCTACCTTGGTGAGGCGGGAGCTTTGCTCTTTCCTTTCCTTTCTGGGTTTTAACAGCTCTCCAGGCCAGGCATTCTTCTGCAGCCCGAAGCTGATTACGAAGAGAGCTGATTACGGACGCTGATTCCAGGGCTGGAAGGCTTGGTTCAAACCCCACCTCTGTCCCAGCTGCCCGACTGGGCTGCCAAGGTACTCTTTCTACCCAGGACTCGGGACCTTTCTCAGATGCCTTCAGGGTAGAGGATCTAATCCGGCATCGCCTTGGGGGATCTGAAATCTGAAATGGTAACATTTCCCATCCATAGTCTTTTGCTGGTCCTGTTCCCTTCTGGCCTCTCTATCCGAGGGGCTGCAGGACTTAGGAGGCTCGCTTCCTGGCCTTTCTTTTAGTTGGCAGTGACCACGTGCTACGGTTCTGGCCACTCACATGCTGGGAGGGTTGCCGCTGGGGCGGTTGGTTGTGGCCCCCCAGATGCATGGCCTCAGCCCCCTTCTGATTTCAGCCTCGGCTGCTGCAGTGAAAGAGTGGACCCTGTGGCGTTGTTCGGAATCTCATCACCAAGACAGCGTCCGATTTCAGGTGGGCACGGTGCCTCTTCCTGCTCTCTGTTTCAGGGCTGCTCTGACACCGTAAGCTCCTTGCACCTGCACATGAGCAAAGCCTGGAGGTGTGCGGTTCTTGCCTTTGGGGTTGACCTTTAACCAGTGGACAGGGCCTGCTGGGTAGATGCTCCAGCCACTTGTCCTTCAGGGGTAAGATTCTGGGAGACATTGTGTACACTTCTCTGGAGGTCCGGATGGAACAGAAGCCCTGTTGCCCCAGACAGCACCCTCCTTGGCACACCATTCTATTATCTTTTTTCCTTTCTTCTCTCACTCTCCTTGCTTCCTTTTCTGCTTCTCAGTTGCCAAATAAACAATGCATGCTCAAGTCTTTGTCTCAGGATCTGATTTTGGAGGAACCTAAATGAAAATAGCTGGCATCACCTTCCCTCTTTCTTCTATCTTGAATGCAGATACAGATGTGATGGCTGGAGCTAAACAGCTATTCTGGGACCAAAAATGAGGGACAGGCTAAGAAAGTGGCAGAGATTCCATCTCTGACATGTGTAGGTGACTGAATCAACACGAGCAACTGTCAACTTGTCGATTTCTCTTGTACTATGAAACCAACGCTTATTTCTGCAAGCTGTCACTCCTTGGACTTTTTTTAATGCAATGGAACACAATTCTGGTATATTAATTGTGCTCCACTGTGCTATTGCAATCAGTTTTAATCTCTGTGTCTTTCTTCATGTTGTTCCTTTGACCTGGAGCACCCTCTCCACTCCGTTCTGTTGCTCTAACTTGCCTTTTTCTTTTGTGACACAGATCAGGACACACCTCCTAACTCATTCCCTCAATAAAACCATGGCTTTGAGCTTCTATAAAGTTCTTTAATACCTTTGTATATGTAGAACAGAATGCAATCTTGTGTCCACCACTAGGTAACCCTGGGGTTCTTCCACATCATGATGTCTTAGGCTAATCCAGCCTAAACCGAGAGTTTCTCAAAGGCATGGCTTGCACTCCCTAGCACTTCTACAACCTTCCACACCTGATTAAAGAGGCTTATGTAAATGCAAAGGAGTCACATGACAAACACATGCTCCCTAAGCAGATTAAACCATGGTTCTGTGCACGTGTGACAGAGTGGTGTGTGCGGCTCCATACTGTTGGCCTGGGGCGTGAGGGGGAGCTTCTCGTGGTCATCTTTTTTTTTTTTAATTTGACAGAGAGAGAGAGAGAGAGAGATCACAAGTAGGCAGAGAGGCAGACGGGGTGGGGGGGAAGCAGGCTCTCTGCCAAGCAGAGAGCCCGATGCGGGACTCGATCCCAGGACCCTGGGATCATGACCCGAGCCGAAGGCAGAGGCTTAACCCACTGAGCCACCCAGGCACCCGTGGTCATCTTTGCTTTCTGAATCTCCCTCTCTTTCTGATGGGACCATCTTTCCCCACTGAATAGGATTTTCGTGTGATGAGTGACAGGGCTAACCACCTAGTTTATCTGGTAACCAATGAAAGAAGGAGGGATCCATTCTAGCGGCATGGGGAGGGCGGCTGGGTCAAACTTCCAGAGAGATCCTGAGCTGCTCTCCAATATGTTGTCCCTGGGAGGGATTTGGACCCCATGTGATCTTATGGACTGACTGAAGAACTTGGAGCCCCATGCAAAGCCTGACCTCACTTCTCTCACAGCCTCTCCTTGTTTATGATAGTCCCTCTCTGGGCCATTGCCTCCACTCCCCACCTTGGCCCCTTCTCCAAAGGAGTCCACACCACAAGGGCTCTGCTCCTCCCTCCACATGGCTCTGGCCGTTAGGACCCTGATGAATGCAGAGACTAACTTGACTGCTCCCGTGGCCTGCCTCAGCCACCCGGCAAAGAGCCACATAATTCCATGACTCTCCCTCCATAGGGTTGCTCAAATTGATTGGTCTTTGTGTTTTTTTCCCACCAGTCCCGCCCAAGACCAGGCCCTCAAATCCTCTCCTTATGGCTATGGAAATGGCCTCCTAGCTGGTTCCTGGGCTGCCATCATGCCATCCTCTATAGACCCTGCCCACAAGTGGTCATTCTGAAGGGCAACCCCGAGCAAAACATCCCGTTGCTGGAGATCTTCCAGTGACTTCCATTCTCCCACAGAAGAAAACTCAGATTGCTTCTGTATTCTGTCTTATTTTAGTTTCCAGCTAAAATGAACACTCTGCTATTGGGAGACTATACCTCATGCTCGAAGACCTCTACATGGGACTCATGTCCCAGCCCCCGCTTCCCCACAACAGAATGCCACTCCGTTTCAGCCTTCAAATGCCACGTCTGGCTCTGAAGCCTTCCCAGATATCTTCAGTCAATTCTGCTCTGTCCTCCCCTCTTGCTCCAGAGCACCTCGCCGGTCTACCCTGGCTTTTGCTGGCCCTTCCCTTGCACTGTATTCATTTATGTCTGTGGACTCTCTCTTCTGCTGCGGTGTTAGCAATTGGGCCTATACCCCCGCAGGAAGCATTGACCCTTGTGCATATAATATTGCCATAACAATTAGAGTTAACCCCTACTGGGCACTTCCCATGGGGCAGGCACTGTGCTCCTCTCATTCCCAGCATCAACTTACTGACTTTTCACAGCATCACATCGTCGGACGTCCCCAGTTTTCCCATGGGGAAACAGACCCAAAGAGGGGGAGCCACGGCCCCAAGTCCCCACAGCTTAGGAAGTCATGGGGCTGACATTCAACCTTGGGTTCTGTCCCTGCAAGACCTGACTGCAAGAACTAACCTCTTCCGTGACTCAGATTACCAGAAATCGGACTCTCTGGGGCCTTGCGCCTGCCCATTACCTTACCTTCCCTTGTAAACTTGACCACGAGGCCTCGCAGCTCTGAACTTCAAAATCTGCATTTACCAAATGGGGTTCAAAATAACTCCAGTCCTCCCCTGAAGCATCTTTTGTGGAAATGGGCTATGTGAGGGTATGCGAAAGCCCTTTGTCAGCACGAGCGCAGGAGGTGACACCATTGGGTGGCTGGCAAGTGAGGGGTGAAGGATGGTATAGTGGTGACAGTGTGAGGCCCATGTTGCGTGGCATCTCCCGGGACCTCAATGTGTCCGAGTCACCTAGTGAGTCCAAATACCCAAATTTTAAATGTGGAGAAGGTGAAGCATTATTACCTCAGCTCATTACTTTTGAGTATATTTTCCTTTGCACGAGAGTGCTATATCACACAAATCTGTCTAAATAAATTTCAAAGTGCTGTTTTAATAACTATACAATAAAAATTTTAAGCGGTACAAAAGCATTGTGCTTATCGTTTCAATGGTGGCATATTTTTTTCTGATTGGTGCATAAAATATTGGGAGGTCTTAGAACTGATGGGTTGCAGATTCAGTGGAACACCCTGCCACCGCAGAAGAACGGAAGGGGTGTGAGAATGTGTCATGGAGCCCCTGACCCTATGGCGACATCAGGGAGGGCTTCCCTGAGGAGGTGACCTGAAGTTGAGGCCCATGCAAGGAGAGGAAGCCGGGAAAGGGCCTTTTGATTTTCCTGGGGAGAAGAAAAGGAAAATAGAGCCCCCGTGTCCTCCTACTGGAGCAGGATTCCTCTACCGGCGGCTCCAAGGGAGGCCTGACTACCGACTCCCTTGGCTGCGTGTCAAAGCCTTCAGTGATGACACTGCCCCTTCACCTGGGGATGAATGGCACTGACCAAGGTAAGGGAAACCCAGATCTTGGGGGCAGGCTGGGTTATGTCTCCAGCATACATGCTCATAATTGGGCGCCCGGTTCTGACATTGGTTTTTCAGGTCTGCAGCCTCCCCTTGGTTTGGCGCTCCATTCCCGGGGGCTCACCACCCAGAATGGCATCATAAGCAGCAGCCTTGAAGCAACGGGAAGGGATTGCTGATCTTGGGTGTGTGCGGAAAGGGGGCCAACCAGTGACTTCGGAGGTCTCTCAGAAGTGACCTTCAAACCAGGAACAAAGTGGAGGTGAAATAAACAAAGCGGCATCTTTTGCAATGCACGGAAGTCCAGGGGTTAACCGAGAAGCGGCCAGATGTAGCGGGGACTGTGACCATATGGCGTCTCTACCCACCCCCCACCACCACTCCCTTCTTCCTCTCCCCAGGGAACTGGGACTAACTGATCATGGGACTCTCCTCCGCTGTGCCGAGATCTGGGCTCAGAGTCCTTCTTACCACACTGGTGCCAGGCAGCCCCCGTCCATCGGTGGTGGATCTGGCCCCGATGCGGAGGAAAGGGTCACTGGGAGTGCAGCCGGGAGGCCTGGCCACTCTGTCTAGCCCTGCTTCTAGCCAGCCCTGGAGCCAGAGACAATTCACTTGATCTCCCCGAGCCTCGTTTTTCAAAGCTGTAAAAGGACGAAGTCCGACGCTCCCTAAGTGTTCTTCTGCTGTTCATGTTCTAAAAAGCAAATAGCAGTGGCCCTGGAAATGAATGCAAATACTGCATGCCAGTGCGCTCAGAAACCACATCAGCATCTTGAAGGTCGACCGCGTGCTCGGTATGGTTGCTAAATATTCTGTAGGGAAGCAGAGAAATGTAAACCTGAACACTCAAGAGCTCGCGGTCAGGGCTGGGAGGGTAACCTTGTGTCTATGAAAGCACTGGGCCAATGAGAAACCGGTACAGAGAGAGCCCAGATGGGAAGTCACAGAGGGAGAGCTGAACTTGGTTGGGGTGGAGGGAATGATAGTCAGCTACCGCCTCAATAACTCGGGTAACGCTCCCTGCCCCCGCTCCTGCCGCCCCAGAAGTCTTGGTGGCATAGAACACTAGACATCGATTTCATTCCAAGGGCTGCGCGTTTTACTGACTCTGGGCTGGACCGGGCTGATCTCCACCGCGTGGGCTCACGCATCCACAGCCAGCTGTGGGTCAGGCAGCTGGCTCTGCTGACCTCGGCTCATGAATTCGAGGGTTTGCTTGTTGTAGGCTGATCTAGAACGGCTTGGCCTGGTACAACTGGGGTGACTTGGCTCTGCTCCTTGCATGTTTCTTCCTCTCGCTGGCTGGCCCAGGCGTGTTCTCATGATGGGTGTTTGGGTACTGGAGCACAAACGGAAACACACAAGTGTTTGCTCCATCACTTTAAATTTCCCGGAGGAGGAAGGAGGCTACGGGCACAGTGTGCTTTGATAACTTAGAAGATGGGTTGCCCTTGGTCTGAGGGACTGTTTGCTTCAAGCCAAACTCAGGCTGCTATGGCCCAGGCAAGGATTGCTTTTGGCTCCCTCGAAGATGTCTGCCATGATTGAGTTATCCCCCATGCATCTTGCGAAACACGCCCCCTTGCCTTGGTTTTCCTTGCTCCCCTGCCTCCCTCCTCTTTCTCCCTCACTTTCATTCTCCTGGGTCGCCTCCCTCAGAAAGCATCAGCAAGTAAGTTGGCCTCTGCCTGGTTTCTCAAGGACCCCAGCTATGACATCAACCAAACCTTCCTTCTAGTACGTTTGACTCTTTGAGTACATGAACGCAGGGAAGGGGACCCCAGATTTACCGGGAGAGTTTATTCCACAGACTGTCCTTCACCTCAGACACACAGACACTTTTGTAAAAAGGCACTTGGGTTAACAAACAGTTGTCCCGTGAAGCCAGATTAGGAAGTCACACTTACCATGTGGCCTGCACAATGGGATATTACTCAGCTATCCAAGAATATGAAATCTTGCCGTTTACGACAAAGTAGAACGAGAGGGTATTATGCTGAGCAAAATAAGTCCATCAGAGAAAAAAATTATCATATGATTTCACTCACATGTGCAATTTAGGAAACAAAACAGAGGATCGTAGGGGAAGGGAGGGGGAAAAATAAAACGAGATGAAATCAGAGAGGGAGACAAACCACAAGAGACTCTTAACTCTAGGAAACAGTCTGAGGGTTGCCGGAGGGGAGGGGGGATGGGGTACAGGGGTGATGGGCATTAAGGAGGACACTTGATGGAATAAGCCCTGGGTATTGTATGCAATTGACTAACCACTGCAGGGAGGGGAAAGGAAGGAACACTCACCAAGAATAGGTCACTGACTGACAGACAAGAGGCATTGAGCCCACGAGATGGAGGTTAGAGCTCCGTCTCATTAGGACCAGCGAAGGACCAGATTGTAGGGTCATGTGAAGATTTTCCTCTGCACTTCCTTACCTCTCTTCATAAGGAGCCCAACCCACCTATCAAGGAGGGCTCTTTCATCTCATGCTCTAAATGCAGGCAGAAGACCAGCCTAGAAAGATCAATACAATAATCTAGGTCATCATAACCTGAGATATAACTACTACTCAGGGTGTTTTCATTTCCATAGGGGACCCTTGAAAATGAGAAGGTCATCTCCATAGGGAACTAAATATCAAATGGTGAAATTATAAGCATCCTGTCAATTGGCAGGTAAAATTCTTTGTGGTGAGCTTTTCCTCAAGTGACCCTACAGAGCTAAGTCGCAACTGTGTCTCTTTGTGAGGTGAGCCAGAAATGGTTGTCTCACCGGGAAACTGAGTCTCAGAGATATAATGTAACTTGCCCACCATCTCTCAGCTGACAAGTAGCAGAATTCTGCCACCACCCCAGAGTGAGATGAAGGAGACCAAAATATGAAAGGCCCATCTTGTCATACTGTGAACTCATAAGAAGGTCAGCAAATGAAGGTCAAGGACAGTGGGCTCAGGGGACTGTTCAGTATAAGACCATCCCCGAGAGTGATTCTATCACAGCTGTCTCCCCCTCTGGGCCAAGGGCATGATTCCAAAGCACGGGGCCTCAGGTGATGACATCCTAAGAGTCTTCCCAGCCCAGGCAGCAGCCCAAAGGCTCTGGCCACAGCTGCAGCTGGAGTGGGGCCTTCGAGAAACAAAAGACCTGCTCTGGAGTTAGCGGGCCCATAGCACGCAGGCCATGCAGAGCCAACAGTGGGGCAGAAGGCTGTAGAGCAGGCTGCCATTTTCCGCCACCAGAGTGCTGGGCAGCCCGGTAGAAAACCCCTTGGCTTCTCTCTCAGAGTCGTTTTCTTAGAACAAATGGAGGCAAGACTTTCCTTACCTACCCCAAAGGGTTGTCTTGAGGTGCCACAGGGAAAAGTCTCTACATTTTTTTTTAAAGATTTTGTTTATTTATTTGACACAGAGAGAGATCACAAGTAGGCAGAGAGAAAGAGGAGGAAGCAGGCTTCCTTCCGAGCAGAGAACCTGATGCAGGACTTGATCCCAGGACCCTGAGATCATGACCTGAGCCGAAGGCAGAGGCTTAACCCACTGAGCCACCCAGGTGCCCGAAAAGTCTTTACATTTAAGCGCCACAGAAATACAAGATGAGGATGGAAAAGCCACAGTTCATGCGGAGCGCACGGTGGCTTGACGGAAGAGGCCTGCAGGTTTCCTACGGCTGCTGTGACAGATGACCATAAATTTGGGCGCTCAGATGGCACACATTCGTTTTCTTCCAGTTCTGGAAGTTTCCAAGTCTTAGATCAGTCCCACAAGGCTTAAGTTAAGGTGCCAACAGGGCTGGTTCCTTCTGGTGGCTCTGAGGGGTGGAAGTGTTTCCTTCCGTTTTCCAGCTTCTGGAAGCCACCTGCATTCCTTGGCCCGTGGCCTTCCCTTGCGTGGCCTTTTCCTTTCCAGCCTCTGGCCTCCACCCTCACATCTTCTGCTACAGACTGCGATCTCCCGCCTCCCTCGGAGGAGCCCCTTGCAATGGCTTTGGGCCCACCTTGACCATCCAGGATACCCTTCTCATCTCACGATCCTAAACTTCATCCCATCTGCAAAGTCCCCTGTGCCATATCAGGTGACATATTCACAGGTCTGGGGATTAGGCTGTGGGCATCTTTGCGGTGGGATCCCTTATTCCACCTATCAAAAGGCTGGCCTGTTCTTCCCATTCTAACAGAACTACTTCCTGCACCAGCCCCAGAATGTTTCCTAGCACACCCTGCCTGTATCCCGACCAGACCCCTTTAATGCTTAACATTTTTTGTGCACGTGGGTCGACTTCCAACCACCCACACCTGCATCTCTGCCTGAGGGGTTTTGGCCACGGGAGCCTGCTCTGCCTGTGCAGATAGCTGGAGGGAGGAGCCAGGGAATCCATGTCTCCCACACCCTTCCCTCCACCCCAACCCCCCCACCAACCTTGGAAGCAGGCCTTTAACCCCTGCTTGACAGGCCCTACTGGATAAACACTCCAGTTCTCTTGCCCCAGGGTTGGGATACCAGAGGCATGTGCTCTACTGCCCCCTACAGGTCCCCAGAGGAATCACTCTCGGGTTGCCGGCCCTGGCGACTGCCTTGGTAACACTCCCTTCCTTGGCCGCCTTCCCTGTCCTGTCTCTCTCACCGGATGTTTCCTAGAATTATCTCCCAAGCAAACTGCTTGCGCTCAAATCCCCGCCTCTCAATTGTGACTATTTCTCCCAAGCCTTGTTCACGCAGCTCTCCTGCCCGCGACGTCTCCTTCCTTTACTCGCCCATCTGCTCATCTTTCTAAACCGTCTTCCTAAGGGAGGTCTTCCCCAGCACGTCTGTGCCTGTCAGTCATGCCTCTTCCTGCCCCTCCCAAGTGGTCACAACAGTTGTTAGCTGGATCCGAGAATCGGGGGAGACAGCTCAGCATACAGGTGAAGACCGTGGATTCTGAAGCTAGGCTCTGTGGTGTGGATCCCTAACTTCTCACCACTCACTAGCTTGGTAACTTAGCCTCTCTGAGCCTCAACATGGGGGTGGTTATCGCACCCCCCTCGTGGGCTCGCTGTGAGAAACACACACGAGTGTAGGCAGCTGTCTTAGAACGAAGCTCGTCGCACAGCAAACACCTAATGCGTGGCAGCTGTCCCTGGTCACTTTCACAAGTTACTGCACAGAGCGCAGGTCTCTCTCATACCCCTCCCAGATCAATAGGGCGGGGCCCAGTCCATGCTGATCTCTGTTTATACTCAGTGCCTGGAGCAGCGAACTGATGTCTGATCCTTTTAAAAATGCCTATTATACACAAAAGAGAGAAGGAAAAATCCTAAGGGGCTGAGAAATGGTGGGAGGAGGAAGAAACCCTGCGGGGAAAGACCACAGGCTTCCTTGCTCGTGGACTCGTTGCGAGGACTGGGTGAGTGGGGCCAGCCTCTAAGCCCTGGGCGCTCTGAGAACCAATTCAGCCTCCAGGTCTGTGAGAGGTGGAGATGCCCCATCAGATCCCCCTTTGAGCATAGGTCTCGCTGCCCAGCTGTGCGGAGTGTGGGCAGCGGACACCCTCCAGCCATTGGCTCCTTCCCGGAGCATGCCGGCTTCTGCTAAGAGCTGTCTGGCCCGAGGTCAGGCCTTTGTCCGAGGTGGACTTCACCCCGAGACTGAGCAGTAGGGGAATGTAAAGGGCCAGACATTCCTGTCGGACAGGAGTCTTTCCAAGGAAAATCCTTGCCCAGACCACCCCACTGGGTGGGCTCAGCCTTCACTGAGCCAGGCAGCTGGGCCCCAACTCCTGCTTCCTTCCCTTCTCTTCCACAGGTGCTGATCTCCAACAAACATCTTGCCCCACAAACCCTACCCCTGCTTCCAGAAGGCACAGCCTGTGACGGGAACAAGGACTCCACCGCCTTCCAAGTTCAAATGAATGCTTGAGGCTCTCTTTGGAAGTTCAGGGACCCAGAACCACCTTATTGTTTTCCTCTCTGTCAGTTCAACCCCTTGGTGATGTTAAGTGTCCTGACTTGAGCCTGGGAATGTTCTGAGCTCACTGTCCTATGGCCCAGACAAATGAGAGCTGTTTATCTTTCAACTTCACTTAGAACAGTAAATAAGAAAACCTCATTAATTCAAACTGTTCTTATTTGGAATTTGTGATGATCCAGAGAGTGGCCTGGCGGGTGTTTGTTGACTTTTGTATTATCAGGGAACAGAGAGCTTGCCAAGCAAATGGGGAATGTAAGCAGATTGGAAGGGAAACATTTCAACAATTTTCCAGAGGGAAAAGCCCCTTCTCTTACTTTAAAAAGCTCCAGTTTATAGACAAAAGATCCACGAGACGTTCTGATCCGTTTATATCAAAATACTTTTTAAAGCGACCCATTGCTGGTCTAGTTGGTGTCATTCTATGAACTGAAATTCATTTCTTGTTTTAAATATTTTGTTTATTTACTTGTCAGAGAGAGAGAGCGCACAAGCAGGCAGAGCAGCAGGCAGAGGGAGAAGCAGTCCCTCCGCTGAGCAAGGAGCCTGACAGGGAGCTAGATCCCAGGACCCTGGGATCATGACCTGAGCTGAAGGCAGACGCTTTACCGACTGGGCCACCCAGGAACCCCCTGAAATTCCATTTGACGTTTATGGAGCTCCTATTGCCTGCAGAGCATGGGGTAGGCCCTGTGGGGTCTACCAAGACGAAAACAACAACCTAATCTTGACTCAGAGGAGTTTACAATCATAGCGGATACTGCCATCGCATTAAAAAATGTTGTTTTGCATTTCTTCTCAATTGTTGAAAAGTGCTTCCTACATACCCAGCTCTGGCCTCCAAGCTAGACTGCCCTAGTGCTACAGTAAGCACTTGTCGAACCACAGAACTCGAGCTCAGACTGACCGCCCGGGTCACTGGTCACCCACCACCCAGCGCCTGCAGAATCTGGTCCTAGCTAGAGTCCCAGCAAGTTGACATGTCCCTCTATTTTGACGCTGTGGGATGCCCCACCCAGCTCGCTCACTCCCCCAAGGTTGTACACATCACAGAGGAAATCCTCGCCCACAATAATCAGCTGTGATCTCAACCTTTCTGAAGAAAGACCCCAACGAAAATGGCAGTCGTGACCTTGGCTCCACGCACTTCGCAGGGACGGAGCTGGCTGGGTTTCTGGCCTGAGGCGCAGCCTGCAGGCATCCAGAACTTCCAGACAATTACCATGCCCCTGGAATTGCCCTCACTCCTGATTGCTATTGGTTAATTAAAGAAATCTAGGCTCCAGACTGTATTACCCACCAATATGTCACCTCCGATGTAACTAACGAGTTCTCAGCAGAACAGGGCCGGGTGTGCGCGTGCGTGCGCCCGTGTGAGTGTCGACGTTGTTAAATTTGATGCATGATGCTTCTCTCCACAAAGAGGGGTTCCCTTTCTCCCCTGTGACTCTTCAGTTGCGGTGCCGAGGCTCGCTCTCTGCCAGCTGTAATTCTGCCAATTTTCTAGTGTCACCCACGACGTTTTCACCTCCGTCACGCACCTTGACTTCTTTTGCACTTAGTGACTCCTGAGCTTCAACCACTCCCTAAACTCTTTAACTGTTACCACTCTAGGGAGATAGTCCTGCTCTCCTTCTGGCAGAGCAGACGGCTAAAATGGCTAGTCTAGGTGACCCATCTTATCAGAACTCATTTTCTTCTATTTAATTCAATTCAGTAAGAATCTGGCATCAACTCAGGGGCTCTGGGATGGGAAACAAAGATCAGACTCTGCATTCAAGGTATGGTCTTTTTGGAAAAATAAGATTCCCATAGCACTTACAGAAGAATCTATTTCATTAATTCATCCAACAAATATGTATTAAGCATTGTGATAGTTCGGGTATGGGCGAAGGTGCTGTAACCAAAGGCGCACCCCGTACCCCCCACACCCGCCCCAGGGCCACGACTTGCAAAAGAGAAGAATTCATCTGTTTCTCCTGTAACATTTCTAAGGTCCATAGTCTGCATTTGTATGACAGCTTGACTCCATGTATTTCTTTAAGAATTCCAGATCCTTTGCTCTTAGGCTCTGCCACTCACTAGGGTGTGGCTGTTGTGCATCAGGTCCCAACCTGGTCAGGGTACCTTCGTGTCCTTGCTGGTGGGAAGGTGAAAGGAAAATTTCAGGGCAAGCAGCACCCCCCTTTTTATAAAGATTTATTTATTTATATTAGAGGGAGAAAAAGAGAGGGGGCGAGGGGCAGAGGAAGGAGGAGACGGAAACTTAAGCAGACTCCACACTCAGCACAGAGCCTGACATGGGGCTTGATCTCATGACCCTGAGATCACAACCTGAGCTGAAACCAAGAGTCAGACACTTAACTGACTGTGCCACCCTGACACACCAGGGCAAGCAGCTTTTAAAAGTGAGTGAGGTATAGTTGTCCCCGCATCTTCCTGTCCCATTCCACTGGGGAAAACCTAGCGGGCATGGCCACATCTAGTTGTAAAGGAGGCTGGATATACTCTGTTTACCTGGCTGCCTATGTGTCTGAGGAAGAAAGGCAGGATGGATTTGGAAGAGCAACCAACAGTGTCCCACACCAACATCTGCTGTACGCCAGAGACTTCCAGATCCCACGCTTACAGCAGTGATCAAGAAGACATGGTCGCTGACCTCGGAGAGCTTAGATTCCGGGGTGGGGCAGAGTTGGCGGGGGGGTGGGGGAGCAAATACGAAGTAACTTGTAATGTTGGTGTGAAATGGGAGGAAGTCCAGATCTGAGACCGGGGCCTGCTGGACTTTAAAGTTATGTCTTTTCAAACACCCTTCTGCTTAATACTTGCCCAAGACTTCCCACAGCTCTGACAAGATTTTTCGTGCCGCCCTGGGAGTGTCCGCCCCACCTGCCTGCTCTAACTTAGTCTCCTGGGCAGAATTCCCTCGTACTCCCGCTTCAGTTGGGATTTACCACTGGTTTCCTGAAGGCAGACAATCCTTTCATACTTCTCTGCCGAGACCCAAACTCTTCCCTCTGTCCGGGACACCCTCCCATGAAGGATGCTGGGTACCCTCTCACCATCCCCTTCCCTTTATCAGCCCAGATGGCCTTGACGTCTGAGTAATTAGACCTGCTGCTTGCCCCCTCCTCCCATCATCCTTGGCTCAGGTCCTCCGCAAGGCTCTGGCCTCCGTATGAGGGGATGGACAGCACGTGGGCTTAGCGATCTGGCAGATCTGAGTCCCAATCTCAGAGTCTCTACTTCCTCGCTATGGAACTTGCTGAAGTTTCCTTATGCTGCGCCCAGAACGGAGCAGCTGCTTGGCAAAGGGCAGAGATGTACCGCCCTCATGGGTCTGTGTCCTCTACAAGATGGGGAATTTCTCCAGGCAAGGACTCCACTTGGAGATCCCAGGCTCTGGAACAGGAGAGGTGCTGGAGGCAAGTCTGTGAAATGAGGACAGGACCCTCTTCTGTTCATTCATACTGACACTTGTGAATTATCTGTATGCTCTCTCTTTCGGGGGAGGGGGGGCATGTCCACGTTTTAAAGGACCATAGGAAGATAGAAATGTTTAATTCAAAGAAACGACTTGCCAGTGGAATTTTAGACTCACTGTTGTGGAGCAAGAGAACCCAGGTTCTTACAAATTCCAGCAATGAGCCACCTACTCCTTCCTGCTATTGCTGAGCTCTGTTCTTACCCACATGGACCACCATCCATCTCCCTCAAACGATCCTGTCTTCTTCCCCACCAGGGAAGGGTCTAACTGGTGCTTTGCTCCCGGAGGGTGGACATACATCAGCATAATTAACTTACATGGAGCTTCCAAGCCCTGGGGCCTGGCGGAAGGACAGCTGTGGGGGAAGTGACAAGACGTGGGTGTCCTGCTAGCTCTGTCCCTTGCCTGCTGTGGTGTCTGATCTTCAGTTCACAACTCTGCAAACTTCAGTGAACTGAACTTATTAGGACAACTGGTATCAGGCTTCCTCACCTCTCCTGACGTCTCTTGCCAAGGCCAGGGAGCTCCAGCCATGACTCCTGATTTTCTGTCCTGTCCAGGACCAGCCCCACCTCCATGCCCACCCCCTGAGAGCGGGCCCACTCCTCCTATCCTACACATCTTTGTTCTGGCCCGCAGCAGCCTTCCTGATTATGATTCAGTCCAAACACCTCTGTCATTCTGGCATTTTCATTGATTTAAATTAAGAGTCAGACTAATAATTAATGCAAACTCTCCCCCCATGCTCACCTCCTGACTGATGGATTCTCGGTGTCAAAACATTAACCTTTAGGTTTGGGACCTTGATGCATTCAAACCCCTACATACCTGATAAGCAAGCAAACTATAGAACTATTCCCTAAACTGCCTCTTCCTATCTCGCCAGCCCTTATTTGTCTATGCAAATAGATATTTATCTTGGGAACGAAAACAACCTATATTCAAAAAGACACAGACACAGAGAACCAAACCCAGCCATCACAGCTAATGGGAGGTTGGAAAGCCAGTTAGCAGTTCTCCTGCCTCCCCTGACTGGGGCTGAAGGCCCTTGACTGGATGCCTGGAAGAAACCCTGGGAGGCCGTCTTGGAGACACTAGCAGGAACTCTGTCAGACACAGGGAGCATGACCAGATTCTTCCGAAGTTTTGAGAAGTGTTTCATCTACCTTCTGCCGGGTGACCAACTGCCCTGATCGCTAGTGGCTTAAAACCTCAGGACTCATGTCCTTGCTCACCATTCCCCAATCTGAGCCAAGTTGGCTGGGGAAGGCCCAGCCCTGCTTCCCACAGCATTGCCCGCCTGGGGTGGCTTAACTGGGGCCAGAAGGTCCACCCCCAAGGGGGCCTGTGGCTGGCCAGTTGGCCCGGGGAATCTGGCTGGGAGCTCCGAGGGGCCTGTGGTGCAGGGTACAGCCCCTCCCTCCAGCCTGGGCTCCTCCCGGCACAGCAGCTAGGTCCCAAGAGGGGGAGTATGAGGGGGCAAGCCCAACGTGCAAAGGATTATTAAGCTTCTGCTTGTTTTGTGCTAGCTTGTGCCATAGAGTCGATCCCCAGGTCAGCGTGGCGGGGTGGGGGGAGTGGGGGATGGTGGGAGGGGACAGGGGGGCTCCATAAAAAAGATAATCCTGTGCGGCTCAGTTCATCGGGGCTGGGGAAGTCGGAGCAGACGAACCCACAGTTCACCACAGATGGTAATGGAGGGGGACATACAGAAGTCATTTTCTTTAAACACGACAACTGCCCACCTTATAATTCAAGTATTTTTTAGCAATAGCTGTCTGATCATCTCTTCTAAATAATAATAATAAAAAGTGGGGCCGGTTTCATTCTTCCTTGTTCTCTCCCTTGAAACACTTAGGAGTCCAGTGGCTCTGGGGTCCCCGAGGTCCATCCTTTTGATTCCAATGTGCCACGACCCCTTAACCCAGCGGGCTCTGTTCTTTCTCTCAAGTTTCCCGTCGGCTCCCACATAGGGCCATCATCCTCAAGCTGTGGATAAACTTGCTGGATATTTGAGTTACGGACAGAAGCTCCTCAGTGCATGGGTTCAGAGAGCTGGAGCCCAGCCATCACCTGAGAGAGGGGAAGAAGCTGGGGTCCCCTCTCTCTGCCACTGCTGTCCGCTCTCTGTGTCTTGCTGCCTTTGCTCATTCTGTTTTTCTATTTGTTCTCTCTGCATCTCTCTCTGACGGCCTTTGCTCTCTTTCTCTGTGTCCTCTGTCTCCCTCTACCTCCCTTTGTTCTTGTCTGACTTGTCCCATCCCATCTCCTTTCGCTCTGGGAATCTGTCTGTCCACAGGGTTCTCTCTGTGTCTCATTGGCCCTGTGCGTCTCTCTCGGTCTCTGTCGCTCTCGCATCACCTTTCTGTCTTCTCGAGGTTTCATGTCCCCGAGCCACTCTCTGGCAGCATGTCTTCTCCTGTCCCTGCCATCTATACTTGTCTGCCCTGCACAGTTTGCTCTCAGGTTCCAACTCAGGGCCCTGGCCTGACCTGAGGTGTGGAGGGCGTGGGGGTGGGGGAGTGGGGAGAGGGATGGAGTAGCTCCAGAGCCCTGTCTGGTGGCTTCTTTGCGAGCAAGTTTGGCATTCTCAGCTGCTCTGCTGTCCTCATCCTTCCCCAGAATGGCCCAGAAAAATCAAGCTCAGGGGATGGGGCGGTCAGTGGCTCTGGTGGGAATTCAGTGCAGGAAGACAAGTCTAACTGGGAGGGCAGAGAACACAGGCCTACAAACCACCCTCACACTCTGAAGCAAACACTCTCACGCTTGGCAGCTCGACAGATGGTCCACTGAGATCGCCCAGCTTGCTGCCCAGCTGCTGGGGGTGCCAGCGGTGGAGGTGGGCACCCTCCAGCCATCAGGGCAGGAGGGATGCCATGGGTGGCCCAGAGTGCCTGGCCTCAGGCCACACCCCTGCTGGGCAGCCCGCATCCGGTGACTGAATGACAGCGACTTATTAAGACATGGCCTTCTCAACCCATCTTGGAAGGCCCATTCTGGCTCTGTGGCTCTCCGTGGGGTTGGCCAAGGCCCGCTTCATGGCAGCTGGTCAGCTCCATCTGTCCACTGCTGCTTCCTTCCCCTCCTTCCCCAGATGTGGATCCCGAGGTCGTTCCCTAACTAACATCTTGCCTGCTAACCCAGCCTCCGGGAAGCCCAGCTGGTGATGCTCACCATCTCCATTTCTCTCTCTCTCTCTCACTCACACAGACACAGACACAGACACAGACTCTCTACCTAATTTCTTCTCTCCCCAATGCCTAAAACCTACCTTTCTCCTTGGATCTCTCCTTCGTCATGTACCAAAGCCCTTTTCCCCAGGCAGCTCACCTCACCTCACCGTCCCCCCACAGCTTGGTTCATTCGTACACTGGTCTCTCAGATTGCGCTAGAATCTTTGGCAATTCCCTGCTTCCCTTTCTCCTCATCAGCACAGTAGAAAGAACTCGGGCTTGGAAGGGGAGAGGCCCAGTTGGGAATCCTGACCCCATTACTAACCAGCTGGGGGACATTGTGCAAATCACTCCCATACCCTGTGCAGCACGTTTCCTTGTCTGTGAAAGGGGTTCCTGAGAAGTCGATCTCACAGCATGAGAAATGGCACCTGAGCTCGCGGGGTGACGGTACCACATAATCCTGCGGTCCTGAACATGTGTCACGTTGGTTCTTTAGTTCCCGTGACAATTTTTTCCTTTTATTCTTGTTCTCAGGTTTTCACCTTTTGGTTCTCCAATTGTTTAATGGCAATGGAGCCCTCACCACAGAAACAAAAACAAAAACAAAAACCAAACAGCAATTGTATTATTTACTAAGCCCCTACTATGACTTTTCTTTTTAGTGCCTCATTTGATTCCCACAGCCATCCCATGGAGAGGGCTCTATTATCCTCTCCTACAGATGGCGGCACAGAACCTTGGGAGGCAGAGAATTTATCCAAGGTCACGTGGCAAGTGACTAGCGGTGTAAGACCTGAACACAGGTTTGATCATGTCTGAGGCCCGCATGGCACAAGGGGACAGAAGTCTCTCAGACATCATGACCTGTGCCACGACATAGAATAGGATCCATCCATGGTTGTGAATCCCAGAAACCTTAGGGAATGGATGGTGACCTTGACACTTCATTAGAAATTTGGTTCTAGTCCATTCACTACCCAAGAGCCAGGGGAGCACAAAAAGGTCGGACCCCCAAGACCCAGTATAAATTCTGTTTTTAACTCACTGACCTCCTCCATTTCTGGCTGCCTGGGAGCCCTAACTCTTTCCACGTTCATTTACATGTCTATTCATGGGTCATGGGGCAGAGTACAAAGAGCTTGTTTTGGGACTCAACCCTACATTTCAATCTAGGGTCTCTAATTTAGCTGCTGTGTGACTTTGAGCAAGTCACCGGGCCCCTCTGAACTCAGTTTCCTCTTTATAAGGGGGTGATAAACTGCTTACTTCACAGGGTGATCATGAGAAAATGAGATCATCATTTTACGTATGGAAAACTTCCAGGTATTGTATCAATCTTAGTTTATATTATCATTATTATGAGGAATCAGTAGTTCATATGCAATCCTACTGAGAATTTCTGGAAGCTGGGACTTTCCCCTTTGCAGTGTCTACAACGCGATTTGTGTGCAGTTGGCACTAAACACTTGAACCGGCCTGAATGGAGTCTGGTAATCCAGGAAGAATATCTGCCGTCTTCTCTTCAGGAAGGTAAGTGGGCTTTTGAGAAGCAGGCAGCACCTCATTCATACCTTCAATTCTATAGGACAGAGGACCAAACAATTTCTCCAACCACCCGTTGGCATAAGCTGGAATATTCATTTTGCATTAAGATCAAAGAACAGAGGCTCGAGGCTTCCCTCCAGGATGGCTCTATAGGACAGGTGGCTGCCATATTGGAATTAGAAACTCTGGCTCTCCAGAGCTTTGGGCCCAAGTCACACATAGGTCAGCAGAAGCACACGTTCAGGGGGAGGGCCGACTCTGCAAATGGGAGCCCCAATCCTGCAACTGCCCAAAAGAAACAGGGAGGCACCTGTCGGAAATCAGAATGTGGGCGTGGAAAGCAGCGGTGCCTGCCTCTCTTTCTCTTCCTGCTGTTGCTTTCTTCTGCTCTGACGGTCTCTGGGAGGAGCTGTGTCCACTCCTCCAGGGTCTCTGCTCCTGCAGGGGTGGTCCCTCCCTCTCTCCCTCCCCTCAAGTCCTTGTTCCCCACCTGCCTCTTGTTTTCCTAGCCTTGGGGGTGGGAGACTCCTGCTTCTGTTTCTCGCCTTTGGGTTCACTTAGCTTCTTCTTTGGCGTCTTTTAAGCCTTCCAACATCTGTTTTAAATCCCCTCCGAGGGGCGCCTGGGTGGCTCAGTCAGTTAAGCATCTGCCTTTGGCTCAGGTCATGATCCCAGGGTCCTGAGATCCCACATCAGCTCCCTGCTCAGCGGGGAGTCTGCTCTTCCCTCTCCCTCTGCCCCTCCCCCTGCTTGTGCTCTCTCTCTCTCTCTCTCAAATAAGTAAACAAAATCTTAAAAAAAAATCCCTTCTGAAACCCCTCACTGGTTTCTGCTTTCCTGACTAGGTGTTCCATTATGTGAAGTCGAGATCAAGGAGCAACAGCATTTGGTGAGACCTATGGAGGAAGTCTCCCTTCCATTCATCGCAGAAGACATGTGATGTCATAATCTTACGATGCAAAATGAATTTTGTTGCAACAAACAAGTTAATAGTAACAATAGTAAGAAGAATACTAGTTAACCTGGTACATAGAGCCCAGCATAATATGTCGAGAAGCTGAATCACAATGTTGCACACCTGAAACTAACGTTAATGTTGTGCGTTGACCAGGGTCCAATAAAACAATTTTTTATTAAAATAAATAAGTAAACAGGAAGAATTGCCTGGTGAAAATGTGTCAGAGATCAATGTGTGCCTCTGTCATATCTGGGCCTGATATGAGGCAGTAGTGGAGTGTAAGAGGAAGCAGACTGGCCTGGATTCCACGGACACAAGTTCTAAGAGCTTGTTTTGTGGCAAATGATGAATTTGACCTTGGACAAGGTGGTCGATCCCTCTGAACCTTTGTCTCTCCATATATGAAATGAAATGATTGCAATAAATTGCCTCCGTCTTGCAAAAATATCTTGGATTTGGTGAATCTCAGTATACATACTGGTGAGTTATTTCGTAAGTATTATGTGGGCAGGGACTCTGTCTTATTGATCTTCATAACCATTACACTGTTTGGCCACAGACATACAATAAATATTGATTGACATGAAAAATAATATCAGACACATAAATAGTACTTACTATAGGCTGGCATTATTTGAAGCACTACACATATAATAACTCATTTAATCCTCCCAATAACCTGTGGGAAAGGCACTATTATTTTTTGCATTTTATGGGCAAACAGAATGAGGTGCAAGGCCCAGAGAGTGAACTTGCCTGAAGACAAACAGATAGGGGTGCCTGGGTGACTCAGTCGTTAAGTGTCTGCCTTTGGCTCGGGTCATGATCCCAGGGTCCTGGGATCGAGCCCCGTGTCTGGCGCCGTTTTCCGGGGAGCCTGCTTCTCCCTCTCCCAATTCCCTTGCTTATATTCTCTCTCTTTCTGTCTCTCTCTCTCTGTCAAATAAATAAATAAAATTAAAAACAAACAAACAAACAAACAGTCTGAGGCCAATTGGTATTCAAATACAGGAAGTCTGGTGCCAGAGTCCGGCTTTTTTAAAAAAGATTTTATTTATTTATTTATTTATTTATTTATTTATTTGATAGAGAGAGAGAGAGAGAGAGAGCAAGCAGGGGTGGGGGTAAACGGGGAGGGGAAGCAGATCCACACCACCCCCAACCCCACCACTGAGCAGGGAGCCGGATCGGGAGCTCGATCCCAGGCAGAGCCCAACTCTTAACCACTGTTTTATCATGGCTTTCTCCAAAAGCAGACTTGAAGACAAGCATTCAGGTTCAAGTAATTTATCTGGGAGATGATTTCTGGCAGCACTGTAAGCAATGAGGCAGAAAAGGGAAGAAAGCTGATAAAGAACGTGCTAATAAGTGGGTTAGTGCTTGGGGCATCGGGGCTCCGTCCTGGGGTGGTCGTTCCACGAGGCTGGATATAACCCAGTGTGGAGGACCACTCCTGGTGTGATAATCCTGTGGCTTTTTGAGCCAGTCCCCGCGTATGCCACATGTGCCCCCTGTGGCCAGAGAAGCGCCTTAGCCAGAGAGCTATCGTAGGGCAGAGGCGCACAGGGGAACTTTCCTGCAGCGCCTTCCCAGCTGGGATGAGGGGAAATGGGCAGGCCATTGGCCGTGTCTACCACACTTGCTAGTCACATGGCTTCTTGCTTACTTGTTTGCATGTCTGTTGTCGTTTACAAGTGAGATGGCAAGTTCAGATCACTGTACAGATGCCAAGGACATGATCAGAGCCTCTTTTTCTACACCCAGGGGGATGTTGTTAATGTCAGTGACCAGGACGATCGGCCCCCAAGTCACATAGACCTCACCTCCTGCTTCTGCCCCTCAGCCTCCCCACCGTGTCTTCATGCAAGCCTGCCCCATCTCTCAGCAATCTCCAGTCTCTGACCCTTTCCGAGATGTTATCACTGGGATAATCTTATGGAAAGGCAAATCGGATCATGCCGCTTCTCGGCGAAAAGCCCTTAGGACCTGCCACCGCTTTCAAGGAAGAAGCCGATCTCCTTAGGGAGGCACACGAGGCTACTGACTCTGTATCCAACATCACCCCCACACCTCCTATATGCACAACCTCATTTCCACACAAGATCTGCTCTATCTACGCCTTTGTGCCTGAGAATCTTGTGCCTGCACACCTGCTCCTGCTGCTTCCAGCTCTGGTTTCTAAGACTAGCCCGGGTATCACTTCTTCTGGAAGCACCGCCTTCTTGCTCCCACCCTGCATGGCCCCAGAGGAGGTGCCTCTCTTAGCTTCCCACACCCAGCGCAGGGCTTGGCATACAGTTGTAGGTACAATATTGGTCCTCCGCAGTCCTGGACTGCATCCATCAGGAATCATGAAGACCCTTTTGTTGACAGTGGAAAGTGCTTTGACACACTGCCTTGTGTCCAGCATCACATGAGTGTCCCAAGGAGCCTCAGGGTCATGGGACAAACGCATCTAAGACTGAGATTCGGGAGGACCAGGTTTGAATCCCCCTCTGCCACTTACAAGCCATACGATCTTGGGTCTATCTCTGAGTGGTATGGGGGCTCAGTTCCCTCATCTGTAAAAGGGGGTTGTATCACGTGCCTGATCTACTTTGTAGGATGGTTATTAAGTTGAAATAATGAGAAAGCGCCTTAGAACTCCCCTGGGTTCCCCAAGAAGCAGACTCAGACAGGGTCGGCGTTTAAGTTGTTTGTTTGTGAGGAGATCTAGGGAGCACTGATGGGGTTGAGGGAGCAACATGAGAAAGGAAGGCAGCCAATAAAGGGCAGGCTCATGAATGGCTTACTGTTCCAGACAACTGGGGCTCAGTCCTACTGGGAACTCTGGGAGATGCTGGGGAGCACACTTCAGCATTGTCCCACCCAAGGGTGAGCAAGCCAGAATATTTTTGCACCAACTTCTGGTCTGACACTCATGAAGGGCTGTTCCCTTGCCGCCCCCCCCCGCCCCCGCCCACCATTCACGTCCATCCACGTGGACTCTTCCAGATGGGGTTGGGGCAGGGAGTACTGTGCCCTGGGGACCTTATTGGCCCATGCTACAGAGCCCGGGACTATTCGGTGGGCAGCACAAAGCAGTCCAGTGAGTAGTGATGAACGCTGACCCTGGCTCCGAATTGCCAGGGTTTGAATCCCACTTCTGCCACTTGTGGCAGATTATTCAATCTGTCTGTATCTCCATGCTTATGTGAAAAGCAGGCCTGCTAAGGGTCCCGATCTTGTGGGGCGGCTGTGAGGGCTGAAGAGATCCTCGGAATGAAAGCGTATGAAAAAGAGTCAGGCACTTAGCAACTGATATTTCTGATGTCCTTAGAGAACACACGTAAGTCAAGTAGAGAGTGTGATTCCTGTTTGAGACCTGGGGAAACTGAGGCACGGGGAAGCTTGCACTCGCTGACTTGTTGGCCAGTGACCACTTCCTTCGATTTCTAGCCTCGACTCCTTCTCATACCTCAGTCTCACTCCCTGGTCTGAGCCCACACAGGCGGGCTCCTGAGGGCTCCTGCGCCCCAGGCTGAGGCACAGCTGGAAACGCCAGTATGTGTGTGTGTGTGTGTGTCTTGTGCTCCTGGTGCTTCCAAGCTGCAGGGGCTCAAGGAGAATGAGGTGGTGTTTCCGCACGAATGCACACAGCCAGCCCAGGCGGCTGCACTCCCAGGAGCTCCGGGCTCATCAGGTGGCCTCAGAGCAGAAGCTACAGGGTGGTGGCTGGCGAACCCCGAACCCTCCCCTCCCTGCATCGCGTCGGCGCTCTCTCTCTGCACACCAAGGGAGACAAACACCTCTCCCTTAATTCTGATCACATTTGGTACCATCTCCCTGTTCTTGGTTCCCTGTTCATTAAAACGCGGGCTAAGAATTGAGGGAGCTATGATCCGAGCGAGGGAGAGGGAGAGACAGAGAGTGAGAGAAGGCCCCACTGGAGGAATAAGGCAAAAGGATACAGAAGAGCATAGATCAAAAGAAAGGATCAGACTTCTCTGATCTAAAGTCAAGGGTGGGCAAGAGCGGAGACAATTATAGTCTCTGCTTTCTGGCCCAAAGCTGCGCAGTGATACTGGGTTGCTAACTCCCAACCGGGGGCCTGTGTGCGGCTGTAATCAGGACATTCCTGTCGTTAGTGCGATGGAAGAGGCAAGCACAAAGTGAAAGTCCCCGAGTGTGTTCTATTGATAGAGCTCAATCGAACATGGGGACCGGTCCTGGCCGCGGGGCTGTGGTAAATAGGAAGGCATCTGCGGGACTCCCAGTGAGTGCGGGAGAGCGAGGTTTAAGTCAGGACCGCAGGGCATCCCGGAGGGTCCCGTGCCAGCAAGCAGGACGGTAAGTGTCTCCCTCTCTATTTCAACCCTGCCTGTCAAGCAAGGGAGAGAGTTCTCCTCCCTCTTGGTCGTCTGTCATTAAGGGGACAGATCCGGAGGCCCCTCCGAGAGGCAGGGAGGAGGGCACGCCAATGAGGAAGGCACAGCCCCAGGCTCCAAGGGCCCCCCCAGTCTGGAGGAGGAAGGGGGCTCATCTTGAGGACCCACCTCCGTGGCAGAGCGACTTGCAGAACGACATGCGTGTGCGGGCGTGCGGGACCACCTCTGGGACCACATCAACTCCAAAGCTCGGGAGAGGCAGTGACAGCGCTCTGAGTCACCTAGGAGGTGCGATTTGAGAATGCAAAGACCGTGACACACTCACACGCCCCAGCGGGCCCGCTGTGAAAGACGAGACTCCCTTCCCGAGGCTGGAGACAGGACAGACTTGTCCTAGCACGCGGTTTGACACTGCCGTGCATTTACCCGGTACCACACAGCTGCCTGGAAGGAGGTGGCCGTCACCGCCTGGGGCCAGAGGCTGTCCTCCTGGGCAGGGGAAGCAGTGCCCTCTGATGGAGTCATCTGGGGGGTACAGGAGAGCCCCTATGACGCTCCTGTCCCTACTCTCACCTCCGCCTTGCAATATCCAAAACGTCAGGGCGGAACAAATGCCTCCCCTTGGCGTTTACAACAGAATTTCCTCCACTTGCAGAGGACCTCACACCTGGGGCAGCAAGAGCAGCTCTTCTGTGCTCGGCTCCCTTGATGGCCAGAGTGTCTCTGAGCACCTGGTTCGTGTGAAGGGGACTTTTGGGTGGGGGGTAGGTGGCAGGCCATTGGGAAACACAGGGAGGTGTTAGCAGTTTCTCAGACCTCCTTTCTGAAGGTCCCAAGGCCACAGAAGGGAACAGAGTAGCAGGTAAAGTGGCAAAGATTCTAGAAGTGCAAAGAGGGAGCTGCCCCCCACCCCTTACCCCCACCCAGCCGTGGCCTTGAGCAGCACCACCTCTGGGCTGATGTGTCTTTAAGAGACGGGCTTGCAAATGCTCATCAGATGGATCACTGTAGGTTCTGGATATGCGAAATACGACGTGACAGGGCGTCTCTATATTTTTAGAGACAAATTCATTATGGCTGCAGGATGTTGAAAGGAAGTGGGGCACCAGCGCTCGGGTGTTTCTTCCAGTGGAAACCTTTTCATTTTCCTGTGTCAGCGTGTGAGTGAGGGCGTGTGGCAGACACGGATGGTTGTTCACACAAAGGCTGGTCCCCTGCTTTCCTCGCTAATAGAACCTTGGTTAGTTTGACGGCAACATGCACTGAATGAGGGAATACGTCACAATTAGCCCAAGAGAACCAACGAGATGTCAGAGGATCTGTGATGGAGGGACACTGAGAAGTAGTAGCCCCTGGACAAAGACTCTTTCTTACTTCCTGCTTGGGATGCTGCCGCTCATAGACGATGCTTGAGGCCCCAGCAGCCCTCTTGAGACCATGAGGCAGCAAACCTAAAAGGGAAAAGGGACCAGGCCAAGGGCTGCCAAACGGAGGGGCACCGTTGGCCTCATTAAGTTGCTGAGCCCACCTTGCAACCGCCCACATTCAGACTCCTTGTTTTTGTTTGTTTGTTTGTTTTGTTTTTAAAAATTTTATTTATTTATTTGACACAGAGAGAGAGAGACAGTGAGAGAAGGAACACAAACAGGGAGAGTGGGAGTGGGAGAAGGAGGCTCCCCGTGAAGTCGGGAGCCCGATATGGGGCTTGATCCCAGGACCCCAGGATTATGAGCTGAGCCGAAGGCAGACGCTTAACAACTGAGCCACCCAGGCGCCCCCAAATCCTTGTTAAGTGTGCCCCATCTGTACTCATGGCGAAAGGTGCCATTTCTGCCGCTGGCAGATTTTTCTGATGTACTGAAATATCATCACTGCTACTTCATACTCATGATGGCAGTTGGGCACCAGAGTGGTCAACGAATTGAAAACATGGACTGTGAATTCAGCTGTATGGTAAATAGGAATTGTTCTCTGCTTAGGTGGAGTACAGAGCCTTACCGACACTAAATCCATTCGTAGATTGATTGATATCTATTGCCTTTCACTGTGAAGGAGCCCAGGACAGCAGAAAGGTCAAGGCACTGTGTCCAGCTCTGTGATCCTGGGCCTTAGTTATCTCTCTTCATAGAAGAAACAAAAGGGGTTGAAATAGAATCAGGGTCTCCTGACATTCGACCTGGCATTAGTCCAGGACAAATTTTCCAGACTGCAAATTTACCACTAAAAACCTTTAGTTCTTAAGATCCATAAAATTCATCTTTAAATAAAATGTCTTTAATGTGAATTAATGTTTTATTTCAGTGATAAAAGAAATGGATGAGAAAGAGTTTAAATAGGTTTCTACTGTTTATTGAAGAATTTAATAAATATATATTACATCTATATAATTTTAATTGATCCATGGTGGAGAATTTAGAGCGCCTGCCCCTCCTTAGTCTAGTTTGTGTTGGGAAACAGTGCACTAGATGGATCTTTAAGATTCCTTCCAGCACTAACATTATGATTCTAAGTAGAAAAATGTGTTGGAGTTCTTTGCCAACACAGAGAGCCAAAATGGCGGCCTCGGCTGGTGGTGTTCTGCCTTTCTGGGTCAGGGAGCCGTTTGCCAATACCACGCTTCACTCGTGACCCTGAATGAATATCTGAACACATTGTTCTGTGGAAGTAAAGCAGAAAGCTCCAATTTCAGAACCCTGTCAGAACCTGGCCTGTGGAGAGCCATTTCTTCTGCCCTTCTAATTCTCATTTTAATAGAACAAGATCAATGGCTGAGAGTCAGACTGTCAAATAATGGAGGACTATTTACTGAGCCCTGTTACAGGCTCAGTGCTGTGTAAACACATGTCCCTTTTTTCTGGGATGTCTTCATATCCATACTCTAGAGGAGTTGATATTAAAAAAGGCCCAATCCCATTTTTTTTTCTTCCAGACAAGAGAAAAGCAGTTGGTTCCATAAGTGGATAGATAGGATTATTTTTCTCCAGAGTGGGGCTGCGCTCTGATTATATTAAATCCAACATGATGAGCCCATTCCCATAATTGTTGAGGCTTATCTCTTTCAGGGTGGCCTGACAGAGCCCCTCAGACTGAATTCTCCTGACTTGAAACCACAGCTGAATTTGGAAAATGAAACCCAATATCCCCCATGTCTCCCCATGACAGCCCCAAAGTATCTTTTCCCAGGGAGTCAGGGACTCGCCACACCATGAGTTTCTATCCCATGCTCTGCACCCAGCCAACAGGACTCCTGTTGAATTAATTCATTATCCCAGGACCAGCTTGCTAGAAGATATTCTGCCATTTCGGCTGTGCGATGGTCTGACCCTCAGGACAGAAGATAAAGCAAGAAGGCAATGCTGATTGAATATCTGGATGCCTGTTTTGGAATGAGGGAGTGACTTAAGAGAAAAGGGAGCTGGATCAGAAATGGAGCTAGGCTCCAAGAACCCCATGGGTTAACAGAAGGCCAGTGTGCCATCTTTCCACGTGGGGAAAGACTGCCCAAGAATGACACTAATTCTAAGGAAAGCAGTGGGATGGAGAAAATGAGAGAGATTATGAATCTGAGCTCCAACTTCCTGACAAAGCCTTATATTTCTGATGGCTGTAAACCAATAGATTCCTTTTTCTGTTAAAAAGTAATGAAACGTTACATGGACCAGGGATGTGGTCCAAACTTTAGCAGGGAGACAGGCAACAGGGAAGGTCTCAGAATTTTCAGGAAGGTCAACTGAGCTCAGAGACTGAGAAAAAATAATGTTGATAATAAAAGATCTTTGGAAGTGCAGAGTGTTTCACGGTTTCTATAACATCATCAGCTCTCAAGAGCACACAGCATGTACTCCAAATGTGGTCTCAATGCGGCAGGACACCAGGGACTATTAGATCTTGGTCCTGAGTGTTGTATGGTTACATGAGTCATACAATCTACGGTGGCATTAATTTCAGGGGCACCTCATTTCCCTGCCACGAGGTCCCTATGGGGTTGGTAGGTCAAATATTGTTATTTATTACTTTTTCCATTTTTAAAAAAGATTCTCTTATTCTTTGAGACAAGAGAGTGCATAAGCATGGGGAAGGACAGGAAGCCCCTGTTGCACAGGAAGCCCGACACAGGGCTCAATCCCAGGACCCTGGAATCGTGAACTGAGCTGAAGGTGCACACTTAACTGACTGAGCCACCGAGGTGCCACTACTGTTCCCATTTTTATTATGAAGAAATACTCAAGGTCACAAAGCTAGCAAATGGAAGAAGTGAGAATGAAACACAAGCATCTGACTCCAAGATCAATGTTCTCTCTACCACAGTATCATCCAATTATCTCTTTAATCATTTATCTAGTCATTCACCTATCCTCCTGTCCATCTATCTATCCATCCATCCATCCACCCACCCTCCTATCCATCCATCCATCCATCCATCCATCCATCCATCCATCCATCATCCTTCTATTCATTCATCTATCTGTTCACCTATTCAACAAATACTCATTGGCCCCTTATGTGACAGATGCTGTCCCCGGTTCTATAGATGAAAAAAAAAAAATGTAACCTTGGTATCTAGGCTTCCCCAGGCTTTGAGGACAAACAAGGTCAAGTTAGAATTTCATCTGTATTAGTCATGGTTCTCCAGAGAAACAGAACCAATAGGACATGAGTCCATAGAGACAGAGAGAAATTGATTTATTGTAAGAAATTGGCTTACATAATTATGGAGGCTGGCAAATTCAAAATCTGCAGGGTGTGCTGGAAGGCTAAAGACCCAGGAAGGGGCTGATGTTGCAGTACAGGTCCAGAGGCCATCTGCTAGCACCATTTCTGCTTGCTGGTACAGGTCAGTCTTTCTGTTTTATTCAGGTCTTCAACTAATTGGATGAGGCCCACCCATATTATGGAGAGCAATCTGCTTTACTCAAACCCAACTGATTTAAATGATAATCTCACCCCAAAACACACTCACAGAAACAACCAGAATAATGTTTGACCAAATATCTGGGCCCCATGACCCATCTGAGTTGACACATAAAATTAACCCTCTCAATATCATTCTCACTTACAAGGCTCAGGATCACAAAGTTGTCTCTAAATGTTTCTGGGAATGCCCAGAAAGAATCTTGACTATGCATGAGAACAAGTCCTATCCTCATAGACCCTGCTTCAGGGCCTCCAAGAGGACACAGCTCCCCTGAGGACCATGGTGGAACCCACAGCTCCACCACACAGCAGCTCTTTCCTGGAGGTTCCAACCTTGAACTCTTAGGGTGCTGGGATCTGAGAAGAAGAGAGATGAGAGAAGAATGACCTCTTCTCTCGACTTGGTGGGCTCTTTATCACTTGGGTCATGGGCAGCTGCACTTGCTCCTGTCTTGCATGTTGATATTTACCCAGAAGGACTAACTGATTTCACTTAAAATGTAGGACCACAACCTCAAAAAGGTCCTCTAACCACATGGCAAGCCTCTAATGGAAGTCTATTATTTGCCCTCTGATAAAACAATTTCATACTTTCCTCATTTTCTTTAAACTTCTGTATTTGCCCCACTCTGTGGTTGCAAGCTTATGACCCCATTTCATCCTTTTTTGAGAAAGTGGAAATAAGCCCATGGAACCTCTATCTTTTCAACACCAAACCCACCATTTACTGATTAGGATTTCCATGCTACCAAGTTTCCCCATCCAGTGAATACACTCCTCTCCTCATCTGGTTGGTTCTCTAAGGAGCATCTGGCACAGCTGAGCCCTTTTGGTTTCTTAAAATACTCCCATATCTCCCCTTCCATGCCAAAAAATGTGCTCCTTGTCCTCTACCTCTATGAAGAGAACTCCAAAGTTTAGTCCTAGGTCATCTTCTCTTCTTTATCTATGTCCACATTCAGGTAATCTCATCCAGTATGTGACTTTAAATATGGACCCATCTACATTCCAGATTTATTTTTTCAACCCAGACCTCTCTTCTGCATTCCAGGTTCATGTATCTACCTGTCTAGTTGTGTTACTTTGGATCCTCCAAGAAGCAGACTAGACTGGACACACAAGAGATTTATTGGGAGGAGGCACTTGTGAAGTAAAGCAGGGAGGGAGCTGAAGAAGGTGGCCAGAATCTACAAACAGCAATGTGGGATATGATACCTTCAGAGGGAAGGGGACAGGAAGGAGTCTTGGACAGAAATGTTCACCCAGTCCAACAGGGAGTCCTTGAGCCAATGCAGCCCATCAGAGATCTCCCCACATCTTACAGGAGCGAGCCTGCCTTAGTATCCCATTATAGTCAGTCATTGTCTGAGAGCAACCTGCGGGAAATGTGGCCTCAGTGTGAAGCAGCTGATTTCAACAATAAATTTTGCTTCTTGCAACCAGAGATCTAAGTCTATGGTGCCTTTTCATGGCCCTGAAACTGATGTCTTGAAATTTCTAATAAACACCTAAAACTTAACATAGGTAAAAAATTAAATGACTCTCCTCACCACATATGTGTTCCCTTAGGTGTTTATCATCTTGGTAAATGGTCTCGCTCTCCTCAAGAAGCTAAAGATAAAAGCCTAGGACTCCTCCTTGCTTTATCCTCCACTCCTGTTCCCTACTTTCAGTCCACAAGTCCTTCTGGACTTACCTTCACAATCTTGTATTCTATTGCTACTTCTCTTCATGTCCACAGCTACCACCTTATTCTAAGCCTCTGTCCCCTCCCCCCTGACCTCCTAAATGGCCTCCCCATTATCACTCTTGCTGATTCTTCACCCACATGACCAATTCTTCACAACACCCAAAGTGATCTTTGCAAAGTAACTTAGAACATGTTATATGCCTTTGCTTCTATGGTCTCCCATTATGAATAATTACAGTAAAATCCCAGCACATTGCCTTGTTCTACAATGTTCTAAAATGACCTGTGTCATCTGGCCCCCACCTACTTCCCCACACTCATGAGATCTAGGCACACCTGCCTAGGCCTCCCCTCTATTCCTCAGACACACTCCCTACCCTCCCCAGAGCCTTTGCCTACATTCCCAGAGCTTCACATCCCTCACTTCTTCTCATTCTTTAAAGATCACTTTGCTATTGTCTTCTGAGACAGCATTTCTCTGACTATCTTGTTTAAAGTAGACACCCTCAAGTTATGCATTAGTAGAGAATGGTTGTTCTTTTCATAGCCCATATCACAGCTTGTCTATTCATCTCATTTATGTATTTTTCTGTTTCCCCTCATGTGAATCTAAGCTCTGTGAGAACAGAGTCTGTCTTATTTAATGCTTTCCCTCCCAATACCTAGCACAGACCTGGAAATTCTAATGGGAGCATACTCACTATTAATGCTCAGTAAATGAACCCCTCTTTTGCAGGGCCTCAAAACTGTCTTTCATGTGCTATTGATGGCTATTTTAGTTAGAAATAGGTTTTGTTGCATATAACAGTGGCTTAGCCAAATGGTGATTTGTTTTCACTTTTCATGGAACAAGAAATAGAGGAAGACTGTCAGTTCGGGACCGTACCACATTTCCACAATGTCACCAGAAGCCGAAGCTCCTTCTTGCCTCCATTCGGCTGCCCTGAGTGTATGGCTTTAATCCTACGCATCTTACCTCATGGTCACAAGATGGCTGCTGCTCCGTCTATGTAACATCTATGTGCCAGGTAAGAGAAAGAGGGAGGCCAAAGGCCAAAAGCTATCTATTGAATAAAGCCTGCCTCTTAAAGGAGCTGTCACAGCATGAGTTCCTCAGGCTTCAGACTCTTCAATGGACAAGAGCATGTAAGAGATTTATTAGGGAGTACTCGTAGGATCAGGACATAGAGAAAAGAGAGGAAGGAAGCAGAAGCGGGTATTGCAAGAACCCAGGCCATCATGCAGTCCCAATGAAGGTCTCAACCAATCCCACTGGGAGCTCAAGAGCCTGGATGACACTTTGGAGTTGACTCAAGTTGGGATGAATAGGCCAGATATTGCCAATATTCCATGCGGACAAGTCACTGGAGGCTAGCCTCCTGTGAAGGTGATTCCTTCAGCGAGGCAATCCATGCATGTGCTAACAGCCAAGGGATGTCTGCCGGCAGTGCTCCCATGGCTAAAGCAACAATTTCTTCATTCCTGAAGAGACACCTGGGTGGTGCAGCAGGGAGTCTAGTCCACAAGCTCTCTTAAAAGCCTTATATAATGATTTCTGCTTCTATCTCGGTGGTCAGAACGGTGGAATGTAGCTACCATCAGCCGCAAGGTAACTGGGAAATGTAGGCTTTTAGCTGAGCACACTGACACCATGAAGAAAAAGAGATTTGGTTAATTTAGGATAATTAGAAGGTCACCAGCAGCCTCTGCCATGGTAGACTAGATGCTACGTCCTCTTCTTCACGTCCCTGTCTCCCTTCTCTCTACTTTTCTAGTGCTTTAGCATTAAAAACAAATAAACATGGGGTGCCCAGGTGGCTCGGACATTTAAGTATCTGATTCTTGATTTCAGCTCAGGTTATGATCTCAGGGTTGTGAGATCAAGGCCTGTGTCGGGCCCCACACTCAGCGAGGAGTCTGCTCCCCTCCTTCCCTCTCCCTCCCTCTGCTCCTCCCCCTACTTGTGCTAGCTCTCAAATTTTAAAAATTTAAAAAAATTTTTTAAAAAGCCAACAAACCAACAAATGAGATGAATAAACAAAACAAATGCATACGAACAAATCTCCTCCCTTCTTTATTAGCCAAAACACAAAATCTCCCACGCACGTCAAAGTCTTTGCGTATGGAACTTGCAAGGAAAATGGCTGCCGGCTGAGTTAAGATCAAGAGATGTCGACCCCACCTTTAGGAGACTCACAATATAATGAGGAAACGGTCTAATATAAGGCAATCTGGTATAAGACAATGACCTAAGTGAAAGGAGAGAAAGATTCTAGAAACAAAGAGAAGGAAAAGGAGATGCACCCTGGTCTGTGTCAAGGAGTCTGGGATCTAGAAGCAAAGAGAGACTGGAGACATCACCTTGAGGAAAGAGGGGCAGATATTTTCCAGAGACCAAGGGGCAAGGAGCTGGATGACAGGAAATAATATAACCTAAGGTGGGGAGACTGAGCTGGGGCAGCCAGGATCTAACCTTGGGAGACACGAACTGTGGGATAGACTCGGGTAGCTACAGCAAAAACAGCATTAACCAATTAGCCAGAGTCCCTTCTCTGGCTCCTCACTCATTGCTGCCCAGGTCCAGAGATGTTTTTCTGGGCAGGTCTCCAAGCTAAGGCAAGTATGGCTTCTGACAGAATTGCTGGAGAGAGGGGGAGAGAGGAGGCTTATAGCCAATGGTGGGTGTGTAATACCTATGAATGAATTAAATTTACACAAACAGCCCTTTTACAATTGTCTAGACAGGAAATAGAGAAGGGAGCTCAGTGTAAAATATCAATTGTGCCCACACACCTTAAATGTTCCAGTCACATGAAAGCAGCAGCAGCTGGAGGTTCTTAAGACAGCCGTGGTATGACAGAAAAGGCTCTGGGTTTAAATTACAGCTGTAGCATTTACTAAATGCATGGTCACAACCCTGAGCCTTGTTTTCCTGTCTTTCAAATGAGATGCAGGACACTGTTGGTGGCCTACCCAGTTATTATTTACCTCCTCCATCCTTTCTTACCCAACCTCAGTGTCATTCAGGAATGCCCCTTGCTCAAGGAGGCCATGTGCTTCAAGGAAACTGTGCTGCAGCCTTGTCTTCAGAAGGCACAGGATTCACTATATGTCGAAATGAAATATGGCAGTCATGTTCCCTTTGGTATGGTTTGACAGGGGTATGAGGTTTATTTACTTTTATTATTTGTTATTTATTGTTATTAATTTTTAAGTAGGCTCCAATGCCCTAGAACAGAGCCCAGCATGGAGTCCAAACTCATCAGCCTGAGACCAAGACCTGAGCTGAGATCAAGTGTCAGGTGCTTAACTGACTGAGCCACCCTGGCACCCCAACATGTGATTTAATTTTGGCCAATGCTGTGTGTGGGGAAGTCTGTTGAAGCCATCTGGAAAAGATCTGGTTAAGAAAAAAAGATAGGTAAAGATAAAAATCACTCTTCTTCTATTGGACTTTGTGGTATCTGCAAATGACTTCTCGAAAAACAGCAGCCATCTTGTGACCATGAGGATTAAAAGCAATCCAACTGCTACAAAGGCTATCTGCCACAGTAGGGATTAAATACGATAACATGTGAAACCACTAACCCAAAGCCAGTACAGTACACTAGACCCATAATATCTATCTATTAATTTATTTGAATTCCATCTTGTTACAATCTCTCCCCAAATCCCCACTATTCATGTAAAAATAGTGTTTTTTTTTAATTTGAAAATGTTCTTGTCCTTGGCTCTGGCTGGGGGTCATCCCCAAACTGGGTCATTGTCCAGCCAATTCAGTATTTGACCTGCTTCCCAACCACTTCCATTGGTTGCTCCAGAAGTGGTCCCCAGAGTATGTCTCCTAGCCAGAACCCACAGCGTGGGACTCTGGGCATAAAGACAGAGCCTCCTATTTCTGGTCTAGGGATAATTCCTCCTAGAAAGAATGAGGACATCTTAAAAGGCAGTGCACATTTTTAGAAAACATGATTTAGGAAAATTGGAATTAACTTTATTTGGAAATTGGTCTCATAACCAAGTCAAGAACCTCCAAAAGGAGCCTTGAATTTACAATTTCAGGATTCTTGTATTGCTTGTCCAATTTGGGAATTAGTGCACAGACTCCAGATGAAACAATTTGACAAGCACAAAAGCAATGTACAGTATAAATATTCTTATTTCCTAACTACTTGTCAGCTATTTCCAGTGAGTAAATATTTACACGTTTTCCTCTCCCCCTGAGGAAAGCAGTACTCACATATATGAACATAAATATTTTGGTGTATGTAAATATTTACTCACATGAGCAATATAGTTCTTTTTCTAGTCTCCCTTGTAAGTTCTCTAATAACAGAACAATTCCTGCTTACAAATAAGTTCTGATCTTGCAACTCTTCTAGAATATTCTTCAAATGAGAGGCATTTTATGGAAGAGGTTAATTGCTGGTTAGCCAAAACAACTGGGATCAAATCGGAACTTGACATCCTGCTAGCTGTGTGACCTTGGGTAAGTTATTTAGCCTTGCTGAGCCCAGACTTTCCTCATCTATAATAAGATAGGGATAATAATAGTATCTACCTTATAGGATTGTTGAGGTTGTTAAATGATTTAACAGATAGGAAATGCTTCAGAAAGTGTCTAACACACTGTAAGCCCTTAATAAATAAATATTAAATGTTATCATTGCCAGTCACTGAAAATAAGTGTTCCTTTTTTTTTTCTATTTAGCACCATGGATTTAAATATGTTTACAAACAATGCCGTAATTTGATTTAAGTGTCTCTTTTTCTTCTGTCATTCAAAGAATTTTTAAAAGCTGACCATAGATTTTGTGTAACCGAATTTCCCCAGACTGGCTGTTGCTGATTTCCCACCATCCACCGGGTTCGTGACCATCACTTTTCAAGCATTTTTCTCTTTGCCAGGCCTTGTGCTTAGTACTTTTAAAGGCAATATTGCGGGGCGCCTGGGTGGCTCAGTGGGTTAAGCCTCTGCCTTCGGCTTGGGTCATGATCTCAGGGTCCTGGGATCGAGTCCCGCATCGGGCTCTCTGCTCAGTGGAGAACCTGCTTCCTCCTCTGTCTCTCTCTCTGCCTGCCTCTCTGCCTGCTTGTGATCTCTCTCTGTGAAATAAATAAATAAAATCTTTAAAAAAAAATAAAGGCAATATTGCATTAAATCATTGCAACCACCTTATGAAGGGGCTAACATTGGTGTCTTCATTTTCCAACGAAGAAATAGAGGCTCAGGGAGGTTAATTAACTTGCTTTAAGTCAAACAACTAAAAAGTGGTGGAGTTGAGACTCACACCAAGGTCTTCTTGATGGGTAGGACCTTGCTCCAAACCACTGTGCCATTCTCTCCTCAACATTCACATAGAGATGCCCCTCGAAGCAAGGGCTTAAGGGGCTCTTTGTCACTGTTGTTGTTATGGAAGTAGAGTAAATCCCATTGTACTTTCGAAATGTCATGGCCCCGGGCTGGCATCATCACCGCCATGTTGTAAAAAGAGGTTGAAAACAGAGTGCTTGAGGCTCATGGCACAGCGCCCCATCTTTTGAGTTTTCACCTAGATTCTTCTCAGTCACAATTGACCAGATACAGACTCTCCCCACCCCAGCTCCTGATCTTGAGTTCTCATTGTTCAAGCAACTCCGGATGGTACCTGGAAACACTGGACTTGGTGTCTATGGTCCCTGTCCCTGTGAAGCCCCCAGAGGTGTCCTTGTATCAGACCTCCTAGTTACAGGAAGGAAACCAAGCCTTCCAGTCACGCCATTCCTGATTTGGAAACTTTCCATCCTCTTGGCCCCCAGGGCTCTTAGCAGCCATTAGACTGGGTCCAGTGGTGTTTTCCAGTACCCCAGGCCCTTGGGGCTCTTTTTCTACACTGCCTTGGGCTTAGCCAGCCAAACCTCCCAGATCCTCCCAGGGGGGCACCATGTCTGCTTCCTCCACAACCCTTCAGGTACAGGAAATCTCTCTCCTTCTTCCCATTTACTGTTCCTAATCAGCATACCTACATCAGAAGTCAGGGCGGGAAACAGAAAGCCATGTAGGTATTTTGAGCAGAGAGGGATTTCATTCAGGGAATTCGGTGCTTTCAAAATCTCCGGAAGTGAGGAAGGAGAAAAGTGTTTTGGATTTTGCGTCATAGGACAGATACCACTACAGCTATGATCCAGAGGTCGGGAAAAGTTTACTCATTTCTTTCACCCGTATCCAACATCCATAAAGCCACCCACATCCATAAGGTTGTAGAGCAGACAGCAAAGTCCAGCTGGTGTCTACTCTCATGGGGCACAGTGGGCTTGGCCACCTGAACCGCCTTGGAGGGATGGCTTCACACTGCCCTTCCACCTTCCAAATCTCTCAGGACTGTGTCAAGGAGGCAGAACCCTGGTTTGAAGGGAGTCCACAGAATGTAGGTTTTAGCTTTCCAACAGCTCCAAACAGAAGGAGGTTCAACTGCAGTTTGAGAAGAGCAAATCCACTTATCCAGCCCAATTCTCTCCTAGGCCTGCTCCGAATTCCGTTTACGAACTTGTGGGTGAGAGATGCACCTTCTCGTTCCCTTGGGCTCTCTCCCTGGGACTCAGCTCATATGCCAGTTCAGGAGATAATTAAAAAAATAATGATTCATTTCTATACGAAGCACTTTTGAGCATGACTATGTGTTAGACACTGCAGTGAGCCCAGAAAGCAGAGAAAGGTCTAAGATTTAGTCTAAGCCATCAATAAATGCATAGCCCTTAACAGTAGAGGGACAAGACTGTAAGGGATATGGTGCAGAGTGAGAAATGGCAAGAAGGATGTGTGTACTGGATTCTGTGGGAGTGGAAGAGAGCGTCAGAAAGGAAGTCTCCTACCTCGGCTTCGGGGTTGTTCGAGAAGGTAGAGGGAGAATTGAGGGGAATGTGTATGATGAGAAGCAAAGGCCGGCATGGCTCCAGTTATCTCCTGCTGCCTAACGAGCTCCCCCAAAACTTGGTGGCTTCAAATAAGATTGTATATGGTCCTGATTCCTGCAGTCTGGGCTAGAATCGGCTGGGTGATTCTTCTGCTGGTCTTGCTCTCAAACACTCTCGTGGATGAATTCAGCCAGCCGTTCAGTTGGGGGCTGGATTCAGCTGAGCTTTTCTCTCTCTTCATGTAGTCTTGGGGACTCTCCCTTGCCACATAGCTCCTCCACGTGGTCTCTCTAGCATGGTAGCCAGACTCCTCAAATAATGACTCAGGGCTTCCAAGACCTCAAAAACAGAAGCTTCTAGGAATCTGAAGTGGTAGGCCAGTGTCCAAGGTTCACTTATATTCTATTCAGTTGGTCAGGTGGTCATAGGATGAGGCCAGATTCAAGGGAAGTGGATTACATAAGGGCATAAACACCAGGAGGCCTGGTTCATTGGGGTTGGCACATGGTTGACCAGATAATTAAGGCTGGGAGAAGCTCCAGATAGAAGTGAGAGATGCGCAAAGACATGGGGTTGTGAAATTCTCTGGCATCTGGGGGAAAGTTAAGCACTTCAGAGTTGTGGGAGGGAAGGTATGTAGGCCACAGGGAGTACAATACAGCTACAGAGCTGGCCTGCTCAGTCATGGCCTCTGCCCAATCCTCCTCTTTTGCCTCATCTACCTTCCTTGGATTTGGCTTGCTTCCTGGCCAATGTCTTCTGTTCTGCTCAATTTCCAATTTCTATCTCTTCCTTGGTCATATGAATACAGAAGCTATGTGAGAGACTTCGATCTAGCCACCAAACTCTTTTCTCTTCTTCCTGAATCTTGAGGTAGACCATCCGTCCACCATCATTGCCAGGTTCCTTTGCCGTTTGAAGCGGCCATGTTAATGGGGTTCTCGCTGATAGAACATGGCTAGAAGCGGTGAGGTGCAGGCCTTTTAGACCTGGACTGTTAAAGACCTGCCATTTAATCTTTCATGTTCTTATACTTCTCCAGTTGGCTAGAAATAAAGACAACCCTCAAGGCAACACTGGGAGCCTTGTGTTGAAGATGGCAAAGCCATAAGCTAGAAGATGCCTGGGTTCTTGGATCATTGCAAGGAGGCTTTCTTTCTGACCAGGATCACCCATGCTAGACTGTGAGAGAGGAAAAAAAAAAACAAACCCTTGTGTTGTAATAAGCCCTTGAGACGTAGAGATTGGTTAGTGATAGTAACTGGTACTGCCCAATTCCCATAATGGAGAACCCAACAGGCTGGGTCCTCCTTAGCATCACCTGAAGGAACTAGAGAATTTTTGGGGAAGGGGTTGAGGGAAGAGGAAACCCATAACTCAAGCTGCAGTAGGGCCAGCCAAATCTGGGAAGAAGTTTTTGAATGAGGCAATGACAGTTTTCCTTTCTGTGAGACCAGACTTACATAGAGTAACATCTGGAACCCACTGCCGGTTGACTCTTTGACACATTCCCACCTGAAAATGGATTTTACCCTTTGTCTCTTAAAGTCTCTAAGACAACATGGATCCCTGGAAACCCTCCCAGTTTAAGCTACTGACAGGTGAGCAATATAGGTTTTTGGATATGTTAATTAAAGGAACAGCATTTTGCAGAAACACAATAATTTATATTTGAAGTTCTGCTTTAATTGGAATCCCACAACAATCCCTCGAAGTGAGATGGGTGTCGTCTATTATTTCTCTCTGGATGGGAAAACTGAGGCTGAGGGAGAGCTGACCCAACTAAGATCTCACAGTTAAGTGGAAGACAGCTGGGACATACGTCTTCTAGCCTCAGGACAATTGTAAGCAAAATTACTCAGACCCTGTCGATGTCCTGCCTATCCCCTCACGAGCCACCTGAATTCACTGTCGTTGAGGTTGACAGTTCCAGAGTGCAGTAGAGCCTCCCCAACCCGCTGCCCACCCGAGGGCTGCGTTTCTCGGCTTCCCTGTCTGAGGAGGCTTGTTGAGCTTCGCACAGGTGCAGCCGGCAAATGTGAGTGACTTCACAGCCCAGGGGGAACCCTCCAGCAACAGGGGGTCCGGGTATAAATGCCTCAGCCTCCCCATTCCCTGAGCTGTGCTCCGGTGGGGGAGGGGCGCGGTTCCCAGCAGAGCCATGGAAGATGCCCAGAGTTCATGAGCACACTCCCTGCCCTGCCTCACTCCCTCTGCTCCCTCACTCCCATTCTGTGGGATCGCCTCCCACCTCAACTGGTGCACCCACATCTTGTCCTGGAGGGGGCTCTTGGGGGAGCCTGCACTGTGGTGACACACATGTAGTGGCCAAGTTGGAAGCACCCAGAAACATTTCTCTCTGACCTGGACTCAGAAGCCCTCTCATGGCGGTGAGCAGGGATAAAGAGCATGTGGTCCCTTTACCAGACACCTCCTGTCAGACTCTCTTCCTTGTCAGAGGTGGTCGGTGGCACTGGCAGGTCCGGACTCGCCTTCCTATTAGTGACTTTGCTCAGCCGCCCAGCTGGCACGAGGCACCAGACGGGCAGCCGTGGGCCCAGACGGGAGCAGGTGCTGCCTGCTCACCAGCTCCTGTCAGTGAGTCCAGGATAAGGACTAGGCAGGAGTAAGAGGCTGAGCCTGCCCCCAGGGTGGGGGAGAGGAGCGTTCCATCACTTGCCATGGCTGCCACCGCGTTCCCGGTCTCTTTCTGGTCGGGAGGGAGGCATGGGCAATAGAGATGTCAGCTCAGCAGTGGCTGATCTGTTGAGACAAGCTTAGCGTGGCATGGAGCCACGGGGAGTGGCAGAGGGGCCTCGACCAGATGCCCGAGGACCCACAGGCCTGGGTCTGACATGCTGAACCATGTCGGGCTGGGTGTGCAAAGATGCTATCTGTGAGCCTTCTCCCAGAACAGCTGTGTTCATTCGTTCGTTCATTCATCCATCCACCCATTCATTCATATAATATTCTCTGATACTGCTTATGTGCCTGGCGCCATGGTCCGAGCTAGGCACAACGGGGAACGAGGGAGAGGGGATCTTTCCCTTCCATGAATGGATAATAGACAATGGAGGCAGGTATTGATCTAATACCAAATATACACAATTATATGGCAGCTTGGGGTTTTCCTGCCCACATTGCTTACACCCAGTCTCTGTCTGGAGCCCAAGCCCGTATCAAGACAGGGGATTTTACAGGTGGAGGAAAGAGACCCCTTTAGCATGAAAAAGCTTTCAGAGTTACGCCAGGAGGCAGGCAGCTACCGCAGTCACTGCTAAGGAAAAATAATACACAGAAATTCTGTCAGCTGTTGGCGTCCGAATCTGGCGCAGCTTCCTTCTCCGCAGGCCATGCGAAGACAAGTCTGAAACACCAAGTCCTGGAGAGGGTGGCGGGAGCCTTTATTTACCGGGTGGCGTAAATGGGTGATGTAGCGGGACACCTCCCTTTCTCACCCCCCGCCAGGCACCTGCATCTCAGGGCCCATGAATATGAAGGGGCAGAGCTCTAAATGTCAGGTGTGGGGCAGTCTATCTCTCCAGGTCTTCCCTGTGCTTCCCGCAGAGGCTGGCTGGGCCTGGGGGTGCCAAGGGATGGGCTCAGCCTTTCTGCTCATCTAGAAAAGGGCGGAACCCCAGCTCCACCCATCGACACCTTTCAGGGCCGCTCGAGGGCTACTTCTCGCAGGTGGCATTTGGAGTGGCTCCCCAGCCCTTCAACCCCTTGTCCTGGGGAGCTCCACAGCTGTCAGAGAGGAGGAGGAGAGGGGGTGGAACAGCCGGTTCAGATTCACTTCAAACCAGCAGCGGAACAGTCCCCATTACATCATTAATCCCCTGGGCCATGTAAAGTTTCATCTGCTTTCTCTCAATGATTTGTACCAGCTGCATTTTCCGAGAGTTCCAGGATGACGACCGAGTAGACTCGCCCACATGTGTGCAAAAATCCTGGGGGAGCTGCTACAGAGGACGGGGGTTCTAGATTTGCCTTTGACTCCTTCTGGCTGTGTGAACATGGGTGAGTGAGTCACTTTTCCTCCCTGCCCTACTTGCCGTCTCTGTAGCACACGACAATAAGCGACGTTGTACGATGTGGCAGGATGTTGTGGTGCTGACCACAGATCCAGGGGCGGCTGGAGTTTGGCGGATCCTGGCAAGGCTTGGGGCTTGCCTGGGCCAGCTATGCCCCACATGGCTCCCCTCCTGGACCAGCAGCCCAGGTGGGCATGTTCTCGGATGAAAGCAGAGATGACAGGAGGATCTGGATATAGGCGAGGCTCAGAACTAACGGCATCCCACTGGCCAAAGCAAGTCCCTTGGCCATGTCCCACACCAAGGGTCAGGAAAGGATACTCGCCCCCACCCCATGATGATGCCATGACAACAGGCAGGGTGAAGCCCCAGGAACAATCATTCAGATGACCACACTTCCCTCACCAATAATGCCAGCAGATCATCAATTCACAGGGGGTCCCTTGGGTGGGTCCCTTACAGCCTAAACATTCCGTAACTCTAAATAATGACGTAGAAACAGTGTCAATGGATATTGACCAGTGAGAGCAAGCAAGAGAAATTTCACAAAATTTCTCTGAACGCATGAGCAAATCACAGCCAGGTACGAAGACGAGGTTCTCGAAATCTGTCCAATTCACTCAAACTGGGCAACTGTCTTTCACAAGCTTGGCATATGCGACTGTCTATATAAAAATGTGGGGCAGGAGGGGGGGGTCTGTTCCAAATGCCCACACCTGTCCTTGCCCCCCTGACGCTGGCAAGGTGCGTTCACCTGTGGCAGAGGTCGGGAGCTCAACTCCGCCCAACATGTTCTGCTTTGGGGGCAAAAGCAGCAGCTTCCTGCCAGAGAATATGCAATTAAAAAAACAAATTATATCAGCAGGACTCTCTTTGCTGGAAGTGTGAACTTGATAGAAATCAGAAATGCAAATGGTATTGAAGTGCAGTTAAAACTTCCGTTTTCCAAAAGGGGGAGAAATTAATTGCTTTTCTACTTACCGTAGTGATAAGCCAGAGGCACAGGCTATACACAAGGAGCAGCATCCAGAAACCTTCCAGAAGAGAGAGGAAAGGGAGGCAATAAATCTCCCCTAGAAAGCCTCATGGTCCTTGCTACAGATGTGTGCAGCATATAATTTTTTGGCTGTGCGGTTCAGGGACCTGCTAAGCGTTTAAGGTCCAACCGACTTCTACAAAGAAGGCGGGAGGAGGAGATATTGGGGAAAATCCTCATATAAGATAAAAGAAGAGCTCAGCCAGGTCCCCCTGATCTGCTGGGGGAAAGGTGGTAGTTTATGGATTTTTATTACAAGGATCCCTGCAGCTTCTTGGCTTTCTGGAATACATACTGTTCCAAGAATGCCCCTTGAGCCACAAACCACCACCAACTTATTCAGATGTAGGCCCTGCCAGGAAGGCCCGGCGTGTGGGGATTGGGAGGCCTCCCGTGAACAGGGTTGACTATCCGATCCAGGTTGCCTGGGACAGTCCCACTTTATTCCTGTGGTCCAGGTATCTCAGCCAGTCAGCAATCCCATTCACACACAAAAGTATCTTCATGGCCTAATAGTTTTGGGAACCTGCTTGCAAAAGAAAGACATATCTCTTGCCCAGCAATTCCACTCCTAGGGGTCTACCCAACAGAAAGGCATGTACATGTTCACTTAAAGGACACTTACGAGAATAATCCTAAGTGTCAAAGACTGGGAACAACCCAAATGTCTATCAACAGGAGAAGACATAAACAAGGCGGGATACATCCATGTAATGACATGCTCTGTAGCAACCCAAACCAACAAACGGCAACCACCTGCAGTAATATGGATGGACCTCACAAATGCAATATTGAGAGAAAGAAGTTAGGCACACAAGAGTACATATGACACGATTCCATTTATGCCAAGTTCCCAAACAGGCAGAATCCCTCCATGTTGCTAGAATCCAGGATAGTGACGTCCACCGGGGACAGGCATCAAAGGAAGGGAATACAAGGGAGCTTTCAGGGCACTTGTCCCCTTGTTTCGTGATCTGTGCACAGATGTGTTGGTGCAGATGTGTTGAGTTTGTAAAAACAAACAAACAAAAACAAAACCATCAGTCCGTTAAACTGGGATTTGTGCATCTTCTTCTCTATGTCTATCTCAATGGGGGAAGAAGATAAAATAATATGGCCACCTGCCCGGGACTCACACACCACCCTCAACTTGGCCAGCCCCATTTCCCACCAGTGTTCTTGGCTCTTCTTGCATCTGAGGCCTGTGGCGCCGATGGGCAGAAAGGAGCCTCTGTTTTCTTCTCTGGTACGCATCTTTTCTTCATGCCCTAGAAGAACCTCATTAGCAGCTTCTGGTGGTGCCGCCTCTGCTCTCCCAGTGTGGGCATGGTAGAAATGTTTCCTTCACCCTTCAGCATTATAGGTGTTCATCTCTTTCCTTCACTTGCTGCTATGGACTGATTGATTGTGGCCCAGCCCTGAATTCATATGTTGAAGTCCCAAGCCCTGATGTGATGGTCTTTGGAGGGGGGAGCCTTTGGGAGGTGATTAGGTGTAGGTGAGGTCACGAGGGTGAAGCACCCCTGTGATGGGATTGATGCCTTTGTAAGGAAATGCAGGGACCAGAGTTCTCTGTCCCCACTCTGTGGGTATACAACAAGAAGACGACAATCTATGAACCAGGAGGAGAGCTTTCACCAAGAACGATACCATGCTGACATCCTGACCTTGGACTTCCAGCTTCCAGAACCATGAGAAATAAGTGTTTGTTGTTTTTTGTTTTGCTGTGTATTAAGATTTTATTTATTTATTTGACAGAGAGAGAGAGTGTGTGAGTGCATAAGCAGGGGGAGCAGCATGCAGAGAGAGAGGGAGAAGCAGACTCCCCGCTGAGCAGGGAGTCCGATGCTGGACTCGATCCTAGGACCCTGAGATCATGACCTAAGCCGAAGGCAGATGCTTAACCGACTGAGCCACCCAGGCGCCCCAGTGTTTGTTGTTTACGCTACCCACACTGAGATACTTACCAAATTAAGGACACTTCATTTTTCAAGTTAGTCCTCATGGGGCTTTCCAAATACCCTTTTCTGAGTCACTCCTCATTCTATTAACCTGCTCTAAGGAGCAAAAACCAAAGGGCAACGTATATGTTCTGGTCCGCACATGATGGCGGCTCCGTCCTCAGATGGAAGCTTTCTACCCTTCTCTCAGTTCCCAAGCATGGGCACCTTACTGATCTGAGCCCTGCAGAATGTAAATGCTGCTTACACATCCAGCGCAGGCAAACCAGCAAAGGCAGAGAAGCATTCTGTGCCCTCCCCTCCCCTCCCCTGCTTTTCTTTTGTCCACCTCGGTGGTGGGTCGTGGCATGAAAGACCAGGCGGAATGCAGGGCTTTACACACGCCGGGCTCCCTCCCACGAGCGGACCCTTTCCCTTTCCTCTCTTCTTACAGCTGCTTCTTTTGCCACCGCCCCCTCCTCCCGGGGTTCTGTTCTGCCTTGCCCAGTCTTGCCTCTCACATTGTGTTCTAGGGGACTCTCCTCTCCTCACTAGCCACCATGCCCTCCCTCAGATACCCAGTAGTCCCACAGCCACACCCTTGGCTCAGCTCAAGGGAGAATGGACATTGTACAGCTCACAACGTCCCAGTCAGACTATCTCAAGAGAGGGCTGTGCCATTAACTCCCCCAGGGGCTTCTAAACCTTCTAACTCCCTCAGGGTCCGGATCCTTGTTGTCACACAAAGGAAGCACACAGAAAGAACGGAGATGTTTTCTTGAAGCTTGAGATTGGATTTCAAGGAGAGCAACAGTGTCGTTTGGGCAGAGACCAGTGAGATGGTCCCTAACCCATTTTGCTTTGTTCCTGGGCACCCGGCTGCATTCCATGTCGCAGCTGCCCTCTGGGGGTGAAATGTGGCCTTGTGATGACTTCTGGCCAATGAGCTAGAGACAGAAGTCAGGTGTCTCCCTTCTGGGCCTGGCCCATAAGTACTTCCCACGTGGCCCTTTGATTTGTTTCTTACATTTCCTCTATTTGGGGGTTGGCCACTGGCGCCCTGGGTGATGTGGGAAGACAGGAGTGTCTCAGCTCTATCTTCCCATTAAAGTCACCAGGGGAACATCAAACAAAACAAAACAAAACACCCAACTCTGTGTCCATGTCTCACCCTTAACCAATGGAATTAGAACCTCTCGTCTCAGGGTGACCGAGATCCCCATTGGTTCGAGTCCCCCAGTGACTGTGTGAAGCAGAGTCCTGGCCCCTGTCACCTGCTGGATGGATGTTCCTTGAGAAAGAAAGAAATTTCTACTGTGTTCTAGAGCTAGCTTTGCTTTCAACTGATCCTCTGGGCAATTGCCCTTCTACATCTGGGTTCTCCAATCACATCCTGACCCATCCGTGGCTGGAAGGAGGCTCCTGGCAGGAGGTGAGTAAAGAGGTTCACCTCTGGGAGACGGGAACAGGCTGCCCCCCGCCCCGCCCCCGGTCTCTGGGAGAAGCTTGAGAATCCAGTGTGGACAAAGGAGGACAGCAGCATGAGGGCAAAGGAAAGGCGGAGAAGGGAGGTTGCGGTTCTACTCTTTTGTGGCCTGGCAGAGCAGGTCCAAGTGCATGTGTGTGTGTGTGGGGGGGGGTGCTTTGTCAGCTGACACGCCCCAATTTCAGGCTAGGTTTCAAGCCCTCCTGGTTTTGGAAATGCTTCATCTGGTTTGTGACCCCTTTCTATTGGATGACAAGGTTTCCTTGGCTCTGTGTGGAGACAGGTTTCCCTGGGTGGTAGATTCGGCACACTTCAAGGGCTTTGCATTTTCACTGGTTCAGCTGGAGCCTTTGGCTTCAGGCAAAGCACCAGGGAAACACACGAACTGGATGCTATCTGTGTAGCTAGTGACCCTTCCTGGCTCTTAAGAACAAGCCTCTTCTCCCTTCTCATTTGCCCTCCTCCTCTTCTTTCTTTCCCTTCTCTTCCCTCATGCCCTCCTCCCCTACCTCTCACCCTCCCCGCTCTTTCCTCCCCCTCTCCTCCCTCCTTCCTTCTCCTCTTTAAATTTCTCCTTCCCTTGCTTTCCCTCCTTCTCCCCACCTCCCTTTATCTCCCTGTACTGCCCCTTCCCTTCCTGTCCAGGTTCTTCAACAGAAAGTTAGCCTCCCACTCCAGCCATTCTCGAAACCCTGACCAGCCAGGTTATGGGGGTGACCGTTGGCTGGCCTGCTGCTATTCACTGACTGGTTCAAGCATTGTCGGCATGGGGCTCACCGTGGTCAGGCACTGGGCTCTGAGTGGAAGGCATAAAAACAAAGGAGACCATGTTGGCTATAGAAATGTTTACAACTGGACAAAGGGCAGAAGTGGGAGGTTACAGTCAGGAACCAGGGAGGCAGAGAGAGTAATCGTTGAGACTCCATTTTCTCACCTGTGAAGTGGGAGTCCTGACTGGATGCGTTTCTTACTGTTACTTTCAATGTATCACAAACAGTGGTTTAAAGCAACACAAACTTCTTCCCTTCCAGTGCTGGGGGTCAGAATTCCAAATAGGGCTAAAATCAAGGTCTTTTTTTTTTTCAAGGATTTTATTTATTTATTTGACAGGAAGAGATCCCAAGTAGGCAGCGAGGCAGGCAGAGAGAGAGAGATGGGAGGAGGCTCCCTGCTGAGCAGAGAGCCCAACGCAGGCTCGATCCCAGGACCCTGGGATCATGACCCAAGCCAAAGGCAGAGGCTTTAACCCACTGAGCCACCCAGTCGCCCCTAAAATCAAGGTCTTGGCAATACTGTTCTCCTCCTGGAGGAGGGGGGGGTGGGTGGGTGGGAATCTGATCCCTTGCTTTCCCAGCTTCTAGAGATCCCTGGTATTCCTTGGCTTGTGGCCCCTTCCTCCATATTCAAAGTCAGCAGCATGACATCCTGTGCCCCTTATGATCTCTGTCTCCATCCTCACTCTTCCTCTGACTCTGACTCTTCTACCCTTGTGATGGATTGGCGCTGGGCCCACCCAGACAGTGCGGGTTAATAACCCCCATCACAAGCTCCTTAACTCAATCACACCCCCAGTGCCCCTTCTGCCAGATGAGGGCTCACTCATAGATTCCAGGGACTAGGATGTGGACATTTCTGTGGGACACACCCAGATGGGTCAAATGTGGGAACGTCCATAAGGCCCCTGGCACAGAGCCTGACCCACGATTGGCACTCCGATCATGCCACCCGCAATTATTACCACCACCCTCTTCTGCAGTATGCGCCCTTGAGCTTAAAGTTGCACCAACAGATTATACTGGGGACAGGGTCAAAACCCAGCAGATCTAACATCTGCTGAGCCACAAAACAGGGTATGACAGCCCATCTGCCTTGGATGACAAGCTAGTCTTACCTGTGCCACATCTGGACCCCTGAACTTGGCCTTGCCGTCCTTGCCAGGCTGGACTGCACGTGTTGACTGGGGTGCCCCCCCTCCTGCCCCACCAGTGCAGGTGTCCATCTGGTGTGTGGGTTCCTGGTGAGGGCAGCCTGGGGTAATGGCCAGGAGACCTTAGGTTGTGCAGTCAGGCACCAGGTTTGGGGCACAGTTGGGTCAGGCTCCTCCCATTATGGCCTTCCCATCCCTGGACACTGAGCCTCCCCACCCCACACCCCCGCTTCTCTAGGAGAGAGTGACAAGCCCTGAGCATGGCCTGGCCAGTCCGACATTTGCCCCAGGTATCAGGATTAAAGGGAGGGGACACATGACACATGTGGGCCCTGGGTTAGTTGGCTGCCAGCGCACCAGGCCAGTTTCCTTGCTATCAAGGTGGTAGTGTGGGAACATTCTGGGCTTACAGGGGAGCAGATTTAAAATCAGATTCCTCCCCGCGTCACACACACAGAGTCTGACACATGAAAATTTGGGGTGGAGCCCAGGAACATGAATTTTCAGCCAGTTTCTGGGTCATTTTGATGCAGAAAGTCCTCAGACCATACTTGGGTCCTGAGCCTGCCCTCACTCTGCCACCAACTACCCAAGTTCACCTTAGACAACTAACTTCACCTTCTAGAGACTAGTTTCTTCAGGATCAGTCAGAGGGGTGGGAGGGGACATCCAAGGCACTTCCAAGCTGGGAGCCCACGTCTGCAGCAAACTCCCCCTTTTGTTATTGACTCAGAACTTCTGACCTTTGATCTTCTATCTAGAATGTTTCTAGAATTTTCTGATAGCCTTTTTGGGGAGGAAGGGGGGTAGCTGAGATCAAGGATTTCTTACATTGGGAGGGACAAGATGAAAGTTGTAGGGCAGAGCAGGAAATGTGTGAGCATGTGTGTGTGTGTGTGTGTGTCTGTGTTTGTCTATGTGTAGGGCCTATGCACTCATGTGTATATGTCTACAGATGTTTCAGCTGCCTCTCTATCCCAGGGTTGCAGAATCCCAGAACTCACAGGACACGCAGACTACAAAATCCAATTCCCTTGTTTTGCTGGTGGGTCAGGAGGAGGCTGGGAGGGGGACTGTGAGTTGTTGCTTGGAGTCACGTAAGTTCTTACAATAGGAATTTCTTGACCTTTGTTGTTACAATTACCTGGAAGAGCTTTTAAGAAAGACAGGTGCCTGGTCCCCATGCTTAGAGACTGTAGTTCCACGGGTTCAGGATGGAAACTGGGCACAGAATTTGTGGAGGTCCCCTGGGGACGCTCATGGGCAGCCAAGGATGAGACCCACTGACAAGGTTGGAGCCCACTGCCCCTGTCGCTGAAGAGCCATCCCGGCTCCCCTGGGACATGGGTGGTGGTGGCATCCTGAACCCGTGAGCTGGGTGTTCAGGCTCCCAATCCCTCCTGCCCCCACCCAGAAGAGCCTGGCTCCCAGTGGTGCAGTGGGAACACCAGGCTGCTCCAAGATGCCTTTAGAAAGTTCATCAACAGGCCTCACCTGGAAGCTTCCACGTAACTGGAAGGAGGTTTAATTTTTTAATTTTTCTTTTTAAAGATTTATTTATTTACTTATTTGAGACACACACAGAGAGAGACAGAGACTGAGACAGAGACAGAGAGAAGGTGCTTGAGCGCATACCCGAGTGGGGGGGCAGAGGGAGAGAATCTTCAAGGAGACTCCCCGCTAAGGGAGAAGCCTGAAACGGGGCACAATCCCACGACCCATGAGATCATGACCTGAGCTGAAACCAAGAGTTGGACGCTCAACCGACTGAGCCACCCAGGCGGCCCTGGAAGGAGGTTTTAAAGGCTAAAGGCCGTCTGTGAACATAGGGAGCTCTGCTCTAATCAGAAGCGCGCTCCCCAGGGCCTGGGGAATGGGGCGAGATGGGAACATGGGGCCCATGAGCAGAGATGGGAGAGTACATGGAGGAAAGTTCCTTCCATGTTGGTGCTCCCAGGGGAGGAGTAGGGGGCGGTAGGGGGCAGGATGGGGAGGAGGACTATAAACTCATCTGCTGAGTCCCTCTCTCAGGGATTCTAATTCATCTCCTCTTTTTCTGTTTGGGCGACAAGCACATGGCCTGTAGCCTGTGCTTTTTCATTTACATTAAGCCTTTTAGTGGAAGAAAGAACTCCAAAAGCAACAGTCCTTCCGTTCTCTTGGGCTGCCTGTGAAATCAAGCCTGGAACAGCCTTCCCCTGAGTCCCACTCTGCTGCCCTGCCCGTCACCTTTTTCTTTTCTAATTTGTTCTGTATCTTCTCATAACCCCACTCCTGGGCTCCTATGTATAGCTGTGCAGGTTGTGGACTGCACAACCGCCCCTGCCCTAACCCCTGCTGTATTATCCTTGCCATCCCTCCCCAGTCCCTCCTACCCCACAGATCCCTTCCTCTTACTTCATTTCCTGCAAGTTCTTCCTCCCTAACTGTCTCAAGGGGAAAGTCTGGCCTCTGTAGGACCTGACCCACATCCATCAACCTTGGCAGGGTGGGGCAGGGCCAAGGCCAGGTGTCTACCGCTTAAGAGAGTCAAGGGGCCTCCTTTCCCAGCAGGCTGCCCCAAACCACTCACAAAGCCCAGAATCTCTTGCTCATCACAGGTTTGCTTTGCCAGATGTAAATTGTTCTCTAGGTTCACCAAGAGGCCATAGAAGCTGTTTCATAAATAAGCTTAGCGTGTTTTCCCTTTAACCTGGCAGGCTCCCCCCTCCCTCGACACAATTTTGCTGGAACTACATAAATACATCCTCCTAGCGCCCTGCACAGTTCACAGCCTCAAGCACTGTTTCACTGTTTAAAAAAGTTAACATGTTTAATCTCCGTAACGATATAAGTATTGACCAATTTTACCAGAAAAGGAGGGGCAAAGAAAAAAAAAAGAACAACTACAACCCACCACCAAAACCCGAGGCCGGGGTCACATGCCTGAGGTTGGAACCGAAGTCTGCTGGTCCCAAAGCCTATGTCCTTAGTCACTACACCGTAAGGTCTCCAGTCCCCCTGAGCTGTCCCAGCCCTGCCTCTCCCACCTTCCCTGCCCCCCTCAATGTCTGCCCTCACAGCTCATCACACAGGCCTCACCTCTCAGCCCTGAGTGGTCAGCTGGGCTGCCTTCCTGCCTTCCCCCCACCTCACACAGGTTCCCCTGGGCTACTTCAAGCCACTGTCACCTTAACACTGCTGTCCGGGGCTGGCGTTCCTGCTGGCTGTCCCCACATCCCACAGGCAGGACCCAAATACATGACATTCTCCCCTTCCTTTCAGACCCCCCGAAGTCACCTTCGTTTAGTTCTGCGGCACAGACGGGACATAAGCCCACAGCGTCCCCTCTGGCTTGAACTTCTACCTTAATGAACCAATAGGGACAAGGAAATCCTCACCCTCAACAACTACACCAGGCCCGGCCGGATGGCTAGCTGCCCCCTCCCTCCCAAGCCTCCTCCCTCCTCCCCCTCTCCTCCCCAGCCCTCAGGGACCAAGATGGAGAAACTGTCCTATAATAGCATTTTACAGGCACGTGCTCATGATCTAGGTATTTCTCTCATCTGGTTATCTTTGGAAACATGGGGAGGAAAGGGGGTATTAAAGAAATCCTCCCCTGCTTCCATCTTGGGAAAAAAAAAAAAGGCAGAACATTCTGATTCACTAACCTTATCTTTAAAGAAACCTGACAAGGAAAAGGCAGGGAGATAAGATCTATGACTTCATCAGCTTGTTCTCTGAAGTTGTTTCAAGCTCTCCCATCCCCCCCACCCAAAGGCCCCCTCATTTCCTGTTTTCAATATGTAATGGCAAGGAATTCACAGCCGAGTGAGCCTGGGGGTCAGCGCAGGAAGCTGGCGTAGAGAGGAAGCTTTTAAGAGTCAAACTGAAATCTGGCCACAAGTCAGGAGCATCTCTTTTTAATTCAGATTTTTTTTTTTTTTTTTTTTTTTTTTTTTTGCCTTAACTTTGCGGTCAGCGGCTCTGGATGGCTTGTGGTCTCAGAACAGCTGCTGGTTTGGAATATCTTAAATGCAATGTGAAAGCGCATGAGGGTTCAAATTAAAAAAGAGGAGAACTCTGCCATTTCATAGCAGGAATTCTTGACAACCTCTCTCTTTCAAGATGCTCCAAATGCCTCCCAGACGCCCTTGTATCAGCTCTTGCCGCCTCCCACGGTGGAGGCCAAGGAACCGGTACCATCTGAATCACTTTGTGCCGGGGAAAACAGAGACACCCACGTGTTCCTGCTTACACGGTAAGTCGGCACAACATTGTGACAGGTGTTTTCCTGGGCCCCAACCAGCTTAGGGCGGGGTGTGTATGTGTGCAATACGGGTCACAGCTAAAACGCCAAGAGTAAGGAAAACCAACTCTCTCTGGCTCTGGCCACCGGCCATAGAGACACGCGCGCTCCCCAGAATCTTGGGTCTTCACTCAATCCCTTCCGTCACCGGAGGATCCTTGGGTGGGTTCTTGTTGGTTGCCATGGTAACGCCACCAGACACTCTCTTGCCAGTCAGGGAACAGCAGCCCCTGCAGGGGGCATGGCACAGAGAGGCTTCCACTCGCCCGCTGGTCGCCCACTCTCCGAGGGGCTGAGCGCGTGGTGTTTGGATGGCATACCGATCTTCCTGGGGGTGTGAAGCTCCGTCTCTCTCCGCTGGTCTTCCCTTTCCGGATTGCTGTCCCTGCTACTTCCCAAAGGCTAGAAGCTCGCGCACACAAGGGTGGACTTGGGGCCAGGGTGCAGACCTGCCCCCTGCTGCTGAGGGCTGGCCCGAGCTCGGGGCCTCCGGCTTGCCATGAGGGGCCGCCTCTTTCGGGGGGCTGTCAGAGTCCGGCTATGAGCATCTTACCCATATTCACTTTAGTGAACCCCACTCAATTTTCCACCACCGGATCCGTCATTCCTTTACCTCAGGGATCCCTCAAGCCCAGAAGTGTTCCTTGCCCACTGCGGCTGCCGAGGGCCAGAAGCCCTAGAGATGTCACACCCCTCCTGATGTCCCAGAGCAACCGTCCACCTCTGACCAACAGGACTCGCTGTATAAATGTCCCGGCTCCCCACCCTCAGGCGGGAGGACTCTGAGGCACGTGATCTCAGCGTCTCCACAATGGCCCTGGCTTGCTGACACCCTGTGTCTCTTCCCCACTCTCCCTCCTGGTGTGTCTGGGGCTCATCTCCCAAATAAGGTGCTCGCCCTTGAATCCCTGTCTCAGTTCTGCATCCGGGGACCCAAACTGAGCCAGGGAAAAACTTTTCTGACACCCAGCCACTGATGGGGCTGCCACTTCTAAGCACATGACAAAGATTTCAGAACACTCTCGATACCTGGCTGGGGGGGGGGGTCCTCTTTGACCTCTTCTAGGCCCTTCTCCCCTTCCCCTTCGTGATTCCGATTCTCAAAGTCCTGCCCCCTGTCACCATCTGTAGCTACAAGGTACCCTGGGTACCACGCGATAGACTCATTTTATATTTTACGGACAATAAAAACCGAAGCTCTAGGGGGCAAGAGATTTGCCTGAACTCACTTGATTTGTACGCGGCCGGCAAAGCAGGAAGAAAAAACCCTAGGCGACTGGCCTAATGGCTCAAGGCCCTTTTCAGGTAGGACTGCGCAAGTGTAAACCTGGCTTCTGGACTTCTGCTCTGAACTTTCTTTTCTTTCTCATTATGACAAACAGTTGCACCCCCCAAGTGGTGGCCTCTAAGGGGACTGTTGGGATGTGTCATTTAATCAGTGTGCAGGGACTGCACTCCTTCCCTGAGCCAGACATGCCTGCAGATCAGCATCTCCAATGGCTGGAGCCCCAGTAGGATGATCACAAAGACTTCAGAGCCCACCTCTCTCAGGGCACAGAGAAGTGGCCACATGGACAGGCTTAGCTGGTGGCATGGTGGAGGGTCTACAGGGTGACAGGGATGACACCTGACCAGGGAGAGGGTCTTTGCCTTCACTCCTCCCTTTGTCTGCACTGTTGTGCCTCCAGATACTCACATGGCCCAGCCCCTCGCTTGCTCAAACATCACCCTCGGAGGGACCTTCTCTGACCGCTGTCTAAAATGGGGTCTCCTTGTGACACCTCGACCCTGCTGGATTTTCCTCTCCACGTGCATCACTCCCTGACATTGTGTCATGTGCACGTTTGCAGCTGCTCCCTTCACTCCCACCACCAGACTGTGAGCTCCCCTGGATGGAGAATCTTGCCTATTTTGTCCACTGCCCCTTTACCAACACCTAGGAGAAGTGCCAGCACATCCTAGAAGCTCAATAAATTCTTGTTGAGGTGAATTAATGAATCAATGAGTCACCAAAAGGAAACAGACAGGGAGGTTACTTGCCTCATCCTGGGTGACACATGCAGTCAAGAGGGGCAGAGGCAGGAAGCAGGGAGGGGCACCCCAAACCCACGTGACTCCATGGCCTCTGGCCCGCTTCTCTACCCTGTGCTGGGCTCATTCGATCTCCAGGTAACAGGGGACATAGAAAGCAGAAAACGAGGACAAGAGAGACCGATGCTCCGTGGAGACAGGACATCTCCCCCCAACCCCGCCCTCCCTCCCTGCCCTCTTCTTCCCTCCTCTGCGTTATCCCAAGGAGCTTCTTAAGAAGAAAGCCCTCCCTGGTCTTTCCCCAGAAACTGTGCTCTGAACACTCGGACGCACAATCAACCAATTGTTAAGTCCTCGACAATACCTCATCAGCGAGCACAGCACTATAATTAAAAGTAAATCCAGCTCAAGCTCTTTAAAATAGGATCTAATTTAATTGGCGCCTTTAATCTATCACTGTCACTCCCCGCCAACCAGGAGAGAATGTCATCGCAGCGGTAGGTGGTGAGAAACTTCAGCGGGCCCCTCGGCGGTGGCGGTGGCAGTGGCGGTGGGGTCTCCCCACCGCCCGGGCCTGGCGAACAGCTGGGAAGGAGGAGCAGGCAGCGCACGAACTTGGAAAAGGGAGAGCCCACCAAAGTGGGGGAGCACTCAGGTGTCACTGGGGACTGTGGTGTGGCAGCCGCAAGCCTGGGTCCTCACAGCCCTCCAAGGGCCCTGACAAGCCTTGGCAGGGGTCTGGGCGGGGGCCTCTTCCCTCCCTCCAGCACGTCTCAGAAACAAAGCTCTGGGCACCGTCTGCAGAAACCGCAAAAGAATCAAGCTCATGGTGGAAAGACTGGCCATGTCGGGTGTGGGTTGTTTGCTGGCGGGAGTGGGGGAGGAGGGCAGGGGGAGGGGTGTAGTGAGTCTCTGCTTTGTGTCAGCATTAGTTCCCGGCCCAGCTCAGAAAAACAAGTCTCATCCTTTTAGAGAAACATAACACAAAACCCAGACAAGCAGAGCAGTAGTGAAGATCGTGGTTGAGAGGGCTGGCTGAAAAATCCTATAGAAATGGGTTCCCATCCTGGAGAAACCACTCAGCAACCTGTGAATTTGAGAATGCTTGTAAATCCCCTGGGCCTTAGTTTCCTCATCTGCAAAGTGAGGGTGGTGATACCTACTTTGCATTTCTGTGCTGAGGTTCAAGGGCCATGCCCGGAGCCAGCAGAAGCTGGGGGGGAGGTGCTGGGGGGGGTGTGTTTCACCTGCTTGCCTGGGGCTCACCCCAAGGCTACGGCTTCCCACATCTTCCTGCCAGAGTGAGTTCTTTGGCCATGGAGGACCCCTTCCACCAGGGAGAGATGGAAATTCATAAAACCCCAACTTTCCACACCCAGGCATGGTCCACCCGGTCTGTCCGAGGCCTCCAGAGGCCCCAAGCACCTCGTGTCCCCTGCGGGAACACCCTGATTTGCTCGCCCTCTCCCAACTTTCCTTTTCCCTTTCTCATTCCTCCGCCCCTCACTGGGGCCTCCTGGGTCACTTCCCAAAACAGCAATTGCTCCGAAATCCTTGTTTCAGGGTCTGCCTGGGTGGGAATCCAAGCCTAGACATTGGCACGTCAAGCACCCAATAAACACTACTGTGTGACTTCTGTAGTTTCCGGATATTTGAAATCCAATTGTGGATTGCTTTGCCTATATTTTGTGCATGTCTCCTTAAGGAAATTGTCCGGGAGCACTCCAGGAAGGACTCCTCTCCCTGTGGGCCCATCTCAGCCCTTCAGTCCATGGCACTAGGGAGGACTGCTAAGCTAATGCTCTCAGTATCCCCAAGATTCCTTGGACCCTATACTGCTTGGAACTTTGGGTCATGCCAACTCCATGTGAGTGTTGAGGGGCATTGCAAATTGAGCTGTGTCCCCCACCCCCCCTCCCAAAGGTATGTCCTAACCAGTAGTAACCTGGTCATGGGACCTTATTTGGAAATAGGGTCTTCCCAGATGAGTAAGTTAAGAGGAGGTCATGGATGCAGGTCTCGATCCACTAAAAAAAGAGAATTTGGACACCGTGAAGGACACATGTGGGGAGAACACCACATAAGACTGAGAATTATGCTGCCACAGCCAAGGAACCATCAGAGGTCAGTAGAGAAGCCTGGAACAGATCATTCCCTTGTGTCTTCAGGAGAAATACAGTTCTCCTAGGCCTTGATCTTGGACTTCCAGGCTCCAGAGCCTGTCCCCATCCCCTGCTGCCCTGTAGCTGCCCCGGTAATCTGGTGGGTTGTCTGGAAGATTCTCCCAGGCCTCATCCTCACTCTCCATCAACAGGACATTTGACCCTGAGGAGAAGGGTCCAGAACAGTCAAAGCCTTGCTCCTCTCAGCAGTGTGTGGTCACCGGAAAGGGATCAGCAGCCAAGAATTGGTCCTTTTGCAGCCGGAACTGCAGCCCGGTGTCCTGCGATGACTCAACCTCCTGCTGTAAAGTGCCCCAGCTCCCTCACACTCCCTCACACTTCACAGTCTCAGCACCGACCTCACCTGCCGGTGTCCCCGGCCGGGTCCATTGCAGTGACCTCGTGGGCCAAGCTATTCTGTTTGCCCCTCCAGACCCACCCTTTGGGCTCCTCCACTCTGTTCTGAGCCCTGACAGGCTGGCCTCTGGGGTCTGTGTCCTCAGGGAAGCCCTGCCACCCAGCTTCCGGTTGGATTTAACCAGTGGGCCTCACCAGCAGGAGGAGGAAGGTGGGCAGGCCGAGAGGTAGGAGAATGGGTTCCCCGGGCTCCCTCACCCTTCCTGCCAGGGTGAGCCTGGCCCTGGCTGCCTCCGCCTCTCTAAGCGCCCCCACTCCTGTCCAGTGCCTCCTCACCACGATCCTTGGGCTCCAATGTCACCTGTCACCATCCAACCCACCCTCCAAGCTTCTCTCAGAGCGAGCTTTCTAAGGCTCTGACTCTGTCACTATGAAAACACTGATGGGTCTGCAGTGCAAATCCCTCCCCTCCCCCTCTACAGTCAAGTTCCTTTACAATGTGGCGCTGCCTCCACTCTGGCCATGCCTGCTGCTCCACGTAAAGCAGCCAAGGCTTGGGGCCCTGGGCACAGCCTGCGCTAGGCGTCACGCGCCCTGCGCGCTCAGGGCTTGCTGTCCCTGCTCCCTGCAGGGCACTTCTCCACTTTCTGGACCTGAGTGACATGCCACCTTCAAGTCTCCAGCCACAAAATCACGTGCCCCTGGAAGATGTCCCTCAGCTTCCACCTCGGCGGATTCCACGCTCCCACGCGGGGCACATGTAGATCTCCGAGTCGTGGCTTGTCCAGGCAGCCCGCAGGCAGATTGTTGGCCTTTCTGTCTTTTTCCCACAGGGTGGACAGGTGCCATGTGTAATTCATGTCTGCATCGGTAGCAGACCCTGGTGATGTCGGTCCTGCATCGCCCTGACCCCCCGAGTTCCCTGCAGCATGGCTGGGCAGCTTCAAAGGATGCTGACAGCTTGGATTGAGGCCCTAGGCTTCCTGGCCTCCGGAGTAAGGATTCCCAGCACGTTCCACACGATGCCTCAGAAAGTCCCCAGGGAGACAGCGCCCCATTGCCCACAGCAGTAACGTGCTTGTTAAAGCACCTGTCCTAGGCCGTGCTTCCCCTCCTGTCTCCCTTTTCTCACTCCCTCAGTGGTGCCTTCTAGGTGTTCTCCTGAATAAACCATCTGCATCCCTTAGACCTTGCCTCAAGGTTGGCTTCTGGGGGAACCTATCCTGAGACAGGGGCCTGAACAGCCACACGGGGCTCTGCACACGGTAGGCGCCCCATAAATACCCCAGGAATGAGCGAACAAGGGGTCGGGAGCCGCCAGCCCTCTCCGGCCGCATGGGGACCCCGGTGGTATTCAGGAACTGTGCCCGTGTTCTGAGTAGTCGGGTGCCCTCCTCGCTGGGAAGGTGCCACCCACATCTACGCCGGCAGCCGGAGCTTTCTCCCGAGCCAGCTGCCTGCTGGGGAGACAGGGGCAGACAGGCAGTTCTGATTATGTATGCAAATGCGGGTCTGGCCCCGCAGCTCATGTGAGAGCCACACAGCTCGTCTGAAACCACCCTGGAGAAAGAATCTTACAAAGAATACTAAAGAGCATCCAAGTGTGAAGAATGAAACACACGTGAGGTTTCTTTAAAAGAAAAACAAAAACAAAAACAAACAAACAAAACGGGAATCAAATGTACTTTTCATCTTGGCTTTCTCACAAATAGGCAGTCCTGGCAATAAGCCTGAAAAAGCCAAAGAGGCCTTTATACCGACTTTTGACCTCGACTGAGACCGGCAGCAGGTCATGGGGCTTTTCCTGAAGATGAGCTCCAAGGGGCTGAGGTGGTGGCAGGGCAGTGGCATCTGCGTCTCATCTCTGCCTTTGTGGTACACACGTGACGTCCAGGCACGGGCTCGCCATGGAGACCCAAGCACAGCCAAAGGCTTGGGAATGAGGACCCCAGGGGTCAGGGACGGCATCGCAGGCTGTAAGAACAACACGTACAGAACGGTGGTACAGCTGGAGGAGCCCTGGGCCCTGGCTACCGTGTGGGGTGTAAGCAAGAGAAGGAAAGGGAGGAAGAAGGGGGAAGAAGACAGGAGCCCGATCACAGAAGGCCTGGAGTGTCTGGCCAGGGCAAGTCCCTGACGGATCCCTGAAGGTGGGAGGAGGAGGCCGGCCTGAAGTCGACTGCACTGGGCCATGTGAGCACGAAAACCAAGGAGGCAGCACGTGCATAAGATAGGCAGAGAGCGGTTTCAGAGCTTTGAAGGGGTACGCTGGAAAGTGTGGGAAAGCCAGGAGTGTCTGGCTCCCAGGTTTTGACTTTCCAGATGGAAAATGAGGCCCTTGGCTGAGCCAATGTGTCCAAGAGACAGAAGAACATGAAAGATAGTGATTTGGGGGGTGGTGATAGGGCAGGATGGTGAACTCTCATTTGGGGTTCCCAAGGATCTGAAGCGCAGGTGGGGACCTCCGGAGGGAGGCGTCCTGCGGGCAGCTGGATGGATGGCTTCGGAGGAGACGTGGGTTTTGCCATCATTAGCATGTAGATGGTACCCGAAGCATTGTGAGCACAGGGCTTCATCCAAGGCAAGTGGACAGAGAGAGAGATGAAGAAGGTTGAAGACACATTCCAGGAAAATGAACCATTAAAGGAGTCGGCCATGAAAGGGGAGGCCCTCAGAGGAGGGGCAGAATGGTCAGAGAGGTCGGGGAGCGGGAGATGCTTAAGGGAAGTCAATGGAGGATCCGTACAGGGGCCAACGGTAGCAAACCGCGCTGAGCAGCCGGGAAGGCGCAGAATGAAAACTCGTCTCTGCCGGCTCCTGCCCCCTCCGTGAGTGCCTGACTTGGTGCTGGGAGCTCGGTACACACCTGTCAATCTTTGGCGAGAGGAGGGTTGATTGACCGGTTTATGGGCTCCCTAGGCCCTTGGTCTGCTCTCCTTTGAGTCACTTCACAGTTTATCAGCCCTTCAACCAGAGGCTGGACAAGGGAAATAAACTTTTCCCAGTCAATTTTATGACATAATCTATCAGTTCTTTGGAAGGATTTAGCGGAGGAATAATTTGAAAAGATTAGTTGGTTTCTGTGTGGTATGGTGGTGGTGGATTATCTATGAATTTCCTTGTTCAACTTAGGGCTGGTGGTCTTCCTTAGACTTGGCCATCATTCACCTTCACCACGTACCCCAAAGAATACCACATGGCTAAAAGAGAGACCTATGTTTTGTTTTGTTTTTGTTTTCATCTAATAGAAAAAGCAGATAGAAATAGAATATATATTTAGCAAGCTTTGGGGGAAAGAGAAGCTTCTCTGTGTTAAAATGATAGAACAGACCAGAAAAGAAAAAGACCCACCAGCCTAACTTCACAGTTAAAAATATTTGTTTCTATAGAAGACATATATGAATATGCACAAAATATTAATAAAACACTTGCAGCAAAGTTCTTTCTTATGTAGAGATCAGAAAATGGGGAGAAAAGAAAAACACTCAGAGGTGCCCGGGTGGCTCAGTTGGTTAAGCGTCTGCCTTCAGTTCAAGATCATGGCACTCTGCACTCAGCAGGGAGTCTGCTTCTCCCTCCTCCTGTGCCCCTCCCCCTGCTCATGCTCTCTTTCTCTCAAATAAATAAAATATTCTTAAAAAAGCACTCAGTCGCTAGTAATTCAAAGGGTAAAGAGCACAAGCAGATAATTCACCAAAGAGAAAACATAACCAGCTCAGCAACATTTCGAAGAATGTTATGCCTCATTAGTAAGGACCTAATGCAAACTAAAATAAGGAGGTACCATTCCCCACCCACCCCAGTAATGTCACCTAAAATCTTACTTAGTGCCGTTGAGGGTTTGGCGCGATGGTTGCGGATGACGACGTCCATGGACGCAGCTCTGTTGGCAAGGCATTTGGTAAAGGCAAAAAGATCTGGGGAGACTCGGCAACCCCACTTCCAACCCGAGGAGCACAGTCTAAGGAAGCAATTGTAAACACCGTGTGCCCGGGCAGGGCGGCAGAATGGCAAATACCAAAATCTGAACTTTCAGCATCAAGGAACTGGTAGAATAAATTGTGGTGCATTTACCAGACGAAACATTATGAATCCATTAAAACCAGTGGCGAGGAAGACGAGACAGCACCAGGGGAAAAGGAATGTAGCATAATGTCAACGGGTAAGGGGAGGCAAATTTGCTCAAAGCAGTATATGATAATTACATAGATTCAGACTCACAAACACTCACATGAATTAAAACATGTAAAAAGTCCAGATGAAAATACGCCCAAGCACTATGTCACCACAGTGTCGTGTTGGGGATGATCTGTCTTTTCCGAGTTTCCCAAGCACCATCATGATTGGAGGCGTGGATTTAGGGGATCAAATCATCTTGGGTTCACAGCTTAGTTTGATCACTCACTGCATCGTCTGGAGTGAGTTATTTCATCTAGATTTGCTTTCCTCCTCTGTAAATTGAGATTTGGAACGACTCCCTTAGAGGAATATTATGAGAATTAAGTGCAATATGGGGAAAGTGCCTGTCATTGCGTCTAAAACAAAGTAAGCCATCAATAGATGCGAGATTTCCTTATCGTACTTATTATTTAAATAGTGCAACAAACTTGCTAACGCTGTCAACGGGCAAAGATGCCCTGAATCCATATAATACTGTTTTTCTTTCTCCTGCCCTCCTTTCTTCACAGACAACTGCCAAGAAAGATTGTCAAAGAGTTAATTTTAGAAGGGGGAAGAAAAAACCGTTTCCTTTGCTTAATGAATGTGAACTTCCTCATTTTTCTGGTTTATTTTTCTTTCAAGTTGTTTTTACAGCAACACCGCCCCGGCACAGTGACAAGACTGTGGGAAATTTCACGTGGAAATAACCCTCCCCATTTCACACCCTGAGACGCCAGATCTCAGGGGCGCCGAGGGGCCTGGGTCACACATCGTGCCTGGTATTTTTGGGTGCCTCAGCCCTGGAGGACCCCTTTACCATCATCCACGCTCTTAAGCCTTTCTTTCTTCCCCTGATGAGTATTAGCGGCCATGAGGGATTTTATGGAACACTCTAAACAGAAACCCCAGTAACATAGGACTCAAGAGGATGAGAGACAGAGTGTGTGTGTGTGTGTGTGTGTGTGTTAGGTGGGTTGGGACTTCATGAGAAAGGGCACATTGGAAGTAGATGAAGGCAGAGTCCTAGAGGGTAGTCAAAGGCCACAGCAATTTACGTTGGGTGGACATCTCTTCTGTGGCCAAGATCTGTGTACATGTGCAAGCTGTGGGCTCGGAAATCTCCTTCCCTGACCACTGCTTCCTATTTCCCCCCACTCTTTTATTCCATTTATCTAACCCTCCTGTGTCCACTGGGCCTCAGGCTCTCCCCCATCTCCCATCCCCCAGCAAATAGCTTCGCTTTTTCCCTCTCAGACTGGCTTTGGATGCCACTGGTAATCTTTAGTTTCGTGGCCTTATTGGTATCCTCAGTGCCCACCCCCTACATTGGTCTTCCCAGCCAAGCACCTGGCTCAATCCAAAATCCCAATTCCCCCTCCCTGGTACCAGTCACCCTGTTGGAGGAAAAATCTCACAACTGTGTCTAAGTTCTTGTTCCACCTCCGTGGAATGATCCACAAGGGGTGGATCTTGTTCCACCAACCGCTCTTGTTCCACCAACTGCACTCCCCCAACCCCCTCCATTCTGTAGGGCAGCAGCTTCCTTTCCTTCCCTCCTCAAGCTCACAACTGCCCCCCCTCCGGCTCCCCTAGTCTTGTTAGGCACCCTGACATCCTGATTCAAAGACAACATAGAGGCAAATTGAGGCACACATTCCACCCTCTTTGGCTTCAGACTTCACCTTTTCCTGGTTTTCATCAGTCTCTGAAGAGAAGTCCCCCCCTTTCCTCACCAGAAATAATTCCTTTCTCCTGGTGCAGAATGGCACCCCCCCCAATTCCAACATCCAGCTATGTGAGCTATCCTGTGGTCAGCAGTTCACTCTGTGCTAGCCACAGTTCCAATATTTTATCTTCTTTAATATTTATAACAGCTCTAAAAGATTTGCTCTATTATTAGTTTTAAAGGTAGAGAAACCCAGGTGAAAAGAGGAGAGTAATTTACTCAAGGCCACCCACTAATGACTGACCAAGCAGGAATGTGGACCCTGGCTCTCTGGCTCCAGGACCCATTGTCTGAACGAATGTGTGATGCTGTCTCTCCTGGTTTTCTCAGGAAACTTGTTCCACCAAGTATTTCTTTTCCCTAATCTCTTCAGTCTCCCCTTGTCTACACATTTAAGTTATCTCTCTTCCTCAAATCAACATTTGCTTCGAACTCTTCCTCCTCTACGCTCTCGGTATCCTCCTCAGGTCAAACTACCAACAAAAGCATGCAACATGCTCTCCCCACATCCGGATTGCTGTATACTCTGTGTACACCCCTCGCAGTCTGACTTCTTTACCCCCAAAGCCCTGACACCTGAAGATCTGCTAGTAGATCATATTTTCCAAGATGGCCACCACAAGACCCTTCAACCCTCTTGCCTTTCTGACCATGTCTCACTAATGCTCTCTTCATCAAGGAGCTGGGGCTCGTGTTCCTTCTCCTTGAATCGGAGCTGGCCTGTGACCGTGGCAGCAGTGACTTTATAGGACTCTCGAGACTGGGTTATAAAAGGCAGTACAGCTTCCACCTGGTCCTCTTGAGATGCTCTCTCCTGGAATCCAGCCACCATGCTGCAAGGAAGTCCAGAAGCCACATGGAGAGGCCACGTGCAGGTGCCCTGGCTGCTAGCTCACCTACGGTCTCAGCCAACAGCCGGTGTCCACCACCACACATGTGAGGGAAGATCTGTCCAGGTGATTCCAGCCTCTAGCCGGAGGGTCTTTCTGGTGAGGCCCTCACGTTGGGAGCAGAGGCAGCCTATCTCTGCTGAGCCCTGTTCTAAACAGTGAGGGATATAATGAAATTATCGTTGCTGTTTTAAAGCACTCTGTTTGGGGCTAATTTGTTATGTGGGAAGAGTAACTGGGATAGGCCTCAACAATTCCCAAGCCTGTAGTCAGCCCTCCAGATTTGTCATTTGACTTTAGTGTTTGACTCCTTTCTCTAGCGTTCTATGTGGTCCTTCTGCTCTTTCAACAGGGCCCTAACACCCACAGCCACACTCATCACCTGAGGGGCACCTCTTCCGAGCTCTGGACTGAACACCCATCTGCCTCCAGTGCTCCCAATCCACATAGATGTCGCTCAGGCAAGACGCAGTTGATTCCTTCCCTCCTTCTGGCTGCACCATCTGCTTCCTCCCGCTCGGCTCCCCATCTCAGCAACTGACCTCACCATCAACTCTGTGGCCCCTGGGAGAAACCTCAGTTCCACTAAATGCAAATGACCCACCCACCTAAATTGTGTTCAAATTTTGTCATCTCTTCTCAACTCCCACAGCCAGATAGATCTCTGTCATCTCTTATCTGAAATAATGCAATTATCTTCCAACTGGTATTTCTGCCTCTAGTCTCTTCCTTCTGTCTCAGCTTAGTGACTGCCACCTGAGATTATTCTGAAGCACAGATCACGGTCCTGGCACTTTGGTGATTCTGGCTTCTTGGAATGAAGTTCAACCTCCATAACGTGGGATGCAAAGTCTCAAAAATGGTCCCAGGTAGCCCATCCAGTCTTTTCTCCTACCAGCCTTTTCCCCATTCCCACCATCTTAAGTCTCAGCTGCTTACAACCACTCCCCAAACTTGAGAGTGTTCTCCATTCCCCGCAAGCCATTGTCTTGAGTGTTCCCTCTGCCTGGAATACTGGTGAAGTTCAAGGTGTCTTCTAGACCCAACTCAAATCCCTTCTCTTCTGAGAATCCTTCTCTGATGCTACCAGGCAGGCAGCATTAGCCACATTTCTTCCTGCTCTTCCCTCCAGCAAAGTGTTTATCAAAGGCTATTATCTTCATATGCTAAAACGTGAATGTCTGGAGGATGTATACTGGAACTTACCACTGTATCTCTCAACAAAGGTTGAATGAATAAGGAATCGAATGGATATAATCATGGATGGAGGCTGGGAGGGGATGTGTGGGTGGATGGATGGTTGAATGGACAGGTGCTGGGTAGCTTAGATATGTAGGTGGGAGATGGTTGGGTTGGTGACTGAACAGCTAGGTGGATGGTGGATAGAAGGAGGGATGGATGGTCAGATAGTGGGCACATGATTGGATGGATTTTATTCTTCTTTATTGGAAACAGATGGGGAAATGAATCATTATGGAAGAGAGGTAGCTTGGTTGCAAAATCTTTTCAAACATGGTGACCCTAGGTGGAAGGTCTATCTCTTCATGGTCCTTAAATTCAGCTGGCCTACCCACACTTCCCACCAGGGCCCACCCAGACCACTCACCTAGTCCAGGTAATTGCCAGCTGGCTCTCCCCATCCTCTGCTCTTACCCCGACCTCATTCTGGCTTGTAGATTCATGGCTCCCCAGGGCCCACACCTGCATTGGGTCCATGTGGGTTTTTGGAAGCCCTCGTGGTCTCCTCCCATTGCAACACCGGTTGAGCTCTCCTTAAGCATTCTCCACAGCCTCCTCAGCTGAGAGACTGTACCTTCTCCCATGCCTTTGCTCCCCTCTGGCCACGTTCCCTCTCCCTCCAACAGCCTTCACTGAAGAGGGGGGAATCCAGACTGTGATCCCCAGGATGGGTGGGCTCGAAGGTGTCTTCTCCTGGAAACCTCCCATGGCATTGAGAGAGGGACCCTCACGGCCCAAGGAGGGAGTTCTTGTAGCCGCAGAAGGCTAAACCACAGGGGATACCCTGAATTTAAAAACTGTGGTTTAGGCCCTTGCCCTTCAAAGTGTGGTCTGTGGACCAGAAGCGTCAGCATCACCAGGAAGCTGGTGAGGGGCCCTCTGCCACCTTACAAACCCCCTGAATCAGAATCTGCATTTTAACAAGATCCCCAGGGGATGCCCAAGCACAGTAAAGCTCTGGGACTGATGACAAAAATTCAGTGTGATTTCGGCAATAAGTCACAAGCCTCAGAAGCTCCAGGATGGTGTCTCATCCTCTTACTAACAGAAGTCACGTGGGCCCCATGGAATAGCTGCTCCTCCCCAAAGTCTCTTCATTGTAAAAACGCAATTAAAACCCTGAGTAGTTCGCTCAGCCATTTCTACCTCGGTATGATTTGGTTTTCAGCCATAAGCGAAGCTGTCAGCCAGCACTGGTCTGAGGAAGTGGGACGATAAAGAGATAAGCTTGGGTAGGAAGGGCAAAGGGAACTGGGGGGGGGACAAAGGGAAGGGCCGGGGTGGGGGGCAGACAGTCAGATAGCACTTTGCAGGGGGACGGAGGGAGAGAGTGAGGTAACGCAGTACGGCATGGGGGAATGAGCAGGCCTTACCCGGGGGCCAGAGGGGAGGGGGATGAATGTAACTGTCGGGTCTAGACTGAATTGTGTCCCCCTTCCCAAATTCTTAGGTCAAGTACCAATTCCCAGGACCTCAGAATGTGACTATATTCGGAGGTGGGGGTCTTTAAAGAGGGGATTCAGTTAACATGAGGGGGTTAGGGTGGGCCTTGACCCAACAGTACCAATGTCCTCATAAGAAGAGAAAATGTGGACACAGATAGAGATCCCAGCAGGCGTCTCTCCCAGAGGGAAGGCAAGAAGGCAGCCGTCTATAAGCCCAGGAGAGAGACCTCAGGAGAAATCAACCCTGACAACACGCTGATCATGAGAAAATATGTCTGTTGCTGAAGCCCGCTGTTCTGTGGGGTTTTGTTATGGCCGCCTGAGTAGACGAAGATACCACCTTTGCCGCTTTGGCTGTTTTACCCAGAGCACGCTGAGGAAGTGTGTCCTCTGGGAGAGGGAAGCCCCTTCTCCACACACAGACCCTGCTTCTCCTCGAAAGTGGTAAGAAGAAATGGAGGCTTGGCTGAACTCAGAAGAGAAGTCTGCTACCCCGCCCTCCCCCACCCCGTGTTTCCTCTCAAACTCTTAGACACCCTCCCCATGAACCTGCCCACATGGCTACTACCCAGTGCCTGGGTCCTGCCAACGGGGAGAGGGCTCGGTGCCGTCGGACAAAAGCATAACACCGTCATGGCGTCTACTTTGTTCCAGGCACCATTCGAAAACCACGTGCATGTTAAGTGACCCACCAAAGCTTGCGAAACAGGGTCTTTTCCCTATCATGTGCCATGGACACGATCAGGCAATCCCCCCTTCACAAAATGAAGGATTCCCCCCACCCTGTTGATGGGAGGGCTGCCTTCAGAAGGGCCCAGGCTCTGAGTGTCTGTGGGAATGCCTCGGTTTCAGAGGTCAGTAGGGGCACCCGGGTGGCTCAGTGGTCAAGTGTCTGACTCTTGATTTTGGCTCAGGTCGTGATCACAAGGTCTTGAGATTGAGCTCATGCCCAGCATGGAGTCTGCTTAAGATTCTCTCTCTCTCCCTCTGCCCTCTCCTGCTGCACTCTCTTAAAATAAAATAAAATAATAAAATAAAATAAAATAAAAATAAAATAAAATGGCTAGTAGCCCTCATCCAATGACTGATCAACGCAGGGGTTTAAAAGCCAGATCCCTGTGCCCCAAATTTGGACCATCCCAGTTCCAGAGCTCCCTGTGAGGTCGGCTGAAGCTTCTGAAGAGATTCCATCACATCCTGTCTTCTCCCTCGGCCCATCCTGCTCCCTTCCCTTCCTTTCCCTTCTGTGCATTTGGACCCCAGGAGCACACCCTGATACCCTCCGGCGTGCGCATCTCCAGCTCAGAGTCAGCTTCCTGAAAAATTGAACCTTCAGCCCTTCTCTTGGACAAATCAAGAAACTGAGGCCTAGTGGAGTTATGCAACTGTTCTAAGGGCCACAGCATTAGCAGGTGATAAAAACTGGGACATGAGCCCAGGCAGTCAGGCTCCAGAATCCATACCTTTAACGGCTACTCCTGTCTGATGGATAGTTGAGCGCCAACCCTTTCTGTGGTGGAATGTGACCTAGAGAAGGTAGCAGTCCGTACTCTACCCTCCCACCTCCCTACGAGTCGATTAGAACGCAAGCAAAATGGATTTCCTCAGGGGTCCACCAGGGCTCCGTTTTAAGAGGCAGCCCAAGGGACCACCTATGGAGGCTCTCCCGACACCTGCAGCCGAAGTGGCTCTTTCCAGGCCAGCAGTCACGACGGCAGTCTCCCCTCCTCTGACCCGGCCCTCCCTACCGCTGTGCGGCTCATGTTGAAACACGGCGTAATTGCTCGCCTCGTAGAAGCGAACTGAATCAGCGCCCTTCTGCTGACAGCATTAGTGACAAGTGATCGCATCAGGACACTGGATCGGCAGCCAGGACCTGGGCGCCTGTGTTGTTTACTGGTCCACCATGTATAATTTCAGAGTTTAATTTTATCTTCCCAAACTTACAGGTGCAAAATGCAGGATAAAGTTCTTTAAGGGGCCACTGTGAGAAAGCAGGCTGCGCTTGTCCTCCCTCCCTCCCCCACCAGGAGCTCTCAGGGTGGCTTGCTCAAATTAAATCATTATTGAGGACGAATAATCCTGGTGGGTTCAGAAAATCAGTTTTAAATTCAGCCTGCTAGCAAAATTCTGAATGTATTTACTTTCTAGATTTCATTTCTCCATCCATATTAAAGCTCCGTGGCATTATCAATTATGGGTTTATTGCAAAGCACAATAGGATTCAATCTGGAGGAATGCCTCGGGGTATGTCTTAGGAGGACGATAAAGCTAATAGTAATGGGTCTACAACTTCTAAGGCTAATTTTCACAGTTACAAATTTCGTAAATAAATAGAAGGCATGTCAGTTTCCAGTCACCCAGCTTGAGGCCTCTTCTACTGATAAAACAGGACCTTCCGTCACTTCCATCGAGGGGGCTCCTGTTTGACTCTCGATGGGCCAGCCTGAAGTTTCCCTGATCCCCCCAGGAAGGGAAATGATGAGCAGTTCAGAAGGAGACCTTCGGCCCCCTCTGCCGCTCCTCCCACCAGGTTGGGAGCTGGTTTGGATGAAAATGGACACAGAAGCTTAGCCAGCCCTGGAATGGGGAAGGCCACTATAGAGCTTCAGCCCAGAATCGGGCCAGACTCTGCGACTGGGCTGGGTGGGCTGTCATTCATGAGCCCTGTGGGGCTTAAAGCAGGCTTCAGGGCTCCGTGCAGGATGGGGCTGTGCTCGATCCAGGCCGGGGCCTCTGCTGTCCTTTAAAAGGAAAGGAAAGAGCAGGCCGCAGGGAGAGGAAGGTGCTGGTGTAAGGGCTATACTTCTATGCTCCTGGCTATTTGCAGCCAGGTTTCTCTTACACATGGAGGACGGGCCCTACCCACCCACTCTGTGATGCCGCTGCTCACACACCTCTCACCTGGCCTGCCACGTGCTGCCAGACACACTGGTCCCCAGAGCGGCCTCCTCCTCCAGCTAGCGAGTGGCTGTCCTTTTCCGGCGAGCTCAGACTCACTTCCCACTGGCAGCATCTGCCCTCAGGTGTGGACCTCTAGTCTTTCCACTTTCGATCCAGGGCTTTGCTGACGCTAAACCTGCCCCTCAAGGCCAGTGCTCGAGAACAGTCCAGAAGGGCAAGGTTAACACCCAAAGAGGCACTCTCCACCCAACAGAGGTGCAGGGCTCAGGGATATATGTGCCTGGCTCCCTTCTCTCAGGCGGACAAGTCCAGAAGCATTCCATGTACCTCTCGGGGTATTCCAGCAGGGGCAATTCCTGGTTGTCCGTGGCAGTGACTTTCACACACACTTACACTGGCTTCCCCCTGTTTCTTGCCTCCCTCTCCCCGCTCCCTCTTTCCTGAGGCTTGGGATCACCTCTTGCATGAATGCCCCACACTCTAGTCTTAGTCACCAGTTTTGCTTCCAGAAGAACCCAACTGAAACACGTGGGCATCACAGGATCTGCTCCTTCGAGTAGGACAAATGCAGGCATCTTCCAAAAGCTCTTGTAAAGTGCACGCATGTGACTTAGCGAGGGAAGAAAATTCTTCTCCCCTCCCCTGTTCACGTGGAAGCTTCGTCAGGGGAGTAATTTGTCACCCGGGAAGGCAGAGAGAGAGGAGAGCCAAGAGATGTAAGATTATTAATGTGGGGAGGGGGCTGGCAGGGAGCAGGGCAAAAGAGGCCCCAGGGAAGCAGGACTCAACAGGAGTGAGAAGAGCAAGGGCAGGTGGCAGGGAGTCTGCTCCAGGGGGTGCATGTGTGCACGCACGTGTGTGTATGTGCGAGTGTGTGCACACGAGGTCCTGTGCATGTGTACACCTGTGTCGGGGCAGCAGCACAGTTTCCAGAGGGCCTGAAGGTGCACCTGCAGGGGACGAAGGGCTTGGATCCTAGGCCAGTGTGCTGGGGTAGGGACTTGCCGACAACCACCTTGCCCAGGGCTCCGTTCTGACCAGACACAGCTTCTGTCTGCAGCAGTGACCTCCGGATGCCAATCTGGGCCACGAGGTTGTCCGGTTATGTCTGGCCCATAGGTGGTAGAGAAACTGCAGAACCAACACAGAGATCAGCCCACAGACATCTTGGACACCTGAAAAAACGTAGCCCCACCTGAAAGCCACACCTATTCGAAATGGCTGATGGGTCTCAAGAGTTTAACACGCGCCAGGAGCTGTTCTAAGTTATTTGCCATGTGTTAGCTATTTATTCTTCAGGACAACCTTTGGACGTAGGTACTATTGTCATTCCCTATATACAGATGAGAAAACTGAGGTGGAGAGTGCTGGAGTAACTTGTTCAAAGTCATGCAACCAGTAAAGCGCAAGCCTGGGATTGAAGTCAGACAGCTATGTGAGCAAGGCAAAGTGTCTGGTGCTGTAGAGAGACACAGATGTCATACGAGACAGATTTCTGGCGTTCAAGGACCTTAAAGTTTATTGGTGGTGGGGGGTAGCAGACATTTACACAAATAACAGAATATGAAGCAAAATGAAATCTGCCCTTTAAGAGCCTCCAGGGTACCATACTGTTAAACAGTCTCTGATTCTATGGCTTATGTCTCACTGTAGCTTTCGTAGGTGCAGGTGCTTGGAAATTTGGGGGGTGGAGGCACTTACGGTCCCAGGAAAGGATGGGGTTAGGCTGACGTGTTAATTCAGATGAAGTCATGCCTTCTCCTTGCTGCTGGGAACAGGGCTGTGATCCTCCTTTAAGGCTTCGTGCTGAATCACCCCCACTTGGTTCAAGTTCCTTTTAGATGCACCTTCTTTCATTCAATTCTTCTGTAAACTTGGAGCCCCTCTGATGTCTCAAGGCAGCATGAATGCTCTAGTCAGGCCCACTAGACAGGCCTCCGGGAGCCTGTACCCTGCCGAGTAGTCTGTTGAATCTACAAGAGTATGTAGGCTCTGATAGGCTAGGCGCAGAGTGAGTTAGTGAAGGAAGCCGTCTGAAGGGAGAGGGAATCTGGGCAAAAATGAGACAGTCCATCAGGAAAGACGATCACGTGGCTCCTAAGAGAGTAAGACCCTGAGTTCCTGAATTTCTGCGCCTAGTACCAGTTCACAGGAGACTTGCTGTTCTCCCCTTCCTGCCACTGAGATTTTTGTAAGATCTGTGTATTCACAAGTAAACCTCTTGTTCCTGAAGCTAGCTTGAGTGGAGTTCTCTTCTTTCCAGACAGAAGAAGCATTTATTAGTATTTATTTTGTAGATGAAATAGAACTAATTGTCATATTATGGTCTACTAACCAATAATAAGAAAACATGTTAAAGAAGGCGGCAGTAGAATGTGCATAACAAATACGGGAATAAAATGTTGTGTTCTAAGATACAGAAAGAGTGGATGCCAACTTATAAAGTCAACATCTAGATTCCATGACACAGTGGGCCAAAGCGACTAATGAATAAGTGTCACACAAGGAAATAGTAATTGCAAATCAGAGCCTCGGAAAACATGAACTTCACAAGTACACTAGAATTTATTCATTCAGACAGTTATAAAAATTCTCCTTGAGCACCCATTTATATGCCAGGAACTTTGTTAGATTTAAGGAATATGGAGTTGAATCTGCTTTGATGATGCCCTCAAAGTGCTTCCAGTCTAGATGTGGAGAGGGGAAATTAGGCAGACATTAACAAGAACATCTAGAAACACCTGTTCTGGAAACATGTGGTGCTAAAATATGACAAAAACCAGGAGAGACTGGAAATGAGGGAAGTGAAACTCCCAAGGTGCCAGAGTCAAATACAGATGGAAGGAAGCATAGTAAGTCTATAAATTGATATGGCAGCATTCAGGGAGTCTAACAGAAAGAATATAGACTCTAGGAGCTAGGGGTCAGAGTTTGAACAAGAAGGCAAAGTCAGAAAATATGGTAGTGACCCACATAAAACAGGAGAGCTGAACATGAAGTCTTGAATAAAGTTGAGACCTCAGGAGGATGACAAAGGGTAGTGGACCACTCTGCCATCAGTCCAGGCTAGTGACAGTATCCCCTTTTCCCAGAGCTCTAGGTAGTGAATAAAAAGCTCTCAATGAGAATTCAAAGCCTAAGAGAGTCTGAATTTACTCCACCTGTATGATATAGGAATTCCTCAAGCCATAACATTACATAAAATCTGACCCTAGAAAGCAGAGGCAAAACTCGTCTGTACCAGTACTGCCAAATTACGGAGTAGAAAAGACTTCCATCCAACCTCCTACAAAAGCCTGCTAACGATGACTTCACAGTAAGACACATCACAACACATCTGAGGGCATGACTCACCATGAGAAGGAGTCAGCAGGAAAACAAATAAGCAAATGAAAATAGATACATTCCCAAAGACTTGGGTATAATAGAACAACTGAGTGAGACTGTAAAGTAAATATATTTCAAATAATTAAATCAATAAAAGATGTACAAGTCATAAAGAAAGGACACAATACTATGTAAAAATAAAGCAGACGTATTTAAAAAAAAGAAGCAAAGAGAACGTCTGGAAATGAAAAAAAAAAATGAAATTAAAAATGCAGTGGATGAGTGAAAAAGAATAAGACCCGAAGCTGGAGAGAGAGTTTTTGAACCTCAAGATAGAGCTGAAGAAATCACCTACAGTGTACAGTGAGATGAAGTGATAGGAAAAGTAAAAGAGGGGCTAGAGAACATTGGGGCTATAATGAGAAGGTTTGACACAGAGCTAATCAAGTCTCCAGGACAGGAAACTCACAAATGTAGGACTATGGCTAAATTAGAAACACAGCAGAGAGAACTTTTCAGAATTAACAGCATCCACAAATCCTCCGATTCAAAAGCACAGTGAGTCCTGAGGGCAAATGAATATTGATCCACAATCAGGTATATCACAGTACACCTTTGTGACTACAGAGACAAAGAGGAATCTCGGAAATAGCCTAAGAGAAAAGAAAAACCATTTACAAAGAGCAACAACTGAATGACAGCAGCAGATTTGCAGCAGCATCAGTAGAGGCCAGAAGGAACAATGGCCAAAGAGCAGAGGGAAACATAACTGGCACTTCAAAAATTCTATACCCACCTAAACTGTCATTCTATACCCACCTAAACTGTCAAGAGTGAGGATGGCAGTGCTCAAACTGAACATTACTAACAGTGGGGCCACACGTGGCTCTCGATGTGATCCAATATCCAATAAGCCATGTTGCTTACAAAATATTGTCAAAAATGTGTAAGATGAAAAGAAAGGGACAGGGGGACTCTCCTGCATGAAAAAGAATTTAAGCAACAGAGTAATTAAATGTGGTATGTGGTCCTTAGCTTGACTTCTGAATGGACCAGATCAGCTGTCAAAGACAGTTTTTGAAAGAGTTGGAGCAATGTGAATATGGACTGGATATCAGGGAATATTGGGGAAGCACTGTTAATTTTGTTCAGCTTGTACAGTAGTGGTATTGTGTTTATGTTTTAACAGTCTGTTTTCAAGATGTGCGCTGAAGCACTTAGGAATGCATATTAGCCAGGATCGAATGGCATAGTAGGGGAAAGTCTTAATAAAGGGACTATTTACAAAGGTGTGACCAGGATGTGGGCAAACCAACAAAATATGTTGAAGTGCCCGGAGCTCTAGTTCTCAATCGTGGGTCTTCAAGGAAACAGGGACCCCTCCCGGGACCCCAAGGAAGAGGTGTGGCTATCGCTCTAGGATTCCTTCCAGAAGCTGTAGACTTCAGTGGAGAAACACAACAATGCCAACTCTCAGTCCACTTTCTCATCTGTTGGATCCTCCTACTGACCAAACCCAACCAACAGCCAGGGGGCAAGAAGGTCTTGGGGATGCGGTCCTAGAGGTCAGTCTCTCAAGAGCAGAGAAAGAAAAGAATAGGGGAAAGAAAAAGGCAAAAGTGAGGATGCCTGTAATCTATTTTTAGAACAAAACCAGATGAAATAAGTATGGTGTATGTTAACAATTGTTAAATCCAGATGAAGCATATGTGTGTTTGCTGTACTGTTTTTCCTACATTCCGTATATTTGAAATTTTTCATAACAAAAAGTAAAAAGCAGGTTGAAATAAATTAGAGTGGTTAGAATGAAGTCTGGGAGAAATTATGCTTCTGATCTTAATGGAAAGAATTACCAAAGGATTTATTTCAGAAATGTACCTCAGAAATTCAACCCAGAAAGGAGTGATAGGATGTGAAAAACAATGGTGAGCAATGAACTTGGTAAACAGGTGGGTAAAGCTAAGTAAGCATTAATTAGAAAAAAAGAATAGCTGGAAATCACAGATCAGTGTGTAAAGGGATACTGTAGATGTAGGAGGAGAGAAGAGGACATGTAAGGTAGACAAAAAGAAAGTTGCTTTGAGGAAGCCTTCCTGAGAAAGGAAGGGCTGATGAGTTGACCTGAGTTTTAATGGTCAAATAGGATTAACAGAAGAGGAATCAGAGGGAAGGACAAATCCAGGCAGAGGGAGAGGCATGAGAGAGCACTGAGCTGGTTCTAAGCATAGTCTGTGTCTGATAAACTTGGGCAGGGGTACCTTTGGGGGATGGCAGAAGTAGGCAGGCAGGAACCACAGCCAAAGGGTCTGTTAAAAGTCAGATCTCAAGAGTCTAAGCTAAAGCCCTGGGAGCAATACGAGGATTTTATGCAGAGAAATGCCCTGATCAGACTTGCATTTTGGAAATGAAACTCAAAGTCAGTTTTGGAGGACTGATTGGAAAGTTCAGAGGGGTGGACAAGAGCAGTAAGAGCTGCAATCAAGGCGAGGCAGGGTGAAGCTCTAAGGCAGTGACAGATGATGGAGAGGAGACAGATTTAAGAGAGAGCCAAGAGGTCAAATGAATAAAACTTGGGAACTATAGGATGGGGGTTGTGGGGAGTGGTCGTGAGGGAGAGCCAGGAAGTAAACGTGGCCCCCAGCTCTTGCCTGGGGGCAGGTGAATTCGTGAGACTGTCAACCTTCAGGAGGAGCAGGTTGGAGATGAGATGATGGCTCAATATTGTTCAGGTCTAAGTACCTTGGTCAGAAGCTATGCACTAGGGGGAGGCCCCCAGACATCAAGTGTAGATTTAAGACAAAGTGATGGTGAAGGTATGTAAGCCTTCTGTATTCCTTCTATCAGGAAGAAAAACTTTCCTATAGTATATCCCCTTTCCATATGTATGTACACGTGCGCGCATGTGTCACACACACACACACACACACACACACACACACACACACACAGTCTCATTGGCCAGATGAATTGGGTCATATGACATCCCTAGCTTCCCAGGAGGCTGGAAAAAATAGAGAAGAAAATTGTCATAATTAGCTTAGACAAATCATGATCTGGTGCCTGGGGATGACATGTTGCTCCCAAACAAAACGGATTTTCTCTTAGCGAGGAAGAAGGGAGGATGGGTGTTAAGCAGAAAACGAAGAGTGTTTACCCCACACAATCATACTGACGGGGGCCTGGGTTTGATAACTCTGAAGGGTGAACTGTGGAGGTGGGGAGAGGGGAGGGAGTAAGCTTCACCAGATGCCCGATTCTGAAGCCTAGTGATGGAGACCGGGAGATGCCCTGCTTCCTGGTCAGCCTAATGAGTGTGGAGAACTGGCTCCAGATCAAGGCACATCAGATCGGGGGACAGAAGCCAAGAATGACTGAGAACTTCCTGCCTCAATAGTTTGTTCCAGGACCCAGGACGGTGTTGAATGTGCATTGGGAAATTTGATGGACCCAGTTAGAGGGATTTGTGGTGGCAGAGGGGGGAAACAAAAGAAAACCAAGTCAATGCTAGGTTTTGTATTAGATGCAGCTAAAAAAAAAAAAAAAAAACCAATCATTCCTAATGGATGCAGTGTGTTACAGCTTCAGTATCGCTCTGAATTACAAGATCAATAACTTCTTATTCCCAGGTTCCCACCCTCATCCCCTCAAGGTCTTGGACTATCCTTGGTTTTGCTCATCTAGGACAGGAGCCATGTCCCCAACCTGAGCCAGATGCTTGCTTTGACTGCCAGCATCACTGTCCCAACGCCCCTCAAAGTGTGTGCTTGGCTGGTCTTCATTAGAGTTGAAATTCCTTGAGGAAGAGTAAAGACGGTATCACTCATTTGTCTTTCCAACTTCCATAGTATTTCATACGAAGTTCCCCTCTAAGTGTTTGTTGGGTTCAATTTTATTAAGTTGAGGAGGAATTTAATTTAAGTGGTTAAGGGAACCACCTCCAGAGGCAGTCTTCCCAGGTTCAAATCCCAGCTCTGCCACTTATTAGCTCTATGATCTTGGGCAATTGGTGGTGTTCAACAACATTTTTTTCTTTGAAGAGCTAATAATGGTACTTACCCACTCCACTCCACAGATTGTTTTGAGGACACAAAGTGCTTAGAACAATGCCTGGCACATAGAGAAGACCAAGTGTGTGTTCTTTTTATTAAAAGTGCAGTTGGTGGTAGTTTGATAGTTAGGGCTAGCCCAGGGGCTAGGAGGCCACATTTGGCATCATCCCCTCCCACCGTTTCCTTTTCTTTCCTTCTGCCTCCTTCCTCAGAAACCTTCTTCCTCATTTGTGGCCTCACTGTAGTATCCCCAAACCACTGTCCCTCCCCTGTGCCATCTAAGTCTCTTGCTGCCAGCTCTTTATCACAGAAGGAAGGATCTGAGTCACTACTTCATTCTACCATGTTAGTGCCTACCACCAACTTAAAAGTTTCACTCCCCACCCCTGCAAGGGTGTTTTCATAGTAATAGAGCAGACTTCAAGATAAGAGGCCAAGAGAGACATCTTGTGAGAGAAAGTAGAGGGAGGGACTTCCAGGTGTCCTTAAATTCCCACCTGGGCCACTGGCTCCATCGGTTGGGAGCTGGTGGTCATGCATATTTTCCATGTGTAGGCTACAGGGCTGGGGTACAGGGGACAGGGCAGTGTGAATGTCCTCATTGGGCAGATACTTCCAGTGCCAGAGGACCAGAGGAGGCCAGTGACGGGAAGTCAGGAGAGGAGACCTGGGAAGGGAAACTGAGTTTCCTTCTAGGCTGTCTTGGAGGGAGATGAGACCCCTCTTTCCCATCCCACATGTGCTCCTTCCTCCAGGAGGGGGGCTAGTTCAAGGAGGTAAAGACAGAACTCAGAAGAATAAGGTAACCCTGCCAACAGTGAGAGCAAAGCCAGTGGGGCTGGGCTGCAGGCTTGGAGGGACGATTCCATCCTTAGCAACACTTTACAATTTGAGAGTGCCTTTAGGAAAAGCCTTCAGAACACTTCTGCGTGCATTTTCCTAGTTATCCTCATGATAACTCTGTCAGGTAGGTGGAGTGGGAGGCTGAGTGAGAGAGAGGCTGGTTCTGTCAGGTCAGCTGCTTTAACCAACAATGCCATGATTTCAGTGCCTTCGCAAAATAAAATGTCTTGCTCACCCATGAAGCAGGCTGATGTGTTTTTTCTGGTCTGGCTGTCCTCCGACAAGCAGCGACTCAAGGACCCAGGTTCTTTCCATCTGGTGGCTTTGCCATCCCTGAGGGGCCTGGAGACTTCCCTTCATCCCTTTCAAGTGGCTAATAAATGGGAGAGAGTGTGGTGGGGAGCATGGGAGTTCTCCCAGGCCAGGCCCAGAGGCCATGAACTTCACTTTCACTGACATTCCACTGACCTTCACTTGGTCTCAGAGTCACACAAGACCGGAAGAAAAGGAAACCATCTGGTCAACAAGCAACTGATCTCCACCACACAGACTATATTCATTATTGCTATTCCCTGTAATAATAACTATGCATCCCTGTCTCCCCAGTCTGCTCCCACCACTATACTGAGAGTTACATACATTAACTCTACTTTTCCCAATACCCCTAGTGGGTAGAGATGGTCACCTGCATTTCACAGAAGATGAATCTGTGCTGGGAAAAGCTAAGGAACTTGTCCAAGAAACCCACAGCCACATATTGTTAGAGCCGGAAACCAAGCTAGCCTGTCTGATGCCAAAACATGCTCTCCTACTCTGCTCCTTCTCCCCGAGCCACTGCTGAGAGGTCACCTTGCCTACCATGGAGAACCAACATCTGGCTACTGCCCTCAACCCAGCTACACTCTGTGCCCACATTGGGTGAAGTGGGCACATGTACATGCCCAGCACACCACACGGGAGCTGAGATGGCTCAAAATCCATCCTTCTACCGACTCACATGACATCCCCATTATCTTCCGCCATGACCCCTCCACACTGGCGTAGGGCCCCCAGTGAGTCTGACTCCTCCCAGAGGCCCAACAAGAAGAGGAACAAAAGTCCTCTGTTTTGGGCTTCCTCGTTCTGAAATATCTGGCAACTCCCTCTCCCTCTGCCCACTGGGAAGCCAGCTGCTGACACATCATTACTTTGTCCAGTTCTCCCTGACTTCCTTTTCACTACTCTGCCACCTACCCTCCAAAGAGGACACGGAATTCTTTGTTCTAGGTGGAGCACATCCTTCTCTAAAGCCATAAACCTCCTATCTTGGGATCAGCGTTAAAGAGGGTGTAGTCAAAGAGAGAACATCACAAGAAAGGGAGGGGTGCTAAGAAATGCTGCTACAATAAGACCCCTATGGGCTGTGATATGTCCATCAGCCACCTGGTGGCCCTTTCTGAAGGCAATCCCCATCAGATAGAATAGATTCCCAAGCAGAATGTGGGGCCCTCGGTTCGGGATTGAACATCAGGCCAACTCCCTGCTCTCCAAATCACAAGGTCAACAGAGTCTAACAGCCTTGTCAAGTTGGGAGACAAACCAACGAAGTGGGATTTACATAAATGCCATGGTTCACAACTGCCCCTGTGCACTCAGATCTCTTCTCTACCTTTCCATGGCTGTGCCTTGTCTCACGGGGAACTACATCTCCCAGCCTCCCTTGCTCTCCTGTTTCCAGCTCTGCGTGGCCAATGGGGAAGACTGGAGGACCGGAAGAAGGGAGAAGCCGGGGTATTTTATCCCCCTCGCTCTCTGCTTCCTATGGCATCCTCAGCCACAGAGATACTCCAGTGCCTCCCTCGGGTGGCCACGGCTCCCTCTGGGATGCCTGCACCATGGGTCAAGTACCCCCTGGATGGCCTCAGCTCTTGGTCTCCACATACCACCTCTTCCTCCTGTCCCCTGAGCCCCTGAGGTGGTAGCAGCTTCCTCATCATTCCGAGTGGCTTTCTTGCTTCTCTATTTCCTGTGTAACCAATTCCCTGAATTAATTTGAAAGACTTGCCCAAGTTTCTGTCTTCCTGTCTGGACCCCAAACGAAATACATTACAACCCTAATGCATGTATATACTTTAGGAAAAAAAGAATATGAACATCACATGGCCACATGTCTTCTTCTTCTTTTTTTTTTTTTAAAGATTTTGTTTATTTATTTGTCAGAGAGACAGGCACAGTGAGAGAGGAACACAAGCAGGGGGAGTAAGAGAGGGAGACAGGCTTCCCGCGGAACAAGCAGCCCGATGTGGGTCTCGATCCCAGGACGCTGGGACCATGACCTGAGCTGAAGGCAGACGCTTAATGACTAAGCCACCCAGGCTCCCCAAAAGTGATAAAATTCTTAATTTTGTTGGCCACATGTCTTCTTTCAAATTCAGAAAGTTACACACAAAGCTTGTTCTCGGCTCTGGCGTTTGTCTGCCTCGTGGCTTCCCAGAAAAAAGTGACACCTCCAGCATCGTGGCTTGCCACTGGAGGTGACACTCGGGTCACCCCCTGATCCCACGAGTGAGAACAGTGCCCTGTATAAAAGGCCACAATTAATTTTTATTGCACATACATGTGGGGAGATACCTGCTTGGCCTCCGTGTGAGAGCCATAACTCTCTTAAATTGATGTGTCAGCGAACTAAAACTCAATATTTTTTTTCACACAGTATATTTTACAGTCAGAGGCCCTTCCCTAATCGGAATAAAGCAATTTGGCTCCCTGTCATTGCTCACTGAAAACATATGAGCTGGTTGGCATTTCTAGCAGCCCAGATTTATCAGGGTCTCTGATCGAGTGCACAGGAGGTTCAGGGCTGTGGCATGGACAAAAGTGGATTTTTTATGATGGCATTGTGCTGCGTTTCTGCATAGCTAGATTTATCCCTTTATTGCAGAAATATGTTTACTGTCTCGACTCCCAGATCTACTTTAGATTGAAAAGATCCCACAGAGTTTGCGTGAGGGCTTGGGGTCATTCTTCCTGGACCTTCTAAGCTCTCATTTCCATTCTGTACGACAGTCCCCAGCTTGCCCTCTTCAGCATTGTGGGATTCTGGAAGTTCCAGCTCTGAAATGCGGTCTCCTTGCAGGTTCACAATTGGCAGCAGTAGAGTCGGCTAAGGACAGGATTTCTGGAGCCCTGGTGCCAAGGCTTTGCCCACGAGGCTTTGTAAATCTGTATCAGGACTGAGGAAAACCCTTCTGAGGGGTGACTGCCATCCTCGTCATAACTGTAGCAGCCAGTGACAGCGTCCCCTTGGATCTCCCTTACTGTCTCTGTGCCCCCATCTGGCTTCGCTGTGCTTTTCTCCTGGCTGCCTACACCTATGGTCCTCAGACCAACTGGAACCACTTTGCCCGCATTCTTGGAGAGCCAGAAATGCCTGGAAGCTTACCTCCCCCAGGATGGCCCTTAGCTAATGACTGATGCTGTGAGGAGTTAGGAAAACCCAGCCCCCTTGCTGGGAGTCCCAACAGAATCTGAGGCGTAGCATATGCACTAGCCCTCTCCACCCCGACCCCCTGCCCCATGAGACCCACGCTGACCTGAAACTTGCTCGGCTCCCTTACCCTCATGTCCAACCACCACTCCCTTACTGCCCTCCCCAGGGGGCATTTCCTTAATACATCACTTGCCTGAGTCCTCATCATGTAGTCTGTTTCGAAGGAACTCAACAGGAGAGAAAGTATGTTAGAAAGCTCCTCATTCCAGTCACATACCTGATACTACGACATTCCTTCCAAGTGGTTATCAAGCAACTGCTTAGTTACTTCTAAAGATGAGCAACTCACTACCACCAGGAATAGAAAACTCATGCTATAGTCACCTCCATACATCAGAGAGTCATTGAACACAGCAGCTAGGAGCAGCCTTGGAGGTCATTTAGATTAGGCTGAATCTTGACATGAGGATGTTGTTCATGCCCCATCCCATGTTCCCTCAGCACACTCGAATCACCTGAAGTCTTGGACAACCCTGGGCACACTAACAGCTTCCCACCTCAAGAGTCTGCCCCGTACTCCTGACATCACTTTCTAGAATCAGGGGTGTGACTCACAGTGTGGTTATGTTGAAGCCCCAGCCTCCCTGTCCTTCAGGGAGGAGAGTCTGAGGTGTGAACCACGTGTTGTCTTATGTGGCCCACCACTAGGGGGGGAACCCTAGTTGCTCTGAGTGGGAATCTGCTTGTTAACTCATATTATCTTAACTTCCATCCCTTCCTTCCATCAGTCTCGCCACTCCCTCACTGTGCTTCTTGAGACCACCTCACAAATCGGTGACCTACACCCAGGTCCTCCTCTCAGTGTCCATTTTGAGGGGATTCAAATGAAGACAGGGGCCCAGAGAAGCTAAGGGGATTCCTGTTTCTTTCTGCTGGATACCCTCTCCTACCCCCGCCCCACCCCTGGGACACTTCCCATCCCTGAACCCCTGCTGAACTGGCAGAGCTCTTCTGGTGAATGATCACCAAGTCTAGCCCCTTGAGCTCCAGGCCAGGGTGCTCGACGTGTGGCCATGCCACATGTGTGCATTTTGTTGAATATTTAAACTATGTTCTGGTTTGTTCGGGAATGCATTGCTTGCAACTTGACTCAATATATAATTTTTATAACTCATTTGCATAAACACGCAATATTGTATTTATGTGTATATCATACATATGTCCTTAGGACGCATCTTCTGCACCATAAATTGGATTGCTTTGTTGGTACGTGTTACGGGTATTACTCAGGAAGGGGTGGGTCAGGTCTCCTGATTCTCAGATCCATGAATGTTAGTTCACTGTGGCCACAGGCAGCCCTACAAGGCTCCCCTAAGGGTCCAGCAGAGCAACTCCCAGGCAAAGGCCCTCTGCTTGATGCGGTATGGCTTTGACCCCCTAACCCTCTTGTACCCCTGTGTTGAACCCCCAGCTCTGGCAAGCAGGGCTGGGTTGTGGCAAAAGCCATAGGATCCCACTTTTCCCCTGGGTTAAGGCCCGGGCTGCTCCGTGGCTATGTGCCATCCTTTCCTCTGTCCCATGCACTTCCTGCCAAAATCCCTTGGGTGTAGAAAGGGTCCCTTTTAGGACAGCCAAATGGGAGAAGAGTTCTCAAAAGGTTGCATCCCAAGGGAAGATGAAAAGACCTTCATCCTGCATACTCGAAGCCCTCTAACCTCCAGGTGAGACACAGGCAAAGGGCACCTGCCCACACCTTGCCCTTCACCCATGGCTCCCAGTCCTCATCCTCCCCAAAGGTTTAGAGGGAGGAGAGAGAAGCCTAGAACTCCCCCTAGAGGTTACATGTTTCCACTGACCGTTTCTTCATCAAGGCTTGGGAGACCCGGAAGAATAAAGGTGGCTCTCCGTTGGAGCACAGGGTTGACCGGGGCTACAGATGGGTAATACATAGGGCATGTACCTGAGAATTACACCCCTGAACCTCGTATGATTAAAAATCAAGTGTGAGCTGTATAATCTGGGCAATGCTTAGGATAAGACTTATCAAGAGTTTCTCAGGAAATACTACCCCGTGTTCGTTCCTGAATGGCAAAACCACGCATGGTTGTAAATGGGAAATGCAGAACTATGGACGGCTACTTAATAAAGAACTGAAGAGCAGCCCTCCTGCTGCTTGGGCTCCATGGAAGTGGGTGTGGCCATCTTTACTCGGTCACTACTTTGAGTTCAAGAAGAAGGAAAACTGGTAAACGTGGGCTTTACTACTCATGTAATCACAAAGTCAAACGCCCCAGAAGAAGTAATTCAGCTATGGAAACAAACCTCGAGTACTCCTATGATGTTTTACTAGGTACCTGGTAAGTGAGACTCTTCAGGATCTACGCGGCCTATGAAACCATCCAATCCGAATGCGGATCCAGAACTTGAACTATCAGTCCACCACTGAAAAGATGATGCATCTTGGGAAAGCTGCTTAACATCTCTGAGCCAGAAATTCCCTCATGATGATGTGGAACTACTCGTGACAGCTCTTCCTCTGACAAGATGGCTGCTGGTGTAGATTGAAGAACTGGAAATCATGACCCACTTGCGCTCACTGATAAATGGGCTGTTTCTGCTGAGGGACTATAATACATAGATAGGTGTGAAGGCTGGCTTAGGGTCTGAAGGGACCTGAACACAGGACACAATTTCCTTCATTATAGATTGTGCTGCGCTTTTTGAGAAAATTATCATATTGGCTTCCATAGCTAGATAGACAGATAAACATTTGGCCGCAAGATCCATAAGGACAGGAGCTGGCTTCTTTGGCTCCCTGCTGTAAACAAGCATCTCACACAAAGCAATGGATTAACAAATATTTATTAAACTGATTGCTTCGCTATTTCTTATGTACCTGTCGCTTCTGTTCCGGCAGTTGGACGGAACTCCAAAGGAGAGCCGGCAGGTTTTCTAAAAGAGAAGGGAGTGTGGCCCATGTGAAACTGTGCCATGGGTACTGGCAGAACAGATCCTCATCTTTGGGCATGGGGTGGGGCATGGGTCCTGGGACAGAGAACAAAAGGGGGCCAGAAGAAGAGAGACATGTCCTCTTCATTGCTGGAGTAGAGGATGGAGCTTCAACACCTTAAGCATGGGAATGTTCAGGGTAAGATGAGGACTCAGAGGGGCATCTCCTCATGAGTCTAAGTGGCACCCCATTAAATCCATACATCAGTACACACTGGGTGCCCTGCAAGAAATGATCCTGGGAAGAGAAGAGCCTGGCTCAGTCCAGCCCCAAACCAAGAAGATGCTAGAGCCTGGGGGTTTCCCTACCCAGGAAGAGCCCACTGGGCTCAGGATGTCCTACTCAGAGAAGAACACCAGAGGGAGGAAAGTAGCCTGACACTGTGAACTGCCTACTGCAGATCAAACAGTGGGGCTGGAGAAATGGCTCTTATTGCCCTGACGCCAGACAACACAGGGTTCAAGGGTCGTGGGAGGAGAGCAGGTCCAGACAGCAGGTATAGACAACTTTATAAAGGAGTTTTACTAGAAAGGGGAGGGGAGAAATGGGTAGTAGCGGGATAGGTGTGTGCATCAAGGAGGTTTTAATTTAATTTAATTTATGGAAATGATTCAGTAGGGAAGAGAAATACGGCAGAAGCAGGAGAGGACAGAGCTAATTCTAAGAACAGAGCCTTGACTGAGCAACAGGAGATGGGACCCAGGTCCCACTTGGAGGAGTGGGCCTTGGAGAGAACGCACAGTTTATCTATTTCTTCCCGAAGAGAGGCAGAGCTTTAAGTACAAATGCAATCAGGCAGGCAGGTGTCGTGGTGGGAAGTAAAAGTTCTCCTCTGATGGTTCGTCTTGCAAGGTGCTAAGAAGCAAGGCCAATGGCTGAGAAGGTTGAAAGGGGGAGGAACTGCTGGGGGACTGAGGAAAGATGGAAGAGTCCGAAAGAGTCATCTAAGAGAGAAAGGGGAGAGCCAGTTGCAAAGGGGCAGGTAGGATTGCTGGGCTGCACTGACATTCCACTTGAGGTCTGCCGCTGTAAATTTCCAGTGAGACCAGTCAGCAATGGTGGAGGACTTCTTTTCAGCCAGCTTCAGATGTTCAAGACCTGGGATGGAAAAGGCTGAATGAAACAAGGCTGAGCTTGTTTAGCAAAGGCAAGCAGAGCAATGGAATTGGGAGATCATACAAGGAGTTGACAGTGTGTACAAGGAATGGCGCATACAGTGCATGAGCTATGGACTCCAAGGCTTCAGAAAAGTGGGAAAAGGAAGAAGTGAATGGGGTGAGGTACAGTGAAAAGCTGGAGCAGTGACAAGACTGGGGGACCCACGGGGACCCAACGGTGATTGGAGTTGGAGCACTAGAAAGAGTGAGCTGTGAGGATAGCAGGTGGAAACACTGGAAGCATGAAACTGACACTGGGAATGGAGAAATCCCTGCCAATGAGACCTTGGCAATGGCTAACGTGAGGGTAGTGAAGACCCACGGGCATGCGAAGCCAGAATGTTGGAAGGACTCTCCATGTGCTCATTGAAATGGCCAAGAACTAAGAAAGTTGTGGTGGAGAGGAAGACAGGGATCTTGGTGATGAGCTGGGGTTGGGTGAAAGCTGGTGGTGGCCATAGTGAGCAAAGGAGAGAAGAGGATTACCAACAAGGAGACTGTGGCAGGCATGACAATGCCCTTCTCAGAGCTCTTGCTGCGGGGGGTGGGGTGGTAACCAACTATCCCCCCGCCGCCCCCCGCCCACTTCTCAGTCCATCACCTCCTACTGGTTGCTCCCAACCAGGAAGTGAGCACAACACGGATCTGTGAAGGCAAGTGCACTCCTCGGAGATGCAGGATACTTCCAGCGACCTTGACACCAGGCCTCCCCATCAGCTTGGGCCCAGACTTTCTCAGGCATGCCCACCCATAAAGTCTACAACTTTCCCTACCCAACCTTCCCACCCTCCGCAGGGCTAGACCTGCATCACGCTCTGGTTGCTCTCTCTGCTTCCTCCAGCTACCTCCATTTCTCCCCCCAGCGTGGGTTTCTCCAATAAATCTCTCGCACATCTAATCCTATCTTTCTGTCAGCAAGTCTCAGAGGACCTGGACCAGCAGAGCGAGGACATGGGGAGTGCAATCTACGAGAACTGCTTCCAAGGGCCTGGGTGCTTTAGGGAAAAAGGAAGGGCAACATCGTGGAGAAGTCGCGATGAGGAGCAAGGGGCACCTGTGTCCCTCCTCCAGCCCCAGGGATTCATGAGGGCTAGTGGTGCTAGGATGGCAGGGAAACAGCACCCCTTCTGAGGGTGCAGGATTCAGGCAGAATGCAGGTAGGCCAAAAGTGAAGGGAAACTTCTGACAATCCCAGACCTGGCCACCTAGCCTCATGACATCAGTGTTGTCCTGTCTGGCAGCTGGAATCTTAACTCAGGCATGTCGCCTGGGCCACACAGGCAATAGGACCACCTACTACCAGACAGTTATTGGCACGTGCAGTAGACCACTGGCCTCTCTTCTGGGACATGCCTGTGTAACAAACCTGGCTACCACCGGCTGGTTGGCAGCACTAAGAGAGTTTACTTTTCTAATACGGGATGGAAACATTCTCAGTATTTTGGCATCAAAGGATCTACTCTGCTTCTCTTTCCCTGGACCTCACGTGCCAGAGCCTAGACTCTGTGACAGATCCAGTTACCCACATGGCAAAATAAAGCTTCTCCACTAAGAGACCAACCCTTGATCTTTATTTTAGTTTCCACTGCTCCCCCACTAGAAGTTTAGAGAAGAGCTTGAGAATATAAATGGTTGTGTGGATGAAGATCACACTTTCTAGAGGGCAGAGCAGAAGGGTCCAGGTGGTTGGGGGGTGAGAGCTGGAATCAGCTTGGGGGAAATTCAGAGCCATTTGGGGACATGGGTCCTGGGGACGAGAACCCAGAGGGGCAGGATAGCTGGTGGTAGCCAAGATAAACGGGGATGTGGGGCATGGTGGGCTAAGTCCTCACGGTCTTGGGAGAGGCTGACTGGTTAGTTGTAATTGTGGCTCCCTTGTTGAGACCTATGTGGCTGTATCATAGAAGGGCACGTGGCGATAACACCAGGAGACTGCAGAGCTCTGTGAACCCTTCTGTAGACCTATTTTGGGCCTTGTCAAGGTGAATGGAGGGGCAGCCATGCCAAGAGCATGCTGAGCTCTGTAGGCCTTGCCACGCAGAGTGTTCAACAAACACTCATTACACTTCTACTGTGTGACAGACACTGTGCTAAGTGCTAGGGTCACATCAGTGAAGAAGACCCCATGCCAACCTTCAAAGACCTGAAAACACAGAGAATGACACAAAAAAACCCACAAGCTATTATGGTAGGGTCAGAGAAGTCCTCTTGGGGAGCACGGATAAACACATGCATGTGAACTCTCAACCCGATCTTGGGGCCCCTGGCCCCACCCTTCCCCACCAGGACACCAGGCCTGCCAAGGACTAAAGTAGTACCTGCCACACCAGTCCCTGGGGCTGTGCCACTGCCCCTTGCTTCTGGCCTTCTCTGTCACCTTTTCTCTCCAATATGAAGGCATCTGCTCTCTGTCCACTCCAATACTTTGTTAGGCTCCTAGCATCAGACCCAAGTCCCTTCAGCTGACTGCTACTTCGGTAACTTTCTCTCTGTAGATGTGGTAGATGGCCATACCGGACACAACTCCCATCCGGGGACTGATGCTATTTCCCCTCCCCTCAAAGCTGCGCTGGCCACGTGACGCACACCAACCAACAGAATGCAGCGAGAGTAACACGGTGCCGCTTCCGGGCCCAGGGTCGAAAGGACCAGGCAGGTCCAGCCTTTGTGCTTCACCTGGGAGCATCGTGCAAAGCAGTCGGGGCCACCCTCCAGGGGAACGGAGCCCTGAGGAGGCGTCCAAGCTCGCGGCTAGAACCAAGACTCAGGACATGCAAGGAAAGCCATCTGGGACTTCCCGGCTCGTCACCAGATGAAGCGGCCCTGTGAGCGAGCCTGGCCAAGAGGACGTCGAGCAGAGACAAGCCATCCTCCCCAGGGCTGCCTGCAGGGAAACCCACTCGGGGCCGCCATTCCCCCTCCTGCCTGGACACTAGCGTCATGCCCCACTGCTCCTTATTGAGGAGTGACAGAAACTAGCTGGCTGTCTGCAAGTTTCATTTCTTCTTCTTTGAGTATTTCTCAGGCTCTCTCGAAGGGAGAGGAGGCCACATGACTAACGTCTGGACAGTGAAGCAGGAGGGATGCCAGGTGGGTCACTCCAAGATTGGGCTCCTAAAGACCTCTTCCACGGATTATCTATACTCTTCCCACCAATCGGAGTTTCAGAGAGAGGGATGACCTTGGAAGCCAGACATTGAAATGGTAGGGCCGTAAGATAGAAGGAACGTGGGTTTGAGAATCCCCTTTAGAGGAAACTGTCCCATGGAGCAGGGATAACTGTTTTGGACTTCCAGTGACCTAGAAATCATTTTTGTACCAGGTTTGAGTTTTGTAACTGTTGAGGTTTGTGTCTTGCTGCAGTTGGCCTTACCTCCATTTACAAACCTGGTATTTCTGGAACAAACACTGCACTTTTTTAGGATCCTTAAATTGGAACTGAAGGCAAAAACAAAAAACCAAACCAAACCAAACAAAAAAAAACCTGTTGGATAATGTTCCTCTATGAACAATAAGGAGAAAATTTAAGCCTGGAAAAATGAAATCCTATGTAGTCTGGACGGTTCTGAAACACAGCTGCCTCAAATACCACCTTCCTCTTCTTTCTCTGGCTTCCCCTGTCAGGTCCCCCAGCAAAGGGTCTGGCAGAAGCTTAAACTATCTCATTGTCTGCCCTTCAGTCCACTGAGACTTGGCATCCTGTCATCCTGGGGGCCGGCCAACCCTTCCTGACCTGCCTTTGATGCTGATCAAACCTGGTCCCCAAATTTGCTTAAGGCCATGTGAAGCCTCTGGGCCATCGTGCTGGCTCTTCCTTCCCCTTCCAGGCCCTTGCATTAGCTGAAGGACTGCAATCTGGCCCAGGACTCCACCCTTATTTTTGGTTAGCTCTTCTCTCATTTCCTCTCCCTTCCTCCAGAACAAAGCCCCACTATACCCAAGGTTATTTAATGTAGGACCCAACTATCCTGTCTTTTGCCATTCCCCATTCTTCCCCAGGGACGGAGTCTGCCTCTGTGCCCTCAGATACCTGGGGTCTTCACCAATGACAGACATTCAGGAAATACCTCCACAACCCCTGAGGATTTCACTAGTTTCTACAGTCCCTGCTGAGATCCATCTAAAAAGTTCTCAAAGTAGGATGAGGCTACGGCATCTGATGTATGCTGCCTGGGCCTTTGGATGGCTTTTCCAGGGTGGCTGGTCATTTCCCCTAACAGTAAACACCTCCCCACTTCGGCTGGGCCTGGTGCTGCCCAGGGACTCCTAGGATGGCATGCTAGAGTCTGTGAAGTCATGCTGCTGGGCTCCCATCTTCATCTCTTTCCGCCTTCTCACAGCCTCGTGCCGTCTGCACCCATTCTCACCACCCTGCCTGCTGGTCACCTCGAGTAACGTCTCCATGCCATTACGCCTTGTGAGCGGTCATCGCTTCTGCCCCTACTTGCACCTTCCTGGACCACTTCTACATTCCCAGGGGCATGCACTCTGACTGCTTCTCACCTCCAGCACCTGCTTCTCTCTCCTGGGGATTTCACTAGCCCCAAGGAGCCTGCTGAACGGCAAGCAGGGATAGCCCAGAAGGGCCGGAGATCTGATGCCCTTGATGGGGCAGTCTTTAACCAACAGGGGATCAGAGTAAGTGGACTGTCTATTCCAGCTTCCTCAGTGGGGCAACTCAGGGGGGCTGTGGTGGGTTGACTGGTGCCCCCCCCAAAAGACATGTTCAGCTAAGAACCTGTGAGTATGACCTTATTTGGAAAAGGGGTCTTTGCGGATGTAATTAACTTAAGATTCTTGAAATGACATCGCCCTACACTCAGGTGGGCCTTAACTCCAATGACAAGAGTCTTGTAGAAGAAGAGAAGACAAGATATGGGAGAAGGTGACAGGAAGACAGAGACAGAGCGAAGCATGATGAATCTACAAGGCAAAGGCTCCCAGCAAGCATCAGAAGCCAGGAGGGAGTTGTGGAACAGAGATCCCCTCACAGATTCCAGAAAGAACCCATCCTGCTGACTCCTTGATTTGAGACTTCTGGCTTCCAGAACTGTGAGAGAGTACCTCCCTGTTGTTTTCAGCCACTGAGTCTATGGAGATCTGTGGCAGCAGCCCTAGGAAACTGTGATGGGCACTCTATCCACAGCTTCTCAGAGTGCTTCTAGAACCGAGGGCTCCCGCTGCACAGAGACCGGCCACTCATCGCGTGCCTTTTCCTGGCCTCTTTCTCGTGTCTTGCTTTTCCCACCCCTCATTTGAGCTATGTGAGATCTACAGTTAAGTCCTCATCTCCAGGTCTGCTCTCGGGAGAACCCAAGAGAAGACATGCAATGTTATATAGAGAATGTTTCCACCAATAATTCACCATCTGACCGCAAACATTTCTAGGGTTTGCTGCTGCCTGTGAAAACTCACAGCTGCCCTATCACTGGTGTCACTCACTCTGCCTTCTTCTTCTTTTCCCCTCCCCTTCTCCTCTTTTTCCCTTTCCTTTCATGTCTGCTTGCTTTCTTTTGGTCCGTGGTTTCTGCGTCCCTCACTCCCTCACTGTGGCTCGAGAGAGGACTCCTCTATCCTGAGAAAACAAAAAAACAAAACAAAACAAAAAAATTGAGACAGGAAAGGTCTGGCTTCTGGAAACCTTCTGAGAAGTACCGTTTCCTCAGGAAACAAACAAACACCCTTGTCTCTTTTCTACGGTAACTTCCAGGTCTTTTACCTCCAAAGTGTCTCAAAGCTGAAATGGTTCAAAAGCGATCCATGATCTCAGTACTTTCGGCTTTTAAGCCTGACCTGCGCCTTCCATCTCTTCCATCAAGGTTACACTGGGACCTCCCCAAATTGTGTGTCCTTCCCTCTGGGTCTGTTTGACCTTTGGATTCCAGCCATGTCCGCCACCGGCCCAGCCTGCTACTGACAGGGTCATGGGTGTGACAAATGTGTTTGTTCCTCTTCAGGCATCTGAGGCTGTCTTTGAGCACATTCTAAAGCAGTGGGATTTGGGCATTAGTTGCTGACCTTCATTATTTGAGCTGTCTGCTCTTCTCTGTCAGAACTCATTGTAGATATTTAAAGTGAACTGTTAGTCGCACATGAAAGTGTAGGAAAGTTTACAGTCCGAGAGGTAGTCCAAAGTCTACTCATTTATTACCTGCTACCGATTTCCTAGTTCAGGGGAGAGAGATGTTATTTTCCCCTGGTTTTTATTTTGATTTGTTTCCATTCTAATTCAGAAGTTCCAAGTCACTAAACCAACCTAGAAGGCCTTCCTCCCCACACCTGGAATTCTTGACTCTTGGAGAAAGCTGGGCAGAGATCTGGGTGAGAAAGTAGAGCCAAGGTCTTGGATGTTTACAAGTGTAAAGCTAGAAGAGCCCTACAGGCTACATCATCCAACCGCCTTGCATCACTGGTGGGGAAAGGAAGGTTCAGAGGGGCAAAATGACAACCCCGGGGGTCAAATGACCAACCGCCACATGAGCTACAGAGCTGAGAGGAGCAAAGCAACCCCATGGACCGCAGGGCTTCCATGACAGAGTGGGTTGGAACTTGAAAACCAGTGTTATCCCAGTCTCTCCAACGGCCTGGGGCCAAGGCTACTGTCTGTTGTCCAAGTCAGGCTTCTTTCTTCCTTCTTCCTACTGTGCTTTAAACATCTCCTCTTGTGTTCTCCTCTCTTAGCAGAGTCATTATCCAATTCAACAAGGAGCTCACTTTCTGTTGTGTGCAAGTTCCCTTTGTAAAACATGGAGCAGTCTACATATATATATATATATATATATATATATATATATATATACACACACACACACACACACACACACACAAACACACACACACACACACAAATATATATATATATTTTTAAATCCAGTGTTAGATAAACCTACAATTAACTGAACATTTTCCCCTTAGAATTGCCCCAGAATGCTTTAACTATTTTTGCCCAGTGTGGGGACAATGACTCACACTGTATATTCTGTCACCAGTGGCCCTGTTCACACTGAGGCCAGAGCAGAGGTTTTCTTCCAGCCTAAAACAGGGAGGTGCCATCCATTTGTTAAAATGAAATAAATGTTCTTTGCAGCTTGGGCTCCCGGGCAGTAGACAAGCCAAATAAATGTGGAATTGCTCTTTTTTCTCCAATTCTATGGTTTCAGACAGAATACAATATCTATCCATTGTCTAACACAGCCCATTAGCCACCTGGCTGACAGAAAATAATCTTAAATGGACACTTTGAAGATGGGTCAGCCCACGGCTTTTTTCTCATAGGTTTCAATCTTAATAGAAAACTATACTTAGCATTTATAGAACCTTGTCAGTCAAAAGTCAGGGGCCAGGCTGAGTCACAGTCCCTTTCTGCTAAGAGGAAAAGTGGCACTTGGATATTGTTATTTTTATTATCATTATTAATATTATTTTTGAGAACATGGCGTGATGACCAAACCATTTTTTTAGCATTGACTCATTTTTTTAATTAAAAGCCTATGAAAATTATCAGCTGTGCAGACTTTGAGCTTCACCGCTCTCATCTATAAAAAGTGAACAATAATATCCACCTGGCAGAGTTATGAGGGTTAAATAAGAGCGCATTTATAAAGTGATTACCTGATACAGAATTAGTGTTTCTCAAAGGTAAGAAGATCTTTTTTCCTCTTAGCCATATAATCTTTGTGACAGTCAGTTTTGCCCTCCTCCCTCGAAGTTCAAGGATGGTGCCTAGACAACCACAACAGGGAACCTCGGGTTTTTCTTGTAACAAGAGGGCAGTAAGTTTTGTTGAATAAATTGAAATGATGCTTGATGTGACATCTTTCCCTGTGATTGGGCTATAGAACTGTCTCTCTATTGAAGGTCATTAACCTACCAAAAAAGAAAAATTAATCAAAGGCTCCGACCTGCAATGTAAATTAGAATTCTCTTAGAGAAAGACATAGGAAAGGTTGAGTTCACCTAATTTCCAAAATCAAGAAAAGGTGGTTCTGATCCCAGTGTGGGAAAGCTTGTACAAGAATAATCCTCACAGATAACAACTATAAATGCTGGACAAAAATACTAAAACCAGCTACCCAAAGGCTCTGGAGAGTGAGCAAAAAGAAGCCAATCCTTGCAGGGGCATCGACCTTGGGAAGCAGAAAAAAACATGGGATGAGCTTCTCCTTTTTTACAGCTTTTAGTCGGAGGTTAGGCTATATCAATACTGCCAGAAACAACACTGCTGCTAAAAGTCCTAGAGAAAATCTCGCCTTTCCAGACTGAAATGTTCGGGGCAACTCATACCTGAATGCTACCAGAATGTGCCAGAGAGGAGGGGCCCAGAGAAGAGGAACTGTAAACTCTGTGTATGTCCTTTGCCCAAATCTCCAGCTGACCTTGGAACCACATGCACAGGGAAGAGAGAAAGTGTCCTAGCTAAGGACAAAATAATTACATTGAGATTTGAGCTATCACCTGAGAGATAGAGCTTGCAGTTTGAGTCCAACAAATTTAATTGCTTACTTAAAAAGAGAAAGACTCTTTGGCGGAATATATCAGAATCCAGAGTCCTTATAACTTTCACGATGTCCAAGACATCATCCAAAATGACTTGACGTATGAAGAAACAGGCAAATGTAACTCATTCTCAAGAGAAAAGACAATCAGTGAAGAGTCATCTCAAGACAACTCAGATGTTGCGGTTAGCAAGCAAGGATTTTAAACTAGCTATTATAACTATGCTCAATGACTTAAAGGAAAACATGCTTGAAATAAATTAAAATACACAGAATCTTAGCATAGAAACTATGAAAAGAGCCAAATAAAACTTCCAGAACTAAAAGATACAATATCTGAAACAGAAGTTAAGGGAAAAATGACTTTATTAAACAACTATTTCTAGATATATTTGCTTCATATTATTCAACCAGGGGAATATGAAAGTGGAGTGAGTAGAGGAAAGGAAAAAGAAACAGAGAGTGAGGGGAAGCTAGAAAAAGAGTTGGGGAAGAAACAAGAAAAAAGTTGTGATGAAGGGAGCTTCCAGGAAAAAAGAAAATATGCAGAAAAGGTAGAAAGAAGGGATATACTGAAGCTGAGTGAGAGAAATACAGGAAGAGAGACTGGAGAGGGGAGAATGGTAAAATTTCAAGGCTTATAAAATACTTTTAAGTTGCTGTTCATTTGGAATGAGATAAAAGGCCTGACTACATGGCTTTTAATCACCTCTAAAATGGTTTTTTCAAATGCCAATTATTGTTTAATAAATTGCTAATCAAATGTACAAAGATGCCACTCTTAATTATTTCATTGGCTTCAATGGTGGAATCTCCTGCCAGAGTCACCCGGGCACAGTAAGATTGTTCATTTTCATGATGACAAATCATGGAGCACTCAAATTGTATCTATCACTTGTTACAACTGTCTGACTGAGGCGATCCCAGCAAGATGGCTCCTCAGAAATTACTCCCTCTTCCCACTGACTGGGACTCTCAAGGAGCTGCACACTCGAAGGATGTCAGTGTAGCCCAGAAGTCTGAGAGGAAAGGGCTATCTGTTGAAACACCAACTGGGATCTCATATATTTTCTTGGCTCCAACTCTCTTGGCACAAACCTGGCTGCCTACTAAGTCTGTCAGGGGCAATTCGTACTTTAATAGGGGAATCCAGTATGTGGAAGAACCCTTAAAGGCTTAAAGATACTAGTTTTTAATGGTAGAATTACAGAAAAAGATCATTTTTACCTGAGAGAGGGAAGATTTCTCAGGGAGACAGCCCCTGTCTCCTGGGGCTGGAGCTCAAGCTAGAAAATGGCAAGGTGATCCAAAGCCATTGATAAACCCTGGTTCAGTTGGGGGCCTGAGTTTGGTTTTGCCAGTCCACTGAGGCCACACGTAATGAAAACTAACTAAACAATTTCTAATGCTTCTGTACTAGCATCTCTTTTCAGATTCTGAAGCAGACATGAGATTGACATTGCTATATCTTTTCTTTTCCATTCTAGTGAGCCTTTAATCCTCCCCCAAATATGAATGTTTTCATGGTTACATCTATCTATGGCAATACTGCCCTTTCTCTGGAATCAGTTGTGTTTTTTCTGTAAAACGTTTTTGATCACAAGCCATCCCTTGTTTGCTTTAGAGAAGGGACAGAAATTGGTCTGTAATATCACTGATGGGCAAAGAGTTGGTGGGGATCTCAGCAGCATAGGACATCAACAAAAATAAAGGGAACTTGCTGGTCTACCTTTGTTCACTAGACTACGTTTTCTCAGGGCCATGAATTCAGGAAAGGTTCCATGATAAAGAAAGAAATCAAAAGCAGCTGGCCTCTGTATAAAAGCTCTTTGTGCACCAAAACAGATGTGGATCTGTAAACAATGCAAGTCTCTTTCAATGGCCGTCCTAAACGAATGTACACTATGCTTTGCTTTGTTTTTCAAATAAGCCAATTTTAGCATTTTGGGAAAATCTGTCATTTTCATTGATGAGAATACACTGAGTTATGGGGTACATGAAACTGTGCTAGACACCCAAGGTACTGAGTACTTTTGATGGGGGAAAAATGAGGAATTTCTCTTATCAGAGAAATAAATCAAAACCTTTCAATTATAACTCACTGTGTTCCAAGCTGTGTGAGGATATAAATAAACACAGTGTGACTTCTATTGTTAGACAAGTTGCTCCAATGATGCACTTTGTTGCCAAAGGGTAACACTGTGGGTATGGGACTGTGTTCTGAATATGGAGCCAAGTCTTTACTGGGGCCAATCTGAATAGTTTCCCCTCCACTTGGTAACTTTCTTGAGATAGAATTTACATAATATTCTCTAGTTCCAGTTTTGTAACTACCACCATTATTAATTTTAGAACATTTTCATCTCTCAGGAAAGAAGCCCCATATCCATTAGCAGTCACTCCCCATGGCCTCCCCTAGCCCTTTGCCCTCAGTCTCGGGCAGCCATTAATCCTTCTGTCTCTATAGACTTGACTATTTTGGACATTGAATATCAGTGAAGTCATACAACATGCAGCCTTTTTACTTTCTTTATCCCCATCTCCTGTTCACACATCCCCGCACAATATGTGGCCGTTTGCGACTGATTTCTTTCACTTAACATCACATTTTTTAGGTTCATCCATGTTCTAACAGGTATCATCCCTTTTTCTGGCAGAATAATGTTTGACAGACCACAGTTTGTGTATCCATTCATCAGTTGATGAACATTTGGGTTGTTTCCACCTTTTGGCTATTGTGAATAATGCTATGTGAACCTTTGTGCGAGCTTTGTGTGAGCGTGTATTCACACCTCTTGAGTACAACCTAGGAGTGGAATGACTGGGTCATATGGTAACTCTACATTTAATTTTTTGAGGAGCTTTCAAACTGTCTTCCAAAATGATGACAGATTTTTTCCAAAGTGACTACATACCAACCATATATGAGGGTCCCAGTTTCTCTATATCCTTGTCAACACTTGTTATTATCTGTCTTTTTAATTAAAGCGATCCTAGGAGATGTGGCATGGTATCTCACTGTGGTCTCCTTCCACTTTTAAGTATTGTTACCATGAAGATTCCTGGCCATCCACCCCATAGAAGCTTCCAGGGGCCTTTTAAAAAGCCCTCACTATGCCTCTGAATTCACCTCTTGTCTTGTATCTGGTAGCTAATCTGAGGAAGAAAAGATTTATTTATATACTCATCTAACATTTACTGAACATTGACCACGTCAGACACTGGAGATAAAACAAAACAAAACAAAACAAAAACACACAGTCCCAGTCCTCATAAAGCCTGCAGTCATCAGCGTAATATGGACACTTGCACAGGGAATACACAATAGAGTAGAGAATATGGTGGAGGAAAAAGCCAGTCTATTGTGTACCAACACCAGATGGCAAATATCCAGTGTGGGTAGAGGGATGGAGGGAGTAGAAGGTCATAAAGGCTCTGTGAGGTTAAGAAGTTTGGATTTTATCTAAGAACCTGTATTAAAAAATAAAGGTTCTTCTAGATAAGGGAGTAGCTTGATCCCAAGATGGTAAGAGTTAGCTATCATAACTTGACTCCTAGAATCCTAGGGATCCTTCCAGTCTCTGCAAGGACCTCGGGAGAACTGATCCTGTGTTCTTGGCCTCAAAGCCACAGAACTGAGACTCCCAATTCCCACTCAAATCCCTTCTATAACCTCTTCCCCTTTACTTAAAGCAATGGTTCTCAAAGTGTGGTCCCTGAACCAGAATCAGTCTGGAGACTTGTTAGAAATGCAAATTCTTCCGCCTTACTCCAGATCTGCTGAGTCAGAAATTCTGGGGGTGGACCTAGTCATCCATTTTTACAAACCCTTCAGGGGCTTCTGATATACATTTAAATTTGAGAGCCACTGAGGTACTTCAACTGGGCTTCCTCTCCTTGCAACTAGTTCACTACCACAAGGCAGAGCATTGCCATCTAAGGAGATGCTACAAGGGGGTACATATTTCATTGCTTATGGGCTTGGTGTAGGAGTCCACAGACTATGGCCCTTGGGGCAAATCCTACCAGTTCCCTGTTTTTGTAAATAAAATTTTATTGGAACACGATTGTGCCCATATATTTAGGTATTGTATCTAGCTTCTTTTGCGCTTTGATTGAAGAGTTAAGTAGTCATGAGAAAGACCGTGTACCCCACGATGTGGAAAATAGGTACACTGTGGTCCTTCACAGACAACATTTGTCAACTCCTGATCTAGAAGAATGGCATGATAGAAGGACATTCTGGAAAGGGAGATGTTGTAAAGGAACGCTAGAGTCCAGGTGATAAAAGAAAGCATGACTCTATGTCTGCTTATAAAACCCAGCAGCTCCAAGTATGATAACGGAAGACCCATTTCTTGATGTGCAGAAGCAGCTGGACCATATTCAACCAATTCTTAAATATTTACAAAAGACCTCACTGACAACAAGACCTGGGGATCTCAAGCTCATGGGCCTTCCTAAAATGCAAAGTCCACCTCCTTCTCTGTTCAGATTCAGGGGCATGGAACTGAAGTGGAGCCCAGGAATCTGTGTGCTTGTCTGGAGCGCCCTGGGGATATCTGCAGGTGCTTCCTACACAGCTTTGGATGAGCACTGGGTTGGAGGCTGCTCGAGGGGCTCTGAGCAGGGACTACCATGTACCATGACACTTCAGAATCTGGCCTGCAAATTTTATGCTGCTTTCAGAGGCTCATTTGTCTTTTCCCAACATGGAGGATCCAGGCAGATGAAATCTTTCTTGGAGTCCTCTTTTCTTGGATATCTTGCTTTTTTATGACTTCTAAATCCCACCTCCTAGCTTCCTACCTCAGATGTCCAGAAGCTTTCAAGCATAAAGCAAGGGAGAGGCTGAGCTTTCTCTCTGCCTGGGGCTCCGCCAGGAGTCCTGGGTCCCTGCCTAAGGACTCACCCACCTTTGGGTATCTGCTCTGGGAATGACCTCAGTTTTCAGAAGAGAACATCCCTCTTGCCCATGAGGATGACTTACTTGGCAGATCTCAAGAGATGAGGTTTAACCGAATGTAACATAATTACTGAACTTTCCATGCAAGGGAAATTGACAAACAGAATGAGGGGCATCTGCTTATGAGGTCATGACATCTGGACAGTGTTATCAGAGGGTTGATGGGATTATGACCAAGTCAGTCATATCACAGAGGAGCCAGACAACTTAGCATGGCTTCCTTTGTCATCGCCATGTATGTCTAAGCTCCTCAGACCTCGCGTCCTAATTCCCTTTACTCGTCTGTATCCCTTGCTAGACTGTATGTTTCTTGTAGGCAACAGCATCATTCCTCCTTCTATCTCCAGCAGAGTGCTTTTCTTATAGCAGCCTTTCAGTAAATAACAAATGAATGAACAAATGTAAGTATGGATGGTTCATTGAGTCATGGGAACCTGTTAAACACATGTGAACCGACCATATAATGGTGGCTTCATCTTCCTATTTAACAATCCCATCACATTAACCATATCCTTCTAGCAATATGAACGGATTTGTCAATGTTTTGGATTTTCTTAGAGTTTCTTTTCCAGTAAGCAAGTCTTGGAAAAGCCGTAAGTAGTATAGACTTTTAAATCTAAATTCAGCCCAACCTACTGAAAGTATCTACCTGAAGTTCTAGATCCAGAGGACTCAAGAATGGTGTTCTTCAGTCAAAGAGAAATATTTCAACTGACCACTTACTACATTCTGAATTGGTCTCATCAGCTTGGAATTTGGTTCATTTATCAAGTTTTTTTTTTTTTCATTTGAAGTTTACTGCACAATTCCCCTTTTCTGAATGAATCTTACATGGACACCAAGAGGCTTCACTGTCAATCTTAGTTTGAATTTAGTGACTTTGAAACCATTGCCACACAGACCAGCCATGAGTTCTAACAGAAACAAATGTTATTAGAGGGAGTTAACTTTAAACACCTTTCCCTGAAGCGGTATTCTGCCACTGGCATGGGTCCTATATTTGATGTCTCAGCAAGAGGTGGGGAAAAGAAAGGAGTTGGAAAATAGAAGGCTGTCTGGCCCCAAGGTGCAAACACATTAGGTGAGTAAGAAGATACCCATGCATGGGAACATTCCTACCGCACAACCTCATATGGGAGATGACACAGATCAGTGTAAAATGGTGTCAGTAGACTGTACTGATAAGTACTGATAAGATCACTCCTGATAAGTCTCCTTCTACCATCACCACTCCTTGGTTACACGTAGTCTTAGGTAAGTCTCCAAGCTCTCAGGGGTGCCAATTTTCCCATGGGATGAAACAGAGGAGTTCCAAGTTAGTACCATATCCTTTTAGGTTAGTACCATATCCTCCAGTTACGGTGGTTGTCATGCCTCTCACTGATATAAAGACTGGCCTGCTCACAGCCCAGGGTAAGTCCCTGCCTTTAACATGGCCTGGCTCTAAAAGATAAGCCTGGTGGACTACAGTCCCTCTCTATTAGCTATAACCTGGGGAAATGCCAAGAGAAGGGATCCATTTGTACAGAGAATTAAAGCTGAAGGGTCACTATGCTGAGAAAAGTCACATAGGACAAGATAGGACCCACACAAGTCAACATGATGAGGGGGAAGGGACTCTGACCAAGCAAAGGCTGTAAGGTTGGGATTAGGAACTGACAAGAAAGTCCACTGAGAGAAGAATGGAACCAACGGGGAGGCGTGTGTTGAGCTCACAGACCCGTTTCTAGGGGTTATATATTTACTAGCTTTAGAGACTCCTGTCAACTCTCTGTACTTGCCAAGGTCCAGCCACGTAGCATCTCCTGGTCACAAGTAGCCTTATCCTGCTGAAGACATCTTGAGGTGACTTTACTCCATTGTTGCTTCTTGAAACTCCAAACAGCCTAACTAGAACGGGAGCCTGACCTCCAGGATTCTCCGAAGTTTTTACAAGGCTATCTGGTATAGACTGTGTGCTAGGCACCCAAAGAGTAAGGTGTATTAATGTAAATCATGAGTTTCCAAACACCAAAACCGATAGCTCATTACAACTCAAACCAGAACAGACACCGAACCTTCGTACATTCGCTCCTGGGAATATGGCCAAGATCCCTGGGCTCTGGGCTTCTCGAAGAACACTGGGTGTGGCTGCCTCCCATGCCAAAGGGACAGAACAGGCAGACGTGAATCAGCCACCAGAGGGAGTAGAAACAAACTCACAGGCGGGCGATGGGGAGCTTTCCTTCTCACATTTCTCTTGGGTCACAACATTTCCACCAAGTGTGCTGTTTCCTCTGTTGCTCAGGCCAAGCAAATTGTGGTTAGCTGGACACAAACATGGGTCCCAAACAGGAAAGCACCTGTTCAGACCTCAAAGCATCCAATGTCCATTGCGTCACAGGGTCGCAATTTCACTTCATGTATCAGTCAGGTACCCAATGGTCTCTTCCCGCGCAACACGGGCAGCACGCCCCTAAAGAAGGCTCTGGGTTCCAGAGGTTGTTTACAAGTTGTTTATAAACACAGAAGGCCTTGCCCCACAGAAATGATACCGGAGAACTTGGGTTTTGCGGGTCAGCCTCCCAGTGCTGATGGTTCTGGTTCAGTGATCACAATGAATCAGAGAACCAATGCTGCTCTGTTTCTGGACAACCGAACGATTACCAAAAATGTCACTGCGTCTGCTCAGGGCCCAAGCGCCACCTTCTCCAGGCAGTGTTTCTTGATAAGCCCTGACCTGGACGAAGCTGCCACTTCTTCCTCCCTGTCCTCTCTCATCCCCACCACCACTTACTCCATCCCATGCGTCTTCTCCACTCTTCCCTGAACCCCAGATCTCGCAGGAAACAGGATGAACATCTGTTCTTTATCATCCAGTGGCTGGGCATAGAACTTGTACTTGAGACATGTTTGGCCAGAGGGCATGGTGGTGGGAGCCCACCACAACCACTCTCATCCCTGCTGAAAGCCCCTTCCTGTCATCCCTCCATGGCTCCTCCTTCCTCCTATAAAGAAAGCCTGGGTCTAGGGGCTGAGCTGGAGGCAGGGAGTAAGAAGACTCTGGAGATTTCTCCCTTGAAAGACAGAGAGGATCTTTCCTGGTCCGCAGGAATGGAGCAGGGTAGAGGGAGAGGAAGAGATGAGAAAAGGATCCAGGAGCTCTGGGGGCAGGGCAGGGGGCAGAGGCCTTGATTCCCACAGACCCTCATCTCTGGGTCCCCATCTCAGCTCCAGAAGGGAAGGCCAAGGTTCTGGGAGAAAAAAAAAAAAAAAAAGGATAGCCTTTTTCATGTCTAGAGCTGAATCTTTGACTCTCTGTGCTCATCGAGGAGAATCATAATTTGGAAAACACAGAAGTCTTGCATGTTTGACCTTGGAAGTCATGAAACAATCATTGGAGTCTCAGGAGCAAGGCTTGGATCTGACACTCACTCATTCCGAAGCCGAAGCCATCTTACCTTTGGACTACCGGCTTCACGGCTGTATCTTTGCAGCAAACTTACCTGCTCGTGTCTTTTGACTACTTCGCCACCCCACGGAATTTTAGAGTGAGAGGATCTTAAAAAGCATAAAGCTGAGCTTCTTCATTTTACAGCTGAAAAACCTAGGCGGTCCCAGGAGGCAAAGACATGTGCTCAAGGTCGCACAGTTCATCAGGAGCTGTGTCAAGAGCCGAAGCACGGTCGTCAGACCCTCAGCCACGCGCAGTTCCACCTCACTTCCCGCTGGCCCCCGAGCCAAGCCCTGCAGAGGGGGCCCAGGGTGCGCTGTGAGTTCAGAGGAGATAATTTTGAGTTTTAAAATTAGCTGTGGATAAGTCACACACGGATAATCAGGAGCTGCCTAGAGCCTGGGCTCTAACTGAGCTTTAAGTCAATATTAGAAGCTTGAATATTTAAGGGCATTTTGGTTTGTTTCCAAAAGTGGATGAAAGCGCCATCCTTCCTCCTGTCACACAAATGGAAAACACCAGAAAGGCGGGATTTACAATGCTTTCCGAGCATTTGTGCACTTGACGTGGATGCAGGTGGACTGGAATCTGGAGGCAAGAACAGAGGGAAGAGGGCAACGCCAGGTTTTTGGTTTTAAGGAGCAGGGCTAATTAGGGAATTCCGAATTCACAGAGCAAAAGGTGCTGTTTGGCTGAGAGATTAGCTGTGAAATTTGCAAAGCGTGATGGGGCATTTTACAGGAATGCCTCGATGCTCTCTGGAGGAAAGGGGTAAGTTTCAGTCCCGTCTCGCGTGTGGCAGTCACCTTCTCATCCTGGCTGTGACATTCCATGGCTACTAGAAAGTTGACCCCTTGCCTTTCTGCCCATTTCTAGTAGGATTTCAGAGCACTTTTCCAATTAATTACATTCTAATGCAATTGTACTTTTCCCTTGGATAATTTAGCAATGATCTTGAGATCTTTAGAGAAGAGCGAGAGCTTTAGAGGGGGAACTCTGGGACTGCGGCCTTGCTCTGTAGTTTACTAACCAGGTGACCTTGGGTAAGTCCCCTCTTGGTAAGACTCATCTGTAAAATGAGGGTCTTGCGTGCCCCGCGGGCTTTTCTGGCAGATTCGTTGAAGGAGGCGGATGGCCGTGCTATGGAAATTGTCAAGTGAGGTACCCGAGCGCTGAGTTCTCTGTCATCCCCGCTAAATGCTGGGGAGTCCTGGGCTGGGATTTGGCTTGGGGTGGGCACTTTGTGGCTCACCTTGTCACCAAGGATGGGCCCAAGGAAATGTGTCGTAGGTGAGGCCAGTCTAGAGCAATTGCCTTCTCAGATGTCAGTGAAGGTGATCTGAGCACTTTGAACATGTCAGGCCTTCTGCTAACCCTATGCATGGGTCACACCGTGAATTCTCACCATCACCCTAGGAGGGCAGAATTCTTCTCTCAATTTCTCTCACGTGGAAGCTGAGGCACAGAGTGGTCAAGAAATGCCTGAGATCCCACAACTAGTATGGGGGGGGCAGGAAATGACACCAGGTAGGTCCCCAGGGTCCTCGCTGTTAATGACAGTGGCAGACGGTATTCCCCACAGGTGGCGGCACTGGGAGCTCCCATCCCCCAAGCAATTCAACAGCGGGACCTCCGTTCATTTCCACCTCAGGAGATAGGGTCAAATTCCCCTCCCCTCAAGTGTGACCCAGGCTCAGCGTCTCAATGGTAACCATGGAATGTGGCAGAAATGATGCTGTGGGACATCTGAGCTAGGTCAGGGAGAGCCACGCAGTCTGTCCAGGCTCTTGGGACACCTGCTCTCTGGACAGTCTCTTTCGGGATATTTCATCTAAGATTTCATCTAAGATGGGTCACTCTCTGGGTGACAGATGGAAATTTCCAGAGTGTTCCCTACACCCCTTCCTGCTAAACCTTTTCCTGCCTGATCGCCAGCCCTTCAAGGTATCAGAGGGCCTTTTTCTGCTCACAGGTCTGTCTTCATAAGAGATCTGAGGAGGCAGGCTGGCCAGCCAAGGGTGGGAGTTCCTGGTTCTTCACGGGGCAGGCCGGGGACACATTCCTGCAAGGGGGCCTGCTTAGACCAACAGAAAGGAGGCCCTGCCCTGCCGGATGCTGGCTCTGGGAGGAAGCAGCCGAGCATGGCTTTCCCTCTGAAAGAGTCAAAGCTATCCTAAGGGGAGCCACCGAGACACCAGGGGCTGGACCGGTATCGTCACGGCCCAGACATTTCCCATCATGCCTCATCTTGTTATATTCTCAGCCCTGCTCCCTGAGCTTCTCTCGGCCCCGCTGAGAAACCTGAGGGTAGGACTCAGAGTCAGGAAGGTCACCTGCAGAGGGAGCACAGTGACAGGAAGGGAGCACGGGGTGGGAGAGGGTGTTCTGCGAGCCGATCAGGTTCTATGTCTTGGCCTGGGTGCTGCTTGCTGAAGGCACTGACTCCGAGCCTCACCAAGCTGTGCACTTATGACTTAGCGCATTTCTTCAGCATGTACGGTATGCATCGATCAAAGGAAGAAGAAAGCAGACCAGCCGTCCAGCTATGAGGATGAAACAGCACGAATGCCTGAGGAACAGTCACGGAGGAATCACAGTCTGTTGGAGGGGATGGGCAGTGCCACTTGCCAGGGGACTCCCTCAGAGACAAGGCCACAGCCTCCACGTTCGGGTCACCAGGACCAACAGGGAGCACGGCCTACAGAAGGCATACGGTGAATGTCCCCTGACCTACCACCTTCGGCCTCCCCTTCCTCCTTCCCAGTCCTGACCCCCAGCTGACAGGAGAAGCCTTTTCAGAAGGCCCTTGGCTGCCAGCATCCCGCGGTAGCAAGATCTGTGCTTCTTTATACCTGTTCCCTGTCACTGTCCATAACTGGACTGACAGGACAGGTAAGGCCAGGCCGAATGAAGACCCTAAAATTCCCCCAAGGGAGTTTTAGTCAAGATCTTCGCCTGCCTTCCACAGCAAACCTTCCACAGAATGGTGAAGAGACAGCACCATATAACGGGTAGGTCGATGCTGGCCTAGGCGCTTACGCGTACATGCTCCTCTCAGCTTCCTGACGACCCTGTGAAGTGGGGACTGCTGGTGATCCCTTTTTATAGGCAGCTGAACCATGGCTCAGAGAAGTTAGGCAACTTGCCCAAAGTCAAACAGCTAGTGACCCACAGAGCCTAGATTAAACTCAGCCGTCTGGCTCCTGTGTTTGCACACTCAGGCCCTGTGAGGTCCTGCCTTTATGGAGGTGATGAGAATATATATTTGGGAGACATTTTCCAAACATTTTTTTGATAAATACTAAATAACTGAACAGAGAATAGTCTATCCTGCAACGTCAAAAGGACCAGCGCTGAAGGTGGTGAGATTTATTTTCAGCGACTGGGGGTCCAGGTGGAGAGAGGTTGGAGGTGGGCATGGCCCCTTGGATCAGAGAAAACAAAATCCTGCTCATAGAAAAAGGATCCGTCGCTATCCCCCCGCCACACGCACCCCCCTCTAGGATCTGAACAGATAATCAGAGCGTGCAGACATTCAACAGTAATCAATTAGTACCTACTTTAGATTAAATTGAGAATATGTAAATCGGATGCCTCATCAAGGCTGCACACAGCCAGTGATTTGAGACACAGCCACCCCAACGACGTGCTGCAAACACACTGAGTCTCTGCGACGCAGAAGGGCATGCAAATCTTGTCCCACAGCCAAAAAATTTCTTAGACTGGGCAACCCGCTGTATTTTACACACACACGCTTACGCACGCACACGCTCTTTCCTTAGCCACTTTCCTCCATCTTTCCAGAGGCATGCACTTCCTTATGTCATCAGAAAGAGCCCTCAGCATTAAGAACCCAGTGTCTGGATCACAAACAAGCAGAGCATCCTTGACCTTGACCCTCCCCCCAACTCCGGCCCCAGGGGTCTAGAAGGTAAGCCTTGTTTTGGTGGTTGGGGACTGGTTTTACTTTTGAGAGCGGTGTAAACAGAATCAGTGGCTAAATATGACTAGGGCTCTTGCTGGGATCCTCTTCAAATTCCCAGAACGGGAAATGAGAGAAGGGACACCTATCAGGTTTCCAAAGGAAGTTCTGAGAGCTGGCCTGACATACGACCTGAGAGACAAACATACTCTAGTTTCAAAATGGGGAAACAGGGCACTGGATAAACACATCGGGGGAGGCAAGAAAAATAGAGGCAGTGAGAGAGAGGCCTTCCTGAAGCAGAGGCCTTCACCAGGCTGGTGTCTCGTTTTCCACCAGCCTGTCTGTGGAGGGTCCCTGACAGCCAAGAGGAGGAAGCCCCAACTGTCTGAGAAAATCCAGACAAAATCCCAGCCAGAGGAAAAGGGTATTTCCAGATGGTGGTCCCACAAGACTGTCCCTGTCAAGGCCTGGAAGATGGGTATTTTTCACAGAATGCTCTCAAAAGGCATGTGACGAGTGAGAGACACTGGTTGCCGGCCATGGAATATGGCGCTGAGCCTACAGAGCGACCTCTGCGGGCCTTCAAGAATGGTCCATATGAGGGGCGCCTGGGTTGCTCAGTCAGTGAAGCGGCCACCTCTTGATTTTGGCTCAGGTCATGATCTCAGGGTTGTAGGATCGAGCCCCGTGTCGGGCTCCACGCTCAGCGGGGAGTCTGCTTGAGATTGTCTCTTTCTCTCTCCCCCTGCCCGTCCCCCACTCCCTCCATCTCTCTCTCTCTCTCTCAAATAAATAAATAAAAATAAAATCTTAAAATAAAAAAAGAGTTGCCCACATGGCCAGAGGGTTGAAAGAGAGCTGTCTGAGGAAGCCCACAAGATTTCACTGAGCCCAAGGTTAGGAGAAATATGTCAGTGGGAGCTGTGATTCTCGCCTAGTCAGAAAGCTGAAATCATTACACCATCTGAGTTTCCCTACCACCTTAGCAGTGCTGAGGGCTATATTTATCAGTTTTTATTTTTTTAAACCCAAATGAATTTAAGAGAAAAAATGGCTTTGGGGAGAATTTGAGTTCTTTCCTGATAGCAAATAACCAACAAGTATGGTTTGGCACTTTACAGATGTTGAGCCCTAGGTGAGGCCTGGAAATGAAAGATATATGAAAAGCATAAGTATCTATTTCATAAACAAAAATTTGAAAAGCATTCCTTGGGTAATTTGCATCTCAATTCAGAAGACAGACGTGAGGTCGAGACATGATGGGGAAATGACAAGAAATAAGGGAGGGGGGCAGACATCAGAAACGACAGAGAGCTGGTGATCTGGGGACTCTTCGAGCAAAGATCAGAGAGGAGGTAAGTTGGCCCTAACATTTGGGAAGAAAAATCTGAATTAAGGGAAAAGAGCTGAGAGTGAGGCTATTCCCATGACAGGACGGACAAGAAGAGAATACTAATGAGACCTACTCCTACTTCATGCTGAGTGCGGTAGATTGTAAAAATGCTTACAATTATTCGCCTCTCTGCATTCACTTCCTTGCAATGTGACATTGCAGCTCCTCCCCTCAAGATATGGGGTCTAGTTCCCTGCTCCTCAAATCTGGGTTGTCTACGTGACCGGCATTAGCCAATGGGACATTAACCGCCGAGATAGAGGCAGAGGTTCGAAAAGGACTTAAATTTTGGGGCTCGTCCCCTTTGCTGCACTGGGAACCATGAGACCATCGTGTGGATGAGCTGGAACAAAACTACCAGAGAGGCTCCAGGGAGTAGAACTGGGACAGGCTAGCCAACAGCCCGCCAACCAACCACCAAACCTTCGAGAGGGATCCTTCGTGACCATCCACCCCGCCAGATGATCGCGGATGCATGAGCCAGCCCAGCAAAGAAGCTGTACTTAGCCGACACACAAAAATGAGAGCTAAATAACATGGGTACTATTTTAAACCACTGAATTTGGGGGTGGCTTTTTATATAACAACAGCTGATGCACTGGGGAATAGCTAGGTTTTTATGGAGGATGGTACGATCTCGAAGGGCCAAAAATAAATTGGGTGGTCAAGAGAAATGAGGGTCCTGAACGTGAGGAGAAGCAAAAGACAATGGAGCCCTGGAAGGTTCCCCAGCAGAGGGGTCCTTTGAAGAGAGCAGCATTTTAAGCAGTGAATGACAGATTAGAGGGGCAGAGCTGAACATGGAGAAGCCCAGCCTGCGGGGCATCAGGGCTTGTGCAAGGGGGCTCTTCAGAGGAAGGAATCGCAGGACATTAAGACAGGTAAGCCTTAAAGTAGAAAGGATGGTTTCCAAGATGCCTCCGGAGTTTATCCTTTTGAAGCCTGGGAGAAACCCCGATGTCCAGGACACCAAAAGGAAAGTGGGATGAGCAGGAAAATCAAGGATGATTCAGGCAGGAATTTCATAGCTGCCCAAACAAACAAACAAACAAAAACAAATGTGAAACTCACTTAACATTGTGATTTCCTGGTGGAATCTGAATCAGGGTATCCTGTATTTTACAGCAGGGAGCTGACCACCCTAGCCTTCAAAAGTGCAGGGAAGGGGCTAAGCTGGGAGGCGTCCATAGCAAGATGTCATGGACTTGTACGCTGCCGGGCCATCTCCGCTTGCTCTTGTCCTGTGCGGAGTTCAGATTCTGGAGAGTGAGAATCTGACAGGGCCATGGTCCACCCAACAGCTTAGCTCCTGGGTCAGGTGTCCAGGGGTCCTTACCTACCAGTCAGCTGTGGAGGAAGATGAGTGTGATGGAGAACTCCAAATGTGGAGCGCCTTCCAGAAGAGTGGTATGAAAATCGAGGCTCTGCTATGTCTCAGGAAACGCAGGCCAAAGAGACCGAGGACCATGAAACAAACTCTTTGTACGTTCAGGTGATCGCTGGTGACTTTTGGGAGGAGAAAAGAGAAGAATGGTTTAACCCTTTCCCTCCAGGGAAGGCAAGAAGTAAAAACACGGGAGGAGTCTACACAAAAAGCAAAGGGGCTGATTTCCTTGGAGGGCCATAAGGATGGAGAGGGAAAGATCTGGGGTATCTTCAATGGCCACAAATCAAACTTATGAATGTCTTGGGGGGGAAGGGGCCCCCGAATCCAGACGTGCACATGTGCAATTCGCAGAGTCCAAGTTTCTGTAAAGCATTCAGTCAACGGTTTTGTAACAATCAAGTCAGTGGACATGCCCTTACTGCTCACGGGGATGTCCCTGGGGCTTCCTTCAGTGCAGTTAATTTCCAGGACATGGCGCCACTAAATATTAGCGTGTCCCCTCGTGTTAATGGCAAATGGCAAGAGGCTCTCATAATTTAGATATTTTTATGGCTGTTCTGTGGAAGCTAATTTTGTCTAACAAAACCCCATTAAGTTTTAGCTCTATCCTTTTCCCTTCCTCCAACTCCCAGAACTGGGAGTTATATGTTAATTGCAGCCAGTCTATGCTAATTAGATTTCATTTCTGTTTCTTAAAGAGACAGATGCCACCAGGCCCTGCCCCAGTCATCACTCCCTCCCACCTCGGTCGCCGGCTTTTCAGAGGTTAAACTCCAGACTGGATGAAGAATTCAGTTAAGGCTCACACTTGAAGTTGGAAAGCGAAGGGGTCAGGTGCTTCCCCATTCCTCACAACTTCCTTTGAAGACGAAACGCTTCTTTTCCATGAAATTCTAAGGGTAGCATTTCTAATTGAGAAACAAATCAAAACACTATTAGATTCCTTAACTACACACAAAATTCAACGAAACACCCCAAGGCCTACTATAACCATTGCTTTGAACAGAAGACCCTCAATTCTGGAGCTTTCATCTACGCTCTGACAAGTTCAGGCTCATCACTGGGGGCTGAGTAAGGATTTACGGGACAAGAACTACCCAAGGAAAAGAGTAACTTCCTATATTAATTCTTGGTTCTGCTCACTGAAAAAGCACCTTCTAGGAGCTCAATAGGCATTCGGGAGGATAAAACAATGGACAAGACAAAGATCTTACTTACAAAGGTGTCCGTCTGGTCCACTGGGAAGACATAATAATAATGCTAGAAAATAAGTTACCTGCCATTTATCAAGCACGACTGTGAACGCAGCTTATGGGCATAATCACACTTTCATTGTCATGGCACTAGCCTGGGGTAGATATGTATATGCCCATGACACAGATGGGAAAGTTGAGGCTCAGAGAGGCGGGGTGTATCAGTTACCTCACGCCACCACCACAGAACTCAGTGGCATACCATAATAAGCCTTATTTTTAAATTGAGCATGGGCCTGTGGAGCTGGTAAGGACGTTCTGCTTCAAGATGTGAGTCATCCTGGCTTGACGGCAAGCTGAGTTCAAGTCTGTTCTGTGGGTATCGCATCCTCTCTGGACCCAACAGCCAAACCGGGGTATGTTCTGCTCATGGTAATGACGGAATCACAGAAGGACAACTAGAAATACATGATGCCACTGAAGGCCTTTGAAGGTCTACACTTGAACTCGTATACTGTCATTTTCAGCCATACCCCAGGAGCCAATTCAAGTCACATGGCCAAGGCTAATGTCAAAGGATAAGGAAGTGAAAGAAATGGCAAAGCCACACAGCAAAGGCTGTGAGTTTGTAATTCTCATAGAAAGAGGGTATGAAAACTTAAAAGCAGTGATCTAATCTGCATGCACAGATCCAAGCTGGTAGACCTGGCACTGGAACTCGGGACGGTCACACTCCAAAGCCCATCCGTCCAAGTGCTCTGCTGCGTGCAAACATCTAACAATAATAAAGCTGGGCAGTAGCAAATGAAGAGCAAGGACACACTTCAATCGGGGGACTGTGTCAGGCTTCACAGAAGAGACACCCGGGCATGAGGGTGATGAGGATTCCTGATAGGGCAGAGGCATGGCTTCGGACCCTGCTGCAGGAGGAAGCAGCCGGAGGAAGGATGGAAGGATGTGATGTCATCATGAGACTAGAGTTTGGGGTCCCAAGGGATGACAAGGGAGTATGAGAGCTGAGCGTGGGAAGTCGAGTTCAGGATGGGGTTCTGAGCTCCAACGCATGATGTGATCTCATCTGGTATCTCTTGGGCCAGCTCTTCGCAAACCTCACCATGCATACGAATCCTCCGGGAAGCTTGTTAAGATCCAGATCCGGATTCAGGAAGTCTTGGGTGCAGGGACCTGAAATTCTGCATTTCTAACAAGCTCTCTGGCGATGACGATGCTTCTGTCTCACACTTGAAGGAGCAAGGCACTGAGCAAACAGCCTGCCAGCCACTCAAGGTCAGGGATGAGGTTTTCTGTCTCTTTGTTTCCATACAACGTCTCTCGTGCTGGCAGATACATAACAGACCCACCGCTGCGGGTTGGATGTTGTTGCTGCGGCTGCTTTCCCTCCTCATCGACCTCCCTGCCCTCCCCCAAGTCTTCCCTGCTCAGTGGTAAAAAGCCAAGGCTCTCAGACACCTCATTGGGTTAACTGCCTGCACACCTCTGCTTTAACTGGTTTTCTCGAAAGGGAGAAAAATAAAGTGCTGCAAAAAGGCAACCTTCTATTAGTGGAGGTCTACGCAGATTCATTAGAGCTTTGGGGAAGCCATCAGAAGTTGATTGTGCTTGAAGGGGCTGCTTGTCTCCTCCCATTTCCTAATTTGATTTCACGGCTCTGCAATGAAGTCAGAATTAGAGCCACATTAAAGATGGGAAGAGGGAGGAAAAAAAGATCCCAAAGATCTTTCAGAACCTGAAGTTCTGAAACTTGCAAGGTGCCTTCTCCCCGTCTCCCCGAGGAATCACCCATTTTTACGAGGGTGAAGGTGACCTCAGGAGAGACCAAGGGCTGAAAAATCATGGCTTTTATAGTTACTCACAAAGCAGAGAGAAGACAGATTACTGAGAGGTGCCCCTTTGTGGGTAGGGGACTCTGGGAAAAGGAAAGAGGAATTCTGGAAGTCCCACTTCAGTTAGGGTTCACCTTGGGAATAGCGTTTTGGTTTTTGTTTTTTTTTTTTCTTGGTACCAGTTGAATGGCACTGGGGCTCATACCTCAAGATGTCCCAAGCCTTAGCGGTGGCCTTGAGTTTAGTTAATGATCACAGAGTCATTCCTTTCCGTTCAGATAATATTCAGGCACCCACAGCAGATGTTGATACCCTGCCCTCATGCCCTTGGCACTCACTCCTATATCCTGTGGGTGTTTACAGGGAGCACCTGTTCAGGATTCTATTCATGGGAGTATGTCCAGGACTCAAGGCAAGCTGGTGTTTCTACTCAGGGAAGCGGTCCTCCACCAAAGGCTTGGTGGATAAATATCTCAGCTCCCCCACCTCTTGGTTGGAATAACTCCGGGGGCATATTCTACACTGTCTCCCAGGGTCCCCCAGCTGGACCAAGCTCCACCGGGGGAGCCCACAGAGACCACCTGGGCCCCTCTTACCCTGTATTGCCTCTTCATTCCTCTATCAGAGCGTCCTGGGATTAATTTTCAAATCAACTCCTTGCACGCAAATTTTTGCCTCAAGTTCTGCTTCTATGGGGAAATTCCAACAAAGACAGTGTCCCGAACTTCTTCCATGAAGATGCCACCACTCTAGGCTGGCAAGGAGTTGGGAGTTCAAGAAGGAGCAGGTCTCTTTGAGTGAACGTGTTAGGAGTGAAAGGTGGGGGAGGAACTCAGGACAGTCCCCCGGGCAAGGATGGGAGGAGGGGGCGTGTTGGGGAGACGTGGGAACTAGGTGCAGGAGGCAAAACACAGGTCAATGATTGCCAAGTGGAAAGGTGCCAACTCAGTCATCATCTGCTTAGAGCTTATCCTGTTCTTGGGTTTTCACTGTGAAATGGGAAAGATTAATGGGTTCCCATAAGACAATGGGTTTGAGTTCTGCCTTGCCTCTCCCTGGCTATATATCCTCATCATTTTGTTTTTCTAAGCCATGCTATCCTTGGATGTAATTGGAGATAACAATGCCCATTGATCCAAGCTGCTTGGGGCTTGGGGTAGAGGAGAACCCTTGGGCTCTGCGGGCCTGCATATAACCCCCAGATTTGTCCTTGTCGTGAGGTCTTTGGGCAGCTGCCTAACATCTCAGAGATCACTTATTTATAAAGCGGAGAAATAACATTAATTTGAATCACACAAACCAGCCTATATTTGATATTCTGAGCTACAGAAATGGCAATTTCATACAGTTCAACTTAAGACCTGCCTGGCAGGGTTTATGTGAGGATTTAAAATATCTGAGGGGCGCCTGGGTGGCTCAGTCAGTTGAGCATCCAACTCTTGATTTCAGCTCAGGTTGTGATCTTGGGGTCCTGAGATTGAGCCCCGCATCGGGCTCCGTGGTGGGTGTGGAGTCTGCTGGAGATTCTTACTCTCCCTCTGCCTCTGCCCCTCCCTACCCCCCACTTTCTCTCTCTAAAATAAGATAAAATAAAATAAAATAAAGTATCCCCAAAGCACCTAGTGTACTGACATGCATGTAGCCAACACCCAACGTAACATTATAGCTGTGATAACTATTATTGTTGAGGTGACATCTTATGGTGACAGCGCCGCAGAAAGGATCAACGCCTGATTTCGAGTAATGAACAGTAATAGCAGCCCACCGCCCAAGGACCCTGTCTGCCCGTCTGACCACTGGCCACAATCCCTGGACATCCAGATGCTGGGAAAACATGCAGGGCTCTGTGCGTTTCTGAGCTCCTTGCGGAACACAGTTTTGTTGTCATTATTATTTGTATTTCCAAATGTCCTATTGAAACCGTTGTGAATCAAAGAATAAGAGATGATTTCTGCTTCCACCTTTTGTGATGCTTGGGTTTCAAAAATACAGGAGGGCCCAGCAAAATTAACTTTATCATTTTAAGAAACAACCATTGAAACAGCCGTTGTGAATATATTCATTATTCTACAACGCTGAGCGCTGTGCACCAGTGCGTGCGGCATCTGTCTGCTCACTAATTCTCCCGTTATTATTACCCACTGAAAGGGCAGGCGGGAAAGAATTCCAGGCAATCTCCCTTGGCAGAGCTCTGCAGGTTTCATGGAGCACTGGAAACTCCCCCAAACGTGCTCCTAGAGCATTTGGCTTGCTAATCTTGTTGACATGACAGAAAAAAAAATCGAAAATAGCTAATGGCTTTAATTTTCTTATACCTGACAGCTAACCAATTCATCCCATCCTAAACAGTTACTCATCTGGCTCCCCCACTTCTCTCTCTCTCTCTCTCACACACACACACACGCACACTCCTCTTTTCCAAACCTGTCAGTCACACCCGTGCGTGTGCGTATGCATGCGTGTGTGTGTGGGTGCAATGGGGCTTAATTTGATTTCTTTGCCTCTTGGGACGGTCACAGATCACAGATGTGAAGAGTTTCTCAGAGGGTAAGCAGGGAGGGACAAACAAAACAGTCTGGTCGAAGTCCTCTGGCAACCAGGCACGATCCCAGCAGCATGGGGTCGAGATCACTCAAGGTGACCACTGGGAATAAGACAGAGAAACAGTAGAGTCGGACCTGGGAGGCAGGTCTGGTGAGTGTCTGCAGGGCTGCAGGGCCTGGTGGTGACAGCTGCCCCTGCAAACTGTTTCCAGGAGACTCAGAAGCCCCGGGCAGGTGGGAGGATCTGGGAAGGGCACTAGGTATGGCTGTGTCAAGATCCAGAACTGTGGGGAGCACATTGGGAGGAATTTGGCGAAGAGGTGTTAAGAGTTCATTACCTCTCTTTCCTTCCCCTCTCCTGGTTCCCATTGCTGGTTTAAACTCTAAGTGGGAGCCAGGGCTATGCGTGTGAGCAGGAAAAGTGTGAGATTGGCAGCTGTGGGAGCCATACCAACGACATTACATTACCGTTGTGTGTGCATGTGTGTGCACGCATGCATGTGTGTGCACGCATGCATGTGTGCATGCGTACTTGTGTACGTTTGCATTCGCGTGCTTGTGTGTGTCTGTGTGTTTGTGTGTTAGGGGTGGGATGGCTCTGCATTTTAAAGGGATGGATTAATGGCTAAATGGCTGTTCTATGCTTTAAAGGGCCAGCTGTTTAGCAGTGAGTATTACAAGATTTATCTCTCGGAATGTTTTTTTTTAAATCACCCCCCCCCATTCCCCAGCTGGAGGCTTGTTATTCCCCAAGAAGAAAAAAGGTTATCTGGGCACAGGAAAAATATCCGAGTGAGCATCTTCGACCCTCTCTGTACAGTAGGAGGCTGGACAGTGCCTCTCTCTGAGTGGTTTCTCTACATTTCTTCAATGGCCTGGATCACCTGCATGACCCAGACTCCCCTCAAAAACCCTGAGGCTCATTTACAAGCTCCTGGAAAACAGGGTCTTACTCTCATTTACATTTGCATCACTTCTGCCTTCCGTGTTCCTGTTGGCCCCAGGCTTGGAGCAGCCCTGACCCCACCTCGGCTCTCCCCAACCCCCAGACATGAATGTCCTCAATTCTGTCCTCTGCCCCTTATGTCCTTCTCAGGCCCAGAATCTTCCAGCTCCACCTCTCCACAGGCCATTCCAATGCTTTCTGCCTTCCTCTCGAGATGCCTATGTACACCCTTTGGATAGTCATAGAAGCGCCCTTCCTCCAAAAAGCCTTCCCTCTCTCCCTCCCCTGAGCCTCAAAGTCTCTAAGCACAAGCCAACCCCCCAACCCCCTCAGAGATGCCATACCGAAAGCAGGGCTCTGTCCTTTCCTGTGCCCTCCTTTCCGTCTCCTGAAGACAGGATCCTCATCCTTGTTTTCTCTCTTGCCCTTTTCTACCTATAGCCTGCCTCCAGCTTGGGAGTCTGGTGTCCAGGGACTCCCTGCGATCGATGACAGACTGAGGGACCAGCCGCAAAACCACTGGAACAAATCAGCCAAGGCCAAACATTAAAGGCCTCCGGCAACCTCTCCTCTTGGGCCTCTCTCTCAGGCCCCAGAAATGTTAAAGTTTCAGGCTGTAAAATCCAAACTCCCAGACCCACGAAGCATCATTTTCAGCCTGAAGGAGATACCCAAGCCAGCCTAATACTCATGTATTCCTGGGCTGACACTAGTCAGGAAAGCACCCCCCCCAAAGGAACTTTCACTTCCACTCTCCTCTGACAGTCCCAGGAGTGGTGGTCAGATCGGTGGCCCAGAAGGTTCCCAAGGAAGACTTGGGTCTTCCCTGGAACTAGAGGCTACTGGCCGCTAATTCTGGGCTCCTGATCTAAAGGAACTGAGGGGAAGGTTCAGCCCCTGCGGTGGAGGCCAGAGGACCCCACACATCCAACAGCCACAATCCAGGGATTCCTACCGAGAACAGAGGCAGCCTGAACCGCCACCTGCCCACACGTGTCCTGGATGGGATTTGCCCTTCCTTCCAGAAGAAGCTACCTAGAACCTAGTCTTTTAAAAAGCTTGCCTTTGTCTCCTTAATGAAAATCCATATTCAAACATGGGAACAGGTGTCACAGACACATTATGAAGGGATGCCCCACTTTGCAAAATCCTTGCTAAGGGACTTTTTTAGATTGTTACTTCCCCCCTACCCCCATGTCAGCCAGCAAGAAGGTGAAAGAAGGTAGAAGTTGAGCCCACTGACAGGAGCAACTGCCAACAATTAGGCTCATTCCTAACACTGACACTGGCTGGCTGCGTGACCGTAAGCAAGCTATCTCTCCTCTCTGTGCCTCAGTCTCTGCATCTAGTAAATGGGGACAATGACACCAGTTACCCCCTAAGATTAGTTTGAGACCAAGTGAGATCATTTAGGCAGAGCATGCACAGTGCCTTTGGAAAGCTTGGCTGTGACTTCAATTATGATTTTTAAGACCAGTGACCAATCTACAGTTGGATTGGGGAAGGAATGAGGTCAAATAGGCTGGTCACTTCCCAGGTTGAAAACGAACTGATTCAGCCCACAAAGACTGAGCAAATGGTTCACTTCAACCTTTTATCACATTGAACATCTACGATCTCCAAACCTCTTTTGGAGCTGGATCATTAAAAACGATCAGAATAGCAAGGCAATAGAGTTGTCCCTTAAATATTGTGCATTCCCGGGGAAAGAGAACAAAGGAATTAGGATGCAAATCCATTGTTTTTATCTATTTAGATTCCATTTCCTGATTTCCCTCTGGGACGCCCACCATTCCCCCACTCCCAGGCCTGTGACTTGGGCAGGGCCCTGTGGCAGTTGCTAGAAAGCCCTTCTTCTAGCTCTCATTATGCTCTCTCTTCCCTACTCTGTGTTCAGCGGGCCTCAGGACAGCACCCTGAAACCAGCCATGGTGGGAGAATTTATACCACTGAACTTGGACAATGCTACACATGAGCACCTCCCTTTCCCCACCCCAGAGCCCATCATGAGACACCAGGACAGCCTTGGGCTTCCCCTGTCCTGCAGACATATGACCCAAGGACAGCCAGTCAGCATATTCTAACTTCCTGGCTGCAGTGATAGCTTCCAAGATGGATGCATGTCCAGAGCCAGACTAATGACTGGCCATTTTGGGATGTTCGCTGGAAAAATCTGGAAGAGAAATTTCTCTTTAGTGGGAGTGTAAGGAGGAAGCTGCTAAGTGTCAAATTTAGCACTACACAGGAATAGTCCCACCTGAGAGAAGGAACGAGACACCAAGGGCTGGTGACCAGGGCCACACTAACCCTTGAATTTGAAAGAAATGTGACCTGATAAATTTTCCCTTCCTTTCTCCTGGGAGGCTGTTTGAAGTTGGCAACACTCAAGGGTCCCCACTAAGAGATATGTTATATATTACGTTATATTCCCTAATGTCAGGTTTGTTTTTAAGGGTTTATTTATGAAAGAGAGAGAGTGTGAGCATGAGTGGGGGAGGGGCAGAGAAGAAGCAGACTCCCTACTGAGTGGGGAGCCTGATATAGGGCTCGATCCCAGGACTCCGGGATCATGACCTGAGATGAAGGCAGATGCTTAACCAACTGAGCCACCCAGACGCCCCTCCAATGTCGAGGATTTTTTCTGTCTGTTTACAGTAGCTAGTTTAGTGGCCAAGAATTCCTCCTATCCCTATACACACACTCACTTTCAATGTGATTGTTGCAGCTTGTTCCTTCAAGAAAGAGAGTCTGCTGACCATCCCTTGAATCTGAGCTGACTTCGTGATTTGCTTTGGCCAAAAGAATATAGCAGAAGGGATGTAGTACAAGTTCTGAAGCCAGGCCCCTAGAGACCCGGCAGCTTCCACCTCGGTTCTCTTGGAACCCAGAGACCACCATGCCCTGACACCACTGTCTGTGTAGGGGGAAGGGACACAAGGAAAGGGACGCTCAGCCGTCCCAGCTCTCCCCTGAGCCCAACACTCAGCCAGCCCTGCAGCTGAATGCAGCCTGTGTGACTGCCCAGGCAAGAGCAACGAAGGAGCCTGCAGCCCATCCACTGAACTGAGAGAAATAATAAATCGTGGTCGGAAGCCTCTCAGTGTTGGGAAAGTTGCTACATGGCAAGGACACTTCACGATTTTTAGCATCCAGATTTGATCTACCCACTAATGACTGGATAAAAGTCTTATGTTTGGCAAGAAAGTAGGGGCTTAGGAGCCAGAAAGTTGGACTTGAGCCCTGGAGCCACTGTTTGCTAGCATGTACTCTTGAGATAGTTATGTAATTTCTCTTTGTGTCAATGTTCCCATCTGTCAAATGGGTGTAAGACTAGCACCTATCTCATGGGGTTGTCATAAGGATTCAACAAGTTAAAAGCTCATTATAAGCCTGGCCCCTAGCATATAGCAAGCCCTCAACAGGTGCTAGCTCTTCTCATTATTAGCATTAGCACCCATGCTATGAGAAAGAAATTGTTCCAACTTTAAGTATATGCACTGCCAAAGGGAGTGCTGTGAGAAATCAATTGAAACTCTTTGTTGGATCCAAGAACAGCGATTCTGACCATAGTCCTATCCCATGTTGAGCTTATGCGATGGCCGTGGCAGGAGTCAAACCTGTCCAAGCATGTCTGTAAAAAGTGGCAGGGGGCCACAATCAATCTGTTAGCACTGGTGATCCAAGAAACCCCTGGGAGAGAACTCACATGAAGTCTGTTCCAAGGATTACCTCATTTAAAGTTCACAACAGTCCCAATAAGTAGGTGTTGCCAGTATCCTTTATTTGCAGGTAGAAAAACATGGGCTCGGAGAGGTTAAGTTACCGATCGAAGTCACACAGCCAGTAAGGGTGGAGTCAAGGATTCTGGCCCCGGCTGACAAATTGTAGAGCCTGCACTCCTAATCTCTTACCATACTGCCTGACTTGTGGGCAGAGGGTTGCAGCCGGCCAGCACTGCAAACCTCCACTAAGACGATCATGGAAATCCTCTACCCTCGGTGGCACACCAAACATGTGGGGAGAGCCTGGCAGTTCTGTTTCCAGCCCTTTCATGGCCCACAGGAGATGGTTCCTCTACCCAGACACCAGCCATCTGGTATAGGGTTTTGGCCCCCAGGTCACACACTGGTGGCTGCCTACAGCAGCCAGTGCCTTTGACAAGCACTGAGGGTGAACAGCACATTTTGGCTTTGGCAGGGATGAGAGACAGCCACAGCAGCTGCAGGGGAGGGGGTCAGCAGTGACGCCACAAGCCACCCAAAGCATGAGCCTGCTGAACACAGTGGGAAGGCTCAGAACCATTTGGGAGCAACCCGAGGGGCTCCGTGTCCCCATAGAGCACATGGGAGTAGAGCCAGAGGCACTCTGCCTTTCCTGGCTGGGCCTGTGATGCTCTTCTTATGCCCAGAAACTTTGCACTATAGAAGAACAGGTCAACCATGAGCCAGGTGTTGGCCATGTCAGCAGCCATGGAAAAATCTCTATCCCCAGGAATATCTCCCCCTGCCAATCTCCATGCCTCTGCAAGCTCCAATCCGCTCTTTGGGGTTAAGATAACATCTTTAGAAATTGCCTGGTAGGAGGCAAACGTAACAGCCTAGCCTACTACTGTCATAATTATTACTATTAATAATAGTAACCAACATTTATATACTACTACTGGTTTATCAGACTCTTTCCCATCTAAAGGATTCTCTCATCAGCCCCTGACAAAGGTAGTGTCCTTATTTCAAAGATGAGGATGCCAACTCAGCCAAAAAATGTGCTCAAGATTGAACCAAGAGTGAGAGACAGGAACTCAGTTCAACTCCTTTTACCTCCCATGATGGTTAATTTTACATGTCAGTGTAATTGATTCATGGGGCACGCAGATATTTTGTCAAACATTATTCTGAGGGTGTCCGGGAGCAGAGGGAGGCGGTGTTTCTAGATGCAGTGAATTTTTGACTTGGTAGACAATAAAGCAGATTGCTTTCCTGAATGTGGGCCTTGCCTAATCAGTCAATGGCATGCCTAGACCAGAAAGACTGGGTAAGAGGGAGCTCCTTCTGCTTGACTACTTGAACTAGAGTTGGAGTTTTCTCCTGCCTTCATATTTGAGCTCAAACCTCGGCTTTTCCTGGGTCCCGGGCTGGCTAGTTTCTGCAGTGGAACTGCATCATTGGCTCTCCTGCTTCTTAGGCCTTTGGGCCCAGAGTAAACCAAACCATTGACCCTTCTAGGTCTCCAGCTTGCCAGCTGTGTATCTCGGGACTTTTCAGCCTCTACTGCCACAGGGGCCGATTCTTTATAACAAATTCTTATATGTACATATACATGCCCATTAATACCTCAGCACATGCCAATTTCTGACTCCCGGAGAGTAGAGGTGTGTGGCAGATTAAATGCGGCCACACATTCCTTGGCACTTTTCCCATTGAGAAGTAGAATCTAACTTCCATCCTCTTAAATCCAGGCTGGTCTTAACGACACACTTGTAACCCCCAAAATGGAGTGGGAGCGACACCATGTGACATCTGAGACTGGGTTGGAAGAAATCTTGTAGCCTCTGCCTGGATGTCTTGGATGTCTCTGTCCCCCCTCTTTCTGGATACCCTTCCCCGGAATGTCACTGTCATGCTGTGAGTGGCCCAAGCCACAAGTAGAGGACCTCTCTGTGTCAGGGCTCCCCAGATGTCACTGTGCTTGTGGGTCCCATGAAGCTCTTATGAACACACAGGTTCCTCTGATAAAGGAGGGGGGAGGGCTTGAGAGTCACCCTTTCTACCCAGCTACCTCTGCAGTGACTGACCTGAGGATCATGCTCCGAGTGGTGGGGCCCCATGGTCCTCTGTGTTGTACCCCACTGGATCCCGGCCCTCTCCGGGTCTGACCTATGGAGCTCTCGTGTTTTGTTGTTGTTGTTGTTGTTGTTGTTTGTTTTTTTTTCTCCCAGCAGCCATGAAGACCCGTAAGTAACATCACTTTGTCCCTTTGCTAAAGTCCATATTTAAATTACACATACTTTGAGACTAGTGTGAGCAAGTCACTTGGCTTCCATGAGAATGTAATTCTGGAGAAAGCCTATATAGACGTTTCCCTTTTCAGAGACTTGGGGATTCATGAAACATGCAGCCATCACGCACATCAGGGCTATAAAATTCTCCAGCTGTTCTCACCTCTCTGCTAGTCATCGATTCGTCTAGGAGGCCAAACAGTTCTATAGGCACTCACTCATTTATTTATCCACTTCTTTACTCATGAAACAAACACCGATTGGACACCTTCTCATTGTTTGGGTACTTGGCGGGAGGACCCAGCTGAGTTGTTACAGCCCCCGAACTCACGGAGCTTCCAGCCTAGAGGGAGGGAGACAGACATGAATCCCAGAGGCACACTGGTAGCACTGTCGCCCATAACGCCTCGATGGAGGAAGAGAACGGGAGCTGGGAGAGCAGCCGTCAGGGGTTCTGGGCCAGCCTTGGCAGTCAGGTTTGGGCTTGCTGATGGTAGACTAGTTCAAACTGAGATCTGAAGGATGGTTGAGGTTGGGTGGGTACAATGCCTGGGTGTGAGCCAGAGCAAGGCCACTGCCCAAGGCAGTGTGTTGTCCTTGCTGGCTCCAAATCCCATCTTCCTGCAAGCGGGAATGTCCCATCCCCCATGCTGTGAATCTGGCCAGGCGATTTTCCAAGCTTCACCAGAATAAGTTCCTGGCTGTGTCCACAGCCACACCAGGTGGCTCTGTGTGCCTGTCTTCTCCCACTGGCCACAAGCCGCAGACCAATGGGGTACCTGGATTCTTATCAGCATGACTTCCATGGGATGGAATGGTTTCCCTCCCCTTCTTCCTGGAAAAAAAGATGTGCTGAAGTCCCAAGCCCAAGTACCAGAAAATGTGGCCTTCTTTGGAACTGGGGTCTTTGCAGGTGATGAGCTTGAGGTCATTAGGGTGGGCCTTACTCCAATTTGCCCGGTGTCCTTATAAAAAGGGGAAATTTGGACAGGCACGCAGAGAAGGCTGTGTGATGACTCAGAGGTACACAGACACAGAGGGAAGACAGCATGAAGGTCAAGGCCGAGACTGAAGGGATGCCTCTCCAAGCCAAGGAGCAGCCTGGGGCCACCAGAACTGGAGAAGGCAAGGAAGGATCCCCCTAGAGCCTCTAGAGGGGGAGAACAACGCTGTTAACACCTCAGTTTTGTGTGTGTAGCCTCCAGAACTGTGAGTCAATCGATTTTTATCATTTTCAGTCACCCGGTGTACTGGTGTGCAGCACCTTGTTGCTGCAACTCTAGCAAATTCTGACAGGGATGGAACCACCCACAGAGCTGTGATTAGGCATCTGAAGGAGCAGCTCCTGCCCTAGGGCAGGAATGTGATCGCCCAGCTCAGACTGCTCTCTGGGGAAACAGAGTGCAGAGGACACAAGCAGAAGCTGAGAGCCAGGAAGCTTCTGGAGCAAGTCATGGCCCCCCCTAAAGATCGAGGAGGTGACACAGATGTAATTTGTATGATTTTTAGGGCAAAAGACAACGAAGGTATCAAGGGTGATGCCCCCACCCCGCCACTGCCCGTTTCAGACTTAAGGACCTGGTGATAGCAAAGGTAAAGAGGGCCATGGGCTTTTTCTTCCACCTAATCTCACCAGAGAACTTATAACTGTATTCGCAAAACCCTCTGGGCTTTTCTCCGTCACTTGATGGCTAACTGAACAAGGAAAAATGTCTTCTCATTAGAGAAGCCATTACTCAGAGAGAGTGGCAAGCCTAGAAAAAAACTGAAGTCAGATGGGCTTCTTCCTTGTGCTGCAACCCTCCTTCCCCACTTGTAGTTCTCAGAGGAGGCCAGTTGGAGGTGGTTATGAAGTGGAATCCTGAGAAGAGCCCCCATGACCCACACCCTCTCTCTTGGGGTGTGGGTGGGCCTGACCTAATCAGGTGATGCCTTTGGAGCAGGTCAGAGAGCTCAGTCAGAGATTCTGCTGCTGGCCCTGAAGGAGCAAGCCATCAGAAGCAAGTCCTTTAGGTGCAAGGAACTGAATGTGCCCAATGGCCACATAAGCCTGGGAGAAGACCGTGAGCCTCAGAAGCTGACCCCAGCCCGGGTCAACACCTTGATTATGGTCTTGTGAGATCCTGAGTAGAAGACTCAGGCAAGCCATGCCGGACTGGTAACCCAAGGAAACCATGAGACAATAAGTGGCTCTACTTTCAAGCATCCAGGTTTAGAGAAATTTGTTATGTAGTAACAAGTCACTGATATAGGAACATTCCTGATCCACCCTCACTGCTGACTAGATTAAAAAATTGAACTGGCCCTTCCTTATCTTCTTCCTGTCACTGCATTCCCACCCATGAAGCATGTGCTAGATCCGGTTGAGGTGTTTGGGCAATAACAGCAGGGGCTGGAATGTTCGGCTGAAGGCACGATGGGCAGGCAGGAGAAAGCCTAATAAAGCCCCAGTGGGATTCCTTCCCTCAAGGATGCAGGTGGACTTCTCCATTCCTGGGGCTTCTGCTGCCCGGTGTGGGTTTGGGTTTTGGGGAGGGGTGCTGGGAGACAAATACAACAAACGTGAGAAGGGGTTGGCCATCCTGGGTCCTAGAAGGTAAAGAGAGAACAACGATTCACTCTTCCCAAGACAGCAGCCTTCCACTGAGACTCCATGGCCTCCAAGGTGGAACAGGGAGGCTTTCTGGAGCTCCTATGAACCCAAGGGTCTGGGTGTCAACGTGTGTGGGGGAGGCAGTGCACCTTGGGTGAGGCCTGCGTTCAGGTCTCTGTCCAACTCTCCTGGAGTCCTGATCTGTTTTTCCAGAAAGCAGAGCGTGAGATGGGGTGCAGGCTATGTATTTCCGAGGTGATCCTTGGGAGGAGGAGTGAGGCAACAGAAGTGTGCACCGTCGAGGTGTAGTCACGGTCCGGAGTTTGATGGTGGGGGTACTTCCAGGAAGTGTGCAGCATGCCTTCTGGAAGAGTCCACTGGGGAGCTTGGTGACTGAGCGGTTATCCACTGGCATCTTCCCTCGCAGAGGTGGGGACGGTTTACCCCAAGCATGTTCACTCCCTGACACTTCCTGGTGATTCCTGCAGGTTTCCACAGCTTCGGAGAGAACTCGGAAGTTAGGAGAAGCAGAGAGGTGGCAAGTGAAAGTGGGCCTGTGTTCACAGGGGCTGGTCCCCGCAGACTCCTGGGGTCACAGGTGGCTGGGAAGGGGGCCCAGGGCACAGAGAACACCTGCTCCATCTGAGACACTGAGGGAAACCCTGGCAGTCGAGCAGAGCTCCCTTGAGAAGCCAGTTCGGAAAAGCTTCCTTCTCTTTCCCATCTATGTGTGCACAGAACTGCACCAAACATTTGCAGTTTAGGCAGATCACTTAGCTCAGTCCAAGTCCATTCAGGGGCCACCCAGGTTCAAAATCCCTAATCTAGAAGAAGAGCAGGATTTATTTCTATGTTTCGCTGCTAGAGGGGCTATCTTCTTCTTTTTTCTTTAAAAGATTTATTGATTTTTTGAGAGAGAGAGAGAGAGAGAGCGTGCGTGCACAGGCGGAGGAGAATGAGAGGGAGTGAAATCCTCAGATGCCCCACTGAGCGCAGAGCCCGATGAAGGGCTCCATCCCACGAACCTGAGATCATGTCCTCAGCCCAAATCAAGAGTCAGGCACTTAACTCAGGCACCCCTAGAGGGACTGTTTTGATGCCTTCAAGTCCTGATTGACCTCTTTATGGTCTGGGACAGACAGACTCCACAGGCTCTGACCACACCGCACAGCCCCACAAGCCCCCCAAGAGCTCTGAGTGCGGCCAGGGAGACCCACGTGCGTGGTTCTCCCTGGTAGAGGGGAAGGTGCAGCCCTGAGAGGAACGAGGATCCAGATCAGAGGGTTCTAATGACTTAAGACAAAAGGAAAACGTGCAGAGATGTGGAAGGAGTTACAGAACCAAGAAGGAAACTTGAGACACCCAGAAACTCACAGCAGGCACCAGAAAAGCAGCACGAGGGAAATAATAAGAGCTATCTGAACCGGTGGGACCTGGACCCCCAGAGAATGGGTCCCAGAATACAGGGTGAGCCACCAGGAGCTTGCATGTTTTTTCCTACTCTTGCTGCAGCAGATTACCACAATAGTGACTTAAACCCACACCAATTCCCTACATTAACAGTTCTGGAGTCTGAAATCAGTCCTACGGGGCTAAAATCAAGGTGTCAGCATGGCTGTGTTTCCTCAAGAGGCTCCAGGGGCCAATCTGCTTGCCTTTTGAGACTTATCTAGAGGCCGCAGGCCAGCCCTGGCTCATGGCGCGGCCCCTGCCTCGCTGCAGGCTCTACTGTTCTCAACAGTGGCTGCTGACTATGAGCCTCCCGCCTCCCTCTTCCAGGTACCCTTGTGGTTAAGCTGGGCCCACCCGGATCATCCAGGAGAATCTCCCTCTCGAGATCTTTAACTTCATGCCTGCAAGCCCCCTTTCTGTGGTTACTGTGAATGAATGCAGTCACAGGTCCTGGGGCTCAGCACAGAGACAGCCGAGCTGTAGGGGCACAACGTGGCCCCTGCCAACGGTGTGAACCTAGAGTGGGCTGGGCCCCGGAGTGCCCCCTCCTGGCACACTCCAGATCTCCTGCCAGGACTTCCTGTTGTCAGAATTGAACAAGAACTGCCCTGGCAAGGGCACCAAGTGACGCAGTCCCCAAGGATGAGAACAGTGGAAAATGGGGGGGGGGGCGGGTGAGAAGGGGAGAACAACGAGCCAGTGACCGTGGCTTAAGAGGGGGTGGCATTGATTCTGGAAATTTCAACCCATGATCTGTTCAGGTAAATAAACGCTGGAGGGACTCCTATCGCAGTTCCTGTCTCTGCTTCCTTGGTAAAGGCCAGCTGGGGCAACGATCCTGGCTTCCTTCAGCAAAAGTCAGCACTGTATTAAAGTCCGCTAGCTCCCACTTATACGCCAGTCCTTCCCGCTCTCTAGAATTCGGCTTCGGTCTCGCCTTCTCTGGGGATCCATCTTGGATGGCTTCAGCCAACGACGGTCTGCTGATTGCACGTGACCATTCATCCATTCATTCAACCAACATTTACTGATCATCTGTTCTTCTACCGGGCACTGTGCTAGGCCCTTTGGAGCACGGCCCTTGAGCAACAGACAGTCCCTGCCCCCAAGAAGCCCACAACTTAATAGAGAGGAAGAGAAACACAGATTGTCCTCCGAGAAGGCTGAGTGGAAGAAAGAGCTCGTGAGGAGGCCCCCACAAGATCTGTACTATTTTCAGGACAAAACTGGAAACGAATAACATCCCAGGGAGAGGACCTGCCATCAGCAAATGTACCAGCTGGCGAAAAGTCTTGCGGTGTTAAGAGGGGAGAGGGAAGTTCAGGGAGGTTGGAGCCCGGGGAGCAGTAGGTGATGTGGTGGGAGATAGGGCTAAGATGCAGGCTGGAGCCACATCGAGGACTTGCACACCACCCAAGGACTCGGGTTGTTTTCCTATCCCTAACAGGAAGCAGCACACGTTTTTCAGCAGAAGAGTGACAGCTTTCAACAGTGTGACACCTTGGGTCTTTGTATACGATTGCCCTCGATGGAAGGGTTGTACTCTCCAAGACTGGTTAGATCCCATGGTGACCAGAGAGGGGCTAGTGCCCTGGGGTGCTAATGGGGTTGACAGGCAAAGCAGAGGCGAGATCTGAGCTCCTCTCATGGGGCTGACTGAGAGGAGACGGGACCCGGGAGAGTAGAAGAAAGACATCACGCAGGAGAGGCGGGGGTGGGTTCTGGCCCTGGATCGTTAGGTCTGGCTTCGGTGGCGGGGGGAAGGGGTTGCTTTAAATCTGGAATCGGGACCCCTATTTCCACAGGGGCGGCTATCCTGAGATATATCCCATACATTTGGCCCCTCAAAGGTCAAGGGGGCCTGCTGCATCGGGGAAACGCCTGGGTATGACAGACATTAGCTGGTTCACCCATTCCTTCCTTCGCTAAGCATACTCTGAGCACTGCTAGGGGCCAGAGACTCAGAAATAGGTCAGCCACAATTGTTTGGTCTGAGAACATTCCCAGCCTGGGTTATTGTGGTCTGCAGCAAGGCGGCAAGCAGGGGAGGGAGGTTGTCGTGTCCCTGAAAGGAGCTGCAGCCAGAGCAAGCCTGGTTGCCACGGGTGAGGCCACCCACACCCCACTGCATGGGGTTCCCAGTCTTCCCCATTCCTCACTGCAATGGTGGCGGCTCTCAGCCTCCCATTACAATGAAGAGGGCTGGGAAGAAGCCAAGCCCTGTCTTTGCCCCAGGCAGGGAATGTGCTCGCTCAGCTGGGACTCAAACCCAAGACAATCGTGGGCTTGTCAGGGGCTTGGCGAGGAGACTCAAGGAGGGTTTCTCTTTTCTTTCCTTTTAGCCTTTGAGAGCCACTCTAAAACTGTTGTTTGCTACTTAATTAGAGGTCTCAAACTACCCCGCATTTGAGAAAGCAGAAAAGAGGAAGAATAAAATGCGTAGATTTCTGTTATGGTCCCAGATGATCAATGAGAATGGCCTCAAATTTTAAAGTTAACACAATCGAAATTGCAGATGTTCAATCAGATGGAAGATCGCGGGGCCAAGTGAGAAGGGCTATTTACCAAAGCGAGCAAAGGTTTTGTAAGCAGCAGGCCAAGAGTCTTACAAAGGAACCCACAAAAATTGTGCAATGAAGCCGCCCCCCCCCGACCCCTCCCGCTTTCAGCACACAATCTCTTCACACCATGAATGATTTGAAGGCTGCATGCTTGTAGATTGCCCTGGTGAAGGTTTCGTTTCCAGCTTGAGAAAACCCATGTCAGAAAATCGTCCTTCAGTGTTCTCGGAGGAGAAATTAAAATGATCGCCACTGAAAGAGTCCGATTCGGGGTTTTCAAAATGTATGTGCAAATAGATGTCAAAAGGGGGGAAAAAGATGGGAATATGATACAATCAAAATGTTATAAACTGTATGGGTTGAGGAATTACAAGGATTTCTATTTCCTTCTTTGAGTTTTGAAATTTTCTTGCAAATTAACTTTCTTCAGTCATGATAAAAGAAAAGGTGTGGTTTTTTTTTCAAGATACCTTATGAAAAGAAAATCAGTCTCCTTTTCTGTAAAAAGGGGATAATCTTGCCTCATACAAGATTCACGAGAATTCGATGACACAATCTCCAGATTGATCTGGTTATAGACCCTGAGAGGCGGGAGGCAAGGGATAGATGGGTAACTGCCTGGGAGCATCAATCGGCATTACAGGTTTTTAAATTGCATACTTGTTTTCTAAACAAAAGCACAGGGCGCAAGCTTTACCTCAACGTGGCAGGATACTTGACGAAGGGAATGATCTGCAGTTGGACCTTGCGGCTTTAGAAATTTCTCCTTCGTGGCTCCCTGCAGGAAGATGAGCGGGGTGCTCTGTCGCCGCTGGGGCTCCGGGCAGGGATGCTGACCGTGAGAGTTGCCAGGCCCGGGACGAGGGATAGGAAGTGCAACTCTGATGACTTGTTTTACGGAAACTTGGAGCCACAGAAAAGAACTGCCTCGATAACGTATGGATCTGGGCCTGGGTAGGGGGCTGAGGGGAGTCAGCGTGAGGACACGGAGGAGGAGGTTTGAAGTTCAAGGATTCTAAGAGGGAGGAAAGCCCCCTTAAGAGGGAGGAAAGGTAGAGACTATTTGAGATGCTTTGGGGAAAGAGACTGGGTTTTTGCAGGTCCTGCTAGTGGCAGTGGGGGTTGGGGGGGGTGGGACGAGGCCTGTTTCCACGCACAGCCACTGAGTCAGGTCTGGTCCTCCTGTGGGGTGGCAGGGATGAAGGAGATCTGTAATTCACTCTAAGCGATTTCAGCATAGACCAGGGAGTTTTATGTATGTGACAGTTTGAACTTGAACCCTAGGGACCATCAATTGTATATTGGAGACACCCCACCCAAGGAGAGCTCAGCTGCCTCCCAGAGGTGGATCCTCCCAAAACAGCATCCATTGCGTTTCAATCAGCACTCAAGACTTTCTCGATTAGTACAGACTATCAGAAATGGGTTTTCATTGGTGGAATAGCAGCTTGTGAGCTAGCAGGAGGAATGCCAGAAATGGGCCCTCTTCCCACCAGGAGCAGATACTGATGGCATGTGACCCACGTCCCCTCGCCCTCACACCTGGGGCATACCAGGCAATGCCAAGGCTCGGCGACTGCCTGGCCTGGCCTATGGGCTTGCTCTCGTCCCTGGAGCCCACTCTGCTCCACTGTGTGGCCAGGGAGCCTGTGTGGCAGGCCAAAAGTGCCTGGAAATTAATTCCTCTAGAGTTGCCCTCATGCAATCGTTAACCAGAGTTGCCACATAAATTCTCCAGCTCCCTTGCTCTTCAGATAGGATCACCCTCACGCCTGTGTTGCACACTGGCTCCCAGGATTTTTCCTACAAATTTAAGCTCTGGCCACCTCCAGTGGTAACTGGCTTGACAACATACCTTTCACTGGCTGGCTTTCTTCCTGAGGCTCCCTTATCCATTCTCTTCCTGGGTGCTCCTTCACCTCCTAAGTGGACCACCTGGCTTAGGGAAGAAACAAACTGTCCCCTGCTTATAGGAGAAGCCCGTCAGAGGCCCACATGCACAGACGGCTCTAGACCCAAGCTCTAAGTGATCTTGTCCCCAGCCTTAAAAAGAAGAAATTCAATGGCACGACTTAAGAATCCTGCCTCTGGAGTTTTGAGATGGGCCTTGAGTGAATGTTTCAAGCAAGGTGGTGCTTGTGGCCCCCGAAAGGACAGAGACTTGGGACTTCCAAGCTACGGGTTGTCTAAACTGTGCTTTCTTTAAAAAAAAAAAAAAAGTTAATAAATTTCCATGCAAGTGGCAGAATTTGTTCAAAGCCTTGCATTCTGTGGGCAAGGTTATAGGAAGAGATGCTAATGCTTCATCATTTCAAAATTTCCGGTGGCTGCAACTGCTTACTGAAAAGGACCTAAGAGCTATACAGCTTGGCTGAGACTCCTTTGGAAATGCAGGGCAACAGGTTATTGAACACGAAGGTAGAGCTATCACTGAGTACTGAACTTGCCCCAGGATCCCTCCTCAAATGTCGTCTGCAGGAAGCGCTCAGACTTGTCATACAGCCTTGGGAAGGGGCAGGTAGATCCCAAGTAACTTGAGACTGAACTTCCCACCCATTTAGTCAAATACAGGTACATTTCACTTCTTGCACTCAGCTCTGTAAATTAAAACTAGTCCTTCCAACACACTGACAATTTACATTGTTCGTGTTTGTCTACTACCATTAACTGACCCTGTGCTGCTGCCCTGAGCCACTGGATTTTCTAAAATGTCCACCGATTGGACCTGTTCTTGAATTCTTCCCACCTCCATCATGGCAAACCTAGACCTAGTGTCTGTCGTCTCTGGCCAGGACGCTGCCACACCCTCCAACCTGTTCCCCTGACCACTCATTCTTGCGACCATCCACCCCACAATCCTTTCTCCTCACTTCAGCCAGGGTGACCTTTCAAATTCCCAGCTCTGAGCATCTGACAGCCCCTGCCTTCATCCATTTGGGCTGCTATCGCGAAATGTCATAGACCGGTAGACTAGGGTGCTTACCGACCACAGACGGTTACTTCTTACAATTCTGGAGGATGGGAAGTCCAAGGTCTGGACATGGGCAAGTCTGGAGTCTGGTGGGGGCATGGTTCATAGACAGCTGCCTTTCTGCTATGTCCTCACGTGGTGTAAGGAGCGAGGGAACACCCTGAGGCCTCTTTTACAAGGGTACGAATCCCATTCATGAGGGCTCACCCTCATGACCCAGTCACATGCCCAAGGCCTCACCTCCTAATGCCATCACCATGGGGCTAAGGTTTCCATATATGAATTTTGGAAGGACATAACACTCAGTCTATAGCACCTTCCAATGTCTTCTCATTGCCATAAGGGAAATCCTTATAACTAAATCCGATTGGACGCTTCATAATGTGGACCCCACTGACCCCTCCTGGGAATCTCTCAGCACTCCACCTGGGTACCCATGAACCATGGTCTACCTTCCAGGTCCATACTGTGGCAGAGATCTTCCAGCTTCTGGATTTCTGCCTGATTCAGTCTTCCTATCTAAATCAATCTTACCTGCCTTGCCCACCCCTCCCATCTAGTTACTCTTACTGGTCCATCACTTACCAGTCCAAAGGCTCTTCTTCAGGAAAACCATCCCTGGCACATCACCAGTGCCAGCTTGGATCAGGACTACTGGCCAACCACGGTAGGGTGAAAAATGACCCCTCCAAAGATATCCACATCCCAATCTCTGCAGCCTGTGAATGTCACCTTATATGGCAAAGATTTTGCAGGCGTAATTAAATGAAGGCTCTTGACATGGGGAGATTATCTTGGGTTTTCCAAGTGGGCCCTGAATCTTTATAAGAGCCAGAGGGAGATCTGATACACAGAGAAGAAGGCCACGGGAAGACAGAGCCAAGAGATGGGAAGATGCTGGCTCGAATTTCGAAATGATGCGGCATGGGTCAAGGACCACAAGCAGCCACCAGAAAGTGGGAGAGATGAGGAATGAATTTTCCTATAGACCTTCCAGAGGGAGCATGATCCAGTGATATTAATTTTGGCCTTTTGGACTCCAGGGTTCAGACAGAATAAATGTCCTTGTTTGAGCCACCAAGGATGTAGTCACTCATTACAACAGTCTCAGGAAACTAATATATTCACGGAGCAGGCTTCGGAGTGGGTGCTCTTCTTTGGCTGAGGCCTGTTGGTGCCCCCAACCGAGTGCTCTTAACCTGGGGTCCATGGACTACAGAATCCAGAAGCTCCATTCCTTTGGAAAAGAAAGAGATCACATATTTCTTTTCACTCAATCTTATTAAAATTTAGCATTTCCTTCTGTTTGTAGGCAATATTGTAGGCAATAAACCATGGTAGCATTGACTGCACCTGTGACTTTGTGTTGCCAATAGAAATCACAGGCACTTCCATGATCCAGTCTTTGCAAGTATCTTAATTTATTATAGTGACTCGATACTACCTCAAAATTTACTGGACTCACCATTGGATCTTGTCATGTAATGAAACAGATCTATCAAGTTGTAAATGTGTTTTTAAAATTTTTTGGTAACTATTGCAACTTGTTTCCTTCATGAGCATATTATTTTATGTACTTAAAAACACTATCTGATAAAGGGTTGAAAGGCCTCACTAGGCATCAGGGGTCTGCGACGTGAAGACCATTAAGAAGCATGCTCTGGACTCTGTCTCTGCAAAGGCAGAGATCGTGTAGGCTTTGCTCATTATCCTACCCTGAGCATCTAGAAGCCTACCAGCTATGCAGAAGGGACCTCATCTCTATTTACTGGATAAATAAATGAACTTGTGCACGAATCATCAAAAAACTGCAGAAACAGTACAGAGAAAGGAAATTCGACACCAAGAACATGTCTTTGCCTCAAGAGGTCAACACACAGGGAAGAACGATCTAGAGCGCCCACAGAGAGGCTTGTTTTGTTACTTCCGCCAGAAGTACGGAAGAGTTTGCTGGTTTTGAAGAAATGTATCCTCTTTAACCAAGTAATTTCTCACGGACCTGGAAAAAGAAACAAACATTACCCTAGTGTTCCAATTATCTACTGCTGCCTAACAAACCACCCAAATGTGGTGGCATAAACAACCACCATTTTCTTGAGCTCATGAATTCTTTGGGGCAGTGTTTCAAATGGGGCACAGCAGGGATGGCTTGTCCCTGTTCCACCATGTGCCTCAGGTATGAAGACTCGAATGGTCAGGTGAGTCCATGACTAGGGTCTGGAATTATCTGAAGGCTTCTTCTCTTACATGCTCCGCGCCTGGGCTGAAGTGATTCAAAGGCTGGGTTTCTCTGGGATGGTTGACCAAAAAACAAAACAAAACAAAAATGTACATATGGTCTGTCCTTCTTTGTGGCTTGGGCTACTCTTAGCCTGATGACCAGGTTCTCATCCCAAGCAAAATTCTTCAGAGAGTAAGCATTATAAGAGACATAGAGAAAGCTGCATGGCATTTCGTGACCATGGAGAGGTCAGAAGTCACATACGCAACATACTTCCACCGTCCTCTGTTGGGCAAGGCAGTCCCAAGCCTGTCCAGGTTCCAGGGGGAGGGGACGCTGACACCCATGACTGCGTAAGAGGAATGTCAAAGATTTTCAAGCCCCCCCCCTTTTTTTCTATCTGCCACAGCCAGGTTGGGGTAAGAGGTGTCCAAGCTAAATCATCCACGTATTTGAAATCCTATAGAAACTTCCCTCGAATGAGCGGAACCCTCATTGAATGCAGACAAAGCTCTGGATGTTTGATATGGACTCAGTTCAGGAATGATTCATGTGATTGTTGCTGCCACATGCAGAGGATAAAATGCAAGGGGGAGACAGCTGAAATATTAATCTATGGAGACCTGTCTTTTCATGGGGTCTTATAAATTATACAAAGCGAGTCACTGGTTCTAAGTGGATTAGCTGCCCATCATGTAGGCAAGGTCATGGCCTGTGCTCCAGTTCAGGAATATTGTTCCCCTCCAGTTTAAATGATAATATATCTGGAGAAAGTTTGAACTCAAATGCAAGGAGGCAAGCAAAGCTAAAATCTTACCACGAAACCAAATGCATTTCCTCTCCTCGAGGTACGGCGGAACTTTCCCCAACTCTGGAGGAAGGAAGTCAGAAGTGAAAAACAAACCCAGATTTTACTGAGGTGCCGTCCACACAGTTCCTGCTCCACCAGTTTCTCCAGATCCTTCTGGGAGCCCCAATTCAGTGACTTCACAGTGCTGGATCCCAGGCTTTGCAAATTGTTGGATGATTAGCATAATGCTATTAGCATGATGATGATTTTCATAATTATGTGATCATATATCATAGTTGAAGAGTTCTTTTAAATTTCTGGAGGAATCTGAACAGCTATTATCTCATTTTATCTACATAATCGCTCTGTGAGATAGGAAGGACTAGTAAAGCCATCTCACGGATAAAGAAAATGACGCCTTATTCTTTATTCCAAACGTTCTCTGAGAAACTTTCCTGGGCTTCTCCTGGCCCACACTGTCAGCGCCCTCCACCTGCCTGTGTATCCCGGGCCTCTATTGCCGTGTAACAAATTACCAAACAAATGAGCAGCTTAAAGCAACACACATGTCTTCTCTCCCACTGTCTGAAGGTGGGGAGCCCACGCTTAGGGTGGTCAGCCAGGCCTGCGAGCTCGTCTGAAAGCTCCTCCCTGTCCCTTCCCCTTCAGTCCCTCTTAAGGCAGGGGTTTATTGCCCGTCATTGGCCTCTTCTTTCTCAGCTCCCGTACCGCCCTTCTGTGCTCGGCTCGGTGTCACTCGGCCGTGGAAGCCTGCAAAAGACAATGTCCCAGACTCCTTTGCCAGCTGGCTGCTGGGCAGGCTCTTCTAATGGGAAGAAATGGTTGGTGACTGGAAAGGCAAGGAGGGGACAGAAGGTGTTTTTCTTTTTTCTCTTGATAGTGGCATCTCTATCAGCAGTGGGTAGCTCCAGGCTCCAGTGGCCATGGTGGCTTTGGGGCGGGGGGATGGCTTCTGGAGTTTCAGCCATGGCTCCGTTCCAGCAAATGCTCCAGCCTTGTCAGCGGTGAGCAGGCCCCTGGACTCTGATGACAGGCCTCCTGCCCTCTGCTGCTCAGTGTAGGGGTGTCTGTGACTTTCTGCAGTTAGTTAACTCATCTCTGCATTAACAGTCTTGGGTCACAGGTCAGGTTTTCTGGAAGCTGATGCTGACACAGAGTCTGGCACGCAGGGTGTTTAGTAAGGATCACCATCTGTGGGAGGGAGCAGGAGGCTGCGGGTCTGGGTAGAGGGAGAAGTGGAACTGTGAGGCTGTTCTGACTTGGCCTTGGCCATCCCTCCAGAGAGATCTGGAGTAGACGGGCCCCATCAGAGGCATCAGCAGTGGGCCTGAATGGTGCCCTGGGAGGGCATGGCCTCAGGCAAGCGCTTTCTGCTGCTAAGGCTAACACTGAAGAGAGCTGACAGCTACGAGCTCTTTGCCCCCAGCACCCACAACACTCCCAGTAGTTGGCCCAAGTCCTTCTTGGAAGGGGATTCTGGGTGAAGGGTCAGTGTGCCCACCACAGAGCACCCCTGTCCATCTAACATTTTTGAAACCAAATCTACGTGTCGAGGTGCCTCTATTTTGAAATACCTAGAAGGCTTTATGCTGTCTGGGCTGAGCATTCACTGACAAGCAGGAATAGTGCCATCTACGAAATGAGAAGGTCGTGCATGATTCAAGAGCAGTTACTCTCAGAAAGGAGGGGCAGAAGAAAGCCCATGTGATGGAATAGAGGAGTCTGAGAAAAAAGAGAAAAGGGCCAGAAGTTAGATGCCAGCATGCTCACTCCCTTCACATACCTACAAGGGACAAACAGGGTGAGGGCAGCCATGGAAGGAAGTAGAAACACCAAGAGAGATTCAGAGGGCTCTAAGCACCAGGCAGGGACGTTGCTCCCTGCTTCGTCGGATAAGAGGCAATCCTCAGAGTGAGCCCCATATCCAGCATGATGCTGGCGCACTGTGGTCCCATAAGGGTGGTAATTTTAAGCTGGAAGAAGGGGCAAGCAGGGAGGGGGAAAGACATGCAGGCTAGTCGGCCCCCTTTGGGAGCTGTTCCAGATGCTCTGCCCAGTGACCAGCAGAGGCTGGAGAATGTGGTTTTGATCTGGCCATATTGTCACCCCAAATAAAACAGCATTCTGTTTATCAGGAGGAAGGGAAGAATGGATACTCAGTAGGCAATTAGCAGCCTTCGCCACAGATGGTGATAGTAAATTGGCAAATTTTGAGTGCATTTTTTCTTGCCAAAATTAAAAATTGACATCATTATGGCAGTCCCCTTGATTTTTAAAACATCGTATTGGTCCGTGAAATCAAAGACCAGACCCAACAGTCTTAATCATCTCACTCCACAAGCTTGGACGAGGATACATGATTCTTTGATATAAACTAGGGAATGGGACAAACTCATCTAGGTTGACTGGCTGGTGGGCAAAGACTCCAGGCCACCCGCCCACCAGCCACTCAGCCTTACCTCCTGCTTCCCTCAAACTGCCAGGTCTTAGCCGTGGCCTTTGGAGACACTTCTGTCCTCCCCTCTCCGGCCCCTCCTCACTCGGCCTGTGCTCCAGTAGTCTTCAGGGGCCTGCACTTCCTGGCACTCATCCAACGTCTTGCCTCTTGCCCTTCCTGAAGCCAGGCCGGCTGACAGTCGTCTCCCTTGCCCATCCCCCTGTGGCCGGCCATGTGGGAAAGGCTTTTCCATCCCTCCAGGCTCAGCTCGAATGCCATCTCTTTGGTCAAAGTTTCTCAACTCCCTCCAGCTTGATGTCTCCCCTCTTCCCTGGGCACCCAGAGAACCTCACTGGTACCTCTCTCCCAGGACAAGCATTGTGCTTAATCCATATGATGTTTGCTGGGGTGTGTGTCCAGGTCTCTAAGGAGCATTTTTGTCTTACTCATCATTGTAAGCTCAGGAACTGGAATAGCAACCTGATACATAGAAGATACTCAATATGTTCTTGTTGAAAGAATAGACATATGATGAATGCAGAATGATGGATATTATAATTCATGAATGCTGGGTGAATGCATGAATGAATGAATGATCAATCCTGCAGCTCATTCTGGCCAAGCATCTGCAGACCCAGATATACTGTCAGCCACCCTCACCCCAAGCTGGATAACTCCCAGACTCAGCAGTACTCACACCTTTGTCAGATTTTCCCTGAGAGGAACCCTCTCTTTGCTATCTCTGAGCTGCCTTGTGTCCTCTTCCCCACAGATAAAGAAGGGACTCCAGCTCTGCAGGCTCAGCATGACCAATGGGTACAGGTGAGCTTCAGCTACCTACAAGCGAGGGCAGCTGGAATGATGGCCCATGCACAGGTCTTTCCATGGCAGATAAAGACCAGAACGGAATCCAAGATGGTCCAAGCAGGCTGGACCTGCCGCTAATGAGAAGGGAAGGCCTATGTCTACCGACAGCTGGGGCAGGTGATCGGGCCCCATTTCAGGCAAAGAGAAAAAGCCACCTTGGGAAAATGCAAGAGTCGTACTTTGTTGAACTTTAAACTAAAATAACAAAATGCAGCCAATCCAGCAACCCACTAACCATATAAGCAGATGGGGAAAGCAAAGCCAGGTGAAATAATTTCTGACACCTTAACTTGGAACAGAAGCTTTTTGGGGGGTAGGCAGTGGGGAGAGCAAACCTTATGTTTCCTAAGACTTATGTCTGTTTTCAGCATGTCTCACAGAAACAGAAGGGTAGGCTACAACTCTGATCCTGGTAATAAGTGGAATTCCCTGGTTCTCACTCTCTTCCCCACCCCCTCCTTTTCTCCTGAGTCTTGCCTCCATGTCTCCTCTCTATGCCCCTCTCCCAGCCCTTCCCTTGCCACTGGGCAAGGCCCTAGCGCCATTCCCCTTTTTCCATGTGTCATCCTTTGATAAGCAGCAATCACAGATCCCACCCCCCACACGCACCCGAAGGCCCACTTTGATGGCAGCCAGGAACTACATTTCCATCCCATGATATCAGACCTAGGGCTACAATCAGATTGAGTATTTGGGTACAGGAGACGATTCATTTCAAAGCATTTAACAGCCATTAGCTAATCCATCCTTCCTGGCAAGGGAGGTAGCTTCCTGCTATCACAAAGGGGCCGGGGTCGCAGTCCCTTTGTACCTACTGAGCCTCACTTGGCAAAGGAGGGGAGGTGGGCAGAAATGGAAAGGAAAAGAAAGAAAGGGAAAAACGGGTCTGCCACATTTGATTGCAAGTCCTGTTGCCAAGAAAGATGCCTCCTCGTCAGATTCCAGCCCTGAGGCACATCTTCTTCTGTTTGAGGCTGCAACTACACAGAGATAGTTATTTCTACCCATTTCTCCTTCCCGATGATGGAAATGCAATTTTACGAAGAGGTTCATACACTGAGATTCATAAAGCAAGAACCCACACCTCCACCAGCACCATAATGGGGCAGGGCCATGCAGGCGACGCAAAGCAGGGAACAAGTGGATTGGCACTGCTCTGCAGAGAAGCTGATGTCATTGCAGGCGGCGCGCTCAGTGGCTGGGAGGAAGCAAGCAGAGGAATGATGCTGCTCAGTGCTCCGGGGAACGTGTGTGCGCATGTGCACACACACACACACACGCAGGCACACGTGCACGTATTTGATAAGGATGCGGAAGTGGGGGGGGGATGGGGGCAGCAGACCAACAGCGCCGGTGAGCGTGTCCTGGACCATCATTTGAAGAGCAGCTCCAGTCATCCCAACCACCGCGCACAAGAAGATAACACAGCCTTGGGGGTAAAGTTGGTTTTCCATTTTGCCAATATTCTGCTTTGTAAATTTTCCAAGTCACCTTTGACTAGGCAAGGCTCGAGGCCACTGAGTTGCTTCCAAAGTTCTGTACATCTGCATCTCCCTCCCCCATACACACACAAACACATGCTTTGGCTTGAAAAGCTGGGACATCGTGGTTTGATTGTTCTCAAGGCCCATCTCAGTGCGGGCCCCACCTTGCTTTTTGCTCTATGCTGAGTACCTCTAGCACACGCAGGAGACCTAGACCATCTGGTCATATAATGCCAGGCACAGGTCCATGAGGATGTCTGGAGATCCCACTTCTGCTTTCTCTTTCCCTTAGAGGCCCAGAATTCCCAAGCTGGAAGGGCTATTGGAGGTCACCTGGGGTCAAACTGCTCATCTTCTACTAGAGGGAACCAAAGCCCAGCAAAGAGCATGGCTCTCAAGAAGCCACCCAGTTAGACCTTGCTGCATGGTTCTCTTCCTGAAATCCCAGTGTTCCGGTTAAGGATAGGCCTGTAAAATGCACCACTGTTCCAATTCCTTTCTTCTCAGCCCAAATCCATCATAAGCTACTTGAGGGCAGTTCAAGCAATTTGTTGGCTACTTTCCCTGTACTTCTTATACCTTCTTCTCAAAGTCCCTCCTCAGAGGGCAGTCAGCCCTATGACCCCCTCTGCTAGCTTTTATAGGGGGGCCCAAACATGGACAGCTGACTTAAGGTGTGCTGCATGATACTTCTCTTTCCGGAATTCGGGATTCAAATAAGTATCTGGTGTGTCTACATGGAGAGGACATAGAAGGCCCTCAAGGGCCCCTGCTTTGGCCCATGTACAGAAGAAATAGAAAATGCCAGTTGCTGAGACAGAACAGTCTAAGGGCCTTATAGACAGACAGTCAGGAGCAAAGGTGACTCACTACCCATAGGCTGGATTTTAAGCTCCGGTTCCAGTCCCCGTGAGTCCTGCTTCTCTTTTGGGCCTTGACTTCCGGGACACAACCACAAATCCTTCCAATAGCTGCTCCTTTCTGCTCAAGACAGTTCAAATAGATTTCTGTTACTTGTTCCTGAGTCTATGCATTACTCACGCTTTCACTGGCCACTTCGGATGCAATGCCCTCTGTATCAGTTAGCTATTATGGTGTAACAACTTACTCCAAAGTGCAGCAACTAAAAAGCTTGGGAAAAGTTATCTCACCATCTCTGAGGGTCAGGAATCTGGGCATGACTTAGCTGGGTTCTTCGGCTCAATGTCTCTCGAAGACACATCACCAGAGCTGCAGTCCCATCTCAAGGCTCAGCTTGTGGTGGGGACAGTCTGCTCCCAAGCTCACTCCCATAGCTGCAGGCAGGCCTTAGGAGATCCCCTTCCAAGCTCATGCCCGTGCATCTCTTTGAGGGCTACCTTATGGCATGGCAGCTAGCTACCCCTAGAGCCAGCAACACGAGAGCGAAGGAGAGAAAGCCCCCAGAACAGGAGCCAGTCTTTTCATAACCTAATCTAGGAGGTGACATCCTGTCATCTCTGCCACATTCTGGCTGCTACGAGTTATTAGTCTGGCCACACTTGCAGGGTAGAGGATTTTACAAGGGCATCAATGCCAGGAGGTGAGGAACTTGCGGGACTGTCTTAACATCTCCCTTCCATATCTTAGCTGGGAGGAATATTCAAAGTTTGCTGAGTGAATATTTGCCACAGGCACTCTGTACCTTCTGGGCCCTTTCTGTCTCTTCCCTATGTTTTTAGAGTACTGTCTGATTGAATAGGGTACTTCAGCCAGTCCCTTTTCTAGCAAGTACATATGGTGACTAAACGTCAAAATTCTCTCATCATCAAGACTGCAAATTCCTTGAAAGCAGGAATTATGTCTTATACCTCACAATGCTATGAACACCATATGCAGTCAATAAACATACAATCATTGGTTGAATGGATCTGTGATATACAGTAGAAGAGCTCTGACATGAGCTGCTGGCATTCAAGTTCAAGTTTGGGCTCCGTGTTCAACCATTTTGACCTTGGGTCAATTCTTTTTTCTTTTTCTTTTTTTAATAATCTCTATCCCCAACATGGGGCTTGAATTCATGACCCCAAGATCAAGAGTCACATGGTCTTCTGGCTGACCCAGACAGGTACCCCTACATCACAATGGTTAGGGCCCCCTTAAAACAAGGAGATGAGACCAGAAGATCTTTAAGCCTGTTGTCCTATGTTTTAAAAATTCCCCCTTGATTGAATTGCCATTGGGGAGGTAAGTGTATCAGACATCTCTGGTGACTCCCATCCTGCTCTTGGCCCACCTTGAATTTCAGCAGCAGCTTCAGTGGGCAGGCTCCCATCAAGCTGAGAGTGTCTATCTTCTCTTTGCCCCAGGGCCCTCTCCACCAGCAATATGGGAACATGCCTTGTCTACATATGTGTGTGTGTCCCCAGGGGCAATCTTCAACCAGGGTCAGATGGCTGCAGTAGATAAATGCCCTGGGCTCCTGTCCTTCCAGTGGACAGTTCTGGAAGGCATTCTCTATGCTTCCTAGGAGATCAGCCCCTGTAGGCTTTCCTTAGATTCCTGTTGCTTTCTTCCCCATCTCATCTTCTCCTTTCCTTGGTTCCTAGGTGCTAGGATCACCTCTCAGATAAACTACCTTCACCCAAGGCCTTGTGTCATGCTCTGCATTCGAGAGAATGCAATCTAGGACAGGAAGCCATTTCTTTTTCTGCCCATCCTCTGCCACTAAGGCTAACCCATGGGGAACCTGGGGTCAGAAAGGCACAGAATATGACACGGGTGTTGTCTCAACCTGACTGGAAAAGCCTGCTTTTTCTGACTATCTCTAGACCAAAGTTTCTGAGTGGGGAGTCATCTGATGGGAGCAGAGGCAAGGCAAAGGCCCATAGCAGAAGTGCGTCTGTCCACTCTCAGTCAGGGACTCTGGGAGGGACCTGTCCGGCATAACACACGGCAGTAACATAGGGCAGCTACAGCGGAAGTCAAGAGCAGGCTTGAGTTAGTACTTCTGAGATATCCCCGGCTCTATCTGGCCTGTGAGAGATCCCAGGCATGTCTATAGGCCCTAGGTGAGCACGGATGTAGTCAAGATATTAGCTGAAGAGCTCGCCAGAGGGAATTACCACCACGGAGTGAAAAGGATCCTTAAGTCCAGGCAACTGATGGGGTCACCTGAATAGGAGACCAAATAGGGCTCATGGCCATGCCTCAGGGGGTGGGGGGGGGGTCTTCAACAGCGACCAGGGCTGAGCAGCCCGAATCAGCAGGGAGGATTACAAATCCCTGGGAGAGGGCACCGCAAGATCACTGAACTACTGACTTCAGCAGTGGCCACTGTTGTGTGTCTATTGCCATGGAGACAAGAAGGACCCAGAGACAGCAACGGTGATACCAGAGGAAGCCCCGACCACCGTGACTGTAAGGACGTGGCACACTCCCACCCCATGCCCAGGGGCCACCCTGGAGAGGATAAGAGCACAATGGAAAGAGTAACTGTTTGAAGCAAACAAAACAACTGAATTTCCGAAACAGACTGTTTAAATTATTAGAGTGGATTAGGCTGAGCGGATCAGAACCAAGTTTAACACTTACTTCCAGTTCTCCCCCATGTGTGCATGCGTGCATATACGTGTATGGACACATACACACCCACAAAGGCCCATCGGGCTCTTGAGAAAAATCACATCTGCTACAGAAAATTCCTTCGCACATCACTGAAGTCCTCATGGGTGCTGGCGGGGCAGGGAATAAGGCTTCCATCTCTGGGAGGGGCCCAACCGTGCCTAAGGGGTCTCCCGCCTGGTCCAGCTGTCCCAGCTCAGGCCAGGCTCACATGGGCTGGAAAAACACACCTCCGAGTGTCCGGTTTTACCTAGGAGACAAAAGTCAGGAATCCTCACACACTCACCAAGATCTGTGGAGGAACGGGGTGTGTTGGGGGGGATAAGTGGGGGGCGGGGTTGTAGCTTTGCCCCTTTCATCCCCTTGGGCAGTCCCAATTTCCCTACCCCCTCATCTCAGCTGTATCAAGGCTATCTGCGTCCCCCTGTCTTTCCTGGCCTCCTCTGGGATGCCTCCTCTGCCGTGACAGTTGCTGAGGGTTCCCCAGGGCAGGTAGAAGCATGATTTGCTTTTCAAGCTCTACCCATTTATTGATCTCCTGTCTGAGAAATGTCAGCAGCAGCCAGGAGCTCTCTCCCTGCTAAGGCACTTAGCTTGGAAGCCTGTGCTATCTGCCTATATAAACCCTCCCGCCTCCTGCCTCTCTGGGTTTAGAACTCACCCCACCCCCACCTTGGGAAAAGTCTTCTAAGATGAGATGGCAAGAATCAAACAGAGACGTGCTTTGAACACTGGGACGGGGACCAGATTTAAATTGGGCAAAAGCCGGGAGCTCAGAGCTCGTGCAATTCACTTCCTGCCATCCCTCCCCCTCTCTGCAGCTGGTTGCTGGGAGCAGGTAAGGAAACCGCCCCCCACCCCCAGGAGGCTGGCTGGGGCAGGAAGTTGGTCCAGGAGTCAGAAAGTGGGGCTCTGGTCCAGGACCCGGGCAGATAAAGGCAGCCCATCTTTTCAACCGCCACCGTGAGCCCCCCCAACACCCCGCACCCCAGCTCCAGCACAATTTAAATGCAGAATTGTCAGGAGGGGAGGGGAAGAGAAAGAAACTGTGTGTTTAGTGGTTAAACCTTTTAAAGTTTAAGTGCATAAACAGGGCCTTCTCCGTATCTGTCTATAGCAATTCCCATGACAGTTACAGCAAAATTACAGAAACTGGGTCGTTTATATAACCCTTTGTATTGTCAAAGCAGATTAACCGTCTGCTTTCCTGCACCCCGCTGAGCTGTCTTCAGCTGTCAAATCCCCATACCGCAGCTCAGCACACTGAGGGTAAAGGTCTCTGGCAATGCCCACATGGGGGATGCCAGGCCCTTGGGGCAGCAAAGGTTTTGAAACGGAGATTTCACATTTCCTCTTAGCAGCAGGCCCATGGTTTAAAATATACCAAACCCTCAGCTTTCCAGCCCAATGCACTGTCGCCTGGCTAGAGGGTTTCTTCCCCTCAAAGGGCAAACATGACATTTGTCTTTTATTCTGGACAGGGTTGGAAGAGCTGATTCATCTATGCATTCATTTGCTAAAGAAGGATTTATGGAATGTTTTCTTAAATGCTGGTGCTAGGAATAAACACACACCGGCCACCATTTTAAGGACTTGGTATGCATTAACTCTTTTAATCCTCATGTTAACCCAGTGAGGTAGGCACTATTATTGTCCCCATTTTACCGATAAGGAAACTGAGGCACTGAGAGGCATTGTAGATGCTGTGGCATACTGCCCAGCTGTCCCTTCAGGACGGGGGCACTCATTCCCCCAGCTGCTGAGAATGTGTGAAGCAGAGAGTTCATAATGAAGTCTTTTTTTTTTTAATAAAAATTGTATATATTGAAGGCATAGGATGGTTAACACCCTTCCAGAAACTGCCCCAAGGTCACGTTCTCTTCCTGGGATGCAGCCCACATTCAAGGGCAGGGTCATATAGGACTCTAGAGGCCACCATCTTGCCTCAATTCTTCCTAACAACTCTGCAGGGCCATCGCAGCTCTACTGCCCCTCCTCACCGAGGGGGCGTACCCTGAGGTCTCCCTTGGCCCACTTCTGCCTCCTTTACCGTCACAAGGGCACTCCTCCATAGAACTCCGGCACTCACATCTCCGCGTCCGTCTCAGGAGTTTTCCCTGGGATCTCGCCTGAGGTAGGAGGGTAGGGAGGCTCTCTCACCCAGCTGGTGAGCGGTGGCTGAAGTAGTTTTAACCTCACTCTCCTGCTGTCTTGCTGACCAAGCAGCTTCTCTCTGCCTAAGCCTGAGCTGGGCACCTGAAACACAGCCTCTGACTCACTGACACCTAGTCCCGTCCTAACATCGGGCCGGGGGCTCGAAGTGCTAAGCAAAGGGACGGGGGATGGGGGGGCTTCCACGGGATTGGAGTGCGGGTCTCTGGGCTCCCTCGGCAGCTCCAGCCCCAGCCCCGGCCATGCCCTGTCCACACAGCACCTTTCACCACACAGGGTGCTTTCAGCTCCTGGACAGGGGCGGCGAGGAACATGCTATCCATTTTGCCAGCAAGGAAATTTAAGCTCAGGGAGGTTAAAAAGGATTTACCCCCACTTGTTGCTAACTCAGCAGAGGCTCTGACCCAGGTCTCCAATTTCTAGCTGCCCAATTTCTACTGCCAATTCCCTGCCCCAATCCAAGGTGTTAGGTGGGGAGCAGGGCAGGACGCTCTTCTACCTAGGACTTTACCCCTCCCAGGAAATGGTGCCCCATCCAGCCTCATTCTGCCTCTCTCTCTCTCTCTCTCTCTGCCTGAACCCCAGGTCTCCAGAATTCTGAGAATCCTGGCTGTCGTCCTGGTGCCAACAAGTCCACCACCACCACCAGTCTCCACCCCTAGTGAAATCCTTGCACACGTAGAACTTCTGTGAGGTTTAAGCCTCCCTGTAACCCTGGGAATTGGGAAGGGTAGTCCTTATGATTGCTGTTCCACAGGTGAGAAGACTAAAATGCCAGGGAAGGGGCACATCACAAGCGGGTCCACGGCAGAACTGCTTTTGAACTTAGGTCTTTTCATTAAGAGTCCAGCACTCTTTCCATCCTGCCCTGCCCTACTCAATCTCCTCCCAGCCACTGCCTCTCCCTGACTCCCTTCTTGCCCACCAGTGTATCTGACAGTGGGAAGCGGGACACCAACGGGAAGGTGAGGATGTGAGTTGTGGGGATCTGGGAAACTCCCCCTACTCTAATTGCTCCCCTCTACCACCTAAAATTCCACCACTGTGGTTGGCCCCAAGAAACTAACCATTGCCTTTTCCCTAGAACCTTCTTTTGACATGCAAAAAGCAGCTGGAACTCTTTGACACAGCTAATGGGAATATAAAATAGTTAAAAAGAAAAGAAAAAAAAAAAAACTTTGGCCAAGTTGGGTAGTTTCTTAAAAGTTAAACATATGCCTCTAATTCCACACCGAGGTATTTATTTATCCAACAGAACAGAGATGTGTCCGAAAACTTGTACATGAACATTCAGAGCAGCTGAACAGAAAGAAAACCAAATGTCCATCAACAGGTGAATCAGGAAACCAACTGTGAAAAATTTGTATCTTTCTGCAATTAAAAGGAACAAACTATAGATACGGGCAGCAACACAGACGAATCTCAAAACTGTGAGGAGCAAAAGAAGCCAGATACAAAAGAGCACGTGTTAGATGATTCTATTCGCACAAAGTCCTAGAATGAACGAACGAAGCTCCATGGTGAGAAAGGTTGTCATGGTGCTTACCTGGATGGGAAGACGTTTGGACTGGGAAAAAGCATAGGGAATTTTCTAGTGAGATGGCCACATTCTTTATGTTGTTGGAGTAATGGTTATGTAACTGTATGCATTTGTCAAAACTCATCAAAAGATAAACTCAGAATGGGTGCATTTTGTAAAAGTTAATTATCCATCTGCAAAGCTAACTAAAATCAGTAAGTTGCTGACATGGTGAGTGTGGGATCCTTGACCGGGGCTCTCTGGGGCCTCTGCTGGCACACATAACACAACACCTATTTTGTCAGACTAGGTGTATTTTATAGAAGAAGGGCTTTCATTTTCCTCAGGTTCTACTCCTATAAGAATGTCTGCAGCTCAGGGGCGCCTGGGTGGCTCAGTCGGTTAAGCACCCACTCCTGGTTTCAGCTCAGGTCATAATCTCAGGGTTGTGAGATCAAGCCCCGCGTTGGTCTCTGTGCTCAGTGTGGAGTCTGCTTGAGATTCTCTCTCTCCCTCTCCCTTTGCCCCTCCCACTTGTGCTTTCTCTCTCTCAAATAAACAAATCAATCTTTTTTTTTTAAAAGAAAAGAATGTCTGCAGCTCACCTAACATGACACACAAGAAACAAAGCACCTCAAATAAGTATTCTGGGAAACAAGCCCAGCAGACAGTTTCCTTCACAGAACTTGAAAGCCCACAGGGGCTGGATTCCTAGGGATGCAAGACATGACGGAAAGCGGGCAGGTTCTAAATGGGGGCACAGGGCCAGTCTTGCACTGGGGAAGGGAAGGAAGGGCTGACGACCAGGTCTAAGCCGGAAGCGTCACCATGCTATCTCCCCTCCCCTGCCAGTAACGTGGAGGAGAAGCCACGATCACTTAGGTGTCTACAACTTACACAGGTTTGAAATCACAGTCTTGTCAGGCCTGTTTAAACCACCACAATGCGATGAAATCCTATTATCTGCCATACGGCACCACACTGACAGATGTGGGAGGGAACTGCGGACACCATCAGACACACCTCATTTCCCTGGGAACCAGGGAGCTTGGGAAATCCTGTCCTAGCAAAAGCCTCTTTGAACAATCCTCTGAGCACTGTGGATGTCAGCTGGGTTGGAGACTGGGTCGTGCTGGAACAGCACCTGGGGTAGGGGAGCACATGAGCGTGCCTGTGGGCGCACGTGCACACACCAACAGAAACTGGACCGGCGCTTTGCGAGATATTTCAGAAACTAGCAGCAGCAACGGCACTTGGGAAGTTGAAAAGATGAAACCTGTGAATCAATCCAAGTACAAAGCTCTCGGTTTCTAATTTGGTACCTGTTTCCAACACCTTGCAACGAGTCAATCTGTGCAGAACCTCACGCTCTTGGCATTTCTGATACTCCGCTCTAGGAGGATGTGGTAACAGCAGGTGCCTAAACCATTGATTTCTTTTAAAAGATCCTACGCCATCAATGACACTGAATCTGCTTGTGCAACTATTCAAGAACTTTTCAATGTCCATACTTGGAAACACTCAATAAGAATCTAAAACTTTCTCTGTCTTCTACAGGCTACAGTGGAAGCAGACCCAGGCAGTATTTTTGTTCATTCTTTCAACATATATTATCAAACATCTAATATGTGTCAGGCCATGGCATGGAGGAGGAAAGAAGACCAAAAACGAAACAAAAACAAAAACAAAAAAACCCCCGTGCCCTCATGGAGTTCACGTTCTGAATGATTAACAAATAAATAAAATTATGTATCATGTTAGGTAATATAATAGGAAAAAAATAAACCAGGGCAAGGTGAAAGTGGGGCTGCAATTTTAGGTAGGGTGGTCAAGGAAGGCCTCGCTCAAAGGAAGACAGTTGAGCGAAGACTTACAGAGGTGTGGAAGTCAGCTCTGTGAAGAGCTGGGAAGACGGCCCCAGGAAGCGAGATCAGCCAGGGAAACAGCCACAAAGCAGGGAAAGACTGAAGTATTAGGGGAACAACAAAGAGGCCAAGGTGGCCAGAGCCAAATGGGCAAGGGGGACTAGCACAAGATGGAACTAATCAGGTAGTAAGGGCCGGACCGCGTCTAGGTCCCGTAGACCATGGTAAGACCTAGACTTTGGTTCTGAGATGGAGGGTTCTGAGCAGAGAAGGGCCTCGCTCCAACTTGGGTTTTCAGTGGCTCATCCTGGCTGCTCTACTATGAAAAAGGCTAGAGTGTAGGTGGACTGGGGGAAGAGTTTGAATATGAAGACAGATCAATAGAAACCACCCAGTCTGAGTAACAGACGGAACGAACATGGAAAAAAAGGAACAGAGCCTCGGGGAACAGTGCGCTCTAACATTTATGTTTCAGAGACCTAGAGGAGAGGAGAAAGAGTGTAATGCTTATATATATATATACACACACATACATACACACACACATATATATATACAAAGGAATAATGGTTAAAATTGTTCCACTTCCGGCAAACGACGTAAACCTATGTCTTCAAGAAACTGAGTGAACCCCAACTAGGAAAAACTCAAAGAAATCCGTGACTAGACACATCATGAACTGGTGAAAACTGAAAATGAAGGAAAATTCTTGAAAGCTGCCCGAGAAAAACAATGCATTACCTGTAGGGGAACAACAATTCGAATGACTTTAAACAGTTCACAGAAATGAGGAAGTTGCACAGCATCTTTAAAGATTTATTTTTTGAGAGAGAGAGAGAGAGTGCATGCTGAGGGAAGGGCAGAGGGAGAGGGAGAGGTAGAAAATCTCAAGCAGACTCCCTGCTGAGCCCAGAGAGTGGGGCTCATCCTCACGGCCTAGAGATCACGACCTGAGCCCAAATCAAGAGTCAGACACTTAACCAACTGAGCCACCCAGGGGCCCTAGCACAGCATTCTTAAAGTGCTAAAATAAAACTGCCCACAGAATTTTAAATGGAGCAAAAATATATTTCATGAATGAATGCAGGTGAAATAAAGGTATACTCAGATGATGATGAATTAAGAGACTTTGTTACCAGCAGACCACCTTAGAAAGAACTGCTAAAGGAAGTTCTTCAAACAAGAGGGAAATGATAACAGAAGGAAACTTGGAATATCAGAAATAAGGGAAGAGCAACAGAAATGGTCAACAACTGAGTAAATGTAATCGACCATTCTTCAATTTTGAGATATTTAAAATATGTTTGGCCATTGAAAGCAACAATTATAACAGCATCTTCAGGAGGGCTTAGTATGTGTAGACATAACACATAAGACAAATACAATACAGAAGGGGAAGGGTAAAGAGCCATAAATAATGGTAGGTTATGTATGTTCCAACAGAAGTGGCAAAATATTGATTCTACATTGATGGTGAAATGCTAAGTATATATTTTATAATACCTAGAGCAACCACCAAAATAACTATATGAAATACAGTTAAAATCACAATAAACTAAATTCGAATACCAAAAAAAAGTTCAAATAACATCATGAATGAATACAGTATAGTATCCTGCACTAAACAGAAAAATGAGATGAGTGGAAAAATTGGTGAAATACAAATCAAGTCTGGAATTCAATTAATGATACTGTAGCAATTACTGATTTCTTTATTTTAACAAATGTATCAGAGTAATGTAAACTGTTAACATTAGAGGAAACTGGATGAGGGCTATGGAAGAACTCTGTATTATCACTGCAACTTTTCTGTATATCTAAAATTTTTCCAAAATAAAAACATTCCTTAGAAAATGTTCAAATAACCCAAAATTGGATGAGAAAGGGGAAATAGAAGAATAAAAACAGAAGGAACAAACAGAAACCAAATCATAAAACGGTGGAATTAATCCAAACATCAATAATAACATTAATATGAATGGTCTAAACATATCAATTAAATGAAAGATAGTCTGAATGGATTGACAGAAGAAAAACATGGCCCAAGTATGTGCTATCCACAAGAAACTCGTATCAAATATAATGATACAGGTAGGTTAAAAGCGAAAGGAGAAAAAAAAAGATGCACCATGCAAATACTAATCAAAAGAAAGCTGGAGTGGCTCTATTAATAGCAGACAAAAGAAATCTCAGAACAAAGAAAATTACCAAGGATCAAAAGGGACATTACATAATGATGAAAGGATCAATTCACTAATAAGACATAACAGTGCTAAAAATGTATGTACCTTACAAAAGAGTTTCTGCCACAAGAAGCAAAAACTGACAGAACTAAAACAAGAAATAGACAAATCCACAATTATAGGCAGAAACTTTTCAACACTTGCCTCGCCATATCAGATAGAACTCATAGGCAGAGAATCAGCAAGCATATAGAACTGAACAATGATGTCAACCAACTGGATCAAATTGACATTTATAGAACACTCTACCCAATAACAGGAAAGCACACAGTTTTTCCAGGCAAATGTGGAACACTCACTAAGAGAGACCGTATTTTACAAATCTGAACAAATGTAAAAGAATGGAAATTATATAAAGTATGCTCTCAGGCCATAATGGGATCAAACTAAAATTCAATGATACAAAGATAACAGGGAAAGCTCCAAATACTGGGAAAGTTAGTCACATACTTTTAAACAGTTCTTGGATCAAACAGGAGAAACTTAAATATATTTTGAACTGCATGAAAATAAAACTGCAACATATTAAAATTTGTGTGGTGTATCCATAGCTGTGCTCAGAGGGAAATTTATAGCATGCAAAGCTTACATTAGAAAAGGAAAGCTCTCAAACAATAACCAATAGCTTTCATTTTAAGAAATTAGGGAAAGAAGAAAAACTTCAACACAAATCAATTATAAGGAAGGAAATAATCAAGAACAGAGATCAGTAAAACAGAAAGCAAATATGCAGTAGGTAAAAGCAATCAAACCAAGAACCAGTTCTTAGAAAAGATTGATACAATTGGTGAATCTCTAGCAAGGCTGACAAAAAGAGAAAGAAAAATACCAATCTCCAATATCAGGAAGGAAAGAGGGAATATCATTACAGACCCTGAAAACATTAAAAGGATAATAAGAGAGTAACAGGAACAACTCCATGCGTATGAGAGGGCATGGACCAATTCCTTGCGAATCATAAATTAGCAAAACTCACCCAAGATGAAATAGAGAACCTAAATGGTCCTTTAACTATAAAAGAAGTAATTAAAAACATTCCAAGAAAGAAATATCTAGGCCCACGTGGTAAAGTCTACCAAACATTTAAAGAAGAAATAACATCAATTCCATAAAACATCTCCCAAAGAATAGCAGAGCATGGAATGCCACCCAACTCACTTTATATGACTAATTCTAAAGCCAGACAAAGAGAGCACCAGAAGGTGCGCCTGGGTGGCTCAGTGGGTTAAAGCCTCTGCCTTCAGCTCAGGTCATGATCCCAGGGTCCTGGGATTGAGCCCCACATCCTGGGATTGAGACCCACATCGGGCTCTCTGCTCCGCCGGGAGCCTGCTTCCTCCTCTCTCTGCCTGCCTCTCTGCCTACTTGTGATCTCTATCTGTAAAATGAATAAATAAAATCTTAAAAAAAAAAGAAAGAGCACCAGAATAAAGAACCTCACCCAAATATCTCTCATGAACACGGACATACAAATCCTCAGTGAAATATTAGTAAATTGAATCCACCAATACATAAAATCATAACACAACCAAGTGGGATTTTTCTCTGAGATGCAATATTCCAACATGGATAAATAAAATTTACACTGTTGACAGTCTGAAGAAGAAAAAAAAAAACATTAGATCCTATTGACTGAGGCAGAAAAAGCATGTGATAAAATTTAATATCCATTCATAATAAAAACTCACAGCAAACTGGAGAGAGAAGGCCTCGTCCTCAACCTGATAGAGGGGCAACTACAAAATTAACCCTGCAGTTAATATCATACTTAATGATGCAAAATGGAATGTTTTCCCCCTGTGATCAGGACCACGGCCAGGATGTCCAGCATCACCCCTCCAATTCAACACTAGTGGGTCAGGCGGTGCCATAAGGTGAGAAAAAGTAAAGACATATATACCGGGAAGTTAAAAATACAATCCTATTGGCCAGCATGTGATTGCCAACACGGAAAATCCCAAAGAGTCTACAAAATAAAACAAAATCTCCTGGAACTGTAAGTTTAGCAAGGTTGCAGATAGAAGTTCAACATACAAAATGAAACTGTGAGTCTGTGTACTAACAACATACCATTGTAAACCACAATTTTACAAAGGAATACAATTTATAATCACTCCAAAAGAATGAACTATTTAGGCATAAATATTACAAGACATGTCCAGGGCCCGTTTGCTGAAAAATACCCAAGCAGTGATGAAGGAAATCAAAGAGGACCTGAAAGAATTGGAGAAATGGAAGGATGTACCATAGTCATGCATTGTTCAAGTTCCCCATAATAAATATGTCAATTCCTCACTCAAATGATTTATAGATTTAATACAGCACCAATCAAAACCATGGCAGGACCTTTATACATATAAACAAGCTGGCTCTAAAATTTATATAAAAAGGCAAAGGAACTAGAAGAGCAAAAACAAATTGAAAAAGAGGGAAGAGAGAAATCACAGTAGTCGACTCTCAGGCTTGCTCCATAGCAACAGTAATCAAGACGATATGGTACTGGCAAAGGGACAGATGTAGACCAGTGAAACAGTAAAGCATCTGGACATAAACCCATGGCAGCACAGCCAACTGATTTTCGGTGAAGGTACAAGGAATGGGCACTGGCCCCTTTGGCGGCTTGTGGATGCGGCTGAGGTGACATTGGACAGCCCTGCACTGGAGGGACTGTCACTGTCCCCTGGGCTCCCGAAAAGACAGCGCTAGAGCCCTTCCCACCATCCAGAGCCTTTCCAGAAACTGGCTCAAGCTGAGGATGGGGGAGCTGTGTGGCTGGTATACAGAGAGCAAGAGAGAAGAAGACGACGTGAGGACAGAGGTCATAGGGGCCAGACGCAGAAGGCCCTGTCAGTCCGTGGGAGGACTTGGGATTTTCCTTCGAGGTGTTGCCACGAGAGGGTTTTAGGCCAAGAAGTAACACAGTGCGACTTAGCCTTTTTCAGGGCTCATTCTCCCTGCTCCGTTGTTGAGAAATGACTGAACAGCGGGGGAAGGGGAAAAGCAGGGAGACCGGCTAGAAGGCTGCTGGGACAGTTTCTGGACATAATTTGAAGGTACAGGGTGTGTGTGTGTGTGTGTCTGTCTGTCTGATTGTCTTTTAGGGGTTAAAAGAATTTCTTAGTTTTGCAGTTAAAAAATAAAAATCTGAGAAACACTGCCCTGGGAGCAATTGTATTCCCCCTGTGTTCTGGCCACTTGAAGGCCAAGTCACAGGTCTTGTAACTGCTCCAGGCCCCTGGATGCCGAAGTGTTGAGAGGATGTGCCCAGGATGGGTGAGGCGAACAGAGGGCCATGACTTTGACTTCATGGGAACCTCTGACCTTTTCTCCTAAGGGCTGTGCAAATAGCAGCACCCCCCCCCCCACACACACTGGCCTTCTGGAACGCCTGACACCATGGGCCCAGCCAGACTTCAGTAGACAGGACCCACTCAATGGAAAATGGCTACATCTCCTTTTCTTCGTTTTCTAGATCAAAGAATTGGGCGTGGAGCACTATGGCAACGTGCCCGGTATCCCAGATGAAGTTGCTGGCAGAGTTTCAGTTTCTGTCTCCTGCTCAGACCCGGCATGGACGGTGTTTGGGGCCGGGGGCACCTTCTGGTTCTTGCATCCCTTTACTGACCTTATCTGCCTAGACAGCCCAGAGGCCTTCCCTCACAAACCAGGCCAGCTGCGCCCTGGCCAGAGCAGTGGGGCAGGGAGGCGATGCCCTCAAGGACTCTGCTTTGCAAGGAGCCCTTTGACAGCCAGCCCACAAGCTCAGGGCTTCCACTGACCCAGGCAGTGGAGAAGGACACGTAGCAGAAGCAGCCAAGGCTGCTGCTGAAACACAGCTGTGGGGACGCAGTTATTACTTATTCAATTAATAATTTAATTAATTAATTAATAGTATTTATTTCAATTCTGAAGCTAAAGAGTTGTTCTCGGCTCAGCTGGGTCTCTCCCAAATCATACGTTGAAGCCCTAACCCCCAGCACCCCAGAACGTGACTGTATTGGGAGACAGAGTCTTTATGGAGGCAATGATGTTAAAATGAGGCCGTTGGGGAGGGCGCCAGTTCTGTATGACCGGCATCCTTAGAAGAAGAGGAAGTTCGGACACAGACCCATAGAAGGAAGACTGTGCGAGGACACGGGGAGAAGACGGCCATCTATAAGCCAAGGGGAGAGGCCCCGAACAGATCCTTCTCTCAGGGCCCTCCATCCCTCAGAAGGAACCAACCTTGCAGCCATCTTGATCTCGGACCTGCAGCCTCCAGACTGTGAGGTGGAACATTTCTGTTGTTTATGCCACCCCTTCTGTGGTCTCTCATTAGAGCCCCCAGAGCAAACTAACAGACAAGTCATCCTGTTTTCTTAGGGTGCAGACCAAGGCATGACAAGTGTGGTCCCCCCTTAGACCTGCCCCCGCTTAGCATCTGAAAGCTGCTGCAAGCAGGGGACAGGGGAGGGGCTGCCGCAGAGGGCCAGCCTTCTTCCCAGGACCCCGAAGCTAGGTTCTCCTGGGGTGGACCCAGGAGCCGCCCCCACCATCCTCAGCAAGGAGCCAGAAGGTGTTTTAGCCTGTGGGCGCACCTGCTTGGCCCTCCTGGAGGGGAGTTAAGGGTGGATTTTAGCACAGCCACCACAGGCACCCTTTCCTCTCTTCCTGTCTGTCTTTTCTTTCTTTCTTTCTTTTTTTTTTTTTTTTCCTAAATAAGAGAAGGCAGTTCCTTAGGCACCAGGAGCGAAAGGAGGGAGGGAGCCGAGCAATGAAAGGCTTGGAGAGTATTACACATAACAGTGGGCGTATTTTATGGAAAGCAGCCGACAATCAGTGTTTGCAGACGCCTTTTATTTTATATTATTTCCTCATCTGTTCAGCTTTCTTGGGCGGGAGCCAGAAAGTTAATATTCTCAGTCAAAGTCGGTCTTTTATCTGTCAGGTTCAAAATGAAACCAAGCCGCTAGGGTTTTAAAGCATCTCAGCCAAAAGGCAAGTGCACCTTCTCCAGGGCTCGGGCCCAGGGGCTGCCACTAGGCTCTGCCACCCTTGCCAGCATCTCCTGTGGGGGGCCCAGTTACTGGGGCTTTTGACTGGGGCAGGGGTGGGGGGCTGTAACTCCCTAAGGAGGACGTCTTAGCACCTGAGCACAGGGCCATGAGCCAGAGCCCGAGACACCTCACCAGACCAGGTCGGAGCCGAGGACAGTCTGGCTGGTTAAAGGAGGGAGGTGGGAGGAAAGGTTGGGAGAGGTGGTTAGCCCCTGCCTGAGTCCTATCTGGGCTCCTGCAAGGGCTGTCAAGGACACGTGGTCTGAACAGCGCTGGGCTGCTTTCAAAACATGCCGTCGAGTTCTTGGGTGGTCCCTGTCCGGGGATGGTGGTGGAGAGGGGAGTCCTTCTCCCCTTGAATATGGGCCGGCAGTCATGACTTGCTCCGAACAGATAATTGCAAGAGTTACAAAAAGTGATGCTGTGTGATTTCCATGGCAAGATGCTAACGGCTGATATACCTTCCATCTGCCTCTCGCTCGTGGGACCGCCACCTCCGGGGCCTGGGGCTGCCCTGGCAGCAGTCCAGCTGTTGGACAGATGATGGAAACAGCCCGCACACGCTGTTGGAGTCTCCCGAGCCTGAGCACCAGTGAGAAGGCTCTGAGATGTCCCCACCGCCAGCCGTCTGACCACCACAACAGGAGCAGTCCCAAGGAAGTGTGGCCTCGCTGAGCCCCGTCACTGCACAATGACAGCGGCCGGGTTACACCGTTCGGCATGGGGTGCTCTGTTACACAGCACTATGCAGCCAGCACATTCGCCTTCTCGCTGCTGATTTTGTCTCCTCCGAAGCAGCACTGGAAGGTGGGGCCCTTCCCGTTGTACAAATCCTTCCTGGGCAGGACAGACAACGTGCGGGTACAGGGTCACTCCCCTTGGACCAAAAGGCCTGAATTTCAGTGCTGATTCTTCTCGACATACCACCTTGGCCCACCCTCTCTACGCTGCTGGACCTCAGTTTCCATTTGTGTAAAATGGGGCTGGCAGAGAAGGCGAGCTTCACAGAGCTGGGAGAGAAGGGTCCAGTGAGATTGTGGACGTAAAAGCGGGAGGTCTCGGCGCCCTGAGATCCAAGTGTACAAACAAAACCTTCCTCCCCGTGGCATGTGTATGGCAGAAGGACACACGCCACCTGAAGCCAGTGCAGCAGATAGCCACGCTGCAGGGAAAGGGGCTCTTTGTAAAATGTGAGAACTATTTTGAAGCCCCTGCTTATTTTTATGGCCTCTCCTAGTTTCATGGGGACAACAAATGAGGCCATTCACCCATGGGGATTAATTCCACCCTGGGAAGCCCCTGGCTTTTGTGACCGTCTCTGTTACACACTGATCAAAGTGAGGGCCTCTGCGATTTGGGGCCTCCCCTGCGCTTGGAGGCCACTTCAGATGCACTGGGGTATCCCTGGGGCTAAGGTTCCAGAAGCTGCTCCTCCCCCCACACCCTGAGCCATGTCTCATTTACACCCCACCCGACCCCAGACCCAGCTGGGCTCAACAGCATTTTCAGAAACCGAATGAAATTGGAAACAGGCACCGCAGGAGGGGATGAGGAGGGAGAATTTGACCTCATGTTACATTGCCCCCGCATTTCGCTTGGACCCAGGACTCTGCTCGTCTCCCTGAGTTCCACCCTGGGCAGCATCCCCTTGGCACATCTGTGGGCCTGTCCCTTACTTACAATATGGCCGCTGCTAATAAAGGCATAAATGCTGCAAAGCACTTATTACAGTAATATTATCTTTATATTATCCCAGCATTACCAGGCCGCGCACTGGGGCAGGGGAGGCGGGAGATCCTCTTCGCTGCTGTCAGTAATCGGAGGAAGGCAGTTTAGTTTAATGATAATGACTTGAGCTTACATAGCTGCCGTCATCCCAGAGGACCCCGGAGCACTTTACAAACACACTCTTACTCTGAGCCTTTCTAACCAACCTGAGCCATGCAGCAACGCTTATAAATAATATATACTCTGAGTGCCTCTATATACTGCAAATGCATGGTATAAATATGTATAAATGTAACAAATATGATTTTTGCATGTTACATTTATAATCTTCAAAAAAAAAATCAGTGACCCATCATAGGTGCGCAGCCACAAAACAGACTCATAGGATACAAAGTCCAATAAACATTGATACCGGGCGGCCATTTACAACAGGTACCGGCCCGGGGTTTTTAAAAGTGAAGGACACCGTTCCGGGTCTGCATGCACTGGGTTCCTCCTTTTGCTGGGAAGGTAATTGTCACGTCAAGTTTGTTCATCCAGTTCCAGCTCGGGGTGCGACAGATGCACAGAGAGGGACGATCCTGGATGCCCACCGGGGTTGAGTCTGAAGACTTGACACTGAGGCTGTGTGATTATGGGTAAAGCAAGAGCCCTCTCTGGGCCTCAGCTGAATCCTTAACATAACGAGATCGAAAGCTCTATGATAGCCTGTGGTATTGCTCCTAATCCTTCTGGCCCTCGCTATATTAAGATGATGACGTTCATGCCCTTAATCCTGTGAATTTGCAGGATTTCACACTGGAGTAGGCAGAGTTTACTTCCTCCCCCGACCCCTGAATTTGGAGTTTAGCCATGTTTTCTGGTAACTATTGTTAGGTAACAAACTCCTCCCGATTTAGTAATGTAAAACAGAAACTGTTTCATTAAGCTCAGGGATTCTGTGTGCCAGGAACTTACTTAGGGCACAGTGGGGATGGCTCGTCTTGCCCATGATGTCTAGAAAGTCCCCTGGAAAGAACCAGAAGTCTGGGAGTGACTCAGGGGCTGGAGGCTGGGATCATCTGCAGATTTGTTCCGTCACACATCCAGAGTCTAGGCTGAGCTAACCTAAAGACTTGGATAAGCCAACAAGAGAGAGCCAGCGGGCAGCCTCCCGGCGTGGTAGCCTCAGGGGTGTCAGGATGCCTACATGGCAGTTCGGGCTCCAAGTGCAAGTGATCCAGGGACAAGGCAGAAGCTGTGTGGCCTTTCATGACCCAGCTTTGGCAATCTGTGTCACTTCCACTGCCCTCTGTGGTCAAAGGAGTCACAAGCCCATCTGGACTCCGGGTCAGGAGAATTAGACTCCACGTCTTGATGGGAGGAATGTCAAAGTCACGCTATAGGGGAGAGTGTGAGCTGGGATATAGTGTAGCCATCAGCGTGGGTTTCCTGTGCTGCACAACAGATGACCAGACACGTGGTGGTTTGCAACCACGTACGTTCCACACCATTTCTGTGGGGCAGGAGTCTGAGCACAGCTTAAGTGGGGCCTCTGCTGAATTTCTGTAAGGCTACGTTTAAGGTGTCAGCCAGACTCTTCCCTTCTGGGACTCAGGATCCTCTTCCAAGCTCAGGTGGTTGGCAGCAGAATTGTCCTCAACTGTGAAAAGGCCCATGCTAAGCCTGGGAAGGGTCCATGGTAAAAACAAGAGGTGAAGGTGCCCAGGCAGCCAAAAAGAGCTTTGTACCTGTCCTTAATATTCTCCAACTACGCTGTAAAACTCCCAGGGTCGGGGACACAGTGTTAAATTTTCTTTGAACCATAAAACCTAGAGCAGAACTGTGCACATGGCTGAGTCCCGAGAAAAGCTGGCAGGCTGGCTACATCCAGGAAGGGAGAGATGGATGAGGAATGAACACTTGAGCTCCAAGGAGACTCTGAGAGCACATCGAGGAACATGGAGGGTGGCAGGGGCGGAGCGGGGATGTTTGGCATGTCTCTGTTACTATCACAGGCATAAGATCTGGCCTTTGGGGTGAAATTTAGCAAACTTGGTTTATCTCCTTACTCTTGAAGACAGTCTGAATGCCTCTGGGGAAAGGCTCAGTATGGTGGTTACATCAGGGCCGCGGGAGTCAGGCAGGCTTGTGTTTGGACTCTGGCTTGGCCATTTTCTAAAATGAGTGACCTCGGGAAAGCTGTTGAACCTCTGAGCCGTCAGGCTCCGCGCTGCCGAAAGGAGGCTTACGAGAGGGGTGTGTGAAGCTGCTCTCGTAGTAGCTGGCTGTTTAGCGTCACCTGCTATTATGACAGGCACAGAGGCATCATGTGTGGGAGCTCATGCTCTAGAATTATACTGCCTGGGTCAAAGCCGGGCTGCTGCTCCACTTCCTGGCTCTGCAACCACGCTCAAGTTAGAGAACCTCTCTGGTCCTCCTCTTGCTTGTATGTAAAATAAGGATAACAATGTTCCGTGCTTCATAGAACCACTGTCAGGAAGAAATAAGATAATACATACCAAATGCTTAGAATAGCACATGCCTATGCACAGGACTTGATGGCTATCAGCTCTTGTAGATTTTTACACCATCTGTCTTTCTTCATTCTTCTGCTCCTCCTTCCCCTTGTCCTTTTGCTTCTCATTCGCTGTGCCTTAGTGAGGTCTCCCCGATTCCAATTCTTTGCTGCCTGGATTCTTTGCAATGGCCCCTGAGATGCATCAGGACCTCAGTGTAACAGGCATTTAGCCAACAGGAGGGGGAATTAAGCTCTACTGAGCACCACTCGCCTCTGTTCCTCCTTGAGCATCCCACGGCCACTCTCCTGCACTGCACCTCCCTCTACTGAGCTGTTCTAGCCAGAAACTAAGGAACCAAAGCTGCTCACTTCCAACCAACCAAGTGCTATCGCCTCTGCTGCAAAGTCTCTCTGGAACCTGTCCGTAGTTGTCCCCCTCATGACAACACCTGGCTGGTCCCAGCCACCATCATCTCTCACCAGGACAGAGCCATAGTCCCTAACACTACTCACTCGGGCCCCAACAACCCGCCCTCCACACTGCAGCCAGAGCAATCACTGTCACTCTTCTCCCTAAAACTTTCTGGTGGCTTCCTACTACACTGTGCATAAAATCCAAATTCCTTGGCACAGCCCTCGGGGCTCTGCGCCCAACTCCCACCATCCCTGCCCTGGCTATGTAAGGAGCCAAGCCCTTTCCTGCTTCAGGCCTTTTGCATCTGCTATTTCTTTTACTCAAAATCCCCTCCCCATCCCCCATCAGAAGATTCCACATCCTTCATTCCTCAGCTGCATGTTTGCACCTGGAAAGGGACAGTCCCATCTAAATTTTGTCCCTTTGTATCTTCTTTGCCTCCTGCTCTGTTCCTTTGTAACACCATAGTAGTTAAATATTTGTGTGTTTATTGGACTTCTGATCCCCACCCCAACATTAGTCTTTCAAGACCATGAAGGCAGGAAGGGTATTCCTAGCCTATCATATAGCTGGGCCGCGGTCTGAGAACCACTCGTACAGGAAAGCGAGAAATTGAGAAAGACATGGTTCTTGGCTTCATTCTGGCCTCTGCAGTCCCTTGGCAAGGTAGTCCCACAAAGTCCCTTCCAACTGGGAACTTATATTCAATTATGTTTAAATCATCGAAAAGAGGTCTGACCTAAGTAGACCCTTGGCTGGGGAGAAAGGCCAGGAGAGTGAACCTAAGTACGCGGTCCTTTCCCTCTGGCTACCTCGAGCGGTCATCCAGCCAGGGCTCTGCCTTCTAGTTCTGGTCTGCGCTCAACTCCCTGCTGGCCCTTCTGAGCCCCAGTTGCTCAGGTGGCCCTCTCCCCGGGCACGTGTGCACGAGACACTCGGGGCAAAGATACTGAGCATCCTCATCTACTCCCCCTGTCCCTTAAGCTGGGAGTCTCCAGAAGAGTGACGAGAAAACAGCCAAGAGGTGGGCCGAGGCTCAGGAAACTAATTGAAGAATGACTCCTCTGCGGGGCGTTAATACCTTGCAAAGAAGTGAATCTACTGGCATTTTTTTTAGAGTTTAATAAAAATATATATGCACCGTGAGAAAAATCACAGCAATAATTCCTTGCACCTTTGTTCCAAGAAGCCCAAAGCACTCCCCATATATTATCATATTCATTATCCTATTTTCTTCACGTTTCTCATTAATTTTTTTCTGAGGTGATATATTAATATGAAATTCTAAATCACATTAAGGAGACCACGAGCCCTGCTCCTTCTCCTCACCCTAACTCCACCTTTCTCTTCTCCCCTTTCCATCCATCATCCTCAGCACCCCCTCCTGCTCCCACCCAGAGGAGGGGACTTCAGAAGCTGGTAAGCAGAGCAGATGGGGGCGGGGGGGGGGTAGAATAGTGGAGAAGGGTGGGAGTCAAAGTGATGCCCCCTCCCCAGGACCACTCGATCAGCCCGGGACTCCGATGCCCCTCGGCGAAGGGAAGCAGCCCAACTCCCCCTTAATGGGTGTAAAACCTCCTCTCCTCCCTCCCACCCCTTGCATGCAAGAGGGAAAGAATCAGGCTCATTACAGATATTATCATGCAGCACTTCATATTTCAAAGAGCTTTATAATCGCTAATTAGTTATTGCCAGAGAATATGGAAATGGCACCTTGCTGGAATCCCGCAGACCGGGGGCCAGTGTTCCACAGCGCTGTCAGCCCCAGTCTGGGCCTGGCCACCCAGCAGTGCCTGCCTGCTGAGGCAGGAAGCATGCCCAGCCCCGGGGCAGAAAGCACAAGGCTTTTGGTCCCTTCCTGCTGGGGCAGTTCTGAGTGGATGCCCCCCTACTGCCCCCCCCAACCCCCTGACCAGCACAGATCCGCAGTCAGAAGAGGCAATGAAGCCTATCCCCTCCCACTGTGCTGAGTTTGGTTCCCCCAAACGGTGGCTGGAATGGGCCTGGTGTTTCACGCCTGGGGTGTGCGCCTGCGCACAGCAACGGTGATCCCGCTCCAGAAGCCTCCTAAAGATCGAAAGTCACACAGGTGTTCAGATTGGGTCCCAAAGCCCCTTGTCTCTATTCTCTTCTAGCTGAGGAATGGCAGCCCTGGGGCTCACGTGGACAGCAGGGGTGAATCCCATGGCCACCCTGGCCTATGTCCTTGCACCTGTCCACTCTGTCCTACCGAACTCCACTTTGAAAGACAGTTCTTGAAGCAGGTTGACATCTGCAGTCCACAGCCGTCTGCAGAGAAAGGCGGGACAAGGAGCAGCCTCATTCACCCTGGATCACCTCGATCTCGTTTGAATTTCATTATAAATCTGCTCAGGAGCTGGAGTCCAAAGGGGCCTCCGGGAGGCGGGCCCAGCCGGGCTGACTCAGGCCTTGTCTGAGGGACACCAAGTTGGCTGAGGGGTAGGATTCAGGGAGTGCTCTCTGTGAAGACCTGCCCCTCATCTTTCCTGTAAATGGGGACTGAGGGCACCCCACCTGAAAGAAAACTCTGAACAGGGCAGCACAGGTTTTCCTTCTAGCAAAGCAAGCCTCCACGGGTCAGAAGCAGCTGGGACAAAGGCTCAGCTGGCACTTCTGCCAGCCCCCCAACCCCCAGACGTGAGGAGCTCCAGAGAGGCTCCAATTTCCAGGGAATGATCAGAAATCTCACACACAGATGGGACTTTGGTCTTCCCGACAACAGGACGTGCAAAGGCCACTCAGTCACCTTGTTATCATACTTACCCTAATAAGTGCAGCACCTGTGCCGTAGTGGGGCACAGATGTAGACACCAGGGTGCGTGGCACTGGAATGAGGGGTCAGTCTATGCCCTTTGGCAAGCATGCATCCATAGCCCCCAAGACTGCACCCGAGAGAGAGTCGTTTTGCCACTTGCTGGCCCGTTACCCATCAGAAGCCATTTGTTCTTAGCACAGACCTGTGCTGTCAGAGAGCCTGATGGTCTCTCAGCACTCCAGTGAGAGAGAGAGAGAGAGAGTGCGAGAGAGCGAGCGCACCTCCCCCTTGGCCGCATGGTCAATGGCAGCCCTCATAATGAGAAGGCAGTGAGGTCCAGCCTGTTTGGCAGGGGCAGGGGTGTGGGTGTGGGGCACAGGACCACACACAGAGGGCTCCCCAGGCCTTTGGGAACAAGCCTTTATGCAATCTGGGTCTTTCCAGGACATGACAGCCTGTCCCCTCCTCCCCTGTTCCTTCCTCAGTTTCGTGCTGAGGCAACTGGCTGGGAGGTCCTAGCCAGAGCCTTCATTTCTGACTTAAGCTGCCCCTCCAGGTACCCCTACTACCCCTCCCAGGTCCTCCCGTCCCCTCCTGAGGTCCCACAAGTCAAAGGTGCCTGCCCTGGAGAGGGGTGGGGAACTCTGCCCTTCCTCACCATTCCGTGGTCAAAAGGGCTTCCCTCTCCCTCCTGCTCCCCAGAACAGCCATGAGGTTCCCCAGTCCCAGCCTTCTTTGTCAGCCGGCAACCTTGTGACACTCCAAGCAGACACAATACACCTCCACCAGGAAGGCCACCCAGAGGCAGGTGCAGGATGGGGCTGGTGAAGCTGGGGTGCACACAGCCCTTGGCTGCCCTGCTATCTGGCTCCTGCTGGAGAACCCAGTGCCAACTGAGCCTGCACGAAAACCCCTCTCCTGCTCTGCTAAAAGCGACTCTGCTCCCCGCCATAGACACTGCTGAGCGTGCGCGCGTGGGCATCACCCACACCCACACCCAGACACTCCCTCCTTCACACTCCCACAGGCACGCATGTGCACGCACGCGCACACACACACACACACACACACATCTGCATGACCTCAGCCCTGTGATCCCTCTAGCTTTAGATTTTAATTCTTTTACCACTGGAGTAACTGTAATTGAGTCAGGAGTCAGGACCCAGAGCGACAGTGCAACCAAAGGATGGGGGCCATTCCTTCTGCCACCACAACTGCTCCCCCTTCTGGCTTGAGCTGGGGGGGGTGGTAGGTGGACCTGCCAGTGGGGAATGGGAGAAAGAGGAAAGGAGACAGGAGGAGGAGGGCAGGGCAGGGAAGAGGGTGGTGGGCAAAACAGAGTGGGGAGCACTGGCAGGTGGACTGCACAACTCCCCTCTAACCCTGGCAGGGAGACGCCACTGGGGAAAGCACAGGTGTGGGGATCAGGTGGCCTCAGGTTGGGAGGTCACTTAGCCTCTGCAAGTCTCAGTTTTCCTCTCTCTAAAGTGGGGGTAACGATACTTGGTTCGTAGACGTGCGATGACATTTGTAAAGAGCATGGAACCGAGGAAGGCCTCAACAAATGACCACTCTTTCACAGAGGCCTAAATTAGAAGGGATTTTGGAAGGGGTGAGCTCTTGGCCCCATTCATAGGGGACTACTTAGGACACCTGGTCACGTGCTTCCTTCCTTTACAGCAAAGCTGTGCCCTCCGTGACTCATTCCGGTTGTTCCATTCCCTAGGCATGAGCGCAACAAGTGGCGAGTGTCCCCCACAGGGACAGAAGAGTTGGGGAGGGCAGTGTATAAGGTTCCTGCAGTGATGCGGGACAGCTCCCAGGCAAACCCTCCCACTGGAGAAGAAACCGCAGATTCCTGCCTCACCCTCCACTCTGCTCCTGCGGAAACAGGTTTCCGATGGTTCCAGAATCCAGAATCACTCCCGGCTTTGTGGCCACCTGCCCCAGAGAAATGGCACTGCCTCCTTGGCTGCCATCTGGAGAAAGGAGTTCCAGAGTGTTCTCTCTCCCATTCTCTGCACCTACGGGGCATCCTGATTAGCCAAACACTTGGCGAGGAGAAGTCGTTGGAACACTGCTTAACAGCCCAGACCATGCAGTCAGACTTCCCACGTTCGAACCCTGGCTCTACCACTTACCAGCTGTGTGATTTAACTTTCGTGTGCCTCTGTTTCCTCATCTGTAAAATGGGAACACTTAGCACCACACCAGACACATGGTAAGAGCTACTGCTGATGCCAGCTCGGATGGCGTGTATACTCCTTGGCCAGCTGGTCTGCAAGAAGAGCACCTCTCTGGAGAAAGGTGGGTCAATCATGAACTTGCAATCTGTGCAAAGGCCCAAAGGGCAGCACATACGGGGCCGACACGCAATGTCTTTCATCACAGTTTACTTTTAACTTCTCGCAGCCACATGGTTCTGAGGATCCATTGTGGGTTCCTCTCTTAGCCATTCTCTGGCGGAGCTGCCTGGCCGAGGGCTGGTCCCTGAGTTGAGGGAGATAAGCTGATCCCTTCCAGCGGCCCTCCTCTCCCACCCAGCTCCTCCTCCGCACCTTCCTCCAAGCGAGACCTACACTCAGCCCAGCGGGAGAAGGATCAGGTAACCCTGTAGGTCCACAGGGGGCCTCCCTTCCAGCTGCCCCCACCCCACGGGGCCACAGAGGAGGGGCTGCCTGCTCAGATGTCCCAGCCAAGAGGGTCAGACCTCCGCTTACCTGAGGGCTCAGGTGGAGGGTGAGGGGGGTGGCAAGGAAGGAAGGGAACAGGAAGAGGGAGGAGATAAATGGGAGGGCAAGTGATGGGTTACAGCTGGAGGGAGAGGAAGAAAGCAGAGGGGAGGGAAAGGTGTAAGCTGGGAAAGAAGGAAAGGGGAATGGGCCAGGAAGCAGAGGTGTGAAATGAGGGGAAGGGAGAGGAAGGGAGGAGGAGGAGAGGAAGGTGCAGGGAGGAGGCCAAGATGGGACTGAAGGTGGGGGATGGCAGGATGGGATAGAGGGGGAGAGGAAGGGGCAGGAAGAAAGGGTTAAGAAGACAGGAAATCTTAGGCTCTGTTCCTGTCCTCTATGCCTGCCTCCCTGAAAACACACACACACATCATCATCTGAAGGAATTTGTAAAAAGAAGCCACACAAAAGGGAAAATAAGGGAAAGAGGGCTCTTGAGAAAAGCTAGGTAAATTAGAGTCTCGAAGTGGCATATCCTGACCTTGCACATCTAAGTGGCTGGAGACAAAAGTCCTGGCCCATTGCCAGACAGGACAGGCTCGCAGGGAAGTCAGTCCAAGTTCAAACCCCTCCTCCATCTGGGAGGTTTACTGGTCATATGATGTTGGAAGCACATGGCAACCTGCGCTGAGCACAAGCATATTAATAATATGGGTACGATTCAAATGGCTTGCTTTACAGGGATGTTAAAATTAAATTAGGTTAAACAAACAAATAAAAGAAATGGAAAGGCCTTCATCTCAGCGCTTGCGTGACCCGGCGTTTCACTTAATGCCAGCAGGAAATATTGTTGGTCCCTACCTGGGCTGGTCACGCATCCCCCACCTGCTTGGTGTTGTCTGACGGGAGTCTTCTTGCCCCAGAATGCCTGGTGGATTACCGCCCCCCACCCCGAGTCCCCTAGGGCTATTGGCAGCCAATGCCTGTAGAAGGGGCAGGGGCTGGAGGGTGGGTACAGAAACCCACTCCCTTGCCTCAAGGTGGACACCTCCCAAGCTCCCTGCTGAGTCCAGACTTTAGCAGAACCCACATCTGCTCAGCTTTCCCCCTGCCCTATGCTGCTTCCCTCGTGGGCTTCTCCCAAGAGCCCTCCCTCGACAAGTCCTCGAACCTAAGTTCCTGCCTCAGGCACTGCTTCTAGGAAACCCCACCCAAGATGGCACCTTCCTGAGCATCACTTGTCAGCGTGTTTGGACCAGGAATGGGCCTCAGACTGGGGACAGGGCCCCCTGGAAATGGGAGGGCCACATACAGCTCTGCCTTTACCCAAAGGGGCCACATCCTGCCAGGTCAATGAGCCTCAGGCAGGCCCTAGGCTGTAGTAGGCTGGTCTTACCTGTCCTGGGAGGATTGGGAGAGGAAGCTGGATGGGATTCAAACAGCATAAAATAAAAAAAAAGCTGAGAGGAGTGTCCCCCAAGGCTAGGGTTTGCCGGGACATCAGCAGCCACCAGCCCTAGCAAGCAGAGCTGATGCTGTCCCTCAGACATTCTAATATGGCCACTGAGAAGCTCGCAGGCAGGAAGGCTGGTAGAGGCGGGGAGGCTGCTGATCTTAGGGGCTTGTGGGCATGGGGGAGTTGGGGAATAATTTAAGGGATGAGGAGGAGTCAGGGCACACTGGAATGGGGGAGGTACCCACAAAGCTTCCATTTTGTGTGCAATTAGTCTAGGGATGCCCTCATTTGCATAAGGTTCATAAATTTGCATAAAATTGCTCGAGGCCCTAACCACCAGTACAGAAAATAAAATAACATGAATCAATTAGCAGGACTGGCTGCGACTGGAGCAAGCCTGGTGTAAAGGAATCTCCTGCTCCTTGCTTTGGAGCTCCGGGTTGGCAGGAAGGAGCCCCAAGTGCAACCCTTCGGGGGCCTCAGCTGCCCCAAGGGGCGCTGGGGGGGAGCGCCCTGTCCCCACCCCATCCACCCGGGGAGGGTACATTTCCCGGTGGCAGGTGGGGACTAACAGGAGATGCAGGCAGCATGCAGGCCGGGGGAGGAGGCCCAAGAAGGCCTCCCGGATAAAGGGGCGTTCGGGAACACAGCCGGTGTGTGTGAAAGCAGGGATGAGCTCCCTGCCAGCCGCGTTGAGCACCAAGGGCCTTTGCTGCCTCTGGCCTGGGCTGCACGTGCTCTCGTGTGACTGTCATGACAGATAGGAGAAATCGGCACCATCACCCCAGGGCAGAGAGGTATTGGGAGCTCGGTACGCATTTGCTGAAGGAAAGCCTGACGTACATGGGGCTGAGCTCGGAGGGGAGGAACAAGTCAAATCAAGGGTGTGTGTGGCACTGCTTAACAGGCTAGGGGTGAGCTTCAGGATGCAATTTCCTTGAAATCAAGAACAGAAAGAAAAGAAAGAGAAGAGGCGAACAAGGAAGCCCGACCGGTCATCTTGGGGGACTGGGAGGCTGCGGCTCAGTCATGTTTCTTTCCCATTGTCACGTCTGTGAGCTGGTCTCTCGGATCCTCACTGGCAATGCCTTGTCCTGCCCTCTTGGTTTGCCCCCACCCTTCTGAGCCCTGCTCCTGGCAATCTGCATCCTCAGCTCCAGTCTAGAACCCGTGTTTCTCAGCGGGAAGCCGAAGCCGGAGCGTGGGGCCATGGAGCGGGAGCCCGCACTGAAACTACACCGCGCTTACCTTTCATCGCCATCCACCAGCGAGCCCTCGCTGACGAATCACCAATTTCTTGCGCCAGCCCTCCCCTCCTCTCTGCGCTGACCCTGCTGGTATATAAGAACTCTCGGGGATTTTTTTATTTTTTCTTTGCCTCGCCACTCTCCCTGCACCTCCTCCTCTCCTGGAGCCACTGTTAATGAATCAAATTGCCCTTCGACTTGAATTACCGGGAAAACAGGCTCACCCACTACTCGAGGTAGATGGGATGGCTGCCCCCAGATCCACACTGGCCTCGTCACCATGACTCAGAGTGGATGTTTATTTTTTGAATCTCGCATCCTTTATCCGAGAAAATGGACTACCGATGGGAAACAATTACCTCCCACTTACCCCACAGGGCTGATAGGAGCAGATGGCACGTGCGACGCCTAAGCGGCACAGCGCATTAATGTCATCAGCAACGATCACAGCTGTAATGAGTCCACATGACGGAGACTGAAAAGCAAGGAGAGGCGAGAGCAACAGCTGGGCACTTCAGCCAGATGTGGCCGCAACCACCCAAACGGCTTGTTCCGGAGGCGCTTGATGGGCCAAGAGCAACGGCAAGCTAAAAGGGGACCGGCGGGACCCTGCCCAGTAGCGGGAAGCCACTCTCCAGGGAGCGCCGGGCAGCTCCCTGTTTATCTGGCCCCCCTAAGCCCCTTCCCTCTGCTCTGACCCAACAGTGCGAGTGTGCCCCAGCCTCTTTGTCTCTGACGGCGCAGTGCCTCTGTTAACTCTGTCCTGAAGGAAACGTGGAACACAGCCATAGGGAGGTCTATAAAGCTAGGAATCAAGTTCAAAGATAATACATGATGGATGCGAGAAAGAGTTCCCGAGACACTTCACGATTTGCTGAATTTGGGATGCTGGGCTATCAGAGACTGTAAAAGACAGAACGCCAAGTCCGTTTCTTAGCTATAGAAAGAACAGGGATGAGGACCAACGATTGGGCCAATGATCCCTTCACTTTAGAGGGATTGGGGCAAAGAAGGAAAAATCACCCCCCTGCAGAGTCTCCCTGACTCCTGCCCAGCTTTCCCCGCAACCATAATTTCACCCGACATCCCAACTCCCCCATCACCTTTTGCTGTGAGATTTTTGCAAAGCCCAGACCAGCTCCACGATGCCCTCAGGTTCTTGCCTCTCCCTCCCAGCTGGCCCATGAAATGGGTCCTCTAGCAACACTGTGAACGTGGAGGGTCTTGGCACATGTTCTCGGTTCAAAATCTGGGGGGGCAGGCAGGTTTATCTTACGAGTTGTAACCAATTGAGGCACTTTCTGCTGGCGCCCGTCTGCAGGCGATGGAGGAGCTCTTGGCGATGCACAGCCAGATCTACAGAATTTGGTGACTTGGAAGAAGCTGCCCTATTTTGAAGAGTATTTACATATTTACAGTGATCACTTAACAGTGAAGTCGCAGAATGCCAAAGCAGGAGGTAAACCCGCAGAAGAGGTTTTGAACAATCCCCTCATTTGGCAGAGAGGGAAACTGAGGTGCAGAGGGGGTGAATGACTTGCTCAAGGTCACACAGGTTAAGACTGCCTGGCCGCACTTGATCATCTAGGCCTCTGGACTTTCAGACCAAAATGTTTTCTCCTCTACCACACACTTACCCCCTTACTGTGTGTCTTTATTCCATGCCAACACACAGATTTTTTTGGTTAAATTTTGTTAATTTTGGTGTAAACAAGGATAACGCTTATTGATATAAAACTTAAGGTGTTCATGGGGTTATCTTTGTTTTTGGTTTGTTTGTTCATTTGCAGGTGTATTTTCTTTATTTAAAAAAATAATGTGAGGCTATGGTGTGAAGGCATACCTCTCATGGCTTTGGGGAGGACACAGGTTCCAGATGGAATCCCTGGGGCAGAGACATACAGGGCTGGGAGGGGGTAGGGACTTAGAAGTTGGGGGAGGGGTCATGCCCTCCAGCCCCTCTGCAAAGCTCCAGGGGTGGGGCTACAGTACGTATGGGAGGGCCAGCCAGGGACATGGCCACCAAGGCCGGCTCACAGCACTGCCCCTCCCAGGCAGACAGGGTCTGAGGTCTATGGGCTCAGCTCAGGGACCAAGAAGGACCCGTTCAGACAGGCTAAACAAGTATGACCCTTCACGAGGCCCACTGGGTGTGCCTGGGCATGGCAGGAAGGTGGCCTTCAAGACTTCAAGGAAGCTTGGATCCCAGCCATGAGTCCCACTTTCCAGAGCTCAGGCCGCTATGCTGGGGACCAGGCTCAGGATGGCCAAAACACATTCAGTGAACTGAGTGGAAAAAAAAAACAACACAAGACCCCAACCGAATGCACTAGAAACGCCCCCTCTGTACTCCTAGCAGACAGATTGAAATCCTAGATGTCATGCCATGTGCAGTTAAACAAAGCAAACATGAGATGAAAACCTATTCAAATCCAACGGTCAGGCACTTGGGTCATGTGACCCTGAAATGCTAGGACGGTGGGCAGGACACCACACCTGGGGACCAGGTGGACCCTTAGCTCAGGGAGGGACCAAGCCAGCCCTGTACCCCAAGCCCTGAGGGACTGCCTCACACAGCCCTCACCCCCCACCCAGCCACCTCCTGGCTCCTCTAAACAGGTACCATGCTCACCAGCAGAGAATGTGGAGACCCTCTCCTGATGCAGGGAGCAGACAGACAGAATCGGGGGCCGCCAGGCCTTAGCACGAAATGTGGAGTGGCTTACCTGCATCAGGTGACTTCAGGGCCCTGGCCTTCCTCCCTGGACGATGCTGGGATCCTGGGGTCGTGGGTGTAGAACATGGCCTCTGAGATGTGGCTGTCCTCCACGGACCTGCCTTTGTTGTTTCTGGCCACAAAACAGAAGGTAAAGCACGTCTTGGCCCTCCGTCATGGGTGACTCATGGTTCACCTTGGGCAGGCCTCTGGTGCCTCATTAGAGGCATGGCCCTTCCGTATGGCACCCACTGTGTGCTTGAAGTTGAGTAGCACCTCCACCGGCTTCTTGAACATGATCCAGAAGGTACTGGTGGAGCCATCACAGCTGAAGCCCAGGTCGTTCTGGTCCATGGTGCTGTCCATGTGGAAGATCTGGATGTTCACACGGTGATCAGTGGCCCCATGCACGGAGCCACAGAGCCCAAAGCCAACCACGAAAATGCTCTTGTTGATGGAGAGTACCCTCAGCGGCTCTGCCCACCGCTGGAGGCCATTCGTGCTGCCACACCCCTTCCTGTGGGGGCAGGAGCCATGCTGATGGATGAAGTTCACACGTGGCCCAGGGTGGACGGCCAAGTACAGGAAGAGGCTGCCCACCTCGCGGTCCGCGAGGATGTCCTTCTGCATGGGCTCTGCAGCGGATGCCTCAAGGGTCGTCGCCGGGAAGCCGATGAGGGCAAACGCCTTGCCTAGAACCACGCGATTGTTCTCCGGCATCACCTGCGGCTGCTGTCGCCGACACTTGGCCTCGGACCAGCGGCTTAGGGCAATGAACAAGTGTACCTCTGAAGGCCTGGGCTGTTCAGCCCCAGCCCGGCCACCAGCGTGTCTGGGTCGATGTCTGTGAAGCCGGTGGCAGAGAGGGTGTCTCTGTGTTTTGGCCGGGCATCCTTCAGGCACTGGCTGGCTGGCTGCGGTTCTTGGAAGAGTCTGGCATGTCAGCAGTAGGAAAGCGTGGTGGGCCTGGAGGAGCTCTTCTGGAACTCCACGCGGTGGGCCTCGAGCGCCAGCATCCCGTGCTTCTCGGCAGTGGGCTGCGTGGTCATGACCTCAGGGGAGCAGAGAAACTGGAGCGGGGCCAGGAAGACGGCCGGCTCCACCTCCGACAGCTGCATCTCGGTGCTCAGGGAGCCATGGCCGTGAACATGGCGCAGAAGAGAAGTCCTTGCCGGCCCGCAGGTGCACAGCCCAGAGAGCCTCGTTGCTGAAGAGGAAGGCCAAGCGCTTCAGAGTGCGCTCGGGAGGGGAGGCCCGCACACCAGCATTGCCACCTGCCACCCGGGTCCTTCATCACCTGCTCCCACCTGCCTGCCCGCTGAGAGGCCCCAGGGCACAGGGCTGTGACGCGCCGCATTGGCATTGGCTCCCCGGGCGCTCCCACCGCCTTGTGGGGGCGGGACTACCAGGCGGGGCCTGAGTGCTTCCAGGTCGCAGTTCATCTCCCCTTCCACGCTTTGTAGTCCTAGCGAACTCTGGTGAACTCCTCAAACGCTTGGTCTGGCTTATGTCTCAGCCGCTCCGTAGGCATTGCTCTTGGCGTCCACCTATTTGTTGCTACACACAAAGGACCCTTAGGCGACCGCCCTTGACTTAACACCTTGGCCGCACTGCTGTTGCAGATACCACCTTCTTCCCAGGCCCCTCTGCCTCTGTGTCGCTCAAAATACAGGCTTTGTGGACCCGTACCCGCAGGCAAACTGTTGCTGGTCTGCCAGGGGGTTAAGTAGGGAGACGAAGAATAACAAACTTTTATCGCAATCCGGCAGAGGAATTTTTGTCTGTTGAATCTAATAATAAAAAATGGGGTTTGTACTTTGGATGCCTGTTCATGTTTGTTAATCCGTTTTATTGTATTTTATCACCAAATTATTGGTCTGGGACACATGATGGAGGGGAGAATCCCTAATCCTTCTCCAAAGATAATGTCAGAAATACTACGATAAGCCCTTATCTTCTCTGAATCCAACTCTCCTGGCTTCCCTCCCACTCCGCTCTTCAGAAGTTTACAGGTTGCCTTCATCTCTCTCAGGCCCACAGATTTCCCCTTTCCTGATGAATGCCTGTGCATCTGTTGGATTTCCACAAGAGAGGCCACCCCTCCAGGACCCTTTTCCCTGCTCTGCCCAGAGCCCCATACTGTCCATAGCATAAACAACAGCGCAGGGCAGACTTCAGCCTCAGTGCCAAGACTCTCAGCCCCTAGCCCAGTGCCTGGAGCACGAGGAAGCCCATCAAACTTCATGGTGTGAATGGGTTTCACGTGAGGAGCCTTGGGAGCGCACCATACACCAACTGAGAAGCTATTTTCCATCCGCTCGTTTCCTCCATGTTTCTTTGCCTTCCCTAACTCTCGCAGTCAGCATCCCAGTTGTCAAAAAATTAGCAGTGAATTAAAAAGTGGTACAATCCCTTCGGTGGTCAGAGACAAAGTTAGAAAAGTCCAGGTTGCAAACCATCCTCTAGGTTATATGACTTCTGGTTTCTGGGAACGGAGAAGGAACAGCCATGGTGTTTTGGTCAGAAAACTCGTTCTGACAATCTGAGTACGTTCTGGGGATCTGCCAGCCTATGTGGAGGAAAGTGCCTTACCTTCATATGAGCACAGGTGGCGAATCAGGAGCCTGGGTTGAGGTCTTGGCCAGGTAGAGTGTAGCCCACCAAATGAATGCCACAGCCTTCCCTATCCTATGCCACTGTATCCTATAAAGTGAGTGAATGGCCTCCAGGATGACCCTTGGGGCTAAGCTAAGGGCTTACTAATTAGTGATCCTATAGCACATTGGAAATAGAAATGTCAAGTGTTACTATTAATAGTCATATTTCCTCTGCTCTGGTTTGCAAGGTCCCTTATGCTTTTACTCCAGAACCTCTGGAAAGTAACAAGAAATGTGGTTTGGAGGGAAAAGAGAGCTATAACTATAGTGTAATTCAGTATGGCTAGAAAAATAAAATGCAAATGAATAGGTTGCCTTTCTAGAGAGACCTGGAAGACTGAAACCCTTAGAAGTTAACTGCTTTAATACATAAAACATAAATCTTTGGTATTGAAAAGAAAAAAACCCAAACAGTTAAAGGACAAGTGAAAAAATGATAAAAACATCTTTTACATAGACAGCAACTGAAAGAAGAGTATCTTTAATATATAAAGAGCTCTTTCAACCAATAAGAAAATGAGGAATACCCGAATAGGAAAATGGGCAAAAGGCATGAGTAGACAATCCACAAAAGAAGAAGCATAAGAAATATAAGTTAACTCTGTATAAAGACTGAGAGCAATTTCATTGGCTATCTCTTTGATTACAAGTGAGACTGAACCTATCAAATATACTTTTTCATTTGTCAGCTAGGCAAAGATTAAACTTAGTGATCCTCCCCAGGCAAAGTGAGGGAAAATGGGCATTTATATTTACCACTAATGGGACTATAAATAGGTACAGCCTTTCTGGAGAGCAACTTGGCAATGCAGAACAAAAGCCTTGTCCTTTGACTCACAGACTCCACCTGTAGGAAAGAATCCTAAGGTGTCATCAAACAAGTAAACAAAGATGTGGACGGTAAGATTGGTTGTCTCGGTGAAGTTTATAGTAGCAAAACCGGAAGTTATCTAAATGTGTATCAGTAGATGATTGGTTAAGCATACAGCAGAATACTGGGCAGTCCCTTTTAAAAGACAAATAGCTTTGTATCTATTGATATGGAGAGATGTCCATGACATGTAGATGTCACTACATTAAAAAAAATTGGAAACAGAAGGTGTGGGATGCTTTGAGTTTTTGAGCATTTAAAAATGTATATGTGTAGAAAAGCATCTGGGTAAAAACACTGTGCAATCATACTTTTTTGATGATGGAATTACAGGTGACTTTTATTTTTTCTTTTATACTTTCTCATAATTTCTTGATTTTTTTTTCACAATGTAACTTTATGGTTATCTCTGTTGAAAAATGCCTTTTAGGGAGCCCTTGGCCTGGTTATTCTGGCTGTTTTGTGGAAGTGGAAGAGACAACGGATAAAGACCTACGGACATAAAATAAGGAAGTGAAATTTTTAATCAGTGCAAAATTCGATTGTTTCTCTCTGAAATCAGTATTTCCTTATTCATTTTGGAATCCACTCACTTCCTTCATGGAAGCTTCCCTACTACCGGCCTCACCTCTTTCTCTTGAAAATATCCTGGAACATTCTATTACAGTTACTGTCCCTGAGATCATTATTGGGTAGAATAATACATGTATTTTTAATTTTTAAAATGACTAATAAAAAATGATTGCCATTCAACTCTGCTAAAAAAGCATCTCCCCCCGGCGATACATATTACGACCTCAAACCTCTGAGTGAAGCTGTGCACAGGTCTTGCTGGGCCCAGCTCCACTGGGATCATTATCCCCAAGTGCCCAGGGCACCCTTCACCTCTGCTGGGAGCCAACATCCCTGCAGTGTCTCCGAGTCACCTTTGCACGCATCGAAGCCTGGGGATATTCTTATGGGACCAAGTCAGGGTCTGATCCCATGTTTAGAAATGTAACCTGGAGTACCAAAGTGTGTTCTGTTAATAAGTCTTATGCCATCTCGATCTAAGTGTTAGGATAGGAATATGAAGAAAGTTCCAGTCTTTTGCAGAGAAAGTATTCACTAGAAAAATAAGAATATAGAAGAATCACAGTTCTCTAGGCTATATTATTATTATTATATAATTTATAATGGTTTATATATCATATACATATATATACCACTTGATAAATAATAATACATATATAAGTACACAAACATAATAATACATATATATCTTTTGATATGTAGTGTATATATACTATATATATAATATTAGTTTGAGCCATAAGAAATTTCTTATACTCAACTCTTTTTTGGCCTATAGAAATGACAACTTCCTAAGGTTTGACATTACTTGTTATTGTTCTGCTGGTAGTATCTGGACAGTTTTATACTACTAGAAGAATTAAACAGGTCATAATATCCCGATGATGTTGTTGTCTTTGTAGATCAGTGAAAACCTCTTTCCAGGAGGCAGAAAAGTGAGCATTTTACGTGGATTTGCCTTTGACCGAAGTGTACCTATGTGTGTATGCATGTGTGTGTGCTCTTAGAAACGCAGCAGAAAACCATCCGGCAAATTAAAAAAAAAAAAAAAAGAGTCTTAACCTAACTTTCTCTGGTGCTCTATTCAATAATTGCTTTGTTGAAGTTGCTTTTTGAGTCTGTGTCTTTTTTCAGACCTTTCATCTTTAAAAAGGGGGAAAAACATTTTCCCAGGCGACATTCCTGTATTGCTTTTGGTTTCATACATCATGGGCTCCACTGGTCATCCTTAGAGACCGTTCCGTCCTTTGACAACTGGCCAGAAGTGTGAAGCAACTTACCCACATTCACCCAGCTAATTAAGACCGAGCTGGAACAAGAACCCTGGGTTTTTCTACCTTTCCCCCCTGCAGAGGGAGTGGGGGCTGTTATCATCAGTCCCCCTCACGAAGGACAAGGGCCTTGGGCTGTGTTAAATAGCAGGGGCAGGAACCAGTGGCCTGGAAGGTTGGAGAGAAAAGATCATCACTTGACGAATGATTGTGATCACTATTAATGTTATTATTCATATGCTATGTCTGTGGCAGAAAACACAAGTTTATTTAAAATGCACATAATAATTTGAGTTTGCTCCAACATTTATTTTCTGTCTAAATTATTTTTTAACTGATATGAATGCCAAGGCTTGCGAAGACAAAAAGCAAGGCTTTTTAAAAAATCCATAACCTTAAATTAAGACCACATTTATTCACACTGCTGCTTGCAGCCCAGAACTTTCTCCCTTTTAACCCTTCAGTGATATCAGCAAGCCACACTTCCACCTCTTCTTGGCCCAATTTGTATTTTTTTTTTCTGGTAATAACTGCATTGTGAGGCCAGAATATAATGCATTTCACAGTAAGACTCCTAATGGGATTTTTAGTAAACTGGCCTGACCAGCCCACTTCCCCTGCGAAAAGATGTCTCTAATTGATCTCTATGTAGAAACAGCAGCTGGTGATCAGAACCACTGTGCTCTGGTGGGTAATTATTTTATCAGGACAAGCACTTCCATCATGATAAGAGAGAAACAGCAGGACCTGGGCAGAGACACACCGAGAAGGCCAACCAGACAGACAGACACAGATAAGACCCAGCGAGAATCCGACTGCAGGACCCACAGCCACGCAACCTTAAATGGAAAGTTTCTGATAACCCGTGATGGATGGGAGCCAGGTGGAGGCAGGGAAGGACTTGGGGGTAGGCTGCAAAGCACAGCGGGGGAGGGGGGCTGTGTGCTCAGAAAAGGCCGGCTCCCCGGAGCTCCTGCGCTTGCCCTGAGCTCTGTTAGGGGGCGCTGTGGGGCCGCAAGCGCGGATTCCCCACCCCAAAGATTCGGCAGCTCCGGGCGGCCTGCGGTCCTTGAAACCCCCATAGCTCTTTTGGCAAAGAGTAGGTGTGTCCTGGCCAGGTTCCAGTTTGGGTAATTACAGCCTGTCAACCTAAATTCCCCCCAGAATTGCAGTTAAATATGGTACCCGTCTTCACAATTAAATTTTAGCTCTAATAGGACACTCGATTGTCTTGTTACGTGACAGTTAAGTAGCAGCGGCGTCGTACCCCAGAGGTAGCTGCACTTTTGTGGGGGACTACAAAGATTTCTCTGGGTGTAATAAATGACCTGTATGGACAGAATTGGGGCGGGGGTGTAGGGTCTTCCTGCTAAATTAGAGTTGGTAGCTGTGACTTTGCTCATTACAGTTTTTCCCCCAAAGTCTTTCGGGGGGGGGAAAGAGGGGGAACACGTCACACAGCCATTTCATTTCCAGTTCTTTCACCTGGAAAAAAAGTCAGGATGCCAGGTTGCTGCAGGACAGATGAAGTCTCCGACTACCTGTCTGGTGCCCGGTCCCCTTGGTTCCTTTGTCTCAACATCATGGACATCCTCGCCTTTCTCTGGAGGTGTCATGTACTGCCCTCTGGAACGTCTTTCTTTTGTTCTCTACTTACGGAGACCTTTTATCCTAGTAAGGTCCAGCTCAAAGGCCACTTCCTTCGTGATGCCATCTATGATCTTCTACTCCAAAGTAAGCGTGGCTCCTCTCCTGGGCCGCATCTGATGGGACTGTTATCCTTACTTGGCATTTATTCAAATTTGTCTTATGCAGTATTATAGCTGGTTGTTTACACGTGCACCAAACTTGAGCTCCTTGAGGACAGGGCCCTTGATTACTTTTCCTGATGCCAGAGCACAGCGCTTACTAAATATTTCTGAAGGAGGGAAAGAAGGCATCTGCTCTTTCTTTTCTGAGGGCATAAGTAAGAATAGCTGATATTGGTTGAGCGCCTGCTGTATGCCAATCATGGTCCTGAGCACTTTCTATTACCAAATCAGCCCTCGCCACCTCATAAAGCATTGCTATTATGGTCTCATTTGTATAGATGGAAATAGTGAGGCACAGAGAGGTTAGTTCATTTGCCCAAGGCCGCACAGCCCATCAGTGGCGGCACCAAGAGCAAAACCCACAAGACTTCCCCACACAACCTTTTGCCCTTATACTGCGGCATCAGATAGGACTTTAATTAAACATGTCAGTCCCCCTACTATCTTCCATATTTTGAATCAATCCAGGTCTTCGAGAGCACAGCTTACTTTTTAAAGGGGCAAGTGTGAGGACGGGGGAAGGTGATGACATGTAAGTGCACCTGTCTCCCTTCTATGAAGGCCATTCTAAATACCGAGTGGGCTGCTTTCCGAAATCCACATTCTTGTTTGTCAGTTTCCATCCTTGGGCAATTATTTCACACTGAAAATGAGAAGGTGATAATCTAAAGTATTCTCAGCCAGTCTTGCTGACAGAGGTGTGAGCAAGGAGGAACATAGCATGTTGTGATTAGAGAGAGAAGCAACAAAGCCCAGTGACTGGAAAGCGTAAAGGAAGGGGTCAGCCTCATTATTCTCATGCATAGTTTGCGCACCCATAGAAATATTTTGTCCCAACAAGTTAACTCCTTTAAGTGGTGAGCTCTGAGTGTGGCAGACACGATTTTCTTTCTTAGGTGTCTTGCCGCTTTCTCCCCACCCGTCTGGAGGAAGGATTTCTGCAACTCACCTCGTGCAATTAGAAACAGCCCCACAGGGCCGAGGTGCAGCCTGTGTTCAGAGATACTCTTCTGCTGCTGAAATAAAAACAGCCTTTGAGAATATTCTCCTGCCAAAATCATTTTAGCATTTCACTGTCACACAGCGGGAGGCCGGGAGAGAGAGAGAGAGAGAAGAGAAGAGAAAAGAAGAGAGAATCATTTCCTCGCACAACCGGCAAGACCTCATGAGTTTTTCCCGTGTGCAAGGAAATTAATTAATTTCTTTTTTTTATTTTTGAAAAGGGGGCCAGAAAAACATAGTTCAAGATGTTACATTTTCATAAGGAATAAGTCTCCATTGTAAATGAGTTCCTCTTTAAAGACAAGGCTGTAATTAGATTGCCCGGGGTGATGATGAATGGGGAGGGTGAAGGGTCCTGGCTTCTTTCTGGAGAAAGCAGCACCCTAGGAGGCAGAAGGAAGGGCTGCCTCAGGCGGCCACGCTGGTGCCAGTGCCGGAGACTTTTCTCTCGTGGAGCCGGAGAGGAGAAAGTCTGTTCCTGAACCCAGGAAGAAGAACGACAGGATAGGCGCTGCAGAGGGCTGAGCCCAGGCGTTTGCCGCAACGGAGGCGAGTGGTGCCCACAGGGGGCGCTGTGCAAGGCCCCGTGGCCTCTGGTTCAGCTACAGGTCGCGGGGGCTTCCTGCACCAACCCCTCAAACCTGGGTATCTTTTCTCTTGCCGTAAACCGAAAAGATGAGTGAACTTGGGAACCACTTCAAAAATGCCTTAATTATTGCTGTTCTGACACGCTCGCTCTGGGCTGAAACGGATCCCTCCCCCGCGTCTGGGTGTTGATGCCCTAACTGCCAGGACCTCAGAAGGTGACGGCCTTTGGAGACGGGCCTTTAAAGAGGTGATTAAAGTAAAATGAGGCCCTTAGGGTGGGTTTAATCCAATCTGACCCGTGTCCTTCTAAGAACGAGGCATTTGGACACACAGAGAGACGAGGGTGGCCGGTGGCAGGGGGCGGTGGTGCTTAAGGTGGCAGAGCGCTTAGCTGGCGAAGACACAGGGAGCTGCAGTCATCTCCACGCCGAGGCCAACACCAAACCTGCCCACACTTTGATCTTGGATTCCCGGCCTCTAAAACTGAACAAACAGAACATAATCAATGGCTGCTGTTTGAGCCACGCAGAGTTTACCGCAGCCCGAGCAGGGTAATACCCCAAGAATATTTCAAACTGCAGTCCCCAGACGTCTTCATTCAGAAAAGTGGAAGGCAGGTGAAAATGCACAGTCCCGGGCCCCGAGCAAGCCCGCTAAGTCAAATCCCTGGGGCCCCAGGGTCTGCAGTCACCCCAAGCACCCCAGGCCATTCCAGAGCCCCCTGAAATGGGGACATGCCCGCAGCTGGAATGTGCTGGAAGTGTCACCTGGGTGGTGATCCTCAGAGGGCGGCTCCCCACTGCCCCCGCCCTACCGCCCCTTCCAAAGGCATTCTTTGCAGTCAAACATTGCCTTCTCCCTGGTGGATCTCTTTTCAGTGCAAATAGCTCCTGGATGGGGGTGACAAATTAAGTCAATAACCTTTGAGTATGAATTCATTTATCAGCCAAATTCCTGTGGGATTGGAAAGATGCCAAACCTGAGCAAACCCGGAGAGGGGGGCTGAGTGGGGGTGCAGAGACAGCGGTGTGGTCCGCTCAGGGAGAAGGCGCCACCTTCACGACTCAGCTCGGAGCTAACCCCACCAAGGGGGCCGCCACAGAGCACATGGCGCTGGGCTCTCCCGCAGGAAGGTGGCGGGGACAGAGACGTGGTGGCAAGGTTTCTGGGCAGAGACCACAACTCCCAACTGCCTACTGTTTTCCTGTTCACTGCTTGGAAGCTGAGGGTAAAGCCAGGCCAGACTGCCTGCCTGCCTCTCTTGGGGTGAGGGGTGCAGGGACAAGTGGACGGAACAGCAGAGAGGCCACGGGGATGACAAAAGGGGTGGATATAGGCAGGGACGGACCTCAAAGTATTTAACAGCTCCTACGGGCTCGACAAGGCCCCATCGGAACAGAAGGCAGCCAGAGGCGGGAGCAGAATCCTCACCAATGCCTTTGTTTCGGGGTGTACTTCCCCGGGCCTCTGGCCTGTGCCTGGCACGCTGCACCAAGGCACAGGCCCAAACCCTGGCGGGTGTCTGAGAAGGAGGCTCTTCAGTCTTGCTCTGAATTCCCTGGCTTTCAGCGTTGTTTCCTTCCTTGCAGGGAAGGAGCTGGCCTCCCTCTCCTCCCCCAACACCAGAGGCCTAGCTTAATTCGCTTTGCAATTCCCGCTTGGTGCACTCCAGGCCCACGCAATGCACATGTGTTGGTGGCACCTGTGTCCTGCGGTTTCTGGAATCTTCCAGCAAGGCCTAACGGGCATGGAACATCCACTAGGGTGTCGAGGCCAGTGTCCTGCCTGCTGACAAGGGAATGCCTTAGAGAGAGCTGTCACGAGGCTGTGGCACTGGTTGCCTGCTCAGAAGCCCCGGCATTGGGATGGCTAATGAGCTGGAGCTCGGAGGGCCAGATGCCCACTCACCCACACCCCACCCCCCAGCCAGAGTAGCAAGGACGTGCCAGCACCCAGGACACATTGCAGCCTGTTGGGAGCTTGGGCATGAAGAAATCTGCTTCCTGGCTTCCCATTTCTATGTAAAAAGGAGAATGTGAGGTGAAATCTGCCACAGACCCCGTCCCAGGCTTCCACGCTGTTCCTTGAAGCAACAGATGGCCGGGAGGACAACGATCAGTCTGGCCAGAATGGTCGCTGGCAAGCCACTGTTCTTTCTCAAGGCTGGGCTCCCAGTGACGGCAGACCATGTTGGTGCCCCACCCCATGGCCCTGGGGTCCCTCTGGCCACTTCGTGTGCGCACTCGGTTCCTGGCACCCTGCTTTGACTTTGCACTCGGGCTTTGCTCTGGGAGGCCAGTTCTCAGGCTACAGGAAGGGAGCCACTTTGCACACCCGCACAGGCAACTGGCCAGGCCTGGAGATCACCCACCCCCAGAGTTCTCATGGTCGTTGGCTGCGGGGGACAGGGGTGTGAAAGCCCAGCTCCCCTTGCTGGGCCATGCCAGCCGCAGTCACCCTCCAGAGCTGTCTTGCAGGTGAGGCCAGGCCAGGCCTGTGTGGGCCCTGTGTGTCTCCTTCTCTTCTGGTGCATTTCTTTTCCTGCTTCCCCTCAGGCCCTGCATGTCGCCTCCTTGCAGAACCACTTATGCAAAAATCCTTATCTCAGGGGCGGCTTCTGGGCCACTGGATGTAGTTTATGCATCAAAAATCCCATCATTCTCCCCTCAGAATCTCGTAACTGAGAGAAATGCCCACCCTCTCTCTCCAGCTCCCTTACCTCCCAGCCAGCTCCTCCCACAGACCCCCCTCTGGCTGTTAGCCAGGGCCACCGCTCTCCTTGGTGGCAAGTTCGGGAACATGGGGATCTTGCAACGTGTCTCTGACCCCATCTTTCTCCCTACTGCCACCCCACCCCTCAGCTCAGGCCCCTCTCCTTTACCCGGACTAAGACAATAAACCTGAGGGCTTTACGTATCCATCTCCGGCCTCCCATTTTTCTGGAATATCTAGGACACCATGAGCACATGCGTCCTGCTCCAGGACTGGTCTAATTCTCTTTATCACTCTCTCTGTCACCAAGTCCTCAGCAACTCCCCAGTTCCTGCTAAAGGAAGCCCATCTTCCTTGCCTGGGTATTCAGAGCCCTTCCTAACATGCCTCTGCTGGCATCTCCAAATTTCTAAGGGGGCCATGATGGGAAGCCCCTAGCCCCTCTTCCCACGGAACACATTCACTAAGAACGGGCCATGTTAAGGTGCTGGGATCATCACAGTGGCTAAGGTCATGGTGTAAAAGACTGTAGACGACAGACACTGGAGAGGCAGGTTGGTAAGGAGACACACTGAATAGGAAACGAGAGAACTTTCTGATTTTAGAAGTTGGCTTTTTTTTTTTTTAATTTAGAGCCGTCTTACGGGGGCCATAGAATATTTTTGGATTCTCCCTCCTAACACCTATTTAATTGGATCTTTACCTAACGAGACCTATGTCCAGCCTTGAGACCTTCAGGCTCACCAAGGTGCCACACAGCTGACACCCACCCAGGGCCCTCACGCTGGTCAGGATGTGAGGCCCACTTGCCCTGGCTTTTTCCTCTTGCAGGCGCCCGACGAACCCACCTCCCACCTCCTGCAGGTTTCTGACCTTGGGCTTCAGTTCCCGGTGTGGGTCTGTACTGTGCTCCCTGCAATGCGGCAGGAGGCACAGATGTCCTACTTTTCCATTGGTTCTCTACAAGAACCTGAGTTCTCCCCACAGCAAGGCCCTCTTCCGTTTGCCAAGCTCTGGGAACTTCTCCCTGGACAATCTGTTGTCCGAGTTGGTCCTCTATCCATGCCCTCGGTCATTTATAAACTCCATGCATGTGGTAAATGCTCGATGGTACTGCCCCTTCAGAAGAGGACTTGCTGTCCAGCTCCGTAGTCAGCCTTCAGACACCAGCCCTTCCGAGTCTATCTGAGCGGCCGGGAGCTACTTCGCCAAGGTCATGTCTTTTCTGGGGTGGCCACGTCTGGTGAGTGTGCAAGGCAGGAATCTGAAGGCCTGGCCATTTGGGTCCCACCTGGGACACTCTTAGGGACAGTCCTTGGAAGGGCAAGCATCACTGTGGGCCTGGCAGGCTTGGGAACTTTCTCAGCCTTCTCTGTTTGCCCTGCCTAAAACGGGAGTGTTGTAGACAGCCTGAACCAACCCCCCACACAGCCTGACCTCCCTGAAGCAAGCCCAGAGAGGTTCAGGAACTTGCCCAAGGTCACAGATCTGGCTGGTGCCTAGCCCTCCAGAGCCACGGGGGTTCCCAGCCCATTCGGCTCCATCCTCTTGCCCTGGCCCCTCCCTAGCACAACCCTAAAGCTCTCTGATAGTTACTTGGCGGATCTCGGAGCAGGAACAGCACATCCCACTTGGCTAGGTCCGCCTAAGACCCAGGAGCCTGCTGCTTCCCCAGTCATGCCCTCCTCGCTGGCCTGGCCCCATCAGTATTCTGAGCACCTCCGGCACGTAAAGGCAAGGGGATTGAGGGAAGGGTAGTTGTAAGAGGGATGCAACAGCCCTACCTCATTTTTACTGCCACCTTGCCGAAGTTCTATTATTACATTTCTCACTTCCCCTTAACATTAAAACATAACAGCACGGTGGCAAGTGGTTAAGTGCTATGAAATCAAACAAGCCTTGGTGTGAAACCCGCCCTACCTCTTTCTAGCAGTGTGACCTTGAGAAATTTACTGAAATTCTTGGAGCCTCAGCTCCTTCCTCTATGCGGCGAGAGAAATAAGGCTCAAGCGTGGCCTCATCGGGTGGTGGGAGGGTGAACAAAATAATGAATGCAAAGGGCTTGGCACAGGGCTCCGGAACACAGTAAGGCCACTGTAAATTGTAGCCGGTGTTATTTTTATTAAAGATATGTACGAGATAACATATGTAGCACCCAGTAAGCAGTAATCTGCAGTCCTCAGCGGGGAAGAACAAATCAGCATGTGCATTAATTAGGGCTCCTCATGACAGAGAGGACTTATCTGATAGACGCGATGCTTCTTGGGACAGAGACAGGACAAGACTCACCATCTCCGGACCCCAGTCCGTCCTCAGGCAGGCTCAGGCCGATGTAACCCCTCCTCTCCAAACTCACTGTGTGGTCACATCGGTAACCCCCAGCATCCGGGTTTCCTTCAGTTCAGAATGAAGGCAGTCTGAGCGAATCATCCAAAACCGGGCGGAAGGTAGTCATAAGAAAGATAGGCAGCGTTTCAATAACTCGGGAGACTGAGCTAACAAGGGCTGTGCTCACTGTGCTCCCAGTGCAAACACACAGAGATATCTGATTAGACATAATGAAAAAATAAATAAGTACACAGCTTGGGAGGAAGGAAGGAAGGAAGGAAGGAAGGAAGGAAGGAAGACAGGCAGGCAAGAAAGAAGGAAGGAAGGAAGGAAGGAAGGAGTGGAGGAAGGGAGAGGGGGAGGGAGAACAGAAGAAATGAACCAAAAAAAGGAAGAAAGCCCCAGGTTCTCAAAGGGATCCTCCATTTCAACTAACACATTTATTGACCTAAGGCAGAAATGATCGAGTGAATACCTAGAGAAATGCATTTTATTTTTTGAGAGGATGGCTATAAAGATCATAGAGCCTAGGCTCCCAAAGCCCTCAGACATCAGGCAGCACGATGCAGTAAGATCAGGCTGCCCAGTACAAGGCCAAGGGGAGAAAGTCAGAAGGGAAGAAGGATTGGGATGGTGAACACATCCCCGAGCAAGAAAATTTCTCGCTGTGCTCCGTCCACTCACCTCCCACCCTCCAGGCAAAGCACCGGGTGAATTTGGGGAGCCCAGGTGCTAAAGGATGTTTCTATTGTCTCATTGTCCTATTTGAGTTCATGTAGAATATGGGCTTGGGGATGAAATAGATCACATCCTGGCCTTGTCACTTTCTATGCATGTGACAGTGGGAGGATTATATAATCACTGTGTCTTCATTTCTTCATCAATAAAAACAAAAACAATAGACACTTTACTACCCATTACATAGAAATGCAATTCTCAATCATTCTCAATGCTTGCCAGGACAACATGCACACACATTCATATTCATTCTCTCTCTCTCTCTCTCTCTCGGACTTCCCTAAAGAGGGCATAAGAAACAATTCAATTCTAGACGATATATCCATTTGGCAGCTCTGTACCTGTCAGAACACTTACAGGGGCTTGGGATTGCCTAGGAACTGAACAGTCATAGAGCCCTTCTTCCCAGGCTTGGTGCGTACTTCAGTGATCCAGTGTCATTAAAACTCTTAATTAATAGCCAGACATTGGATCTTTTCAATGAGAGATTTGGTTAGTAATCAAAGCCAGTGTGTGGGCCTTAGACCTGGGCAAGCAGGACCCCTCCTCTGATCTTAGTGCTTCAAGGGACCCCAGCTTTGGAGTGTTTTCCTTGAGATTTTCCAAAGCACTTTGGAGTACTTTCCCCTCCAATGCCTGAACTGGCCCAGAATATTTTGTGGGCACAGCCTCTCATCTTGCTACCCTAGTTCTGCGTGGGTCCTGGTCACCTGAAGCACCTACCCAAACATTTTCCATGTCCTCCAACCAGGAAGGCTCCCTGCACTATTGCTCTACAACGTCAATGGACCTCTCTGATCTCTGTCCTCTCTCACCTTCAGTCAACGCATTGTGATGCTCTCCTAGGCTTGTCTCAAGCTACGCAGGATACGGGACAGAATTCTCTTGCACGCACAAGACTCTTCTCCCTCTGCCCATGGGTCCCTCACCTATGCTCCCCGCTGGCAGCAATGTGTGAAAAGCAGGGGTGAGGCAGTGTCATAAGAGATCACATTCTAGAAAGGCAATGACGACGGCTTACAGAGATGAGACCAAAGGAAGATACGAGTGGAAGAGGCATTCGAACTATAAAATTTCAAATGGTAAGTTTCAGGCGACTGGACAACGGATTATCATTTGCATTTTCTTATATACTCAGGAAGACGGGCATCTGTGATGGTCATCAGTGAGACACAGGAGGGACCTTTGAGAGTCACTGGCCTTTCTGCCAGTGTTCGCGGCAGTGCTCTGGGTGAGGCCGAAGGCTGGGTGACACAACCAGCTTTGCATAAATGTCATATGCTGGAAAGGCAAGAAGATCTGTCCAGTTTCAATGCAAACAGGTTCCAAAGAGCTACAGCATTGTGAGTAATAACAGAAGTGTTACCTTTTCCTTGTGAGAGATAAGAAATTATCCAGGAATGACACATTTGGCAATAACTAGCGCAAAGGATAGTTCCTGGGTCTGACATGGGAAGTCATGGGGCAGGGACACTCTGAAGAATCTTCACCCCTACTTACTGGACAGGAAACATGTACATAAGGACAACTTCTGTACCCATCAATCTATATCCTCACTGACCGGGGCTCTTGGGTGGCTTAGTCGCTAAGTGTCTGCCTTCGGCTCAGGTCATGATCCCAGGGTCCAGGGATCGAGCCCCACAACAGGCTCCCTGCTCAGTGGGAAGCCTGCTTCTCCTTCTCCCACTTCCTCCAACTTGTGTTCCCTCTCTAGCTGTCTGTCTCTGTGTCAAATAAATAAAATCTTAAAAAAAAATTCTAAATCCTCAATGATAAATCACTACCCCTCACACGAGCCCCTGGATTTCAGAGCACATTTAAAAAATTAAATTGTACCTACAGCTTGCCTCCATTCCCCTCCAAAACAGTACTTAAGTAGGCAACCCCACGGACCTAGCGGTGACTCCAATCAAATCCGAAAGCCTTGTTGAGTTCTGGTGCTTGAACCCCTACCCCAGCCCTGTGGCTTCTTTTGTGTCATAATTGGTCTCAGTGTGCGGCAGGTAACCCCTAATTCTTAATCTAACAGCTTCCATTTGGGGCTCAACATTTCAGCAATGAAAACAGCAGCCTGGTTATGAAGCCCAGTTAATCTGTCCCTCACTTCCAAGTTCAAATCGTCCATTCAATTTGAGTGAATGACTCATTACACTGAGGATAATTATTACCTATGTCAGGCAAAGAGTCCTCATCTGGAGGTATTTGGAAGGAGCCAGGGATTTCCCATTTTCCGCGATCTCTTCCTGGGGCCAATTTTATCCTCCACTGTGCTTCCTACCTCCTTGCCTTCCTGAGCTCTAACTTCAGCGTGGGGCAGAAAATCGGACTTTTTCAGTCCTGCCAAGGCTCAGGAGCATGCTTTTTAGCCAGAGGTATGCACTACTCCTTTTTGGCTTCCAAATAGAATAGGTTTTCTGATAGGACCTTGGGGAGAACTACAAAAAGTTGACCCCACACTACCACATCCTGATATTTTCCTACTAAGCCCAGTAGCTGGTGTGCAGAGGCATACTGTCTGTATCTGAAGACACAGGGGGTGAGAATTTGGCCAACTGTTTTGCTACTACAAAATGAGGACTTATTTGGTTGGCAAGTAATAGACATTGATACGTAAGAGGGAAAATGACCTTTGTTTTAGTTTGCTCAGGCTGCCATAAAAAAGTACAAGAGTAGATGGCCTTGGCAACATAAATTTCTCCCTCACTGTTCTGGAGGCTGGAAGTTTGATATGAGGGTGCCAGGAGAGTTGGTTCTGGTCAGGACTCCCTTCCTGGCTTCCTGAAGGCTGCCTCCATGCTGAGTGGTCAACGGATCTTTTCTCAGTGTGTGTGTGTGCTGAGATATCTCTTCCTCTCTCCTACTTATAAGGCCACCAGTCCTATTTGATCAGGATCTCACCCTTGTGACCTCTCTGAACCATAATTACCTCTTAAAAGCCCTATCTCCAAATACAGTCACACCACAGGTTAGAGTTTCAACATATGGATTTTCAGGAGACACAATTCAACCCATAGCAGTTTTTATTACAGAAATTCTGGTAGGTTCATAGAGCTAAATAATCAAGACAATCGGAACTTGTGACTGATGGAAACCGTGTCAGGTCTGGATGTAAATAAAGAGAATGCAGGAAGTATATTTCACAGGCACTGGCCTATATATAAAGACTGAGTTGTGGCCTTTGACACTCATTCATTCAACCCAAGGCTTAAATTTTCAGGAGAGAGAGAGAGAGAATGGCTAGACTTGAGTCGTGTGCCCATCCTGGAGCTAATAACTCTCTCCAAAGGAAGAGATGGTGTTTCCTGATTGGCCGACCTGGTGTGCGTGTGTGTGTGTGTGTGTGTGTGTGTGTGTGTGTGTGTAGATGAGGTCAGCTTTATTCAAATCACATAGAATGAGTTTCCCATAGGAAATGGTAAGCTCTGTCAGGTGGAAAAGAGGGAAAGATAGGGAGGTAGGCAGAAACAATATATGTCTACCACAGACTGCCAAGGTTTTGTACAAAAACTGTTGAAGTATAATATTTTCGAAGGAAAATATAGTTTGGTCCAAGGAGGGAAAAGTTGCTGTGCATTATCAACTTTGCCTTTTCAAGGTGACATTGACATGAGGAATTGAGTTTAGACCAACCAAGTCTTCACAGAGCCTTGGAATTTGTTTTCCAGGTAGATTAATTTCCAAAAAAGAAGAGGTGAGACAAGCTTTCAATGTAAATCATTTGTCACCCCAGAGTTCCCAAATTTGTCTTTCAGGGCATGGCTGAGGGCCAGACATCAGTTGCCTTATCATAAAACACCAAGAATGACAAAAATTAAAAAAAAAAACACCTTTTGGTTGCAAAAGTAGAACAGCAAAGCTAGCAATTACTGAACACCTACTCTGTGTCTGCTGTGGTCATCCCTGTTGAATGACTTCACCAAATTTATTCCCTGCTGCCCCTCTTCTAATAGGATCTTGCTCTTATTCAAGTAATCACTACTTCCCCACCCACACCATGTAACTTAGGAGAAGGTGGGCCCTACCTCCAGCAACAAAGATGAATCCTGACTCACGTGAATCAATCATTATAGTACATTTCTCTTTTCTCCCAATTGACCATCTGTAGACCTAAGCTAAAGCCAGTTGCCATGGAGCACTCTTTTTTCTAGCAACAGTTACTGATTCAGGAGGAGGGCAATAACCTAGGTTGGCTCCATGAGATGTCAAGCAAGGAATTTCTCTCCATATTTGAGAGTGGTTTGTTCTTTCTCCTTCACTGGCCATGGACAAGCAATCCCACAGGTCCACTTGGGACCAGCAGCTCTCATGTTTCTATGGGTGACAACCTGAGGAAAGCCAAGTCCAGAGAATGGCAGATATATGAGGACCAGAGCCCTGGTTGGATTCCCACCTGGAGCTCTCTTCCTTCACCCGGCTATGTGAAATTATACATTTCCTAATTGTTTCAGCCATTTTGACTCAGGATCTCTGTCGCTTGCAGCCAAAAGTATCTCAAAGCCAAATACTGTGTTAAGTAAGTACTCTATATGCATTATCTCATTTTTATCCACATACCACCTACAAGGAAGTAGTATTATTATCTATTTTAAAAGTTAAAAAACCCGAGACCCCAAAAAGTTAAGTAACTTGCCCAAAGTCACTCAGTTATTGAATCCAGGCTCCTTTCTCCAAAACCCACATTCCAAGCCAGTAAAAGTAAAACCAACTGGCTTTACATACTCCCCCAATTCCTAGGAAATTAGCATGAAATGGATATATTATCAAACAAATCATGGTTTTCCACTGATCTGGACCAAGGGTTCATAGGTTCTTGGTCATCACTTCCGACTGACCTTCAACTGCCAGAGAGCATAATCTTCGCACCCCTTACATCTCTTGGTAAGTAAACAGCTAATGTTCTGTAAGCAAATATATCACCAGAGAATTTCCATCCCCTCTGAAGAGTCAACAGCACCGCAGGCTCTAGCTTTCTTAAGAATAGGACCCATCTGCTGGGAGGAGAAGAGGGGAATGGTTCAAAATCTCAAGATTTCAAATTGTCCAGTGATGCAGAAACGTGTCTGCTGGCTGACACGTAAGTGGTGCTGCTCTCCCTTTGCTCTAGACCCTGTAGGTTTGCCCTTGATGAAGAAAACACAGTTGCTAACCACGCAAGCCTTGGAACCCCACAGACCTGTATTTGAATTACCATTCTGACATTTCTTAGCAATGTGAACCTGAGTCAATTCCTTAACCTAACAATGTTTCCACATCTTTAAAACAGGAATAACAGGAGTGCCCACATATAACATTGTTGAGTTCAACGGGGGAAAAAAATGCTTAAAGAGTTCTGTGACTTTCAGCTGCGACTATGTGTCCTCAAACTCAATGACCAACGAAATCACCATTCCATCTCACATTTATGGGTCCACAGGGTCTGTGGCTCAGTGGACACAGGCTGGGCTCTGCTGAGTGGATCTGCTTCAAGCTTCGGGTTCAGCTGGGCTTGAGTCTAGGCTACAGGGGAGCACTCGGGTCTGCTCCATGTGTTTTAATTCTGAGACCAGGATAAAGGGGCTGCAGCTGCCATGAGAGGGCCCAGTCCATTTCCATGCTTTGAGGGCAATCATGTCTGTCAGGATCTCATTAGCTACAGCAAGTCACACGGCAAAAGGCATGGCCATCGGGAGAGGGGAAGAACTGGCAACCACAGCGCCATCTACCACAAGCTCTTAGACCAGGGACTAACTCAGAAGACAAAAGTGGTTGTTCTGGGTCATTCCAGTAGTGAGTGATACTAGAGGCCCAGAGAGGCCACCATTCTCCATGGTGGATGAGTAGAATGGTGATGAACTAACTCTTGCCAATTCAGGGCTAAAAAAAGAAAGAAATGCTTCTTGGTAGCATTTGTTTCACTGAAAATGACGCTGTTTATTCCCATGTGGGAAAATGAAGATGTATTTTTCTCACAACTTAGTTTACCTACTAATCATTGAGTTAATCATAGAAGAATGCCAGTGAGAAACCTGGCCCTGATTCCTGGCAACTTGAAGGTTGATATCCTGACATATGGGAGAAGTATCTCTGTGCAGCAGCTTTCTGTCCTTTCTTCCTGAAAGTAGGTGGTGGGCCTGTCTCTAGCCAGGTGGGCAGTTCTCATTCTGTAGGCTAAAATGTAACCCATTCTTTAATTTTCCACTTTATCATATCGGCCACAACATGCCAATAGTCCTCAATCATTCCTTCCCTTCAAGGGATAGTCCTTGTGTAGCCACAAAACTGCTTAGTGTTGAAACAAGCCACAGATAAGTCTAAATGTTCTTTGATTCCTCTCTTCCTCAGTCTACCCCTCCACAATTCCCCCTTGGCCCCACATCTCAAGCCAAGCCCATAAACTGATCTTCCTGTGCTCTCCTCCATGAAGGGGTCACTGTTATGCAGCTTTGCATCAAACTCAATTATTCTCCCACTTTGGGAAGATAAATCCAAGGACATGATGCTTGGAGAAATTCCACCTAAACAAATCACAGAGACCAGCTATTTTCAGACAGGAAGCGAAAGTTAAGGTAAATGGCAGAAACAGTGTAACTCTATGTTACAGTCATGGTCTGGCAGTGGTTTGTTGGGCCTGTTGAGGGAAGTCTTCATTTCACTTGCATTAAGCCTTGGTAGTCCTCATTTGTCAGACCTGTGGCTGGGTGTGGATGGTTCTGAGATTCTCTTCATACATGTAAGCTTCTTGGTACATGTTTAATAAGAAGTCCATAGGGGCACCTGAGTGGCTCAGTCAGTTAAGCATCTGACTCTTGGTTTCGGCTCGGGTCATGATCTCCTGGTCATGGGACCGAGCCCTGCATTGGGCTCCGTGCTCAGTATGGAGTCTGCTTCAGATTCTCTCTCCGTCTTCCTTTTCCCTTCCCCCTGATCATGCTCTCAAAAATAAATAAATAAGGGGTGCCTGGGTGGCTCAGTGGGTTAAGCCTCTGCCTTCAGCTCAGATCATGATCCCAGGGTCCTGGGATGGAGCCCCACATCAGGCTCTCTGCTCAGCGGGGAGCCTGCTTCTCTCGCTCTCTCTCTCTGCCTGCTTGTGATCTCTGTCTGTCAAATAAATAAATAAAATCTTTTAATAAATGAATAAATAAATCTTTATTTTAAAAAAGTCCTTATGGGGGCAGGTTATGATCTATTTATTTATAATTTCTATCAACCCAAATGCACTGGGACTGTCAATAGATGTCAAACATCAAAAGTCTGACTCACCTGGGGGCAGTTTTGGAAACAATGCAGGTTCAAAGCAGACCTGGTAGGTGATCGCCATTCCTCCTCTAGCTGTTCTAGGAAGGGACACTTGAAGATGGAGAAGAACTGGTCCGAGAAGGCAGCACTCTTTAGCTGTGTTAACTCGTGGCCCCAGAGTGGTGTCTCCCCTTTAAATCTCCAACCTAAGTCCAGACAGCACCCCAGACAGACTGGCCTTGTCTAAAAGACATCGCAGAACACCTGACAGGGCCAAAAGGGAGTGATCCCGTAATGCACAAGAGCTACCATCCATCACTGGCTTCTAGTCTCTGGCCGGGACTCATTCCACTCCCACTGAGTCACCTGCTTCCTCAAGGATGCCCATCTGCCCAGCTCCCCGCCCCTCTCTCACATCACCACCAAGTGGCAGGATGGGGCTTGGCGTTAAGGTGACTGACCCTTCTCCCCTCAGCCTTGTCTTTTCCAGGATACCACTTTGCTTCCCTGTAAAATCACAATAGATGCAAACTTGCTACAGCCTAGACAAGAGAGTGCAGGCAAGAGGAAGGAAGGGGGCCCGTGGTAGCCATTTAAGCAGGGGATGGCTCCCTCCTTGCATCCACCCATGCTGTTCAGGAATTGCTTTATCTCCATTAGTTATAACTGCACCACGAAATGCATTGAACAATCATACAATAAGAAAGACAGCCATAAAGCAAAGTTGGGGGATTACTTTGTTATGTGTAGATATGTATGCACCACAGACTCCGTAAATTCGTTATGGCAAGCATCTTGCTCTCCAACCTCATGTTTGTTCCAGCTGTGTTCTGAAGGCATTAAAAGAAAAACCCAAATAATCAACAAACAGGCATGGATTCTTTTGCAACTTGAGTTCAGAGGCAGTTCAAAGATGCTGCAAGAGAAATTCTTCTGTAAGAGGATGATAAATGGGGAAAGACACTGGTTTCCCTGTAGACCAAGACACCCAACTGTAAGGAAGGGATTTCGAAATGCCAGTTGTGGTAATGGGCGATGAAGGGAGCGGGAAGTGTCCCGGATGATCCAAGAGAGCTGGGAAGCTGGAACGAAAAACCGAAGGAAGCAAATTAAAAATATGGCACGATGTCATCATGGGCCCATCAGAAGAACTAAAATGAAAAAGAAGGGCCATACCAAGTGCCGGCAGGGGAAGAAACCAGAATTCTCAGACATGGCTGCTAGGAGGGTAAATAGGTCAAATCCCATTGAATACCGTTTGCCATTATCTATAAGAGCTGACCGGATGCCTGCCTCGTGACCCAGCAATTCCGCCCCCACATCTATATCCACGGGAAGGCACATAGAAGCTAACCAGAATACATACACTCGAGTATCTGTAGCAACATGACTCATACTAGCACCAAACAGGAAACTACCTAAATGCCCACTGACAGTAGAATGGAGGGACGCCTGGGTGTCTCAGTCAGTTAAGCATCTGTCTTTGGCTTGGGTCATGATCTCCAGGGTCCTGGGATCGAGTCCCGCATCAGGCTTTCCTGATCAGCCGGGAGTCTGCTTCTCCCTCTGCCCCTTCCCCTGCTCATGCTCTCTCTCCCTCTCTCTCTGTCTCTGACAAATAAATAAAATCCTTAAAAAAGCAGTAGAATGGGGTAGCTAAATGATGGTACGTTCACAAAATGGAATACTAGACAGCAGCAGGGAGGGACTTACTACAGCAACCTACTAGAATATGAAGGAATCTCGCAAGCTGTAACTGTGAAGAAGGCAGCCACAGGAGTTCATCCCGTAGGGCCTCATTTTCCATCTGGACGGCGTTGTGAACCGGTGAATGGTGTCGCCTCAAAAAGACTTGTTGGAGTCCTAACCCCCGATACCTCAGAGTGTGATCTTATTGGAAGTAGGGTGGTTGCAGTCATAATTGGCAAAGGTCCTACTGGAGTAGGAAGGACACTCAATCCAATATGAGTTGTGTCCTTATCAGAGAAGAAGAGACCCAGGGACAGAGATAAAGAAAGGGAGCAGGCCACATAACAATGGTGCAGAGCTTGCAGTGAGAAATCAATAAGCCAAGGAACACCAGAACAGCCAGACACCGCCATAGGGATCATGGTCCTGCCAACACCTTGATGTTGGACTTCCAGCCTCCGGATCTGTGAGACATTTCTATTGTCTTAAGCCCCCCGGTTTGTGATATTTTGTTCTGGAAGCTCTGGGAAACTGAAACAAGATGGCCAAACCAATCCACCCTCTTAAAAGTAAGGATATGGTTACCCTTGGCGGCAGGGGTGATGTTTGGAAAGGGGCATGGAGGGGGGGATTTGTGCCCTTTCCTATGTGTAGGTTATATTTCAATGAAACATAAACACACACACACACACACACACACACACACACACACACACAGTGGTTTCCTACTTATAGATGATGCCAGAAGGAGAAGGAGAAGGAGACCTGTATGTAGCAGGCAGAAAAACCTATCAAGTGCCCTCAAACCTAATATTGAAAAGTTACTATGTGCCGAGCACTCCATTAAGTAACACGGTGATCAGTTAATTTCCCTAGGGACCGCCTTCAGTCTTTAACCTAGAGTACCTCTATTCTCCTTTAGGAGAACCTCATGATTTCTCTACGCAGTGGAGACACAGCTGTGTGATGGTGATGCAGGCTCTGGGCCCAATTGGCTTGGGTTCAAATCCTGGCTTGGCCACTTTCTGGCTGTGTGACCTTGAGTAAATTACTTAGCTTCTCTGTGCCTTAGTTCCCTCATTAATAAAATGGGGATAATAATGGTGCCTCTACCTCATAGTATGTTTGCAAAGATTAAATCAGTGGATATACATAGAGGGCCCCATTCAATAATCATTGGCTGTTGTGGTATTGTAAGTCGCATACTGTGCCTTTAAATCTACATGGCAGACATCCTCACTGCTCATAAGTAACCAGGCCTCCTCTGCTTCCAGGAATGCGGGGGCGGGGTGGGGGGAGGTTACTTCCCTGCTTTTTATTTCTGTTTTATTGAGGAACATTTTCCATATAATAAAATACACAGTTATTGTTATGGTCTAAATGATATCCCCCCTTTCATCCCATATGTTGAAGATCTAACCCCCAGGACCTCAGAATGTGAATGAAGTTAAAGACAAAGTACCTTCAAAGGGTGATAAACTTAAAATGGGGTCGTTAGGGTGGACCCTAATCCCATATGATGGTATACTTATAAAAAGAGGAGATTAGGACACACATCACAGCAGACCGAAGGAAGACTATGTGGGGACACAACAGGAAGCCAGCTATCTGCAAGGCAAGGAGAGAAGCCGCTGAAGAAACCAACCGTGACAACACCTTGACCTTGGACTTCCAGCCTCCAGAACTGTTGTTTAAACAGTAGCCCCCGCCCCCACCACCTCCAGTCTGTGACATTTTGTTATGGCAGCCGGGACAAAGTATACATTTACTATATGTTCTGTTGGATGAGTTTTGTCAAGATCCAGAACATTTCCATAATCCCAGACAGACTTCTCATGCCCCTTTCCAATCAATCCCTCCCACGCCCATAAACAACACCTTTCTGACATCTATCACCATACAGTAGCCTTGCTGGTTCTAGAACCTCATAAAAATGGAATGATATGGTACATACTTTTCTGTGCCTGGCTCCTCTTATGCAAGAAAATGCTTTTAGGGTCCATCCATGTTGCTGCATGGATCATTAGTTTATTCTTTTTATCGTTGAGTATCTTCCATTGTGCAAGCGCCCACGATTTGTTCATCCATTTGCCCACCGATGCACACCTGAAGGGCTTCTCACATGTGGCCATCAGAAATAAAGCTGCTTTGAGCGTTCGTGATCAAGTCTTACAGGGGACCTATGTTTTCGTCTCTCTTGGGTAAATACCTGGGGCTGGAATTTCTGAGTCGTAGGGTGAGATGTGTAATTAGGAGAAACGGCGCGTTTTCCTAAGTGGTTGCACCATTTTACCTTCCCACCAGCGCAGCGTGACTTTCGATCGTTCCTCATCCTCATCAGTATTTGGGGTTATCAGTATGTATTTTTTCTTAGGGTAGCCATTCTAGTGCATATGCAGTCTTGGCTCTCATTTGCCTGTGCCTGTGCTGAGCATCAGCCTGATGAAAACCCACTAGAGAGGTGGGGCCACCAGTTAACATAGTAACCGCTGTGTGGAAAAACAACAACAACAACAAAAAACTAGTAGCAGCAAGGACGCCTGTCATCTCTGTTCTAGCCAGGAACAGAACAGCCCCCTGGTGGCTAATGCCTGGGGCTGGCCGGTCCTCCCTCCGAAGCCCCTGGAGGGGTCAGGGTCCCACGTGCCAGGAAAGGCCAGGCCAGGAAAGCTGTGACCAGGGCGCTTCCCAGGGGGGTGTATCTACACATCGGGGGGTGGGAGGGGGGATTTGAAATTGCAGAGACAAATATCAATCCATATCAATCAATATTTATTGCTGAGTAAATACCTACAGTATGCAAGGTGCTCCCAGGGGATCCGGGAGGGGAGTAGACAGAGACTCTGAAAGATTTACTCCTCTCGATTTTGCATTATCTGTTCCTCCAGCCCCTTCCATTAGCATGAATAATTAACCGCTGACAGAGCTATCAGCCACAATAAGAGCATGCTTAGGATTCAGGGTTTGTCACGCGCCGAGTAAGAGAAAAGGCTTAGGGGTTTGAAAGCAATGATCAGGACAGGTTGTGGAAGAGGAGGAAGAGGAGGCATTTTCAATACCAAAGCCACATGGTCCGGTTTTCTGGGTTTCTGATAAAATCACCTTGAAAGGCATGTATCATGCATGAACGCTAACTTAGAAGTACATAGGGAGAAACCTTCCTGACCACGCTTCCCTCTCCCCACAGCCCTCCCGGGGGGGGCGGTGGCTAGAGATAACAGTCCAAGTGTGTCCTTTCAGACCCCGTAGGAAAGTATTTACACACAGAAATGAACATCTACAGATTTCTTTTTTTATATTAATGAGATTCTATCCTACCTATCATCTGGAGCTTGCTTTTACTCCATGATCGTAGATCTTGAACATCTCTCCCTGTCTGTGTATCCATCCAAGACTCCATTGTAGAGGCGCTCCATGAATTAGTTATTTAACAGCTCCCCTATGGATGGGCATTTAGATCAATTGCAGTTTTCACTCTATCTACCTATCTATCTATCTATCTGCACACACGTATATATATGTATCTGGGTCCACATGCAAATATATCTATAAGATAGTTTCTCAGGCTGGCTTGGAAGAGGACTCTGTTGGGCCAAAGGCTATGACCATTTAAATGTTGCTAGAAGCCACCAAATTGCCCTCCAGAATGTCCTTGCCAATTAAAACTCCCATCGTGAGTGTACAGCAGCGCCTGTTCTCCCCCACTTTCCCCAATTCTACATATTGTTGATCCTTCTATCTTTTTAATGTTTGCCAACCTGATGAAGAGCGGTCTCTCATTTCTGGTCATAATTGCACAGTTCTGATTTTTAGTGGGGCTGAATAGCCTTTATACTGTCTCTAGCCCTCCCCAAATCTGATGGCGCTGTGGGATTTTTTTTTTTTTTTTAACAGAAGGAAGTAGGTAAGTGAGAACTGCCCCTCCTGGCCCAGTCATCTGGCTCTTGGTGTGTGGTGCTGAAATCCAGCCAGAATGAAGTTGCTCAAACCTCTGGCAGTGGCTCAAGAAGGTGGGTTTGTTCAGCTGTGCTCAGACCCAAGTAATTAGCTGATGGTTTGGGCAGTTAGCTGCAACACCCCTGCCAAGATGCTATTCTCTTTAAGCTCTCAGGAAGCAAAGGATGCACTTTGGTCCAGCTTACTGTCTGCAGGCCTCCTCAGTCCTGGAAGGGGCTCCCTCTTCTATAAGGACCATCCTCTGGGTGCTTTATCACCTAATGGTGATGAAGACGGTTGATGACCATCAGTTCAGTTGCTGGCTCGAAAACCAGACCCCGAGAGTTGTTCAGAAAACACTTGTGAAGACAATAATAATAATAATAATAATAATTTTTTTTTAAGTCAGCTAGGACCGTCTAAACTCTCAACTGAAACCCACTGCCGCTATCCCAATTCAGGCACCTACTCCTCTGGCTGGTTTGAAATCCCGCCCTGCTCCCCCCACCTCCTCCCGCCCTGTGCACCCCCCTGCCCCTTTTCTCCCCCCACCCCCACCATCCTTCTTCCTTCTGCAAGGGAAGGGGTCTTTCCAAACCTCCAATCTAACTGTGGCACTCCTATAACAGTAACAGACCATCAAAATGGAGCCCAAGGTGAAGCATTTTTGTTAGCGTTATCGTCAAATTTATTTATTTTTTAAAATGTTATTTATTTATTTGAGAGAGAGAGCGTGCACGAGAGAGCATGAGCAGGGGGAGGGGCAGAGGGAGAAGGAGAAGCAGACTCACTGCTGGGCAGAGAGCCTGACACGGAGGCTGATGCGGGGCTCCATCCCTGGGACTGCGAGATCGTGACCTGAGCCAAAGGCAGGCGCTTAACCTACTAAGCCACCCAAGCACCCCTTATCATCAGATTTAAATTCATAGCTTAACAACTCCAAACACTGCCCTCCTGCTCACACACACCCAACCTGCTCCTGCCTGGGAGCCTTGCTATTGTTCCTTCTGCCTGGAATGTTCCTCCCCAGAGACCCAATACATGGCTCACTCTCTCGCTTTTTTTTTTTTTTTTAAGATTTTATTTATTTATTTGACAGAGTAGAGATCACAAGTAAGCAGAGCAGCAGGCAGAGAGAGAGGGAGAAGAAGGCTCTCCACTGAGGAGATAGCCCGATGTGGGGCTCGATCCCAGGACCCTGGGCTCATGACCTGAGCCCAAAACAGACACTTAACCGACTCAGCCACCCAGGCACCCCTCACTTCTTTCAGACCTCATGTGAAACAGCACCCCTCAGAGGCCTTTTCTGGTGACCTTACCTAAAATAGCATTCCCTGCTTCATTTTCTTTTCTATTCTTTTTTTTTTTTAAGATTTTATTTATTTATTTGAGAGAGAGGGAGAGGGCACACAGACAAGCACAGGGAGGGGGAGAAGCAGACCCTCCGCTGAGCAGGGAGCCCGACATGGGGCTCGATCTCAGGACCCCAGGATCATGACCAGGGATGAAGGAAGATGCTTAACTGACTGCACCACCCAGAGCGCCCCTCATTTCTTCACCACCCTTCTCACTACGTGGTATTTCAGCATGCACGTCTCGGTTTGTTGTTTTTCCCCACATTTGACTATCAGCTCCCTGAAAGCAAGGACTTCCTTCCCGACTAACTCCCTGGTGGATACCTGGCACAAGGTTTGTGCTCAATAAATGTCCCCTGGGGGCACGCCTCTTGGAAAAATTTGGCAACATGCCATAAAACTAAGCATGCGGATGGCCCATCCCCAAGCAATCCTGCCGAGGAAAATTCCCGGACATATGTGCGGATGTTCTTTATGGAAGAAGAGCACTGTGAAGGACCCCGGGTGTCCATTATGAAGGGAGAGGATAGAGAAATGAGGTGTGTGCACGCCATGGAACCCTAGGTTGCAGCTAGAAGGCAACGCTAAATGCTCATACAGCAAATGCACACATCTTTACAGTGTTGTGTGCATCGTGGGAGAAGGGAAATGACCCAGCACGATACCTTTTATGTAAATTAAAAACACATATGCCTAAAATGACCCTGTGTCTGATATCAGAACAAAAGAGCATTTAAGGACACCACTTACGCACCTTCCGGAAGGCGTCTCTGGGGAAGGGAATGGTACTGGGGGCTTGATGAGTGGAAGGAGGAGAGGGAAAAAGCAAAGGGAGAACTATGATGTGCTGAAGCAGGTAGGGTTCTCAAAGGCTAGTGGAATTCCCTAGACCTCGGGAACAAATGGAAGCAAACACAAAGCCCAGCGCCCTTTCTCCTTTGTCTGGCTGACACAGTGCTTCCCATCCTTCAAGCTGAGCTCACACATAATTTCCATTTTGAAGCTTTCTTTGACCCTTCCCCATCGGATTAATTCCTCCTTTATTGACATTCCCATAGCATTTTAACGATACTTGTATTTTAGCGTTTATAACCTCGTATAATAGCTATTTGCTTACACATCTGCCTTCTCCATCAGGAGCTAGAGGATGTGACTTATTAATTTTCATACCTCTGGCACCTAGAATTGGTGATGAAACAAATTAATGGTGAGTTTCAACAGACATTTGTTGTAAGGCCCCGAGAATTACTCTTGTTGGAACTTGATCTATAAATTCAGGGGTTCCAGAATCAGCCAGGGTCTGACCAGGTGGATAAGAGTTTCTGAATTTGGAACTGCTCTCCATTTTGTTATTCATTTCTGGGAAAGAGATGAGTCTGGGGCAGCCCGTGTGGTCTGAGTGGACTGCTGGACCAGGAGCTCCAGCACTGAATAGAATAGGCTATAGAACGCCCCCCTCCCGGGGCTGGGCTGATTCTGGAGGGTGCCGGCCCAGCAGCAGGTGCAGCTAGAAGAGTTATATCCTGGAAGCAGAGTCTGGCACCAGGAGGTGCAGCCACTTCTGGTCCCCATCCAGGCAAACAGCCAGGAATTGGGACAATGTGGCTGACACAGAGCATGGGGCCCAAGAAGCCTGGCAGGTTAGGGGAAATAGGATATGTCACCAGAGGCCCAGCAGTGCAGAGTGGACTCCTGTCACTGGCAAGGCTTTTGTTCTGGGTGGGGGGGTCACAGTATGGATCCTGGTACTCAGCCTGGAGCAGAGACCAGCGTGACCAACCCCCCTGCCCGAGTACCTACCCAGTGCCAAGCATCGTGCCCAATGCACAAAGGAAAGGGAACAGGGCCCGTGTGGGAAGCTGAGACTTGGGAATTGGGGCGTGGGGGTGTGGAGCTGGGACTGAGGAACGAGGAAAGTGTCAGGCTTGAGTCACCTGCAGGAAGTAGATGCCAAAATCCAGGCTCGAGAGCTGGAACTGTTATGAAGATGGGGCTTCATGGTGAGAATCGCAATGACAGGTGACTCCCTGTGTGTGCCCAAGGAGGGCTGCTGGGCTCGGGGCTGGCCAGCGGCTGCCAGGAACAGCTCTTTTCTGTGGCAGGCCCAACTTGTCTGTGACCTTGTGGGGACTTCTCGCCACTTATAGGGTTTTCATGATTTTTTTAAAGATTTTATTTATTTGACAGAGAGAGATCACAAGGAGGCAGAGAGGGAGAGAGAGTGAGAGGGAGGAGGAAGCAGGCTCCCTGCCTAGCAGGGAGCCTGATGCGGGACTCGATCCCAGGACCCTGAGATCATGACTTGAGCTGAAGGCAGAGGCTTAACTCCCTGAGCCACCCAGGCAGCCCGGGTTTTCATGATTTTACAAGCAGAATAAAAAGGTCGATATCTGCCAAGTATTTGCTAGGTGCTCTTACAGTGTTCTAGAGGTTTCTATAAATTTATCCTTGCACGAGTCCTCTGAGGTGGTATTATGAGAGTGAAATGGGGCACAGAGAGGTGAAGGGACTTGCATGAGTGGCACATCTGGCACCTGAATCCAGGCAGTTTAACCCCAAAGGAAGTGTGTGTGTGTGCGCGCGCACACACACACACACACACACTCTCTCTCTCTCTCTCTCTGTCTTAATCACTGTGCTGCATTGCCTTGCCAAAGCATGTGTCTTGGGGATGAGAGGAAAGAAGGACTAAGATCCTTACTGTCATTTCACCAGGATGTCCTGACAGTCGAGAAACATCTGCCAAGAGCCGATTGACCCACTTTCTTTGGCCACCAAGTCTCCTCCAGATTGGAGACGGGGCTGCCTAGAAATCAGATCTGACGGCTCTGGCCAGGGGCTCTGGCTTCTGCTGTCAGACCCCGGTGACCTCGGACAGCTTGTGGCCGCGGATGACTGAGTCCCCGGCAAGGCGGCACAGAGCTCCTCCTGCCTCCGCCTTTCTCCGGGAGGACAGCGCGCGATGCTCTCAGGACAGCCAGTGCTGGTGGCGCCCTTGGTGGCGGCGAGCTCCCCCTCACAGGGGTCCAGAAGCCTGGATTCCCTGGGCCCGTGCTCTGAGAGCCGGCAGTTGATGGGAAATCAATTCGGTGGCTTTGCGGAGATGTGGCAGCAGGTGCCACCAACACAGGGAGACCCACCTGTCTTGCCATGGCCAACACAGGGAGATCCTCCTGTCTTGCCACAGCCGTGCACGCGGGGCCGACCTGCCACTGCCAGCGTCTCTCTCCTGGGGACACTTTCTCTACCCCTCCCCCCAGGCCCTACCTAGTTCCGGCCGCCCTGTAAGCTCAGAATGCTGGAGAATGAATGCCCCCGGAACAGTTCTCAACTAACGGGGAGCGAGTGGGGAGCTTCCCCGGCCCTCTGAGTGTGTGCTCTGTGCTGTCTCCCAGACAGGAATACGCCCCACCCCCCCACAGCGGGAGTCGCTCCCGTTTTGCCCTGAGTAGTGACCTGCTTGGTGACACAGCCTTCATTTTCCTCCATCCCTCTCTGCCCTGCCTCACTGCCCTGCACGCCTCCCTGATGTACTCTCCCCACTGCAGAAACCACGCAGAATCAGTTCGTGGTCTCGGGGCCTGCCTTTGGGGAACTCAAACAGACACCAGAAGGGACTCTCGGGGGCAAAGTGTATCTGGAGAAGTGTTCTTCACCTGCACAATCTCTAGATTCTGGGAAGGGTGAATGTTCTAACCTTCTCCAAGGACACATAGGTCATAGAAGACGAGCTTCGAGAAGCCTAACAAGGGGCTTTTAAAATCTGACTGAAGACAGGCCTAAGCTACTCTGGTCAGCACAGGCCTCCGTCTGGCACCCCGCAGCTGGCCTCCTCTGGTCTTAGCTTTACTCCCCAACCAGGGTTCTGCCTTTGGAAATGCAGGCAAAGGTGATCGCCTCTCCGATTGGAGGCTTCCTCATCTGACGCTCTGGTCTTCCTTTTCCACATCCAAATGGAAATTACTTTTCTGCTCCAGTTAGCAACAGTTTCTGCTTTCCAGGTGAAGCAACATAATTCTCTGCAGGGATAAAGGGAACAGCCAAGCGGATTCCCACAGTTGGTGCTGGCTGCCCTCGCATTTACCCGGGGCACCCTCTCCTAGCTAGCCAGCTCCACACCCTTTGGTTACCTAAAGCCGCAAATCCACCAATGGCAGGGGGCCTACAGCCCTTCCCACCGCCACAAGGCCCAGGTTCTCATTAAGAAATAGAGAAAAGGTTGAAAAACATGGCATTTCTTTACGGAAATGGCTTTCTAGGTGTGGCATTTGTTTTGCTTTGTTTTCGCGTCACAGCACCCCAAAACCAATTCATGCTTTTTGTCAAACATGCTGGGGCAGATGGAGGAGGATGCCCTTGGCCAGAGGCAATTGACAGAGGCTTTCCTGTACCCCGGCCGTAGGCAGGCTTCCAGAGGTCTGTGAGGACCAGTGACGTCCCCGCATATCTGTCACCCATTTGGGGCATGCTGCTTCGTACTAACAATGATCTGGTGTTTATTCCACAGAAAGTCACGGTGTGGGGCCAAAGCACAGGTTGTTCTCCTCCGAAGCCACAGGCTCCTTGTAGACCCCGGTTCTGCCATTTACTGAGATCGCCTTCAGAATAACTCAATTTTTTAAAAAAGAGCTCAATTTGGGAGCACCTGGATGGCTCAGTCAGTGAAGCGTCTGCTTCTGGCTCAGGTCGTGATCCCTGGGATCGAGCCTCACGTGAGGCTCCTTGCTCAGCAGAGAGCCTGCTTCTCCCTCTCCCTCTGTCCCTGCTCGTGTGCACATGCGCTCGCACTCTCGCACTTTCTCTCTCTCTCTCTCTCTCTCTCGCTCACTCTCTCTCAAATAAGTAAATAAAATCTTAAAAATTAAATAAATAAAAATAGCTTGATTGAGGGATAACGTACATAGCAGCAATTCATTCGCTTTATATAAATAATCCAATGAATTTTGGTGTATTTGCAGAGCTGTGCAACCCACAGGACAATCTAATTCCGGAATATTTCTATCACTCCTTAAAAGGGCTCAGTTGTAACCCACTCCTGCTCGGGAGCTATCTCGGCCACTACAAACAACTATCGTAGCGGTCTCCCCTCCGCAGGCCTTTCCGGAAAGTGTACAGAGGGAGTTTCCCAGGTGTGTATGAACCTGGCTGCTCCTCTCAAACTCTGAAACTTGTGCCAGGTGTTGCCACCAACACATAAGATCCTGAAAGTGCCAAGGTTAAGGTGTGGTCTGCAGCAAAGTGGGGCGAGGCCTCTTGACCATCTGTGTGACAATCTTTCAAGGCACCCCAAATAAAGCTCCATGACTCATCAGCTACTGCTTAAGCACCTGCCAGGCGCCGGTCCTGGGCTAGCACCAGAAACTTGAGGCCTGGGTGGGTTATATGTCCAGGAGGCTCCCTCGTTCCCACTGCAAGTCCGGTACGAGAATTCTCCCGGGCTTCTAGACCAGCCGTGCTTGGGTGTGCTTGATGCCCAGTATGGACACACACAAGGACCCTGGTTTCATTCTTATTTCCACCACCTGGAACTGGCCAGTATTCATATTTGTTATGTTGTCTTCAGCTTTTTAAATTTTGTTTAAAAGATTTTATTTATTTATTTATTTATTTAACAGAGAGAGAGAGAGAGAGAGAGAGAGAGAGAGCGCACACAAGCTCAAGCAGGGGGAGTGGAAGAGGGAGAAGCAGGCTTCCTGCTGAGCAATGAGCTCAACACAAGGCTCCATCCCAAGACCCTGAGATCATGACCTGAGCAGAACGCAGACGCTTAGCCAACTGAACCACCCAAGTGCCCCTCTCTTCAGCTTTTTTTAAATGAGTAAAACTGGGGCGCCTGGGTGGCTCAGCGGGTTAAGCCTCTGCCTTCAGCTCGGGTCATGATCCCAGGGTACTGGGATCGAATCCCGCATCATGCTCTCTGCTCAGCAGGGAGCCTGCTTGTCCTCTCTCTCTGCCTGCCTCTCTCCCCACTTGTGATCTATCTCTCTGTCAAATAAATAAATAAAATCTTTTAAAAAATAAAAAATGAGCAAAACATTATAGAGTGATAAGGTCCATTCTCTTTCCCACCTCTCAGCGAAAATCATTACTTTATTTCCTATGATTGTAGTGCATTTTTTCCACCTGTTGGTACTCCATCCAGATCTTCTGGGATTTTGTTTTTCACCAGCTCTATCAGTCCCTTGCCTGCTTCTGAGGGCTTTGGCTTCTAACAGCCCGCAGCAAGAACTCCTTAGAGACGACCCAGGGTATCCTAGAGCCGCCTTGCCTGCTGTCCCAGGGAGTCAGAAGTGCCTGGGGGCCCATGGTCAATGACTGGCATGAAGGCACAAAAGCCCAGAGCTCCCCTTCTGGGCCAGCTGAGGCTGTGGGGACCCGGCCTGAAATCCCCCTTGCTTGGCTCTGTCTCTCCTTTATCCTGCTCCCCTCCTTCCTCACTGGCTCCTGGTGGGGGTGGGGAGTACTTTCTTCATGAAACTCTCCAACACTCTGAAGCACAGCCATTTAAGGGGCACCTGGATGGCTCAGTGGGTTAAAGCCTCTGCCTCTGGCTCAGGTCACAGTCTCAGGGTCCTGGGATCTAGCCCCACACTGGGCTCTCTGCTCAGCGGGGAGCCTGCTTCCTCCTCTCTCTCTCTCTCTGTCTCCCTCTCTGCCTAGTTGTGATCTCTGTCTGTTGAATAAATAAATAAAATCTTTAAGAAAAATAAAAAAAATAAAATAAAATAACATATGCTTATTTAAAAATTTAAATAAGGCTAAAGAAGAGAAATTAGAAAGTAAAAGTTGTTTCTAATAATCTCCACTATGGCCTCAGGCTTCAACTCCACCCAATGTTAAAAATAACCACCGTTAACAGAGAGGCATATATCCTTCCAGAATGTATAATGCATATAAAAATACACAAAAATAGATTTACATGAATTAATTCACTAAATATTATTAAGCATCTGTCATGAGTCAAGTATAAATGTTAGCAAAATACACAAATCATTAAAAATACATGGAATTTACAAAAAAACACTCCCTAACTAGCTTTTCTCCATACCCAGTCTATTATAGATATCTTTTTATGTTAAAACATATGAATCCCCCTGACTCAGCATAATATTCCGTTGAAAAGCAATCTTCCACCAACAGACCTTTTGGCTTCTCCGTTATTTATATTTTTTAAAAAGACTCCCTTAATGGACATCCTTATACATACATCTTTTTGCAGTTGCCCAATTCTTTCCTTAGGATAAATTTCTACAACTTAAACTTTTGGACCCAGAAGAGCCCATTTTAAATTCAATAGTGACTGTCAGATTGCCCGCCAGAAATCTTTTTTTTTTCTAAAGATTTTATTTATCCATTTGACAGACAGAGATCACAAGTAGGCAGAGAGGCAGGCAGAGAGAGAGGAGGAAGCAGGCTCCCCGCCGAGCAGAAAGCCCGACACGGGGCTCGATCCCAGGATCCTGGGCTCATGACCTGAGCCGAAGGCAGAGGCTTAACCACTGAGCCACCCAGGCACCCTGCCCTCCAGAAATCCTATGCCAATTTACACTCTCACCCACAATGTGTACGTATGTCCATCTCTTCCCATTATCAGCTGTTCTTTACAAAGAAAACCCTTAATAACTATTTCTAGAACCCAAATATATAATATACATATAATTTTCCTTTCTCTATAGAATTTAGGAAAAAGTAGACAAGAGCAAGTTTTAACAGCTGTAGCATAACAAGATATTTTAGTCCTTTTAGTAATTCACTGAATCCTCTCTATGGAGCTATTCATCACAAAGTGAAGTATGTTTGAAGGAAGAGGTCTGGTTGAAAACCCACCCAAAGGCATTTAGTCATCAAATGTCAAAAGGACTTCTTCCTAAAGTCTCTCACCAACCATGTGTTCCCCCAGCAAAGACCCCTGTCAGTCATCAAGAGGCTTCTTGGCCTATCTATACCTCCTGTTCTTCTTTTAGCTCTATTTCTGTGGCATATGGACATACAGCACTTGCCTTGATAGGATCTCTTTCTTAGATGCAGATTTTGAGTTTTTCTTGTTTACTGAAATCTGGAGCTAGACAAAAAAAAAAAAAAATTCACAGGTGAAGGGAGAATTGAACACCTGGCTTTTCACACTACACTTCAGAAGTCACTTAGTATCTCTGAACCAAAGCATTGGCCCACATCCATCTCTCCTCTTGAGTTACATTTCAGAGAACCTTTGTTTAACCAGAGGTCAGTAAAAATCTTTGGAAATGAAATTAACAATGTAAGAAGGCAAGAGTGCTGATTTTCTAATGTGGCAACAAATTGGAACCCAGAAAACCTTTCATGGTCAAGATCTTTGTTTTACAGCCTTCCTTCTGGAGGCTTGGATGGAATTAGCCACATGGGAGATTCCTGTTTGCCTCTCTGTGTGGTCCTCCCTGTATCCTCCAGGGCTGCTTAATGAAAGATACAATGAAGATGGCAGGGTGAAGACGGATGGAAATATAGCATGTGATATCATAAAGTAGAGGAGGGAAATGCCTGTGTAGCGCTGACATCCAAAGATGTCCTTGTTTATTTTGGCAGAAGCGTGAATGCTTAATTGATAGGTGTTTTAGAAGAAGTAATAGTTGGGGGCCGTTGCAAGAGACAAAAACCCTGTCTTATGCAAAAGCAGGAATTTAATACAGGGAATTCTGGGCTTATGATATCACCGGAAAGCCTGAAGGAGTACCTTATAAGCTTCACCCCCAGGAATGACTGTGGAACAATACAGCACTGTCCTACCAGGGTAGGACAAGCCTCTCGGTTTACCACTGGAATCTCGAGTTCAAAAACAGAGCATTCTAAGTGTGACTCGAGGATCAGGAAACCAGAATCAAGAAGGGCCCTCTGCCCCTGAACCTATTGCCATGAGTGCCTCTCAAAATCCAGCAGCCTGGAGAATAGACACAGAACCTCTCATTTCACATTTCTCCAGAGAAGACATGCAAGTGGCCAATAAGCACATGAAAAAAATGCACAACACTACTACTAATCAACAGGAAAATGCATGTCAAATCCACAATGAGAGAATAATAGCTCACTCCCATTAGGATGGCCACTAGCAAAACCAAAACCAAAACCAAAACCAAAACCAAAAACCAAAAACCCAAAAAACTAAAGCAACCAGAAAACCAAAAATCCAGAAAAGTAGCAAGTGTTGGTGAGGATGTGAAGAAATCGGAATGCTTGTGCACTGTCGGTGGGATTGTAAAACGTCTAAGCTGTTATGGAAAACAGTATGGAAGTTTCTCAAAAAATTTAAAATAGACTTACCATATGATCCAGCAATCCCACTTCTGGTTACCCAAAATAATTGAAAACAGAATCTTGAAGAGATATTTACACATACGTGTTCGTGGCAGCATTATTCACTGTAGCCAAGATATGAAAACAACCGTATCAATGGATGGATAAAAAAAACTCACACACACACACACACACACACACACACACACACACACCCATGCACATGCACACACAATTGGAATGTTATTCAGCCTTAAAAAGAAGGAAATCCTGGGACGCCTGGCTGACTCAGTCGGTGGAGCATGCGACTCTTGATCTCAGTGTTGTAAATTCAAGCCCCATATTGGGTGGAGAGATTACTTAAAAACAAAATCTTTAAAAAAATAAAAAGAAGGAAATCCTGTCATACGCTACAACATGGATGAACATTGAGAACATTGTACAAAGTGAGATAAGCCAGTCATAAAAGATAAACACTGCATGATTCCACTCATACGACGTATCTAAAGTAGTCAAACTCTCAGAAACAGGAAAAAGATGGAGGTTTCCAGGGACTGGGAGGAGGGGAAAATGGGGAATTTTAGTCAATGAACACAGAGTTTCAGTTTTACAAGATGAATCATTTTGAGAGATCTACTGCCCAGGGATGCGCATTTGTTAACGCTACTCTACCATACTCTTAAAAATGGTTAGGATGATGAATTTTATGTTATGTGTTTTTTATTACAATAAATAAAAAGGAAAGAAGATTGTCTTGGTTGGATCTGACCTAATCACATAAGCTCTGTAAGAGTGGAGAGTTTTCTCTGGCTAGAAGCAGAGAAGGCAGAGATTCGAAGCATAAGAATGATTTGATAAGGTGTTGTGGCTTGAAGATGAACAAGGTCACGTCACAAAGAATATAGATGGCCTCTAGAAGCTAAGAATGGTCCCCAGCTGATAGCCCATGAGGAAACAGTGCCTCAATTCTACCACAACGTCAAGGACTCAAATTCTTCCAACAGCAAGAATGAGCTTGGAAGCCAATTTTTCCCCAGAGTTTTCAGATTAGAATTCAGCCTGACAACTTGATGTTAGCCTTGTGATACCCTGACCAAGGAACCCAGCCACATCATGCTGGACTGCTGACCTACAAAACTGTTAAGCTAATAAAAGAGTATTGGTTTTAAGCCCCTAATTGTGTCAATTTGTTACGTAGCAATAGAAAACTAATATAGTTGATTTGTCATGCAGCAAAAGTGAACTGAAGATGGAAGAACTTTGATATGCAACTGTAGCAGAATGCTTTGTGACAGAACTTGATGTATGTTACAAGGACAAAATGTGATAGATTTGGAATCTGAGGGGTCAGTTCATCAAAAGAGATATGAGACTATACTCTTGTCCTTCTTCAGTAACTTTAATTCCCAAACACCCTATTGTTTAGTGCGATACCATTACCTGAAAACGTATTTTCATTTCAAAAAACTTCCTTCATATTTTAAAATATGAAAATAAAGGAAAAGTATCAAGAGACAGAGGAGTAATTGTAATGACTTATAACATGACAGCAAAGAATATTAACTTTTTAGTTTGCAATTATTATAGGCTCACAAAAATTGCCAAAATACCCATGACCTGATTTCCTGAAGTGGTTTGTATGTTTTCTTATTGTTGAGTTTGGAGAATTCTTCATATATTCCAGCTATGAGAACTTTCTCAGATATGTGATTTGTAAATACTTTTTCTGAATCTGTGACTTGTCTTTTTACCCTCTTCATCTCACAGAACAAAAGTTTTAAGGTTTTTAAAAAATATTTTATTTGAGAGCAAGAAAGAAAATGAAAGAAAGAGAGCATGAGAGGGAGAAGTAGACTCCCTGCTGAACAGGGACCCTGATGCAGGACTCCGTCCTGGGACTTATCATGACCTGAACCAAAAGCAGTCACTTAACCAACTGATCCACCCAGGAACCCACAAAAGTTTTAAGTTTTGATGAGGTCTACTTAAGTGATTTTTTTCTTTAAGGATGGTTTATTTTGGGGTCACGTCTAAGTATTCCTTAGGTAACAAAGGTGTTTTCTTTGTTCTCTTCTATAAATTTTATAGTTTTACATTTACATTGAGATATATAATCCATTTCAAGTTACTTTTATGTAAGGTGTGAGATTCATTGTTTTGCCTATTGATGGCCAATTGTTCCTATACCATTTGCTGAAAAGACTATTCTTTTTTTCCATTGATTGCTTTTGGGTCTTTCCGAGAAGATCAGTTGGACATGTTTATGTGAGCCTGTTTTAAAGTACTCTTTTCTTTTCCACTGATCAATCTCTCTCTCTACATCTCTTTCCCACCACTAATACCATACTGTTTTAATTACTCTAAGTATATAGTAGGTCTTAAAATTCCATAGTGTAATCCGTGATTTTATTTTTCTTCCTCAACAATGTTTTAGCTATTTGTTTATTAGTTATTAGCTATTTAGCTATTTAGTTAATTTGTCTTTCCACATAAACCTTAAACTAAGCTTGTCTATATCTACAAAAGATATTGTTGGGATTTGTTGGGATTTTTATTTATTTTTATTTTTTTATTTTTTTTAAGATTTTATTTATTTATTTGACAGACAGAGATCACAGGTAGGCAGAGAGGCAGGCAGAGAGGCAGGCAGAGAGAGAGGAGGGAAGCAGGATCCCTGCTGAGCAGAGAGCCCGATGCCGGGGCTCTATCCCAGGACCCTGAGATCATGACCGGAGCCAAAGGCAGAGGCTTTAACCCACTGAGCCACCCAGGCACCCCTTGTTGGGATTTTTATAGAAATGTTGAATCTATATACAGATCAACTTCAGGAGAATTAACATCTTTACTATGTTGAATCTCCCAATTGATAAACATTTATTCATATCTTTTGTTAATTTCTCTCATGAGAGAAGTTCTAGTTTTTAGCATATAGAATTATGTTTTGTTAGATTTCTACTTGGGTGCTCCTTTTTTAAAACAATTATAAATGGTACTGCATTTTTCACTGTTTTTTAAGAGTTATTGTTTGGATATTAAAAATGTGATTAACTCTTGAATGTTAACCTTGCTAAACTCTCTTAGTCTGGAGTTTTCCTATAGATTTATTGGGGCTTTTGTACATAGACAATTATGTCATCTGCAAATAGAAGTTTATTTCTTATCTTCTAATTGCTGTCTTTTTTATCCTTTTCTTGCTTTATTGCACAGGTTAAGAGTTGCAGTTAAATAAGAATGCTGAGAGTAGACATCCTTGCATTTTCCCTGATCTCAGAGGAAAGGGATTCAGTCTTTCACATTATGTATGATGTTAGCCGATCATTTTTTTAAATGCCCTTCATCAGGTTAAGGATGTTCAAGTTCCTTTCAATTCCTAGTTTGCTTAAGTGATTCTCAGAAATGGAAGTTGGATTTCATCAACTGCTTTTTCTACATCAGTTCATATAATCATGTGGCATTTCCTGCTCAGCCTGTTAATATATAGTGGATTGCATTGATTCATTTTCAAATACTGAACAATACTTGCATTCCTGGGATAAATCCCTTTACTTTTGGTAGAGGATTTTTTTAATATGTTGCTATATTTGGTTTGCTAATTTGTTGAGAACTTTTGGGACTGTGTGCATCAGGGATATTCGTTTGTAATTTTCCTTTATTATACTATAGTCGAACTTTTGTGTGTAATGCTATTTGTCTTGTACCTTATTATTCTTTTAATAACTTTGTTGTCCACAGTGGTATTTCCTTTTAGTCCCAACATTTATAACTTGTGACTTCTCTTTTTTGGTCAGTCTTGCTAGAGATTTATCAGTTTTATTGACAGTTTTAAAGAACCTGCTCTATTTTGACTAATTTTCTCTATTCTTTTCCTATTTTCAATTTCATTTATTTCTGCTCTTCGTTTTATAATTTGCTTCCATTTGCTCGGTTTGCAGTTATTCTTATTTTTCCACTTCGTTGAGATGAAAGTTTAGATTGTTGATTTGAGATCTTTGTTCTTTGTGAATATAAACATTTAATGTTACATATTTCCTCCCATGCACTGCTTTAGCTGCATTCTACAGGTTTTGATATGTTGTATTTTCATTTTCATTCAGTTCTACGTAGGTTTTGATTTTCCTTGAAACCACCTCTTTGGTCCATGGATTGTTTAGAATTATGTTATCTAATTTTCAGTTATTTGGAGAGTCACCAGTTGTCTGTTGATTTTTAGTTTGATTCAGTTATGAGCAGAGCTGATACTCTATATGATTTTCATACTTTTTAAAAAAACTGAAGTATAGTTGACATACAATAGTCTATTAGCTTCAGGGGTAAGACATAGTGATTTGACAATTCTATACATTACCCAGTGCTCCCCATGATAGGTGTAACCATCATCTGTCACACGCAATGTTATTGATTATACTCCCTATGCTATATTTTCATCCCCTTATTTATTTTATAACTGGAAGCTTGTACCTTTTAATCCCTGCCCATTTTGCCCATCTTTCCATTACCCTACCCTCTGGCAATCAACAGTTTGTTTTCTGTATGTATGACTCTATTTCGCTTTGTTTTTGTGTTTTAGATTCTACATATAAATGAAATCATATGGTATTTGTCTCTTTTTGACTTATTTCACTTAGCATCCATGTTGTTGTGAATGGCAAGATTTCGTTCATTTTTATGACTAATATTCCATTGTTTGGCCATTTTAAAAGAGTGATTTTAGTTCTTAACTTACTGAGGTTTTTCTTGGTTTTGGCTGAGGATATGGTCTGTCTTTGTGACTATTCCATGTATGTTTGGAGAAAATTTGAATTCCACCTGGTGGATAAAATGTTCCATAAATACCAATTAGATCTTGTGGCTAATAGTATTTTTCACTTCTTCTACATATTTGCTGATTTTCTGTGTAGTGGTTCTATCAATTATTGAGAGGTGGTACTGAGATCCCAAAGTATAATTGTGGATTTTTTATTTCTCCTTTCAATTCTGTTAATTTTTGCTTCATGCATTTTGTAGTATCATTATTTGGCAATACACATTTAGAATTATTATGTCTTGGTGGATTGATCTTTTTATCATCATGGAGTATCTGTCTTTGTCCCTGATAATTTTCTTTGCTCATAAGTCTAGTCTACTGGATATCAGTCTAACATGTATACTAATATTAGTATTAGTATAGCCAGCTCTCTTTTGATTAGTGTTTGCATGGTATATTTCTTCCACTCCACTTATTTTTAACCTGTTTATATCAGCATATTTGAAATAGATTTCCTGTAGAGAGCATATAGTTCAGTCATTTTTTTCCCTACTATGTCAATTACTACCTTTTACTTGGTATACCTATACTATTCATAGTTAATACAATTATTGATATGTTAGGAATTATGTCTGACATTTTTTGTTTTCTATTTATTTTATTTGGCTTTTGCTTGTTTCCCTTTTCCTGCCTTCTTTTAGGTCATCTGAATGTCCTTTAATATTGCATCTTACTTTATTTCTAGGTTTGAGTATACCTCTTTATAGAGGGTTTTTTTGTTTTGTTTTGGTTTGTTTGTTTGTTTGTTTTTGTTTGTTTGTTTATTTACTGGTTGCTCAAGGAATTACAATATAAATATGTGACTTACCATAGTCTATTAGTATCAACATTTTACCGGTTCAAGTTAAATGTAGGAAACGTACTTTTTCCTCTTTTTCTTTTTATAATTTGGTTGTCTTAAATATTTCTCTAGATACCTCCAGAACAACATATGAAAACGCTGTCATTTTGCTTTTAGTCTTCTAACATAATTTCAAAGACTCAAGCCGAAAAAGATAGTCTATTATATTTACTCATATGTTTACCCAGTCTGTTGTTCTCTATTTGGATGTTCTCAGTTTCCTTCTGCTATCATTTCTTTTTTATTGAAAGAACATCTTTGAGCAAATGGTTTTAAGGCAGATCATGCTGGAAACAAATTATCTTAGTTTGCCTCTACCCAAGAATGTGTTTATTTCACTTCCGTTCCTGAAGTCCATTTTCTCTGGGTACAGAATTGTGGGTAGTTGGTTCTTTTCTTTCAGTACTAAAAAAATAGTGTGCCACTTTCTTGGCATCTTCATGGTTTCTGATGAGAAATCTGCTGTCATTCAAATGGTTTTCCTTTGTAAGTAATATGTTATTTCTCTCTGGCTGGTTTCAGGATTCTTTCTTTGTCTTCAGTTTTCAAGAAGTTTATTTCTTCTGTAGAATTGGGGATGTTTTCCACCATTATTTGAATATTTTTTCAATTCCACACTCTCTCCTCTCATTCTGGGGCTCTAATGAAGTGAATATTAGATCTGTTTTATTGAGCCACAGACCCCTGAAACATGGTATCTATTCTTTTTCATTCTATTTTCTCTATTGTTCAAATATCTTGGAAATTGGGTAATTTCTATTGACATAGGTATAAATTCACTGATTCTTCTGTCACCTCCAGTGCACTCTTGAGCCCCTTCAATGAGCTTTTCTAAAAATAATATTCATTTTTTTCAGTTCTAGAATTTCCATTCAGCTGTATCTTATGTTGCTTTGCTGAGGCTTTTTGATTTTTTCATTTGTTTCAAGATGCTTATCATTATTCATTGTAACATTTTTGTGATGGTTGTGTGAAAAGCTCCGTCAGATAATTCTGATATCCGTGTCACCTAGATTTTGACATCTGCTGAACCTCTCTTCTTGTTCTAGTGGAGATTTTTCCCCCCTGGTTCTTGGTATGGTGATTTTCAGTTGTATCTTGGATAACTTGCATATTTGTTCCGAGACTGTGGTTCTTATTTCATCTCATTACTCATTACTGCCAAGCCACAATGACAGCCTGGGCTTTGTTCACAGCACAGCCTCTGCAGATTTGCACTGGTCAGAAGGAGAAGGGATACTGGCTCAGAACTTCTGTGCAAGGATGGGATTGAGAGCTCTGTTAAATACTCCCTGCATAGATGCTCAGTTGCTGATAGAGGGACCTGTCTCATTACTGCTAAACCAGGATGATAGGGCTCTGCTCACACAGGCTCTGTTGACTACTACCAATCAGGAGACAGAGGGTTGCTGCCATATTACTGTTAGACTGGGTGGCTGACAGGGGTGTGTTCACACGGTCCTGGTGTTGTTGGTCCTGCACGGCGGCATTGGGGATAACAAGTGCTTTTTGTGGTGTTCAGGTGGTGTAAGGCTCACATGTCAAAAAGGTTTTATTTTCGAAGGCTTTCCACTCTCCCAGTTTTTCATGTAGAGAGAAAAGTCTCCTCTTTCTTATTGATTTGATTGTACTTCTCTCTGCTTGATGTTTCTGGCTTGAGAATTTCTATGGTATTCAGGGTGGGGTAGAGATGTCATTCCTCAAATCCAAGATTACTAGACAAACCACTTCTAAAAAAAATGTAGTGTCTTCTGAGGTTTGCTTCATGTAGTTTTTCCAGGGTTTTTAGGAATAAGTGAAATATGTTTACTCCATTTTGTCCAAAAGTTCAATGCCAGAAATCCCACTTGTTTTTATTTATTTATTTATTTGACAGAAAGAGAGAGAGAGAGATCACAAGTAGGCAGAGAGAGAGGGGGAAGCAGGCTCCCCACTGAGCAGAGAGCCCGATGTGGGGCTCGATCCCAGGAACCTGAGACCACGACATGAGCCGAAGGCAGAGGCTTAACCCACTGAGTCACTCAGGTGCCCCCCTCAACTTATTTTAATAAGGAAAATGATGATGTGTTCCATTTCAACCTAACATCCAGAAGGAATATCCACAGAGATATTAATTGTTAATTGTTAACAATTAAACAATAAAACAAGTTTCTTTACAAAATAAACTTGAAAGTAAAGAAATATAGTTGGTACATACAATATATTGTCACGAAAGTACAGTGTTCTTATCAAAAGAAGAAGAGAAAATTTGATAGTGGTGGTGAATGATGGAGGAAAGGTGAAAGGGAATCATTCTTCGGAAGACACATTCTTTTTTCTCTACCATTTTCTTCAAGTTTTCAACTTACCTAGACTCATAGTTATCCTGCATTCAAAGTGTCTTTTTTAAAAGATTATATTTATTTAACAGAGAGAGAGAGAGATCACAAGTAGGCAGGGAGGCAGGCAGAGAGAGAGGGGGAAGCAGGCTCTCCGCTGAGCAGAGATCCCAAAGCAGGGCTCGATCCCAGGACCCTGAAACCATGACCTGAGCCGAAGGCAGAGGCTTAACCCACTGAGCCACCCAGGTGCCCCCAAAGTGTCTTAAAAATAATGTTATAGCACAGAAAAAACACATCTAGGACAAAAATAAAGACTAAGCAAAGGAATGCTTTAGGAATGTGTAAGGAGTACACACGAACAACAGAGAAAGGTCACAGAAGATGCTGTCCCTTCATCCTTCTATGTAGGTCTACATAGGCAAGGCCAAACATTTTGGGCTGATCCAAACATTATACACAGTGCAAATCCATGCCATATCATACGCTCTGCCTAAAAGCTGATATGTCAGTTAATTCGGCACATTCCCTGGAATTGTAATGTCAAAATATCACTTCTATTTAGTGTGTTTTGGGGTGAGAAAATTCTATCAAAATAAAATGAAATAGAGGAATAATGGAAAAATGGCACCCTCAAAGTGGTATAAAGCTGTTATGACGAAAATTCATTAACTGGACTGTCATTAGGAGAAGCAGATTTATGTATTTCACACCCGAATCATGCCAAAGTGGCTAGAAATCTGTTAATGAGGCAAAGAAACTTGATACAACCTCATTGGTATTCCTTGAGGTTGTCTTTGGAAGAAAAGAAGACAGGCTCCAGTTTTGACCACATTCTTGGAGGAAAGCAGTCTTTCTGAGTATAATTAGGGGCTCGCACTTAAATTCATCCCATCCCAACTCTAAGGGCAATACTGTTTCTAGGGAGAGAAGGGTCATAAGTAAAAACCCTTTTATCATGGTTTCTTAAAGACTCAGGGTTACAAGCATCCATGTCTCAGATTATAATAAAGAAGGGAGCCCTGCATTCTCCTCTCCTCCCCTACAGCTGGAGGCCTTGACATGAGTCTGGTGCCTCCACAGTGGGCCTGCCCATACTGTGGAACACTGGTGGTACCCAGCGGGACTTTCCAGTGCCTGATGAAAGAGAGAGAGCAGCATCTCTTGGCAAGTGTGATACACGGCATCAATGATCAAAACACTGCACCGTTCCTTCCATCTGCACCTTTTGCCATCAAGAGGCACAGTGTACTTCTTGATTCTGGGTTCGGCCATTGATTGCTTTGTCTGACAGAAGGAGGTGGAAGTGATGCTGTGCCAGCTCAAAGTCTCCTTTCTCCTTCTTTTGCCATTGCCATGAGATGTCTTGAGGGATGCCTGGGTGGCTCAGGCAGTTAAGCTTCTGACTCCTGGCTTCCGCTCAGGTCATGATCTCAGGGTCCTGGGATCGAGCCCTGTGTCAGGCTCTAAGCTCAGCATGGAGTCTGCTTAAGTTTCACTCTCCCTATGCCCTTCCCCACCTTTAAGATAAATAAATTTTTTTTTTTAAAGAAAAATGTGCCTGGGATAGCCACTGGGCTCACATGGAATGGAGTCATTATCCCTGCTAGATGGAGCCTAGATCAACCAATGCTCATCATATCCCCCACCCCCAGTTGCACGGCCAATAAACATAGTTGAAAGCCACGGAGGTTTTTGAGTTAATATATTATGCAGCAACGTTGTGGAGATAGTAGCTGATTCAGTAAGAAAGACTCCTTCCTGAGCATATAAAGAACACCTCCTGAAGGACCAATTGTTAGAGGCGCCATATATCAGATGGGACAAAAGCCAGTGGAACTTGATTCACCACAATGAAGGTGATTCCCATTAGTATATCCACTGTGCTATAAGCTTTGGGGATATGCCGTCTGTAGGGTTGGTAAAGAGGCTCAAAATCCTATGGCAGGTTGCATATGTATGTATATACAAATTTGTCACACCTGAGATTTATTCTTTCATTACATGTCAGGTCTATCTCATTATAAAAAGTAAACTACAGAGGAAAAGAAAAGAGCCTCTGCCAGCATAACCCAGAATGTACTTTTAAACCCAAACCCAGCAAGAATGAAGGAGTCATGTGCACCTCTCGAATATTCCAAGCCCTGCCTCTCACTAGTCCTTGGCACCCTGTTCCAGGAGTATGAGGGTCACGCACGGTTCTACAGCATCCTCGTTCCAGAGCAAGTGGCATTCCACAAAGGGAGAGAACGGGGCTAACTCAGAAATGCATCATCATCAGGGATGGCCCCATGTCTGGACAGCCAGTCAGCACGCAGGCTGAGACAGCCAGGCCCGCAAGACGAGGACTCTGTGATGCAAATAAGTAATCATCAGGCTTCGTGGGCGGAGGCGCTGCTCAGCCGTCTACCCTCTACCGGAGTAGCTGTGCCTTGCTCCCAACCAGGAAGCATTAGCAGCATGCTTGTAACTCCCTTTTTATTGTAATCGTGCTCCTGCAGACCCCAGAAAGAATTCAGACATTCCCCCCCACCACCACCACCTCCATCCTCTTCCAGTTGCCACGCATTGGCTTACCTCAGTCCATTCCCTCCTCTCTTCCCTTCTCCTGCCAGGGGCCCCAGCGAAGTCCGCAACTGGCTTATCAGCCTCAACACACTATTTTTTTAAAAGTTCGATCCTGAAGCACAATGCGCCTGTGGTTAAATCTACTAGGGATTAGACAGGTATCCAGAGCTGACTGTGAAAACAGGTGCTTTCTGGGCTCTGCTGCACGGCGCCGCGCTTGGGAACGGGCAGCCCGTAATTAACTGCCGCGATGCCTTCCATCAAACCGCAGCAGGAGGGGAAAAAAAAATCTCTAGAGAGAGAAGTAGTGGAATAGAAAGAACACCGGGCTCTGTCTCCGGCGACCAGAATTCGCACCTCGGTCTGGATTTACAAGGTGGGGCACATTAGCCCCGGGCTACTCAAAGTCTAGTCCACGGACCAGAGGCCTTGGCAACCTGTGGAATTTCAGGATGCATCTGCCGCCTCTTGCATTTGAACTTGCATTTTAACAAGGCCCCCAGGTAGAGTTGGAGAAACACTGGCATAGGCAAATCCCTGGGTCCTATTTTCCACGTGAGTTACTACATAGTGACACCTTAAAACATGGTCTGGCATAGTGCAAGTCCGATCCGAGCAGTGCTAATACTGTGCTAGTGATTAGTATCCGGTTCTTTTTCCATTTTATTGTTTAGAGTCACATAAATCCAAGTCGATCGTGGGGGAGGGAGGAGGGCAGGCATTTCTAGGCATTTTAACACGTATTTTGATTCATGTAACCACCACCTGTATCAGCATACAGAGTACTTCCATTACAGGAAAAAACTCTCACCAAGTCCCTTCATAGTTGTCCCCACCCCTACCTCTACCCTCTGGCGAAACCCCCAGTCTCTTCTCTGCCACCACAGTCTTATCTTTCAGAGCATGTCATAGAAACGATATCATGCAGCATGTGACTTTTTGGGACTGGATTCTTTCACTCACCCTTTGAGAGCTGAACAAGTTGTATTTATCAGTAGTACACTCCTTTTTATTCCTGCATAATACTCTACTGTACGGAAGAACCAGTTTGTTTATCCATTCACTTGCGGCTTTTTTTCAGCTTTCTTAAGGTGTAATGGACAAATCAAATTTAAAGTATACAGTGACTTGATGTATGTACACATCATGAAAGGATTCCTACCATTGAGATAATTAACACCTCCATCACCCCATCTATTTATTTTTTGTGTGTGAACTCGCTGTTCTATTCCCTTAGCAAACTTCAATTATACAATGCAGTGTTATCAATTGTAGTCACCAGGTCATACATTAGATCCTTGGAATTTACTAATTTTTAAAGATTTTCTTTATTTATGTGAGAGAGAGGTAGAGAGAGCGAAAGAGCGAGCGAGCATAAGTGGGAGGAGGGCAGAGGCAGAAGGAGAAGCAGACTCCTCACTGAGCAGGGACCCCAACATGGGGCTTGATCCCAGGACCCTGGGATCATGACCTGAGCAGAAGGCAGACGCTTAACTGACTGAGCTGTGCAGGCACCCAGGACTTAATCATCTTATAACTGAAAGTTTCTACCCTTTTACCAACCTGGCCCTATTTCTCCCACGCTCCAACCCCTGGCATTCTCTATTCTACTCTCTATCTATGAGTTTCACTTTTTTTTCTTCAGGTTCCACATGTAAGTGATATCATGCAGTATTTATCTTTCTGTCCAGCTTATTTCACTCAGCTCAATCGCCTCAAGTTCATCCAAGGGGGGAAATAACAGGATTTCCTTCTTTTTCAAGATTGAATAATATTCCACTCTGTGTGTGTCTACATTTGCTTTATTCATTCATCCATCCACGGACACATAGGTTGTTTCCACACCTTAGATATTGCTCTTGTGTTGTAATGTATATATTGGTCGGCTTGATGTCATCCCATAATTCCTTTAGGCTATCTTCACTTTTTCATTCTTTTTTTCTGTTTGTCCCACTGATTGGATGAATTCCACTGCCCTATCTTTGAGTTCACTGATTCTGTCTTCTATTGGATCTAGACTTCTGTTGCACCCCTCTACTGAATTTTTTTCATTTGTTAACTGTACTCTGCAGTTCTATGATTTCTGTTTGGTACTTTCTTCTATTTTCTGCCTCTTTGTTGACATTCTTACTTTGTTCACGTGTTGTTCTCATGATCTCAGTGACCATCTTTATGATCATTATTGTGAACTCTTTATCAGGTAAATAATTTATTCCCATTTCATTTAGACCAATTTCTGGAGGTTCATTGTGTTCTTTTGTTTGGCAAACATTCTTTGGCATTGTCCTTGATTCCCTGTGTTGGTTTCTACACATTAGATAAAATAGCCACCTCTCCCAGTCTTGCCAGACTGGTCTCATGTCAGACACGAGCCTCATCAGTCTTCCTGGCCTGAGCTCCTGGTAGCTCCTCAAACCTTTGTGATGGTCCAAGCTGCTGTTTTTGTTCTTAGTGGCTTCCAGTAGTAGAGGGTGTGCCAGGACTCATTAGTGTCCCAAAGGGGAGGATCACAATCAGCATCTAGATGTGTGGTAATTGGAAGCTGGACCCTCAGATAGCAGCTGAGATGGGCATATTTGCTTTCTTACCCTGTGCCCAGCCTGGGTCCATAACCACAGAGGCTGTTCCTGGGCTCATTTAAAAATTGCTTCTGTTTGCGATGTTTGCGATGATCCTGTAGGACTGTAGGATCCTGTAGGACTCCTGAACACCCCTGAACAAGTCCCATTGACTCTCAAAACTAGGTGATTTGGGGACCCATCCCTCAGGTGGCAGCTAGATGTGTGCACAAGGTCCTTCCAGGGACATTCTGCCAACTCGATTTTATTGTTGGAGTGAGGCGGAGGGAGAAAATGGAGGAAGTGCCCATCAGTTCTTTAGGGATCTTGGAATGACTGCAGTCAGCACTGCCAGATCCAATTTTCTATTTTGTTGAGGATGTTTGTGTGTTTATGAAAGATATTTGTCTGTAGTTTTCTATTCTTAACAATACTTTTGTCTGATTTTGGTATCAGGTAATGCAGGCCTCACAAAATGAATTTGGAAATGTTCTATATTTTAGAGGAGATTGCATAGAATTGATGTTACTTTTTCTCTAAGCTTTTGGTAGAATTCTCCAGTGAAACCATCTAGGCCTTGATATTTCTGGGTTTTCTTTTTAAGATTTTTTATTTTATTTATTTGAAAGAGCAAGAGAGCACAAGTAGAGGGAGAGACAGGGGGAGAGGGGGAGGCAGGCTCTCCCCTGAGCAGAGAGCCCAATGTGGGGCTCCATCCCAGGACCCTGGGATCATGACCTGAGCTGAAGGCAGTTGCTTTACTGACTAAGCCGCCCAGGTGCTCCTCGATACTTCTTTTTTTGAAAGGTTTTTCACCAATATTTTTATCTGTTACAGGGCGATACAAGTTATTTGCTTCATCTTAGGTGCATTTTGGTTATTTGGGTTTGCAGGGAATTGGTCCATTTCAACTTACTTGTCAAATCCATGTGGGTAGAACTGTTCAAAGTATCGCCTTATTATCCTATCATTGACCATGGGCTTTGTATTGGTATCCGTCTATTCATTCCCCACACTGGTAATCTGGTTTCTTTTTCTCCTTCCTTGTCAATATTGGTAGAGATTTATCAATTTTATTAATCTTTTCAAAGTACAGCGCCCTGTTTCATTGATGTTGTCTATTGTTTTTCTATTCTCAGGTTCATCATGTTGTCTTACCTTTATTACTTTCCCCTGTCCTTTGCATTGTTCTTTTTTTTTTTTAAATTTTATTTTTATTTGAGAGAGAGACAGAGAGAGCACGAGCAGTGGAGAGGGGCAGAGGGGGAGGAAGCAGACTCCCCAGTGAGCAGGGAGCCCAATGCAGGGCTCTATCCCAGGACACCAAGATCATGACCTGAGCTGAAGTCAGACACTTAACCGACTAACTCACCGAGGTGCCCCTGCATTGCTCTTACTGTGTTCTTTTTCTAGGTTCTGAAGGTTTAAGCTTAGATTAGTTTAGGCCCTTTTTCTTAACAAATATAAGCAATGAATGCTACAAATTTTTCTCAAAGCATTGTTTTGAATATTTTATTTTCATTTATGTCTAGTTAAAATATTTTCTCATTTCCCTTGGGACTTCCATTTTGGATTAATAAGATTATTTACAAGGGTGTGTTTAATTTTCAAATGTTTGGAAAGTTCCTATTATCATTCTGTTGAGTTATAGTTTAATTCCATTATGGTCAGAGAGCATACTCTGTCAGATTGTAAATCTTTTAAATTTGTTAAGATTTGTTTTATGACCTAGGAGGTGGTCTGGGTTGGTGAATGTTCCATGTTGACTTCAAAATTTGTATTCTGATGGTTTTCCATAAAATTTTCTAAAAATGTCAATTAGATCCAGTTGGTTGATGTTGTTTCCTTCCTCTACAGCCTTATTTTCTGTGTACTAGGTCTACCAATTTTGGAGACAAGAGTGTTGAAATCTCTAGCTGTAATTGTGGATCTGTCTATTTCTCCTTTTAGTCAATTTTTGCTTCATGTACTACAGTGTTCTGTCATTAGATTCATACTCATTAGAGTTGTCCTATCTTCTCAGCAACTGACTTTTATCAGTATGTGCTTTCTTCCTTTATCTTCGGTAATTTTCTTTGCTCTGAAGTCTATCTAATGTTAGTGTAGCCACTCCAGCTTTCTTTTAATTAGTTTGTATATTTTTCCATCCTTTTACTTTTAAAAAAGATTTTATTTATTTATTTATTTATGAGAGCATTCAAGCATTCAAGTAGTAGGAGAAAAAGAAGGAGAGGGAGAGGCAGAGAATCTCCAGCAGACTCCATGCTGAGCCTGGAGCCTGATGTGGGGCCGGTTCTCAGGGCCCTGAGAACATGACCTGAGCTGAGACCAAGAGTTGGACACTAAACCAACTGAGCCACCCTGGTGCCTCCTCATCCTTTTATTTCCAACCTAGCCATATCTTTATATTTGAAGTTAGTTTCTTATAAATAACTTGTAGTTCAGTCACTTGAGAAAAATCCTTTCTGACCATCTCTTGGTCTAACTATCAAATGTTAGGCCATTTTTATTTAATGTAATTATGAATTTTTTGATTTCTACAATATCATTTTGTTTGTTCCCTCTCTTTTTTATTACTTTGTTTCTCCTTGCCTGCCTTCTCTTGGTTATTTTGAACATTTTAAAATATATGTTTTATTTTCTCAAGATTTCATTTATTAGAGAGAGAGAGAGTGAGAGAGCGAGACTGAGCAGGGGGAGGGGCAGAGGGACAGGCAGAGAGAGAAGCAGACTCCCTGCTGAGTGTGGAGCCTGACTTGGGGATTGATCTCAGGACCCCAAGATGATAACCTGAGCTGAAGTCAGACACTTAACTGACTGAGCTACCCAGGCAACCCAATATATGTTTTAATTCATCTGTTGTTTTTTCACTATGTCTCTTCTTGTTGATCTTTGGCTGGTTTCTCTAGGTATTAGAATATGCATATTGAGGTTTTTCCATTCTATTTAGAATTGAGTGGAATGAAGAAACTTAACACTATATAGGTCCCTTCACCCTCTTACATTTATGTTGTAACTGTCTTTTTATATTACATCTAAAAATATTGAAAACCCTATCAAACAATGATATAAATTTCCTTCCAACTGTCAAACATATCTTTAAAAACTCAAGAGGAGAGAAATAGTCAATTTTACTCAGTAATTATTTTTAGGAACAGTAAATAAATATTTACTATTTACATTACTATTTATGTTGCTTGTCCTTCATTCCTCATCTTCCAAGCTTCCATTTGGTATCATTTCTCCTATGGCTGAAGAAATTTCTTTAGCAATTATTTTAAAATAGGCCTGCTGGCTATGAATTCTCTTACTTTTCCTTTACCTATGAGTATCTTTAGTTTACCTTTACTCCTGAAGAATACTTTCACTATATGTAGAATTCTCATTTAACTATTCTTTTTTTTTTCCAGCACTTGAGAAATTTTGTCATTTTCTTCTACCCTCCATGGTTTCTGAAGGGAAATTCAGAGTCATTGAAATAATTGTTCTCTTACAAATAAATCATGGCTTTTGTTTTTAATTTTCAGTAGTTTGATTATGCTGTGTCTGGTTATAGATTTATTTGAATTTATCTTATTTGGAGTTCACTCTTCTTCTGGAATCTATAGATTTATGTATTTTACCAAATGGGGGAAATTTTCAACCATAATTTTTTCAAATATTTTTTCAAAATAAAGTTCTTTTCCTCTTCTTCTGGGATTCTGATGACACAATTATTAGGCCTTTTGGTATTTTTCCAGAGGTTCCCAAGGCTCTGTTCATTTTTTTTTCTCAATCTTTTTTGTGTTATTCAGATTGGTTAATTTCTATTGATCATTTCCGCCACCATCTGCATTCTGTTATTGAGCCTATCCAATGAAGTGTGGGTTTTTTTTTAAATTTGAGTTATTGTACTGTTTTGTTCTAAACCCCCCACTAGTTTTTCACATATCTTCTTTTTTTGATGTTGTTGAGACTTTGTCTTTCCATGTATGTCAAGAGTGTTTACCCTTATTTCTTAGAATATTTTTGTAATAGGTATTTTAAAGTCTTAGTTTGACAATTCTCACATTTGTGCCATCTTATCATTGCATCCTGGTTCTTTGTATACTGAGTAAGTTTGGATTGCATCTAGATGTTTTGACTATTCTGTTTTTAGATTCTGGTTCTTGTTTAAACCTTACGGAGAATGTCACTATGTTTTGTTTTAGCAGGCAGTAAACGAAGTTGTATTCAGGCTGCAAATTTTAACCAGCCTTCTGTGGGTTGCGGTTTTGATGTCAGTTCTGTTTTCAAAGACTTTGTTAGACAATTTGGATCTGTCTCATATGTGCATGACCCAGTGGTCGGTCTTTGACCAGCACATTGGTCAATTTCTTTGTACAGGTCTCAAAATCTGTCCTATGCTGTTCAGGATCACATCCATGCATGCACAAGTTTGAGATGATCGCAGAAATTCATGAACAACTTTACGGGCTTACTTTCACAAGCCTCTCTTTCTCTGTAATATCCCCACATTTTTTTCATTTCCCTGGGGCAATTATGTTACAGAATAATTCCTCCAGAATAGCATTTACCAAGTACCTACCATGTGTGAGACTCTCTTCTAAGCAATGAATGTATATTATCTCGTTTAACTCTCACAACAACCCTATGAAGATGGTATTATTGTCATTCCTGTTTCACAGATTGGGAAACTGAGGCCTGGAAAGGTTAAGCAATTTACCCAAAGGTTCACAGCCATATATAGTGGAGCAAGTAGTGGGCCAGGATTTGAACACAAGAAGTTCTCTTAGCCACCATATAGTTCTACATCTATAATATGACCCCATTGCATGAACCATTCTTCTTTGCCCTCATTCCACTTTGCACACACTTCCATTAACACAGCTATTATGTGATAATTACTTAAAGTAAATGATAAATTTATGCCACTAACTCCAGAGCAATGATACGTCCTTTTCAAATTTGAATTGTTGGCAAGCAACAAGTGTATTAGTTCCCTATGGCTGCCATAACAAATTACCACAAATTACGTGGCTTAAAATAACAGAAATGTATTCTCCTACAGTGTGGAGACCAGAAGTATGAAATCCAAGTGTCAGCAGGTCTGTATTCCCTCTGGAGGCTCTGGAGAGAAATCCTTCCTTGCCTCTTCCAGCATTTGGGGCTGCCAGCTTTCTTTGTGGCTACATCACTCCAATCTCTGCCTCTGTCTTCAGATGGCTTTCTCTTCTGTCTGTCTGTATCTTCTCCTTTGGTGTCTGTGTATCTCTAATCTGTGTGTTTCTTATAGGGACACTCATTGCATTTAGGGCCCATCCCAATAATCCAAGAGATCTCATCTTGAGATCCCTAATGTAATTATGTCTGCAAAGACCATGTTCCAAATAAATCATATTCACTGCTTCTGGACAGGGACATAGCTTTTGGGGACCAACACTCAACTCACTATACCTAGCAGAGAGTACATTATGTGCTCAGCCAACACTGTCTTAGTCAGACATCTTCTCCATTGGAAATAACAGAAATTCAAGTCAGACTAGCTTAAGCAAAAAGGGAATTTATATGTTCATGTAACTGGCAAGTTGGAAGAGACGCTGGTGTCAGACATAGATGCATACAGAACTCAACAGTATCTTTCAGTCTCCCCATCTTTCAACTTTTCTTCCCTCTGGGTGCCACTTTATTTTCAAGAAGCTTCACCAACAAACAGATGAGAAACCCTCATTCTGCCAGCATCCATATATCAAATCTCAGGGAACACTTTCATTATTCCTGTTTTAAGTCACGCACTCATCCTTGAAGGAATCGCTGTGCTCAGAGTAATGGGGGTATTCGATTGGCCCTCCCTTCTACGACCCATCTGTGGCTGGGGTTCATGGCGGTGGAGGCCGGTAGACAGCAAGGCACTGTGATTACCATCCTACCAGAACCACACAGAGGGGATGTGAGATTACTTCTCCAAAGGTGGGACACTGAAAAGGCCAATCAGATATGGCCACTGTAACTTCAAAGACTGTGGTATTTGGAGGCCCAAGTACATTGCCGATTGCCGGTGGATGACTTACTAGGACTTTGCTATATGAATCTTATCTGATCCTTTCATAATATTTAATTAGCTCAACCAGACAGACTTCATCCTGCTCATCTCAGAGGCTTGCAATCTTTGGACTCTCTCTCGAAGCATTTCTGACACAGCTGCACAGGGGAGGCTTCCTTTCTCTTTACAAGTTTGAGTATGCTGTGCCCCAGAGACCCTCAACTCTTCCCAAGGTGCTTTGTGGCAGGTCGGAGCGGCAATGTCTAGACTCCGGCTTTGTAGGGCAAATAGCTCCCAGAGTCTCATCAAGATTCTGGCCCAAGCCTTCCCTGTTTCCCAACACCCCATCCCTTGCACTGCAAGCTTTCTGAATATTCTCACAAAGGCATGACCCTGCCATAGCCCCGAAATCAATACGATGCAGGCCGTCCTGGTCCCTACCCACAGAGGTTTATTAAGGTTGGAACCAGAAAATCTCATTACAGTCTGGTCTCACCTCCTTTATGACCTCATGTTGAGGGACTCTGCTGGGTCAGGGCTCAAGTGCATTCTAATGCATGGGAGGCTGGGTATCCAGAAGGACTTCTGCCCTTTTCTCTGACAGTCTCCCCCACCCAGCTCCCAGGAACCCTCCCCAGCTGTTCTTTGAAGCCCTCCCTATTTCTATCAGTTTGAGTCATCCCAGATCAGCCCCTTTGCCGGGAGGACTTTTGTCTAAGTTCCTTTCATTTTTTGGCTCCCCTGTGGTGGCCTAAGGTCATCTCCTTGTTGCGCAGACTAACTTCCTGTAGTGGGTGTGGCCGGTGCCCTGTCACACACCCTACTGGTCACATATCTGTGATGGCGGCTGGGCTGGACAGCTCTATGTCAGCTTAGGCTTATGAGCCACACCGGAAGTGAGCACCATGCCTTTGTTCTCTGCCCCACAGCGCTCACAAGTGCCAGGCCACTGCAGGCACAGCTCAGAAGTTCAGGAGTGTCAACACACACCAGGCTAGCCCTCCGCCTGTGGGGGATCGGAGCCAGGGAATTAAGCTGGCTGCCTCCTGTCTTTTAGGGGGACATTTTTGGGAGGTATTCTTATGTGTCTTAGGAGGCCCTTGCCGAACTAGGCCCTGATAACCCCCCCTACTATTGGCTTTCTCTCCATCCCTATCTCCACTCTCTCCTCCCCTACTCTTGCTCTTTGGAATCGCTTCCCAAGCAAACTACCTGTTCTCAGATACTTGTTTCTGGCTCTGCTTTGGGTAATCCACGCAAGACACAGCCTCACTTGCCAAGCAAATAGGCTATGATCCCAGTGGCGGGGTCAGTGACAGCCCCCCAGGAACTGGTGTTAGCTGTGGCTGGCAGAATACAGAAGGAAAAAGCACAGAGGGAAGGCTGGGAGTCAAAGCAAAGAGGTGGTATGGGATGGCGGAAGGGATCCGGGCTTTGTTCTATCACTACTGTTACTGAGGGCGTCATCTCCCTGGCTCCCCTGGGCTGGATCTCAAATCCTAGCTCTGCCATTTCTTGATGGTGGCAACTAGGTTATTCTAAATCTGCTTGCTCACCTTTCCAGGGCTTATATTCTGACGTGGTGGAATACGCCAATCCCATCTGAGACAGACCACACTCTGTCGGTGAGCCACAAAGCTAAGGGCCTAGGTGTTGAGGGTTGTTGATACTACCAGTAGTGGCAGAGTTCATTATGGGACTTGCTTTTCCTTACAGCCACTGCCCTTTAAGAACCCAGAACACTGCTCGAAACTGTTTCCTTACTCCCCCAACCAAGCTCACGTCTCCAGACAAAATTCATCTTCTGGGGGCATTCTACTGCACAGCGTGTGAGTGGGAGTCCATAGTCCCTGCTTAGTGGTCCCTATCCTGGGCCAGAGACTCCTTCTTGTGACCAATGACCTAACTATGAACAGAAGCGCTGCCTGGGCCCTTGCTGGAAGGCCTTTCCTGCACCTTCGCGGTGTTCACACCACTTGCCCCATCTGACAATCCCCTATCATCCACGAAATGAGCGGTAGAAACAGGGGCCCAGCCCAACATTCAGGGATGATTCCTGCTATCTTTCATCTCCCGGGCCCAGAGGACAAACTCTTTTCCTTTGTGTTCTATTTTGACATTATTCTGCCTCTTTGTTCCCATTTTAGGGCAGTGTGAGGGGAGCTGTGCGTTAGCTTTTGTGGGCTTTAATGAAGCAGGATTTGACAGCATTTCCTATCAGTATCATCTTTTGTGTGCATGGGGAGAAGGGCTGAGAAATGTTCCTTTAACTGGTGCCGGAAGAGAAGACAGAGAAAGACAAGAAAAAAAATCTGATAACTACTTTTTTTTCCATTAAAGTTCCTGCCCCTTTCTAAAACATGCTATTCGTCTATATTTCAAATCAGTTGGGAATCATATCTTTCCACAACTGCATTTCCTCACTTCCTGAAAACATATATCACAGGATGTATAATAAATGTTTATGCTAGCCGTAAAGAGGAAAGTCACATTTAATAAAATTTACCATAGACCCCAAGGTGAATTTAATATAGGAGTCTGAGTGACGAATCCCAAAGCAAGTGAATTCGGGCTTAAAGCCCGTCCTGAACGGACTTCATTAGGCAGAGTTGATGTTCAGGGGGGAAAAATTCAACAACAAAACTTCCTGAGGTCCCCTCATGAATGAATTGGAATGAAGCTCTCCCATTAACCCTGCCCTTCCCCGTGAGTCTCTCGGATGCCGCACATGAAGGATTATTACCAAGCAGCTGGTGGCTGGCTCCTCCCCGCATCTTTGAAGGATGGAACAGGAAGAAACAGCTGAAAATAGCCAGTAGGCAAGGTACACCAGCAGGGGCAACTGTACTCACACGGGGAGGACTGGTTCTTCTTGGGGGGTGAAGATGCTCTCATGGGCCCCACGTTGTGTGGCCAGACATAGACAGAGATGGTATCTCTCCTACGGCTAAGTGTGGATGGTCTGTTTTACCCTTTGAGGATGTCCAGTTCCAGGAATGTGCTTCCCTCCTCTCAGCGTGCTGGTGTGCTGGAATTGGGACAGAGAGGAAGGCACCATCCACTGTCCACATGGGTCCAGGGAAGCAAACAGCCTCTTTCATCATCTTGGCTGCGTTGGTCGCAGGCTGCTGAGCAAAGAGCTAGCAAGGCTCCGCACCCCCATCCAGGAAGCCTCCAGCGAGGTAGCAGGAAATCACGGGAGCTTCTTCGGGATCCCCAATCCATCAGCCAGTCCTTTGGTGTGCCTTGTCCTCTCCATGTCTTTGAGAGCTGGTGAGCCCTGCCCTGCAGGGCAGCCCTAGCCCAGAGTTGCCCATCAGGGCTGCGCTGGCCCTCCTGGCTGCGGGCACCAGGCTGGTACAGGGAGGCGCACGGAATTCACGGGCTTATTTCATCTACTAAAGCAAAGGGGTGATAGAACGCAGCCCGGAAATCTGGGGGCTTGAGGGGTCAGGAATTCGTACAGTCAATGACCTGCATGGGGTCTGTTTCTTCTTACACATCCATTTGAGAACCACTGCCCTGAAATAACCCCAGATCACCAGGACCTACTAAACAGAACAGCTGGTGAAACACGTGCTGAGAGCTTGTTTTAAACATTCAGACTCCTTGGCCCCTCTAAGGGTAGCCTGCATCCGCAAGGCAGACATGGCAATGTCCTGTGGCAGGTGGATGGGAGGACTGAGATTCCAAGAAAAACTGTGTGGGTCCCAGTGGGGCTAGGCTTGTGCGCTGAGAACCATGACCCCAGGAAGGGACTGTACGTTATGGGCACAGGCTATGGAGCCAAATTGTGTTTGAATCCTGTCTCTACCTCTTATTTGCTGTGCTGCTTTGAGTAAGTTACTCAGCCTCTCCAGGCCTGTCTGACCTCATCTGTAAAATGTGGATGATGAGAGCGCCTCTTAAGTCGGGAAGGTGTGCAGATTCAAGGACAGAACAGACGTCCGGTGCTGGGAACAGTGCCTGGCGCTCAGTCAGAACTGTGAAAGTGCTGGCTCTCAGCTCCAGAGAAGGCCGCTCAGACCTTGTCATGATGCCGGGGTGCTGATGCCAGGGGAAGAGCCGCTGACCGCACAGCGGATGAGAAGCCAGGCAGCAGGAAGCAGCTCCAGCCTCTGGGCAAACCTCAACCACTCGGCGCCCACAGCTCAGCCAGCCTCAGAGGACCGGGGTGGAAAGCAGCCTTGCCTGTGGGAGCCAGACAACCCACTCCCAACCCTGGGAAGTGCTGTACATGGTCCCTCCTGGGCCAGGCTGGGGCGGAGGAGGGGGTCCCCGAGGCAGGAGCCTCTTTCCCTGGACCTGACTTCTCAATCCTTCCACCTCCCTCTGTGCTCCAGAGCTGTGACTGTCCCGCCCCCCCCCCCCCCCCCCCCCCCCCCCCCCCCGGGCTGGGAGAACTGCCAGGAAGAATCCGCGCAGCAGTGAGCTCCAATAATGCTAAACAATGGATTAATTACACTGCTCGCCTGTTTAGCTGCAGCCCCCGGGGTCGCCTGTACGTGTGGTCACGGCAGACAACAGGTGCGAGACGCCAGGGAACACATCCACTGCCTGGTGCCGCCCTCTGTCCTCTCTCCCCTCCGCAGCCCCTCGGCCTCCTGATCCCTGACCTCCTGATCCCTGGTCATATCCTCCAGCCTCTGACACTACCCTGCCCCTGCCGCCAGGCCCCCAGAGACATGAAAGCCTTTTGTTTTTTCTCCTCCTTCCCGCCCTTTTTAAGGGTTTTCTGTGCTGGGACTGAGCCTTGTTTGCACAGCCCCTCAGAGCCAGAGGATGGAGAGCTCTGGAGGGCGAGGTGAGTCTTCTTTCCAGAAGGGCATCTGGCGTGGGGGGACGGCTGGGCTGGCACCGTTCTGAGCCCACCTGGCCAGGCAGGGAAGGGGCGACAGCTGCTTTATGCTCCTATGACTGCCAGCTTTCCCGAAAGGAGGTCAGCCTTGGAGACCAAACTGCTAATTAGGTCGCATTCTGCTTCCTGCTGCCACTTTAATTTCCACCCCAGAAAACCCTCAGCTGCGAGTCCAAGACCATCAGCTCCTTTCACCCAAATGCAAATGTCTCCGAGGCCTCTCTGGCTGGCCAGCCTTCCAGCTGGCGTGGCCACCGGCTGTAGAACTCTGCACAGAAGATGAGCTTCCAAGACAGACTGCCTTAGAGAAAACTGGCTTCGAAAATCCCAAGTCTGCCAGAGTTTGGGGTTGCTTTGAAGGCCGGGCGCCCCGCAAAGACTATAGAAGCCGAATGTTCTGAACTAGCACTGAGCCACAAGTCAGAGACCTTGGGCCTCTTTTTGACTTTGACGCTAAAGACCTGGTGACCTTGGGTAGGTCACTTCTGCTCCCTTAACCAGTCTCCTCATCTGTAAGATGAGGAGGTTGAATGACCCCTTCCAGCTCTGAGCCTCTGTGATTCTGGTGAGTCTTATTTCCAACTCATAAAGAGCTCATTTTGACCTCCCTGTCCCTTGAGCAGCCATGGAAATGTGTGTTGCCTTTCTTTCCGGTAAAGACTAAAGCTCTCCCCCACCCAGATTACGGTACCCTCATTCGTCCTCATGTGCCAAGTGGAAGAGCAGGAGTGGAGAGATTCTGCTCTGCCCAGGGTCTTTGGGGGGACAAGGCCTGACTCCAGGTCCTTGGCACTCCTCAGAGAGACGCTGCCAGCAGAACTGCACAAGCAAGGAGTCCCTAGGGCTCCAAAGTCCCCCTCGTTGGCCTTCCTCACACCCCTTCTCCTCTTCCTTGACCCTGGTCCTCTTCACCTCAACCTCAAATCCACTCCCCTGACCCTTATACACACCTTATCAGAAAAGGCTCTGGCATCTGTCATCTACACCTTGGTGGCCATGGAAAAACAGTTTGTTGCTTGCCTTGGGTGGCTTTGTGTTCTCAACCCCATGTGGCAGGTGCCACGGAGGCCAGATCTGCCCCCCTCCAAGGCACTCTGGCCCCTGGCCACCAAGACTGCTGGTATTTGAGTCCCCCTCTGGGGACTGCTCTTGGCTGATGGGAAGCCTTGTTGTCTGAGGTCACAGCACCTTCCAGGGTGAGTGGGAGGCGGTACCAAGGCCCAGTCCCTTTGCCTTAGTTTGGGACAGTTATACAAGTTGATCCCAGCTCTGCATGGCAAACATTCTGACTTCTCCCTCTGCCTTGTCCTGCTTCCCTCCCTCCAGAATGGGTGTTGCCCCAGAGTGCCCCAGGGTGCTCCCAATACACTTCCTACGTACCCATCTGTGACTCAAAGGGTCTTTCCCAGGCAACCCAAACCAAGAGGCTTCACGCCTGCATCCCTAGGTCAAAACTGTGTTCAGCAGCTGGGGAAGAGTTCCCTTCCTGAATTCCTGTAACGGAGGCAGTTGCCTTCTGGCAAAGGGAAAGGGCGATCCTTTGGGTCTGGTCTCACATCTGCCCCAATACTGTGCAGAATGTGAGCTCCTTTGCAGATGGGATGCACAGGTTTATGATGCCCACCAGATGCAGAAGCACCCAGGCGGACTCCCTGGAGTGGGTCGGGGCATCCACTTTCTTTCCTCTCATGTCACTTCCTCCTTGCTTTGTGTTGCAGGATGGCCCCTGCATCATGCTCTGATCCCTGATCCGGTAACACAGTAGCACGACCTAACCAGCTCCAGCAACCCCCAGAAGGAGCTTGTGGCTTCCTTCCCTCAATAACACTGAGAGAAGGCAGGACAAGCTTCCTGCAGTCAGAACGGGGTGCTGGCAGCCACTCGTCACTGCCACTCCTGGCTCGTCTCCAACAGAGAACAGTATACCACTGGGCTATTCCTCCAGTGCTCTCTGGGCCAGCCCCTGTACCCCTACCTGAGACCCGACAGAGGTGTGAAAGCCAGTCTCTGCCGAGCTCCCAGAGTCAGAGGTCTAAAGAAATAACTACAAACCAGTGTGACAAATGTCATGGGTGCGTGAACTGTCCCCTAAGGGACTTAATGCAGGAAGGGGGTTCCAGACTCCACAGACAAGGGTTTGGAAACAGGTGCTATCCACTCACTTTACTCCTGGCTGAAGACGACTGAGCCAAACAGGACCGTGTCTCATTAGGGCAGGTTCATTTATAACCTCCTGGGTAATGGGGGCCACCAGCCCACAAGAGTCACCTGGCCCAATGAAGGGAGTGTGGAGGTACACCAGGAGTCCCTGCCCACTCTTCTTGCCTCCCTGTACTGACACCGGACAGAGCACAGAGAAAAAACCCACTGAGATAACTGCTTCTGCCCCCGCACTGAGGGCTCTAGACCCCAGACCAGTTCCCAGATCTGGTTTAAATGTCTGCTGGGCAAAAGCTTCTCCATCTTGTCCACCTACGTGCCCCTAGGTCCCAGACACTGCTGAGACTCAACGGCCAAGGGGCAAGCCAGCAAAGGGGGATAGTGGTGGGCTAGGGGAGATGCAAGTGTTACCAAGAGAGGAAGTAACACAAGGAGTGACTGCAGAGCTGGAGGCGAGAGGAGAAGGGGAAGGGGAATTCATGGATCTGGAGCCACTTCATAGAAGGAGACTTGGTGAGTCATCAGATCTGGGAGGGAGAAGGAGGAGGCAGGTGAGGACAGGGCACGGGTGTCAGGCTTGAGGGACTGGAACACATTTTTAGCAGGCCATGTTTGAGAGGGCCATGGGACTCCAAGGTAACATACGGTTTAAAATTCGGGAAAGAGGTCTGGGCCGGGGTTGGAGATTGGGACACATGAGAATACAGGCAGACATGACTGAAATCCTGGGGATGGATAAGACCACCCGAGAGAAGAAGGCCCAGATCAGAATCCCGAACAGCATCAACCCTTACAAATCAGCCACAATGGGAGGAGCCTCCTAGCAGCCAGGGAGGTCAGAAGTGGATCAGAGGTCACGAATACCAAAGGGAACCTAATTTTCCAAGTGGAGGGTGTTCATCAGTGCCAAAAGCTACTGAGACGTCAGACAGGCAGAGACATGGAAAGTGACTCTGATAGGAGCAGCGCCAAGGGCCTGCAGCCAACCTCAAAGGTGGGAGAGGCAGAAAGCCTTGAAGAGAAGTCGAGGCACTTCAAGACCATCCGGCCAGTCACAGAGACCCTACCCAGAGCACAGAAGGCCACCCAGGCCACAGCAATGTGCCTTTGAAGCTTTAGATTGGGAAAAAGTTTTTCCTTGACACTGAACTCAATTCCATTTCCAGAGACAAGGCAGGCCTCCTGCTTCCCCAGGTGTTCCTGGGCACGGTGGGACCCACGTGTGTGTAAGCATCTTGCCATTACTCCAAGGAACTGGAACTAATGGATCAGCCAATTAGAAGTCCCACAGCTGCCTGTCGGAGCATGGGGACTGAGGGATCAGAAAGCCTGCCTCAGCCCAGACCGGGAGGCTGCTCCAGCAACCGCCAGAAGCAGGCACACCACGCTGGAAATGTTGCCTAACAGACCGTAAAATTCCCAACTCTAAGACCTTCTTTTAAAGATGTGCCTTTTTTGTTGTTTCATTTTGCAGGGGAGGAAAAGAGGCCTCTTTTATAAAAGTAAAGCCTCTGCTCCACAAGGTTTGAGGTCAGTCTGGCACGCAGAAGGAGTATCTTTCAACTAGGTTGTGGGGTGGGGCAGTGATCCCCACTGGGAGGTCCCCAAGCACCTCTACCTCAGCAGCCAGTCTCGGGAGTAGTCTCCCTTTGAAACTTTGGCCCTGGTGTGCATAAAAGGCCTTTCCCTTTAAACTGTTCAGACCGGGTCGCCTGGGTGGCTCAGCTGGTTAAGCGTCTGCCTTCAGCTCAAGTGATGATCTCAGAGTCCCTGAGATCGAGCCCAACCTCGGGTTCCCTGTTCAGCGAGGAGTCTGTTTCTCCCTCTCCCTCTGCCCCTCCCCTCTCTCTTGCTCTCTCCCTAGTTGTCTCTCAAATAAATAACATCTTTTAAAATAAAAAATAAATAAACTGTTCAGACCATTGAGGAGGCTATGAATTCCAAATGTCAAATCTAAAATGTTAAGGGCAAAGAAAGGAAAACGAACACACGTGCAAGTACAAACAAAGCCGCCTTTACCAAGTAAAAGGTCCTAATTCTACTCTAGCTGATACTTCACTTAGCTCTGGCCCCCATCTCCAAGGGCTCCAACACCCCAAACAATACCCTTTTTTGATTCCTAATTTCTCTCCCCGCTTCCCATCTTCCCTTTCCCTTCCTAAGTATGGGGCTCTTGTCACACACACCTTCTGGGGTATGATGATCCATTCCTGGGGGATGTGGCAGCCTCCTTTGGATTCCCAACTGCAGAGAAACACATCAAGCCAGTGGCTGTCACACTCAAGTGTGTGTGAGGATCACCAAGAAAGCGAGTCAAAACGCAGAGCACTCAGCCCAGTTCCCCAGTTTCTGACTCGGCAGGTCAGAGGTAGGACCCAAGATCTTGCATTTGTAGCAAGTTCTCAGCTTCTGCTGCTGGTCCCCAGACCACACTTTGGGAACCACTGGTGTAGGCCCAGGTTGTTAAGTATTTAAGATTTAAGCCACCTCGCCCTGCTTCTGTGCCCATGGCATGACTCATCAGTCAGCATTCACTTTTCTGCTCACCCTGATCATGGCCTCTGGACCCTTATCCTCTCAAGGCAGTGTTCCAGATAGTCCCTGAATGGGGTCGAAGGTCAAGATGCTCCCGCTATGTGGCTGCTGCTGCTAATATGCAATATGCTGGATAGAAGAAAGGACACCACCACTGACTGAGTTGCCCAGGCCAAAAGCCTGGGCGTCATCCTGGATTCCATTCTTTACATTCTACTCTCAGCTCCTCAGCAAACGCTGCCAGCTCGAACTGTAAACCAGATGCTGAGTCTGACCCCTCCTTGCCGGGGTCCAGGCCACCACCGCTCCTGCCAGGCCCCTGAGACAGTAGCCTATGAGGTGTCCCCGTTCCCTTCTTGCCCACTCTGCAATCCGCTCTCCCCACAGAGGCCAAAAGGCTCACTTCAGAGCACGCCATCTTTCTCTGTTCTCACCGCCCAGCGGCTTTTAACAGCTTCAGCATAAAATTGGATCAAAAGTTCTTACGGCGGCTGCTAAGATTCAAACGACCTAGCTTCCCCTCTCCACTCAGATCTCGTCCCCTTTCGCTCATGCGCACGCCTGCGCACAAACGCACGCACGCACTCAGGCACGCACGCACGTACTCACGCAGGCGCACAGGGTCTCCCGGGGGCTCTCCTGGTGTGCTCCCAGCAGAGGTCCCTTGCCCTTGCACCTCCCTGTGTCTGGAGTGTCCGGCCCACATTGCCCTGGGCTCACAGTCTGGCTTAGAGGGGGGGTCTTTCCAAGCCCCCACCTCCAGTTACACTTCCCCTCGTTCCCTGTGCCCCCTTTCTTGCTTTCCCTTCTCAGGACTCATTATCTGACAGCATGTTAGACATTTGTCTGCTTCCTCTTTCTCTCCCTCAGTAGAGAGCAGGCTCCCTGAGAGCAAGGTCTGGATTCTTTCTCCCCCACCCCACCCCCGCCGCCAGATCCCCGGTGCCTGGAACAATGCCTGGCCCCAGATACAGGCTCAATGCATAGCTAGTGAATGGATACATCTATGAACAGGTTTACTGTGACATGCTGAGAACCTTTTTGAAAATTACTTAAGTGAATTCTCATAATGACCTGTAGGCTAGATACTATTATCAGCATTGTCCCCATTTTATGGGTGAGGAAACGGTATCGCAGACTTCAGTACTTGCTCCAGGCCTCACATAATAGGAACCAACAGAACCCAGATGCGAACCAAAGCCTCTTTGACCCATGCACACGGGCCCTTTCCCTGACTCCTCACCTGAGGCAGGGCCAAAGCTCATTTCCGGGATGCACACGAGCAATCGCAACTTCTAGTGCCCGTAATTTTCTTATTATCATCTGGCAGAGGACCAGGCTCCCAAGAGGAGCTAATGCTGACAGAGGAAATAGATGGAGAGGTCTGGAGTGAAAGATTCTGTATGGTGGGGGAATCAGAGAAAGGGCCAGCTGGGGCACAGAAGAGGACCGAATGCCCTGGAATGGGAGTGACACTTCAACAGGACGGGAAAGGACCCGAGATGGGAGGCAGGCTGTGCTAAAGACGGAAGCAAGTCTGTCACGGGTTCGCTGATGGCCAGTCTGGGCTACAGAGGGTCCCACTGGAATCCTTCAGACCGGGTCCATCCATGGTGGAGGACGATTGAAAGTCATTGCTAGTTGGCGAGTACCGAGGGCACACCTGCTCTGTGCCTGGCCCTGTGCTGTCAAAACACGTGCTCACTGTGCATTTGTGCTGCCCTCAGCTCTCAGCCCCGGCAGGTTGGACTTCCACAGCCCTTTTCTCTCGAAGCCTTTGGGCTATTACACAGGCCTCTCCAAACTCCACACAGCGTCATAGCATCATCCCCGCTTCACAGCGGCGGCTGTTTGTTGCAGCAGCTAAAAGGACCGTGGCACCAGCTGGTTCCACATACTCTCTGGCCTCTCTCCTTCCCTTCGCACAGTTCTCGAGTTGTCCTTACTTTCCGCACTGCAATCCATCAGCGCTGTGATGGCCTCCATATTGCCAAATTGAGTGGAGACATTGTCGACCTCTTTTCCTCAGCTCTCGTCAGTATTTGCAACTGCTGCCATGTCCACCATTCTGTGTGTTTTGATAACATCACTCTCCCAAGGTTTTCTCCCACTTCTTGGCCAGCTTTCTCTTAGTCTCCTTTCTAGGTGTCTGTTCTAGTCCTTTTCTCGTGTCCTGAAGGTTGAAGCTTCCCTATGCTTCCATTCTAGACCCTAAGTTCTTAATCTGTAAACACCTTCCGGATGACTTCTTTCAACCCATAGCTTCAACTACAATTATACCAAGGTTCTCCAAATATTTTTGTTCATGCTCTTATTTTAAGAATTGAGCATAGACCCCTCTGTATGTGTAGTTATTTATCTACAGGTGAATCTATGCATTCTTGTACTTTCTTATGCACTTCTTGTACTCCATATATTGTAAAGCATATATAATAGAAGTGTGACAAATAGATACAAATAAATCTAAATAGAAGGTCTAATCGTTTCTTCTCCCACCCAATGGACTATCTTGCATCACATCATTCTCACAGACTACTGGTTGACAAACCAATTACTCCCTAAGGCAGAGATAGCCAGCAGTCTGCCACCAATTCATGCTTCCCTTTCCATAATAGTGCCAGAGCTGGGAGGGGCTACCTGGACTTTCAAGTGAAAAAAAACACCATTTGAACACATTGGAAACAAAAGTGAATATATAAATTGGAGTGTGTGTGTGCATGTGTGTGTGCACACATACACGATTGCCTACCAGACATGGATGTCATAGATGTATGCCAAATTTAAATGCAGCATGTACAAAACTAAACTCATCACCTTTCTTCCCAAAACTCTGACCTTCAGGAAATTACCAGATGATGCTGGAAAATAGTATGTCAGAAAGCAAAGAAGTGCTCAAAGGCTATGGGGGATATGCCAAAAGGACACAATAGCTGGTTTAAAGGGGCTCCCATTAGCCAGATTTGGGACAGTTAGAACATCAAAAAGAATGACTGGAGTAATATATATAATATATATTACGTGTATTATACATAATACAATATATATTATGCATATTATACATAATATATAATGTATATTGTATTATATTATATATAATTATATATGTGTATTCTATATGTGTAATATGTATGTATGATATACATGTATATACACATACATATGTATACACATAATGTACACATATACATAATATAAATTTAATATATATTGTATATAATAAATATAAATAAATAAATAAATAAACATATTTATTATATACAATATATATTAAATTTATATACATTGTATTATATATACAATTATATATATACAATATATATATATTAAATTTATATACATTATAATATATGTATACATCATATATTATAATGTATTATATGTATTATCATTATATGTATTATATGTATTATATGTATATGTAATATAGTTTATGTATTATAATGTATATATGTATTATAATATTATTATATATGTATACATATATACACATATACACATATACATACACATATTATACATATATGTATACATATATGTATAATAATATTGAATTTATTATGTATATTATATATATATATATTTTTTTTTTTAAAGGAATCCAGGAATCCAGGGGCACCTGGGTTGCTTAGTTGGCTAAGTATCTGACTTAGGCTCAGGTCATGATCTCAGGGTCCTGGGCAAGCCCTACATTGGGCTCCTTACTTAGTGGTGAGTCTGCTTGTCACTCTCCCTCTGCCTCTGCCCCTCCTCCTGCTTTGCTCTTTCTCTCTCAAATAAATAAAATCTTATTTTTAAAAAAAAAAAAGGAATCCAGGAGTCCGTAGTAATACCTTTTTAAAAATGGTGGGGGGTGGGGGGAAGTGGAGAGGTAAAGCTCTTCTTTACAGATGAAAGCCAGCTAATGAATGTATAAGGTATAGAAAATTTAGGAAATCAGTATTTTACAACTGACAATGGAGTAACTGATTGAGGCAAAGGTCATTCCTGGATTATAACTGGTGAGACATTCACAACAAGATATTTACACATTCACATAGCTTCACCCCGACAGATTACTGATTGATTACAAAAAGAGAAATGTGCTTTTTCGGGGGAGAGATCAAACTTAGCATCATTAAAAAAGAAAAACCTTAGCATCATTAATAATGGGTCAAACAGCTATTATGTATATCCTGATGAGACACAGAAAGAAAGATACAACATCATCCATGTAGAATCCTCACGCACAATGCACAACCCGAATCTTATCCTGAGGAAATAATCAGCCATACTCATATTGTGGCTCATTCTACAAGGCAACCAGCCTAGGCTCTGAGAAAAGATCATGTTATAAAAGACACAAAATGGCAGAGAGGACTGTGGTAAATGACATGAGACTAAAAAGATGGGACCACCACATGCAATCCACGATCTTTGAGTCCTAGATTTTTAAAAAAGCTATTAAGCACATACGTGGGGACATCTGGGGAGATTTAAATATGCACTATGGATTAGACTGGATGTAAACGAGGTTACATTTCTTGAGAATTGCAGGTTTGTAGGAGAATGTCTTTGCTCTTAGGAGATACATGCTGATGTATCGAGCTGTAAGGTATCATGATGTCTGCATCTTACAAACGGTTCGGGGAAAACATGTTTCTGCGTGTCACTGTGGACACATTGCAGACCAGAGATGGAGGGAGCGAGGGAGAGAAAGAGGGAGCGAGCAGGGGAGGGAGCGGGGGAGGGAAGGCAGGCGCAGCATACTGTTAGCAAGGGATGCGTCTAGATGAAGCACAGAGAGGCATTCCTGACCATTTGGGTGGCTTTCCTGCAATTTACAAATTTTCCAAGTTCAACCTGGGGAAACCAGCGAACAAACTTTGTCCCTGCTTCTGCTAAAGCAAAGGTTATCAGGGACCCAATTAGAAAAAGCTTTATTTGATTAATCTAAAGGTTGGAATATTTTTCTGAAAGCTAAGGAAAATCATGGAAAGCATTTAACCAGAAAGAAATGACATGATCCGATTAGATGTGGGAGGTGAGAGAGAAAGAAGGGCGCAGTAGGACTCCATCTTCTGGTTTGTTCTTTGTTGTCCCCCATCCATCTAGATGAATATATTGTGAAGAGTCTACTTTCTAAATGTCTCTCTCCTGAGGTTGAGCCTTAGCACCCGGATTCCCATGACAAGTGACTTGGTTCGGACTTCTATCCTTGCCCCCTGGATCAATGGTCTCTCCACCTAGGTCTCTCCCAAATCAGCCTGCGGTTGGGGCTGGAGCAGCTTTTCTAACATAAAAGCATGGCTAAAGCATTCCCTGTTGAAAAGTTTTTTAGCAGCAACTCTGGGGGAAACTTCAGTGTCTTTGGCTAATCCCCAGTAGACATCCTGGTCCGGTGGCGGCTTGCCAGCCTCTCCAGCGGCCCCTTCCACCACATTCCAGGTCTGTCCTACGTCCCACTAACCTGCAGGCAGTGCCTCACCTGTGCCCTGCTTCTGCGCACCTTTGGGCTTTCACGCAACACTTTCTGGTCCAAAGGGAGCGCCCCTTTGCCCCTTCTCTCTGCTTGGGCCACCTCTGCCTGCCCATCAGAGCTAACTGAAGCAACCTCTCTTCTGGAAGACTTCCCACTCCGTGGAGTCTCAACCGCTTTCCCTTCCGATGCCTCTCCGGCACCCACTTACTGACTGCGGCTGCCTTTCTTCTTACTTGCATCTCTTCCCCTCAACTCTAAGGTCCTTGAGGATGAGGGCCATATTTCATCTGTTCCCTAGAACGATGCTCCAGATTGAGCAGCAGAACATGGTCAAGGGTTTCTCGCAAAGGGACGGCTATTGGACGAGTTCCACCAATAAGGTTATTACACACTGAACACACAACTGCTGTTTGGTTCTCTACGTGTATCCTCACAAGCACTCTATGAAGTAGAGCAGACGTAAGGGAGCAGTGGAAAGATGGCCTGGATTCGAGAAGCTGAGAACGGGGCTCCCCACCCTCCAAGCTGGTCAGACACAGACATTGAGCCCAAGGATCCCCTAAGGACTCCCTGAGATGACCATTGTTCAGTTACGTAGTTGCCAGACAGTATTTTCAGTTTCGAACCTTCTAGGAGTCATCTGTTTCTTTGGGGCCGGCTGCTGAGAGCTCTGAATAGCTCAAGTGGATGGAAACAGGCCATCCTCGCCCTTGCTAGGACTGTCCTTTGCCTCCCTCCTTTCCGAGAAGCACTGCCTGGGGTGTTTGGCCCACTTCTGAGGGGAGGGGGAACCACAATCGTGGTGAACCGGTCACCCCAGTGCTCTGCTGTCATTTCCCTCCTGTGTGCCCACCAGAAGCTGAAGTTGCCTCAAAGGGCAAAAGGCCTGATTGCTGCTCTGGCTGTTACCCCTCACGACCTCACACGGCTCTGGCTACTCAGCTGGTGACAAAGGGGCACTGTGGTGTGGCGACAGACCATGGGTCCAGAAAAGGGACACCTTATCACGGTCACAGACAGATTGAACTCATACCTGAGAAGCCCCAGATGGTTCCACCCGGCCCAAAGAGACAGAAGATCCTGTTTTTTCCCCCTTCACCTTCGACAGCCTGTGGCCTTTTCTGCCTCAGGACAGTCCCTCCTTTGTAAACCCTCTGCCAAGAGGCTGCAGACAGAGGCCTGGGGCCAAAGGCACCGCAGCCACCCCAGCCGCTGAGAACAAGGTGCCTTTTGTATCAGACACCGAAGAAGGGCTGGATTTACTTCTAGCACCTTCGGAAACAAGGCTAACCTACTTCTGTCCCCCCTTAGGAGTTCAACTTCGAACCGGGGAGAGAAAGAGCCAACAGACAGCTACACTCATACTCCCACAGGAGCCTGTTCAAGGGGTCATGTTAAATACCACCTCTCCCCTCGAGGCAGGGTCTCTCTGCTATTTCTGCCGGAAAAGCGACATGAAGAGTCACCCCAGACAGGGCCTGCCCCCAAATCTGTGGGCCTGAGGCTCCAGATACCTCATCTGCCCATGCAGCCACCCGGCCCCAGCGGTGACCCTCGTAACCAGGGCCTCCCATGGTGTTTCACGCAGGGGGGCTCAGCCTTTATGCATCCGGAATGTGCTTTTGCCTCCTGGAGCTCCAGAGGGCATGCATCTCAAGCCCATAAATATTGTAAGACTCCACCTCCGTGTACTCGTGCAGCTGGGGGCTCGTCCCAGAGCGGGCCCCGGGGGGTTCTGGCATAAAGCTGTTTGCTCGCTGTTCAGATATGTGACCCGAAACCGACAGCCCACAAACACGCTCAGCTCTCCTTGCTGCTCAGGGCCTGGGTCCCACCCGGCTTCTCCCCCTGCCCCCTCCTTTGCTGCTCTGCTGGCCTCTGCCCCCCCCTGACTGTCAGCTACTGCCTTATTTCTGGCTTCTTGGTCTGAATTCCCCACCTGAATACTCGAACGTGTCTGCCTTTCTTCCTGCCCCACACTGCCTTTGATTCTCCGGTGTCTGGCTTCTTCTCTCTACTTGATTAGCGGCAGCCTCGCCAAGACCACGTCCTGCGGCCTTTTCCCCGGCGACCTTCGTGCTCTCGAGTGCCCCTGCTTGAAGCGGTCACCTACTGGCTGTCCCCGGTGCTACGATGATCCCCAGCATGGGGGTCATCCTTACCACCATCACCAGCAAGCGACAAATAATTATTTGCATAGCACTTAGTTGCCTTTTGATCACTTCCACATGCTTTTGCTCCTCAGAATGATCTTACAGTTTATGTAAATCAGCATGAGCGTTCCCATTCTATCGATGGAACAGGGCGTCCAACCGAGTAAGTGACTTGGTCGAGAAGACAGGAGTGGTAGAACTGACTTTGAATGCAGGCCTCACTCCTGATCCACAGGTGTCTGAGAAAGGTTTGGGTTCCAATCCCAACTACGGTTGGAATTTTGCCAGGGGTCCTATTTGAGAAAATACGGCCCCATGTGCCTGGGCCACCCTTGAGAGGGTCCTGTGGGGGTGAGAGACACAGTGCATGAAGGCATAAAACCCCTCCTCCCGCCCCCTTGGAAACCTTCGGCCACCTTCCCTCCTGATCAACGCAACCTTCACACATTCCCCCCTGTTGGACTCAGGGCACAGCTAATTGCATAATCAGCTCATGAATGTTCGGCTCTGATTTGAGAATGTTTTGCTCACCCACAGGGGAAACCCTAAGCTCCAAGGCCTCCCTCCAGGGCTGCCGGGCCTTGCTAAAGACCAAACTGCCCTTGGCCGGAAGCACAAATTCTTCCTGCCCTCGAAGCAACGTGCACATCCCAAGTGCTTACAGGTTGTAAAAATGGAGTTATTACACATTCAATACCAAGGAAACCTTCTTTTCCTTCCTTCTTCATGAGTTTAACCTGATTCCAAGCTATTAAAATTCATTTGGTGAAATGCCTCCCCAGACAGATCTTAGCAGCTTCACCTTTCACAAATGGGGCTGACCCCCCCATTAGGTGCAGTAAGGTGCGAGAACCAGCAGGCCGAGAAGGGGAGCTAGACCTGTCTCGGAGTCCCAGGCTTCTGAAGGCTGCTTTACAGAGACACAAAGCCTTACACGGATTTGGGAACAGCTGAGGACAGGAGGAGAGGGGCCAGGATGGAGTCACATGTCGGCACACCCGCAGGGGTACCCCTGTGCCCAGAAGGAAGCTCTGCCACCTCACTCCGGATGAGCCAAGCAGCACCCTCCGCGTGGAACTCCCGCTTTTCATTCAGACAGCTCTGTAGAGCTGAAAACCCTTTGCTCTGATGGATGAAAATCAGCTTTGGAATGGGAAAGTACTTGGAATCACTGGGGAATGAATATAATCTCCAAAACACATTTACTGCTCACATTCAAATGAAGATGAAATGATTCCTTTAATACTCATCAACTCTATTAAACTTCATAGAAGCAAAACCTTTTGAAATAAATTAGCCAGATACTTGCTGGAAACAACAGGTTTTTGAGGCTGCGTTCTCTTCCACTGATACCCATCTTCCTGGCAGCCCAGCCAATGGACATGATAAAGAGGAGGATGGGGTGACGGGGAGGCCAACTCGCACATGCACAGGGCATGGCCCATGGGCCTGGCACGGGTATGAAGCGTTGTGAAGTTACCATGCCATTTAATTGCCCTAACGACTCTGGAAAGTAGCTATTACTACTATGGCCAATAGACAGGGAAGATAGTGGAGGGTCAGACCAAGAAGAAAGTAGGTTGGAATCTCAAAAAACCCTGTCCCACTCTCCTTTTGGAATCTACGCCCAAGCGAAGCGTGGCCATCAGCACCACATATCATGCAATTACAGCTCAATAATCAACCATTTGGGTTCTGGAGTCTGAGCATGTGATTCAAATCCTGTCTCTGCTGCGTTATAGTTGGGGATGCTCAGGGAGATGATCTGGTTTCACTGAGCCTTGGTTTCCTCATCTGTTAAATTGAGATGATAATGGTCACACGCAGAGAACAGCACCGGATATGCCATAAGCAATCAAAATCGATGTAACCGGAAGCAGACAACTGTCTTAGGTCGGCTGCCCCAGCAGGAGACCCCAAGAAAAAGATGTGGGTACAAGGAATTCACTCGGGAAATATACCAGGAAAATATCCCAGGAAACAGAATGGAGAAGTGTGCCAGGGGATGGAAGGATGCTAACAAAGGGTGCATGAATGATCAGGCTGACATCGCAGACCACTGGGACTCCATCTTGTCAGGCACCTCTGGGAGAGACTGTAGGGCTAAACACCTCAGAATGATTCTACTAAAGGAATGAGGCAGCTGGTGTGTTCACCCTGCAGCTCCCCTATCAGTGGCTGAGCAGTGGTCCCAAGGGCATTAACCCCTTTGCCCTTCTGGCCTGCCCATGATCCCGTGTGGAAATTCTATCAGGTGGCGAGTTTTGGTTGGGCACAAAATGACATTGTTGGCAAGGACTGTAATGGGAAGCACTGAAGGAATCTGGGCAGGGGAGTGACAACATCTGTTAAAATAACTCTGAAGGCTGCCCCCCTAGTGGGGCCTTGGGGTGCTAGGGGCCCAGAACCAGAAAACACCCACATCCAAGGGGCTTCCCGACAAGCAGCTTCCACATTCAACAATGGCTCCGTGTGAGGACAGATTTCTTTTTGCTATAGACAGCATTTGCAAGACTATGGTGTGTGTGGTGAATGGGGGTACCTCTGGAGCAACAGTCACAATGACAGAGGTCACCCCATCTTATTTGTGACCCAGCACCCTCAGTCACTGGCAGTCCCTCTCCTGGCCCAGATAAGAGGTGCCCTGCCCTGGACCCTGTGCTTTACAGGATCCCGCTCTGGCCTTTCTCATGGGGTGGGGAGTTCTGAGGGGCAAGGAAATATACCTAAGGCTTACACAGGGCCTTCTCCCTGAGGATGGATGACCACTGATGTGTCCCCCTAACCGTCCAAAGTGGCCAAGGAATGGGTATTTCCAAAGTGAGGTGATGGAGCTTGGACTTGGAGCATCATGGGACCTTCGTAATGTGGGCTGGAACCAGGGGTGAGAAGAGAAGGACAGTGGTCTGAGGGCCAGAGGACCCCTCTTCCCTGCCACCACATTCCAGTGAACATCTCTGAGTCCAAAGACCCTAAAAGCAATGCTGAATTTCCAGATTGGTATGAAGTTATATATGTCAAGGTAGGAGAATGGATGTATTTCACTTAACAATGTATAAGCTTCATTATACTTTGTAAATAGTCAGACATAGGGTCTGCAGGCCTCCATTGGTAGGTGTGCTCTGAGTTTTTGCACATGTTAAGGATGGGCTTGGGCCTGGGGATGGTGCTTCTGAGTCTCACCAAAGAGCCCCTGAGTCCAATCCACCTTAGTCTTGAGGAATCTGCCCCAAAGTGATCATTAAGTAGATGAGAATGGAATCTTCTATAAAGTTCCCCCCTCAATAAAAAAGCATCCAAAGTATGAATCAAAGGCTGCTCATTGTGGAGAAAGTGAGAATACACATGGGCATAAAGAAGGAAATAAAACACTCATAATTCCACTACTTTATAGGAATATAAAGTTGTCATTTGTTTGCTTGGTTTTATGAATGTTCTATAAGGTGCCTACAGAGTAACACAGCTAACTCTATCTGTATCTCCATGGTCTAAAACTTTCCAGAGAGAGAATGTTCCCAAGTTTTCATTCGGTGAGCAATGCGATTGCTGCAAAAATCACATAATATTATTAATACCACCATTAGTCTGGTGTCTTATTAGATTAGCCATAATCTAATCACATTGTGGAAAATCCTTCAAGAATATTAGCAAGAAATAATTTCTTTCTGTGGCTTCTTGAACAAAAGCAAGTCAATCATGACCCATCAAATTTATGTTGGCTAGAGCTTAGGAGGAAGAAAAGTGGAGGAAGACACCAACTGTTTAAGCCCTAATTCCAGAAAGACTGATGGCTTGTCATGGCCAGGGTGGGCAATGGAGGAGTGTGGAGTGGAAAGAAGGCAATGGGAATAGGCTGTATTCATTCTTTTCCAAATTCAGGAACACAGTCAGCATTTGTTAAGCACCTACTGTATGTGACACGGTGCTATGCCCTGAGGAGCTCACAGTATAGGGACAGGCACTTGCTATTTTTAGAGTCCAGCCTCCACTACTAGACACTAAGGGTAGGATAGGTGACCTCTTTTAAACCAATCAGAGACTTCTGTCCTCCAGACCACTGTGATTTGTGAGAGAGGGGCACATGATCGAAGCCAGGCCAATCAGCATCAAAAAGACTCCTGTCTCACATTTTTACTGTAGCTTCAGGGAAGAGAAGTTTCTGTCTCATCTTGGCTGGAGTTCTGAGGTTATTTAAATTCAAAGTTCAGGAGGAACAACATATAAATCCAGAGAACACAGGAGATCTGAGAACGAAGCTTACCCAGACAGATCCTGGAAAACTTGTCAGGCAACTGAATTCAGCTGCAAAGGAAGGTGAGTTTTTTTGGTGACACAAACCAATAAATCCTCATTTTTGGTTTAAGCAGGTTTTTTTTATTTTGTTTTGCTTTTGGATACTTGTAACCAAAACACGCTAACTGATACAAAAATGGGAGAGATCCTTAGGACATGACACAATCTGGCCTGTAACAAAGGGGTGGGTTATGGTGAGATGTTAGTGCTTGGGAGTGGGGGGAAGACTACCTCTTAGAATTCTTCCTCCTGTCTCTGGACCTGGGGAATTTCAGGGGAGTGGAACATTGAGCGAGGTATTGGTGGATGAATGGGAAGTGATCAAGGAGAAGAATGGACAGAGGGATTTTAAATATAATTTTTTGATTTTTTAAAAGATTTTTATTTATTTATGAGCGAGAGAGCGAGAGAGAGCACGCAAGTGGGGGGCAGGGGCAGATGGACAGGGAGCAGCAGACTCCCCACTTAGCAGAAAGCCCAATGCGGGACTCGATCCCACGACCCTGAGATCACGACCTGAGCAGAAGGCAGACACTTAACCGACTGAGCCACCCAGGCGCCTCAAATATAATTTATATTTTTTTAATGTAGGGCCTGGCAGACCTGGATGGTTTGGGTGCTCGTTTTGGAATTGAGATCCTTTTTTGAGCAAGACCCTTTCCTGATGTAAAACCCTGGACTTCCTGAAGAAAGAGCGGATCTCTGGTTTGTACTCTGAGACTGTTTCTGAAGCCTGTAAACCCAGAACTGGATCACTCATCACCAGAGTGGATCCTTTGTCCTTCACCTCCACCTGCTGGCCCTTCCCTTCTGGGGACTTGGGATCCAGGTGCAAGGTGTGTGGCCACTGGCTTCATTCAGGTCTTCTTGTTAGCAATTCGCTGCCTTCTTCTCTGGTCTTGTTGACAGTTTCAATAAAACCTATGCCACAGAGGCATTTTACTCAGGCTTTTAGCCACAGAAGGTTCAAATCAACCACTCTTTTATTCATACTTTCAGGGACTTTCCTTTTTTTGTAAATTTTATTTATTTATTTGACAGAGAGAGAGATCACGAGTAGGTGGGGGGTGGGGGGGGTAAGCAGAGAGCCCGATGTGGGGCTCAATCCCAGGACCCTGAGATCATGACCTGAGCCTAAGGCAGAGGCTTTAACCCACTGAGCCACCCAGGCGCCCCCAGGGACATTCGTTTCTGGAATCCGAGCTCTTGCCTCCTCCTTACAGATTACCTGCATTCTCTTTGCTCAGACTCTTTAAAAGATAGCCCAAGCCCAGCTATTTCTTTCTGATTTTATCTATTAAGACTTATGGAGAGGCAGGCAACCAATGGGTCCCAAGTTCCAGGATGCTGCAGGGTCCCCCATTAGACACTCAGAACTTTCTGCACTTTCCTCATGAGTCCGTTTAACAATTTGTCAGCTCCCCTCTGGGGAAGTTCACAGGAGACCGGGTTGGGGGGGAGTGGTGTGACTGTGCAGGCATCTCACAACTCTGATCACTTTGCATAATTCACAAGTTCATGGAAGCATGGCGTGTTAGTACTGCAAAGTCTGAGACCGTCTCATCTAAGCCTCTGGAAAACACGAGGGACTGATGCTCGGGAAGGGGGAGGCATTAGCCATCTCAAACCTAAAAAGAAAGAAAGAAAAGAAAGAAGAGAAGGAAAATGGGGGGGGGGAAGGAAACAGCAACTGTGATATCCTAATGGCCTGCATTCCACATTTTTTTGTTCAGTATTTTGTGATGGATTCAAGTGCATGCAATGAGCTACTTTAGCAATTCTGTGCTAGTGCCAGCCTCTCTCTCTCTCAATCTCTCTCTCTCAGACCCTTCACCAATGATCTTCCTATAGCCAGTGCAACAAGCTCTATTAGAGCACACAAAGCTCAGACTTGGATCCTTATAGTGAACGAAGTCTGGTGACTTCCTCCTTCCCCACTACTCCACTACTACACACACACACACACACACACACACACACACACATACATATACTACATATATGTCCACTGTTAAAAACAGGAGCTAGGAAGTGTTTTCTGGGTAAAAAAGAACCTTGGGGTACAGACCCATGGATATATCTGATACTTATCTAGAAGGTCGCTGATAGAAACGTGATCTCATGGAAGAAACAGAGCCACTGGGAGGGAGATCCCCATAAGGAAAGAAGCGAGGACTGTTCAACAACTGTACCTACCTCTTTGAGGCAAAGGGTGGTTTCTGGATAAAACATGATGACGAACAGTGGTAAGACCCTGCCACCCTGTGGATGTGAGTGCCCCCCACCCCCTGCCCTGGACCGCTGAAACAATAACACTCAGCTCTAGAGCCCTCTGTGGGACCCTCACCCTAACTGGTTGTGGCACTCATTACTTTGCAAGACCTATGACGTGGCGTTTCTGCTTATCATCTCAAGGCTCAGTGGGGTCCCAGCATCCCCGGCACCTACATAGCCTCTTGGACATAGGCCGGGGGATGGGGGTGGCATGGAGTGACGCTGCTCTGAAATTGGGAGTGGGGGACGACAAAGTTAGGGACATCTGGCTTGGCTTAAAAACAGACCACATTTTCGCTTTTGTTTCCTTCTGCACAGCAAAGGAAACAGTCAACAAAACAAAGAGGCAACCCATGGAATGGGAGAAGATATTCGTAAATGACAGTACAGACAAAGGGCTGATATCCAGGATCTATAAAGAACTTCTCAAACTCAATTCACACAAAACAGATAATCATGTCAAAAAATGGGCAGAAGACATGAGCAGACACTTCTCCAAAGAAGACATACAAATGGCTAACAGACACATGAAAAAATTTTCATCATCATTAGCCATCAGGGAGATTCAAATCAAAACCACATTGAGATACCACCTCACACCAGTTAGAATGGCCAAAATCAACAGGACAGGAGACAATAAGTGTTGGAGAGATGTGGAGAAAGGGGAACTCTCTTACACTGTTGGTGGGAATGCAAGTTGGTGCAGCCACTTTGGAAAACAGTGTGGAGATTCCGTAAGAAATTAAAAATAGAGCTACCCTAGACCCTGCAATTGCACTACTGGGTATTTACCCCAAAGATACAGATGTAGTGAAAAGAAGGACCATCTGTACCCCAGTGTTCATAGCAGCAATGACCACAGTCGCCAAACTGCGGAAAGAACCAAGATGCCCTTCAGTGAACGAATGGATAAAGAAGATATGGTCCAGGAGCGCCTGGGTGGCTCAGTAGGTTAAGCCTTTGGCTCAGGTCATGATCTCAGGGTCCTGGAATCAAGCCCCACATCAGGCTCTCTGCTCAGTGGGGAGCCTGCTTCCCCTTTTTTCTCTGCCTGCCTCTCTGCCTACTTGTGATCTCTGTCTGTCAAATAAATAAATAAAATCTTAAAAAAAAAAAGAAGATATTGGTCCATATATATAATGGAGTATTATGCCTCCATCAGAAAGGATGAATACCCAACTTTTGTATCAACATGGACAGGACTGGAAGAGATTATGCTGAGTGAAATAAGTCAAGCAGAGAGATTCAATTATCATATGGTTTCACTTACTTGTGGAGCATAACGAATAACACGGAGGACATTGGGAGTTGAAGAGGCGACGTGAGTTGGGGGAAATCGGAGGGGGAGATGAACCATGAGAGACTGTGGACTCTGAGAAACAAACTGAGGGTTTTGGAGGGGAGGGGAGTAGGGGGTTGGGTGAGCCTGGTGGTGGGTATTATGGAGGGCACATATGGCATGGAGCACTGGGTGTGGTGCATAAACAATGAATTCTGGAACACTGAAAAGAAATTTAAAAAAATAAATAAAAATAAAAAAAAAAACCCAGACCACATGTTTTGTCTCTAATCCTCTCAGAATAAATAAGCAATTGAATGTATAAATAACAGAGCCTAAGTAACTAAGTTGACTTTCTCTGCAAAACGTTGTTACACCTACCTTGTGTCCCCAGGCTTCTTTAGGAATGTGAATTGCTGTTAGTAGTCTTTATGGCTCTGAAGTGTAGCATAGAATACACAAGATAAGGACTCCAAAGATAGGGTCTGAATATCAGCATTGTTATTAATTAACCACATGACCTTGGGTTAGTCACTAATCCCAGAAATTCTCAGCAGAAGTGTCTCCAGCATTGGAGGGTATTATTATCACCGGGAGGTGTGCCTCTGGTAATTAGCTTTCAATAATAGCCAAGTCCTGAGACTTGAAAGCAACTTAAAGTATATAAATTAGAGTGAATCCAAAGTAATGCCAATAATTCCATCATTCTGATTTACCTGCATTATTATGTGTTTCTTCAAAGGAGAGAGAAAGTGTTGGGGAAATTATAACCAGCATATCATGGGAACTGGGCATTCCATTGCCGGTTGAACTGATAAGGGGGTATGCAGAGGAGCTTGAAGCCACGTGACAGATAACGGCCATCTGACGTTAACTGATAGTATCTAAAACATCTTTTATATATGAAGATAAAAACACCAATGCCGGGGCGCCTGGGTGGCTGAGTGGGTTAAGCCTCTGCCTTCGGCTCAGGTCATGATCCCAGAGTCCTGGGATCGAGCCTGGCATCGGGCTCTCTGCTCGGCAGGCTCCCTGCCGAGCAGAGAGCCTGCTTCCCCCTCTCTTTCTCTGCCTGCCTCTCTGCCTACTTGTGATCTCTGTCAAATAAATAAATAAAATCTTAAAAAAAAAAACACCAATGCCTTCCGAAAGAGAGAAAGTGAAATGTGCATGAAATTTCAAGAGTGCTCATAGACGTGGGGCTGCTTGGGGCTATGGACCCCAAGTTATATGTTCTTTGTCCTTGGCCAATATGGGTCTTGAGGTGGAAATTTCGTGAAACTCTTAAGCCATGTCTCTGCCAAACCAGACAGTTACCACTCCATCAGTAGGAGTTAGTTATAATGATTATAGAAGTTGTGGTACCCGTGAGTTGTGATTCGACAGTTACTTCCATTTCTTTTGAAATTTCACCCCCCACGATAAATTTTTAATAACAAAACTGCAAGGACAGGCAAGAGAAGAAAAAGAAGGGCTTGGGTTTTTATATTGCACATGATTGAAAGGGTCTTAGGAACATTTTTGTCTATGATACAACAGTCACCTTCCAAATAAAAGGCAGACAGAGTGAGAACACAAGAGAAATTATAAATGTTCTTCATGTTTATAATAAGATGTTGTCTCTATAAATTCTACCTTTTGTGATATTCAACAATAAAATAAGAATTATTTATATTTTCCTTTTCAATTTGCATGCTTACTGCTTTATTACATTTATCTATGGAATGGGAGTCTGGAAAAATTCAAGATTCATTTTTTCAAAAATAAGTTCCCTTCAGGAAAATTTGATTGAGCACATTTTTTTTCCTTGTGCAGACCTCGAAGGCACAAAATAAGATTCATCATAATCCTTAGTTCAAGCTATGCTCTGCCAGATTTTATTTGCTGAAGATGGCTGGAGCGGTCACTCCCTCTCACATGTTCAGGAACAATGTGACCTCGACACTCCTCCCATAGAGTGGGGAGCTGTCTGTCCTCTCCCCCTTGAAACTAGGCAGGACCTGTGACTCACTCGTGACCATAGCTTAGGCTAGGTCTTCTTCTGCCTTGCTTGCTGGAACACTCAAGCCGGAACCTCGAGCTGCCACGCGGTAAGGAACCTCAAACTAGCCCATGGGGTGAGACCACATGGGGAAGTCCCAAGATTACAGACTGAGAGAGAGAGAGACCTCAACTGCACCAGCCCCCACCACTATCTGATTGCAAACACATGAGAGATCCCAAGCCAGAATCACCCTAGAAACAGTGAAAGATAATTGCTGTTGTATCAAACTACTAAGTTTGGGGGTAATTTGTCCAATAACAACTTTAATGGTGCATACACTATTGTCACTGATCCATGAATGGTTCCATGGCTTACTTGGGGGAGTCAAAATAATATAGTACTTATATGAGCCCTGACTGGCCATCTCTCTAGAGTTTTTCTTGCTAAAATCTGGTATTTTTAAACATTGATTTCACTATTCATGTATTTGCAAAATTTTTGTGAATGCAATGCCCATTTCTGCCTCCCTTGCCAAAAATGTTTATAGTACTATTTATTTACCCTTGAAATATGAGTTTCTTCTAAACTTGGCTATGACCTTGACAGCGCATCATGCATGGGAACTCTGCTCGTCCTTGCACCCCCGTAGCTAAAAGATTAGAAATTCCTGACTCAATCTCTAGGAAGCTTCAGTTTCCCACATGTAAGATGGCGGATCAGTCCTCACCCTGCCTGTCTCGTGGGGTTGCTGTGAACACCTATTTAGAAAATGCTGAAGAAAGGATTTATAAGTAGTAAGGATTTGTTATCATAAAGCTGTATCTTTTTTCCACTTTCATGATGTATCTTTCATCATCCTGTCTCCCGGCTCATCTGAAAAGCACAGGCTTCAACCTCTTTCCCACTGTGTGAACTTGAAAAGTTTCTCTGCAAATGACCCATTGTCTATGTGGCAGGCGTTTGTACGTTTCTTAAGGGCAGTGACCAGGTCTTCTGTTCCTTTGATTTCCTTCACATTAGGGATGTAGTAATGCTTTGGGTTTAATAATTATTTTCCCCGCCCACGTGTCCCGAACTCTGGCCTGGCATTCCCACACAGACCGTAAAGCAGAACCTTGTATGGCTACGGCATGCCCAGCTCGGATCCCACTCTAGGAGGGGTCATTACTGAAAGACCAAGAGGGTCTCATTAGAAAGTGGCTTTGCCCTCAAGGCAGCACCATGGCATGGCCCCCGAGGACAGCTTTAGAAAGATTCTGTAGAGCCAGTCCCTGAGATTTCTCGACCGAACATCCAGATGTCCGTCTGCTGCACAGACACTGAGAGGGTTGTTTTTGATGATGTGATGTTCCTAATTTCTATTCACAGGTCTTGTATGTTCCCGGTTTCCTTTGGGAATTAAAGCTGGGGTCTTGGGTGTGGAAATCTCCAAAGAGTTGGCGACATAATTCCCGGTCTTCAAATCTCACATTCAGCTCAGCCCCTAATTGCCCACAGAACTTCTGTTTACCATGCAAGGAAAAGGGACCACATGAGCCTTTTTTACCTATAGGCTCAGACCTCCTTGCAGAAGACTGGCAATCTCGCCTTGGGGGATATTTCGCAGCTCATTATTTTTTCTCTCTAGGTACGGTAGCCTCACTTCTGCTCATTAGGCTCCTTTCACTACATCATTGCTTTTCTTTAATGTGGCTGGTCTATTAAATAGCCCTCACCTGGCAAAGCCCCCCAGTGTCCCGAATGTAGCTCTGCTCCCCCGCTTTCATGACTCAGTTTGGATGTCGTTTTAATAAGAGTGGCCTGGCACCAGCATCCCACATCTCCTCGGGCCACAGAGCCCCTCTGCAGCAATGGGGGGGGGTATCAGACAACTCGGAGGACATGCCACTTAGTGTTCAGAGGTTCCTGAAGGCTTTCACAGACACGGAATGAGGGACACCAGAGGAGCAGCTCTGAACAGAAATATCGGCATCCCATTTATTCAGCGCTACCAAATATCAAAAGGCAATTGATTAAATATTGATCTGACAACTGCTTGAAAAGGAACAGGTGCTTCTCACAGTCTGGCAAGAAAACAGGGTCAGGAACACTAAATGTGGGTACTGCAAAAGCATGTTTGCAAAATCTCCGTGTCTTCTTGCCATGATTAAAAGGCTTATTAGTCACGGGTGAAATCCTATAGAGGGAATGTGCTTTGGCGTCAGCTCCTATTAAGCTGCATGAAATTCATGTTTCTTCTTTAGTCAGAATCCCTCAAACTGACCCAACCGATGCAGTTCCCTTTGTGGTCAGCTCAGCTGCTTTGGACTTTTTCTGAAGGTCACCCCTTGAACTGAAACAGATCTTAAAAGGCCAGTGTTCTAGTCTTTGTTTGTTTCCGAGTTCAGAAATCCACTTGTGCTAGCTTGGGCAAGAAGGAAAACAGAAACGTGTGTGTACGCATGTCTAGGTGTGGGGCCGTGTGTATGTGTGCACACACACACACACACACACACACACACGGATGTATGTATCACTGACCTGAAGCCGAGGAGTTTTCAGGAAAGAACTCTCCTTCTCGTCTTCCCTCCCTCTCTCCCTCCTTCTCTAGGCTCTCACAGGCTCTCATTTTCACCTCTCTGCCCCTATGTGGGTTTTTCTTCTATTTCCCCACAGGCCAGAATCCTCTTAGCTCACCCGCCACTGGCTTGACTTTGGCTTTGGTTTGTCTTAGCACTGACTCCTGGGTGCCCCCCCACCCTCCCCCTCCATCAATGGCATGTCACCATTGCTGCAGGCTGGATGGCAATCGTGAAATGGTTGTCATTGCCCCAGTCCATGCAATGCTGGTCATAGCTATTCACATCGTCATCGCGCAAGCTGAGATCTGTACGGTGTCAGTGTTATACGTGCTAAATTGAACTGCTGCTTAAAACGTCTTCAGAAAGATTATACTATGATTTCTCATTGAGATGAAAAGGTATCGTGTACACAGAAAGGTGGGTAAACAGAGCGGTGGGGCATACATTTGATATTAGCAAAGCAAATATTCATTATTGGAGGAATGGTAGCAATTTCGTAATTTTTTTTTCAAAGCAACAGCCAAGTGTTTACAAGACCCAAGGCAGGAAGACATCTACAAGTAGATGAAGCTATGTTACATTGTGCTTCCCAGATACAAACGAAAGGACGGCCTATCTCCTGTCCAGTAATGCAATTGAAAGCAGGAGAAATTGCCAAATCCTTCAGAACAGACAAAAGAAATTTCAAAGCAGTGAGAGGCTGACATGACCAATTCACACGTTGAGCAGGATCATTGTTAAGACAATGAATATCCGTTTGTCCCAAACTGGCCAACTTCTAGCAACATTTGTTTCAACCAAGGGAAAAACAGTACCTCCATTTGATCAAACAGTAAAGCACCGGAATCAAAAGTTGCCAACGGGGTGTCAGTTTCTTGGAAGGAAATCCTGGATACAAGAGTAGAGCACCTGGGAAGAAAGGCCGTATCACTGATGTTTTGGGGACATGGAGAAAAATCACCTGTGGAAAAGCACATGCATCAGCAAATCTGAGTTGAAAAATATTTCAGGAGAGCTAGACTCAATGCAAAGAAGTTTTTAGGAACTTATTTCACTTGTGTATTACTCTATGTGCGTACTTAGTACATCTGAAAGGCCCTTTCAATATGTATAAAATTACAAGTGGATGTGATTTTTTAAATGCATTATAACAGCTTAATTGGCAGCATTTTTTTTCTTCCTTAGCGACACATAAGACCATGATCCATCTTACAACTGATGTGAACTTAGATGCAATGAGACACGGTAGGCCCAACAGAATGTGAGCAGAAGCTCTGGGTATAAATTTGGCCTCGCCTGCTTAAGAGGAGACACCAGGCCCCAGAATTCCCCTTTTTCTCCCAACCCCCTGGCTGGAGAGGCAACGAGGCCACATTGTCCAATATGGCAGCCGATAATTAGCTGCATGTCATAATTTAAATTCAGATTTTATTTTATTTTTTTTAAGATTTTATTTATTTATTTGACAGAGAGAGAGATCACAAGTAGGCAGAGACGCAGGCAGAGACGCAGGCAGAGAGAGAAGGAGAAGCAGGCTCCCCGCTGAGCAGAGAGCCCGATGCAGACCTCGATCCCAGGACCCTGAGACCATGACCTGAGCCGAAGGCAGAGGCTTAACCACTGAGCCACCCAGGCACACCTAAATTCAGATTTTAATTAATTAAAATTTAAAATTCTGTTCCTTAGTGACACTAGCCACAATGTTAAGTATTCAGTAGCCACATGTGGCTAGGGGTTACTATATTGGACAACACAGATACTAATAGAAACTTTCTATCATCATTGAATATTCTATCGGAGAGCAGTGGACTAGAGGGACTTCAACTTTGGAAGCCATGCAATGACGATGGCAGAGCCATTCATGGTCAAGCACAACTGCTTGAAGCTGAGCGTCTCACTGACCTGGAACGCTCATCTCTGACTGTTGAAAGAGAATGCGTGTCTTTGTTCTTCACACTACTTTATTGCTGGGTATTTTGGTATAGGAGTTCACTTTTCACACTAATTAATACCACTGGTTGACTCATTTATTCTCCCTTTCCCCCAGTAGGTTCTACTGGGGCAGACTTATATTGTTGTAATTTAGCGCATGGTCTGACCTCTGAGAGGCTCTTAAAAACATGTACTGAATGATATAATTAATAAATAGGAGCACATGGGAGGGACAGTTACAATTCAGAAGATCGGTGAAGGTTTCCTGAAGGAAGAAGCATCTCAGGTGAGGCTTGAAGGACGAGTCAGGGGCAACAGAGGGATAAGGGCAGGAGGAAGAGGGTTCCAGATAGAGAGAAGCCCCAAGGGGAGAGAGTGTGGAGCTTTGGAGAGAGTGAAAACTCAACATGTTTGAGCGGAAGGGAGGTAGGTGGTGAGAATCAAGCAGGGAAGTGATGGTGACAGGCTGTGTGAGCCAGGCCAAGATTTTATGTCATCCCAGAGGCAGTGAAAGAACCACCAAACGATGTTGATGCTTTCACTAAGCTATCTTAAAATTTTTCCAGTAAAACAAATGTTTGTACTTTTCTTGGAGCATTTGAGGGAGGAGATTCCCTGACACTTGAGGTAAACCATTTCCATACTTAGCCAAGATCCTCGTGGAAGTTTCCCTTGTGTCTAACCTAAACCAAAGTATATTTCTTTTTTGGTCATGTGGTGGGCCTAAAACACACTGCTTACCATTCCCTATGGTTTTTGCATACGGTAGGAAGCTCTTGGGGAATAGGTCAGAGCCCTCTGTTGTAAGTTCCCCAGTCGGATGGCAGGCATTTTGCTACACGTGGTAGCTTGAATGAGGAGGGACCTGGCACAGCCATAGAGAGGGACAAGGGAATAATGGAAGTGCACTGCATTCCGAGAGAGATAGCAAGACCATTGCACATCTTTTCTTCCTGGAAATAATGATTCCAGGTCCTATCACCTTCTTTTCTCAGTAACGGGGACAATCTAGGGTCTTTTCTTTGTGAGAACAATGATACATGGAAAACAGACCAACATTCTACATTACCCTTTATCGATGAGGTGATTCTAACCACTCATCTATGGGCAAAGAGCTTGAATTATAACAGCTTCCTCCACGTAACTCTAACAGCTCTCTTGTGAGTTTTAGATCTTCACGTCTACCTACTGTTCACATCTTCCTCTGTGAAAGTCACAAGCTCCTAGAATTCAACATGTCTCAACCCATATTTATTATCACCCCCGTATCCTCCCCATAAATCTGTTCCTCCTTCTTATTGCCAACAACAACATCCTATCCACCTAAATCACAGATTCCCACACTTGATTATTGTCCTTGCCTCCTACCTTTTCTCAGACCCCTCAGCCTCTCCACCACCAAGCTCAATCACGTCTGCCTCCCAAGCATCTCTGCCCACTATGCCATCCTGTCTTGCATTTCTCGTTGTTTCCAGAATCCATATCCTCATCATTTCCTGCATCTAGCCCCAAGTTCCTACAATCTGGAATGGCATGCCTAAAATCCACATCTAACCATGCCATTCCTCCGCTTAACATGTCTAAATTACTCCCTCCCACTTTGGAATGAAATCACATTCAAGAATGGAGTGTACGAGGCCCTTCACGACCTACTCCCTGCCTACCTCCCCAGTGTTATCTCCCACGCCTCCCCCAGATCTTCTCCTGCCACTTCTCCATCTACTGACAGGCACAGTAGTTCCTGCTCCTCTTTTTATAGTTGTTCTCTTTGACAGCCACGTGCTTGCACTTTCTTATGCACCTGGCAAAAGTCTACCTGGCTTGTCAGGTTCAGTGTGGATAGCTTTTATCTAAGGTGGCCCCTTCTGATTTTTAGGTAGCCAGCCTCAGTACTTGCAATATCAAAGTTTCGCTGTAACACTTCAGACACCATGTGATATTGCTTCTTACTTTGCATCTCTTCCTGACAACACAAGGAATTTGTTAAAACTAGGGCCCTAACTCATTCATCTGTAAGAGTACAGTGCCTACTATAGCACCTGACACATAATAAAGCACCCAGCAAATGTTTGTTGAGTGAATTATGAACCTAATCAAAGAGAAAATTAGTGAATTGGATGATAGTCTTGCATAATTTATAAGATACACTACAAAGAGGTAAAAGGATATAAAGAAAGAGCAGTTGAGAGACTGAGGGGGGCTCTAATATACATCTAATTGGAGTTCAAAATGAGGGAACATAATTATCCAGAATCATGCTGGTTAGAGAAGGCTAGGACTCAGATTCAAAGTCACACAAATTCTAAAGAGTATGAATAAAAACAAATCTAAACTCATATAAAACTTCAGAAGATCAAGGGCAAAGAGAAAAAACTACAAGAATGAGAAGACAAATTCCTATCAAAAGAAAAAGTACTAACAGCAAAAGATGATAGAAGACAATGGTATCTTCCAATTACTAAAGAAAAATCATTGTCAACCTAGGTGTTAATTTTCAGCAAAAATAACATTTAAAGGTGAAGACAAATAAAGACATTTTAAAAAATAAAGACTCACAGATATTTACTAAGTAAACAATTAGAAGATATACTTTAATAAGCAGAAAAGTGAACCCAGAAAAAGTAGGCTACCAGAAACTATGATGAAGAAATATATATAGAATAATATAGAATGATAATTTTAATTAACCATTGACCATAAAAAATAGAGCCATAAATTGTGTCTTTTTCTTTCTGAGGGAGAGGGAGAGAGGGAATCTTAAGCAGGCCCCACACCCAGCATGGAGCTAGACACAGGGCTTGATCTCAAGACCCCAAGATCACGACCTGAGCTGAAATCAAGAATTGGATGCTTAACCGACTGAGCTACCCAGGCACCCCCAAAAATTGTCTTTTTAAACAGATGGGATTAATGTTCTAGACAAAATAACAAAGAAATTGAGGAGGCTAGTGGAGCTAGTTAAAGGTCGGAGTAGGAGAACAGATATATTAAATAGCTTTAGACTTTGAAAAAAAATTCATAATTAAATATGCATGTTTAGAATGTAAGAATAACTAGTAAAATTGGAGAGAAATATAACACACAGTTTCCAAACTGGCAATGAATAAAAAGGACAATTAATTATTTTCCAGTCTATTAGACAGTTCGAAAGGAAAACAAGTGTGGTAAGCAGAAAACACAAAATAAGAATATAAAAATAATTTCAAATATATCAGTATTACAGAATATATGCAGCATGACTTCATTTATGCAATGTTTTAAAATTCGTAAGATAATTCCAAGTGTTGTTTTCAGATATATATCTGTGTTGTAAGTTATAATAGACAGTCATGTAAATGAATACCAATCTCTGGGGGAAGGAAGAAGGGAATGGTATAGAAGTAGGGTACACAGAGAACTTTCACTGCAGACTTTGTTCCTTCTTAAAAATTATGTGGTAAATATGACCAGAGGTTAATATTCCATAATCTGGGTAGTAGACACACAACTGTAGTTTTCTGAGCATTTGAAATACTAAAATAACTATATATAAATCTATACCAAATGCAACGTAGCCTCCACATTTCCAAATGAAAAGATCTTTTAGGAAGATTTCTTGATCACCTGGATGGTTCATTTTGTTGAGCGTCTGACTCTTGATTTTCGGCTGAGATCATCATCTTGAGGTTGTGAGATCATGCCCTGTGTTGGGCTCCATGCTGGGTGTGGAGTCTGTTTGGGATTCTCTCTCTCTCTGTCTGTCCCTCCCCCACTGCTCATGCGTTCTCTCTCTTGCTCTCGCTCTCTCTCTAAAAAAAGGTTTTTTTTATCACCTTGAATACACAAACTTTCAAAGATACAGATGGAATAGTGAAAGGTTTACTCACATTATTTAATTTTCTAATAAAATTAGATATCCATATTTATAAACATGTTTTACATAAAAAGAAGTATTAATTGGAAACACTGTCCTTTTGCCTTGTGAAACAGTTGTTTTTAAACTGATCATGTATCTTTGATGTCAGTGACTTTCTTAGAACACATTTAGGGATATGTTTGTGACATTGAACGTAGGTTTTGAGGTCACGTGTTATCCTCACTTCCCTCGAAGTTGAGATACAGCCCTCTTTAGTCTATGTTTAATGGTGTCACTGGAAATATCTGAAGCATTAAGTTTTCATCCCCATATTAGGATAGTTGTTTTTTTTTTTAATTTACCCTATAGGTTTATGTTTACCATCTCCAAAGGTAACCACTTACAAGTGATCCTTAAAAGGCTCTGTTACATCATGATCTAACTCTTGCAATTGTGAAGCCATGTTCCCATGCATGGTGACTACATTTGCACTAAATTTATTTGCCTCATTTTTAACTCTATTCTGTCAGATGGTCATCCAAAATTAGTATTTTGGATGCAACTGAAATCATTTCTAGCTAATGTGTCTTGACCAAAGAAGTATTTTGTTCATCAAATTAATATAATAAACTACAATAGGAGACACAGTGCAATGTCAATGGGAGACTGATTACCTTACACCTGGTGCCACCTTACAAACAGCTATTTCTAATATTTCAAATCCATGGGAACATATAAATAATAAACTAAAACAAACACTTGCATACCCACCACACTGAATGGACTCCTTTTCTGAGCAGTAATTTTAATTTGTTAAAAATTGGTTTCTGTTTCTGGGATAAGATAGCATAGACTCAATATTCCCTCTTTTTTCCTCAAAGTATGACTAAAAACCCTGGAAATAATTCAACAGACAATGATAAAAGAACTCAGAATGTTGGGTAGAAGAAGACAGACTAGTTAGGGACCTCAGGACTTGAAGACCAATACTGTCATAAATCCCTGGGTTCTCATTTTTGTTCCAGAAAAGGGAAGCCCATCAGGGACTTAACTGGGAGACACACCCAGGGGCATGGCAGGCCAATCTACTCACAGCAGTGGTACCAGCAGAGCTCAGGAGGCTGTCCCATCCCCTGTCCACATCCAACAAGAGCAGTAGGCTCAATCTGTCTACAGCAGGGGCAAGAGTGGGTCCAGAGTGGACCCATCTACTCCACCCCCACATAAACCAGCAACATTTAAACAGGTATCAATGGAGCTAGCATGCTCCATGTTTTCTGGCTATCCACTCAGTGGCTGCAGGTGACCCAAGGTTAATGTCACTCAACCCTTCACCTAATGGTAAAGAATCACCCAAATCCATGGCTCCTGATCCTCCAATCAATGGCAGAAGGAAGCTCTAATAAGTTCTTCACTCCCCCAGAAGCACCTATGAAAATAGGAAAATAGGACAGGAAGCCAAATGACACAGGTGGCCAGTGAACAGGCCAAGGGTAGTGTTTTCCCTCTCATAGGTCTAGAATCCCTCACATTCTACTTGAGAATACTGAGGAGCCCAGGGAAACACTGTTCATCCTCACAAATGGCACTAGCAGGGATCTAACAGAAGCTCAGGCAGAGCCACATAAATCAAACAGACCAGAATACCATTGCAAGGGCTCAGGAAACTAAATTGCCATTGGTACTGAGAGCTAAAAAAGGTAGGACAGAATGTGCAAGCGAAACCGAAACAGGGCAAATGCCAAATACAATAAAGATTCAAATACAGAGTCTTCTAAATAAAAATTAAAAGGTCCAAAATACAATAAAAAAATTACTCATCATTCTCATAACCAGGAAAATCACAACGTGGATTAGAAAGATGACCAACTTGGGGCACCTGGATGGCTCAGTCGTTTGGGCACCTGACTCTTGATTTCACCTCAGGTTGTAATATCAGGGTTGTGTGATCAGGCCCACATCAGGTTCTACATTCAGCATGGAGTCTGCTTGGGACTCTCCTTCTTCCTCTCCCTCTGTCCCTCTCCCCTCCCCACCCTGTAAAATAAATAAATAAATAAAGTCTTTAAAAAAGATAATCAACTGATACCAATAAGAAGATGAATCTGATTTTAGAATATGAGACATATTCTAAAGCAGTCACCATAAAATTGCTCCAACAAATAATTATGAATTCTCTTAAAACAAAAAAATAAAACCACAGCAAAGAAAGAGAAAATATTTTTTAAAATACTAAATGGAAATTATAGAACTGAAAAATACAGTAGTAACTGAACAAAAAACTTACTAGACGGGCTCATGGTAGAGTGGAGATGACAGAAGACAGAATCAGTGAACTTAATAAAAGCTCAATAAAATTTACTCAATCTGACCAACATAGTAACAATAGACAACTTAAAAAAAAAAAAAAAAGAACAGAATTCCCAGGACAATATGGACAATAAAAAAAAAAAAATCTTACATTTGTCTCATCAGAGTCTCAGGAGGAAAAAATAATGTGGGGCTGAAAATGTATTTGGAGAAATAACGGCTGAAAAATTCTAAAAGTGGCAGAAGACCTAAACCCATAGAATCGAGAAGCCTAGTGAACCCCAACTAAGTAGACACAAAGAAATTCATGCAAAGACAAATAATAGCTAAACATAGGAAAACTCAAGATGAAGAAAACAATTTCTTTAAACAACCAGGGGGAAATGACAAATGAATTGGAAGGAATAACAATTCAAAGGATAGCATATTTCTCATTAGAAACAATGGTGGCCTAAAGAAAGGGGCCCATGGTTCAAGTGCAGAAGTGTAACGACTGTCAACCATGAATTCTGTACCTGGTGAAACTATCTATTAGAAATGAAGGGGAAATAAAGACATCTCTTAGACAAGGAAAAACTGAGAGAATGTGCTGCTAGTAAACCTACATTTAAAGAATGGCTAAAGGGTCATGAAGCAAACCTCAATACAGAATATGTTCTGTGGGAACCCATAGGGAATCACAGTAGATATCAGTAACAGAAAGACAAAAATAAAACAATTGGAAATTAAACAGTACACTACTAAGCAACCCATGGGCCCAAAAGGAAGTCTCCAAAAGATTTAAAAACACATAGAGATAAATTAAAATACAACCTATCACAGTTGGTAGGATTCGGCTAACGCATTACTGAGAGGGAAATGTATAGCACTCAGTCTTTCCATTAAAAAGGAGGAAAGATCTCAAATCAATAATCCAAGTTCCTATTCCAAAAGGCTAGAAAAAGAAGAGCAAAGTAGAGCCAAAGCAGGCAGATGGAAGGAAATCATAAAAATAAGAGCAGACATAAATGAAACTGAAAACAGCAAAACAAGAAAAAAAATCAATGAAACAAAAAGCTGGTTCTTTGAAAAAAAAAATCAATAGCACTCCAGTGAAATGGGCATATAAATTGAGAGGGGACACAAATCACTAATACTGGGAACAAAATAGGGGATATTGCTATAGATTTCTGTAGCCATTAAAAGGATAATAAAGGAAAACAACTAACAACTTTACTCTCGTAAGTTTGACCACTTAGAAGAAATAGACCAGTTTCTCAAAAACCCTGAACTAACAAACTTCAGTGGAGATAAAATAGATACCATAACCATTAAAGAAATAGAATTTGTAATTTAAACTCCAAAAGAGATTCCCTGGCCCCAGTGGATTTACTGGAGAATTTTAGCAAACATTTAAATAAGATTAACATCAATTTTACCCAATCTCTTCCAGAAAAGAGAAGAGGCAGTAACACTTGCCAACTCTTATTATGAGGCATGTATTATATTGATACCAAAACCAGGAAAAGACAGTACAAAAAAAGAAAAAAACCACAGATCCAATATCTCTCAGGAATTTAAAAACAAAAATCCTCAACAAAATATTACCCAACACAATCCAACAATGTATATAAATAATTCTTTTTTTAAGGATTTTATCTTACTATTTTTTATTGCGGCAGAGGCACAGAGAGAGAGGGAGAGAAAGAATTTGAAGCAGGCTCCATGCCCAGTGTGGGACCCAATGCAGGGCTCTGTTTCACAACCCTGAGACCATGACCTGAGCCAAAAAATCAGGAGTCAGATGCTTAACTGACTGAGCCACCCATGCGCCCCTATACGGTAAGTCTATACACCACGATGAATTGGGGATTTATTCCAAGAATGCAAAGGTGGTTCAACATTCAAAAATCATTCAATGTAATCCACCATATCAACAAATTAAACAAGAAGAATCATATGATTATATCAATGAAAATAGATAAAAACACATTTGAAAATGCAGCATGCTTCATGATAAAAACTCTCAGCAAATTAGAAACAGACAGAACTACCACAGCTTCATAAAGAGCACTTACAAGAAACCCGCCAACGTCGTACTTAATTGAGCAACTGGATGCATTGTCCTAAGATCAGGCACCAAGTGAGGATGGATGGTCACTCTTGCTACTCATACTGACCAGAGTACAGGAAGTTCTAGCCAGTGCCATAGGCAAAAAAAGAAATAAAAGATACAGAGAGAAGAAACAGAGAAATAAAATTGTGCCAATTTTCAGACTGTCTAAGTAAAAAATCCCAAGGAATCTATTTAAAAAACAAAACAGAACAAAACACCCAACATTCCAGAACCAAAAAGTGAGTTCAGCAAGCTTATGGAACATAACATCGACACACAAAGATCAACTGCATTTTATAGACTACTCACAAGCATGTGGAAACTAAAATTGAAAGACATGACAGAATTTACCTTCATGCCAGAGAAAGTGAAATATTTTGGTATACGCTTAACAAAACATATCCAAGATTTGTATGCTGAAAATTATTTTTAAAAAACTGGTAAAAGAAGTCAAAGAAGATCTCTAATACATGGAAAGACATTCCATTAAAGGCATTAGAAGACTCAACATAGTTAGAATGTCAATTCCCTCCAATTTGATATATATATATGTTTAATGCAATTCCTATTAAAATCCCAGCAAGGTTGTTTGTGGACACGGACAAATTTATTCTAAAATGTATATGGAAAAGCACAAGCCCTTGAATAGCCAAATAATATAGAAAAAGAAGGAAGGAATCATTCTACCTAATACTAAGGTTTGTTACTTAGTTATAGTAATCAAGGCAGTGGTATTGCTGGATAAATAGACACATGGGTTAATGAAACAGAATAGACCAGAGATAGCCCTCCACAAATATGTCCAATTAATATTTGACAAAGGTGCAAAAGTAATTCAGTGGAGAAAAATGGCCTTTTTAACAAATACTGCCAGAGCAATTAGATATCCGTAAGGGGGAAAAAAAAACTGAACCCAGACCTTATAAGTTACAGAAAAATTAACTCAAACTGGATCATGGGCTTAAATGTAAAACATAAAACTATGAAACATTTAGGGGAAAAAAGGATGAAAAAATCTTTGTGATCTCCAGCTAAGCAGAGAATTTAGACTTGACACCAAATGTGAAGTCAGTAAAAGAAAATTGGTGAATAGGACTTGACCAAAATTAAAAATGTTTGCTCTGCAAAACACCCTGTTAAGAGGATGAAAAGACAAGCTATGTACTGGAGAGAAATGTTTGCAAACCACGTATCTGATACAAAGGATAAGTATGTGGCATATACAAAGAACTTGCAAAACTCAACAGTAACAAAACCTAATAGTCCGTTCAGAAAATGAGCCAAAGTCATGAAGAGCTATTTCACTGCAGAGGATACGCAGATGGCAAATAAGCACACCAAGAGACATTCGGCTTCATTAGCCATTAAGGAAAGGCAAAGAAAAAAACCACAATGAATTATGATGACACACCTATCAGGACCGCTGAAATAAAGAAGAGTGACGATGTCAAATGCTGGCCAGGACTGCTGGTGAGAATGTAAAATGGTACGGTTACTCTAGAAAACAATTTGGTAGTTTCTTATCAAAGTAAACAGGCAACTACCATACAAGCCAACAATCACACCCCTGGGCAGAGGGCAGAATTTCCAAAGAAATGGAAACCTGACATTCACACAAACACCTGGGCATGAATATTTATAGTCGCTTTATACATCATAGACAAAATGTGCAGATGACCTAGATGTCCCTTAATAGGTAACTGGTTGAACAAACCAGTTGAAAAATACATCCATACTGTGGACTCCTGCTCAGCAATAAAACAGAATGAACTACTGACATATATAAAAACTGGAATCAAATTTGATGGAATTATGCCGAGTGGGGGGGGGAAGCCAATCCCCAAGGTTACATACTATATGATTCCATTTATAGGAGATTTGGAAATGACAAGATTTTTGGAACAGAGGACAGAGTAGAGGTTGTCAGGGGCTAAGGACAGGGTAGAGCAGGAGGGAGTAAAGATAGCAACAGGGGGACCCTGTGGTGACAGCACTGCTCTGTCTTGACTGTGTGCTATCTCCACACGCCCGCACACAGGAGGCGACTGCGCAGGTGCAAGTACACACATGGGCAAATGAGTGCAAGTCAAACTGGGAAAACACAAAGACTGCTGGATGATATCATGTCAATATCCTGGCTGTGAGATTGCCCGGCAGTGTTCTGAGATGTTATCACTGGGGGAAACCGGATAAAAGGTACAGGGGACTCTTGCTATATTATTTCTCACAACTGTGTGTGAATCTACGATCATCTCCAAATAAAAGTCAACAACCCTGCAAGTCAGAACTTCCTCCCTCCCCGATCTTTCCCCCCACCCCACCACCCCCAGCTAGTTGTTGAACATTTACCTACACAGAATTGCTTGTCTTTGGAGAACGGACTTTGTGTTAGGCTTCTTCCCTGAGTGCCTCACAGGAGTCGAAGTTGGTGGCTGGAGACCGTGGCTTTACCATCCTTGACTTCAAGTTTCCTCCCCTGTAAAATGGAGACAGGACTAGAGTGAAGGAAAATGAATGATTATGCAGAACCTACTTTTACCTACATTACCTTCCCTCATCCTCTCGGCTAGCCCAGTGAGCCAGGCATTAGGAGTGTCCAAGTTTCAGATGACGAGACAGGCTAAGGAACATGCCTATCATAGAACATGGCCAGGTTGGAGTCCACAGTCCAGGCATGTTTGGTTACGGCTGGCTGCCTGGGAGCTTATCCACTCTCTGACCCTAAACCATACAAGGCGATGTCTCCCAGTGGAAAGTGAGCTAGGCAGAGAATGCCTGAGCCTCTAAGTGTGAGTTGTGGGGTGGGGAGGAGGGCTAGGAGGGACGCAGCCTGCTCCTACCAGGTAGATACAGTTGCATCAGGAGCCACAGACCTCACTGAGCCAGCATCTCTCCACTGTGGAGCTAGAAGAGAGAGCTACTCATTTCCCCCTGGCTGGTTGTCTGTTCCCTGCCTGCAGTATGTAGACAAAGCAACCCCAAAGGCCCAGCACTCTCTCCTTAGAGACCAGGCAGGGGCTCAAGATCAGCAGCTGTCAGCCATGGGGACATGGGTATGTAGAACCCCGAAGGACACTGGCCGGGGCGGGGGTTGGGGGGATAACCTTGGTCCTGGGGCCAGGCCCGGCCCATGAAGAAAGGAAGGAAATATCTGCTTGGGTTAGAGATCACATCGCCCAACAGAGGCTTACCTTCCAACCCTTGGCGATCTCCTTGGTGCTTTCCTCACAAACTCTAGAGAATGGACAAAGGCAAGGCGGTTCAGTGGTTAGAGACTGGGCTGGTGGTCAGGAGACGTAGATTTCAGCCAGCTCTGCAACTTCTGCAACTTCCTCCAAGTCTTTGGATCAGTCATGCTCCCCCCTTCTGGGATTCCATGTCCTCGCCCATGAAACGAAGGGGTTCGGATCCGGTGGTCCCCAAGGCCTCTCCAGGTCCCGCCAGTCCTCATATCCGAGGTTAGCTCCAGGGCCTGCACACAGGGCCTGCCTGATTCCACCACAGCTCACAAACATGATTGGAACAGAAGCCCCAGTCCGATTTCATTTTTCTTCCGAGGCTGTTTATTGCCTAAAAAATGTACTTAGTGGTAAATTCGTGACTGTGATGTTAAGTGTAGGCTACAAAGCCAGAGACCCCAAAAAATATTAAAAATAAAATAGTGAGGGGGAGGGGTGGGGAGTACAGAGCCGGAAGAGGGAGGGCCATCCAGAGGGTCGGGAAACCTTGGATTCACAGGAGCAGCTCATACACACGGGCACTATTCCTTATTTATTCACATCCTCTGCCCTGTCTGGGTTCCGCGTGGTCTCCACTTCTTGTTAGCTTTTCAGCTGCACACCAGGCCCCAGCTGGCAGTGGCTAATTGCAATCAGCAGGTGAGAAATGTAGGTTCTCCGAAAAGGAATTATCTCCAGCGCTGGGAACCATTCTGGGAAATGTAACAGACCTGGGAAGAGAGGGGGAGATGTTTAAAACCTGAACTTCTGTGAAAAGCATTAATTGAAAAAGACAGAACCGCGCACCAGGAACCCATGACTCGCTCGCCTGAAAATATAATGAAGCGACTTCATGTGGAAGGAAAGATGGGGGAGCATTTTCATTTCTGCAAAAGCAGCTCTTGCCTCGTGCGCACAGGCCCTGCCTGGCCTCTTTTCCCAGGAGAGCCAGAGAGCACAAAGGTTTGCTCTGGGGGGGTTCGTCTTTATCTTTACATTTTTCTGCATCAGTAAAACCATGACGCCAAGCTAAGGACTTTTTATTTATTTGTATTTATTTATTTATTTATTTTTAGAGAAAGATGTAAGGCAATCTACTGTGAAGTGGAATGACTTGAGAAAGCAAGTTCAAAATCAGGGCGCGATCTCGAGCTCGCTCAAGTCTCGTGCCAAGGGAGGTGGGGGGAGGGGACAGGAGGCGGGTACAGCCAGAGACTGACCCTAGAAGGTTGTCCCGATCCTTGTGGAAGCAAGCAAGCCACAAGGCAGGGAGCAAAGTCCTGGAGGGGGCTGTGATCTCCGCCCAGGCTGCTGGCCGTCAGTCCCATTGCAAGCACCTGGGGACACGAGAAAGGCCCTCTAAGCACCTACCTGCTCACTTAGAGAATCGGCTTCTCTCTGTGCGTTATCAGGAAAGGGAATGAAAAGCGTACCAGAGGGGTGATTTGAATTTCATTTTCTCAATATGTGCCCCCGTGGGGAACGCTGCGTGGTGTCGCATGCTGATTCAAGGAAAACGGTCTCTCTGCTCACTGAGGTTGAAGGCTCGTCGTGGGTAGCTCGCCTTGCACCAGGCGGTGGGGGCACCCGGAGCACAGACTGGGGGTATCCCACAGCCAGGGCCTGGTCTGGCCACCTTTACAGACAGACCCCCCACCCACAGCTCCTGCGGCCTGCTGGGTTCCGTGTTAGAGGAGGGAGTGGATTGCGCTGCGACCCTTCCCCAGACTCGGTAGAAGGCAAGGGCTAAGATGTGGCATAAAACACAAAAGCCTCGCTCCCCTGAATAAATGTTGACAGGGCTTTGGGGGAGGGTGGGTAGCTTTGTTTTCCCTTCCTCTTGGTCGTGTGTAAGACGAAGAGGAGGGCGAGTTTAGGCTCTGGGGCCTGGCTCCGAAGGAACCACACTTCCTGGTGGGAGGTCAGGCTAAGGACAGCTACACGAGGGCAGGGGCAGGCACGGGGTGGGGGGGGAGCAGGCAGATAGGGGATTTTGTCCACCTACAGGAGCCCCTCCCACAGTCCCCAGCCACTCCAGGGGCCCAAGGAATGTCAGAGGAGAGATTCAAGTCTCCAGGGGAGGAGATAAAGAGGCCTCTAGAACTTTGGCCTCGGAGCCAAACCCCAGGCTTTGTGATCAAAAGACAAATAAACAACCATTCCCACAGGGTCTCTCAAACCTGCTGAGCGGCACAAATGTTTCCTCCTTATAAACAAGCTTACCTGAAGAAGGCGAAGAAAACCAGACCCTGAAATCCCACAGTTTTTGGCAGACCCCTTAGGAGAAACGCCTGCCGGCAGCTTATCAGTGCCTTTCTCCCATCGCTCTGAAATAAGACGTCAAAGTTTGAACATAAACCATGAACAAACAAAATCAGCCCCGTTCTTCATGCCGGCTTCCCCATCCTGACACAGGGAAGGTTGAAACAGAGCTGCAGAATTCGAAGCCACTGGAATGAACTGAGAGAGGCCAATGGGTCGCGGAGGTAAGCAGGGAGAGGTGGCCTCCTTTCAACGAACACCAGGCCCCGTACCGCTGATCTGCGCAGGCCTAGCGTGCCCTCTTCCCACAGATGTCCATGGAGTTCTTTCCAGAGGTGTCACTGGCCAAGACAAATGCCCTAAGGAGCACCCACTATAAACCACCATTTGGGATATGTCCACACAGAGCAGGTCTCTGTCCCGGAGCTTCCATTCTAATTAGAAAATTAAACAGCATGTTAGTAGGGGATACGTGCCAGAGCAAGAACATACCCAGGAGAGGAGTGCCTGGGTGGCCCAGTTGGTGAAGCATCCAACTTTTGATTGCCGCTCAGGTCATGGTCTCCGGGTCGTGAGATTGAACGACACATCAGGACCCGTGCTCAGTGGGGAGTCTGCTTGAGATTCTCTGTCTCCCTGAGATTCTCTGTCTCCCTCTTCCTTTGTCTGCCCCCCGCATAAATAAATAAATAAAATCTTTAAAAAGGAAGAAACAATACATCCAGGAGAGGGGTGGAGAATGGAGAAGGCGACTTTTGAGCAAAGATGAAGGAGTGAGCCCCTCTAGGAGGCACTCTGAGGGAAGAAGGACCCAAGTAGAGGGCTCTTTCTAAGTAAGTGCCAATGACCTGAGGTTGAAGCAGGCCTGGCAGAGGCCAAGGGCACCATGGGAGCCAGTGGAGCTGAAACGGAAACACGAAGGCCGTCGCCGCAGATTCTGAGCACGGTAGTGCCCAGTGCCCAGGTCACCTCATCAGCCTGCTCTGCCGGGCTGGCCTCTTTAGAGCCACCTCTAGGGGCCTATACTCCCTGGTTCTCCATCAGCTACCACCTAGTCCCTGAGAGGCTCCTGATTAGTTACTAACTAAAGGGGAAGCCCCACCCCCGACTTCCTGGACAGACGTCAAAGCTCCCAATGCTTCAACTCGCAGATGGAGGCATCCTGGAGACAGACGTGTAGGAAGAGGGAGGCTGATCTGAAAGTGTCCCTCTCCGTTCCCCACCCCCAGGTCCCTACAAAAGCTGTCCACATACACTGAATGATTCAATAAAAGTTTGGCTGACCCTTCCCCACAGAAAGCATGGAGATGCCTCTGAAGAGACTTGGCTGTGTCCTGGACTCATCTGATTTGGTCTGAGTCTCTGACGCAAGCACCCAGGATTGATTTAGGGTCTACCACGCTGACAGACTCTGGCCTGGCTCAGAGAGGGATGCAAGCAGGGTCTAGCTTATACTGGGAAGCTGCAGCTCAGGGCTAGCCCAAGCACTTTGATGACAAATTCTTGGCTCAATGCCCCGAGGATTTCCTTGGTCAGAACCTCCCTGTTTGCTTTTCAGCATTTAGCAGCACAGGCACTGCAACACTCAGACAGAGCCTCGAAGTGGGGTGACCTTGGAAGAAAGGAGCTTGTTCCAGAAGCCCAGGGTTCTGCAGCAAGGCTATGTGACTGGATGTTGCAGTTCGGCCAGAAGTGGGTCAGAAGGGCCACGGCTGTGGAGTAAGTAAGCGTTCTGCCCTGTGATAGGGCAGAATGCTCCACAGCTGGGGACCTGTTGAGTAGTCTGTAGGTCTGCAGTGTGGACCCTGAAAACAGCAGCACAGGCAGTCAGGAGGGAGAGATGGACGTGAAGTGGAGGAGGGCAAGGACAAACTGGAGGCCAGCTGGATAGAAGGGAGCCTTCCCAGTTTCTCACAGCCTCCAACTTCATAGATGCAGGTGACCTACAGGCCAGGTGGGGGGCCTTCCAGCATGCACACCCAGTGGCCCCAGCACTCAGAGAAGCCCAGGGAGGGGGTCCAACGGCTGCGGGCCCGCTGCCACCCACACCAATGATGTGAGAAGGCGGATGGGTGACATGTGTGAGCCGGGACCGTGCCTCTCTTGCTCGGACGGTCGGACCACAGAAACTTCACACAAATTTCTCTTCGGGCCAACCCTCACCATGGAGGGAAAAGGCGAGAATTCTGTGAAACATAGTTCCCGCTTAGCGATTATGGTAAACCCACCACTGTGACTTTGACCTCAGGCCTCAGCTTCCTCACCCCTGACATCTAGTTGTTGGCCGGAAGGAAACTGTTGGGAGCATCCATGTTAAAGTAACAATTCCTTTTTCCCCCTCACTGGCAAGCCAGCAAGGGCAGCGCATCCCTCCAGGTCAACTTGCATCACACAAGGAGGTGCCAGGACAGCCCAGATGCTATTGTGACATTGGGAGGCCCTACTGGCTGGACTGAGTCCAGAGTCTCAGCCTTAATCCTCAGAGGAACTCCACATTCCATGGGCACACACACTGCCTCATTTCCCACCTTATCGTAGGTCTGTAGGAGTGAGACATTATCATATGTCTTCCCTGGTAGTAAAGTTCAGATCCAGCATGCGGCTGGACTGATGCCAGTCACCTGCTGAGGCGGTGGCAGCAGGTGATGAAGCCCATGCTCCGTCCCTAGCACTCAGGCTGAGAAGTCCCAGAAGGCTGCAGGGAGATTTTTAGGCTGCATACAGTTCAATTAACAATCCAGACCCAAACATGTTCTCTAGGAGTTCAGCTTCCAGGTGATTCCAGAAAACTAACACAACCTAATGAAAATTCTTCTCAGCAAATAAGGTGAGCACTGTAATCCACGAAGAGCTTTCAACAAAATATGTTCTTTGTAGACTTGGTTCTTAGGTACTGCAGGGGGTGGGAGGAGACAAAGAGGTAGAAATGCAGAAAGGAAATGGAAAAAAATTATATTGTATAGAGAGACTCATTTAGGACCAAAGAAAAGAAGAGGTGTAAAAATGTGGCCGTTCAAGAGAAGGGAGGCTGGATGGATCTTCTTTGAAATTCCATGAGTTTAGGAGAGATCATCAATAAAATCTAAAACTAGAGGTTCCTGTCTCAGCACATGCAAGGTGCAAAGAAAGGAAGGAAAGGAAAATGCCAGAAGGAATACCTTAGTTCAGAGTACCTCATGAAAGAAAGAACTTTTATTTATTATGGGGCAGAGTGGGTACAACACTGAATGAGACTATGGTCCTGAAGTTACACCCTCTAGACTTGCGCCTTGTGCGATGTCTGTCTGTTGGGGGAGGAAAAGTCACTTTCCCTCTACCCTTCTAGGTTCTTGGCTCAGACAGCAACCCCCCCCATATAAAAGACTAACAGGAGAAAAACAAACAGATGTTTAATGATATGCATACCTCCCATGTACATGGAAGACACCCAGGAAAATAGACTAGCTCCAAACTGGCCCAAGCCACCCCCTTAAATACCTTCTCCGGCTAAAGGCCAGAGAAGACATCGGGGGAGGAGAGGCTGGTTCTGGGAGGATTCCGGGCAAAGCACAGTAATTAAGAGTAAAGGTGTTATGCAGATTTAGGTCATTGCCTTCTCCAATGATCAGAGTTTCTAGAGACTGAGTCATCCTGGTACAGAGAGGGAGACACCCTTACAAAAGGAGAGCTCCCTTATACATGTAATTTTCTCTTACAAAATGGTAACTTGTGCTCCGTTTTCAGAGTTTTTCCCAAGTCTGCTGTTTCTTAAAAATAATCAGCCTAAAATCATCTTTATGCCAAAGAGTCATATTTTGGGGTGACAAATTCTGCTGGAGTATATGTATGTCTCGCCTGGAGCAAGGTGGTTCAGACCGCAGCCAGGAAGCATCCAAGGTGCAAAAGCCAGCCAGCAGGAAGGGCCGGCACAGCTATAAGGGTCTGACCTATGGAAGAAGAGACACTGAAGACTTAAAAGTGGGAAAGGACTTACGTCCACACAAAAACTGGCATGTAGATATTTACAGTAGCTTTATTCATGATTGCCCAAGGTTGAAAACAAACAAGATGTCTTCAGTAGGTGAATGGGTCAATCAACTGTGGTAATCCAGACAATGCAATATGATTTAGCACTAACAAGAAGTGAGCTATCAAGCGATGAAAAGATAAGGTGGAACCTCAAATGCATGTTACTAAGTGAAAGAACCCAATCTAAAAAGGCTACATACAATTCCAACTATACGACATTCTAGAAAAGGCAGAACTCTGGAGACAGCGAAAAGAAGAGCGGTTGTGGGCAGCTGGGGAGATAGGGGAGGGAAGCACAAGTGAAGCCCAGAAGATTTTTAGGACAGTGAAAATAGTCTGTATGATATTATAATGGTGGATACACATCACTACATTTGTCTAAACCCATAGAATGTTCAACGGCAAGGGTCAACCGTAACATAACCTATGGACTCTGGGTGATAATGATGTACCAGTAATAGGTTCATCAACTTTTACAAATGTACACTCCAGTGGGGATGCTGATAACGGGGAAGTTGTGCATGTGTTGGGGGCAGGGGTTATCTGAGAAATCTCCATACCTTCTTCTCCATTTTGCTGTGAATCTAAAACCTAGAGGACAACACAGGCAACAACCTCTCTGACCCCGGCCACAGCAACTTCTTGCTAGACATTTTTCCAAAGGCAAGAAGAGAAACAAGAGCAAAAATGAACTATTAGGACTTCATCATGATAAAACACTTCTGTACAGTGAAGGAAACAGTCAAAAAAACTAAAAGGCAACCTACGGAATGGGAGAAGATATTGCAAATGACTTACCATTTAAAGAGCTAGTATCCAAAATCTATAAAGAACTTATCAAACTCAATGCCCAAAACAACAACAAAAATAGTCAAGAAATGAGAAGAAGATATGAACAGACATTTCTCCAAAGAAGACAACCAAATGGCCAATAGAAACATGAAAAAATGCTCACCATCACTCAGTATCAGGGAAAAACAAATCAAAACCACTGTGAGCTACCACCTCACACCAGTCAGAGTGTCTAAAATTAACAAGTGAGGAAACAAACAGATGTTGGCATGGATTCAGAGAAGGGGGGACCCTCTTACACTATTGGTGGGAACACAAACTGGTGCAGCCATTCTGGAAAACCGTATGGAGGTTTCTCAATAAGTTGAAAATAGAGCTACCCCATGACCCAGCAATCACACTACTGGGTATTTATCCAAAGGATACAAACATAGTGATTTGAAGGGGCAAATGCACCCCCAAAGTTTACAGCAGCGATGTTCACAATAACCAAAATATGGCTAGAGCCCAGATGTCCATTGAGAGATAAATGGATAAAGAAGATGTGGTATATATATGCAATGGAATACTGGTTGGCCAACAAAAAGAATGAAATCTTGCCATTTGCAGTGCTGTGGATGGAGCTAGAGGGTATTATGCTAAGTGAAATAAGTCAGTCAGAGAAAGACAAATACTGTATGATTTCACTCCTATGTGGAATTTAAGAAACAAAACAGATGAATATAGGGAAAGGGAAGGAAACATAAAATAAGACAAAAACAGAGAGGGAGGCAAACCATAAGAGAGACTCAATCTCAGGAAACACTGAGGGTTGCTGGAGGGGAGGGGGTTGAGGGGATGGAGTCACTGGGTGATAGACATTAAGGAGAGCACTTGAAGGAATGAGCACTGGGTGTTATATACAATTGATGAATCACTCAATTCTACCCCCGAAACCAATAATACACTATATGTTAACTCAACTGAATTTAAATAAGAAATAAAACATTTTTAAAAACTGCTCTAAAAAATTAGAGTTTTTTTAAAAAGTGGGAGAGGAAACTGAATCTGAGGTTCCTTAATGTTCAGCATATCAAAAATGAAAGTTTAAAAACGAAATTGTACTTTGGTTAGTGAACCACAACATCCTTCCTGAATCCTCTTGATAGTTCAGTGCAAATATGGCTCAGGTCTCCCATATTCTGTAGACATAAAAGTTACGCCCAGGACTCTCTAGAGGCAAGAATGATCTAAATTGGAAATTTAGCTTGTAATACCTTTGTCTAGTGCAGGGGTTGGCAAACTTTTCCTGTAAAGGGGCAGATAGTAAATATTTTAGGCTTTGTGGGCCATACGGTCTCTACTTCAATTACTACTCTGCTGCTGTAGCGTGGCTTTGTCCAATAAACTTTATTTACAAAAACAGGCACAAGCTGGACTTGTCCTGTGGGCTGTAATTTGCCGGTCTAGTACATTCCTAGAAAGTTGGGCTTGCCTATGCTCAAAGTATAGGCAAAGTGAGTGTTGAAATTATGTGTTACATATAAATTATATGTGTTCTAACACAGAGAAGGGGGAATTAAGGAAAACAGTGATAAAAGAGAAGAAAGGAAGCTGACTTTTGTTTAATAAGCCAGGGGGAGAAGAATGTAGACACAAGCCACGAGGAAGAGGAGGCAAAGCGTGTCTTGGTGGGGGCAGCGCACACTCGGAGGAACACAAAACAGAGAACACGAGATCAGAGCTCAATGGATTCTGATTCCAGGCTGTTGTCTGCCTTCTGTCATTCTGTCCAGTCCCCAAATCCTCACAGTCCAGAGCCAGGCAGGAAAGGAAGGCACAGCAGGCTGTGGTGAGTGAGCAGAGGTGGGGATGATGGCCACGCTGGTGGTGTCTCTCCGTGAGGACAGATCCCTATCTTCTTCCAGCAACACATTATGCCGAAAACATAGCTAAACTTGAGCTTAAATAAACAATTTAATCAGCAGCCCAGTTTCCTTTTATCACCCAATCTCCCGGCTAGACGGACTAATTATTTTCCATCTCCTAACCGCTGGACTGTTAAGTATCATCTGAAGCAAACAGAATACCAGGCATTGCCAAATGCTGTCGCAGCCCAGGCCCTGCACTAACGTGATTCCCATGGTGGCTGCATTTTTAAAGACCCTGCAACTAAATAAACATGGCTTTCAGAATGACTGCTTGCAGAAGTACTTTGTTGTGTGGGAGGCACGGAAGGCTTTTTCATCAGAAAATGTGGCCAGTGTTCATTAGCAAAGAAAACAAGATAGAGGTCAGATTGTAAGCACAGCCATCACCATGTTGGAGAGGGAGACTATTTTTAGACGGTTCCCAATGAGCGCACATTTCGAACTCTCTCAGCCTTACTTCCCCACCTTTAAAATGGAGCTTGTGAGGTTTACCACGGGGAGGTGTTCTGCAGAATAAATCGGATAGTGTAGCTGACCTGGCTCTCAGCCTATAGTGGGTGCTTTCTAAACAGGAGGTCACCTGATATTATCAATGACTGATATCTGTAACACAATTCTGGCACAAAGAAGATCACGCCAATCCTGAGGGGAGAATTGCAGTCCTGAAAGAAGATGTTTTCCTTGCTCTTTATCAACCTTCCCGTGGTCTGTGCCTTCTACAGAGCAGCTTCCCTGAAATGCCACCCCTTGGCTGCCATCCCAGCTCTGAGGCCGTGTGGAATTACGGAAGCAGATAGGACTCAGGATAAGTGGAGACTTAAAGCCTTCTGGGTAATGAAACAATGCCATCCACTGAATCACGGGTTTCTTTTGGCAGGTGTACAGAGGGAACACCCTTCCTGTCGCTGTAGCCCTTCCCAAACCCATGGCCTCTCCTGGCCTGGGCTCCAGCCTCCCTGCAGGCTGATGTCGCTCACACGCCATCCCACCCATGTGGCTGGCAGGGAGGGGAATGACTTACGTCCCAACCAAGGCCTTTTCTGGTCCCAGCATCACCGGGTGTCCATCCCTGCAGCCCCTCTGCAGGCTCATCAGGACTCACAGGAACCCTGGAAGCTGCCTCCCAGCTGGTCCCTGTGACCTTAACCTTGGCCCCTCCATTCCATCCTCTGCACGTGGCCAGGAGGCTTGCTCCGAAGCCCCAGATCTGCTCCTGGCACTGCCCTGCCAAACAGCCAGGACACGAAGAACAAAGTTCACTCTCCTCAACAGGATCTAGAAGGCCTTTCCCAACCTGGTGCCAGCCTACTCCAGGCTGCTTCACCTTCAGGCCCTGCACTCTTGCCATTCTCTCTGCTGTGTGTGCCCACCACCTCCCCTTCCTGAGCTTGTCCAACTTCTGCTTGACCTTCAGCCTCTAGCTCGAATGCGACGCTTTTTCTGACAGCCCCACGTCAGACAAGCACCAACAGCCCCCTCTTCTGTATTCCTGTAGTGACTTGTTTGATCCTCCCTTCTGGTACTTTCCAAATGTTAGTATAACTAGTCATAGATGGTTTGTGTTTGGCTGTAGCCTCGATAAGGGCATAAGCTATAACTTACTCATTTTGGTCTTTCTAACACTCGACCCAGTACCTGACATGGGGTAGTCAGTGCACTTGGTTGCTAGAACAGAACATATTCAAAGAACAAATGCTGTGGGTTTGTCAGGGCAGGAGTGGCTGGTGCAGGCAAGACACAAGATATCCAGAGGCACCCCCAAGGGATTCTAGTATATTTCTTCATTAATGGTTTTTAAATTTTTCTTAGGATCGCCTTTGGAGAATTAGCCAACCTTTACTGCTACTCGCTCCCTCTTCCACCAAATCGATAACCATCTCTATTCTCCGAGCTGTCGGTCAGCCTGTATTTTATGATTTTAAACCCGAGGTATAACCCATCCCTTGACCATGTTTTGCTCAGCATCCACAAAGCTCAGGACGCTCTGCCTTTTCAGCCTCTGCCCTGCCAGCCCTCGCTACCCTCCATCATCTGCAAAAGCTTTATTAGCAATAGTTTCCATAGGTGAAGTCAAGAGACTCCCCATCTCACGGCAAGGATTTTCTCGGACAGCTTCCCTCATAACCCTTTTGCTGTTTCTTGCCCTGAAGCTCAAGGGTAAGTGCCACATTCCGTGGCAGGGGACGTAAGCTCTTCCACATCTCAACTTCCACCCCTACCTTCTCAACTCACCACCGCCACCCTCTCTGGTTGGGACCACCTTGGGCTTTGCTGCTGTTCTGGAAGCAGACCTGGCTACTGTGTGGCTCTCCAACATACTGTTCCTGGAATGCTTCCCCTTCTTCCTCCATCTGGTGAACTTCTAGTCGTCCTTCAAGGTCCATTTCGGCTCTTGCCTCTTCAGACGCAGAGGCATCTTTTCCGCCAGTACTCTTCCCCCTCCTACAGGGGAAAGCACTAGAAGTAGGCTTTCACGATGGGATTATCCCTACCTCTGTTTTTTTTTTCATCTTTCTAATTTAATTTAATTTCTGTATATCAAGGGCAATCACTGCATGACTTATAATTACTGGTGAATGACTTACTGTCATCATTGGCTCATGCATACTCCATAAGCACTAGCAAAGCTATTACCCCAAAGCAAAGCCAGGCAGGACCGTGACCATAGCCTACACACCATCCCCAACCCCTCATTAACCTATGACCTTGACTCCCTGTTTGACAGGGTTTATCATACTTTCAAAACATATATTCATCATCCCAATTCTTTCCTTTTTATATTTTACTTTATATATTTTATATATATTATATATTTTATATATTTTACTACAGCTATGTACATTCTCTTAAAATTAAAACCCCTTATTTTAGTTGTTTCTAACTTCAACAAAAAAGAACATTCTGCACATAATCTTTCAGAGTATCCCCACCCCCCGGTTTTTGCATGGCTAAGATGTATCCCTATTTTCCTATGTCACTGTCACTCAATCTCCTGTGTAATTTTCCACAGTGTGCTGCCTATGCCACAATTTATTCCTCTGCTCACCTTTTGGTGGGCATTTGGCTTGGGATGGTGTTGCCGGATTTAGCAAGTAAAAAATGCAGGGCACCCAGTTAAATTTGATTTCACGACCCTTTTTTTTAGGATAAGTATGTCCATGAAACATTTGAGACATGTTTATTACCAAAAAAGTATTCACTGCTTGTCTGAAATTCAAATTTAACCGGCCATCCTCTGTTTTATCTGACAGCCTTAGTCTGGAAACAAAGCTGCTATGAACATGTCTATATGTGTCTTCCAATGGACAGGCTGAGGTTTCCCTTGGGTCTATACCTTGGTGTGTGAATCCCAACTTAGGACGTTAACACCAAACTGTGTTCTTAAATGGCAGCTCTCCATTCTTGCTCCCTGTCTCCCATTTTAAGACTAGAAAAAGTATCAGAGTGGGGAGGAGAGGATTACATGTGAGGACATTGGTGAAGAGCCATGGCTCCCAGGGAATGCCTTCTTCTCTTCCTTTTAATGCAGGGGTTGCGGTGTCACTCTTTAACCCCAAGTCTGGTGAGGATCTTCAAGATGTTTTGCAGTATGTTCCCTGCAGCTGGGAGCCCCAGAGCAGCTCACCTATGCCCCCGAAAGCTAAAGCAGACTGTGGGCTGGGTTTTGCCTTCAGACCGTGCCTCCAGAGGCCATCTGGGTGGTGGTGGGGGGGACAGAAGGGCCATTAGGTGCTTTCATGGCCAAGTCAGTAGAGATTACTGCCTTGGGGTGACCCTGGTTTCCCAGAATATATTGGAACAGGAGATGCAGGAGTGTGACCCACAGACTCAAAGCAGCCGCAGAAGAAAGAGAGCTGACATGGAGCCAACTTGGGCCCTGAGTCATAGGGCAAGATAATCCCAGCTGAAAGAGGCTAAGGAGATCCTGCCAGCTGGCTACCTCAGGAGCATGCCTAGACCACCACCCTTCATGGTGACCTATCAGCCCAAGGTCAAGAGAACTGGAGCGAGGTCTCAAGCCATGAGAACCTCTGAAGGGCCCAAGAGAACACCTCAAGAGAGGAAAAGCTGGTTTTATTCATCTTTCATGCCCATCCAGGGCCCCAGCTCTAAACACCTGAAAATGAGACCCAAGAAGGGCAATGGCACCACCGAGTTAGAACTGTCTGCTTCCTGGCCTCTCGTCCCTCTCCCACAGCCAACCAATGGTGGCTGGGGCAAAATGGCCCCCAACAAATGGTGGTGGTGAGCAGGGACAGAGGAGAAGTTCCACTCCCCACCCAACTTCCCCATCGCAGCCTTTCTGCCTAAAGGGGGCCTGAGGCATGCAGGGAAAAACTGAGTGCCAAGCCAAGCTTTGAGTTCTGACTTTGCTGTCTTAGATGGGATATCTGCATTGCTCAATTGTGAACTGAAGTGACCGTAACCATCTATTACCTAACAAAAAATGGAAATAAGACCTGCTTAGTTTGCACGCAGGTTTTGGAGATTACCCTCCCTGAATCAAGTCAAACAACTGAGCGCTGCTTTGTTCACGGAAGAAGCTATGCTTATCTGTATACTGGTTACACAGGCATGTCCTGATTGATGCTTATTCACCTCACACATACATTCAGTCAAAGCCAGCCAGCCACACTGGACTACCCAACTAGCAAAGAGGTCAAAGGCTTTCCTTCCCTCCCAGCCTTCTCTGGGTGCTCCTTCCTCTTTCCACTTCTCTCCGTCCATCTCCCTCCCTCCCTCCCTCTCCCTCCTTCTCCTGTTCCCTTTTCACTCCTCTCTGTAAAGCCTACTGCATTTTTATATTCTCGGTCTCGGTGTCCTCCTCTTCCAAATCCCAGGATCTTGGTCCTCACTTTATAAGGAAAGTAAATGGTAGGGGAATGGGAGCCTGACTGGCCTGGCAGGTGATAGAGTCACGGTGATCCAACAGGATGTGAGTATCCTGATAATGAGTAGGCTATCACAGATGAGGGTTTGGAAGCAGACTGTCATCCTGCTGGACACTGAGCTCTTCAGGAACAGAAACCATGCTTTATTTGCTTCAGTGTCTCTAGCAGCAAGCCCAGTGTCCAGAACACAGTAGCCCTTCACCAGAGTTTATTGGAAGGATGAGCGAGTGGATGAATAAATGAATGGGAAAATGGATTTAGCAAAAGGCCACAGGGATCAGCATTTGGTCACATCTATTTCAAGTATTAAATCTCCAACAATGAAGATAAAAGAGCAGTATCTAGCAAATTTGTGGTGACCAAAGCTGGAAAGGAGGCATAATGTAGTAGATGAGAGACTCAGGACTCAAGATCTCAACTGGATGGACGGAATGGGTGAAAGAAACAAGATGAAATTCAAGAAAGATAAATGTAACCATCTGCACTGGATTCAAATGGTCAACGGCCCCAGTTTGGAAAACTGTTTCCTTTGAAAATCCCCTGGGAAATTTTTGGTTCAGTGTGAGTCACAAGTAAAACATGGCTGCCAATACAGACATTCAGAACCAGGCTTAGGCAGGCCATATCAGAGAAGACTCGGGAAAGGAGGATACTGCTAAATAGAGCATGTCAGAGCCTGGTGACTGGGAAGGTAAGAGATTTGGGAACTTCAATATATAAGAAATAATTGAAGAAATGGGACATTTGCTCGTGGAGATAAAACACAAGGAGTCAACAAGAGTAAGTTTAAACTGGTTGATGAGCCGTACTATAGATGAATTAGTTTTAGAATTCTGCCACAGTAGAATTACAGAGGGGTGAGGTGCAGCTGAAGATACGTAAGAACCCTGTCCCAGAATATCCCAGCTACGGAACAGGCTGCTTTACGAGGCAGGATCACTCCCACTCACCTCAGGAGATTCAAAAGAAGCTCAGGAATGATCTCCAGGGGTTTGTGCAGGTCCTGGCCTCCCAAGTCCCTTTTGGTCTTGATAAGATGGGAGTCCACCTAGTCCACCTTTACTAGGTAAAGCCAGTCAGAATTCAGGGAGCAGGTGGATCACAGAGTGAAGCTATGGCGTAAAGAGATACCAGCTATATCTGAAGCCAAGTAAAGAGCGTGTTTGATGAGAGGCATTGGGGGGCCAAACAGAAGGGAGATGAGCCAGGACCAAAATTAGTTAGGCGCCACTATGTTTGCAAGGCTTACTTAGAACCCAATATTCAAAGAACATTCATAATCAGTTCCAATAAGAGCAAATAATATTCATCAAGCATTAATAATAGGCAGATCCCAAAGTTTCCTGTCTCTTGGAATTAAAAGCCAAATAGCCCTACTCCTCTAGGGTCAGAAGCAGGTGAACTAAGAGTTGAGGAGAAGGGGCATGGGACTAAATCAGAACCCAAATACCTTCACATGGTTTTGTTCTGCTGAATATGAAATATGTATTTGGAATCTTTGGTTTTAAACATGCACTTACCTTATAGGAGACTGGTTCTATGTGTGGCATCCCCTAGGCGCTGGTTAGAAATGCAGAGTCTCAAGTCCCTCACAGACATACTGAACCAGAATCTTCATTTTAATAAGAGCCCTGGGGAGTTCACAGGTGCATTAGAATTTGAGAATCAGGGGCTCCTGGGTGGCTCAGTCTGTTAAGCATCTGCCTTCAGCTCAGGTCATGATCCCAGGGTTTTGGGATCAAGCCCCACCTCAGGTTCCCTGCTCAGTGGGAAGCCTTCTTCTCCCTCTCCCTCTACCCTTCTGCCCAGCCCTCCCTTTCGTGCTCTCTCTCTCTCTCAAGTAAATAAATAAAATCTTAAAAAAAAAAAAAAGACCTTGAGAATCAGTGTTCTACACTAGAGTTGACCAAAAAATGTTGCTTTCTTGCAGTCTTATGCCATCAATCCAAATATGGGACACATGACCCAACAAGTATGAGCATATTTATGAAGACAACAGGACAGGATCTTTGACATTAAGACCATCCCGTCTGCACGGGGCGCCTGGGTGGCTCAGTGGGTTAAAGCCTCTGCCTTCGGCTCAGGTCATGATCCCGGGGTCCTGGGATCGAGCCCCACATCGGGCTCTCTGCTCCGTGGGGAGCCTGCTTCCTCCTCTCTCTCTCTGCCTGCCTCTCTGCCTACTTGTGATCTCTGTCTGTCAAATAAATAAATAAAATCTTTAAAAAAAAAAAAAAGACCATCCCGTCTGCAAAACTGGTTCCCGCTGTTCCAGGAAGACGGACAGTTGCTGCCCAAGTGATTCCATGCTAAATCAAACAGCTGGGTTTAGCCTAAAGTAAACAAACAGAACATGTATCTCAGAATCTGGTAATGACTAAGAGAATAGGACAGCAAGTTTGATCCTTGGAATCCAACGATCCAGTGCTCTGGAACCCACCAGTCCAACATTAGAGGCCTCAGTGATTAGGGTAGTTGAGATGAATGATGAACACATCATCTGTCTTGACCTTTAGCTCTTCCCTCATTCTTCTCTTTAGTACATGACCCCATGCTCTACCATGGTGACTGCTGGTGCTATTTTAGAAGGGGTAGCAGAAGCCACCTGTTCCACCTGTATTGTGAAGGGCACCTGGCCTGTCATCTGGAACAGAGCAAGGATGAAAAGGGAATTGTAAGTTTTATGATGAAATGCCTTGAAACCTTTTTGTTTGTTTGTTTTTTGCACTGCCCAAGTACATTGTCCTTTTTAGTGTGAGAACCCAAGAAACCAAGAAAAATGGGAAAACATCAAGGCTTAAAATGAAGGATAGTCTGGCCTTGAGTGAATCAGAAAATCCATGATTTTAATTCACATCTAACCATAAGAAGCAACGAAATGGCCTTTTGATTTGTCCCAGTTTTAGGACCAAATCCAAACATCTTATGTAATAGGATGCTCAAGACTATTACTCACCCAGTAGTATTTCTCTTCTGAAAATCCCAAGAAGGGCTTTCTTTAGACCGACATTTAAACAGAGTTCAACCTTCCAACATTCTAAGGTTCCACCCTATAATTGGGCGCAACTGGCTTCAGCAGGGGTAGCCCAAGGTCACAAAACTCGGGCCCTGAAATCTCTCCAATACAGCCCCAAAAGGGATAGCAGCTATCTCTGTGGTTCTTATTTACACATTTTTTTCCTGTTCCATAAATCAGATGTGGGGTGGGGGGAGAAACTCTTGTTTGGCCTTCGCAACAGGACAGATCCACACATGTGCAGAAGGAGCACTGGGGGACCCTGCCCTCTGCTTTTGGGGGCCACTTGTGTGCCTGGCAGGCCTTGCTCACAGAAATGAACAAGTCTGGGAATGAGGGCAGGGTGGCAGATAAGCAGGTGGCTGGGGGCCGGCAGGAGACATGAGAGCCATGGTAGGTATAGGCTTCCATTCCACATCCTTCTCCGAGCTCACTCGGGCAGTGGGATGTCTCGGACAATCAGGGACCATTAACAGGCACCATCCACACGTTTATTAGTAAGAGAGTCATGTTTATTGGCAACGTTCCCCCTGGCTTCACCCAGGGAGGGGAGCTGCTCTTTACACCCTGATGTTCCATGGGTCAGAGAAGAACCGTCTTCTCCAAGGCAGAGCATGCCCCTTGCCTGCTTTATCCAGCAGTTTGGCCAAGTAACTCAGCAATATTCATTTAGCAGCCATAATGGAGTTGGTGCTGGGGAAGGCCAAAACTAAATGTGCAAGATTCCGTCCCTGCCCTCAAGAAGGACCCCATTGTGTGTGTGTGTCTGTGTCTGGTGGGGGCGGGTGGGATATACTAACATGGCAAACTAGGGTTCACAAAGCAGGAGACAGTAAATGTCAAAAGAGTGGTAAAAACAAAGAAAGAGAGTATAGTTGCCTGGAACAGAAGTGCAGTGCATTGTAACAGGAGTGAGGCAGGAGGCTGGAGGGTGGTCAAGAGATCTGGGAGCCTGAGGTCATGGGGGAGGGCATTCAGCGGTGGGCAGAGAAGATGGGGGACAGATCAAGGGGGTCTGTGAAACTGGGAGAGAGGGGTGCAGTTGAGCCGTAGCTGGGGACAGTGGCTACAGTGGAGGTCTCTACTCTGCACAGGACTCCTCCCTTGGCTTGTGGCGTGGTCCAGAAAAAAACCTTTGTCAAGGAGGGCCAGAGCCATCCTGAGGACTGACAGGATGGATCAGGTGCCCAACCTTGATTGAAGGAATATTTCAGATACTCCTCCAACTCCACCTTCTGCCCTGCTGGCCAAACTCTTTGTTATGCCAAGGCCTTAGTAGTGCTCTCCTTCCACAGGGAGACACAGGACTAGTAATTGTCAAGTCAAATCTATCACCAAAAAAATGCAGGTATTTGTTACACGGAGAGAGGGAAGCATGCCAGGCATGGTCCCCTCCACAGCGGCATGGTGGCTGAGATCGCAGAAAGTGTGAGCTTCGAGTAGCCAGGCCCCACTCCACATCTCATCCATTCCTCCTTTGGACCCTCACTCCCTTCTTCTGGTCTCCTGTGCAGCCTCCACAGCCCAGACACTCTGGGGTTGCTGGTGTTCCCACAGACTGAGAAAACAAGCCATCAGGGCTGCCCCCTCTGCTACATTTCCCCGCCTACTCACTTAACTCATATGGCACCCACTCCTCCTCAGTCCCACCCTTAATCTCAGAGGAGGAGGTAGCCTTCTTGCTCAAGGCCAGCCTCTCCCTCACTGCTCCACACACCATCCCTCCCTTCCTCTGTCATGGTGTCTGTTCACTTTCTTCTCAGCTCTCAGCATGACAAATATCCCTCCAATCCCCAAAATCAAACTCAACAAAAACACAAAACACACACACACACATACACACCCCTTCCTTTAACCTCTTGCAGCCACTGCCCATTGCCCACCTTCCCTTCTCAGCCATAGTCCTTCAGAGGGTGGTCTTTGCTGGCTTGACCCATTTCCCCAATTCCATTCAGCCCTTGACCCTGGTTATGGCCTCTCACCCTCACTCTACTGAAACATGGTATCTTTAAGATCACCAGTTACCTTCCTGTTTCCAAATCTGGGGAAAACTTTCCCCTCCTCATTGGCTGGATGCTGTACCATTGCCCTTTCACAATATCTTGAATCTCTCCATTACCCTGGTCTCTGTCTTTCCTGCGTCTCCTCCTGCCTCACTGACTCTCCCATTACCAACCCTGCTGGGAACCAAGTGTCCTCTCCTTCCAGAAGCATCCATATCACCCTCTGCTAAGTTACAGAACTCTCCTCCAGGCTCCCTTAACGATCTGGCCCTTACCAAGTTCTATCAACATTATCTGTTTATGTGTTTCCCTATCAAGCAAGAAGGGCCCAGAGGAAAGTGGCTATGGCCTTAGTGCCTGTCACAGAATACAATGGCCACAGGTACACCACAAAATTTGTTGAACCAGCTTGGAATGAATGCCAAAGGCAATCTGGACTGATTTCCAGCTTGATGGTTTGTTTAGGATTTCATTCCCAACTGCACATGTTCTTTCTTTTTGACTCAAAGGCCCATATTCTAAAGGTACAGCCCTCTAGAGAGTGCGGATGAGAGCTCTACATTCAGTGGGGAAGCTCCAGACCCAATTTCTCAAGGTCCTCCTTGGTCTATTTTCTTATTTTTGGTCACCATGTTGCTGGGATCTTCCACTGACCTGGCCTTGTGTCCACATGTGGGTGCTCGATTCTTGCTGAACAGAATGTGGCCATCATCTGCAACCATACCAACTCCTAAGCAGCTCATAGGGACAGTGAAGTCCCCTGACTGGGGACTCCATGTTTATAATTGGTTCTCCTTTTATGTATTTGTAGCAATAGTGGTCATCATGCAGACTGCCTTTACAGGGTCACCTACAAAACAACACTGGCATTCTAGAATCCCAGGAACCCAGACTACAGTCATTATCAAAGGGAAGTTGGTATGTGGAATCTCTAACACACTTCACGTTGTTGCCAAGCATTGTTGACCTCAACCTGTCTCCACGGTCCCAATATTTAGAACGGAACTCCTTCCCTTCCCTGGATTGTCCTGACTTCTACTTAGTGGCTATGACTTTGGATTCCAATTCTGATCCTGTTGTTTTCTTATCCAAGGGCATAGACCCTGGCAATGTTCTTGGGATGTGCTTCCTTTCTTCCCAGTTTCTTGGCTACTCATCCTGGCTCCTGCCCCATTGGCTCTGACCCAGGTTTACTCTTCAAGCCCTTTAAGGAGAAGCCATACATCAGTCATCTCAGATAGCTCCTTCCTACTTCCCCCATACGTCCACAAAAGCTTTCTAAAAACCCTCTCTTCTCTTAACGCTATAAGAAACCAAGCTTCAGGGATGATCGTGGATTTGTTGCTTCCCTCAATCACCTCTTCCTAGCTGGTCCAGATTACAGGGGTCAGGCCAAATTGAACCGATAAACACTCCTTCAGCCCACTGGTACTGGAGATAATGTACGGTGGATTGATGTTAGTGACAGGGCATGGAATGGTGGGAAACACCCTGAATGGGGTTAGAAGATGTTACCACGTAAGTTGAGATGAGCCCTTGAACAAGCCATTCCATTCTTTCAACCTAGATGGTCTCTGGGGTCCCTCAAGGTCTACTAGCTCAGATTCCTGGTTCAAGAGGTTCCCCCCAGGACTATGAACACCTGATTCACTGCTGCCCGTGCATTCTCTACTACCCCTTGAAGACTGCCAAGTCACTCAACGGTCCCATAGAGGCCTCCAGCGTCCCAGGGCTAGCACTCACAGTAGCCTTCTAACAAAGGCTCACTCTGCTTCAGTTTAATTCAAACATCACAGAGGTAGATAGAGAGGGCAACCAACAGAGTGGCCAGCCAGGTCTCTGATGCTCTTCAGACCCCAATTAAAACAGATATCCTATATGTATGTGTTTATGGCTTCCAGGTATTTGAATCCACAGGACCATAGCCTCTCTCAGCAGAAGTCTGGCCCCTTGAAATATCTCTCTGGGCATGGTTATCCAGAGATTCCCATTACCTTTCTCTTCCTGTGCTTCATCAGCAGGGAACATGGCCAGGATTTGGGCCACACTCAGTCTGAACTCATCTGCATATTTATCACCTAGAACAAAAGTTGGCAACCTTTTTCTATAAGAGCTAGATAGTGAACACTTTTGGCTTTTCAGGCCCATACAGTCTCTGTCAACCACTCAAGTATTCAACTGTGCCATTGTAGCACAAAGCAAACCATACATCTACAAGTAAGGGTGGCTGTATTCTAATAAAACTTTATTTACAGAAACAACTCAGGGGCCAGATTTGGCCCGAGGGCTGTCTGTTGTCTCCCCCTAGCCTAGCACTACCCATCACCAGCTGGAACTGGTTATCTTGCTCTTCACTAGAGGCACCTGTGTTTGGGAACTAAGTCGGATCCCTTTGTGGTTGTCCCTTTTGTTTGTATAATCTTGCATGGCTGGATCATTAATGGTGACATACATGGTTGAGTTAGGACACAATCTGCCTGAAGACATTTAAGGACAATGAATACCCTGGTACTGCACATCGACTCACTTTATTTTGCTTATCAATAGATTACTGCTATTCTTGACCACCATTTGCCAGGAGCATTCTCCCTGAAGGCAATATTTTAGGAGATGAGGGCACTGCAGTGCTATCTAAACTGAGTACATTGTTCTTAGGCTGAATTTCAGCAGTGACCTCAGTGACTCCAGTTCCAGATGGCCGCCATATGTCCTAGTACACGTGTGCTAATAGCCTCTGTTAGAAGGAGAAAAAGTTTCCATTTCCCCTCCCTGCTTCCACCTCTGGTCCCCAGGGCACCCCAGGCCCCAGCTCTCTGTGCTTTCTGCAACGTGTTGCTGAGCTCAGTTCAGAGCAGAGAGGCGACGGGGGTGGGAAGGACAGTATTAGGGAAGGAGTGCAAATTTTGGAGCCAGAGAAACCTGGGTCCAAATTCCAGCTTAGCTCACAACATGAGTTCTTCATCTGTAACAGAGGAAAAGTAATGCTACTGCCTACTTTACAGGACTTCTGGGAGGATGAGGTAACAGAAAGGGTGTGAAAGTACTTTGGGAAGACAATTTGGTTAGTACTGCTGTTACTTCATCAGGTGGTGATAAGCTTAGCCCCTCCCTGCACCCCCCTGTCATTGTTCAGGGATGTTTCCTGTCACATGGAGAAAGTTGGGAAAGAAGAATCTCCAGCTGAGACATGACGAATGTCTGGCAAATGACCTCTCTGCACAAGTCCTGGTTCCCTGTCACACAGTGGCAACTAAAACCTCACCTTGATGTCCAGTATTCTGACAGACGTACGTTTAAGTGTCTTTGCAAACATTATCTCATTTCTTCTTGCTACAGCCCTGAAAGGAAAGCCAAATATGTATTACCACCTCCACCGTCCAGGGCAGAAAACTGAAGGAAAGGGCCACTAAAAGAATTTCCAGAAAACATCCATCAGTTTTCCATAAAGTTATGAACCTTTCCTGTCACCAAAAGAAGGACCTGCTGGGATTTCTCCTAGTTCTATTTTTCATTAAAAATATTTGTTTGGAATGCAACTCTAGATGCTCCATGCCTGGCCCTTTCAGTGGCATCTGTCACCCTGCTTCTTGTCAGTGACTTACCTGGAAGCTGCATTTAACCCAGAAGAAGCTGGTAAAGGTTTGTGGAAGTGGGGAGGAGGGGAAGAGAAGCAATGGCTTTCATCACTAAAATAAATGCCAAAAAGAAAAACTGATTTAATTCAGAGCTTATTTAGTATTTTGAAGGGAGAAAAAGTAAAAACAAGATCCTGGTTTAGTTGTGTGCTCACCCAAGCATTGATTTTTGTCTCAGAGCTCTGAAAATGTCTACGAGGTCAGAGTAGAAGCCTTAACTGCGTGTCTCCTCCTCTCATAAAGCTTTATGATGAGGCAATGTCTTCCTGGACTCCCAAACTAAAGTTGGATTGGATGCATGGAGAAAAATCACATGCCGCTCCTACTGGTCAAGCCAGGTGTGATGCTGAGAAGCCACGGGCTTTCCAGGTGGACCCAGGTCAGCATGGCACACAGCTGTTATCTTCTCATCAGTTAGCATGTTCCAAGTGTGGGTCAGTTTTTATCCCATTTTAATATCTTCAAACCCGGTATCTTAGACTGTTGCTACAAGGGCATGTAAACCTCAGAAATTAACCTACTGTGTATGTGTGTGTGTGTGTATACATATACACACACACAGTATATATATACACATATATACATATACATACATACTGTGTATGTGTGTGTGTGTATATATATACACACAGTATATACATATACACACACATATATGCACACACACACATAACACATGTACATGCATATATAATTCTAATAATATTATTATAGGGGCACCTGGGTGGTTCAGTCTGCCTTTGGCTCAGGTCACGATCCCAGGGTCCTGGAATCGAGCCCCACATTGGGCTCTCTGCTTGGCTGAGAGTCTCCTTCTCCCTCTGCCCCTTCTCCCACTTGTGCTCTTTCTCTCAACTAAATAAAATTTTAAGAGAAATAATATTATTACAGATATATTACATATAATATACATATGTATATTCATGTAATTTTTTAGAAGATTTTATTTATTTATTTGACAGACAGAGATCATAAGTAGGCAGAGAGGCAGGCAGAGAGAGAGGGGGGGAAGCAGGCTCCCTGCTGAGCAGAGAGCCCTATGAGGGGCTTGATCCCAGGACCCTGGGATCGTGACCTGAGCCGAAGGCAGAGAATTTAACCTACTGAGCCACCCAGGTGCCCCTATTTATGTAATTTTTAACAATATTATTTATTCCATTTTTATTTGAGTAGACAACAAACTCACGTGGTTCAAGCAAAAACTAATTAAAAACTCCACTTCCTCCTGCTCCCCAGTCTCCCTGCTCCTGCATGTTATTACTGCACTGTAGCAAATCGAAGTCATGATCGGTTTTGAGATGTATCATTTTATGTACTATTAAGAAAGAAAATAATATGGTGGATTATAATTCTAAAATGCCACATAATGGAAGACACTTTCCTATTTCATAGATATCCAAATGAGAAAAACATGTATGTCTTAGAACCCATGAAATAGGGTGGTCTCCTTGTACACATTTCCTAGTTCCTTTATGCATATATAAGCAAGTACAAGTACAGATGTCAGCTCTGCATCCTAAAGAGAGCAGAGTACCTAATGGTCTCCTTGTTGTTTTTTTCACTTTGAAGTCTATCTCAGAGGTCTGATTGTATTAGTACGTAAAGATCGCCCTCGTCCATTTTTATGGCTGCATGCTATTCTATTGAACGGATGTGGTATAACATGTCTAATCAGTTCTCTATTGTTGGAAATTTAGGTTGTGTCCAATCTTGTGCTCTTTCAAATAATGCTGTAACAGATAGCCTTGCATGTATGCCATTGCACAAGAGGCAAGGATTGCTATAGGATTAAAGTGTGAAAGTTGAGGGCACCTGGGTAGCTCAGTCGGTTAAGTGTCTACCTTATCTGTCAGGCCATGATCCCAGGGAACTGAGATCAAGTTCTGCATTGGGGATCCCTGCTCAGCAGAGAGCCTGCTTCTCCCTCTGCCCCTCCCCTGCCATACTCATGCGCACTCTCTTTCTTTCAAAACTACATAAATTTTTTAAAATCTCTTCTAAAAAAGTATGAAACTTGAATAGCTGGGCATTTGTAATTTTGATGAATTTTACCAAATTATCTGCCATGGGGGCTCACACCAAATTTGCCTATTCCCCACAACTTTGTCAACAAATAGTACTTTGTTCTTTTTTTTCAAATCTGATAGGTCAAAAGAAATGGGATCTTACATCCAGGTGGCCAACAGACACATGAATAAGTGCTCCACATCACTCAGCATCAGGGAAATACAAATCAAAACCACAATGAGATATCACCTCACACCAGTCAGAATGGCTAAAATTAACAAGTCAGGAAATGACAGATGCTGGCGAAGATGTAGAGAAAGGGGATCCCTCCTACACTATTGGTGGGAATGCAAGCTGGTGCAACCACTCTGGAAAACAGCATGGAGGTTCCTCAAAAAGTTGAAAATAGAGCTACCCTATGACCACCAATTGCACTACTGGGTATTTACCCTAAAGATACAAATGTAGTGATCTGAAGGGGCATGTGCACCTGAATGTTTATAGCAGCAACATCCACAATAGCCAAACTATGAAAAGAACCTAGATGTCCATCAACAGATGAATGGATAAAGAAGATATGAGATACATACATACATATATATATATATATATATATATATATATATATATGATGCAGCCATCAAAAGAAATCTTGCCATTTGCGACAACGTGGATGGAACTAGAGGGTATTATGCTTAGCGAAATAAGTCAATCAGAGAAAGACAATTGTCATACGATCTCCCTGATATGAGAAAGTTGAGAGGCAGTGTGGGGGGTTTGGAGGGGAGGAAAAGAATAAATGAAACAAGATGGGATCGGGAGGGAGACAAACCATAAGAGACTCTTAATCTCACAAAAACTGAGGGTTGCCGGGGGGGAGGGGAGTAGGGAGAGGGTCGTGGGGTTATGGACATTGGGGAAGGTATGTGCTATGGTGAGTGTTGTGAAGTGTGTAAACCTGGCGACTCACAGACCTGTACCCCTGGGGCTAATAATATATGTTAATAAAAAAATAAAAAATTTTTAAAAATGGGATCTTAGGATCATGTTATTTTATATTTCTCATATTATAAGTGGAGTTAGCCATTTTTCCTAACTCTTAGAGCCATTTCTATTTCCTTTTCTGTGAACTGTCTGCTTATACCTTTTGTCTATGTTTCTATTAGCTTGTTGTGCTCATTGATTTCTTTTCAAGTAGATCTATACTTTGTGATATGAGTGGCAACTTTACTGCTAGTTTGTCTTTATTTATTGGTTTGTTTTAGCTCGTGTATTGTACTTTTTACCATGCAGACAGTTCAGTCTGATTTTCAGGTAACTAAACTTGTCAACCTTTTCTTTTATGGCTCCTGGATTGCAAATCATACTTACAAAGGCCTTGCTTACTCCAAGGGTATGCAAGAATTTCCTCCTTTTTTCTTTAATGATCTTGAAGATTTCGTCTTTCTGAATTTAGATATTGGATCAGATTTGGATTTTTTCCTATTATATGATATGAGGACTGAATTCATTTTTATTTTTAACTCAATAGCTAACCTGTTGTCCCAATGCCATTTATTATTTTGTTTTATTTTGTTTCATTCTCTTTTAGAGAGGGAGAGAGCCACAGTGGGGGAGAGAGAATCCCAAGCAGGTTCCACACCCAGTGAGGAGCCCAATGTAGGGCTTGATCTCACAACTCTGAGATCACGACCTGAGCCAAAATCAAGAGTCAGACACTCAACTGATGGAGCCACCCAGGCAATCCATCCCAGTACCATTTATTAAGCAATCCATCATTTCCCACACTCGTTTGAGATGCCACCTTTATAACTAAATTGCTATATATATTTGGCTCCATCTCTAGACTTTTCAACCCATTCCATTGTCTTGGGTCTTCCTATCTATAAGCTACCTATATTTTTAAATTAAGTGCATTTCTAATTTCAGATGTACAGTCTAAAATCACTCTCAAGGATGGGCCACTCTGAAAGCCCCCACCCGAAAACCTATCTTTGATACAACACACCTTGTTTTATAGGCTATACAATAAAAAACAACTAGGAGAATTACTCTGTTCAGTGAAGGCCTCCAGGGAACACTTGGTGACATGACATGGCTGCTGTTTGATAGAATAGTAATATTGATCATTACAGTTTATTGCTTATGGCTCCAGAGGTACACACCAGAACCCTACACGGAAATGGCCAGTGCCTCTTAGCAATGATCTCCAGTGTGCCTGGCACCTTGGCTTACTTACCAAGAGACCTATAGATGTCCCTAGTTCCAGCCCCACTTCCCAGCTTCCCTAGCAGCCTTCATTTATCTCCTTCTTACTCAGCAAAGCCACCATTTCATCCAGGACCGTAAGGCTTCTAAGATAATCAAACACATGGCCTCCTCATAAAATACTGGGCCCCTCCGTCCTAAAGACCTCAAGGTTGGAATAGCAAACCTAAGTTTTTTTGCGTTCAGTATATGGGAAATTTCAACTCAGATTGGTGAACTATAACATCATTTCCAATGATCTCTGCCTTCTGATATTTGTGTTCCTTTGTAGTCCCCTCCCACACAGAATCAGAGCTGGTATGCATGACCAAGAGAATAAGCAGACATGACAGCGTGTGACTTCTGTGTAGGTCATGAAGGCATTACAGCTTCTCCCTTGGTCGCTGAACTCCTTGCTCTACGAAAGGCAGCCGCCATGTCCTGAGGACACTCAAGCAGCCCCATGGTATGACCCATATGGAGAAGAACCTCGGTCCCTGGCCAATAGCCAGCACCAACTCACCATCCATGTGAGACAATCAAACTGAATGGTGGCAATAGCCCCAAATAACACAGGAGTGCAATCTCATGAGGGAACTTGAGTCAAACACCATGCAGCTGAGCCATTCCTGAATCACTGACCCACAGAAACCATGCAAAATAATAAACAATGACTGTTATTTTAAGCCATGAAGCTTTGGGGTGATTTGTTTTACAACCTTAGATATGGGCCATAAAGCCAACAACAGGAGCCCAACATCTGGTCTCTGTCTTCAATGTTCTGGACAGAGAGCCTCACAAGGTCGGGCACATTGAAAACCCTAGAGAAACAGTCATCATCATTGTTAATAGTATTCTTTCATTACTACTATTCTTCTACTGATCGTGCTGTGTTGACTGTGGAGTTTCACAGCTCATTCTCTCTCCAGACCATGAGTTCCCTCAAGGCAGTGCCTCGGTGCCATTTATCTTTGCCTCTTCAGCTACTGGGCACCACCCAGGACATGGTAGAGACTAACATGTGTATCTTAGTGGGGTGGCCTGTGAGAGGGTAAAGGCAAATTCAAGTCCAGATACTTGAGCCACATGGGAATAGAACAGGGATATTTTTTGTAGTGCAGGAAAAGGACCAAAGAAAACAGGGCAGAGCCAGGCTCTGGGGAAGAAGGCAAGGCAAGAGTTTGTCGGGATGTGTGGAGGGCAGGGCAGCCCCAGCCAGGTTGTCCAGATCCCTGCATGAGAGGTTCTACTTCTCTTTTAATGAAGGAAGTTCAAGTTCCCCTACTGAACTCTCTGCCTTTGGTGGGATCTTCTGAGTGTAAAAGACCCTCACTTGTCACCAGCGTAGGTGGTACCTTGGACCAGTCCACTAAACTCACTAAGCCTTGGTTTCCCCTTCTGGAGGCTGAGGCTAACAACAGCCACATGTGAGACTCAGGCACCCTGAAGGTTAAACATGATCAGGCGGGGAAAGCGCTTAGTGGCCTGACAGGCACGTGGAAAGAGGCCAGGAAATGTCCGCCACTAATCACATGGCAAGAAAGTCTTAGTGAATACCATCTTTCATTTGCTGGTATCTTGATGCCAAAGCCTTACAATGATTCTCAAGCTTTTCTGCCTCATTTGCTGAAAGAACCAAGGCCGACCCACGCGCGCTCACACACATACACACAGACACACACACATACACCCTTCCTTCTGGAAGAGGTTAACTATTGTGACCGGTACAATTAGCCCCTTTCCATTTGATAACAGCCCCATCTAAGGAATTCACAACCGTTAATTAGAGGCACCCGGCAATCTTGTGAGGGAGGAAAATTATCGCTCTGACTCTACACGTGTCTGAAGCAAGTTGCTCTGGGGTAACCCCAGTCACAGAGCCCGGGCCTGAGCAGGGACGGAACAGGATGGAGCCTGCCAGCCCGCAGCCCCTCTACACCGCCTCTTCCCTCTCCCAGGGCTCCAGGGGGCTGACTGGAGGCCCTGCAGTTGTAAGTTCATTATTAAATCATTTCTCACCGAAAGAAGAAAAGGACTCGAAGCTCCACACACCGTGGTTTTTAAAATGCTAGTCTCTCTTCAATAGAAATTGAATTCACTGATGTAGCCCAGGGAAAAGCGAGCTCCTTCCTCCCCTCCAAATGATTCTTTCAGGGTAATATAGCAGTTAAACCTTCAGGTACATAATAGCACGCCGGTCTATTAGCTAAGGCGATTTTATTCTTCAGCTTGCAGCTTCTTGCCTGACAGTTGTCACCTAGACAACCATGTCTCCATGAACTCAAGAGGAGACTGGGGGGTGGGGGGGTGTCCTCTGAGGAGACAGCCAGCCTGATACATCAAATCTTCTGGTGCAAAGGAGCCATTCTTGGCTTTGCGATGTGGAACACACTAAATAATGCATTCGACTGTTGTGTCTTCATCCTTTCCATCCCCACCACCGCAGGCCCCTCCTTGCCTGTGACCTTGAAACACTCCCTGAGCTTCATGCCTTCCCATTCTCCTGTTCTCAGCAAATCTGGTTTGGTGTGAGTGTGTGTGTGTGTGTGTGTGAGTGTGTACGCGGAACAACTTTCCAACCTTGCAGCTTCCTCACTATGGTTTTTATTTTGAAACAAAAGAACTGCAAGGGCAGAAAGTTCTTGGTGCCAATGGGTGAGAAGACTAATCAGACAGAAGCCCTGCCAGCCTCATGTGACCCAGTGAGGAGGAGCCATTGTGCTCTGCCCCCACCTGGGAAGGGCCATCCCTCCCGGCCTCAAACCACAAGGACACTATCAACTTAGAGCAGCCAGGGAGCAGGGGGAACACAATAACGGTTACAGGACAGAGGCCCACAGTGGCACTTGCCTCACACACCTCAAGCAGGGTGGCAAGGGCAATGAGGTCATTGGTGGCCAACTGTGGTCCCTCCTAGGACTGGGATGAGAAAGCCTGGAGGGCCTGTGAAGGCAGCTGAGAGATATAATGTGACGTCTGCTGAACTGAGGCATCTTGAGGGAGGGGCTGGTTACTCATGAGCTGGGCACATTTGTGATGGGGGGGAATGCATCTAACTCCACGGGCTGGCCACTCACTCAATGCCTACGTGTTCTCCTGAACTCTCTTCCAGACCTTATTGGTTAAGCGCTTCCTGGAGGTGCTTGCAAGATGACGACTGTGGGGGAAGAAGGACGCTTCTTTGAATATACCCATCCATCCCAAGCAGCCCATGCAGCAAACAAGCAAGCTATCCTGTCAGGTCTTAATTTGGGCCTTTGTGGCTCCCAAGACCCCACAAGCTAGACCATTGCTTTCTCCTTGACAGCTCTCATGGCTATGGTGTGCCTAGGGTCCCTCTGTATGGGAATCAGTCGGTAGCATGCTAGAGCTAGCTCATAATGGCTCAAAAGAGCTGACTGTGTGCATCTCTTCTCAACTCCATGTTTGGTGGCATCATGCAGGCAGCTTAAAATTAGGCATGGTTGGAGTATCTATACCACAGAGATCAGCTACAAATCAGGGCCTTTGTTCATTTGTTTAAAAGCTGGCTTAGCAACATACTTCTAGAACCACCTATACCCCAGGTCCCAGAAATTCTGGTTGATCCACGATGTTAGGATAGGATGACACCATCCTCCCCAACAGAACACCTGCCCTGAGTCTGGTCAGTCAGAGTGCTCCATCCTCTTGGCCATATAATCTGATACAGGATGGGCTTGTGACACACCATAGGCCAATCAAAGCCTTCCTTAAGATTTTAACCAGAGGGGCAGCTGGGTGGCTCGGTCGGTTAAGCATCCGACTCTTGGTTCTGGCTCAGGCTGTGGTCTCGCAGTTGTGGTACTGAGCCTCACATCAGGCTCTGTGCTCAGTGCAGGCTCTGCTTCAGAGTCTCTCTCCCTCTCACTCACTCTCTCTCAATCTCTCTCAAATAAATAAGTAAAATCTAAAAAAAAAAAGACTTTAACCAGAGCTATGAGGGGAAAATGCCCTTCTCCTGCATTCAGCAGGAATAAGAATCCTGTAAGCCTAATGTCGCCATCTTTTTCAGTTTCTTCGCAGACAATAAGGCCAACACAGAAGAGAGCATGAGCAAGAGATGGACAGAAAACAGGGCCCTAATTGCATTGTTTGTGCACCTAGAGATGTATTACTTCTTTTTTCTTTTCTTTTCTTTTTCTTTTTTTTTCTTTTTTTTTTTTTTTTTTTGGCTTAAGCTAGATTGAGTTGGGATTTTGTCACTTGCAACCAGAAGAATCCTAATTACAATATATTCTCTTCCCTCATACCCTTTTCCTCCAGAGAGCAGCAGATGATGTCAGGGTCCTGCTCATGCCCTCTTGGCACTTGCAGTCCTCATGTAGCTCGATGCCTTCTTACTATAGGCAAATGAGACACTCTTAGGCCACCAGCAGGAGAGGCTAGGGCTCTGTATTTAACACATACAGGGGCAGCTCTAAGCCAATGAGCAGCAGGAGATGGTAGATAAATAGCTCAGCTCCCCAGCTCCCCAGGCAGGACTGCAAGGCACATTGCACACCACTTCCCTGAGATCCCCAGCACAGCCCACCCTTGGTTACCATGGTGGTAACTTGTTTTGACCCTGAATTGGCTTCCCTCTCTTCCCTGTCTGGCTTCGCCACTCCCTACTGACGCCTCCTAGAATCGCCTCTCAGATAAACTACCTGCACCCAAATCCTTGTTGCAAGGTCAGCTTCTGGGGAAATCCAACCTAGAGAAATACACTGTTGCCAAAAAAAAAAAAAAAAATCAGGTAACTATGACTAATGATTACTACAACCCAAACCGTTTTGTCCCTATCTTTCTCATCATTTCTTTCTGTAGTTTCTTAGCCCAAGGTGAGTCGTGTTACTTGTTTCCGGTTACCTAATGCCCGGCTGCAGAGTTAGCTTGCAAATGACTGGGGGGAAATGGCCGTTGGGAATAGAAAGCGGGAAGTCACACTCCTGGTTTTTTGGCCATTATCACGAATTCTGATTTGGAGTTGGCCTACATCTGGTCCGGGCTACGAAACATAAAAAATATGCATGTACCCATAGGTTTTCCTGCGGACACCAATGAATGAGGAGCAAAGGTTTTACTAGTTTTTTCCTGTGAGAAAGTCAGCCTTGGACAGCTGGAGATCCTATCACGTTAAAACGGCTCCCTCCCTTCCACCTGGATTGCTCACACTTACCACAGGCCGTTGGAGACATCTTAGCCAAGAAACCCATAACTGTCGGGGAACTGTGGGCTGGAATGATCTTTTCCCACAGGGAGAGGCCAACCCTCCCCGGCGGTGCGTGACACTTGGGAGTGCGCCTGCTCACAAACCCAGCCACAGGCATGCGAGTGCGCGTGCGTGGTGTAAGCCATGCCCATCCTTCCGGGAGCCCGCGCTCCTTCTACTTCACCAGACGTCGGGCTGCCAAGCTTTACAGCTCCCAACACCTAGATACCTGTATTTTTCCAAAGCCTTGGTTTGGGAGTCATTTCCTCATGCGTTACAGCTCCTTTGGACTGAGTATGCTTCCGACGTCAGGGTAAGTGGGTAGGAGGGACTAATTAAACAGATTTAAGTGAAAGACTTTGCGATATCAGATGAAAAGAGGCCAAATCTAAATTGCCACCGCTAATGCTTCCAGGAATTAAGGATTTTTAAGGAGCAAAACACAGAAGATGGTATGGCATGAGAGAAAACCTTAACTCGACGTGTGAATATCTACATGACAATTCCAGCTCAGTCACTGCCAAGCCATCTGGCAGCAGGGACAGTGGTCCTAAATACAGACAATGGGGCCGGACTGCCTGGGTTTAAATCCCAGCTCCACCTCTTCCCAGCTGTGTGACCATGGGCAAGTTAAGTTACCTCTCTGGGCTCAGCTGCCTCCTCCACGAAGTGGGGATAGTAATGGCACCTGTCTTGGAGGACGGACATAAGCGTGAAATGAATTCATAGCGCTCAAGGGTTCAGAAGAGTGCCTGACACCTAGGAAGCTTCCACAGGTTTGCTCTCCTCACGTCTCTCTGGGCCTGAGTCTTCTCAGCTGTAAACGGAGGATTCCTACCTGGCCTATATTTTGGGGTTTTATGAGGACAAAACGACACGTTATTGGAAGGGAAAATCTGGTAAAGCATAATATAAATTTAGGTTGTGATTAAATCAGCTCAAGGTTTTGTGGCCTACGATCCTCCCCTAAAAGAGCTGGGGTGGGCATTTAGAGGCTTGGTTAGTCTTGACTTCTGGGGAAGGAAACAAGAGCTCAGGGAAACACACCCTCCCCTCTACAAGGATCGGACATATGGCTAGCAGCTGGGATTTATGCAAAGCATTCTTCGAATTAGTCCAAAAGCCCCACTGTTTGGTTATTGCCCCCAGCGCAGCCATAAAACCGCAGCTCACAACTGCCTGCAGGTTGTTGTATCCCCAGCCCATGCTCACCCCGGCCCCTTTCAGGCTGCCTAGCCATGGCCACTCTGAGCTCCCTGGCCCCAGAGCCACCTGCGTGTCCTCTGGCTAACTCAATCTGCTGTCAAAAAGGAGGAAGTAATTAAATGGGGGACATGTCAGTCCCACCACAGGCCCTGGAAAAGTCAATAAAATTTAGTCACCAGAATGGGAACTGATTTTTAACCACTCTGCTATAAACCATGACACGCACAAAAGATGTCAGCTTCAGGTTACATAGGGACCAAGCCCAGGAACCTGGTTCACAGCAGTTTGCCTTCTGTGGGGCAGAAGGAAGGAAAATGGAGTACTACTTACTCCAGTGAAATGTGAGGTGAGAAAGAAAGGGAAGATATCTTGTTTCCTCCAAAACTCTGTGCCCCCGAAGAGACTAGGGGGAGGGGCATTGGCAATGGTGAAGAGGAGACAAATGGAAAACAGGACAATATAATATATTGTTACTAGACAGGCCAGTCGGCTCTGGGAAGCAGTATATAAGAGAATCAGCCATTAGACAGCAGTCCAATTAGCAACGTTGTTGCTGGCTCTCTATTCCAAAACCCTCTGCCAGTTCTGTTTCACTCTGCTAGTGTCTGAGTGGATTTTCTCAGCCTTTCCAAGGCTCTGTCCCTGAGGAGCTGCAAGGAGAAGAGGTTTGGAGGGAAGAACCAGAGCATATGGGAAACAGGATTCTGCTTGGCTGACCTGATGCACCCTGCCCGCCTGGCAGGCTTTTCCCTCCCATCAGTTCCTTTTGTGCTTTGTAAATCACGAACATGAAATCAGTATCACTGACCACTTTGTGAGAAATTCCGGCTATGGTCTAGTAGGGCCAGCATCCAGATTTTGCCAAGAGCAATCACAGTGGCTTGGGGTGGAGAGGGAGGAGAAGGTCTGTGAACAGGAGGTTTCCTTTTCACAAATCAGAGACATCACAACAGACCCAGAGTCATAGAAATGTGCTGAATCATTCCATGCCTGGAGACTCAGCTCTTTTTGCAAAAAGGCCTAGGAACACTCTTGTTTCACTCCCCCCCCCCAAAAAAAAAGTCAAAGGTGACTTATTTTTTTTACGATTTAATTTATTTGAGATAGAGTGAGAGAGAGAGAGCACAAGCAGGGGGAGCAGCGGGCAGAGGGAGAAGCAGGCTCTCCCCTGGGCAGGGAGCTCAGCACAAGACTTGATCCCAGGACTCGGGGATCATGATCTGAGCTGAAGGCAGACACTTAACCGACTGAGCCACCCAGGTGCCCCAGAGGTGACTTATTTAGGAATTTCAATGAAATGCTAAATGCAAAATGCAGAGCGTAAAGCAACCCACAACTATCTTATTAAAGTTAGTAGTTAACCTTCATTGAACACTTCTTACTAATTTTAATCCTCACAACTTTCCTGGATAGTGGGTTCTAATATCATTACACCTATTTTACAGATGAAAAGACTGAGCCCCAGAGAAATGAAGTAACATGCCCAAGGTCATGTGGCTGAAGAGCGATAGAAATGAGAATTGAACAGTCAGTCCCTCAATATTTACTTCCTGTCAGCTCTCCATGCTAGCAATAGAGGACACTTTCCTGATGCTGGGCAGATTCCCAGACCTTTTCACGTACATTATCTCACTGGATAAGCAAACGCATCTCTTGAGGCAGGAGTGCTTGCCCCCAATTTAGAGATGCGGAAACTGACATAGAGGAGGATTAAGTGGCCCTCACAATATTATAGAGGGGGAAATGAAGAGCAGAAGTCGAACACCCCTTCTGGTCTTCTTCTCTCCATACCCCTGAGGCTTCAGTATACTAAGCGTTTACATATGGCAAGCTCCCATCGGCCCTAGTAAAATGTGCAGCACTGCTCCCCAGGAAGGCCCCCCTCCTCTGCTTCGGGAGACAGGTGTGATGGCTTCCTCACTGACCACATCCACCCTACCAGTGACGTGCGCTCGTATTTCCTGTGAGGTGGCCACACGTGGCCACGCGGGTTGTTCTGCAAATGGCCTCAGCCCATCTGTGGAGGCACTGTTGACCTTGCAGATGTGGTAACTTTATCATTTTAGTAAGATAATTTTCCAGTAGATGGCAGTAATGGGTCTTGAGGAAGGGGTGGGCACCTCTTCCTAATTCATGCAAAGGCAGTGTAGGGGCAAGTGGGTCCCCTGATATTGTCTGTTTTAAATTCTTTTACCAGTAGGAGCAAGATGGCATTGATCCTTCTGTCTTCTGTTCCCACTTAAGACCTAAAATGGGAGATTTCACCCTGCAAAAATTCATCTATTGATATTTAAGAAAATGCTTACCAGGCGCCTCCAATGGAACAGTTCTATACAAGGTAGACCTACCATGGTGAACAAAGGAAACAGTCCCCTCCGTCTTTGTTTTGGAAGCTCAGTAAAGGAGTGTGGAAGGCATGAAAGGTCAGTACAGTTTAATTGGCTTACCCTTTCTCTCTGATTTGCCTCTATTCTGTACATTATGAGAGCTCAACAGCAATAACAGCTCAACTCTTTGGACTCCTTTGCAGCTAGAAGTTGTCATGGGACCCAGTTCTGCCCGTGAGACATAAAGAGTAGTCAATGGACACTCACTTTTCCCCTTCTCCCTTCTTTCTGGATAGAACACAGATGCTACGCCTGAGTAGCAGCAGTCATCTTGTAAACATGAGGACAAAACGTACTTGCTATAGGCAGCAGAGAAAGAGGAGAAAAGGAGTCTGAGTCTGGTGTGGCATTATTGAGCTATAAGAATGGTGCTGAATAGCCTATCTTATTTGGGGAGATAAATAAACCCCCATTAAACTACCATCAGCCAAGTTTTCTATTACTTACAGCTAAACATGACTGTAACTCACACAAGGAGCCAGACATTAATCAGTATAAAAAATAAATGTGAATAAATGCCGCATTAGAGAAGTACAGAGCACTGTGGAAAGGTAAGCTGAGGCACCTGACCAACTCAGAGGCAAATAAAGCTCTGTGGAGGAAATGACATTGAATCTCAGTAACCAGGGGGTTGGAGTGACATGCCTTTTGGTAGAGTAAAAAAAAAAAAAATTGTACGAAGGCCTTGAGGAGGGAGGAAGCATATACATTGGGGGTAGAAAGAGAGGGACAGTTTACACAGGTACACAGGTAAATCAGTCCCTGCGGATCAAAATTGTGACCTTAACCTCTTTGCTTAGTTCATTAACCAACAGGATTGACTAATCACAGCCAGCTAACCACTCAGGCATAGCCAAGGGGAAGGAATGCGAATGGAGGATTTCCCTGGGCCTGGCTGAATTGGAAAGGAAATTAAGATCAGTTCTGATTATTCACATCAATAGAAGGAAAGGAAGATGCCCAAAGAGGGTCGATATAAAAGTACAGGGAGGATGATGAGTACCCACACAACCTGGCACACTATACATGTTTGTTGAATGAACAAATGATGGCAGTGAAAGTAATTTCAAACTGCTAAATGATGCACCCATCATTACTTCCAGTCTACAATGTGTTGTACCATACTCAATCTTCAAGGTCTGGTTCACAAAAGATAACAACAGAAATCCTTTTATGTTCTTGCCAAGTACAGGGTTCAGGATGCTGTCTTCCTATTGGTGAATCTTGGCTTTTGCCCTTTTCTCTGCAAAGGGAGAGGCTTTCTCTTTCGAAAAATCATTCCTCTGAATGCTCGCCTTTTTTCTACTTCCCCTCTACCGGATTCTCCCGACCTTCTGGATCACTTCCTATAAAAAAATGTTCCTGTTTCAAACCCTGGTGAACTATTCATTTGCCTAACCATCACAGACAGATCTTCAGCTCTGCCTCTGGGAATATTGCTTCTCTCTTTCTACTTCTCTCCCCCAGGGAAATGGCAGTCTCTCCATGCCCCACCCCACTTTTCACCATCCTTGCTCCAGCCCACGCTCACCCCACGGGGCCCCACGAGCAGCCTCTTTTTGGCCACACAGTCCTTCTTGCCAATCTTGAATGGCACCCAGCTCCAGCACCATCCCTCCCCTCTGCCTGAATCATTGTACCTGCTTTATTCCCATTTTACTGTGTCCTTTAGCCAACCCCTCCCCCAGGAAGCCTTCCCCTACACTCCAGCCACATGGCTTTTCCTCTCCACACTCAGATAACCCTGGGCTATCAGGTCCTGTTCCCTGCTCAGTCTCTCCCACTGGCCAGAGGACTCTAGGAGGTAAGGACTCTGCCATCCTGTTCACTGGTCAGTCACCAGCCTTCAAGAACAATTACAACACACTACAGGCACGGAGTGAATACTTACTGTGGTCACATTATAGCGGATTCCTTTCTATTTTCCACATGATTATAAGCTCCCAGAGGACATGGTTTAGGTATTTTCCATCTTTGCAAACTCCCAATTAGGGACAAAGTCTGACACAGGATAAGGAAAGGGGAGGGTGGACTCCTTACATGTTTAACCTGGAGAAGAGTTAACTGGGTAAGAAGCGGGGAGGACCCACTCACTGTCTTTAAATATGTGAAAGGCTGCCAAATGGACTAATATAAAGCTACTTCAAGTATGGTCCACAGACCAGCAGCAACTGCAACACCTGGGAACTCACGCTGTTGCTCAGGTCCCACCACAGACCCACCAAACCAGAAATTCTGGGATGGGACCTGGGATGCTGCTTTGAAGAGCACTCCGGGGGACTGCGATGCATGCTACAGTTTGAGAGAAGACTTGGGATAATGGCAAGCATATTCTGGGTTAAGAAGGAGACAGTTTTCCATTGAATACACAGAAAATTCCTCTATGGGTCTACCCAGTAATGGCAGAGGCTGCCTTGTTAAGTTCCCCGCAGCTCTACAGGTCCTGGAAAGGCAGAGGAACCTCCCATTGGGCCTCTGTTGGGATTTTATGCCTTGATTATGACACTATTGATCCAGCCAGGAGACAAGAGACCAGAGTAACAAAAGCCCTTCAGGAATGTCCCATGGATCTCTGGCTTGCAGGATCGGGGGCTGGGGACAGTTGAGGGGGTCCCTCCAGCCAGACCAGTTCCACCTCTCCAGCTACCTGGAGCCCGAGGGGTGGGAGAGTCAGTGGGGCAAAGGTGACACAGGCAGGAGGAGGGCAACCGTATTAATCTTTTTAATTTGAGAAAGGCTTCCTGGCTGCAGAAGGAAAAGAACCTTGCAGTTGCAATAATAGAAATAGCAAAAGTTAACATTTATCAAGCATTTACTCTGTGCCGGGTACAGTGCTAACTTGCTTGGCAAGGATTTTCTCATTTGATTCTTCCAAGAACCCTATAAAAATTGCTAATATCTCTTAACTGAAATAAGGAAATAAAGTGAGAAAGAGGCAAAATGCCTTCTCAAAAGATCACACTGTTAATAAAAGCAAGAGCAAGAACCCAAGCCTTCTGGCTTCGGAGTTTCATCTCATGACTTCGATTCTGTGCTCCTTAACTCTAAGTAGTTAAATGTTATATGTTCAGGATCCAGAAGGTCTTCAGCCAGGGCCAATGAGATGCCCAAGCAGCAGAGCTGGGGGAGGAGAGTGAGCTATGAAGAAAATGGGATTGGCCAGGGTGGGCTAGAATATATGACAGCAATAACCCCTGCCCCCTGACATCTCAGTGCCTTAAAACAATGTTTGCTTCCTGCCCCCCAGGAAGTCCATCACAGGTGTTCCTAGGTGGGCTGCTTTCCTGGGAGTACTCCTCCCACCTAGGTCAGACCCAGGAACCTTCCACTGTTGGCTCCATCTTTCCCGGGAGCCCCAGGGGACCATCTGTCCCCACCAGCTGACCGGAAAAGACTGGGAACAAGGGAAGGACCTCACCAGTTACTTGAGGGGCCATGCCTGGGAGCCAAGTGGGCCACCTCCCCCACATTGTACTGACCAGAACTAGTTCCATGACCCTTCATCAGTGCAAAGAAGCAAGCACAAAGCTCTTCATGGGACTTTGGAAGACAATGAAAGGCTGGTCAGCACTGGAATTATCACTGCCACAGAGAGATTTTTTATTTTCACCCATGAAGGGGCAAACTCATCTCTAGACACAATCTCTGAACTATTTGGATGGTAAAACACTTTAGGTCCTTACACTTCTGGGTGTAGGCTTATACAGAAATTATGTATATGCCCTTAAGCCAACATATGTATGAGATATTTGATTTGCTTGATTTCTTTGTGTGTGTGTGTGTGTGTGTGTTAAGTAAAGAAATATATACTAAGATATGTTTCATTATTTTCTGCTTCCACCCCCATTGAACTGGCTTGACACCCTCTGGCATGTTTATGCCCCACTCTGGAGACCCCTGCCTGGGAGCTCTGAGAGCTGCCCAGAGGGGAGGCAGTTTGCTGGGCTGGAAGCGAGGGCTCCTGGGGCACAGTGATTTCCCAGGGATGTCCCAGCATGGTGGGCAGAAATGGTTAGAGAGCAGGGAGGGGATTGCTCTGAGCCATCCTTTATCTCTCTCCGCGGAGGACTCCATCCTCTTCCTCCCTCCCTCTGCCCAGATCTCTGACTTAGGTGCCAGTGTGATATGAGAACCCTCCTATTAGGTGGAAGTAACTGACCCCCTAAGCCCACTCTGACTCTAAGTTTCACCAGTTCCATGAACACATGGGGAGGAGCAGCAGCGAGGTGAGAGGTCGGAGGGCTGCCTTCATTCACTGCTTCACTGATGTGCCAATATCAGAGGGGAAGAGGCAGGATAATACGGTTTGAAATCTGAGTTAGCTGTTAATATTTGGCCTGTGGGGATAAGCTGGTATGAAATTCAGAAAGACAAATGGGAGAGCATAAAGGAATAATGCTAGTGATAACTAGCTCTTATGGAGTGCTTACCATACGCCAAGCCTGTTTCAAATACTTCATCTCCATTAATACACTACAGTCCTTTGAAACAGATATTATTATTAACTCTGCTAATTTGTTTGAACTCAATCAATCAAATTGAATTTGGAGGAGGAAACTGAGGCACAGATAGGTTTAACTGAAGGATGTAGAGGTTTACTAAAGCCCAGCGTGGCCCACTGACCAGCAGCATTGGCCTCCCCTAGGAGCTTACTAGAAATGCAGAACCTGGTCCCCACCCAGGACCATTGAATCAGAGCTCCCCGGTTTAGCAAGACCCAGCCCCCAGGGGATATAGACACATTAGAGCCTGAGAAAGGCTGGATTAGTGAGGCAACAAGGTCTTATTCAGCCCACGTCATCAGTGGCCTCTTGTTTCAAGAAATTGTTGCTTCTCCAGTGCTGAAGTTAGGCAGGAACATGCCAAGCTAAATTCTTCCTCTCTGTGATCTAGAAGTGATATCTGCCATTCCCAAATGCCAAGTGTTAGGTTAGAGTGGCCAGCATTTGGAATGAAAAAAAAAATCACTATTTCCCAAAAGAAAGAGCTCAGGAAATTGGTATATACAAAGATATGATTGGTTCCTACTTCTCTTTCCTATGGCTCTAAAGCAACAGTGGTGAAGAATGAGACTCCGAAATGAGTTGGCCTCATTCAACTTCATAGCCCGCATTGCTGTGTAGTCAGACAAGTCATTAGTCTGTCTTAGCCTCAGTTTCTTCCTGGGCAAGATGCAGATGCATGTAACACAGGAACAGGCTGTACAGCTGTCAAGAGGATTAAATAAAATAATCCATGTGAAACAGTACTGTGAACACATAGTTAACACTCAGTACAGTTGAACTTGACCGTTACGAAGGGTAGTCATAGATGATTCTAGCTTAGGTTTATAATCTCAAATAAGATTGTTCTGGGTGCCCTGGAATGGACTGTGTGTGCCTAAATCTCAAGACGGAATGAACAATTCGTTTAGAAGTTGTTATAAAAACAATGGATGTTAGAGATCCCAGCTTTGCGCAGGTCAAAAAACCCGTTGCATAAATGAACCATCAAATACTGAAGCACAAATACCTTCACTTTGAAAGAAGACCTTAGGAGCAGTTCTATCTTCCAGATGATTCAGAGTCGATTTGACTGTTTTCCTCTGTATTGTTTCAAGCTGTTCTTTCTAGAGGGCAACTCAGAAGGTTGGCACCTTCAGTCATTTTGCACAGTATTGAGGAAAATTCTGTAAAATACCAGGATTTTTCTCAAAAATATGTGTCAATGATCAATTTAAATAAGAAGGGACAGATCCAGGGTGTGTAGCTGATAAAAACAAAAAGGGAGCTTTCAGTGACCCTAAACACTTTTGTTTTTTCTGTTTGGAATTACATATACCATTTGTGTCTAGAGTCACTTACATTTATCTGGGCAGGTTTCAACAGCAGTTCAGACACACCCATTCCAGAATTATTTCACCTACTTGGTACGATTCTTTTTTTTTTTAATAATTAAATTTTTTTAAAGATTTTATCTACTTATTTGACAGAGAGATCACAAGTAGGCAGCCAGAGAGAGGAGGGGGGAAGCAGGCTCCCTGATGATCAGGGAACCCAATGTGGGGCTCGATCCCAGGACCCTGAGATCATGACCTGAGCTAAAAGCAGACGCTTAACCCACTGAGCCACCCAGATGCCCCACAGCACAATTCTTGAGCAAACTTTTGTTCATTTTGGCCACCAGAAACTTCCCTCATAATATATAGAAGGAACCACTGTGTAGCAAGTGGCCAGCTATCCTCAGCTGGGCCATTGTGTGGAGAAAACACAGTCCCAGACCCACTCTGGACCACCAGGGCCACCCTGTGACCTCACACAACTCACTCAACCTCTCTGGACCTTCCTTGGTTGCCACGGCTTTCACATCATCATTCAGATAGCTGGTCCAACTCCCTCACCATCCTCCTCTTGTAGTGAAGAGTAGATGAAAGAAATTCACAAGTGCTAAGCCAAAGGCATATATAAATTTTGGTCGACTAATATTTGTTTTACTTCTTTTATGTTGTTCAGATGTGGAGAGCTAAATGAAAATTATTTTTCCTATTCCCACAGAAGATAAAGAGGAGAAGATTCCATTCATTATCTCTTTCTACTAAAAGCCTATATGGGGGTGCCTGGCTGGCACAGTTGGTTGAGCGTCCGAGTCTTGGTTTCTGCTGATGTCGTGATCTCAGGGTTGTGGGATTGAGCCCCACATCAGGCTTCCTGCTGAGCGGGAATCTGCTACTCTCCCTCTCCCTCTCCCCTTTCCCCTGCTCGCCCTCACACTCTCACTCTCAAATAAATTCAAATAAAATAGTTTTTTAAAAAGCCTCCGTGTGTGTGTGTGTGTGTGTGTGTGTGTGTGTGTGTGTGTGTAGTGGTGATTTGAAAAAGAAAAGCAGCCAGAAGATAAAAGGGAGACACACACAAACAGAAAACCATGGGGATCAATGTCATTAGGAATCCTGGTATGAGCACTGACTAGCTGTGTGACCTTGTGTAAGCCCTGTCGCCTCTTGAGGCCTCAGTTTCCTCACCTATAAGATGAACAAACCAAACTACATCATCTCTCATGTCTTCTCAACTTTCAGTGATCTATGGTGCTCTCCCCAGTCAGGCTCAACAAACCGGTCACCTCCCCTACATGACAATGATGGATGAGTCAACTCCCAGAAGCAGAGTGGAGCCAGTCCAGACCCTGTCCACAACCTTGTAACATAGGGCTCTGGCCTGCCCAGGGAAGGTTGGCCTTTCTGTTTCCATAGCGGACCAGGAGTGGTAGCAGAGGAAATACCATGAAGGAAGAAAGAGGAGGAAAGGAAGACGAGTCACCAGGATGTAACACTCTGTACTGACAATGTTCACCACGACTTGTACTTTTCAAGATATTTTTATGTGATGAGGGTGAGACCATGACATTTACTATATATCCCATGCCTGGCATGGCCTGGGCCTGGCACACAGGCTCAGTACGTGTTTCTTATAAAAAAAGAATCGGTGAAAGGTCTCATCTCATCTGGTGTGGTAGGTGTGGTTATTTTTCCCATATTTAACTGAGGAAACAGATTCAGGAGAGGTAGCTGATTGCTGAAGTTTGCCTGGCAGTGAAGATGAACTGTGATTTGACTGTGTCTTCCACTTCTTAAACCTGTGCTTGTTCCCTATGTCATCATTTCAGTGCTAAAGGTTATTGAGAAATGGCCACACATTCTTTGCAGCTTCTCCCATCAAGAAATTGAGTCCTTTTATCCACCCACTGAATTCTAAGCATGGTCACTTGACTTGCTTTGGCCAATGGGATATCGGCAAATATCCAAAAATTTGCTGCAAGCAAAGCCATGAGGAATATTTGCATATGGAGGCTTTCCCTTTCTCACCACTGGGAACACTGCCATTGCCATGTGAAGAAGCCCAGGGTAGCCAACCGGAAAGTGAGGAACCATGTGGACCGAGAGGCTTGAGCAACCCCAGCTATCTCAGCCATCCCCACTGAGGCTCCTAACATTTGAATGGGACCATCTCAGATCATCCAGTCCTAGTCAAGCCAACTCAAAGAAGAAGCCACAAAATCGTAAGCAGAAAAATGATTGTTGCTGTAAGCCACTCAGGTTGGGGTTGATTTGTTACACACCAGAAGCTGGCTGATACAAATAGTATCCTTCCACCCCCACGACTTCTGATGTTTCATGGTGACTATTATTTGATGCTGAATTGCCCTTCTTTCTCACACAAACTTGAAGTCATTCCTCATGCAAACACATGCACACACTAGCACACATGCAAATGCACACAGATTCCTAGAGAAAAGAAGGGGCACCAGCTTTTATAGAACTTTGTTTTGGCATGTGAGGGAGGAATTCTAAGCCCTTCTCTCCTTATAATCAGCAGCCAGCTCATGGTTGCCCTTTGTCTCACTGTCAACGGGCTTTTGTGGGGGAGTCTAGAGTAGAGAAGCAGGAAAAAGGAAATGGGAAAATAGGAAGGAGGAGAAAAGGGTTCTCACCTGGGGAGTCTGGCCATGAGGAGACCTCAGGCTTAATCACAGGGCCACAGCCTCCTAGCCTCTGCCCACAAACTGGGATCAATGAGTCAGCTGCAGGCCTTTGACCCAGGTGAGCCAACAGAATGGACACCGCCCACCACCTCAGTTAGCCAGCGACTCCTGGGCCTGGTGAGGGCAGCTGACTGGCCAGCTGCGGGTGGTTATGCAAAAACCAAGGTTACAGCAAAGAAAGTTCATCTTTCCAGAGCCTGGCATCTCTTGGATTGGCACTGTTGGGTCCTGCCTGGCTTTTCAAGTTAGCAACTGCCAACTGGCAGGAGCCCGTGCCCACAGCTGCTGCTCTTGCCACCTTTCATGGTCTGTCACTAGGACCATTTCTGTGCTCTGGTTGTGGTCACAGAACATCTGCAATTAACCAACCGTGAGGGGCCTGCTAGCTCACCCAGGGAGACAACAGAGTGGGGGAAAAAACTGCTAGGAGGAAAGGAACAAAACACAGACCTTTGCGGGGAAGCCCAGCAGAATTGCCAAACCACCTGGCGAGAGCAGAGCCTGTCACAGCAGACAAGGCAAAAGCACCTGAGCCCAGGAAGACTGCCCGGCACATAGTAGGTGCTCAGTACAGCTTTGTGGGATGAAGGAATACAAATAGCCCAGCTGCAGAAGCAGGGCTTGTGTCTGTTCTCAGATCTTACTGCAAACACGTTTGGCCCTCCTTGCTAAAACCTGCCTCTGCTCCCCAGGTCCCCTCTGACCCTCGGAATGAGAGGGACTCCAGGCCACATTTAACTGCCGGCACAAATGCCTCCTGATTACCTTGGAAACTGAGATGGGGGCCATCAGCTTCCTTTCCTAGCAAACTCGGTGCAGATTAGATCAAATAAATTAGCATCCTCCATCTCAATCACATCGCTCGATGGAAACAACTTTATGCACTAAGGCAGGGGTTAACTTACAATTCCCTGCCTCCAAATAAAGATTTACTTATGTGTTTACTTATTTATGCCTCATCTCCCTGCACAAAAGGTTTAAGACAGCAATGGAAAAATATCAAATGCAGCATTCTATGTTCAATCTGACAAGCCTGGAGAAGAAGGAAGATTTTTTTGTTGTTTTCTGGTTTTGTTTTTTGTTTTTGTTTTTTTTTTATGTTTTTCTGGCAGCGTCTTTTGACCTACACTTGGCATTCTGTGTAATGTCCATGTGCAAGAGATTGCAGTGGTGGGAAGGTAACGGGTCATGCGGTGTCAGCACAGCCCACGCAGGGGGATGTGAACCTCCAGGCCTATCGGAGCTGAACCTCTGGCCAAATGAGGTCATGGGACAGGAATGTCAATTCTAGAGAATGTATGTTTTCTGGTTTTACAATACAATTTGGGGAGGTGAAAGATCGTGTCATTACAAAGTCAATAGAGTTCAGAGCAGAGGGCAAGGAAGGAGGGGAGTGGGAGTAATGTTTGCCAATTTGTCAGGCTCTAAGTCCCCATATCTCTCTTTACGCAATCAAGAGTGATCATAGGCAGCTTCTGGGGAAATATCGCAGTCCTGATATTTTCAGTGGAACAATTATGTGTTTGTAAGTTATATACAACACCACTGGAAGAAGGATAGGCAGGACAGATGACCCACAGGCAGGCTCAGTGATAAAAATTGGCTTAAGGAGGCAGCCTGGGGTGGTTGGAAAGAATCACCTAGGCTATAAGGATGATGGAGGGGAAAGGGGGGCAGAAGATACAGCCCTGAGTTTAGCAATGATGGCAACTCAACCAGGGATGGGCTCAGAATTCCAGACACAAGCTGCTCCCCAGGGGAGGCTTGTTTTCAGTTGGTTGACTTGTTTCTCTTTAACATGAAATCATTTTCAAAAACAGAAAGGCAGGAGGAATTTTACAGTGAACATCCATATACCCAACACGTAGGTTTGACAATTAACATTTTGCTACAGTTGCTTTATTGCATATCTAGCCCTTCATCCATCTGTCTGGCCATCTTATTTTTACCTTAAGGAGGGCGCGTGATATAATGAGCACTGGGTACTATATAAGACTGATGAATCACTGAACTCTACCTCTGAAACTAGGAATACACTCAATGTTAATTAATTGAATTTAAATTTTTAAAAAGGGAGTTACAGATGTCAGTTCACTACCTCCCAAATACATCCATACTTGTGTCATTAATGGTTAGTTGTTCAATATTTGGTGTTTTTGCCTCTTCAGATTAAATTTATAGATAATGAAACACACATACATACCTTCAGTTAGTACTTGACAAATTCCAGCAAAGGCATAAAACAGTGCAACCCAAGTCCAATCAAGATAAAGAGCATGGCCATCATCCAGAAAGTTCCCTCATACCCCTTCCCAGTAAATCCCCGCCCCTAACAATCAGAGGCAACCATTGTGCTTTTTTTTTAACCACCATAGATTAGTTTTGTATATTCTAAAAAGTCCTATAAATGGAATCATACCATATTCACTCTTCTGTAAGTTTTCTGTCAGTCAACATAACATTTTTAGAATCCATCTATGCTGTTGTGCTTATCAGTGCTCATTCCTTTTTATTGTTCAGTAGCATTCCATTGTACGAATTATTACGTTTTGTTTATCCGTTCACCTGTTGATGGCTACGTTGATTGTTTTCGGTCTTTCTGGCTATTAAAAATCATTTTCGATTAATGGAAATACACAAGCTGAAAGGTCTCAGTGCATCTGGCCTGTCAACTCACATATTCAACTTTCAACTGTCCTGCAGTTAACCTTGTGGTTTAGCCCCTCAAGTGTCAGAGTTGAGAGTTGAAAGCCGAAATAACTCACAACTTAATCTGACTTCACTCAATGATGTAGATCGATTTTATTGCTTCGTAAGGTAAGAGACAAAAATTTTGAGAGCTAATTTACATAAAGAGAAAAAATCGGTACTATTTCATATCAGCTGGGGTCTGAGGAGGTGGAGTAAACTTATGTTTGTGGTCTCTGAGTCCTGTCCTCACCAGAAGGAAGGGTTACCCAACCCTGTATTTCTCACTTCTTCCACCTGGACAGGTTTTCAGGATGGAAGCAGCACCACCTAAAGTCAAGCAAAACTCAAGACCTCAGGGTCCATGAGGTGCCAGTTCTCCAAATGTTGGTAGAAAAAACCTTTTGTGCTCTTTCTGAAGAAAATACAGAGAACACCTTTATCTTCCCCACACCTTCACTTCCCATTCTCTCCTCAACCCACTACAGTTCCACTGTCAATCTCAGCACAGTGTCAAATAAGATGAGTACCGAGACATTTCCCCTGGGTTTGGCTTCCATCATCCATGTTAGAAAAGACAGTTCCAGTGAGGTGGTGGGAATGGGGAGGAGTTTAACACAGCCAGAGAGAAACTGAGAGAACAGAGCTAAGGAGAGGCAGAGAGGACCCTGTGAGACGAAGCTGGTACAGTAAAGGAAGTTTCTAGAACCAATCTTCACCCATTTTCAAAGTTCAGCTAGATCCAACCCACCCGGATCACCACCTTACGTCTCAGGGCCACTGTCCCTTCACTTCTCTCTGGGTAGGAAGCTCGGCACTCTCTCCAGACACCTCTTAGTCTCAGAATAGTACCACCTGTGTCTTCTGCAGCAACCAGAGTGTCCGCCTCTGGTCCTTGCCCCAGCCAAGGAAGGCACTGTCCTGGATGGCTGCCAATGCCTTGGCAGGTATCATCTTTGCTCCCCTGAGATCAGTGATTCTCTGGCCCCCGGAATTCTCCCCTTCCCCACTGGCCCCTTCTGTCTCTCTCATTCCGGGTGCCTGAACAGAGTTCATGTGCAAATTGCCAAGGCTGCTTCTGGCCTCAGGTGAAGCTTGGCCTCTTGACTATTATTTTATGCTACCAGCCCAGGCTTTGCTGGCAGCTTGAGACTTTATTAACAGCTTTGCCATGTTCTCGGGAATCCCCAAGGCTGCCCTGGGCTCCCTCTCACATCACTGTCCTTATTCACTTCTAATTCCATCTCTTCTCATTTTAAAACCCTCGATGTCCCTATTGAGTCTCCCATGCAATTCCAGTTTCCATGTAATGGGAAACATCTAGGTCTCAGTTCATCTGTAGAACAGATATGATTAACACCAACCATATCCACTGAATGGTTCTCGACAGGACCATTGCCATCCATGTTCTCCCCAGTGACCCAGTCAAGTTTCTCTACCACCGTTACACCCAATCCCCATTCCCACACCCCTAGTCATGCGTGCTTTCACAATCCTTATGTGGCTGATACCCAATACCAAAATGCTTTAACACATGGTGGCAAGAGCAGATAGACTTTCTACAATGTGGAAATTCCTCAACGGGGCGTCCTTGCACACGCCAGCTATCATGTTGTGTTGTAAGAAAATGATTCTCTCGTGTGATACAAGTATGTCACTTGGTTCGTTCACACTATTTGGTTCCAGGACATTATGCTTCCTGTTTCTGTTCTTGGCTTCTATAGCTTCCTTTCTCAATCCTTTGGTCCTGTCAGCTATCAGTTCTATCCTCCGGTGTCATTGCATCTGCTTCCAGCATCACTGACCACCCCATCTTCCAATCTGTCCTTTCTAATGAAACATGTTGGGAAAAGGACACAAGCTTCAAGTGATGACAATATACAAACAGGTACCATGCCTGGAATATTACAGCTACTCAAAATAGGTTTTAAAATACTATCAACTTAAAGAAAAACTTTTCTGATAAAACACATAGAAAGTCTAGATAAAAATATGACACTATTCCTCCCCAGGTTGAAAAAAAAAAAAAGTGCAAAGCTTGGCTGAAAAGAATGACAAACCCCCAAATTCCCTATTAGCAAAGGGACATGAAAGTCAGAGCAATAAATTCACACTGGTGCCATGGAATCCCCCAGAAGCTTCAGCCCAGATATAGGCCACTGGGGCTGAGATGAGGGCTCTGACACTCTCCCACACACAGAAGCTAGAAGCCTCAGAAATCATTCCCATCCACTAAGACTAATACAATCACACTGTCCACTGTCTTGTTAAAGCAATAAGGAAACTTGCTGTCTGTTTGGTCTTTATGCAGGTAAACTAAAAAAAAAAAAAAAGACACCTATGAAAAAGTCAAGAACCCAAGCCTCCATTCCTTGTAGAGGCGAAGTTCGAGTTACAGAAAGCCCAAACTGAAAGGTCAACATAAAAATTGGTCAGAGCCTGGGAGACCCTATGGCCTTGGCAAAAGTCAGTGTGAAATCACTCTGAATCCTACAAGGACCTCGGCAGAAGGAAACAAAAGTTAAAGACAGTCTCACAACTAAAACAAACAAAAAACAATGACCAGTTACACAAGGAAATGAATTACCATAAGGGATAGTTGGCAGCTGCAATAAAGAGGGAGAATATAGCCTGCCCCCAGGAAATAATAGAAACATATGGAGAAGAATATAAAATAAAGATCCTGAAAGTGATTAAAAAGATACCAAGAATAAACAGACATGGTAATGAAAGCAAAGGATAATATGAATAAGGAGCAGCTAGAGTTGAAATACTAATAAAATCTTTTAAGAAGAGGAATGGAAAAACTGTAAAAAAAAAAAAAAGAAGAAGAGGAATGGAAATTTAGAATGAATTTCATCATATAATAGCAGAATCAGAGTCAGGTGACTTCTATAAAAATAGGCAGCAGGAAGAGACAAGGAGAGCAAAAGAGCAAATTTCCTATTTGAACTTGCACGTCTGATATCTATTCAGCTAGTCTCTGGCGTAGAAGAGGATCTCACCAAAGATTTGCTGAATGAATGCAGCAACAAATGAAGAGGCTATAGGTAAAAGGACTGAGGAATAGTGAAGGAAATTCTTCTGGGCAGTATTCTGGACTACAGTTTTTCTTTTCTCTCTTAAAACCCAATGTAGATCCCCAAACTTATTCCGTCTTAGCAATGGCAGACAGTCATTGGCCAAGGCTGTGTATAGCCATCCAGAGGCAGCAGACATTTTTGTGGAAAGCATTTCACAGCAGGGCCTAGCTGCGCTCATGACTTTCTAGACTGTGGATATGCTGAGAGCTTTATTCCAGCCCTGCATGGATTGAAGCAAAAGTGCAGAGGGACAGAAAGAGCGAGGGCCATGGAAACACAGCTGGGAAAGTCCACACAGAACAAAGCAGATCTCCAAGATGCTCCCTGATCTCAATGGTTCGACCTGTCAGTAGAGAGATGATCAGTCCAGCTTTTATCTCAGTGGAACTGGTAGCACGTGAATATAGAAATCAAGTCAAAGCACATCAAAGAAATGGGTAACAAAAGATAAAGGGGGACCTGTTCTAGAATCAGCCCAATGCTGCATCCATAGCTGTCTCATAGCCATAAGGGGAGCAATGGAACAAGTAGTACCCTCCAAACCCAAAACCAACAAAAGGAAACCACCGCCCTGTCACGATGGTTTGAAATCATGCTGCTGTTTATGCTGAATTTAACTGTTTCCTAAACTATATATGTTCCACTCCAAATTTAGGATCCAGTGGTTCTTAGTCCCTCTTTTAGTTCTCCAGAGAATCCACTGGATTTTTTTTCAGCCCTCTCTCCACTCAGTCATGTTCCCATTTCACTTAGATAACTCAAGACACTAAGGTTGCGGAAGTCATTCCCACAAGCGGAAGCTGCAATGGACCGTCGTTAGAGGCAACACAAAACACACTTGACGAAAGGTTAACACGCTAGAATACCTGGATCAGATGGGCAAACTTACATGCCTGTTGCACCCACTCTGGGAAATGAATCATGCAAGATGGCTTTCTGACCTTTAGGGTTTCCTTTTATACAATGAGGATGCATGGAAGAGGTTTGGGGCATGGGTTTGGGTGTCAGGCTGACTAGAGTCTGAAGCTGAGTTTGCAGGTGCTAGTTAAGAGACCTCAGTGAGTTACTTAATGTCTCTGAACTCATCTGAAAAGTGGCGCTAGAAGTATTATCAGTTGATAATATTAGGTACAGTGCACACCCGTTGTACTGACCTCGCAAGGCAGCTGGGAGGACAAAGCACGATATGACGTGTGACTATAACTCTCTCAGATACTCAATATCTCATGAAGAACACTGAGAATACTCATCATGGATTTTTTTTTGAGGGGGGTGCTCAGCCATAGATAAAACTCCAGAGAGAACCATACTGTCGAAGCTGGGCTTTAGGGTTGAGAGAAGCAAGAGCCCACAGCAGGATTACAGAAGGCCCCCACCGCTTACCATATCCCAACAAAAGAAAAACAAAATCTAACCCACATTCCCCGGCCTCGATTCCCACACCTTGGCATAGTTGTCTCCATACTTTCAGAGAATACACATGCTCAAATGCACGCCTAAGTATTAGTGGAAGTTACCTGTAGGGCATGTGATCAAGCCTTTGTAAGGATGATCATGAGGTAGATTGAAGATGGTCCAATCGTTCTTTGCTACTCCTCCCATGGAGTGGTGGCATCCATGTCCTGCCTGTTGTATCTAGGCTCAGCTTTGTGACTTACATGACAGGTAGCATGTAGGGGAGGTGATGTTCTGGGACTTCCAAGGCTCAGTCATGAGCAGCCTTGCAGCCTATGTCAGATCTCTGTGGTTGCTTGCTGCAAGGAAGCTGGTGGCCATGTAAGGAATCTGCCCATCTTGAGGCTACCATGCTGGAAAGCACACAGGAAACGACCACATGGAGAGCCTTGAGACCAAAGGAAGAAAGAGAGAGAAATGCTCAGCCAGCCCCTAGGCCTTCCAGCCGTTCCCTGCTGAGGTCCCAGGCATCTGGAGGTGCAGAGGCAGGCTGTGCCTGTCTAAATTGCAGATTTGAAAGAAAATACATGCTGTTTCTCTAAGCCACTAAGGTTTTGGGTGGTTTGTTACATAGCAATACATAACTGGTAGAGAACGCATTCTTTTATTGTCTGAATTTTCACAACTAACACATGTTTCTCTTTCCAGTTTGAAAATAAAAGGGAAAATATGAAAGAGAAAGTTAAAGGAGAAGAAAGGCTTTTTTTTTTTTTAAAGAGAAAGGCAATCTCCTGTACTCTTCCTTTCACTAGCCTCTCCAACAACCTTCTCTTAATGCTGGATTCAACTTGGATTGTCATAGGCTAGTCAGTTCCCTCTTCTGAAGGAAACCACCATTTGATGCCTCCTCTCATCTCAGAGAAAATAGATCCTATTCTAAAGAGCTGTAAGCACAGGGCAAAGCCCTTCAGAGATTCAGAGACAAGAGCTAGATGTCCTTTGGGATGAATACATCATTTTGCACGTGTCCTTACGCTTTTCAGTTGGCCGAACTGTCCCCGTAAAATGACTCAGCTCAAACCTTGCTAAGAACAAAGAAGCAACTGATCTGCTTTAGAGTCTAACCTGGCATCATCGCGATGTGACTTCAGAGAGAGTCAACCTTCCCTATTAAGAATGTGGTCTTTAGGATCTTGGATCAGAAGGGACCTCAGAGGGTCTTTGGTTTTGCAACTAGGGTGAGGGAAAGGGTGTTCATGTCACCTCTTGGCTTCTGCCTTCATCAAACAAAGGGGTTTGACTGGATGGTCTTTTTAAAAATTTTTATTTATTTATTATTTCTTTTAAGTAAGCTCTACACTCAACGTGGGGTTTGAGCTCACAACCCTGAGATCAAGACTCGTGTGCCCTGCTGACTGAGCCAGCCAGGTGTCCCTGACTGGATGGTCTGGAAGACCTCTCGTAGTTATGAAGCCTATAATGCTTGAAGCTAAAACAGAAGCCTGGGTCTTGCTCTGTGCAACATGTCAGGCAAATCAATGATGGAAAGAAGCCTTCCATGGTGCCATCACAGGCAGAGTGCTAAAGCCTCAGTGTGACCTAATGGGACATTCATTCCCTCCTTTCACCATCCCCTTTAGTGAAGGACCCAAATTCCTGTGCATAATGAACTGTTAGGAGTAAAGGGGTGTCTACTTGGCAGAGGCTTTCTATTCTCCAAGGGGGAATAAAGGGTAGTTCCCCTTCTTCAAAGGGAAGATCTGGTGTGTGTGACATGGTGAAATGAGCAGATCTTTGGAAAGCATTTTTGCTGTTTCTTGGTGGAAGAGTGGTTTGGTGTTTCCTGGTATCTCCTGTACAGGCCATTTTAGATCGTCTACCAGCCACTCCCTCCCCTGGCAGCAAAGCCAGAAGAAAGCAGCTGACAGAATGAACCTCTCCCTCACCCCCTTGATGCTAGAATTCCCTCATCAGTTAAATATGGAGAATCAGCTTACCCAGTGAATTCTAATGAGGCAGCCTCCTCAGCTGTCAGTAGCCCTCCCTGCTGAAGAAGACAGCAAGCAAGGCAAAAGATGGCCCACGAAGCTCGGAGCAGTTTACCTTCCCACACTAAGGCACAAGAACCTCAGAATGGCCTCCATTACAGTGGCACTCACAGACAAGCCCACCACAAGGAGCACTGGAGTAAGTTACCCTGGGTCCGAGGACTCCCGCCAAACACAGCAGGTAGGGGATGGCAATTGTAAAAAATTAATTAAGATGAATTATTAGTCTAATGAAAAATCTGGGCTTAAACATATGCACATATGCAAGCCCCCTTTGCATGCCAGATCTCAGTTGAAGTGGTGGACATTTCAACCTTAAACCCAAAGGCAGCCTGTTGAAGGTCTGAGTTGATATTAATCGGGAAAACACAGGAACCATTTCCAAAGGTGGTGCTAAGAAATCCAGGAACCGGGCAGGAGGCAAAATTGCGGGGGTTCTAGACCAATCTCGGCCACTGGTTTTATCACTTGAGAAAAGACAGGTAAGCACCAGGTCTGTGCTTCTGAAACAAGGGAAGGCAGTGGAATGCCAGTAGCACGTGGACCACAGGGGTAAGCATAGCGTATCTTTCAAAGGCATCAGTCTTGATGGCAAGTACTTTAAATATTGTTTGTTTTTAATTTGGAAACTGTTTTCCAGAGATAGAAGCAACATAAAACAAAATTTTAAGCACACGGTTCATGGGTTTTAGCAAATGGACACACCTGTATAAACACCACCACAATCAAGAAATGGAATATTTTCATCATCTTCCAAATTTTCCTTATGCTCTTTCACACTTAATACTTCTTCTAGCCCCAGGAAACCACTAATCTTCTTCCTGTCACTACAAGTTAGATTTGTTTTTTTTTTCAGAGGTTCATGTAAATGGAATCATAGAGTATTTCCTTTTTTTGTCTGACTTCTTTTGCTCAGCAAACTAGCTTGAGATTCATCTATGTTGTTTTATGCACCAGTTCATTCCTTCTTATTGTTAGATAGGATTCCATTGTACAAACACAGCAGAATGTATTTTTTTGAGAGAGGGGCCGAAGGGCAGAGGGAGAGAGAGAATCTTAAGCAGACTCCATGCCCAGCGTGGAGCCCAACATGGACTCGATCTCACAAGACTGAGATCATGACCTGAGCGGAAATCAAGAGTCAAACACTTAACTGACTGAGCCACCCAGGCGCCCTACACATAGCAGAATTTTTAATAACATTCTCAAGCTAATGAACATTTAGGTTGTTTCAAGTTGGGACGGTTACGAATGAAACCATTATGAACATTTGTGTACGAGTCTTTGTGTGTTTCCAGGTCTTAAGTTAAGGCTATGTTTAATTTTATAGGAAATTGACAAGCTGGTCTAAAGTGGTTCTAGCAATTTACATTCCCACTAGAAAGCATTTATATTGAAACAAAGGCAAATGGACTTGAGCCACATGATATATGGGGGTTCTAAATCCAGAAGATAAGCCATAGTCAATTTCCCATGAAAAATCTCTTATGGCATTCCCCCAAAGTACCATACACATATTTGGGGCTTTGGAATTCTGTACTATGACACGTGAGGATGCACATATATACAATATGTATATACAGTAATATGCATGTGTAGATCTATTACTTAGTAATAGATAACTATATTAAATACAATATAATTTTACATAATAGAAGGTAAAGATGACAGAGGTGGGGAAGGACATGTCTTCACTGTCATCATTATTGGCGATGGTTCAGAGAAGACTCTGCAACTTAGTGTTTTTCAAGTTTGAGTAACATACAGACCTTTTCGAAGAAATAATTTTCTCTTGGGTGTTCGCTCTTGGATAAAAATATTTAATTAAAATAGTGCTCATTACATGCAAACATAAGACCACAGATTCCTCATATTTTAGCTTGTCTGCATCTTGGAAGCCCTTAAACATTTACAAATTAGTGGAACTCGAACTATAACAGCAGAGCAATTCCAATTAACAACATTGATTTAAAATAATGGATAATATTGTTTTCCTGAAACTCAGCTGCAACCGGCACTAAGTATGAGAGAGGACATTATGTCCACACAACCACAGGTCAAACAATGGCTACATTTTCCCAGTGCTTTGCAAATTATTTTCCAATTACTAGGAAACCTTTGCTCAAGCGATGTGCATTCGGCACAAATGCTTCATTAACATATAAGGTCTGTCTTTGTGGTTTTCTTATTAGGCCAACACAAGTTAAGTGGAAACACTGAGCATCCATTCAACCATCCACACGTGCACGTTTGTGCGTGTGCACCTGCTGTGAGACTATAAACCATAAGGGGCAGGGACTGTGTTGCTGGGTCTCACCATTATATCCCCAGGAATTGAGGGATGAAAGCCCCAAACAGAAACTAACTATAAGATTGAATAATTAGGTCAAAGAAATTTTTTTAAAATGAGACTGTTATCTTTTCAAAATTATAAATACTGGGGGCCATTTAGATAAAATATCAACTTAAAAAAAAAAACCTGAAACCCTCAAATTCCCATTTGGGTTTTGGCCAAGTGCAGACACAATCAGACACAATCTGCAGCTCTTCTGAGGGGACAGCCTGGGCAAACAGTAGAGCCATGAGGACAAGAGGGAAATTAATCAGGAAATATCAAGAAAGCCTGGGAATATGGCATAGCTAGTGATGTGTCATTTGTTCAACAAACAAATAGGAAGGCTCAAGGGAAATGAAGTTTCTCAGGACCGAAGACCAAGTGTGTCTTGTCAGCAAACGTGGCGAGGAAACAAAGAAGCAAAATCACTTCTGATGAAAGGAGTACCGGAGTTTAAGGAACACTTGAAGAGAATACAATGAGAATCCCTTAGAATTTGAGTAGGATGCGACATCTCTGAATTATTTCCACATACAACTCCCTTGCATGACAAGTGAGGGAACTGCAAGCTCCCACTTACAAAAGAAGAAACCGAGGCTCACAAGGGTCTGAAGCTTTTCCTATGGTTATAGAGGAAGTCAGAAAGAGGGGTCTTGTGCTGAAGTCTCTTGCCTGTGGTCCACACTCTTGCCAATATTCTGGCAAAGATCTAGCAGCAGTACAGGCTCGTGGTTAAATGTGTGGGCTCGGAATCAGACCGCCTGGCTAGGGGAGGTCCCTGGTACACCCCATCCTCATTCTTGTTGTCACACAATGAAATCACACACGTGGATGGAACGCCATGCCCGTCACACAGTCTGCTCTCATCAAATGCAGCCTTTACACTTGTAATGGTACATACATTATGCAAATAAAAGTTGACGGGAGTGGATGGATTATACGTAATCTTTGTACCAGGTACCAAAGCATTCTGGGATAGATAACGGCTGAGAAAAAAAAATTGACATAATGAAAGAATCTAACAACATCAAAAAGGATGAGCTATAGAATTTTGACTAGTAAGGAATGAGGAATGATTGTTCTCACCAAAAGGGAACAGACAGAGAATTGGGGGCCAAACTGAACAATGAGATTAAACTGGGAAAGTCAACATTCACAGTTACTCTTTTACGTTGCCATTCAAATATCTATCTATTTAAAAGAAAGATTAGTTGATAGATGATTTAAAATTGCATCTTACTGTGAGTGTAAAGAAGATTCAAATGAAACTCGTAGGGATATTATATACACTGTATTAAGGGGACACTGTCTGAAGGGTGGCTAAAAGGTACAGACTGTAAGGCTTTCCTCAAGTCATTCCAATTCAATTCTATTCTCTTCCAAAGAGCCCATTTACTAAGCATCTATGTGCTCACATTAGGCTGCTTTGGTCCTGTGTGCTAAGCACTTTGTTAGGTCCTGGGGATCCAAAGGTTAAAAAAAAAAAAAAAGCCTAGCCTTGACCTCTCAGTCTAAGTGGCCAAGTCAGAAACGTGAACACAGAACAACAGGGCACAGTAGTGGCACCATAGATGACCTGTCCATAGTGCTGGCGTGTCCAAATAGGACATTCAATAGACCGAGGCACTGGCCTCATTTCCCCCCCTACTCTGCTGTCATACACCTACATATATAGCCTTGCTTTGGCCCCATCGTGGTTGGAGTCCTTCTTGGCCCCCTGACTTTAGGCTTCCCTGTGTGACTGACTTGCACCAATGAGATGAATGGATGTGACGTGAGCAGAGGCTTAATGAACTTTCCATCCTGTATTCTTCCCAGCCATGAAGAGAACATGCCACACATATTCTGCAGAGCCAAGGAACACAAGAGACAAGAGGAGCAGAGCTGGATCTAGCCAGCAGCCTGGAGCCAAACCCAGCTGAACCCAATTTGGATCAGCTAACCTCCAGCCAACACACAGACCCTTAACGTAAGAAGTCAATTCTCGTTTTAAGCCATTGAGTTTTAGGGTGATTCATTACATGACATGTGTCCAGAGCTGTCTGAGACAGGCCATGGGATGTATGACAGGGATGGACAGGAATAGAGCTTTATTGGGTCTTTTCTCTGCCAACATACCACCTACTTCTCTCCCACACTCCCTCCGTGAAACACATAAGCACGTCTCCCAAAACAAGAGCTATAAGAACTGTCGCCGTTGCCGATCCTATAAAAAAAGACTTTCATTTGGATTGTGTTGGGGCAATGCAGGGCCCATGTATTAACTGCTCCTGAATACCTCCACAGCTCCCTTTCTTGTCATTCTTTCTTAAAATTGGTCGTTCCTTCAAAAAAGCACAAATATGATGCATATCAAAGCAGCCCATGAGCCAGAAAACAGGCAGAGGTGGTTTTCCTAGGAGGAATGAGCTGGTTTGGGTAGCTGTGGCCAAATTTTGAAAAGTATCCTGCAGCCATGGGGAATGCAGAACTTCAGTCACGGATGAAAAATGTTAACTTCTCTCTCTCTCTCTCCTTCTCTCTCTCTGGCAAGTAGATAGATGCTAAGGAAAGGCTGGGGCAGGTTCATAAAGCGTGGGCAGGGTGGTAAGAAAAGTGACAAGGAAAATCTATCTCATGCTATGAGAAATGTGGGGCTATGCCTTCCATCCGTCCCTTCCAGAACGCACAACAATATAGGACGATACACATTTCAGAGGCAAAGGTTTTTGTTAGAAGTTTTTGTTAGTTAATTTTAAAAAAGAATTTAAGGAGAGGGCTTCCAACTAAGGCAGATGAGTCCCACAGTATTAATACAGTTAAGCAAATATTGGAGGATCATAGGAAATGAGGTTGAATAAATTACATGTTTTATCAGACATCTTTGGGCTTTGAAACTGCTGACAGCCCACTGTGGAATATTAAATCTCACATTTCTCAATTTGCCTTTTTATTGATGTTGGGGAGGAGATTGTATATGAAAAATTTTCTTCTCCCAACATCTATAAAATATTATGTATGCATTAACATATGTGTAAATATTTATTTTCAAGTGTGTCTTTAGCTGAGTTCCCCCAGAAGCCAACCCTAAGACAAGCATTTGGGAGCAGGTCCTTTATTTGGGAGGTGACCCCAGGAAGTTCCAGTTGGGAAGTGGGGAAGTCAGGTAAGGAAAAGAGTTGATACAGGGCTCATTAATGATCACAGGGGAAGGCGGGGCTCAGACCTGTTAGGAACCTCTGGGAGATGATATGGATAACCGTCCTACCCGTCACAAGGGAAGCCAAAGCATCACAATTAAATCCCATCCAATATTGGCTGAAGGGTGCTACCAAGGGGGTTAACACCCAGCACTTGCAGTCTGCCCCACCAGTAGGGCCTGAGAGAGAACCCGCAGACAGAGAGGCTCCAGGACAGGTGGACGATATCCCTGGTTGTCCAAGGACAGTGTGTGCTATAGAAAATGCAGCCTTTAAATCTGTGTCAGTAAGAAGAGTTATATGTTCAGTGAGATCTTACAAACACTTCCACTTGTCCAGCCCACCAGTATACTCTTTTTTAAAGACTGATCGATTGATTTAGAGAGAGCACACGTGTGTGAGTGGGGGTGGGGGGAGCAGAGGGAGAGGGAGAGAGTCTCAAGCAGACTCCCCGCTGAGCGCAGAGCCTGACTCGGGGCTGGATCCCATGACCCTGAGATCATAACCCAAGCCCAAGAGTCTGACGCTCAAGCAACTGAACCACAGAGGTGCCCTCCAGTGTGCTCTTTTGAACCACACTTAGAATCAGACTTCAGTTACAAAAAAGTCTTTGTTTCTGAATGCAAGAGTCCCACAAGGAACCAAGGGAGCACAGGAGGATGGAAAAGCAGCTGTTTACAGCCAGAGCCTGCGGATTTCAATGTTTTCGCAGCCAGGAAGGCTGCACCTGTGTTTATCTGCTGACCTTCGGCCCTGAGTTAAACAAACTACCCACGGACACACAAGAAAGTGGTGCTGTGGGGATTGGCACACAGTCTGTGGACCTCAACCATCCTTCACCACCAGGCTGCCTCTGGCTGGATGAGTGGGGGGGACTATGGCTGATGCAGGCCCAGATTTACCTTCCCAGAGGGGAAAGAAATCACAAATTCTGCAGGAGTAATGGGCCTAAGGAATAGGGGTCAGAGAAAGCTTCAGGAAACCAACCAGGGGTTCTAGCCTTTCTCGATTGATGGATCTCTTTAAGAGTGATAAAAACCATGGATTCTTTCCCTCCCCCCAAACCAAATCATATGCCAAAAAAAGTGCAGATTATATGAAGAGCCTCACAGTCACCTGAAACCCCTCTGAGTCCCAGATTAAGGTTCAAGGTGACAGGAACAACTTAAATTGTGCATGTTGTGATTTGGGGGTACTTCCAGAAAAAATGTTCAAATTCTAGAAAATTCCCCAGGAAACAGTCTCTTCTTATCAAGATTTCCTCTCTCCTGCTGGCAGCTCTCATATTAGGTCTACAGTTGCCAATAGCCTCAAGTGACAGGAAGGATTCCAGATGCTAATTCATGATTAGATCTGGTAGGGTTTTTTCCAGCTCCCATGTAAACCACAAGTTCTGCCTAGCCAAACTAGGTCAATCAATGCCGCAGGGAGGTTATCTCAAATTAGAAATTAGCTGGGACCAAGGAACATACCTAATCGATTAAGTATCAAATAAGAAGGACAGAAGCATTAGAGGTAATGACAGCGACAGGGATCTTGACCCCAAAATAGAGGTCTTTTCCATCCCTTACCCATTATTTAGAAAGTTGCTGTTCTGGGACGCCAATAGGGCAGAGAAAAATATAACTCGGGGAGTCAGGCAGACCCAGTGCCACATTCCCCATGGAACCCATAATTCACTGTGACCCTGGGAAAGTTAGGCTATCTCTCCAATAGTTAGTATCACATCTGAACAGTGGGCGAGTATCATTTTCCTTCTAAGGATGCTGTGAGAGTTAAAATGAGAACCAAGATACACTGAAGGCCAGATCCAACTGCCACCAAGTATCTCTGGGAGAAAATCTCTACCCCAGAAAAGAGCTCCAAGGGTACCTGGGTGGCTCAGTCAGTTAAGCAACTACTTTTGGCACAGGTCATGATCCTGGAGTTCCAGGATCGAGTCCTACATCATGCTCCCTGCTCAGCGGGGCGTCTGCTTCTCCTCCTGCACCTCTCCCCTCTCATGCTCTCTCTCTCTCGCAAATAAATAAATAAAATCTTAAAAAAGAAAAAGAGCTCCAAGTCTTAGATGATAGCCTCTTAATTTCAACCTATAGTTATTAAATTATAGAGCCCTAGATAGTACGCAAAGAAGTAATGCAGTCCAGTCCCTAATTGGGCAGTGAGGGAAGTGAGGCCCAGAGTATGCAAACGTCTCACTCAAGTCACACAGCTAGCGGTGACAGACTGAGAACCTGGGGCTAGCTCTCTGGACTCCCAGTCCTGCGGTCTCTCTACTAACAAAACGGAAGTACAAAAAGTGACATTTTAAAGATCTCTTGGAATTTAATGGGACTGGATATCATCTTTATCCAAAACATTCTTGGAAGAGAATAAACAGAGATCACCTGATACACAGTGAGCCATTCGATACGTGTTTTGGTTCTGGCTGCTTTGGCTTCCGGATCATTCTGGCCTGGAGATAGGTAGAAATGTAGGAGGTGAAGAAGGAAGCAGTGTGTTGGGAGTTATACTGAACAGGCGAACAGACTGGATCATTTTAGCTCTGATACAAGGTCAACGTGTGAGGTGCAACAACACACTTGACCCCACGGGGCCTCCACTTTATCTGTAAAAGGATGTTCCCAGGCTCCCTTTGGGCTCTCATGTTCCAGTCTCCCCCAAGAAGGCCCCAACGTGCTTTCACGGTCTCTCGTCAACTGTCCTAAGGGGCCGGCTGCACAGGAAGCAGGAAAAGTAAATTTGAATAGGAGAGAAGAGAGGAGACTAAAAGGGGGTGAGGAGCCCAGGCAGTGAGCAGGGAAGAAGTACTTGAGAAGAGGGCTGTGGCTGCAACAAAGCTGGAAGCCCGGGAGCCTGACCTGGTCCCCAATCTGGGAAGTGGCTACCCGAGATTTTCTGTTCTTGGATGTGTCTACATTCAACACAAACCTGAAAGGGCTTCCCCTTATTGGCCCATCCATTCAGTCAATGTTGTTCTTTTTCCCTTTTTCTTTCCTTGTTTCTTCTTTTTCTTCTTTTTTTTTTCCACAGCAGCTTTATTCCAATATAATCCTCATGCCACACATTGCACCCAATTAAAAGGCACAATTCAATGGGTTCTCATATAGTGAGAGCTGCATGACCATCACAGTCAGTTTTAGGACATCTTCATCACTCCCAGAAGAAACTGACTACCCTTCAGCTGTACACCCCCACAACCCCTCCGTCTCTGCCCCGAGCCTGAACCAACCGTTAATCTACTTTCTGCCTCTCTAGATTTGCCTGGTCTTGACATTTCATAGAGTATGTGAGTAGAATCATACACCACGTGGTATTTTGTGTCTGCCTTCTTTCACTCAGCATCATGTCTTCCACATTCATCCATGTGGGAGCAACTATCAGAACGTCGTCACTCCTATTTATTTGAGTAAGAGTCTAGCGTAGGGATAGACCATATTTGTTAATCTGTTAATTGGTTGATTGACATTTGGGTGGTTCCCGCTTTGGGGCTATTGTACATAATGCTGCTGCGAACATTTTTTTAAGAGATGGAGATGGGTAAGAGTGAAGAGAAAAGGAGAGAGAGAATCTTAAGCAGGCTCTATGCCCATCGCAGAGCCTGTCGTGGGGCTCGATCTCACAACCCTGAGCCAAAATCAAGAGTCAGCTGCTCAACCAACTAAGCCGCCCAGGTGCCCCCAGTCTGAACATTTTTAAACAAGCTCATTTTGTGAATCCACCAGTAATTTTTGAGAACTGTTTCACACCAAAACTTTGGGGACCTAGACGTACAAAAATGAATGGAATCCTTGCCCTCAAGGAAGACACAATCTTCCACAGATATGCCATCTGAGGGAGGTGTTCCCAGTGAGGCTGGGGCCCAGAGGCAGAGAGCACGTGGCAGGCTGCAGAAACTGTCCAGGTGAAGGCACAGAGGTGTTGAAGAAAATACCACATTCTGATCATTGCAAATAATAATAATTAATAATAATAATAATGCCTAATCTTCCCTGATGTTTGCTATGTATCCAGTACTAGTCTAAAACCCTTTATATTTGCATGAACTCATTGACTCCCCATGGTAACCTATGACCCTATTATTTCCCCAGCTTCTAGAAGGGGGAAACGGAAGCACAAAGAGGTAAGTGATAACCTGAGGCTGGCCACCCAGAGGGGGGTCCTGGATTCAAACCAAGGGTCCAATGCACCATCTGAGCCCCCGTGGGGATGTCCTCGTTTAATTCCCAAATCGTCCTGGTTGCTTAGATCATGGAGTGTTGGAGGGGAACAGCAGGAGGTGACATTGGAAAGGTAGGCTCTGCTGAGCCATATGAAGAAATCCTAACTCCCAAAGCAAAAGGGAACTGTTGAAGGTTCCTATGCCAGGCAACAACACCAATGAGATTCTCATTTAAGGCAGACAAGCGGCAACAGTGGAAGGGTTGATGGACAGTGAGGAGAGACCATGAGTTTATTTTCCTATTAATATGAACTAAAAGTGAACAGTGCCTCGACCACCCTTTCCCATATAACACACCTGTCACAGGTGTGAAACTGCATTGGTTGTGCTATCCTGGATGCAATCTTTCCAGGAGGATGCCACGGTCAAGTTTTATGAACATCATTTTTGTGTTTGCTATCATAGGTTTTACCCTGATTCCCAATGAAACTGGGCTGGAAGGTGACATAGATCTCACCGTGCAGAAGCAAGAATTCTGTGTACACATCTCTGTGGCTCATATCTCTTTTCCCAGGCACACCAAAGGATGAGATGTCAGCTGACAAAGACAGGGCTCCTGTGCCCAAGGACCATTGAAGGGGGCTTCTCACACACACATATCCATAGCAGGGCTGGTCCTCGCCACGTGGGTATCTCACGGGACTCTTGGCCCTGCTTTTCCATCCTCACCCTTGAGATTTAACTGTAGCTTCCTATCCCCTAACGGAGCCCACCCAGACTATAGAACCAGCCAGGGGAGCTCCGAGGGTGCTCCAGAATGAGTGCCAGTAGAAACCAAGACATGGGGGTGCCTGGGTGGCTCAGTGGGTTAAGCCTCTGCCTTCGGCTCAGGTCATGATCCCAGGGTCCTGGGATCGAGACCTACATCGGGCTCTCTGCTTAGCAGGGAGTCTGCTTTCCCCAGCCCCCCTGCCTACTTGTGATCTCTGTCTGTCAAATAAATAAATAAAATCATTAAAAAAATACATATATATAAAAAAAAGTAAAGGAAAGAAACCAAGACATGACTGTGGCACCTATGCGAGGCGCATAGAAAATGCACCCGCTCGTTATCCCTCTGCCCGAAAACCACGGTTGTTTCATGGAAGGTAGAGGATGATCCTTGAGCCGGCAAGAGTTTGTATTTAACTCACAAATCCTCCCAATCCCTTTATGAAGCTGCTGTGATCATTTCCATTGCATAGGTGGAGACGCAGAGAGAATGAAGGGTTAGCAGATTGACCTGCTGTATTCAAAACTGTGCTGGTAAAACAAGGCTCTGGGCAAATCATCTCCCTTCATCCTATCCCCAGATCTTTCCTTGTTTTTCTGTTATGATCGAGTGTTTTCTAGGGTCTGAGATGGTGTGGGGGTTGGCAAATGCAACACTTGGTACGCACATCTTTAGAATCTCGCCATTTTAGCTGGGATCATTGCAGGGATGCTACAAATATCTGTTGAGTGAGTGAATAAATAAATGGTGGAAATATCTCTCAGGGTTAATTACTAAAGTATCCCCCATCTCTCTCTTCCTCTGAATGTGTGGGTATGTTTGGGTGTAGGCATCTATCTATCTATCTATCTATCATCTATATATATATAGATGTGTGTATACATCTCATATACATATTAACAAATATATGAACAAAATATACATAAAAGATAAATAAAAGCAAAAATATGTGAATACTAACTTTCAATGCCTATATTCATGCTCTGAATTGAGTTCTCTATTTTAGAAAAAAAACTAGAAATACCATAATAGCTAACTTTTGTGGCCTGCTTATTATGCACTGAGAACTGCTCCAAGCTCTTCAAATGTTTTAGCTCATTCAAGTCCTACAACAACCCTTTGTGAGGTAAGCTCTCATTTTCCCATTTTACAGATGAAGAAGCTGAAACAGAGATTTTTGAATACTTTGGTCAAGTTTTTACAGCCACTAAGTGGAAAGTGAGGATCTGAACACAGGCAGTCTGGCTCTAATTCTGAATTCTTCCGTTAAGAGATAAAGACAAGGTGGGGCAGCTGGATGGCTCAGTCGGTTGGGCATCTGTCTTCAACACAGGTCATGACCCCAGGGTCTGGGATCGAGCCCAGCATCGGGCTCCCTGCTTAACAGGGAGCCTGCTTCTTCTTCCCCTCACCCCTGCTCATGCTCTCCCTTGCTCCTAAATAAATAAAAGCTTAAAAAAAAAAGATAAAGACAATTCTCCAATTGCTGATTGAGAAAACTATATGAATTATACTCAACTCCATCATAATTTGGCTCCCCTGGAGAGAAACTGGTCATCTGCCCTGTAGCCCCGAGTAACCTGATTGTTTTAAGTGTAACCCAAATAAAATTGGGTTGCCTTGAGGCCAATCTCTGTCTCAGCATATCCAAAAGAAACAAAAATCTCATTACCAAAAAGCCTTAAAAGTACCAAAGTTCTCTTGAGAAGATGGTGAGGAGGAACTTTTATTATGGAACATATAGGAAGACTAATTAAAATCTAATTCACATTCCACTCTTTCCAAAATTTGTCTTTCTATCTTTTTCCTCTGCCCCAGCCTTCTGGCCCTTATCCTCATGCTGGCTTGTCCTACTCACTTTCTCCCCCTTCCTCTTCCTACCTCATCTGAGCTCACAAATAGTGCTACTATTCTCCTGCCTGCCCCTGCTGACCCTGAAGAGCCAGGAAAGACCTCACCGGTCAAGCAAGCAATGGAGATTTCCTTGCTATGAGACAGTAGGGTAAGTAAATTGAAGATACTTATAATTCACTTATTCCTGACCACACTTCCACAAGATAGGCACAATTATTATCCGCATTTTACAAATATGTCATTTGAGACTTAGAGCAGTTAAGTAACTTCCTTAAAATCACACAGCTGGTAAAGGCAGAAGCAGAACTTGAATCTTGACCCGTCAAAACTGTAGCCCATGCTTTCTCAAAATATATATGTATATATATTATTGAATTAGATTTGACATACGATGTTACTTTAGTTTTCAATTGCATAGTATAGTGACTTGACAATTCTATACAGTACGCAATGCTCACCACGGTAACAGTAGTTGCCATCTGTCACCATACACTGTTATTACAATGTTATTGACAATATTCCCTATGCTGCACTTTTCATCTCTGTGACTTATTTGTTTTATCACTAGAATTTGGACTTCTTAATCCCCATCACCTATTTGGCCCATCCCCCCCCACCCTCTTCCCCTTGGGCAGCCACCAGTTTGGTCTCTGTATTTAATCTCTGTGCTATACTGTAGGTGGTTCATGGATAAACATACAATGATCAGGAACCTGTTGAGTTTGGGAAACCTTTTCTGGTTCTATGAGCAATGCGGGGAGGGAGGCTCTGGCTGAATTCTAAAGAGTTTTACATACTTCGTTGAAGACTTTAGACTATTCTTTAGACATTGGGAAACCACTGGAGATTTTAATCAGAGAAATTTTAAACATGGGCTGTTTTGCTTTGTAGAACAATTTGTTGGCAAGAGTGTGGAGAGTGGACTGGTAGCTCCACACTCCCAAAGACTTTTTTTTTTTTTTTTGGCTGCTTGATCAATAAGTTTATTGTCTTCATCTGAAAAATCTTCATAGAAAATAGTGGCTTGATTTATTAAGTCTCAGCACCCCACTCTTGAGCATACATTGTGTTTTTTCCATGGTTCAGGCTTGCTTTCTTAGAGAGCTAGGGGGGTGGGTGAAACTGCTCAACCTAGGGTACATCTGAGAGATTGAAGTGCATCCTGGGAAATAACTATCCTTAAGGGAAAACATCTCAATTCAGGCAGGTGTGCCATCTTTATTCAAGTGCAATAGGATAAAATTGTATGGGAAGGGTAACGATTCTACAGAAAGATCAGTTTGTCACTCAGATTACTTTCTGTCTCAGACCTCATAGATTTACACCTGAGTTCTAAGGAGGGAGGACTACAATAAGGATAAAGTAAAATCTTAAAAAGTGTCCAGTTCATGAACATGACTACTCATAGGGCCACAAGAATGTGGCCTTCAGCAGCACTGATGTCCTCAGTCTCCACAGGGGTGGGGAATAATTGGGTTCTGGCACCAGCAGAAATGGCCACACCTCAGTGGGCTTGGGGGACAAGGCTTTGGGGATTGGTAGTCACAAGCAGCACTGACATGCCTGCTGTTTGGGGCAATAGTGGCAGCACAAATCAGTAGAGCATGCCACTGCAGGAGGAAAGGAAAATGACAACTCTTTTGGAGCAGCCAAGACCACTGGCTCCCAGACTGTGCATGAGACACTCCCTGGAAAATACTGAAACCATTTAGAACCCATGTGAGGAGAGCTGGAATTCCAGTAGATGGTCAGGGGCCGAGCAAGAGAAAGGCAGTTTTGTGACTGATTTTCTGGCCTTGATTTTGACACTGGTCCTGGGGTTATGTGGCCTGGGGGGAGTCCAAGCATCCACAGTAATGATACATAGGTCCAGAGGTTACAAGGGTTGAAATGGAGAAGGAAGCGTGGAGGATAAGGGGAGGTGATAGATCTGAGAAATGGTTAGAAGGAAAAGTGTCAGAGTCTAGTAACTGGGTATAGAGTCTTGGGTGACATCTTGGTCAATAAGGATGCCATTCACCAAATACCAAAGTCCAGAAGAGGAGCTTGAATAGGAGATGATGAATTCTGCTCTAAGACATGTTGAGTCTGAGGGTCCTGCAGGTGATTGAAGTGGAGGTACAGTTTAACATAAGTGACAGGAGAGATACATTTAGAAGGTACTTGCATATAGATTGTAAATTTAGGAACTTGTGGTAGAACAAGTCATGGGAGGTGTGCCAAGTGAAGAGAGACGAGGAACAAGAATGAATCCTTGAGTAAGGTCAGTAGTTCAATACTTGGTAACCAACTGAATATAGACACTAAAAGACTTCATACGTCTAATATCAAGTGAACATGGGCTGTTTGGGGAAGTCAAAACAAAAATTGAGGGGAAAAAGAAAACAGCATGATCTTGAGTTGGGTTTTTAAAGGTGTATGGGTAATGTAACTTAAAGAGGTCCAACAGACAATTCAACAAAATCTCTTTGGAAGGAAAACTCATGCTGGGATCTGTTCATAGGCAAGTGTCAAAAGCCTGGTGGACTGGATATTTTCAGCATGCTCAATCCCTTCCAAGTGACTCAGCGTGTGAGAAACGCCAAGTCACTGGGGAAGAGACTGATTCCAGTTAATCTTTTCTTAGGATGAGACTCAGCTGTCAGAACAGGGAAAGTTCCTTTTTGCTTAGCCAAGTAAGAATGATATCAGGATTGTATTAAAAGCACAGTTAAGTTGAATCCTCACCATCTAGTGTCATTTCAACTTGCCCTACAGCATAGCATTCAAGTTAATCATGAAGTTTTTCCTCCAATGAGGCATCTTTCTCTTTTTAAAGGAAGCTTCCAAGTGTTGTTTTTTTTTTTTTTTTCTGGCCTGAAATTTCCACCAGAAGAGTCATTGAGTCATAAAACTTTAGGGAAACCAGACTGTAAGGTTCAACTAGCTTAATCCCTTTATTTAGATGAGGATAGTTAAGGGCAGAAAGGTTAATTCAAGGGCTCTCATTCAAATGCCTTCTGGGATCAGGGAGGCAACATCAGTGAGTATAGCAGGTCTTGAATTTGCTTTTTAAACACCTAATTTTCACTTCCAATATGAAAAATGCTCCCCTTCTGTTTTTCTTGAGATCATGCGGCCCTCATTTCCAGCTCCCCTCCCCCAACACATTCACTAGAGATGGGGGAACACAATAATATTTCTAACTACAGAGAAAAGGACTACTATAAGCAGGGTAAGAGATACGGCTTCTGAATCAGGGGTCAGCATCTGGGAACTAACCAGACAAGCTCCATCCAGAGGGTCAGCTTTTCCCTAGCTTCAGTCATCAGGGGTCTCAAAAGACTGTGAACCCATTACTGCCAGACCTTCCAAATGTATTTACTTGTCTTCCTCTCTCTTTTGTCTCTAGACTGCTCCACGCTTTTTCCATAGACTTTAACTCATCTCCTGAAACTAGGCTGTTGATCAGAATGAACACACAAATAACTTTCCTAGAGTTACCCTGTTATTTCTTGAGCATCTGGTGTTTTTCTGTATTTCAGATGGATATAGAATGTTCCAGATGTCTCTAGCCTAGGTCATTTGGAACACAACACTCATGTTTCAGTTGTCTGCCTATCTGTTTCTCTTCTTACAGATATTTTCCTACAACAATTTCAAACACCAAACCAAACAGATTTTAAGAAATTATGTAGCAGTTCCTTCATAGTAAATAATGGATTAGGGAACCAGAGTAGTGCCATCGGGCAATTTTTCCATAAGTTCATTGTTTAAACATGCTAATGGGAACCAGAAATGCTTCAACATGTATTAATCTCTAAGATTACCTGCTTGAAACTAGGAGGTTACCAGCAGCGTCAATAGGCTGTAGGTAAAAACCAGGTCTATGAGTGTATTGCTTGTATTTCTGGCCACAGCTTAGTTGAGTCTTCTGCCACAGGGTCTCTCACAAGGCTGCAATCAAGATACTGGCTTAGGCCTTGGTCTCATCTCGAGCTTCAACTGCAGAGAGATCCATTTCCAAACTCATCTACGTAGTTCTTGGGAAGCTCAGGTTCCTTGAGGGCTGTTGGACTGAGGGCCTCATTTCCTCACTGGCCGTTGGATGGAGGCCACCCTCAATGTCCTGCCACATGGGTGTCTTCAAGACGGCAGTTTGCTTCATCAGAGCCACGAAGAGAGTCTGCTAACAAAAGGGAAGTCACGATTTCTTGTAACCTAATCATGGAAGTAAACTCCAGGGCAAGAATTTGCCATATTCTCTTGGTGAGAAGGAAGTCATTAGGTCCATCCACATTTGAGGGAAGAGAATTAGATGAAGATGTGAATTCTAAGAGGTAGGAATTACTGGGGGCCATGTAGAAGTCTGCCTACTCCAGTGTGGTTCCAAATATACTTTTCACCATACCAACTAGAGCTTAACAACATCAGTTTTAAATTGAACTTGATTGTAGCCCTTGAAAGGGTAGAAGGGTTGAGAGCTAGAGATGAGATGTGTTAGTTCGGATACCAATGGCTACTGTAACCATTGAACTCTAAAGTGTCACTGGCTTAACACAAACTAGGTCATTTATTGCTTTTGAATACCCGTGTAATGTGGTTTTCTGATCAGTTGCTTCTCCTCAAAGTGGTGATTCAGGGACAAGGCTCCTTCCATCTTGTTGCTTACCTATCTTTAAAATGGCTTCCAAGGGGTGCCTGGGTGGCTCAGTGGGTTAAAGCCTCTGCCTTCGCCTCAGGTCATGATCCCAGGGTCCTGGGATCGAGCCCCGCATCAGGTTCTTTGCTCAGCAGGGCAACCTGCTTGCCCCTTTCTCTCTCTGCCTGCCTCTCTGCCTACTTGTGATCTCTGTCTGTCAAATAAATAAATAAACTCTTTAAAAATAAAATAAAATAAAATAAAATAAAATAAAATAAAATAAAATAAAATAAAATGGCTTCCAAGGTCACCCTGGAGTTTGTCTCCATTCCAAGAATCCAGAAGTGGGAGAGAGCATGTAGGGTACCATCTGAGAAGTCTCTACGGGTCAGACATGGAAATGGCACTTCCCCCCAATTTCCATCAAGTAGAACTGACAGGCCATTCCTAATCACAAGGGAGGCTGGGAAATAAAGTCTGTTTATGTGTCCAGAAAAAGAAGAACTGGTTTGATGAATAACTAGCCAGTCTCTGCCACAGAAGCTTCATCAAATTCATTCATTTAGTAAACATTAATGAAGGGCCTTCTATGGGCCAGACACAATGCAAAATGTTGGGAAGATATACATAAAGGGATGGATATTTGAAGAATATCCCTATTTTATTCCTGCGTTTTCTTTCTTCGGTTTCTGTGGGTTTGTTTGTTTTTTTATTTCCTTTACCATTTCCTTATATTTTCTTTTTCTTGCTTTTGGTAAACTACCCTTAGAGATGGATAGCAACAACTCTTTCTTCCTTCAGGTACATGCTGTTCCTTTCATTTAGAAGAGAAATCTATTTCTCATTTCTTTGAATTTCATGCTGGCCTTGTGACTTGTTTTGACCAATAATATGCTGTAAAATTGATACAGTTTCATTTCAGAGTACTGGCCTAAGACCTTATGAGGTTAGTCCCTTCTATTTCCCTGTTCTAGATACCCTGAGACCACTTTGCTATAAGGAAGTCCAAGTTAATAGCATGAGGAGGCCATGGGGAGAAGAACAAAGGCATCCAAATAGCCAGTTCCAAGCGTGCCATTAGCTGAATGTAGCCAGAGGGGTCACTTTGGCCAATACAACGCAAGGCAGGAGGACTGCCCAGCCAAGCCCCACCGATCCACTGGATCAGAAAATATAATAGACCATAGTTGTTCTAAGCCACTAAATTCATAGTGGTTTACTACATAGCAATAGATCATTGAAACACAATTTATTCATTTTCCCTTTCTTTATTCCATGCTCACATTTCTGGAATGTCATTCAGATAAGGTTCAGAAGGAATTGCTTCAGATAATAGGAAAATAGGTGAAACATATCACAGAGTCCAGATATACATGACACAACAAGCACCTTTAGCAATCACAATACTTTAAATCATTGAGGCAGTGTGGGCAAAGTATTTACTCACTCCGTAGAAAGTGTAACCAGGGATAAAATGCCAGAAGAACTTTGGATGTGAATCGCTCCTCTCCTAGGATATGACCTGTTCCAGCCACATTCTGTAGGCATGTAAATATTGATAAATGATAAATTCCGTAGTTCAAATAAAAGAAAGTTCCAAGCGACATGGTCATGGATTCAGAATGTCAATAGTACAAGTGACTAGGGATTGATATGACATCTCATAGCTGAGAGTATGGAGGCATAGATTCTGATAACTACTGATAATACCCTGCCTCTTTTTACATATTTCTCTTACATATTAGGCCTACAGTCTACACAATCTGGAGGGGTGGGAAGAAAAGTTACATAAGAAGTCTCAATTCCAATAGAAAAACTGATAGTAAAAACCTAGAGATGTTGTGACCTCACATCAGAGCCTTTTAAAAAAAGCCACACCCTTAGTTTGCAGAAAGGAAAAATGGCCCTTCTCCAAGGGATGAGTACAAATGATTCTATCATTGGTTTCCATCCAGCCTTGGCTAAGTCGTCCTTGGTTTCCTCTGTCCTTGAGTACTCTGGGGGCAGGTGCCTGGCAGCCCAGCAGGGAGGGTGGAGAGGAAGTAGTGGAGGGCCAGAGCAGAGCCAGCAGGCCCTCTTGATTTGCCCTCCTCCCCTGACATTACACTTAACCTTGTAAGAGCTGCCCCTGAGCCTCTGTGCAGAAGCCAGTTATCACTGAGTTTCATACTACAGGCTATCCTTTATATGGCTTTCATCTGCTTCTGAGCAGATGATATCCTGTATTCGCTGTCCACATTACAATCAAGGCACCCTCATCGGAGTTAATTGCCATCAGTCAACAAGACTTGCCTCTGCTTTATGGGAGAAAAACAGAAGGGTCCCCATGCCAAAGATGTACAGATAAAATGAGAGCCAAGGAAGGCTTCCTTGAGGAGGCAGAAGACACCTGGAGGAAAGATAAAAGGAGTCAGTGAATAATTTTGCTCTGGGGAGCCACATTGTCTGCACTTGGATGGGTTTTAGGAGCTGAGACCCAAAGAGACTTTCTGTTTAAAGATCGAAGGGTAAGACTCTCAGCATTTGTAGTCGGATGGCAGCTGGGGCAGGAGTCATCTGAAGGCTTTACTGGGATGAACATTCAAGGTCAGCTCCTTCACTCACATGCCTGACATCCCAGGGCTCCCCTGCATGGCCTCTCTCTCCAGACCTTTTTTATGGACACTCAGGGTCAAGGCTAGAATTAGAAACTGCCAGGCCTCCTCAAGTCTAGGCCCATAAGTGCCAAAGTATCCTATCTGCAATATCTGCAATATTCTGTAGGTCAAAGTAGTCACAGGTGACCCCAGAGTCAAGGGGGCATAAAGAATAGTTGCTCCCTCTTAACGGAGACACGGCATGTGTTTACAGGAAGAGAGGGAACTGAAGGCAGCCGCTGTGGGTGACCACGTACCACTCAGCCCCTTTCCCTCTCAACATTTTCTTGGTTTGCAAAATAAATCTGTAGTTCTAAAAGGCAGGCTGGTAGTGGTTATCCCTGAGGGAAGGGTACATGAAGGGGCTACTAGGGTGTAAGGAATGTTTGGGTATGTTCACTTTGTGAAAACTCATCAGGCCGGACACTTGTGATTCATCTGTGTCACTGAATGAATGCCCTACTTCAAGAAAAAGTTTACATGAAGTGAGAAAAACAACTACAAACCAAAGAAAGGTGACCCTTTTCAGATGACAGATTATAAGGTCACCCTGCCATAGTCTGACACCAGGCCACATGAGAGAAGCCAAGTGACTCAGTTGAAGTTGAAGGTGGGGAGGGAGGGCTGGAGTGCTGGCGTCCGCACCACTGAGAGGGAGGGCAATGGTGGGGGCGGGGGGCTTTCCCTTCACCATAAACCAGGTGGTCAGGGCTTTATGAGAACTACCGAGAGCCTGACCTATGCTCCCTGAAGCTTGAGGGAGGTAAAAGCAGCCATCTGACTCCTTCGTGGGGCAAGTATGAAGGTGTGAGCGCATGGCGAGCAGCTGGACACAATGCAGGGAAAGACGACTGCCTGGAGAACCACACTATTGGAAGGGTCTGGGCTGCGTGCGCATTTCCCCAAGCTCCATGAGGACCCTGGAAGGGATCTGGACTGAGTGGTCCCAGGAGGGCTCTGCCCAGAAGGACCACGTGTGGAGCAGCTGGTCACATCAAGGGTGGACTGCACCCAAGCCAGGGGACTGAGGGAGAAGCCTGCCAGAAGATGCCGGTTCTCATGAACCTCTGGTGAGAGGTTCCCAGCAATGCAAAGTCCCTCAAGGACCAAAAGAGCTGCCAAACTAAGAGCTTTGAACATCCTCCATATCCCGGAAGCTCCTTGGCCAGCAGCAGCTACACGAGTCTAGCAATAGGCTCCCTCCCCTCTCTCTGCCCCTTCCTGGGCACCCACTATGGAAGGACAGGACATGGCGACTAGAGACTGGGGGACATGGGGCGGGGGGGAGGGAGGAAGAGGACATCGCGGTGCCCCTCCCTCTCCCCTGTACACATCCCAGTCCGAGTTAGACTGGAGCTAGAGACAGGCAGGGGCAGGTGCTTGAAATTGAATAAAAGATTGGTTTTCCGGAAGAGACAGGATGGGAAGTTTCATTTACTGAAATAAGATCGCACTTGAGTTCCTACACAAGTTGAGATACAAGTCAAACACAAGTTATAATATATGCTTGTGACTTCAAATGGGCTCGCAGCCCCGCCTTATATTCACTGTTAGGGCCAGAGACTGGCACCAATCCAACTGCTAGAACGAGTGCCCTTGAAAGTGCTGCCTGGTCCCAGAGCTGTTTCCGTGTGCTCCCCGTGGCACGGACACACGCGTGCTAGTGCTCTTGAAAAAGCAGCTTGGTTTCTTCCATCTGCATTTCCTCATTTGCCCATCGATTCAACAACGGTTGTTCAGTTTACAATGTCTGGCACTGCACTGGGGCAAGAGGTACCATAACAAAAGCAACAGAGCGCTGGCCTTCTTGGAGCTGGTGGTCTGCTAGGGGAGACAGAGGGTCACACCACCATACAAAGGAACGGAAAGGAGTGCTAAGGAGGGGTGAGGCTCTGGCACTGGGAAGGCCAGCAAGAAGGTCACCCTGTAGTAAGGGATATCGTAGGACGGTCCCCCAAGGCACTTGGTGATTGAACCGGGGTCTGAAAAGAGACTAAGATGTAAGTAGGGGAAGGGGGAGAACATTCTAGGTGGAGGAACCAGTATGTGGGTTGACCTCTCAAAACTGGGGCTAGAATAGAGAATTGAGAGGGAATGCTATACCAGGTAGAGATAGTAGGCTGGGCCCTGGGGCCTCTGTAGACCTTGCTAGTGATTTGAGACTTTATCTCAAGAGCAATGGCACTAGGAACCCATCAAAGTGTTTTGAATATGAAGGAGATGGTATCAGAATTATTAACCTTACCCTCAAAAACAACTCAAATTGGACCACCTCCCCACTCCCACTGCCACCAGCCTATTGCAACCCTACTGTACTTCTCACCTGATCTCTGAAATCACTTTCTAAGTGGCCCCCCTGTTACCTCCCCTGCCCCTAACTACCCCAACAGTCTGTTGTTCATTCCATGGCTATCATGATCCTTTGAAAAATAGAAAATTGATCATGCCTTCCCTCTACTCAATACCATCCAGTGTCTTTCCACCATCTTCAGAACACAATAAAAAGTTTGTACCATCGTCAACAAGGTTCTATAGGAACTGGCCCTTTGCCTGGCTCCCCCAACCTCCTCTTCTGTCACTTTCCCCTTGCTCACTGGACTCCAGCCCATGGGTCTCCTCACCACCGTCCCCTGCCCAAGCTGCCTGCATTTCCACTGTGGAGTGTTTGCACCTACTAGGCCCTCTGCCTTGCCGGATCGCTGTGTGGCTCTCCACCTCTATTCGCCTGGGACTCAAATGTCACCTCATCAGCAAAGCCTTTTCTAAAATAGCACACTGCCATCCCCAGCTCTCGTCCCTCCCTATTCCCTTTCCTGGCTTCTTTTTTCTTCAGAGCACTTACCAGAACCCAGCACATTTATTTCGTTGATTTCTGTCTCCCAACCGGTGCCCCCCAAATCAGCTGCAGGCTGAGCCGGGACTTGGTCGGTCTCACGTATCCCATCGCAAGGAAGGGCAGCTGGCACACAGTGGTCTCTTAGTAACTATTTGGGGATGAATGGAAGCATGGCTTCAGGGAGGCAGTTAGGGGAGGGCTATGGGTAAGGATAAAAGCAAAAGGACAGCTCAGAGTGTCTCGCAGGTCACTGGGCCAGTGATCAACAGTGTGAGGGGCCCTTATCCTGGGACGGGCATGTGAGGGTCATCTATTGAGGTGTGAGGAAAAACACAAAACTGGAGTGTTCTAAAGACATACAAAGAAATCAAGCTTTCTTCGTACTTCCAAGTCAGAGAAACCAGAGCGTATGGATGTTATTTTTAAAAGAAGGTCCCCATACTTAAGTTATTTCTAAAAGAAGGTCCCCAGAGCACATCTGGAGCCTGTGCTCCAGATTTGTTAAATTACCGCAGTGGGCGCCGTCCTCATGTTTGAAAATCCCTGAGAAACCCTGAAGCTTCGGCTAGGATGGAGGGCATGGGGTTGGAGGGAAGTGGACAGGTCAAAGCAATGTACAAAGGTAAAACTGTCAGGGCTTGGGAAGGCATTGGCCATAAAGTGATTAAGGGGAGGACGGCGTCACCACTGACAGGAGAACTGTAGGTAGGGAATGTGGCAGAGGGCACCCCGCCGCCGGCTCTCACCTCTTCCTCCTGCACATCCCCCCTGGCTACAGCTTCTTTTCTCCCTTGCAGTGAAATGTGACCTTGCCGCTGGATTCTGGCCAACGAACTGTGAATAGAAGTGATGGGCATCCAGGCCCAGCTGGCCTCGACACACAGCGAGGGGACCTCATCGTGCTCTCCCCACCCTCCCCATCAGCTGGGACTTGGGGAAAGAGCGAGCCCCCAAGCCGCCAGAGATGATTTAACTTGTCATTCTGACCTGTAGCCTATCCCTACCTCGTGGCCCTCCAAATGAGCCAGGGCACTGCAAGCCCAGGGCTGAAATGGCCACAGCTCTGTCCCCCACCAGGATGGTGGAGCCCGTGATCTCAGAACTCCACTCCTCCTGCACCCGGACCCAGGCCTCTCCAAGGGCTGAGGGCAGAAGGCGACCATGGTCACAGGAGGAAGGCAGGACAGCCGTCAGCCAGGAATCCATCCCAGGGAAGCAGGGAGGCAGCCGGAGGTAGGACCACGGTGAATTGAGCCTCCAAGCCTCCAACACCATAGTCTTCCGTTGTGCCATCAGACTGCATTTACAAAGTACAAAATCCATGACGAAATGATTAACAATTCCAAGGTGGCCACTACAGAGCATTGAGTTCCAAGTTCGAGGCACTACTGAGCACGGAGCTGTGTGCTCCTGGGCCATGCAGCTAGGCCTGTGGAGCGCCTGTGTGTTTGGGGAGATCTGTGGCTTCTGAACCAGAATGGGGTGGCAGCCTCTGCCTTCAGGGTCCTGGGGTAAGAGGCCCCTGGTTGAAGCTCAGAGTGTCATGGGCACACTTTCCTGAATGTAGCACGGGCTAAGAGCTCTAGCTCTTCTCCTCCCACCCCATCTCCGTGGCACACTTAACCTTTTCCCACCTCTCCAGCTCCTTGCACAACGTTCAGAGAGGAGGAAGGTGAGGCTTGGGTGACCAGCTGGAGGGAATGGGGCTGGTAGAGAGGGGCACATAGTACTGAGAATGCTGAAGAGGTACTTTTCAACAGGATGTGACAAGAATTACCATTCCTATGATACACTCAACCCAAACTTCCTGAAAGCCCTCCAGAAACTGCTTGGGCTGGGGAAGGGAAGGCACAACCTGTCATTGAAACAAGGAGAATTTTAGTACGTGAAATAAAAGTTAAGAGGAATCTTGGCTATTGTTAATTGGTAATTGTCTACTACTTAAAGACTTCCGAAATAGACACTCAATTGATCAAAGGAAAAATGAAAATGCAGAGAAAACCCTCCCAAACACTCACCCAGATGCTCAACGTGTGTGCACACACATACTCACAGAGGGAAGAAAAGAACAAGTTCAAGTGAAAACAATATAAGTTGATAACACTTACACTGCTTATTACCATGTGCCTGGCACTCTCCAAAGTTTCTGTAGTAACCACTTCAATCCTCATGGAAATATCTAAGGCATTATTACCATCCCCATTTTACAGATGAGAAAACTGAGGCTCAGAAGGGGAGATACATACATATATCTTGACTAATGGTTTTGTGTGTTGTCCCTGTGTACGCACGACTAACCAAACCAGGCACGCAACCAGAATTCCCACCTGTAAAACTTACCTTTTCAGAAGTAGTTCTGGAAAGAAAATGTATTCAGTTGCACAGGTAAAGTTTAGGAGGAAAGTAAGTCTAAAGTGTAGAATTGTAAGTCTTTGGGGCTGTGGATTGAGCTGCCGGCTCTTAGTTTTGGCTCAGGTCATGATCTCAGGGTCATGAGCTTGAGCCTGCTTGGGACTCTCTCTCCTTCTCCCTCCCCCACTGCCCCCCCCATGTGTGTGCTCTCTCTCTCTCTCAAATAAATAAATAAAATCTTAAAAAAAAACCCACAAAACTGTGAGTCTTAAAATATATCCAGAAGCACTTCTGTCTGGTTTCCTCTATTCCATTACACTCAGGGGCACAGGCTCTGATTTTGTGGAGGGCTGGGGAGGACACGATGTTGACTGCATCATCTGTTAGAACAAAGACTAAGCCCTTCCCATAATTCTCATCTGTGCCTGTTCCCAAGAATAAGTGGAAAGTTCCCACATGGACTCATTTTTAAAATATTGCCGAGAAGCACACCAAAGGTGTTCTGACTCATCACTGGCTGGTGTCCACTCCGGAGCCACGCTTCATCAGCATGGCCCTAAAAGTCCCTTCATACCAGAGCAGTGACCTGCCAAATATAGCAGAGGCCCTATTTTTAAAAAGGTTCAAATGAGCTTTCAGTGAGACATCAACACATACCATCAGCACAGTTTCATAAAAAAAAAAAAAAAAAAAAAAAAAACCGGGCCCGGCCATCAGCATGGCATTCAAATAGTGCTGAGGCAGGGTAACTGTGGACTGCGGAGACAGAAGTGACACCGGCCCCTGCTCAGTGACAGCCTCCATGGGTCAGAGCTGTTAAGTGCTTTCTTCTGTATGTCGTCTCCCCATTGCGCGGGCGACTGTACTGCATGGGAGGCCGTAGTCCACCCATTTTACAGATGCCAGTGCCAGCCCAGGAAGGTCACATGACCTCCCTGCATTCAAGTAGCTTCTGAGAGACCTGAAAGGTCACTCGGGGGTTCTGCATTTGGAGGTATGCGCGTTTGTGTTCCTGGAGGGTGTCCCCTGGAGGCACCGGGGACCTGTAAGGAGACAAACCCCATTGGCCACTTGTCGTGCCTGCGCCCATCAGTGCATGGACACAGCCCCTCAGCCACTGGCCCGGAAATCCCCTCGGAGTCAACAGGGTAGAGGGTTTCAACAAGGGATCACAGACCTAGATATAAAAGCAAAAACAATAAAAGGGCTAGAGAAAAATAAAAACATCTTTGTGACATGGGGGTGGGGAAAAATTCCTAGACACCAGCAACAACAGAAAAGCAAGTGCATAAAGAAAAATAGGGAATGGGCTTTGTTGAAAACTTTGGCTCTCAAAAGACATCTTTAAGATGTGGGAAAGCAAGCCACAAAGGGGGAGAAAATAATTCATATGTATATACTCACAGTGTTTTTTGAAGATTTTATTTATTTATTTGAGAGAGAGAGAGAGCATGAGTTGGGGCGGGTGGTGCAGAGGAAGAGGGAGAAGGTTTCCCACTGAGCAAGGAGCCTATCATGGGGCTTAATCCCAGGACCCTGGGATCATGACCTGAGCCAAAGGCAGGCACTTAGCCAACTAAGCCACCCAGGTGACCCTTTTACACTCACAGTCTTAAAGGCAACAAGGCGGGGGTGGTGGGTTTACTTCCAACAGTCCCTTCCAGGACTAACAGATCATGGCTGCTGGCTGCTGTTGCACCGGAAGACATCCAGAACTATCTATTGGTTTCTCCTGGTGAGGCCCCGTGTTGCTGAGGTCCTGCAGGCACCAGGCCCCTCTAGCTGGGAAAGCGAGACTTCTGTGAAGCATGTGGTTGGCAGGAAGCATAAGCCCCACTCCTCGTGAAATAAGATCCCCTTTTTCTAAACATTCTGGCACATCTCCCTCGCAAGAAGGACAAATTCTTTTCAAAAGCGGGACATGGGTACCTAGCCGTTGGAGCTCTCACTATAGAAGTTTCCTGTTTCAAAGTCTGTTAGAGGCGATGTTTTCAACCACCCGTTCATTCCTTCTTCATTCAGTCATCATTCACGCACCCATCCACCCGCTCATTCATTCGCAAACGTCTCACAAACATCTCGTGGGCACCTGCAGTGGGCAAGGCTGACCATGACGAACACAGGGGTCCCGATGGCCGGGGCTCAGTGCCTCATGGGGGTGGGGCAAGACTACAGCCCCAGGGGGGTGAGGGTCCCATAGCAGACTCCACTGGTCTCTGCCCACATCCCCTTGGACCGCTTCACCACACACCTCCCTGCACTCAAAGACTCACTCCCACGGGGACCACCTGCGTCCCTTTGTCAGTGGGCTGTCCCCAGGAGGCAGGAGCCTGATTTGCCTGCATCCAAGAAAGCCAGAAGTGCCTGGGAACTGTCCTTCCCCTTAACCAGTGACTGATGGGGGTACAAATGCTCCGCAAGTATCAAGTCTAAAAAAGTATAATTACTCCAGCTCCCTTGTCCTCTGTTTGGGACAGTTTTGAACAGTGCCCTTCACCGAGTCCAGAGCCCCCGTCCACGACTGAGCCAGTTTCCTATTGTGACACTAGGATTTATAATAAGAAATATATATTTGGTCTTTGTCCCCATTTCTGGCAGAGAACTCCTAAAGCCCTTAGAATTTGTCTCTTGTTATGTTAATGAGGCGATTAGAAAGCACCTAAGGCTGGGGGCTGGTTGCCAGGGGAACCAACGGTGAATAGAGGATTGGTACTTTCAGTCCCACCCCCTGACCTCCGGGGAGGGGAGAGGGTCTGGAGATTGAATCACTCACCAATAGCAAAAGATTGAAGCAATCAGGCCTGTGTAATACAGCCCCCATAGAAACCCAGAAGGATGGGGTTGGGAGAGCTTCCGGGTTGGGGAGAACACGGAGATGTGGGTGGTGTGGCGGGCCTGGAGAGGGCAGGGAAGCTCCTCGCCCTCTCCCCTACCTTGCTCGCCCTGTGCATCTCTTCCATCTGGTTGTTCCAGAGCTCTAGCCTTTTGTAATAAATTGGTGATCTAGTGAGTGAAACGTTTCCCTGAGTTTTGTGAGTCGCGCCAGCAAATTAACCAAATCTGAGAAGGGAACCGTGGAAACTTCTGCTTAATGGCTATCAGGTCAGAAGCCCAGGTGACAACGTTGGTGGCAGTGGGGTGGGCGGCCCCAGTCCTTACCTTGTGGGATCTGACGCTCTGTCTCTGGGTAGACAGTGCCAGAATTGAGCTGAATTATAGGACATCCAGCTGGTCGCAGGGAACTGCTTGGCATGAGGGGAAATTCCACGCATTGAAATTGGCACTAGAATCATTTTACCTACCTTCTGGGGGGCTTGGTTTAATATTACACCTTGGCCTGGCTTCGTTCCTTCCATCTCCCATTTCCCCATTCCCTGCTGCTTATTCCTAGAAATCCTTCCTAGGAAATTGCTTCCCCTGAAATTCTCACCTTAGCATCTACTTCTGAGAAATCCAATCTAAGACATGCTGCAATTGTGGAACACCAAAGTGGGGCTGTGGAGGCCCCTGGCAGGGACACTGGGATCGTAAAAATGTTCTAAATAGGACCAACGTTGGTAGGTGTCTGTCCGCACGTGTGTATGGTAGGTAGCGATGGAAAAGCGAACTGAAAGTGGGGTAGGAGCTGACCCCAAGCCCCCACGTTTTGAATTTGGGAACCAGCGAACAGTGCCCTTTGGCTGGTGCCCAATGTATACACACCAGGATGTGGCAAGACGTGAGGCGGGAGGGGTACCAAAGGGGACAGAGGTCTTGAAAGTCTAAGTCACTTTAAGAACTTGGTCTTCAGGACAACAGTGGGGCATTGGGGGGACTCTAAGCAAAATACTGACCATACTAGGTTTACTCCTTAAAAAAATGTCACTCTGTTTGCAATGGGTGGAATACATTCAAGATGGGCAGGAGAGTCTGGGAACTGTTAGGAGGTTGTCTCAGACATTCAGGCCATCACCTAGAAGAGTTCATCGGGATGGAGTGGGGGAACGTGAGCAGATTCAAGCCACAGTCCAAAGTCACGATCACCAAAACTCAAGTTTTGATTGATTGATTGAGGGATTCACTCTGTGGGGATGGCTAAGGAGGAGAAGAGGTAGTGATGATCCCCAGGTCGTCACAGGTCCGGATGACCAAGAAGCAAACTCATCTTTGGAAACCAGAGTGCAGGAAGTTTATTGCAAAGTGCTCTCAGGATTAGCCCTTGCTGGGGGAAAGGGACTGCAGAAGCAAGATGGGGCAAAGGCGGAAGCTGGATAGTGATGCTGTCTCCATGGAGATTTCAGCCCAACTCATGGGGAGCTCTGGAATTGGGAGGTCCCCACAAGGGTTGCTCTGACTGGGGGCAAGGGAGCCAGGCCTCCGTTCACCCATATCACCCAGCCATTGGATGCACATGACTTTGGGGGAGAGCATTGAACCTTGGGTGATATGGCTCCCTTCAGCTGAAGGCAATTCCCAGAGAGGGTTAACAGCTAAGCCATCAGGCAACGACCTTTCCAGAAGCTCAGGGTGTAGGCCCTTGTGTCAATAACGGGGGTTCTGGGTGGCACGGCCCAGCATCTGCAGCAGACATTTAAGCATGAGATGCTGTGAGGCATGCAGTGGGGAACACACAGGAAGTACCTGGTTCTCCATGTCCCCATGGCAGGAGCAGATGAGATCCCTGGGAAGAAGGGTTAGGTACAGGCTCTTGGTCTCTTTGGGGTCATGGGGTCGTAGATCCTTCTGACAAGTAAGCTCTTTACACTCACGACTCTACACCCGAATTCGTATGAAAGGTCAGGAACTTGTCTTAGGATGGGTTCCTCTAAAAGCAAACCGTGGAACCAAGATTTGGATGCAAGCAGTTCATCTGGAAGGTGAGCTCAGAAAATGTGGAGATGGAATGGAGAAATGAGCAGGGAAGGGAGAAAAGCCAATAAAGTTACATAAGTGTGGGCCACTAGGCAACTGGGGCCCAATCCCACTGGGTCCCCCCAGAGAAAACCTATGGCAAGGGGATTCACCCACCCTCTCCCATCCCTCACTGATTGAGGGTCACCCTGGAGGCCTTAACTCTCTGGCCTTTCCGGGCACCTAGGACCCACTGGCCATCCTGTCCCTAATCCCCGCAGGCTCAGGAACAGCTTGGTTCCGTGGCCATAGAATGCCCCAGGCAGAGAGGCACAGGAGGACGCCATCAGATTGGCTCCAACATGAGAGCCCCTCAGAGGTAGGGTACCACCACCACCATGGGCCACAGAAGTTAGATATTCCTGGGTAAGAATGTTTGCCAGAGAGGGCTGAGGAACGCCAAGGTGGCATACGGCACCACCAGGGAAGTAGGGAAACAAATCAAAACAAGGCATTGTCATATCAACAGCAGGGAAGCGATCAGGACCAGGGAACCACGCCTCCTGTGAGAGTCCCCACTGGAGCTGCTGAGCGCTCACAGAGAACTTAGTGCTCTCCGTGAGCTTGGCTCTTCTGTTGTCACTCTCAGCTCCCCAGTCCTGACGCTGCCTGCTGTGACAACTCAAAGACCAAATGGAAGGCTGGGCTTGCCAACGGTTGGTTGGAGAGCAGTTTGGGAGATTCGGGTGCAACTTCAGGATCAGGGGAGCCAGGACTGAAGGGGATATTTAAACATTCAGGAGTTCTGTGGAAGGGTCTGGAAAGAATATAGAGGAGGCCAAGCCACTTTCCTTTGTGCCACAAGAATGCCTCAATTAAAATGCCATTCAGTTAGAAGAGGCAGAAAGAAAAACAAACCCTTCAGCTGAAATTTTGTGCTGAGCTTTTTTCATGTAAATCAAGGGGGGCAAATGGCATTTTCCATCAGTCATAAATGTCAAAAGCCCAGAGGTCCACAGCTGTTGTCCTGCAGTATTACCCGGTGACCATTTAAACGGGCGATCAAGTTCCTTCCGGAAAACAAGGCTATGAGTCCAAGTTCCAAGTTCAAGCACTTGAAATGTTTGACTTGAGTGGAGCCATAGAGTCTCAAAAGCGGCCTTACAAAGGGGGAGTTCACTCAAGGCTGGGCTGTAGTGGGTTTTGTGGTTGTGATTGCTGTTGTCTGGATTGAGTTGGGTCGCTCCTCAAAACACCTCCTGCCAACAAATTGCCCTTGGACAAGGGTCTGTCGACCCTGGGGGGGGGGGGGCACAAAACACAGCGCATACAAATCAAAGGAAATGTTAAGTGGAACTTGGTAACCTTGGGCTAGTCTGGAAATGAGCAACGCCAGCAACAGTCCCTGTACGCAGCAGACATTTAGCAGAAAGTTGCCGGTTGGTGCAGCTGCTGTTGAAATTCCGTAAGCAAAAACCCACGGTGGTCCTGTCCTTGTACTTGGGAGAGATGGACGGATACAGCTGATATGTTTATTCATATCTTCGTTAGATTCTAAACCCCTCGAATGTGGAGACTGTAACCACCCCCACACCTCATGGCCCTGTGTTGATGGAACTGTGTGTATGTGTGTGTGTAAGTGTGTGTGTGCTGTAGACATACACACAGTGCTAACCCCGCTGTGTGTGCCCCGGAATGTTCTGGTGCTCATGTCGCAAAGACTTGGGTCAAACAGGGATGGCATGACAGATTAAAAATAAAAGGGCAGAACTCCTGCTTTGTTTTTCTGCCTTTTTCCTGCTGAGTGATCTTGAATGAATTACTAAATGCTTCGGAGTTACAGCTTTCCCAACCAGAAAATGGAGAAATCGCCCCCTGTTTACAAAGTGCTTTGGCAAGACAACTGGAAATATAATGGAAAGTTTATCAAGTGAGATCTTTCAACTAGAATAGAAATTAAAGCATGACATTTTGGATAAAACTCAATATTTTGTTAGTCAAATTCCATCGAAATTATACTTAGGTACATTAACTTAAGAACTAGTGGCAAATTGTATTACTATTTGACACATTACTGCTCTGCATAATTATTCAATCAGAGCTCCCCTGAAACAAATTAATGCTGATGCAGCCTAATTTTTTTTTTAATTCTGAAATAGTTCAAGAATACAGAGAAGCATCCAGAATAATATAATGAGCACCCATACAAATACCATCCAGCTGTTTGGAAGATAGGCATTGTGTCAGATTTTCATCCCCCATTCTCTTCAGAAGTAACCCGTTAGAGACCCAGTTGAAGCTCCCTGTGTATCCCTTCCTTGTGCCCCTTCTCCTGGGGGCAACTTAAAACAGATGCAAGCAGGGCCAAGTGTCACATGCCTCCAGCCCACCTGTGGTTTGAGCCCTCCGTTACATGGCAGGGTCCTACCCCTTGGGCCCACCTTAGGTCTCTGCTCCTTTACTCCCAGGCTTTCCTCAAAACCCTCAAGAGTATACTCAACCCTCACAGGCACATCACCAAAGTCCGGAAGAATAAGAATGAGTACCCACAGGAGAAACATCGACAGAAGGACAGAAGGTGGCAGAGACTTGGAAAAATGCCCTCCGGACAGACACTTCCCAGAGACCCTTTTCTCTCAACCAGCGACCTCAAGAACACACCCTTTCCTGGCTTTCCCCCCTGCCCTCTCACTCCTTGGGGCTGCCCCTCAGTGAATGTCCTGCCCCCAATTCCTGGTCTCAGGCTCCCCTGGGGGAGGGGACCCAATCTGAGACGGGGCTCTCCTGCAACTATCTATCGTGGGTATCACAATGCCTTCTTGCGCACGTTTTGAACCTCCATATAAATGATATCATACTAACTTGCTTTTTGCACTTGTGACTTATTTACTCATTTTGTAGCTTTCTGGCACATGGAAAAGTAACCTGGCACAAAACATAGTTGGTTCCCAGATGTCGAACAATGAGGCTGCGTCCAACTCACTAAACTCTATGTTCAATCCTTCTCGATGCATATCCCATTAATGTCTATGGGTGCTTTTGAACGTGAAAAAAATCCCAGCACCAAGTCCACTTTCCAGTGAGATGCAAAGGTCTGTGTACATGGAAGAAAGAGAAGAATATTTGAACAAAAGTATTCATTTCCTGGGGTAAAGGATTACCTTACCGCACTGAATTGGCCAGGTGAGTCTCCCGACTCTGAGAGTCTAATTCACCCCTGCTCCCCACATACCCAGCTTGGGGCCTTGCACATAGCAGGCATTCAATGAATCAAGGACTCATCATTGTATTGATGAGAATACTGGGGCCCCAAAAGATAGGAGATCAAGTATCCACAGCCAATTAGCAGCAGACCTGGAAAGTAGGACACAGTTCACCAGAGCAATAGGATGGGATATTTTTCCATGATGTGGAATATCAGCAGAATCTAGACTAGAACCCAGTCTCCATGGAAAGGAAATTCTCTCTTCTTCTTTCTTTTCCAGTTTTTTTTTTTAATTGAGATGTGACATACATATGGTGAAATGGAAAGACCACCCTTACCTGAATTTTTACATTTTTTCACCATCAGATTAAGAGATTCAACATTTCCAGCTATCCCCAAATTGTCTCTATGACCCATCTCAGTCAATTATCCCCACCCTGAATGCTATCAAAGAGAATTACTGTTTCTGTTTCTCATGCCATAGATTACTTTTGACCCATTTTGGAACTTTATATAAATAGAATCACACAAATATATATTTTTTGACATCTAACTTCTTTCACTCAGTACTACATCAAGGTTGCACGTATCAGTAGTCAATCCTTTTTCCTTGTTGGATGGCATTTCTTTGTATAAATACATCACAATTCTCTTACCCATTCTATTGTTGATGTACATTATAGGCTATCTCTAGTTTGGAGCTATTATAAATAAAGCTGCCATAAACATTCTTTTTTTTTTTCCCAAAGTTTTTATTTATTTATTTATTTTTAGTCATCTCTAACCCCAGTGTGGGACTTGAACTCACAACCCAGAGATCAAGAGCTGTGTGCTTTTCTGACAGCCAGCCAGGTGCCCTTAAACATTCTTAATTGTGTCTTTTGGATGATAAACATTCCGATTTTCCCTGGGCACATACCTGGAAGTGGATTGCTATGTCATAGTAAGATGCCTTACTTTAGGGAAAATGAGAAGGGTTTTCCCTCACCTGGCAAGGCTGGCAGGGAGTAAAGTTCCTGTTTCTAAGTGTCTCCTCATTAAAAACCAGAGTCTTTGATTAGAAGAGAACCAAGAGAGGCAGTCACCTGACCTCCCACGCCACATCGGAGTCCTGCCCTCACTCCAGTCACAGCTGACTTGAGCTGGGCTACTTTCAGGAAGCAGAAGTCACTATCTCCAAAGGACTTGGACACTTCTGCCTCCTGTGGCTTCCATCCACTCATCCCTTTACATCCCTCATGGCTCAAGTAGAACCATACATACTCCTTTGGCTTGGGTTGCAACTCTCAAATCCTTCTGTTGGCACTGAACACTAGACCAGAGTTGGCTCGGACAGAAATGAAATCTGTTTCCAATTCCAAATGGATTAAGGCTCACTACAGCTTCCATCAGCATTGACAGTGATGACAACCAAACTAAGCAGAGGTGTTACACAATGAGAGGTTAGGAAAGTCAAAGGGTCCGGTCCACTATTGATCATCTCACTCTTGGTAGCACATGACATGGGCTCTCGGATCTTTAAAGGCCCCTGGAGATCATCTAATCCAACATTTACCCAGTGCCAAATCCCCAAAGTATTTCCAAACCTCTGTTTAAGCACATCTAAGGGAAGAAATTTAGCTCATTCTAAAGCAACCCATCCCATAGTCACATGGAACCACTTTCTAGAAAGTTCTTCCTTTCAGCTTGAAGCTGCCTTCTTTTAATTTCCATCTATGGGTCCTCTTTTTGCAGTCTGAGAGCCTTGAAAATAAATTTATTTTTTCATTTAGCCACTGTGCAAACATCATAGGAGCCCATTCAGTATTCAAGAAAACTGTCCTCATTCCGCAGGTGAGTTTAAGAAGGGTGAAAGCAAGCAGCAGCTAGGGGGTTAGGATGAGGCGAACACTGTTTGATGTCATAGTTACTCTAGACTAGTAACCTTTCTATTTTTAATCTTGCTATGGCTTCACTGATTAGCAAAGAAGGAATGTGCAGGTTTCTATTATGTAGCAAGGCCTTGGTGATATCTCCTGTCTCATAACTCAGTGCCCTTGTACTTTGGCAGTCGACCAGAGCTGGATCTGGTCTATCTACTGAGCCCTCTGGGCTAATCTGGTTGGCAGTCTCGTGTGTGGTAAGGTAGACTAAGTATGGTCTTCGTAGACATATTAATATGCCCCAAATCAGTAAGCTAGTCTAGCTACTTCTTTGAATCTTGGTTTCATTTATGGCAGAATCCACATTTTAATACCCACCTCAAAGGAATGTCAAAGAATCAGACACGTTCATGTATTTGCAGCACTTGGCCCCATGCAAGGCATACAGATGCTCCATTAATAATGCTCTCTTCCTTCATCTTTCTCCCAGAACTGCCCTTGAAACCAGGGATATCTGGTCATGAGAAGGAGCTGCAGTATGCAGTAAGGAGCTGCAGGGGCAGAGGTCTGTCTTCCATTCTAAGCCCACAGCGCTAATTTTAATACTGTGAGGGGGCTCCTGGGTGGCTCAGTGGGTTAAGCCTCTGCCTTCGGCTCAGGTCATAATCTCAGGGTCCTGGGATCGAGCCCCGCATCGGGCTCTCTGCTCCGCAGGGAGCCTGCTTCCTCCTCTCTCTCTGCCTGCTTCTCTGCCTACTTGTGATCTCTCTGTCAAATAAAAAAATATATTAAAAAAATACTGTGAGGCCCTAAACTCGTGATGATCCTTGAGAAAGTCCGTTAACTTCTCTGAATCTTAGATGTTGAACGTATCAAAGTAGATGCTTCCCTAGTCTTAGGGACACATTTAAAAACCTCAGGGCCGAGATACTGTCTGTGAATCGCTGCCAGCAAAGCTGTTCAGAAGACACTAGAATTTCCCCCAAGACTTTCTTCTCCAAGTCAACTCCGTAAGAGGCAATTTTCCCCCCAGATTATCTGTGTATCTAAATACCTCCATATACCCCTAGCGGTGTTTGATGCATCTCATAGGAGACAACAATTGACATCTTAAGAACATCCACCATATGGGGCCTTCTCAAATTCTCAGAGTGCACCATGGAAATCCAGCAACCTTTAATATTTACCAACCCGATTCATCTCTGGGAGGAGGGGTTTTCGAGTATGTTCAGGCTTGATAACGGAGCTCAAGAGCTAAGCAGGGTGGGGCTGGACTGTGAGGGCAGCCTAAAGTCAAGCTCAGTACATGACCTTGCTGACACAGTAGCCTTGCCAGCTGTTTCCCTGGGTGACACTGGCCCTGAGTCCTCACAAACAGTTGCTACCTTGACAGCTGGGAATGTAGGGCCCAGACACCATTGGGGTAATAACCAGTCAGCCCTCGAGTACCTCAAGACACTCATTGACTCCCCGCATGGAAACAATGCCAGCCAAATACAACAGCTTTGGTAGTAAGTCTCATAGTTTGGCACAAATAGCAACCCAGCCCATCACCCTTGAAATCAGCAAACATGGATCTAGAGTTCCCTCTGCTTCATCTGTTAGAAGAGAACTGGGAAATAAATCAGATTGCCTCCAGTGCCTGCACTCAGTGCTTCTACCCTGGGTCTTCCCGGGGCAGTGTCTTTTCAAGAACGCCTGCCCAGTTTCCTGCGTTTCCCAAATGGGTCCACCATGATGGGTTGAATTGCTACCCTCCTTAGAGAACAGAAATCCAGTTTCCGCCTCTGCGTAATTCTGGTCTCTTCTTGGGTGCCATTTTCTTCCTCCTTGAACTAGATAGCCATACAAAGGAAACCTTCTGGATCCAGCTAACGGGCCGCAGCTTGCCTCCCCTCCCCAGAATCTTGCAAGTGCTGGGTCAGATCTATCTACACAGGAGGTCCTTGATCAGGGTAACTCATTCACGGGGAGGACATTTGTTGACATCAGTAATCCAGACATGTTCAAAGAAAGACAATAAGAATGAGCCTAAACCAAATCATTTCTCTGTCAGAGCTTAGAATGAATGAGGAAGCTGCAGGGAGGGGAGGGAAGAGTGCCAATCAGGGAGGGGCCATACTGGAGGGCTAAGACTGCATCGTAACATCCTAACAAGAAGAGAAGTAAAATCAGACAGGCTCCCGTTGCACACTCTACAATCTCACTGATTTGAGACGGAGGTTAAGCAAGCCTGACAAAGCGGTTCATCAAATCGGAGGTGAGCCCCCATCTCTTGGATTTCATTAATTCCCAGACTGCCTTACTGTCACTCCCAATCCATGTGGCTCACCACATGGTGCTTGTGTCTTTCTGGCCTGGCTTCTGCCATCCATCTACTGGTGGCCTGACTCCATTCCCCGAAATCAACTCCCTGTTCCCTTCCTCCCGGCTACTAGCTGACCACTGGGAATCCTTAAAGCCCTGTAGAAGATGAGCAGGACAGCAACTGGTGACTCCCATTTCCCGAAGGCCTTTCTATTTTTAATTTGTTGAAAATATTCCATGCTGAAGTTTCCTTTCTCTCCCTCCCACCCTCTGTGGTATTTTTAGGCCACACGGGCTCTTCGGAACGAGCATCTCACTTGCTGGGCGCCGCAAATAGCTTTCCACCGTACCTGTCAGTCACCATGTACTATAGGCATGTGTCACGGGGAGAGCAGGTCCTTTCACTCCAGCCTCTCATGCGGGCTCTGCTTCTGTGCACAGCTAATCTGTCAAGGAATCAAAGACACACCGGCCTCAAAGGGGAGGCCCTGGCCCCACGGCTGCCTGCTAGGGTTATTATGAAGGTCCCCTCCATCCTAGACCAGGAGCTCGCTGGGAGCAAGTGGCAGCAGACAGGGGAAAGTCAGAGATCAGGGATCTGAGCGGGGGGAAGGCAACGTGTGTGAGCCGAGGGTGGGAAGGGGCACTTAGGGATCAGGACTTGAAAGCTGAAAGCACCCAGGGATGTTGCAGTCATGACTGCTTTCGGGCAAGGACAGACACGAGAATGATCTGAGATGCTTGCAGGGGAGACCAAAGGTCCCCCCGGTCCGGGGTCTCCTCTGTCAGGGGTGGCTCGGGCGCTTCTGTGGGAAGAAGAGAAGGGTGGAGCAAGCCGGCAAGCTCCCTCTTTTATATCACCCTCCCTATCACTCCTGCGGGGCCAGAGAGAGGTGATGCGGCTGCCTGGCCCTCCCACAAACACTACTGGAAAAGTGTACTTCCGTCAGGGCGGTGGTTCTCAAAGTGTGGTCCGCGGACCACCAGTGACAACATTGGTGGCAGCAGCCCTGGGGAACTTGTCAGAAATGCAGATTCCTGGGCCCGACTCCAGGCCCATGGAGTCAGAAACTCTGTGATGAGGCCCAGCACTCTGTGTTTTAACTAGCCCCAACCCGCCCCCCTGGCCGATCAGAGATTCGGATGCACACCCAAGTTTTAGATCAACTAGATCAGGAAAAGACAAGGCAAGGATAATCTGGAGAGTCAACCGAAAGAGAATTTTTCAAGTGTGTAAGAGAATGGGATGGAAACATCAGGATGTGTCGTCGCTTCTTATGTGATTCCTGAAATGAATGCCATCGATATCTAAAAAAGCAAAATGGCCGTAGACCAGAGGAAAAAAACAGAATTACTTCTCTGAATTAATGTTCTACTGTTAACAGGACCCTTTTTGATGTTTCCTTAGGGGAAAGGGGGTGGATTTTCAGCAGAAAAACTGTCTGGAGTCAGTTGGGACCAGTGCATGGTGTTTTGATTATGAAGTGAACATCCCCAAAGACCACGCATGCCTGAAATTGCCAAGTCCCCCCAAAGCTTGGGCTTAAAAAGTCACATAAATATGTTATAAAAGAAAACTGATGTTTCTAAAAGAAAACCCTGCAAGGACAGCTTTGAAATTAAAATTCTTGGCTGTTCAGTATAGTAGAATAAAGTAGAAGTCTCCCTCCTTGCTCTCAGCTCACGGCCTTCCATCTTATTTACTGAGAAAATTGAAGTCAGCAGAAGTAAAATCCCACTTGTGAGCCTACCACCAACTACCCCCACCTCCCCGGCCTCCCTACCCTCCTCTCCACATTCCCTTGTGCAAGACCTTCCCACAATGCTGGAAGGCCACGTCCTCCCCTGGTACCCTGGGATGCTATCAGCTCCAAACATGCTCTTCCTGCGACTACTGGTTACCCCTCCCAACCCAGTGGTACCCTCTGCACGCGGACATTCAGAACTGTGGCCCGGCCTTCACAGTCTCTCTTGACCCTGCGGCCACCACCAGCTACCAAGCTGCTCCTCTGCTCCATTGTTTAGTTAAAAAAACATGACCTGAGTCTAACTTGCTGTCTCTACTTTCTCTGCTCCTTGTCTTTTCAGATCCCTTTCCGGTCAGGCCTCACCTACTCCACCAACATCCTCCTTCTTCAGGTCACCAGAGTTTCCATGTCGTCAGCCCCAGTGACCTGCGCTCCAGCTCTCTGGCTCTGCTTCTCAGCAGTCTCTTACATGGTTCGCATCTCACTGGCCTCTCCTACTCTGTCTCCTCCCTGAAACCCCTCACTTCTCCCTGTCCTCAACTTTGGAATGTTCCAGAATGCTCTGAGTCTCTGCCTACTCTAGCTATTCACATGTTCCTAAGTGAGCTCATCCAGTCCCTCAGCTTTACAATATCCACCAGGAGATCAAAAACTCTCCAGAACCAACCATTTCTCTCCACCTTCACCGCTACCACCCTGCTCCAAGCCCTCATCGTCTCTTGCTGGGACTATGACAGTAGCTCCCACCCCCGTCCAACTGGTCTATTCTCTTTCAGACTGGTCCTTTAAAGAGGCAAGTCAGATCATGTTACCTCTCTACCCAGAACCTCAAGTTGTCCCAACACTACAAGACAAGTCTGTCCCTAGACCTGCAAAGCCCTACCTGACTCTGCCTTGGCTTCTTCTAGGAACTTCTAGGAACTCTACAGAATGAGGAAATTCTCCCCTCTTGCTATTGGGCTCCAGCTACTCTGGCCTCCTCGGAGGTCTTTAAATCTTTCAAGTCTTTAAATCTATCAAGCTGCTCCCACCTCCGGGCCCTTGTTCTTGCCATTTCCTCTGCCTAGAAATGCCCTTCCCTTATATCTCCATTTCTTTCTTCCTGATTTCATTTGCATGTCTGCTCACCAAAGAGATCTTCCCAAACTCCTTACCCTAAAGTCATCCACACATCCTCACTCCATCCAATCCCACCATCGGTCACTGTACGCTGCATTATTTTTTCATCATAGTGCTTCCCACTCCCTGGGATGCTATGTATGTATTTACTTCCTTATTTGTTGTCTGCCTCCCTCTTATGGAATATATGCTCCATGTTTCCCAGCATCCAGAAAGGTGCTTGGCACATAGTAGAGGTTTCCAGTAACATTTTGTTGAATTGATTAATGGATAAATGAACAAAGGTATGTTCTTGTCCTACAGAAGGAGGTGAGGGTGGGGTCTTCTCTGTTGGGGAAACTTGACACTTAACAGGGAGTTTACTGGTTCTCTGTCCTAAATCTTGACCTCATCATAACTCTAGGACCTTGAGCAGATGACTACAACACTGTGAGCTTCAGTTTGCTAATCTGCAAATTAGTGATGGTAATTGCACTCATTTTTCCAGGGTTGTTGTGATAACAAATGAATGAATACATAGAAACTCCTTAGAACAATGCCTGGCAGGTAGGAAGCATGCACTGTTGCTACCCGCCCTGTGTAAGTTTCTTGGGTAATTCTGGTATATTGCCAGGTTTGAAAATCAGGGCTACAGACTGGAGACCCCATTAGATGAGAAGACAGGAGATGTTCACGAGGAGCAGAGCAAGCCAAAGGTCAAGGAGAAACTAAAGCAGCACATACCTGGCTGCTTTCTAAAGGGTGAACGGCTTCGAACGGATCCCAGGACAGGCCCTGTGCTCTCCTAAGGGCATCCAGGTAATCTGCCACTGGTCTGGGGGGAATCAGCACCGTCTCTGTGAGATTCTAGTTGGTTATCCTCACCCAGTTTACCAGTTCAAAGGCAAATGAACTGTCTTCTCCAGCCACAGCGGGTAACAGAAAGATCCATGTATGGCATGCAGGGCTGCCAGGATGTAGAGAGCATCACAGGGGTGCTAACCAGGCCCAGCTGTAATAGGGGTATAGTCGGCGGCAACGGCCCCTCCTCCCAGCCTCCGGAAGCTTCCTCACAAAAACCATCCAACCTGCTCCCTGATGTCAGAAATCGCTTTAGAAGGGGACACGCTTTCCTCTGGATGGCAGAAGATGCCCCAAAGGCAGACACTTCCAGAAGAATCACAGAGGCAAACTGGCCACGTATTTGATCATTCACTCTGCAAAGGAGGTATCGATAAGAGAAGGGCACGATGGTGTTCTGCATCCCCACTCACTCCACCCAAACTCGTGGATTTCCCACCTCTGTCAAACCCCCAGGGGGGACTTAATGCACCCCAAGAGGAGCAACGTGATGGACACGGCACTCATCCACATTTTGTAAGGCACTTCTGTCTTGGCACGTGGTTTCATTTAGCTCAAGTGGAATTACTGCTTATTTCTGCCTCCTATACCCCTCCGTCCCCCCTCGGCCCCCTTCCTACACATCTCTCCCTTCTAGCTCCTTCTACAAATGCCTGCAATTCCTGGAGGGCCCTTCAGGTGTCTGGCCTATCTTTCCTGGGCTGGGACAGCTCCCTGCCCAATGGCCTGGTTGTCAGCATCCAGGCTCCTTCTTTATCTCCTCTTGGGTCTCCCTGTGCTCTCTGGCCTGCAGGTTCACGGTGTCAGCAGAATTCTAGGCCCTCGTTGGGAAGCACTGATCTAAAAGTATGGAGCTCCCAGCCCTCACCGCTTCCCATCTTTCTTAGGAGATAGTAGCAGATGCTTCTAAAACAATCCTTCTTTTGTGAGACTTGCCTCACAAAAGGGGGTCTCCTCACTTTCCCAAGCCCTGGGGTTTTTCTGAAATGATTATTTTACACAATGTTATATTCGTTTCTGGTGTACCACAGAACAAGCCTCACTTTTGTATCAATCTCTCCCCACTTTGCTGTCACTGGCTTTTCCTCAAGGGTGCAGAAGGGGCTGAGAGCACAGCTGGGCCCCAGGCCCTCCAGAGGACCATCCCCCGAGCAGCTCCACTAACCCGGACACGATCTTGGGCCGCCCTCCACAGGGTACTGCTCAGGTTGGTGACCATGGCCCTGGTGTGTCATCCACCTCCAACAGGAAGATTAGAGGGACAGGCACTGGACACAGATGACCCCATTGAATCTTTGCAGCCTTTCTACAAAATAGGTATTACCGTCCTCTTTTTACAGGTAAGGACCCAAGGCCAGGGGAGGGGAGTGAACTTGCCCACAGCGCTCCAGCAAGTCCATGTGGCACTTGCCACGTGAGCCCCTCTTTTGAGGATGCCCACGGTTCAGAATCATCTTTGAACTGCCCCTTCCCCAAAGTGTGTGCATGCACGCGCGCACACACACACACACACACACACAGAACACACTCCTTTTATCATTACAATTAATAAGTGAAATTGACAGCACATTACCCCAAATGATCCATTAGAGTCTCTAACTTAGGTTATGTAACGTGGAAGATATAAACCAAAACAGACTCCTAAGGGGGTAATCAATCTATCCTTAGAGCCAGGCCTGGCGTAGAAGAAGGACTGAATCAGGAGTCCAAAATCCTGGGTTAAAGTTCTTGCCCAGCCACTTACCAGCTCTGGGACTTTGGAAAATCTTCCATTATCTCTCCAAGCCTGTCACCTCATCTGTAAAATGGGAACTTTGACACTTGCCTTACCTGCCTCATGAGCAGAATCGAATAAGTTCATGGAGATTGTATCAATGCACCTGTCAAGAAAGAAGACAACAAATGCCTTTGCGAGCTCAAGCTATTATGGCGTGGACAGTAGAAATGGTATAGTCACTAACTCAAATACACAAAATTGTAACTTTCAAAAATTTCCTGTAAACAGGACTTAAATCGTATCTGGGACTCCCATCTGTCTGATGCAGAAAACATAGCATGGTCACTAATAGGCTGTCAGACACTCCAGCGATTTTCTCAGTCATCCAGATTGAAACTCAATGCCAACACACAGTTACCTGCATCGCCTCCCCTCCTTCCCCTAGGCTGGTATGTGGCTCCGGTGTTCCCCAAATGTTGTCTGAACACCAGCAGGAAGAGGGGTCTTCCTCGAAGTCGCCATCTGTCTACGTCTTTTGAGATGTCCCTGTGTCTTCTTTCTTTCCTGGTTGGGTGGTCTGTTCTCTGCTGAGATGTTGCCCTTGCTGCCATTATACCTCCTCTGTCTCTCTCTCTCTTTCCCTGTCTCTCTCTTGACTCCTTTTAGTCTAGCCTCTAAATATGGGCTGTTTTCAAGATTCAGTACTTGATCTTACGGCATTTTTTCCTACTTTGTTTCCCTCAGACACTTTGTCTACCTTTCTGGCTTCACATCAAAGGGGAAGATCCCCCAGATCAAAGCTCTGACCCCAGTGTCTCCTCCTGATCATCACACAACCATGATGGTGATCTCGGAAGGAACCATTCATTTTCCTGCGGGACTTTGTATCTCCAGCCGCCTGGCAGACACGCCCCGCCCCCACCCGGGTGCTTTGAAACCACCCCAAACTCCCTCTGGCTAAGGCCAGATTTAGGATCCGTCCCCCAGAGAGCCAGCTCCCCTCTATGGTGCCTTATGGCTCCCAAGGGAGGTGCCATTAACCTCCCCCACCCCAACCCGCCAGGCACAAGTTCAAGGCTTGGAGCCTCTCCGCATCGTTTTTTCTCTCTCTCTCCTCGCATCTGCTTGAGCCTTGCGATGCTCACTTCTCACCACTTAAGGTCTCTGGAAGCTGTTTTTCTTTTCCGCTCATACTGGCACCACCAGCGTTCAGGCGATTATTGCTTCATGCCTCAATTACTAAAATCGTATCCTGATTTGCTTCCAATTAAAATGCATCCCGCCCGACAAGTCTCTTATCTACTTCCTGGTGACCTCCCAATCAATACTTGTTGAAACATAAGGGGTTCTTAATGGGTGGCACCAGGTTAGCAGATGGGCTCCAGGGGAAACTGCGAACCCTCTGAAATAATAGGAAACATTATTTAAACCAGATGATTAGAAATTTGATTTACGATGCAAATGTTTCTCGGGGAGGGAGCGAGTGTGTCAACCTACACTCACACCTTAAAGTCTCTGCAGCTCAAGTTAGGAGCTCTCCGGAGAGCGCATCTGAAGGGAGAAAATGAAGGCCTGCGACCCAGAGTCAGTCTTCATTCATCATTGGTTCCAGGGACTCTAATCAGCCAATCAGTCATTCTGTATATGTGGAACGCAGAGGATATGCCAGAATTTTCAAGGTAGCATTTCACTTCATCTTTATCATGAGCCTTTTATGGCACCCATTTTACAAATGAGGGCATTGAGGCTCAGCCAGGGGAGACCCCTGGCTTGAGGCTACACAGCTGGACAAGAGCGCTGCTACCCAGACCCAGTCTACATCCAGCACTGGCATTCCCTCCCAAATCCCTTTTGTCTCCCCAACCTTCTGTGTGCCGGTGACTGGCCCTGCCCTCGGCGGCGTATAAACATGAACAGAACTGAGAGAAACGTAAGTTAAAGCCCCCGGCACTGGGCCCAATGCAAAAGTAGGGATTCAAAGCTGTTGGTTCAACGAATGATTATTGAAAAGCATCGTGCCGAGTGCTCAGCTTAGGGAATTGGCAGGGCGATAAGGGAAGGTCATCCAAAGTGCCAAGGCAGTGCCAAGAAAGAGGGTCCATCTGCCTGGGACAACCAACTGACCATACGTGCGGGCCATTGAACAGCGAGCCGCTCAGAGCCAAAGGCTTGGTCTCCATCAGCCTCTCTAATAGCCTTCAAGACACGGCTATTAAATAAATCAAGTCCAATCTATAATTCTACAGATGCAACTGAAAGCAAGAAAAGAGAAGAAATACAGAAAATCAGCTGGGGAATTCTGGCTGGTAAAACTACAGGCGAAATTTCCCTTTGTCTCTTCTGTAAGTATCTGACGATCCAAACAAAGAAGGGAATCAACATTATCTAAAGGAAGAGCGGCGGTAGGATCCAGGGGTCAGGGGGACACAATGTCCCTCTCCAGTCTTCTCTCACAGACGACCCACAGGTCTGTTGCATAACGTGTCCTTGACCGAGTGGAGCTGGGACTTATCGTTAGGGCAAGTTTATCTCACAGATAAACACACGGGCACTCCCCAAGGCGTGCAATTTGACCATACTGTGTGGGGAAAATCAACCGTAAGATTGTGGCCGGGCTAGAAAAATCAGAAAACCAGCCTGACAGGCTCAACCTGGGTTTTTAATTAATCATTCTCTCATCTTTCTGTCCCCTTCTAACCGCGGCCACCAGCTCTCGGTGCCTCAGCTGGAAACTCTTCTCCTCAGTCAGGGAGTGACAGCCCCCTCTCCCTCTCAGGGGACACTTTCCACTATTACGTGATATGACCACGGGCCACCTCGGGAAGCCCTGTTCGAGCTTTTCATTGGCGATTGCCAGCTCACCTCAGAAGTCCCAGCACAAAACTACGTGCTTTCTGCTCCCCTTACTTTGTTTTCAACTCCCAGCGCCCTAGTTTCCTCCACACTTTGGGAGGGAGCGTGTGAAAAGCTCAGCAAGCCGACACAGAAGGGAGCCGGTTCAGCCGCAGTAACCACGAGGCAAGGGACACGTGTTGCTTCTCTCTGATTTTCTTCTGGGCTGATGGGAGAGGCCAGGTTCCTGGCTGAGAAAGCCACACATGTGAGGCAGCATTCATCCAGGATAAAAGCGAGGAGACATTTGATTCCAACTTTGGCCAGCATCCCCCACCCCCACCCTCCACCCCTACACAGAAAGTGGGCTTTTTTTTTTTTTCTGGATTCTCATTGGATGCACAGCCTGAACAGTGGCACAATCGCGCCCGTCTGGCTTTCAGGGCTTGGTGGGTCAGGAACCCGTGCCCCCATCCCTGCATTTCTGTCTGCTGTCCCAGTCTGACCCCGGGGACAGGGCCTCTCTCACCTTTCCGGCCCACGGGTTGGAGCTCTCCTTGGGGGCTAGAGGAAGATGGGCTCTGGCAAAATCAACACGAAGGAATGGATGCCTTCTCCAGGGATGGAGGGGGGTGTTTATAAACAAAGTTCAGAGAACCAATAGCTTGCTGGAGGCAAGGGAGATCGTTTTAAAAGCACGTGGCTATGGCGGCATTGGCGTTTCCTCCAAAGCAAACCTGGCTGGCGTGGTCGGGGATGGGGATTAGAAAGTGTCCGCAGCACTGGGCACACGGGACCCCTCAGTAAGGAGGCAGAGGGAACTTAACTGGGACGTTTCCGAGGTGTCTCCACGCGCAAGCACACACAGGCTCCACCGGGTCGCATGCTGCCCCATCAAACGTACACCAAATGGGCTGCAGGTGGCCATCGGCATGGCCTCCAGAAGCCCCAGGTGAAGACAAGCCTATGACAGCAGCTGCAGGGAATTAAGAGGCTTAGACAGGTGGGCGAAAGTCAATGTCACCTTATACTAGGGGTTTTAACCTGGGATCCAAGGAGGAATTCGAATTCAGAGGTCTGTGGACTGAGATGGGAAAAGGTTGCCATTTTTAGACTCCCTGACCTCTAATTGAAATGTAGCATTTTCATGAGCACTGGGCATTGTAGTTAAGCGGTGAATCACTGAATCCTATGCCTGAAACTAATATTGTGCTGTATGTGGACTAACTAAAATGTAAATAAAAATTTGAAAAGGGGAAAAAAATCTAATAAAATTCAGTGTTTTCTTTGTTCGCGAACGTAGGAAACAGACCGCCATTTTATTAGTGGTAACTGTGTCTTTGCCACCGATAAACGTCACATCCGTTCACATCGTTATGGTTGTTTGGAATATCTCAATCTATCATTTCTGCTCATCTGTGCTTCAAAATTATGACAGCTATTAGACCTGTCACTAGAACTTGCTGTTGAATATATGAATAAAACACATCAATTACTATCTCACAAATGTGTTTACTAATATTTTGATAACTACATTTCAATATAATTGGCTCCCTTTTGAAGCTGATGTATTTTTGATGCATCTCAAAAACATTCTTTTGAGAGGGAATGCATTGGCTTCACAAAACTGCCAAGGTGGTCCATGGTGCAGAAATATACGCGGTACCCCCGTGTTTGAACATCTGATGTCAAGAGTCTATCATAAATGAATATGGACAGCTTATTTCAAATAATCACCACAAGCCCACAAGCAAATTTCTCATTGATCATATATTATGAAGGAGGAAACAGAGGATTAAAGCAGAGTCTATCTGATTTCAAAGGCTGTGATCTTTCTACTACCAGCATACGCACGTGCGCGCATGCACACGTGCACGCACACGCACACACAGACACACACACACAAATACACATATCTTTTTATGACTCCCAAACATCCAGTCAAAAATTCAATTAGAACAGACACTACTGGTCATCAAACTAAATTAACTAGTGATCTGTCTCTACAACGCCACAAGAACTGGTTGAAACAATGAAAAAAAAATCAATCTAACAGATGTTTTGTCTAATTGCACTCATAATTTGATGGCCCTCTCCCCCCTTCCCAAAGTGGCTGAGTAGGCCAAGAGTTTCCTGTTCTGGGACACAAGTGAAATGAGCCCATCCAAGCCTAGGCTTCCACACCCCCTCCCCTTCCCACCCCCCTGGATACCTACCCCTTTCTGCCCAACCTAATGGTTTTAGGACTAAATTATTCATGAAGGGAAAGGGAGGAGAGGGGAGGGGAGAGGGAAAGGAGGAGGGGAAAGGAGGACAGGCCAGGGCAGGCCTATAATCCATTTTGCCTTGGGTGCTAGGGAGAAAGACAGAGGGGTCTCCACCCTTAGAGAATTAACATAAGAATTTTGAGGACCAGTAAGAAAGAAAAAAATTCCTCCAAGAGGACATTAATTCATGACACCAGCAAGGGCCATGAAGGAGGCATTCAGGGCATTATATTAGAGAGGGTCCTCACCTAGTCTGGGGTCTAAGAAAAGATTTCTCTGAGGAATTGGTGTTTATAGTATTTATGGTTTTAATATCCTGCTGGCATGTAACCCTCCTTTCATTATAATATGAGATAAAGGCAGGCCTCACCTCTGCCATCTCCTCTTGGAGGAGAAGGGTGGGTTTCCCAGGGCTTCTAGTAAAGACCCTACTTGCTGGGAAGCGGGAGCCGGTGGCAAAAGCGTCTGCCAGACTTGGTTAGTACACAGCCCCAGACAGCTTGAGGTGCCCCTGGCCGGTGTAAACACAGCTAAGCTGAGCAAGGTTGAGCAGCGCAGCCCGCCCCATGTGGCCCAGCCCATCCCCAGCCCCGCGGCTGGTGTGGGAATTGGGGCGCACCAGCCACGCGCCTGGTGGGGCATTCTGACGGCCTGCTGCGAATTCCATCAATCAGCCTTTGCCGTCCCTTGTCCCAGTTGCACATGCTGTACAGCATAAACCCAGTGTCTTTTCAACTAGAAGCATAACAGTCGCCATTAGGATGAGGGATGGTCTGGTATGAGGGAAACCTCCTTTTCCCAGGAGGCAAAGACTCCCGGAATAAAGGTTTAAAATTCCTACTTGAAAACAAAATTACAGTGCATGCAGGAAGTACCCCTTCTGACAAATTATTCCATCCGATTTTGTAATCCCTTTTTTCTCCCTCCTGCCTTCTTTTGACATCACTGATACTGGGCGCTCAGCAACATGGGAAAGGAAAGGAGAGGAACAAAGACATTACTGTTAACCCGAATCACAAATAATAAATTGAGTTTTGGAGGGTATTGCTAACAAATACGTACAAAAACTCTTTATGCTCAGAATGAAATCTTGTCCTCACTTCAAAATTTCTTCCTAAAGCATCTGTTCTTTTGAAGGAAATACGTGATCTCATGACTTGCGGGAAAGAAAAAAATGATTTACCACCCACATAAGAAATATCCTTATTCTGGAAACTTCTGACTCGTACACCTCTATTTGGTCTCTTGCTATCTACACTCCAAGGGTCATTTTTGTTCTCTAGAGGAAGCCTTATGTAATGGCCACTTACAAAACAGATTTTCCTGGGTTAAATCATACCCAAGTCATGCTAATAATAACAAGAATGTCACAGCCACAAGTCCCTCTATGCACTTAGAAATTTACTCCCTATTCTTAGCACAAAGAACCTAGAATTCTGTGCTTCTGTTAATAGATTTGGATTCACTAGCTATTAAAGTAGAAAAACAAAATCACTATCAATCATTCATTTTCTCTATAACCCTTTAAATCATATAACTTGAAGATCTTCTAAGAGCAAAATAGAATTATACCTCTTTTAAAGAGAGCAAATTTAATATATCATTGGGTTTTATACTTGCCACTTATAAGAAATCATTTGATCGTACTTTATCCGACTTAACAATTATTCTGATTCTTTTTTTTTTTTTTAAGATTTTATTTTATTTGACAGAGAGATCACAAGTAGGCAGAGAGGCAGGCAGAGAGAGAGGGAAGCGGACTCCCCACAGAGCAGAGAGCCCGATGCGGGGCTCGATCCCAGGACCCTGGGATCACGACCTGAGCCGAAGGCAGAGGCTTTAACCCACTGAGCCACCCAGGTGCCCCAATTATTCTGATTCTTAATGGCAAATTCTTTCATATACTGATTTAAATCCTATCACTAAGGAAATGTATCCAAGTCCACGGTTCTCCATATTTTCCTCGCTTATTTTTTTTAAAAGATTTTATTTATTTATTTAAGGGAGAGAGACAGTGAGAGAGAACATGAGAGGGAAGAAGATCAGAGGGAGAAGCAGACTCCCCGTGGAGCTGGAACCCCGATGCAGGACTCCATCCCAGGACTATGGGATCATGACCTGAGCCGAGGGCAGTCCCTTAACCAACTGAGTCACCCAGGCACCCCCTCCTAGCTTATTTTTTCTTCTAAGCTTGTTTTGCTTGGACTTCTGGCTGAAATACTAAAGAGTTCTAAAGCATATTAAGCTGATTCTATAGAACACTGGTCTGCCATGAATTGTTGACATGCCAATAAAAAGGAGTTCCAAAGTCAAATAAGATCACACTGCAAACTGTATGTCCTAGGAAAGTGGCAAAGCCCCTTGGCATGACCAATACTCTGAGGAGCCTGTTATGAAGAAACCTATATAACTTTATTTGATTCCGTGTTTCCAAAGCTTATTTAATCGTTGACCTTCCCTCTTCTCCACTGGACCTGTGATTACGGATCACACACCACTTCCTGTCTTCAGAACATGGTTTGGGAGACTCTTAAGAGCACACGATGGCTGGATCTACGTGCACACACAGTTTTGCCAACTGTGGTTTGATTCGTGCAAACTAGTATGTGGTCATGAGTTGCTTTCAAAGGTTGTTTTCAAAGGGACTGCACACTTGACTTTTAGCTCAAGGATTGAGCTTAAAAAAAAAAAAAACGAGGATTTTTCTTTAAAAAAAAAAATCTGTTTCTGCAGGTAGGTAACACCAACTATCCCTAAGCAAAGCTGGAAATCCGATCAAGATCATTTCTCCAGGACTGTCTCGTTCCTTCTTTCAGGGGCGCCTGGGTGGCTCAGTCCCGACTCTTGACTTTGGCTCAGGTCACCATCTCAGGGTCCTGAGATCAAGTCCCACATGCGTCTGACTGTGAGCTGGGTGTGGAGCCCGCTTAAGATTCTCTCTGTCCTTCGGCCCTCTCCCTCCTTTAAATAAATAAATACAAGTCTGTCTTTGTTTCAATTCTGTCTCCCAGTTAGCAATTTCAAGACAGAATTCTGGGTCTGGGAAATGAGAAACCGGAGTGTTGGAGCTTGAAGAACTTGAGAAAACTCCAAACCCTTTCATTCACTAATAGTCCAAGAAGTCACCCCGCTTCCCTGCACCATCTCCTCAGACTCAACATCGCTGAGTCTCCCTATTGTTTACCAACAAGCCAGTGTCCTTTGCGCTCAAGACAGGCGCCCACAAGCAACACATTTAGGTGCACGAATTCTGTAGGTTGTTAGAGCACGTCCAATGGGGTGAACTCTCCAAGGGAAATTTCACATCACAGTGTGAGGTCTTCGAATCTCACATATGGAGTTATTTCTTCACTAGGGTCTTGTAATTAATTCCAATTAAGGGAAACATTAAGTAATGTTTTCCAATTAAACTCACAAACAGTTTTCGACCCATGGTAGAATGCCTGTTTGTTCTTCGCTGGGGACATTAATATTATTAAGCACTGGGAAAAGATAGTGTTCATGGCTTGCATCTCGTGGCAGCTGCAGAGTTTCTTTTTCTAGAAAGGACCAAGATACGCTGCTTGTTCTTGGGTTGTGCATTTATTTGGGGTGGCTGTGGTGGGTGGAGGAGGAGCCCTATCAGAGATTGGGGGAAGATCTGAAGCATGGGAGGGTTCTGCCTCTCTCTTTCTCCTTCCAGCCTTCCTCACCCTGCTGTTGACCTAACTGCCCTTCCCTGGGGGGGAGTGATGCTCACGAGTCAAATCCTACACCTGTGGCTGATTCTCAGGCAACACAAGAAGACTCCGCCACATTAGAAGCAATTGGCTGTTTGCAGGAAGCACGATGATCTGTAGTCACATCTCATTAGGGGCGCCTGGGCCCTGTGGTGCACGAGTGGAGCAGACGCTGCCAATGTAATTTGTTTTATATGCCTAATTCTCTTCCTTATAATTAACATCTGAAATGCGAAAACAAAACGAGAGTGCTTTGCAGGCGTCTGGGCTCCGTGGAGCACTTTCAGGGAGACTAGGATTTTAGGGCAGTCTTTTCCACCGCAAACAACAGGGTGTGCCGGGGGTGGGACATCCAGAGGTCACCCTGGAGGGCTGATCCCTGGGGTGCAGTATGTGTGGGGAGGGAGGAGGGGACAGAGGAGGGAGCGTCGGCATTATCCTTCACCCCCTCACGCTGGTTGAAATGCTACCACGTTCTCTGGGATGAAGCGGTCCTGCAAAGGTGACTCAGCCGAGGGACAGAGCCACCAGTTAAGACCTCTCTGTATATGGCCCGAGGCAGCCTTTTTGGTCATCCCTCCACCGCCTTCCCCCCGCGACGGCTGGAAGAAGTCAGACACCGAGGGACAGAGGAGGAGTGAGAAGTAATGGGTCTTCTGCCACCAACCAGACTCTGAAACCAGGCGCGATTGTCATCCACCAAGTCTCTGCAGTGGGAACGGGGCTGAGCCGAAAGCTTCTGGTTTGATCATCAGGTCTGGAGCCTGCCCATCTCAGACCGGCCAGATGAGATCAAGTCCGTATCATGGGTGTACTGGGTGGCTCTCTTGGTTGCGAATGCCAGAAACTGACCCTAGATAACGAAAGTCGAAGGAGAATTTGTTGGCAGGATATCAGCTCAAAGACTTGAGAAGAATGCCCCCCGAGGTTCCCGCTGATCAGTAGGAGTCATCCAGCTCCTTGTCTCCCACCAACCTCCAACTGGGAACATGGGAAGAAAGCTCAAATGTGGAGTAGCCAAAATGTTACAACATGTTGGCTGTTAATGGGTCTACGCAACTCAAAGATACAGCAGATTTGTAATGGCAGTGAAAACGGGTTTTTAATCTCCCCTGGTATTTCTGGTCCCACGTATTTCTGCCCAGGTCCTGGTTAGTATCTTTCTGTCCCCCTCCTCTTCCCCCTTTTCTTTTTCCTCCTCTTCTCTTTTGTCATAAGCACATCCATAATCATTTGTTGAGCAATTACACAATTTGGTAGGTGGTTTACATTCATCATTTCATCTCCACGGCAACCCACGAAGTACACATGATGATTCCCACTTCCAGGTAAGGAAATTAAGGTTTTAGAAGGGAAACAACTTGCCCAAAGTCACTCAGCTAATGTATAACAGAAGTGGGATTTGAGCTGGTGTTTGGCTGACTTCAAAGCCCGAGGCTTAGGTGGGATAAAGGACCCTCTCTCAACATTAAAAAAATCTATAGACACCAACAAGATAATGTACTTATAGCATGTATTGATTAATGACAGGGGCACCTGGCTGGCTCAGTCGGTAGAGCAAGAGACTCTTGATCTCAGGGCTGTAAGTTTGAACCCCATGCTTGGTGTAGAGATGACTTGAAAATCAAATCTTTAGGGGCACCTGGGTGGCATAGTTGGTTGAGTGTCCAACTCGGTTTTGGCTCAGGTCGTGATCTCAGAGCTGTGAGATGCAGCACCGAGTGGGGCTGTGCTCAGTGCAAAGTCCACTTGAGATTCTTTCTACCCCTCCCGCTCACGTGCACGAACGCACGCACGCACGCTCGCTCTCTTTCTCTCTCTCATAAATGCATACATCTTTCAAAAAAAAGAAATTAAAATCTTTAAAAAACTTTAAAAAATACATAATGACAAAGCAATGTTAATTCTATATAAATTAAAATCTACTTTATGAGTCCCAGTCGTACCTACACAAAATGCTTTTAATCACAACAGGGTATACATGATTTGTAAATTATATGTGAAGGACATGTTACCTATCAAGGCTTTCACAAGGCCCCTCACTCATGCCCCTTGCAATAACTATGTCCCCTCAACGAACCAGTTAGGGGGCAGGCACGGGACTGGAGTTTGGCCCATTGATTCGGAACTCTGATATGACCCAGAAGTCATGAACGACTGCAGTAAAACCGTCGTAACTCTCGTAACTCTGTGGCGGCCATAGAACATGCATAATAAATGTTGAAGGAGGGCAGGGGGGAAGGGAGGGAGGGAGGGAGAAAGAAATGGAAGCGAAACGGAGGGGCGGATTTAGTTAGGAGAAACCAGCAGGAGAAGCTGAGCCAACTTGAAGGTTAAGACTAACAGGTTCCCCATGTTCAAAGGCCAAGTTCAGAAAAGTCAGCTCCTGCTGGACTAACAGGCTGACTTCACAGGTCCTGGAAGGTGAACTGAAGCAGGGAGGCCATAATCTTGAGGAGGCAACCGGGGACCAAAGGAGCAGACAGCCAGGGAAAGGGCTCCAGTAATGAGACAAAGGCTGGGTCACTGTCAGAAGGAAAGGAACCAAGCACCAAGACCACAACCCACTACCGGCCACCCAGTGGAGGGCTTCTCTTACCACGCTGCCAAGGGGGCAAAACAGACTTCAGGGTTCCAGACAGCTTCACCCCTTCCATGCCTCCTGGAAGACATCGTTTCCTGGACTGCGTTCTCTGGGACCCTCTTGTTCTCTGAGGTCTTCACAGGGCTTTCTACAAAGAAAGAATATGTGCTGAAATTCTATTCCCCTCTTGGAGTTTCACAGCATACACGAGCATGCTAAAGGCTGTTGCAAATGTGAAGTAAACACACCCATTTACCTTTATTGAACCAAACTGATTTTCCAAACTTACTTGATCCTGGCATCCTGTTGGCAGACTGCCCATTACCATCTCAGAGAGCACTAAGGTTCCAAGATAAGAGGTACGGAAATACTACCCTACAGCAGAGCCACCCTAGAGTCACGTGGACCCTTCTTCCATGGAGGCATGTCCTAGAAGCCACCTCTCTCCTTACCGTCAGCTTTCCAACTTGCACGCTGTTTAGGTTTCCGTGCATATTCATCCTGACTCCAGAAAAGTCCAGAAAAGTCCGTGGCCAACGGAAGTATTTCTGAGGCCCTTAGATCATCTCTTCTGGAGTGCTTTCCTTGACTCTTCCCCATCCCAAGCCTACCTCAATCCCACCCGACCCCAGCTGGCCACCACATCCCCAGTGTCAAGGTGCAGAGCACACACTGGGAATCTGCCTGGCTGTGAATTCGGACCACTTTGTCCGTTCTGCCATGAGACTGTGTGTAATTTCAGAGCACAGGCTGTGGCTGTAGCTTTGTTTCTCGCGTCTAGCCCAGTGCTTGACACTTGCTGCCCATCCCCCATATAACCTGGTGGATAAAGAAATGATCTTTTGTGATTTTGAGAGAAACCAAACGGAGACCAAAATTTGTTTTCTAGAAAACCACAGCAAATTGAGAGTGATCAGCTGATGATTAAACACACACACACACACACACACACACACACACACACACACACGCAGATCTCAGGTGTGAAGCCACAGCTGAGAGATGTCTGCTCCCATATATATCCCATTGCCAGTCTCATCCCTCCAAGTGCATAATTACAAAACAAATGGTAAATGCCTTGTTTCATTTGAGCATCTTCTTTTAATGGAGAATTGATTTTCTCTCCCTTAGCAAAAATTTTCAGTGGCCTTACAAAGGGGAAAAATTAACTCTTACATTTGCATGTCAAATGTTTTAATTTTCAATTATAAAATCTGTCTTTCTAAGACATTCTAGAAATGGCAGCAGAATGGAAGCCTGGCTGCGGGCTCTAAATTGCTCTTAGCAGCTCAACTTTCTAATGTTCCATTCTGGGGCAAGCATTTCTTAATTGGGTGGGAGTTTCCAGACTTTTCATCTGTCTTCTACGTTTGCGAGGCGGGGGAAGAGAGCTGTTTTGATTCCCAAGCCTGGGTTTTCTTAACAAAATGATTGTTGGGAATGCTCCCGCCCTTCCACTCTCCTGCTCCAGCCACAAGGAGAGAGGCACCACTTAATGATTCTTACCTGTAAAAGGGAAGGGGAAAAAAAGCAGAGAAAGTGGTAGAAGTGGGAAGATCTCCACAAGCCAGCCCCCAGGACCACAACTTTCAAATTCTAGCCACAGATAGAGAAACAGACTCAAAAGGGTTTATTCTTCCCTATTTAAGCAAGATTCTGTTAAGCTAATCATATGCCACAAACCTTTAAAACAGCCATATTCTGGTTAGCAGATCATTTTTACAGCTCTGTTTTGTCTTGCGGTGACAGACACCTCACTCTGTCCTTGTCCTAAACTCAGACATGACGGTGGGAATGGACCAAAAAAAGAAAGATGCAATGAGAATTATCAAATATCAAAGAAGAAAATACCAAAGTCTGTGTTTTCCCCCGTTGGAGGTTTCAATTCACCTGGGAAGTGTTTTGTAGTTCGTAGCATGTTTCAAGTTTAAAACCATCACAGTCCCAACACTCTAAAAAAAAAAAAAAAAAAAAACTCTCCTCCGTGTGTGTGAGCGTGAGTGCGTGTATGTGTGTTTTCTCGCTCAGTTTTTCAGTTTTGTTTTTTTGCTTTCACGAAGCGCAAATGTGAGGATGTTTCCTGGCCCAGCGCAGGACTTCAGAAAGACTACCTCTGTCCTTAGCCTTGAAATAGCCTGGACTGTTGTCTCTAGGCAAGTCATCCTAGCCAGCTGCCGTCCTGTTTCCCCAACTCCAGAAAAGGAATGTACTTGCGTTCAGTCCTACAGATAAGGCACAGGGGCTATTTAAAAAGTTAGCCAATCTGGGGCCTCCCAGGGGCTTTCACAAGGTAGAAAACGTTAATATTCTAAATAGTTCCAGCCCTCTCTAGCCAACGCACGTTTCGAGTTGCTTCATCATCCGTACAGAGCCTTTTCTTTAATCTTCCCCAGGAGCGTGTGTGCAGGTTCAAATGGTGATAATTACCATAAAACAATTGTGTTGTCCTTCTCCCAATAAAAATCGCTCTGTTAATCAGCCAACGCACAGCCCCCTTGTCTGAGGACCCTTATGCCAAACTGGCGGGGTAGAATGTGGCTACAGATAAATTAGCCCACGTGTGATTGCATGCGAAAACACATTGATTTGGGATTTTTTTTTTCCCCTCTCCCGTTCAACCTGACAACTTGTCTAAATAGGCTTCTGCCACGACCTGACAGCTCCTGGACAAGCTGTGTACAACAGGCCATTAAAACGAAATGCTCTGAATAGGGAGAGTACAAAACACAGACAAAGGGATAAGATTGAAAGATAAAAGGATGAACAAAGGAGGTGTGGAGGGGGGCTTTGGGGGAAGGTGGGGCCTGAAGACGTCCTCTTTAATTGTGCTTTCAGACTTTGTTACAGGTTGGACTCTCCAGAGCAGACCCTGTGATGGAGTTTAGGGTGAAGGCTATTTCGGAGGGATAGACCCTCAATGGCAGAAGGTAGGAGGCAGGGGCAGGACTGGGCAGAGGGAGAAACTGAGCCGTGATGCAGGCTGGACAGAGTCCCGAACAGCCCCCCTCCCCCGCGGAGCTCAGCGTGCTCCTGCATTGGCACCAAACGGTTGGGAATGTATTCCCTCTTTCGCTCTCACTCGGTCTTTGCAAAGCCAAGGGCGTGCTCTTGGGCAGGGAGCTCCCTGCATCTCCACCTGGGCTGCCATACAAAGTCCTTCCCTGGGTGGGCATGAGATTGGCCATCCCTGACGTGAGCGTAGCCCAGCTCCCTCCATCTCTGTGGTCACTCCCCAGCCCAGATGGCATTATCAATTTCCATTGAGCCCAGCCTAGTAACAGTCCCTCTTATTAAGCACTAACCAGTCCCATGCTACAAGTTGTACCTACCGTTCCGTGCATTCTCGCAACAACCACAAGAGGCAGGGATTTTAAAATTCCCATTTTGAGGATGAAGAAACTGAGGGCAAGAAGGACGACTCATCAAACAGCCTATCCCTGGTGAATGGTAGTTGACACCTGCACCCAGGGCTGCCTGATTCCAAAGTCCACTCTCTAAACTATGACACTACCAGTTTGCCCTGCTATCCCCAAGTCTGGTGTTCTCTGCAAAACCTCCCCTAAGCCACATTGACATAAAGCAAAGAAGCAATTGCCGTTCGTTTATATGGAGGAATTGTTGAGCATTCCCCAACCCCCAAAATCACCTCTCTTAGACTTGTCTGATACCTTAGGCCGCATCTTGCTAACAGATGCATAACATACATCAAGATAAAGCATAGATGCTCACAGACACAGTTCAAAGCTCAGTGGCCTGATGCGGAGGTGCTGAGTGGCGTTCTGGGGGAAGGAGCTTAGGGGGCCCCTCTCACCACCTCTTTGATGGTTCACTGCAACACAAACGTGGAATGCTAATTTTGCTGCTATTTTCGCTCTTTGCCTTTTCCCCCATAAAAGCAGAAGTCCTGTTCGGTCCTCATTCAGTTAGCAAAAACAGGCCCTGATGTAAGTATTTTGTAAAAGCGAAGTGGCCTAAGGCAAGACTTTGAAAAGTGGGGTATAGCGGTATGCCCTCGGGAAAGGACGAAGGTCTATGGTCCACTGCGGACCATTGCATCAACTCCCTCCCTGATATCATCCGCAAGAGTTTAATAGGAAACACTTTTATCAGGATCTCAGAGCTCACAGAAGAGCCTATTTCTTGGGCTGGGAAGTGTTGCAGTGGATCCTTGCTTAGCTTGGCCACCAGACCCCCATAAGTGTTTTATTTAGCACATACTGTGTTCTGCTGTCTCTGGTTGGATTCCCGTGGAACCAGACTCTAGAAGATTTTTTAGGCCTTGCTCTTGGGATCAACACCCAGGGAAGAGAGGGGCAAGAAGCAGGGATGGCCAGACCAAGAATCTGAACTACAGTCAGTCCAGTTCCACTGAAGGCCTCAGATGACCCCCTGGAAAGCTCTAGAGCTGAAATGGCTCGTCATAGTTGTTCTGAGTTGAGGCAAGGAGGCTGAGCCTTTATATGTTGTACTAGATAGTGGCTGGGTATGGGATACCATGTGGAAGGAGCATGACCTTGGGCTAGAGGGCTCTCTGCAGCTAAGACAAATCACAAAGTGGGGCTCAGCTTAAGGCTGTTGGGAATCAACACTCCCAACTGCTAGGGGAATGAGTTCTTCATTCCATAAAGGAGATCCAAGAGGCAAGTCACAGTCCCCACTATAATTCTTTTCTTTCCGGTACTCCAAGGGTTATTCATTATTGGTCCCATTGTACAGGAGAGAAGAATGAGGGCAAAACAAGTGAATGACTTATCCACAGACATGCAGGTAACATTTAACTATCAACCTATTCATTTAACAAATGTTTATTGAGTACCTTCTGCATGCCAGGCATTGTGCACTGTCCTGAGCATGTAATGGTGAGCAGAAAAAGACCCCTGAGCTCATCTAAATAACGCAATAGTATTGACAACTATCCCAGGTACAGAAAAAAAATTTAGAAGTTTATTTCTTTAGAATAGCTATCTAAAAACTTCCTTGCTCCAGGAATAAGCATTTGAAGACTGCTTATACCTATTACCCAACATCTTTCCAAGAAAGTTCAAAAATTGTAAATATATATTCCTAAAATTTTGAGAATGGGGAAAAGCAGATCCAATTTGACCATGAAATCCATAGCATAATGAAGAAGTATTCGGTATAAATCAACCTTAAACCAGCCAGCCAGTTTTCTTCTGGAACCTCCAAAGGCACAGCAGAGAATGACACCTGATTCTTCCTCATTTCATTGATAGCATCAGTGGCATCAACAATGAAACCAACCAGTCAGGCACCGAACCTCTATCAAGCACCTATTCTCATTAGTGCATTTCCTATTTGAAAAATTGTTGTTTGAAAGATCAAGTCTATCTTCTAGATGCAGAGTGAATAAGCAGTGTGGCTTAACCAGGTGTCTTATACGTAAGATTTTGGTTGTCCGATAATTTCATTCTTGACTGTCTGTTGAACCATGGAACAATCAAAATGGTGCTGAACTCATCACCCACAGGTGCCAGTGCCTTCAGCCCCTCTGTGCTTGGACACCATGGTTCTTATTTGGATAGGGAAAGAAGAAGGAGAGGGGAAGTGTTGTCTCCACTCTGGGTTCTGATTCAGTAGACCAAGGTATAGCTTGGAATTTGCATTTTGAAAGTATTGTGCCCACCTCCCAGGTGAGAACCATGGCTTTAGCATCTAGAACTTTCCTTCTCACTCGCCCCTACAGTGTCTGGTGTTCTATTCCATCAGGGCAGGCAAGGAACATGTTAGCCAATTCAAAAGGCTGGTTCGAGCTCAGGTGTTAATGTGTGATTCTGAATCACACTGATACCCCTCTGAGTTAACATTTGTAGGTCAAGTGTGTTTGAGGCCTGATCAGGGATGGCATTGTGCAGTCCTTAATGTCCGATTCAAGTTACCGCGGGGTTCCCCAAGACAAAAAAAGACATTGGGATCCTGGGACATGATAACGGATATGAAAGGTGATATTTCAAATGCCAAGCAGAATGAACAGGAAGCAGGTCTTATCATCCACCACTTAGCAGGAAAGAGGTAAAGTGGTCTTCTCAAAAAGTGATGGACAGATGCATCTTTGTGTTGCCAGGCGGCTTCTTACCTTGCGCAGGGAGAAAAAGCCACAGAGCTCCACAACGGTAGGCAAATGTAGATCTGACAGGACAGGAAGAGAAAGGAGTGCAGGTGATGCATTTACTCAGAATAGACCAACAAGTTGTGCAACCCTCTTATACCACCTGAGCTGAGCCAAACTTGCTCAGGGGAGAAGGTGGATGAACCCTAAGATTGTAACAAATGGGACAGAAATCCCAGGGGCTATTCATCTCAGAATGAAGCATGGACACCTGTAGTTTTCACCCCTTTTAATTCTTTTCTTTTCTTTTTTATCGAAGTATAGTTAACACACAATCCTGCCAGTCCTTTTAGGTAAACCTTTGCTTGCCAAAAAGATGTGTACTTGGGAGAAAATGTTCCAGAAGTCTTGCTGATAACCTTGGGTTTTCACAAGTGAGCACTCAGAGAAAGTGCTTGGAATGGTGTTCTGGGACATTCTACCATCACATGGAGGTAACTTGTTCTACCAAACAATGATAAATTCAGCAGTCATAGCAACCCAAGTTCCCAGCAGAAGGAACCTCTAGTCATCCCCCCAGATAGACTTGGCTACATAAACAAACTGCCTCGGCGGTGCCTGGGTGGCTCAGTCAGTCAAGCTTCTGCCTTCAGCTCAGGTCATGATCTCAGGGTCCTGGGATTGAGTCTTGCGTTGGGCTCCCTGCTCAGCGAGGAATCTGCATTTCCCTCTCCCTCCGTCCCTCCTGCACCCTCCCACTGCTCTTCTGCTCTCTCTCTTTCTCTCACTCTCAAATAAATACATAAAACCTTAAAAAAAAAGCCCCATATGGATACCCGGCACTATTTTTCATCAGGAACCTCAATCATATAAAAACCTAATAATAGCAGCTTGTGTTTAAATAGCTTTTAGGCTTACAAAGTATATTTAATATATATCCAAGCCTCAAAACAACCCCATGAGGTATGTCTCATATGGCCCCATTTTACTCATGAGCAAACTGAGGCTTACCCAGATTAAATGACCATCTAAAGTGTTCACCTCAGCATCTACTTCTGACAGTGTTGGAGGGGTTTTTGCAGACTAGCTTTTCCACAAAGACTGACCAGAAGAGGGGGGCAGAAATACAAAGAATGTGGTTTAAAGGTTCAGAGAGCTTCCACAGGAACAAGGTCTTGAAAGGTCAGTATCTTAGTCCTCTTGTGTTGCCATAGCAAAAAACAGTGGTCGTTGGTTTAAACAACAAACATTTATTTCTCACAGTCCTCAACACTGGGAAGTTTAACATCAAGACATTGGCAGATTTGGTGTCTGGTGAGGTGTCCGACCCGCTTCCTGGTTTGTAGACTACCATCTTTTCACCACAACCTTCCATAGTGGAAGGGGTAAGGGATCTCTCTAGGGTCTCTTTTGTAAAGACACTAATCCCATTCCCAAGGGCTCTGCCTTCATGACCTAATCATCTCCCAAAGGCCCTCACCTCCTAATGCCGTCACATCGGGGATTAGGATTTCAACATATGCATTTGGGGGGCATGCAAACATTGGGTCTATGGTAGCCAGGATCCCAGAGAGAATGGAAGTGCATGGAGGAGAATCTGGCATTCTGTACTCAATCCCCTTCTGGAGGCATCTGCTGATTCTTAGGAAACTTGAGGCCAAGAGTCTAAGAAGCCAAGTGCAAAGTGACAACCAAGACCCTGGGGAGCCCATGGAGCTTTTGGAAGTCTCATGGCATAGGGAGACAAAACTTAAAGTTCAGGGCTACCCAGAAGGCCAGAACTTGAAGGGCCAAGATTTCAGAGAGAAGGGAAACATACTAAAGTGAGCCTGATATTCTTTGAGGCATTTGACACAATGCCCTTCCTTTCTGTGTAAAGATACAGAAAGGTTGAAAGCAAAAGGATGGAAAAGGTATACCACGAAAACATTAACCAAAAGAAAGCTGGCATAGCTACTGTAATAGCAAATCAAATGGACTTAAGGATAAGAAGCATTATGAGAGATAAAGGACATTTGATAAAGAAAGGGTCAGTCTGCTGGGAAGGTAAAACAATCCTGTATGTACATAATAACACAGCCTCAAAATATAAAGCAAAAAATGACTGGGGGGAAAAAAGGAAACAGAGAAATCCACAATCTTGATGCAGACTTTTTTTTTTTAAAGATTTATTTATTTATTTATTTGACAGACAGAGATCACAAGTAGGCAGAGAGGCAGGCAGAGAGAGAGGAAGGGAAGCAGGCTCCCTGCTGAGCACAGAGTCTGACGTGGGGCTCAATCCCGGGACCCTGGGATCATGACCTGAGCCGAAGGCAGAGGCTGTAACCCACTGAGCCACCCAGGCACCCCCTGATGAGGACTTTTAACCTAATTCCCTTATTCTTGAAAATCCAAGACCACCAGCAAGCCTTTAGACCACCCTTTCCCAAATACATACGTTCTGGCAAGCAGCGGTTATAGCTAAAAGGATTCCAAGGAATGAAAAATGTGGGTGTGAGTGGTTTATTCAGAGACTTAAATTATTTCTATAATTTCTGTCTTGTTAGTTACTTTCCTCCATAACTGGTAGAGAAAAATACAGGCAAAAAGAATCAGGAATAATATAGAAAATTTGAACCATACAAACAACAAAATTCACACACACACACACACACACGCACGTGCGGGAACATGCTGCAAGTGTACATGAGATATTTATCAAAATTAAATATATGTCGGGCCATTAAACACATCAAAACAAATTTCAAACAATTGAAGTCACTTAGAATATGTTCTCTGATCACAGTTCAATTAAGGTGGAAATCAATTTAAAAATATGTATAAGTAGGGGCTCGTGGGTGGCTCAGTCAGTTAGGCATCCAGCTCTTGGTTTCGGCTCGGATCATGATCTCGTGGGTTGTGGGATCTGGCTGGTCATGCTCTGAGCTTAGCGGGGAGTCTGCTTAAAAAATTCTCTCCCTCTGCTCCTCCTCTCTCTTTCTCTCTCTCTCTCTCTCTCTCAAATCAATAAATAAATCCTTAAAAAATAAAAATATGTATAACTAGAAAATCACCAAGTATTTGGAAATTAAATATTCTCCTTCTAAATAAGGCTTGGGTAAAAGGAGAAATCATAGTAAAAATTAGAAAGTACTTTGAACAATGAATGAAATTTTTTTAAAAGATTTCATTTATTTGAGAGAGAGAGAGAGATAGCATGCACAAGCAGGGGGAACGGAGAGGGAGAGGGAGACGCAGGCTCCCCACTGAGCAGGGAGCCAGACCCATGGCTCATTCCAGGCCCCCGGGATCATAACCTGAGCGGAACGCAGACACTTAACCAACTGAGCCCGCAGGCGCCCTGAATGAAGATATTTTACAGCAGAACTTGTGGGATGCTGCTAGAGCCAGGCTTACATGGAAATTCATAGCCTCAAATTCATAAACTAAAAATTAAAACTGAAAGTCAGTATTCATCCCTAGATGGGAAAACAAAGCAAACTAAAGTCACAGTAGAAAGAAGGAAGTTGTAAAGACCATCAAAAGTATATTTACATATAATAGAGAAACTATCTACAAAGCCCAAGGCAGTTCTTTGAAGAAAAGGGTGGGAGTTCCACGTAGCCCAAGGTAGAGCAGATGTAAACCCAGACGTTGACCCGTCCTCTGTGGGGATGTGACCAGCCGGCAGGAAGGCCACTTGGGAGATGCCATAGGCAGCCAGGGGTGGGTGGGTGGCTGTATGACTCGGTGCCCAGTAAAAATACAGCACTTGAGAAGTCACTGGGCTCACTTTCTAGAAGCTTCAACAATCAAGGAAGGAGTCCCTCAACCTGCCAAGAGCTCTTTTCTCAAAAGTTTTGTTGTTGTTGTTGTTTGTGTGTTTGTTTTTTCAGCTCTCTCGAAGTCGCTACAGTTTTGCCAGGTTGTGGACTAATATCTTTGCATGGCAGGGGGTGACTGGGTGGCTCAGTCAGTTAAGTGTCTGCCTTGGGCTCAGGTCATGATTCTAGGAGTCCCAGGATCCAACCCCACATCTGGCTCCCCGCTCAGCACGGAGGCTGCTTCTCCCTCTGACCCTCCCAGCTTTTGTGCTCCCTCTCTCAAATAAATAAATAAAATCTTAAAAAAATTAAATCTTTGCATGGCGACGGTTTCTCCATTTAACGTATGGAGTGCCCGGCCACCATCTCCAGTGCCGGGTCAGGTGTGGCACCCAGCTGAGGGCTGGGATTTTCACTAGCCTCCCTCCGGAGCTGGGAAAACTCATGCCCTGTTCTCGGCAGACCTCTGGAAAGCTTCCCTTTGAGTTCACGCTTCCCTGATTTTCATCTGGCCAAGGAATCCAAGTGGTTTTTGCTGAGAGAAAGGGAACCCTCGTTTATTGAGTGCCTACTGTGTGCCAGAGACTTTAAATTAATTACTCCACTTAATCCTCCCAACCCCTCTGGATTGTGCGCAGTTTTCAGAGAAGAAAATCAAAAGGCAAAGTGTTTAAGCAGGCCCCTGCCACGGTCATGGAGCTTTAACTGGCAGCTTTCTTTTTCTTCTATGCCAAAGCTCCCTTTCTTGAAAGACGGTCAAGCCAAATAATTGAGAGAACAGGTTTTGCGGAGTCCGACAGACCTCTATTCCCCCTTACAGGGTCTGGCAGTGAAGGTGTGGGGACCCTGGGCAAGTCAGCTGAGCTCTACTGGGGAAAAATGCCGCGAGCTTCGTGGTGGAACCTGGGGTGGGGGGATGGAAGGAGGCAGTGCAGACAAGGGCTAGCTAGACTCAGAGCTGGGTGCCTCTGAGAAAGGCTACCGCTCCTACTCCTCCCCTCGCTGTTTCTATGGTTATCGTGCCGCCTCTCCAACTCCGTCCCACTCTCGAGAGGACCGGATGGCTGCACCAGCTTCATCTGATACCACCCTCAAGAGCCCGGTCCACCGGTACAAAAAGAAATGAGGAAGTTACAGCTGGCGGCGAAGCCCGGGCCTCAGCGGTCAGGCCCCATGGGTTTTGTTTTGACCACTGAGTCACGTAGTGACCAACGATCACACGGAACATTGGCCAGCTCTCCTGTTGTTCCTCGGGGGGTAAAGCTAGCAACAAAACCTCCCATTTGGCCCATGAAAATTCACTGGGTGCTTTAAAACTGTCCTCAGGTATGGGGGCGGGGAGGGTGGTATTAGGAAACACAATGAGCAGTTTTTCCTTGATGGGGTCATTTCATTTGTTTTTGGCTTTGGTCTTCTGCTTGTCCCATGGGCTTTGCGTGTGTCAGAAGCAGCAGGCCCCAAGCTAGAAAAGCTTTCCAGCTCTGCTCCTGGTAGCAGTGAGCCATGCACTGGAGCTCCCGGTCGGTGCTGGGCTTGGCCTTGTCACACTCATCGCAATTATGGCTGTTCATTCGGTCACCGACTTCCTTGACTGGTCCATGACGGAGCCAAGAAACAGGCGCATGGAGGATACGTGGTGAATACCGGTTGACCAGATGAATGAAGGGAGAACGAATGAATGGCTTCCTACCTCACCCACCAATGCTTGAAGCTCGTATGTGCTACAGATGTCACTTGGGTGCTACCGGACAGCCTCTTTCCCTTTTCTAGAGTTTATCTCCCAGGCAGGCTGAGATGTACCTCCCAGAGTCTGCGGGATTGAAATTAGGAAATGCGTAGGGTAGTGTGAGACCAGCTTCCTGGTGGACTTTAAACCCCACCCCCTTCAGCGCCGCGCGGGTGTTCACAGGCTCCTCCCACATCCTATCCCCGCCCCCCAGAGTTAGGGAAGTCAGCAGAGCAGCTTCCTATCTTTTGCCGCTGTGATTCATCTTGCTTTAACTTCGCCCTGTCCTGTGGGAGTGGAAATCTGGCTACTAGAGAGCCACGGCCGGTGGAGCCACCTCCTAGAAACCAAACACACATCTGGCAGAGCTCACTGGTTTCCATCTCCCACGGAGAGGGGCAGATTATCTAAATGCTGATTAAGTCATGAGCTGTTGGTACTGAGACATTTCACTTTGAAGCACCAGAGATCCAGGCAGCCTCAAAGAGATGACATTTCTTTTCATTCATTTCTCCCACAGGGATAGAGATGGCCAGAAGGCAGGGAAAAACTCAGATGAAAAGTGGTGGTCTAGAATGGTAAGTGTCCCAAGAAGCAGGGCTAAGGGAGGGGCTGGTGGAGTGGAAGAGACCAATGACAAGGGCAGCCTTCGTGCTTTAAGCCTGTACCAAGGCAACTGCTAGTGTGGGCGGGTGAATACACACACGCACACACACACACACACACACACACAACCTCATCACTCCTGCAGGAACGGACTTCCAGAGCTCATGCATACCGGTGGTCATCTTGTTCCTGCCAAAGAATGTCCCAGAAGCTACCGGCCTTACCTTTAAAAGGCTTTCTTCCCCACTGGTTTTGTGGCTCTTCTGACTTGACCACAAACACAAGCCTGGTTAGGAATATATATAGGTGCCCCCACTCGGATCCCCCTTTTGGCCAATGCAACCTGTCCACCGCTGCTGTGGGCTGTTGGCTGCTGAGAGGATTGGCTCCAGCCAGCTGGGGCCCGGTGCCCTGCCCTTGGCAGCCCACAGTCAACAAGCAACGGAAATGGGGACATAAAAGCCAACCCCCTTGCTTCAAGGTGGGGCGACTCTGGTGCCCCAAGTGACTCCAAGAGCCACTATGAAAGTAGGCTAATGCTGGACTCCCACCGCACCACACCCTCGATTAGCTCCCTCTGCCTTGTCTAGCCTCCTGCCCTCCCCGTCTCCTGAGACTACTCTCTCAATGAACTTGAACAAGAATCTCCATCTCAGGCACAGTTTCTAGGGCTCAAGACTTTTAAGAGGCACTAAAACGATCACCAGGCACATAGCACTCCCCGCGTGTCGGGAGTTCTAAGTGCTTCATGTGTATTCCCTCATTGAGTCCTTACGAATCTACCCCATGAGCTCAATGGTACAAATACCTCCACCTGGCAGTTGAGACCACTGAGGCACAGAGATGTCATGTAATTTGCCCCATGCCACACTGTAAGTGACAGAGCCAGATTCAAACCCACCCCATCCAACCACAATCGCAATCCACACTGATTCTCATAACTCTCTTTAACATCTGCTTATGTTCCTTTTCAGAAAGCAAGTTCAGCCCTCCCTCATTCCTTCTGTAAGCTTTAATATCCAGGGAATCGGGGACATTTTGAAACTATCATCCTGAAAAACAAATCTCAGTAACCCGAATGGGTTTCCTCCCATCACCTCCCCCCCACCCCGATCCCAGCTAACATTATGTAAAGATTAATTTCATACTTGAGTAGATGCTGAGCGGTCTGCATGTCTGTGGCTACAGAAAGGATCCAACTTAAGGGAGAGTAGGAAAGACAGCTCCAGAGCACAGACTTTTGCAAGGGAAATCCTGTCAAAGCACACTTTCATGTAGTCTCAGTAGTCGAGGCTGAGAGTTACCCAAGGCAGGGGGTAGGAAGGGCAAAGCAACGGAAATGGGTTCATAGATCCACCAAAAGACAGGTTTAAAACAGCGTTGTTATGATACCAAACACTGCAAGTTACCCAAATGTCCATCAAAAGTAGAAAGGAAAAAATAAACTGGGGTAGACTTGTACAACGGATGACCCTATGGCAGTAGGAGTCGTAGAACTCTAACTACATAGAAAACTGTGGGAGACTTCACACACATGATGTTGAACAAAAGAAGCCACACGAGCATATACGGCAAGATTCCTGTACATTAAGCTCAAAACCAGACAAAACTGATCTATTGTGTTAGGAGACGATACAGTGGTTACCTTTGGTGTGGGAGGTGCCTGGAACGGGGCAGGAGGGGTCTTACAGAGCAACGGTCATGTTCTGTTTTGCAATCTGGGGGCTGGTTTCCTGGGTGTCTTGACTTCATGCAAATCTGCCAAACCATACACTTGTGATTTGTGTACTTCCTGGAGGAATACTATATAGCTCAATAAAAAGCTAAAAACCTGATAGACGACAATTTTGTGAAGAGAAAGAAAGCCTTGGGGCACTTGGGTGGCTCAGTGGGTTAAAGCCTCTGCTTCGGCTCAGGTCATGGTCCCAGGGTCCTGGGATCGAGCCCCGCATCGGGCTCTCTGCTCCGCGGGGAGCCTGCTTCCCCCCACCAACCGCCTGCCTCTCTCCCTACTTGTGATCTCTGTCTGTCAAATAAATAAAATCTTTAAAAAATAGAGAGAGAGAGAGAGAGAAAGCCTCCCACCACCCAATTCCCATAAACAGGCTGTCTTTTTTTTTCCCCCCCCAGAAGGAAAATTATTTCAATGAAGACTAAAGCAGTCTTCTCACTGGGTGATCACACTTGTAAGTTCAGATTCCTGAGGGAGGTATAAAGTTGCTTTTCAGAGATCTCTCTATTCCTCATCTTCTGCCCTGTGCTGGTTTTTGGAATGTTCTCTATATTCCAAAGCAATGGGCCCAGGTGCTCATTTACTCAGAAAAGGGAAAGCAGTCAACAGAGGCATTCATGAACCACTGGAATGAGATGTCTCTGTAGGCCCATCTGTATTCAGCTGGGGCACATGGATTGATCATAATGGACAGTAAGGAGGGCAGGAGAGGGCTGTGTTACATGGAAGCCAGTTGGCCCCAAAGCAGCAGGAACCCCTGGCCGACAAGGTCTGCCTTTGGTGCCTTCTCCGGGGCCTGTCCCCAGTGATGTCCCCCACTATCCCTTCCTCAACACAATGAGCGAGTAACCGCAAAGAAAGCGATAGTCTAGCTTCCAATAACCCTGTCCATTTATTTCAATACACAACAGGGTCCCTGATGTGGCAAAATCAGATTTCTAGGTCTCTTCAACATCTGTTTCTGGCAATCGTGATGTGTTATCTGTTTTCATTGCAAAAAGCAGCTGGTGAATTGTCATGCCATTTCATTAAAAAAAAAAAAAAAGACCAAGTGAAATAAGTCATGCCTTCTGAGAGATTATTTATGACTTCACCAGAGAGAAGCTGGAGAAATACTGTCCCCTCGGTACATAGAAGGACTTGCTCTTTGTTCACATGGGGATAGAGGGTCACATTTGAGAAAACATGAATGTGTACTTAAGATTTGTCCCAAATTACATCTGTCCTTTGCCTACAGGCTGGGGTTGGTGTCCATTTTTTGGCTCGTTTGTTTCACAAACATTTATCGAACGCCTTCTGAGTCAAGCATTGTGCTGGGTGCTGAGGACATGGCAGGGGATTAGACAAAGACCCTATCTTCTGGGCGCTTAAAGTCCCTCATGAAAGATCTGTTTACAACACAACCAGGCACTGGGCCAGGGACCTGCTCCTCCAACAAAACTTGGATCTTAGCACAGAAGTCTTCTTTCAGAAAAATATGCCTGCTTCTTAATCTCCCCGCCAACCCAATGTTCCCAGGTCATAGCCGCTGCCGCTCAAGAGGCTTTGCAAGCTTTTCCGTTGGGACATACCTGTGGGTGTAAGCAAAGTTGAAGCCTGTTTGTGTTGTTAGAGGTTCTGGATGATCTGACCTCCACCCCAAACTTTCTAAACTCCTGTCCTAGGACTGTCACTCTTCCACCTGGCTCACTGTACTAGGGTCACACTGGGCATATTTCTGATCCTCAAATAGGCCAAGCTCTGGACCGCCACCTTAGGACCTTTCCGTTAACTCTCTTCCCACCCCAGATTCTCTTGACCCCGAGTCTTCTCAGGAAGTAGTTCAACAATATCTTCTCATTATGGAAATACCAGCTGAAATGCCACCCCTCAGAAAGACCTTTCCTGATCATCGCCTAAGATAGCTCCCACCCCATGACTCCCCATCACGTTATCTTGGAGTTTCTTGCTCTGTGGACATGCGGATCACTGAGAATGTAAGAGCAATAACGTGGGACCTCATCTGTCTAGGTCCCTGCTGGATTCCTAGTACACACTCAACACGTATTTCTTGGAAATTTTAATAAACAGAAGAATAAATGGCAAAATATTAGAAATATTACAGAAGTTCAACCTTTGAAGATCTGTGAAATAATTATGATATAGTCCATAAATGGGCTGTCGTCGATCCGATAAAACTTAGGTCGTGGCTTAAGTGCTTTTCAAACTATGGATTGTGATCCTTATGTGGATCATGTAATCAGCTAATGAATCATGAAACAGGGTATTCTATTATATGCCATTTCATTCTAATACAGAATACACAATACTGGGGTGCATGATATATACTAAGGGTAGTTATACGTACAGGTGTATGTGTGTTTACTCAGTAGCAACATAAATATATCTTTTACTATGGATCATGGTAAAAAAAAAATCAGAAATCATTGTAGTAAGATTAATGACTAGGAAATATATTCATAATAAATTAAATGGAAAGAAGTGGGTTGTAAGAGTAAAGACGGTGTGTGTGTGTAAGAAAAAATATTAAATCGAAACACTATTAGCTTACAAGAAAGCACAGAGAGGCATAGAAAACCAATGGAAAAAATATTAATGAAAATACCAAGTAGATTTTTCTGGGTGATTTTATTGTTTTCTTCCCATATTCATTTTTGTTTTGTAAATCATCTACCTTGAACGTGTAATTTCTTAAATGGAAGTTATTTCTGCAAGATACTGTCTGATACTCTTTAGAAAAACAGGCTTTTCTTTAATAACGCTACCTCAGTGACGATGCTGTAAATTATTGCAAATAGGCTTTTAAGTGCGTAAAGAAAGCATAATTATGACTGGGAGTTCTCTGTACAAAGTGTTTTATCTTACATTATTTTGTCTAATCTCCATAACGGTATACAACAGGGAGACAAAGTACGGTCATCTTTCTTTCACAGGAGAGGAAACTGAGGCACAGAGAGGTGATGTGCCCTGTCCCCGTCACACTACAAGGTAGTGGTTAACTTGGCAAAAGCCCAGACTTACTCTGCTCCCTGCACTCCTCCTAGAATACAGCATCCCTGCTACTTTTTTGTGCTGTCCTGGGCACAGTTATTCCTTCGCACCTTCGTCCTGAAGACATGACGTTTCCTTTTCCCATTCATCTGTCCTTCTCCTATGGTCTCTAGGCTGCCAGCTCTAGAGAATGGCTCAGCTGCTCCCTCAGTCATGTACCTGTCCCTAGAGCCAGGAGGTGTTGTCCTCTCTGTGTATTCACCGGGGACACTATAACATGGGGGTTATGTGCTATTGGAGTTTGAATCCTACTTCTGCCACTTACGAGCTCTGCGATCTTCTAAAGTACCTGGATAATGTCTGGCATTATACTCAATGTACATTATTGCAAGGTAGTAGTAGTATATAGTTTAGGAGGGTCCTGCGGCCAAGCCACATTCATACATGGTGCCCTCCGATTCTCCCCATTCCCCTCCTCTCCCCCCATACACAGCAGGATTCCCTGTATTGCCCTCCTTGTATTGGCCCTGACTGCGAAACTCTTCTTGGTGTTCTATTCCAAGAGGGGTCCTGATTTATCCTTCTTATGTTTGAAGCCACAGCTGCCAGTGCTGGCTGGTTCTCAACTCTGTGGACCTATGAGTCCCACTGATGGGGTGGAAGACTCCGAGAGCAAAATCTATAGGGGTCCACGGTACAGACACATTCGGTTTTCCCTCCTGGTATCTGTTACCCTCCTTTTTCCAGCAACACCCCAGATTTCTCCTTAGGCATGGATCCCTTCTTTCAGCCTAAGCACCAATGATCTAGGTGGGGCTCCACCCCTTACACCAGGGTGCAGAAAACAGAAAGAGAGAAGGGGTCACATTCTGGTAGTTCCTGTCCAAGTCTCATGCTTCCTTCTGATTGGAGTAGCAAGCCTTAGAAGTGAGGAAATAATGAGAAGCCACTGCCTATGTCCTAATCCCCCCCACGCTCCCCCCGCACACACACACACTGTGTGAGACCTGAAAATCAAGCCAGAGGCTGGAGGAGAGTGGGGCAGAATCTCCGGTCTGAGACAAATGGGTCTCCCTGACAGTCCCAAGTCTCCGAATCAAGCCTTCCATAAAGCCAGCCTGTACCCTGAATTTCTCTGGGATGTGAACCAGCACTTTCTCTAAGTGTCCCTTAAGACAGTTGAAGTTGGGTTTTTTGACAGTGTTTAGCCAGTAAGTTCTTGCAACAGAAATGTCCTTAGAACCATTAGTGTAAAAAAGCTGAGAAAGCCTAGGGAAGAACAGAGCAGACCAAATGCTTGAGGAAAATTCAACAGAAATCATGGCGCACGGTGTTAGAGCATCCAAGCCTCTCTGGGAAAATCCAGCTTAAACCTCCTTTCCGGGACTGTGGCTTCCCCGTGCCTTCATGTGAAAATATGCCTCCTTATTCAGAGGTACTTAAAGACTTCCCGCCTAGGCTAGTTGGGACCCCCAAAACGCCAGGAGAGCGCAACTTTGAGCAAAAGTGGTTGTAACAGAACTTGAGGCACAATCCAGTCATGGGCGTGAAACACACGAGGGCCCCAGCCTTAGCCCTGGAGGACACATATTTATCTCACCATTTATCTCATCTTAAAAGCCACTGGTTTCCTGGTCCAGGCCTGTGGTGCTCGGAGGGACTGGGTCGGCTGAGCTCATGACTAAACGTATTCCCTACGAGCCTACAAATATCCCTGAGATGCTGTCGAGTGGACTGTGACCCGCAAGCTCACCTCGCGAGGGAATGAGATGTCCATCACTGGAAGCATTTAAAGCAGGGTCTGAGTGACCATCACCAAGGGGCATTTTGGAGAGAAGTCCTCCCCTGGAAAGTGTGTGTGTGTGTGTGTGCACGCGTGTGTGTGTGTGTGCAGATAATACACAGCCTGGGAAAGCAAGGAGTATGAAGTCAATTGGATTTTGCTGACTTTGAGTCATTTTGATGGGACCCTCTCCCCCGCACCAATCCACACCCCTCCTCCACTCACAGGCCACAGGGTTGACTTAGCCCCAGCGCCCCTTTCATTTCCCCTCACCTCTGACTGGCAGAGACATTGCTCTAGCCAAAGCTCTAATCTCATCTCAACAGTGGCCGGGAGATCAGAGTGGCAGCCGTCTAGGAGAAAATGCAAGTCATCAAGGGCAGGAAAAAGGGGACAGTTGGCTCACTGCTGCGTTTTCACCTTTTCTCTACTTCCTAAACCACCCTCTTGGCTGCCTTATTGGCAGGTATGGACTCGAAAAGGCTGCCTGTGGTGCCAAGTGAAGACTAGGCACCCCCCACCCCCACCCCGTGTCCCTGAGTCAGGCAGCTCCCTTGCCGAGCCAGGCGGCCTGAGGATGGGACATCCTCGCTGGAGAGCCTGGGAGACATGGTGCTCCCTGTCAAGGAAAAAGCAAAGAAACACCATCCGTGGGACTGCCTTCACTCCCACACACTTGAAATCCCACAGAGCCTGATAGGTGTGATGAGGGCCTGCGTTGCCCAGAGAGGTCAAGAGAGAGGGGGAGTTCATGCTGGAGGGGCTGAGGGTCGTTTTTTCTCGCAATCTCCAAAACAAGATGGAGCCTGTTTCAGGCATCTGCTTTGGGGGCCCCAAATTTCAACTTGAGGTCACTTGGGTCTCTTGTGAGTGGTGAATAGAGGTGAGAAAAGCAGCAGGAGGGTAAGTTGGGAGTGGAGAATTGGGGGCATAGGCCATTTTCAGTCAAGGACGGAAGATATTCCACACCTGAGGCACATTTCTGTAAATGAGAAAGTCATCCCCCTCTCCTAGTGAGCAAGGGCGGAGTTCCTCCTCCCCAGACTTCACCCTGGGAGGAGTTTTTAATCATTAGCTTCAGGTTGATAATAAATCACAAACACAGCTTTGTGTTTTCTGAGATAGAAGCAGCGGACTGGGGTGTGTGTGTGTGTGTGTGTGTGGTGGGGGAGACATTGAAAAGAAGATAGAAATTCCTTGGAACGCCTATCTGGCTCAGTCAGTTAAGCATCTGCCTTCAGCCCAGGTCACAATCCTGGGGTCCTGGGATCGAGTCCTACATTGGGCTCCCTGCTCAGCAGGAGGCCGGCTTCTCCCTCTGCCTGCAGCTCCACCTTCTTGTGCCCTTTCTCTCTCTCTCCCCCCATGCCCCCCATCAAATAAATAAATAAAATCTTTAAAAAAAGGAAGATAGATATTCCATTAATTCCCCCAAATATATTTTAAAAGTGGTCTCATTAAACCTTATGACTAAAAGGCATTTAATTCACAAACTCTTCCTCAGAGGCTCGAAACTTCCACAATGAACTATGTCAGAGAATCCTCGACCACAGCGTGCAGGTGGGTTGATGGCTCCGCTTGGTCCAGTCATGTCCACCAGTGTGCCGGATCACCGAGCCTCACACGGAATTCACACCTATACTCCACCAGTAGTTCCACCCGAACTACAACAAAAAAAGCCAAGGCTGAATGATTACCCTGAATTTTGGAGACGATACTGATAATCGAGTCGGGTACTTCTGGCTAAATAGATGTGGTGTCATTTAGGGGCGCCTGGGTGGCTCAGTGGGTTAAGCATTTGCCTTTGGCTCAGGTCATGATCTCAGGGTCCTGGATGGAGCCCCGCGTTGGACTCCCCACTCAGACAGGTGTCTGCTTCTCCCTCTGCCTCCCCTTCCCAACCCCCAGCACATGCTGGCGCTCTCTCTCCCTCTCTCAAATAAATAAATAACGCCCCCGAAAAAATAAAAAGATGTTGTGTCATTCATCTGCATTCCATTCCGTGCCTATTTCCAATCCGACGCAGGACTCTACCCAGGAAACAAAACAGATATCCCTAAGTTATATGAATGACAGTCCTGACTCGATGTAAATAGAGAGGAGCCCAAGCGCCTCGTGATCGGAGCTGTGGCTGATACTTTGGTGGGTTCCCAGGGCCCATTATATTCCCCCGCGCAGAGCTGATGCCCTAATAAATGTTTGTTAAATTGAATGCAGGGATTTCATGAGCTCCAAGCCACTCGTGAGTCACTGGCGTCAGTACAGCTAATTGACAGGCTTGACCCAGGATATAAATGGAACTGGGCCACATAGGGACAGTAAGGCCACCGTCTTTCCACACCAAGATTTCTCCAAGTATAGCCTGCCACCTACCAGCATCACAATCACTGGGGTGTTTGCTAAAAATTCAGATCCGTGTGGCCCCGCCCTTAGGAAATAAGAAGGTAGGGGATGGGGCCCCGAAAGGTAGGTGCTAGATTAGAGGACCAGAACCTTCTCTCCCGCCCTTGGCAGGTGCTTTTGAGAAAATGCTACTTCTGTTACAAGCTTGAACCTAAAAAGAGCACATCTCATTGAACCTAAGACACAGTCCATTGCCAAACGCAGGGTTATTTTCTGAGACATCTTGAGAGGGAAAATAAAGCTGCCAACCACACTCTTGCCATTCCACTATCCATATGAGACATTCTTACTTTGGGCGGGGGATCTTAAAATTGCTGAAATGTGGAACCTGCCCCCTGTACTCCCCAAAGTTTAGTAACCCCTTAACTGTCTCCCAGGGTGTGTGGAAGGGGGTGGGCACGCATGGGAGATGTCTGGGCTATCTCTACTATATGTAAATAGGGCCATTTGATCTTTATTTTCCATTCATTTGTTGTGATCTGGGGAGTTGTTTTTCTAAGGAACTGTGTTGAACCAATGTCAGGATACCCAATGCCAGACAAAGGTGTTGGATTTACTTCTTTAAAAAGAGAGAGAGAGAGAGAAATTGGAGAGAGGCCAGAGGAAAGCGTGATTAAATGATGAGCACATCGCTCCCAAGGAAATCTTAAAGAAAATCCCCTAACTAGAAGGCTTCCAGGTTTAGGAAGAGTCTAGAAAGGCACCAAGGAATGCAGCTTGAGGAAGAGAGCTAAACCGATGTATCGCTCTAACTTTGTCCCCAGAAGACAAGGGGGGCACAGTGCTCTGGAAAACCTCAAATGTCCCCTCACCCCATCACCAGGAGGCTCGCCCCTAACGCCTGCTGGACTGAGCCGAACGTACAAACGGAGGGCCACGCACCATATGTCTGAGTGTTTGAAAGTTATATACCAAGCTAACAAATGTTTACATTGAAAAGCTTCTTTCCTCCTATCTTGACAAACCGTCTTAACAACTTGGAAGGCCAGCTGTGAATTCCGAATTTAGGGCTCATTAGAGTGCCACAGTGGAATTTGGGGGTGCAAAAGAGAGCTGGCGCTCAGCCACCCCGCCCCCCGCTTTTCCCACCCGCAGTGTGGGTACGTGGATGTGGGTGCTTCGGCTGCCTCGCCAAGCTTCTTCTACAGACCTCCTCATTTCCACCTGCTGAACAACCACACCTGCCAGGCCCTCCAGCCTAGAGCAACACATACAGGCCTGGCCGGGCAGTCTCGGGGGTGGGGGAAGGTGCCCCGGAAGCAGGCTCTGGGACTTTTGAGCAGGGAATTCAGGAGTCCAGGAATCCAGAGTGTTCTGGGAGGACAAGTCCTGAGTGGGCACATCCATTGGCCCTTCAGAATCTTGCCTGAGGGAGAGGGGAGGAGCCAGAGGAGAGAATCTCTGAAACAGTGTTTCTCAAACTTCAATGCACACCAGAATCACCTGCGGGGTTAGCGAAAGTGCAGAGCCTGGTTCCTTAAGTCTGGAGTGGTTCCCAAGAATTCTCACTTCTTTTTTTTTTTTTTTTTGAAGACTTTATTTATTTGAGAGAGAGAGCACACGTGCAAGCATGAGGCGTGGGGGGAGTGGGAGAGGCAGAGAGGGAAGCAGGCTCTCCACCGAGCAGAGAGCCCTGTGTGGGGTTCGATCCCAGGCCTCTGAGATCGTGACCCAAGCTGAAGGCAGATGCTTAACTGACTGAGCCACCCAGGAGTCCCCAAAAGTTCTCACTTCTAACAAGTGCCAGGTGATGCTGATGCTGCTGGTCCATGGACCACACTTTGAGCAGGAAGAGTCTAAAGGACTTGGACCCAGGGCAGGCATCCCTCTGGCGCTGGTCTAAAGGGAGATGGTACTTCCCATTAGTCTGGGACCAAGAGATGTTTAGTGAACGCTTGCTGTTATGTGGGTTGCTTGATAGAAGAACAGGGGAGTAAGGAGTGTGGAAGGGTGGAAAGAGGGAGGAGAGAAGGAAGGGAAGGAGGAGCAGTAAGGAAAAAAAGGACGTTCTTTCCCTTCGACTTAGACATCATTTGCCTTAGTACCGCAGTCTGTGTTTACTGTGACTTGTTTGGTACTATCAGCCTTTTCCACACCAATTTTTCCCTCTTTTCCCTCTATGTTTGCACTTTGGTTTTTCTAAGTCCTTCAAGGACAGTGACCAAGCATCTCAGGTCTTTTCTCTGCACTAATTCACTTTTAGCAAAGGCTAGCCTGAAACCCAGGTATCTTGGCTCACAGTCCTGGATCCTCCCCCCATCGCCACCGTGTCTGCTAAATAGAAGAAATGTTAATTTGGAGACTGTGAATCTTCTGGAAATTTCCATATCACTGAAGATTCAGAAAGTCAGTTCGCATTCCCTCTGTACCCTTTAGTTATTAAATCATAAACTTTAATTTAAGGCATTTTAAAGGGCCCAAAGGAATTTTAATTTGACGTGAATGACTTTCAAATCTGAATAATAATCAGATCATATAAAACTGTACAATCTCTATTACTCTTAAATAATAGACCAAGTTTAAAAATAATCAACAGCCAATGTAAGACTCCTGTATAATTCAATCGAACCCTTATTTTCTGGGCTAATGAAAGAGGCAGTGAGGGAAGTAATTCCACATCATTTGTGTGTGACTTTGCTTAAGATGGACACTCTTACCTTCTGTGTTCCTTAAAGAGTCTGTTTCAATTAATGACATTCTTTAAGGAAAGGACGGCTGCGGCAGAATAACCCAGACAATACCTGGGAGGTATTAGCGTATGACCTTTAGCACTGAAAGCCAAACCAAGAGGTAAGCGTTCACAAAGCTCATCAGAAGGCAACCCCCCTCCCAACCTTTGTCAAAATGAATGATTTGCTATATAGACACATCGGAAGGTATTACCCGAGACCTGCTTTGAGAACAAACATGGGATGACCACCCAGTGAGGAGAGTTTAGGGCACTTGCAGGAGAGGAAGAGCTGTCCCCTATGCAAAGATCTTTGTTCCACTGTCCTCAGGGTGGTAGCAGAGAACACAGGGACGTCATTGCCGCCACATACGTTGGCATAGGTCATCAGAACAAAGCGCCTCTCACACTCAAAACACCCCAGAGCACCAGATGCAGGGAGCCATATTGGATCCAGAGAGTGAATGAGGTCAGCCTACATTGAGTTGAGTCACACGGGAAGGGGCACTCCATGGCTTGGGCTCACAGCTTGGAAGAAGAGTGCTTCTCAAATGGGAGCGGGCATCATAATCTCCTGTCAGGTTTGGGAAAACTCCAGATGGCCCCACTCCCAGAGTTTCTGATTCAACAAGCATGGAGTGAGGCCTGAGAATCTGAATTTCTCACAAGTTTCGGGTGATCCCACCACAGCTGCTCTGGAGACCATACGATGTTGAGAACCATGAGACCATGAAACTCTGACTATACCTGGTAGCATTTCCTTCTTTATCTTGACTGGCAAAATTGGACAGCTGCCCACCAGCCCTCTGCTTCTTACTAGGATCCTGACAGGCGCCCCAAATTCTACCATTAGCAATCTGCTCCTTTGGACTGGAGAGTGGTCTCACATTAAAGAAGTCACCTGGAAAAACACCTGGAAAAGTCCATCCTTGCCAAGCACTGCTTTAGTGCAACACTTCTCAAACTGGAGCTGCTGAAAGGGCCTGAAAAGCACTGGAAATGCTGATTCCTGGGGCCTTACCCTTAATGGTTCTGGTATAACTCATTATGGCAAAGACCAGGACTTGACTTTTCGTAGTTCCCCAGTGGAATGGTAACTGATGTCAGTTCGAAATGCACTGCCTGAGCAGGAATTAAACCAGGTGACACAGTGATCAGATCCCAGGTGTGGGGACCTGGGTACCACGATTGGCATGTAGTGAAATGAAGAAGCATCAGAAACAATGTTGACTGCCTCCTCTCAGGCCCAACCTTTGGTCCAGGCAGGTGTCAAGTTGAGGAAACTATGTCCTCAACTTGGACACCCACCTTGGAACACTGAGCATGACTGGTGGCAGGAAGTTGACTTGGTTGTGCTGTCCTTACAAGGGCAGGTGCTACCAGGGCTGAAACACATCTGGACACCCACCTGGCATCTCAGGTATTCTAGAAGAGGCCTAGGGAAAGCAGATCTTGCTCTCTCTGTCAGTCGAGTAAGCGGTATCATTAGGCTAAGTACCATCTTAGCTACAAGAATAGTAACAACATGGGCTTTCCATTCCCATCCTTAGTGGGGAACAGGGTCAGGGGAGGTTGAACAAGAACCATGCACGGAAGAATGAGCAGTGCAGGTAGAATATGAAAAATGCCTTTTGGCTGTCACCGAGTTACATGTCACCCAGTCACCCCCTTCTCCTCATGTCTTGAGTATGTTATCACCTGGCTCACTCGCCTCTCTACCACTGCCATGAGCATTATTCTTGGTGATTTCAATGTCCAACATAGATAATCCTTCCAACTCTAGCTTCTCAGATCTTTGACCTTTTCTCCTCTCCCAGTTGTGTCTCTGTCCTATGCCAGATACCTAGACCTGTCACACCCTAGATGTAATCATTACCAGTAGCTGTGTCCCTAACATAATCTCAATGTTAAGTGTCCCACTCTCCATCTAGCACCTCCCAATCTCCCACATCACCCTCTCTAATCCCTCTACTCCAGCAATTTTTGGATCTCGCTGGGAGTTATCCACTGATCCTGCCAGCTCTTCACTCCCATCAATATTCTGTAGCCTCATGTCCCTCCTCACCTGCTTTGATCCTATCCTAACTCCCATTCCGTTTCTCTCCACTTCAGCCATCCCAGCCCTTTCCCCATCTGTCCTGTCTTTGCACCCCAAGGCTAAGTAAATCCACCTCCCCACTTCCCTGGCACCCGCACACAAGGAGCTGCTCTTACCTTCCATTCATGACCATGAATTCCAAGTAGGTCTGGAAGGCTGCTGGCATCCTTTGACGTTTTTCCTACTCAGTCTATGCTACCCTTTGCAACAATGAGGCCACTCTTTCTCATCTCTCCTCAAACCTGCAAAACTCCCCTTTGCGTCTTCACTCTTGGCTGATGGTCTTGCCTATTTCGTGGTGAAAATAGAAGTAATCAGAAGTCCACTTCCAGAACCCGTACCCAATTTCCCAGCCTCTCTGCAAATGTGATCAGATCCTCCAGCTTCTCTCCTGTCACGGTAGACGAGCTGTCCATGCTCCTGCCTAAAGCCAAAATGAAATGTATGTGCACTGGATGCCCCAGCTCCAGCCTGCTCAAGACTTGCCTCCTGCCCCCTCCTGCATCATGAATTTAGCCCCCCTACTAGAGCACCCCCATCTGCACACAAGCCTCCTTGGGTGTCAGGAATCTAAACAGAACCCAGAAGCGCTCCTTTGACCCTACATCCCTTTCCAGGTACTGCCTCATTTCTACAGTCCCCACCTACAGCAAAACTCATGTTATTTCTACTTGTTCTTTGTACCTCCTCCCTTTTCTCTGTCTCTGTCTCTCTGTCTCTCTCTCTTTCTCTCTCTCCCTTTTGAGCTTGTTCTAGCAAGGCTTTCATCCTCAGCATCCCACTGAAACTGCTCTTTTTCAGAGTCACTAGTGATGCCCGCAAGTAAGTTCAAGACAAATTCTCGGACCTCAGCCTAACTTGACCCATCAAGTTAAGAAACAGTTTCTTCTCTCGGTCTTGCAGATACTACACCTTCTTGGATCTCTTCCTACCTTTCTTGATGTTCTTTCTGTCTCTTTTGCTGGTTACAATTAATCTTCCTGACCTCTAAATGTTGGAGTAAACGGCATTCAATGCTTGAACTTCATCTTTTCTCTGTCTACACTAACTCCCTAGGCGCTCTCATCTTGAATCTCAGGACCTTAAGCATCATCTACTTGCTGACCACTCCCAAATTTAAATCTCTAGCCTTGACAACTTCCAGAACTCCAGGCTTGGATGTCCCATTGCTTTCTCAACATCTCTACTTGAATGTTGATTAGGCCTCTCAGACTTAACGTACCTTAAACCAGAATCTCCATTCCCCTCACCCAAACTTGCTCCCCCTGAGGTCTTCCCCAAGGTGGTAAATAACATCATTCTTCAAATAGCTCAGGACAAAATTCTTGGTGTCAACCCCACATCTCCCCCTTTATCTTATATCCTACATTCAATCCATCTGTAAATCCTGTTAGTTATACCTGCAAAATATATCCAGAATCCAACCACTCCTCAATAGAAATCACCACTACCATAAGAAATCCATCTGTCATCACTTTTTTTTAGTTGTCTGGCTGCAAACGGCTCCTGGTTTTTCTCCCTGTTTCCACCATTGACCCTTACAGTCTCATCTCAGCATAAAGCCAGAGTTGTCCTTTTAAACACATAATTCAGATCGTTTCATACCTCTGCTCAAAATCCTCCAGTGGTCTCTTAGCTCATTTAGAATGAAACCCACAGTCCTCTATGCAGCCTACATGATCCTACATGGCCTTCCCTACTACCTCTAGGCCCTCATCTTTTGTACACTTAGCTCCAGCTACAGTGAACTCCTTGCCATTTCTAGAATATTCCATATTTAGGCTTACTGTTTCCCAAGGCCCAAATTCTCTTCCCCTAAATAGTAATATGGCTCATTCCCTTGTTGGGTTCAGGTGTCTGCTCAGAGGTCCCCACATCATAGAACTCTCTCCTAACCTTATCTGCAATAGGATTCCTGTCTCCTCATCCCTCTATTTGATTTATCTTGCTTCATATCATCTGACATTATATGCTGTCTTACTTTGGTTCCCTCAAAAGCAGAGCCTAAGACAAGGGCTCCAGCACAAGTAGTTTATTTGGGAGGCAATCCCATGAAGTAGGAGTGAGATGACAGGGACAGCAAGACATGGAAGAGAAGCAAAGGTCAATGTAAAAGTGCTTTATCAAGGTTGTCACTCAGGCCACTGTGAGCTGGGGTCATTTGTGTTCAGTTTCACTGGGACCCCCTGAGAAGTGCACAGAGTGCCTTCCAGAATTTTTGGCCCAAAGCACTGAGTTTATCCCTGAGTGTTAACTCCCCCACACAGCCAGGGGACTTGCTTGAGGGCTGAACAATCCCAAGGTATTGGAGAAACTCCAGAGAAGAAAAGAAGAAAGTAAAAAAGTAAAGAAAGAAAGAAAGAGAGAGAGAGAGAAAAGAAAAGAAAATGTGAAGTGCACATTTGAGAAGAGAGGCTGTGACATGGGAGGAACGTGAGTTTGCAGGGAACTGTCCCCTAGAGCAGCAGGTGAAATCAGAGGAGGGCTGACGGAAAATGTTGTAGGCACCATCTTCTAAATATATTCATTAATATCTGCTGCCCCACTAGGATATGAGCTGAGGCTTTTGGTTTTTTGTTTTCTTTTGTTGCGTTTTAAATTTTTGTTTATTTATTTGAGAGAGAGAGCACAAGTGGGGCAGGGACATAGGGAGAGAGAGAAGCAGGCTCCCCACCAAGCAGAGAGCCCAACACAGGGCTTGATCCCAGGACCCTGATATCACGACCTGAGCCAAAGGCAGATGCTTAACCAACTGGGCCACGCAGGCGCCCCTGAGCTTTTGTTGTTTTTTAAAGTCAAGTTTTTAAAGGTACAATTTAATAATATCTAGCCTTTTCAAGGGTTGAACTCAATGAATTTGACAAATGTATTCAATCAGAGAGCCACCACTACAATGAAGACATAAAACATTCCAATACCCCCCAAAGTCTCTTTGTGCCCCTTTGCAGTTAGAGCCCTACAGATGCTGGCAGCCACCGGTCTGCTTTCTGTGCCTAGAATATGCCTCTTCCAGGATGATATGCTGTAAATGACATCATACAGGATGTAGCCTTTTGTGGTCACCTCCTTTCTCTTAGCATCAGACCTCCTGAGATTCACCCATATGGTTGCATGTATCAATAGTTTGTTCCGTTTTATTGCTGAGTAGCACACCTCATATGGAGTCCTCGTTGATCCGTTCTCCAATTGTGATGGACCTTTGGGTCATTTTTGTCTATTATGGATAAAGCCACAGTGATCATTTGCATACTGGTCTTTGTGTGGATGTACCCTTTCATTTCTTTTGGATAAATGTGTAATGTGTTTCATTTTGTTGGCTTACATCCCTAGCGCTTAGTTCATTGCTCAGCACGTAGTAAGATCTCAATAAATATTGGTTGAATGAATGAACATAAAAGCAGCCTATTCAAAGCCATGAAGACCAGTCTTCGTGCCCAGAAAGACTCAAATAAAAGCTGAGAATTAGAACACCTATATGCTACATAGATATTTATAAAAAAAAAAAAAAAACAAACTTATCTGATTGCCTTCTGGGACAGCAACTATTTCCATTATTGAATTCATGGACCAGCACTCATCTATCTCATCAGCTAATCCCCAGACCTCAGCAGGCTCATACTGACTGAGTAGAGGTATAGGGGTTTTTAATGCACTGCCCCGTACACCACCCATGCTTTGGTTTGCTTGTTTGATTTAAATTCTAATTCATCTCTCCACCACTTAATTTCCTCCAGTCTCTAGGCCTATGGACTCACGCTGACTTCCATGGCCACACTATCAACAGACACAGGAATGACACTATTAAAACAAATTCATATCCTCCTTCCTCCTCCTGGCCAGTACAATTTCTCACTGGCTAATGGAATCCCATGGGTAGCCAACCTATTTTAGGAGTTTCTGAACGTTTAAGCGATGTGTCTCATCCTTGGGTGCTTTGTTCATGACACGTTTTCTGACAGATATTGTTATGTGAGTTCCCCGCAGCCAAGTCAGTGGTACTAATGGATTTATATTGCAAATAATAGCAAAGGTTTCACTCAGTCCTGCCCTTATCTACAGTAGTTCTAGGAGGTCCCAGGGTGTCTCACATGTGCTCCTGGACAGCTTTGCTCAGATATCTCAGTGTCTATCCACTACTCCTTAGTGGGAGCCATATTGTTTTTCTATTACCTCCCACTGAGCACCCCCATTAAACTCTGAAAACCTGAGATGCTGGCAGAGCCCAGCTATCCTGACCAATCGATAGAGAATGCACTCAGATTTTTGAAGTATCCTCTACTAGTCAGATTCCATAACAATGTGGTTTGTGTGCTGCTGGGTTCCCAAATTGAGTATCACAACTCTTAGTTTTTCTTTATAGCCCTTTTGCAAAGCAGTCACTCAGGAAGCACTTATTGAGTACCTTTGATGTACTAGGCATATTCCAGGGTCTGGGACAGAGAAATAAAAAGACAGGGAACTTTCCAGTGTCAGGTACCTTTTATCCATTCAGCTTCATTGCTGATCCCAGCCATGGCTACAGTGAACAGTTCCACATAGGTTTCAACCCATTTTACCTGCCTGGGCACAGGTTAGAATTTGCCAATAAGAAGAACCTAAGTGAGACTGGAAAGGAAGAAATGAGAAGAGGCTATTACTTATAGGAATTTATAGGAGCCAGGTATGATACAATTCCCCCAGAGAACTTTTAAGAACCAGCCATTACAGTGCTTTGCTCCAGGCTGAGATCAACAGTGTTTCCTTGACCTTGTAGCCTCAGTCTTCCTGATCTTCATTCCCTTACATCTACTTATATTTGTGCAAGTTCTGATTCCTATATTAAACCTTTTTATTACTACAATATTTGGAAGATGTCTGTCTTCCAAAATAAAGTACCTGCACCAAACACTTGTCTCAGGCTCTGCCTTTGAAAGGGAAGCAAACTAAGACAAACCCTGTCCTTAAGAGGGAAGAGACAATAAACTAGCAATGAAATAAGATCATGTCAGCCTGGGATAAGGGCTAGGAATAAAATAAGAAAGGGGATGTGAGAGAGTTTTATGAGACATGAGAAGGGTATCTATCCACTTTAGACAGGGGAGGTCAGAAAAGGATGATTTAAGGAGGTGAATTAAATTGAGAGTGAGAGGATGACAAGATGTCTTCCAGGGAACAGTATTGAGGATAGAGGAACAGCAGATATATAAAGGCAGTAGGGTGAGACTGGACCAGGCTCAGGATGAGAAAGAAGGCCATGTGGCTGAAATAAACAAAGGGAAGAGAATTACAAAATGAGATGGGAGAAGCAGGCAGAAGCTGCTTGGGTAGGATCTTGCAGGCTCTCAGAAGAGTTTTATTTACCACTCTGCAGGGTGGAAAACCACGGAAGGTTTTCAAGCAGAGGAGGGCATTATCTGATATATGATTTGAAAATAGTTGTCTGGCTGCTGTATGGCAAATGGAATAATAGGGCAGGGGGGAGGGTGGTGGTGAGAAAGAATGACAGCTCATGTCTTACCAAGACCCAGACCAGAGTTTACAGGTACACAGGAGTCTGCTTTGAGTGCCACAGACCACAGGACAGATACTCACTATCACACCTTTTTCTAAAGTGCAGAGCTCTCTTACTGGGTCAAGCTCCTTAGGCTTGGCTCATCTTTCTCTTAGGGACTCTCAAGAGTCTCCTTAGTCCCTCATACACAACGACTTCCAAAGGGCTTTCCTCTGCAGCCCACCGGACACTCCCAGGGCATCTGAGGGCCAGCGCAGTTGCCATTGGCACCCCACCAGTGTCTCAGGAGGACTCAATTCAGAGGCACCCATGGGAGTTAAAATTGGTCTGGCCTAGTTAAAAGAAATTAGAAAAGCAGACACCTACATTCAACGGAGCTGTACTTTCTCAGACGCTCCAACCATTTTGGCAAAAGGAGAGGTGCGAAAATGGTCTTGAGATTGTTAATGGTACAGAATCACAGAAAATATGATGGGATGGAAACATCTCCAGTGATAGACTCAAAATGGAGTTTTCTATTCTGGGTCGAGAAACAAAATGAGGAGGGGCTGCCTTTCAGGAGACAGCCCCTATTTCCATAATTACGGGCAATTGTACAAGTTACTTAGGAAACATGCGAGTCATAAGGCTGGACTGTTTTTAGACCAAGCCATAATTTAGATGTGGGAAGTGGTTTCACATCTTTGTACCACCACCACAACATACGCTGTGTTTCAATCTATCAGGAGCTCAAATTTGATCAGCTTTTTTTTTTCTTTTTTTAAGAAATGTGCAGCAAATTGCTTTTCCTAATTAAGGTAGATGAAGACATAAGCACGCATACTACTTACCACTCTGGGATAAAATTGACTTTCAAATGATATTTAATGGACCAGCCTGATGGTAATGTTCTGCAGTTCCAGGCAGGAGGCCTGGATTTGATTCTTTTACTGCAGGAAAAAAGAGAGGAATGAGTGTGTGTGTGTGTGTGTGTGTGTGTGTGTGTGTGTTTACAGTGGTAGCAAGTAGAGGGCAAAGAGTGAGGATACTTTCTCAAGAAATTTTTCATCCTTCTGAAAAAAAATTAATCTGGTGTCATCCCAAAGGATGGCAAAGAGGAGAAAGTCAAGTAAAATGGTGGGAGCAGATATGAATAAGGACTAGAAGAGATGTTATTGTGAGCATTTAAAACCTTTATGCAAAAATTGTCTTCATTTTTCACTAAAATTAAAAAAAAAACTAAGACTGACCTCTCTTATAAAGAGAAGCTTGATATAATAATAGCAATAATAACGATGATGATAGTTACATTGTTCACATATCAGAAACCACGCTAGAAATTTTACACAGCTTATTGCACTGAGCCCTCATGCAAGCCACATGAATTGCGGATAGCTGATTTCTTCACTTAATGTAGGAGGGGATTGTTGCTTGCAGGGGTGAAGGGGTTTGCCCAAGGTCAGTAGCAGAACCAGAGTTCAAGCGCTTGCCCACTACCCCACAGGACCTCACTCAGGCCCTCCAACCCATGCCAATGCTGCACTCATGGAGTTCCATCTTTCTTGATTGCAGGCATGTCTGCAATATGGTGACAGGGGATGGCAAGCAAATGGTAGTCAGAGTGATACAAATAGTGGGGTCGGCAGTGACTTCATTGTACTTCTGCCTATTCTATAGAAACCAAGCATACCTGGATTTCAGCTGGCATCCTCTGTTCCTTGGGGGTCTAGGCCAACTCAAGCTCCATGTGCAGCTAAAGTCCAAAGTCCTCTCCAGAACTTCCCCCGGGGGCCCAAGGCCTCCAATTTTTGCCCTGCTGGTGAGCACGGACAGAAAAATGTTACTTCTTTACTTTCACAACCTTCTAGCTAACATTCAGCATTTGCTTCTGTTATGAATCGGTACCTGAGTCCATTGCCACCGAGCAAAATTCTACCAGTTATTACTTCTGCCAGCTAGCTCTTGCTGGAAATGCATTCATTAAGAAAAACATATATTGCTGTTTGATCCTCAAACATTTGATGACAAAATTCCAAAGGAATTGGCTTTCTTTGAGAGTCTATGTAGAGTTAATCCTTGAACAACCCAGGTTTGAACTGTACCAGCCCACTTATCCACAGATTTTTTTTTTTTTAAACAGAATAAAGTGCAGGACTGGAAATGTATTTTCTCTTCTAACATTTCTCTTCTCTAGCTTACTTTATTGTAAGAATTCAGATATATAATACATACAAAATACAAGACAGGTGTTCCTCGATTGCTTATGCTATCAAAGGGGTGTCTGGACAACAGTAGGTTCTTAGTAGTTAAGTTTTTGGAGAGTCAAAAGTTGTACATGGATTTTCAACTGCCTGGGGAGTCGGTGTCCCAACCCCTGCATTGTTTAAGGGTCAAGTGTATTTTATTTCTGGCATTTAACAGCATGGTTCTAAGAAGGGGTCCATGGATTTTACTAGACTGCCAGTGGGATGTCTGGCACAAAAATGATGAAGAAGCCCGAGTTTAAAATGGAGAATTTTATGTGAATTTTACTACAATAAAAGAAAAACAAGAAGCTGCAAGAGCAGCTCTGGTTCAGGTTCAGTGAGGCCCACCCTCCTAAGAAGGCCATTGTGGTTATCAATAAACACTTTTTTTTTTTGTCCTGTAACTTGAGTTTGGAAATTTCCATGCCATTCTTCCAGAGGAATAGGAAGCAGGTTGGGTTCACTCGCACAGAGTGGCTTTGTGTGCTCAAGGCTGTTCACAGCACCAGAGAGGTGAGCTGAGGGGAGGGAATCTGGCAAGACCCTTGTCTTCTTTCGGCTAATGAACACTCAACAAAGATCTGTCTTTGGGGGTGTTAAAGACTGGATGTTTGTGTCTCGCCCAGTCCACATGTTGAAGCCCAAATCCCTAACACGATGGTATTTGGAGGTGGGGCCTTTGGGAGATCATTAGGTCTAGAGGAAGCTGGGGGGATGGAGCCCTCATGGTGACATTGGTGCCCTTAGAGGAAGAGGAAGAGACCAGAGCCCTTTCTCCACCATATGAAAACGAAACAAGACAACCATCGGAAGCCAGGAAGCGGGCCCCCAGTGGGATGAGAACAGGCCAGCACCTTGACCTTGGACTTCCCAGCCTCCAGAACTGTGAGAAAGAAATGTCTGCTGTTTAATCCCCCCCGGTGCACTCTACTTTGTTATAACAGCCCGAGCAGACGAAGACGGGGGCTCGCTTTCTCCCTGACCATTATCCCAATGTGAGGTTTACTGTCCACAAACCACGCAGATCAGAGCCAAACCCTGTGGTCTCCTGCATCCCCTGGACAGCCCCTCCTCTGCCCTCTGATACCACTTTATTCATTTGAAAGCTTGCCCAATTTTATATTTTAATGTACCTTTGTTTTGTCACTCTCGTGTCCTTGCTCGGAAACTGTAAATCCTTCTGATTGAGGATCTAGGCCTAATTAGGGGAAAAAATCCATAAGAGATTAAAATTTTAAATATACTGATTATTTCTGAACAAGTCTTCAGAAAGTAATTGCTTACCATCTGTCTTCTGTTGACCAGCATTAAATGGTAACTAGCAATAACCACGGCTGCAGAGTAGACACTGTGGTCACGTGTCCCCGCGTGAGAGCCCACTCCACCCCTGAGCTCAGCTGGCCTTAGGACAGCCACCCTCCAAGGACTGAAAGGAGTGAATGGGAAGGGAAGAAACATCACTTGGAATAACGACACGCTGAGGCTGGGCACTAAGGCTGTCACCAGATCTTACTGGATTTTGTTATAATTGTTCAGTTTGCCTTTTTTTTTTTAATTTCCTTTTCAAATGTTTGTTTGTTTCAAATAAAGCACCATACGAAATGTTGGCACAAGGCAGCAATCCTTGTCAATGACTGTCTTTGTGGGTCTGGGAGTGGAGAAAGCAGCGGTGCCCGGGTAGGGAATCATATAAATTTTCCTTTGAGGGAAGGATAGTTATGTGAACAGAACCAATCATCTCTAAAGGCCCTCTCCCAGGGGCAGCACCAAAGGAGACCTCAAGAGATTGCAATGCATAACCGTAGTGAGGAGATGTGATTTGTGGATCCACACGTTATAAAAGCTACTTCTGTTGATTTTCTGTAAATGTCATGTGAAATAAATTGCTCTATAGCTTGAAGATTGTTTTGCAAGTAAAAAATGTTTAGGATGGCATTTTCCTTTAGAGGAATGAATTTATACTGAACTAAAAGCCTTGAATAGCTTTTTTTTTTTTGCTTGTTTATTTTTTTTTTCACGCAGCAAATGCAGTTTTGCAGGCCACTGTGATACCCACCGTACGTGTTTTTGCTATCCATGTTGGAACATGATGGAAATTACGAAGTTTGTGGCCCAGGAGCAAAGGAGTTGCTAACTTGTTACAATGTAGCCATCATTTCTTACATTTTAGTAGACATGGGCCTTTTTCTTTGGTTTCTAGTTCCAAGCCCTATCCCCAAAGCCTGTTCCTTACTTCTCCGGTAATTTGTGGTCATTTTCTATAACTTCCCAAATCAACATGCATCCATTTGTACTCCCATGACCAGATCATTGTGGAAGCGCCAATAATGAATTTGGTGTCCTGACCTTGCACAGCTCTGCTTCCCAGGCTTCTCAGCAGGGAGGGCCAACCAGACTTTGTTTAGTTCTGGCTGCCGGGAAAAACTAAACTCTGAGAACGGACGGACGGTTCAGGCAGTTTGCTTGGAAAGGGGATCCCAGGAAGCACAACTGAGAGGGTGGGGAAAAGGAGAGAAGACAGGAAAAGGGGGCTTTCATGACTGGGCTTCTGCCGTGGGCAGCTAGAGCTCGATCCTGCCTGCTGAGGACCCTCTGAGGAATGTTGGAGAACAGGCCTCAGAATCGTTCCACCTCAGGGAAAGGAAGCTGGGTACTTAAACACCAATCCCATTTTTTAGTGGTTCAGGGTTTTTCCTGGGGCTCTTAAATCCCCTGGCCTTTCTGGGCTCTCCTGCCAAGAAGTGAATGAGCTCTGGGTAGTGGGGGGAGGAGGGGTGCCTGAAAACCCTGGGGCATAGAAACTAAGGAAGGCCAGCACTCAAGACAGAAACCTGGGGATGTGCCCAGGAACTGAGAGGCAAGCCAGCTCAGAGGTTGGCCACGGGAACATGGGGCAGGACATTGACAGCGTTTATTACAAGAACCACTGTTTATCGAGCACTTACTATGTTCTAGGCACTGATCCTTTACATATATGTATTAGCTAAGTTAATAGAGTGAGGGCTTCGGTATCACCTCTCCAACTGCCTTTGACTTCGTCACTTACATCGCCCATTAGCTTCCTTGAAGACAATTCTGTGTCGCTGGCTTTATCAGACCACAGGGAAAACAAGTACTCAAGTAAAAACAGCCCATAATGCTTTCCCAAAGCCTAACTGAAGTCATTTCTCTTGAGTAGGGAGGAAGGCACAGTGGTCAGAGGATTTTTTTGAAACATAACTTTGCAACTTCTGATGGGTTCCTAACCTATCTCTCCAACTCACCACGTTTCCATTCTCTCTCTGCTTTGGTTTCCCTTGGAAGGAAAATACAAAAGTCTTTTCTTTTTTCTTTTTTTTTAAAGATTTTATTTATTTATTTGACAGAGAGAGAGAGAGATCACAGACAGAGAGGCAGCCAGAGAGAGAGGGGGGAGAGCAGGCTCCCAGCTGAGCAGAGAGCCCAACATGGGGCTCCATCCCAGGACCCTGAGATCATGACCTGAACCAAAGGCAGAGGCTTAACCCACTGAGCCACCCAGGTGCCCCACAAAAGTCTTTTCTAAAAACAGGCTTTTCCGGAGGACGTATTCCTATTTTTCCAGAGACGGTGAAACATGCCTTCTACACAGCACCGTCATCGTTATGTAACATTTTATCAGGGACTATCTATCAATAGTTTTTGGTGCTTTCTATCAATAGTTTCCCATCTCGCATTTCAGTAGCGTTGACAGGAAAGCCAATCCAAGTTTTTCCGGAATTTGTGTTTGTGTTTTATCATCATTCATGCCACTCTCCAAAGTGACAGCCCCAATAGCACACTGGTATTTATCATTGCCTCTGCTGGGTACAGTGCAGAAGCTGAAATTGGGTAGAACTTTCTAGGCAGCAGTAAATCCCAATCGTAGATCAATATGTATAGAGCCAGGCATCCCTTATCAACTCTTCTGGGTGTATTTATGAGTATACGAAAGCCCTGAGCCTCACGGTCTGTTAGGAATGAAGTTTTACTGATGGTACCCACTTACAGTGATGGGCTAGACAAAAAGTCAGAGAAAAACTTTTTTCCAACGCCCCTCTCTCCAGTTCTGTTGGTGAAGGGAATCCTTCGTGGGCAAGACAGAATGTTCTAATGTTGTTTGGTCGGGTTATGTTTCCATATTAATTACTCTGGTTTTATGCTGGTCTGATGGAGGCCCAACACATCACCCAATAGTGTTTCTCCCAAAGCTAATATTATTGGAAAAGGGATGGAGCCGTCAATCTGTATTAATTGCTGTCACATACCGTTCCTTCTGGCAGTAAGACAACAGGCTCCCAATTTTAAAATTCAAGAGGGAAACTGGAAAAATCAGGAAGCATGGGCCATTTTCAAATAGTGTTGGTCAGTGACCATTTGTGGCTGGTACTCCGGAGCACGGACTTGACCTTGGGCTGGACGTGACTACTTTGAAGTGTAATGACCAAGTTGAGGTCAGTGAACCACCTATTCAGGCGGTCTTGACCAAAGCACACCAGACAGGTATGAGCAGAGCAGTCTATGCTCCTGGCTGCCGGTGCAGTCAGTGCAAAGCCTTGTTCATTCAAGATTCTTCCAGAAATTAAGACATCAGCACCTTTAGCTCGTGTTCAGATGTTCCAGTTCCACCAACAGCAGCAAGCCTACAGAAGAGCTGCAAAGAGGAGGCACTTCCCTCAGTTGTGTAGCTGGAGCACTTTTTTTGGCCACGCTTTCCCAACCGCGTAGTCCGGGGAGAATACAATGAAACTCTCAAAACAGAACCTCTTGGTTCATGCAAATTAGATCCGCACGAAGCCCAAAGAAAACAGCCCAGGGAATGGCCCAATTATTGCATCTCCCTGGAATAAGACTGTCTCCCCACACACAGGCAGGCTGCCCCACCCGTTGGTTCTGCAAAGTTCATGGAAGGAGGCACCCCAGGTTTTGCCTCTGCTGGTTTGGGGGCTCTGCTCCAACTTCCCATCCCCCTGAGGCCACTGCAGTTTCTAATCAGAGGTCACATTCTGCTGGCAGATTGGAAGGAGTGCAGTGTAAAAAGAAAGGACCACTGGGACAGAGGGGAACTTTCAAAATGTCCCAGAGGGGCACGCTAGGACCATCCCGGTGGCTCTGAGCTGCACATCTGGGCCACACTCTCCTCTGTACTCCCAAGCCACTGATGGCCAGCCATCGGTTGCTGAGGGCTTTTGCTTTTCTTAGGAGATTTTCTTTTTTAGAATGATTTCAGTTGTACAGAAAAAATTGTGGTTATTGAGTCACAGAGAGTACACAGAATTTCCATATACCCCTTACCAATTCCCCTATTGTTAATATCTTGCGTCAGTGCGGTAGGCATGTGTGGCTACACTTAATGAACCAGTATTGATCCACTGTTATTAACCAGAAGACCTGCTTTGTTTTATTTCCTTGGTTTTTACCTAAGATCCCCCTTCTGTCCCAAGATCCTACCCAGGGTACCACATGCCATTTGTAGTTCTCATGACTTCTTAGGCTCCTTCTCCATGACAGTGACTCTGGCTTTCCTGGTTTCTAATGACCTTGACAATTTTGAGAAGTACTGGCCACATGTTTTTGTAGAATGTCCCTCAAAAGGAATTTTTCTGGTGTTTTTTTTTTTTTTCATGATTACACTGGGGGAAGGGGTTTCAGGGAGGAGGACCACAAAAGTGAAGTACCTTTCCCATCATGTTGTATCCAGGGTACAGTTACACTGTCAGCATGACTTCTTGCTGTTGATGTTGACTTTGATCATCTGTACTGTAAAGCTCCTCTTTTTCCTCCTTTCCATCACTCCACTCTTTGGAAGGACACAACTGTGTGCAGCCCCCGCTTAAGGTGTGGGAATTATGTACCATATCCTGTGAGTCAAGGGTCTGCAGGAATTAGTTGGAATTCTCCTACAGTGGAGACTTGTCTCTTCTTTCCCAAGAACTTACTTATATCAGTGTGGACTCACAGATATTTATTTTATGCTCTGGGTTCTAATTCGGTATTGTTCTCTTTGTTGCTCAAATTTTTCCAGCTTCAGCCACTGGGAACTCTTTTTAGACGGTTTCTTGGACACACTCGTAGCAATGGAGTTTTGTTTGTTTGTTTTTTGTGTTTCTTTACTCTTTGACACTACAAGATCCTCCAGGCTTGTCCCATATTTTATCTGCCCCAGTCCCAGAGTTAATCATTTGCCCCATTTTCTTTTACTGAAGGATTGTTTTAGGAACCAAGATCTTGGCATGGGGTGTATCTTTTGCTACTAGGCTATCACCACTTCCAGGCCTTCTCAGTTGACAGAACAAAGAAATATAAGTGTATGCTAACCTCAATGTATACACACGTCTACAGATACTTCTGTATCTATATTGAGGCTAACCATGCGTTCATACCTATGTCTCCAACTCTAATCCATGACCACGTGGGTCATTCACTTGCTTACCTGTAAGTTCCCATCTCCACAGTGAGAAACCTCGCTCCCACCATGCACCACCAGGCGCCAAATTGCTCCCCCCCAGTACACCTATGTACCAGGATCTGAATGGCCAATCTGCCCACCCCCCGGGGGGCTCTGGTGCTTATGTGCAGCTCCTGTTGCCTTTCGTCTTAGAGAATCCAATCATTTCTTAAGTCACTTATTGTCAGGGCCTCCACTCCTGCCCCCTTCGGTGAGGTGGGTTCGTACTTTCGTGATACAGTTAAATTCTTTTTATCACAGTCTTCATTCTATCCTGAGATCCCTACCTGAGGACCTTTTTTCCTCCAACAGTGAGAAAACTGGCTCTCATTATCCTCAATGTCTTTACTCATTGACTCAAAACTAAAATACACAAATAGTTTCAAAATGGTGAGCCCTTACAATTGTACAAAGCAAACCTATTAAGTAGGGCTTAATATTTGTTTGTCATTTTTCCCCCCTTTGGGGTAAAACCAACATACAATGAACTGCACAGATATTAATCATATAATTTGATGGGTGCTTGATTAACAGCATACACCTGGCCACCCAGAGCCACCTTAAGATACAGAATATTTTAATCACTCAGAAAATTCTTCATGCTCCTTCATGCCCGCCCCCACCAAAGGTAACTCAGTCCTGCTGGTTTTCACCACGGATTAGTTTGCTCTAGAACTTCACGTAAGTGGAATCATACTATATGTCATCTTCTGCGTCTGGCTTCTTTCACTCAGTCTCCTGTCCGTGAGATTCATCCTTGCTATTTCTCTAGCCTTGTAATTAGTTCAGTAGTTCCCAGGAATGGAGTCAAGCCAGTGGTGTGCTAGTAAATATTTAACAACCAGCTGTCCTGGGGGAAAGGGAAAAAAAAAGCCCCGATTTTTGGCATTTGCTAATTTTGGGGGTGTAAATACACTCCACATTGCCAATTTCAAGACACTTTCCAAAAATGTCATAGTTGGCTCTTGCGGCCTAGGGTGAGTACGCTTGGGCGCAACACTGAGTGGATCAGCTAGAGGCTCCTTTCGGTGGTGGTCTACCAACAAGCCAATGGGATACTTACGGCATTATCTTCCGCAGTGCTGAACGACTAAGTGGTTTGCGAGATCGCGCATCTGCAAAGACTTCTGAGAACAGCGTATCCAGTGGATCAAACACTGAGGGCCAGTTCTGTAACAACCACCACCTAGATGCACAAAAGCTCTGCTGTCTTTTGCTTCTTTTTTTTTTTAAAAAAGGTTTTATTTATTTATTTGTCAGAGAGAGAGGGAGGGGAGGGAGAGAGAGCAGCAGCAGGGGGAGCGGCAAGCAGAGGGAGAAGCAGGCTGCCCACTGAGCAGGGAGCCCAATTCGGGACTCGATGCCAGGATCCCGAGATCATGACCTGAGCTGAAGGCAGACTCTCACGTGACTGAGCCACCCAGGCATCCCATGTCCCTTGCGTCTTTGACATCTAGGTGATAGAGGGTCCAGCTTTGCACTCGGTGAGGATATTATAAGGAATTAGGGTAGATTTGGTCCCCTGAAATTTTGGCCTTAAGTCTGTGGCATTCTGTTTTTTTATAAGAGCCATTTTAGTCCATTATGTTGACATGAATTCAAACAGCCTGGGATTAGGAAAACACATCTGCCAGCTCCTGCCTCTGTCAAGTTATGAAATAAGGATCAGATACAACTGTATATCACCTAATAGAAAGGAGACACATTACCATTATGTCAAGGACATTTCCAAAGAAACGGTGGTCTGGACTGAAGTCCTCAGACACTTGAGCAAGCGAGAGCTCTCTCCCTGTGGCCTTGACTCACAGTGCCTCACAGTGCCTGCAGCTTCAACAAAGAACATTCTAGCAGGCTTCCCCTCCCCCACCCCGGGCCCTTTATTTTCTATTTTTCTAAGACCTTTTCTTAAAAATGTTTAGAGTCAGGGTCAGGAAGAAGCATAGAACGGGAATAGGGAAAAATTTTCTTAAAAATTCTTCTTGGAGCTGACCTTCAGGTAGAAGCCCCTTACACTGAGTGGCTGTGTGAGACCCATTTGAGTTCATTAACACCCTCTTCAAAACAACACGTGGAAAAGAAAACCTTCTTTTCCCCATGCCAATGACTCAATTTGGCTTTTGTGTATTTTTAGGTTAGTATGTGACCAAGGTCTTCTGAAGTCTGATGAAGCCGTATGACAAGCAGCTCACGCATTCCAAAGACCTTGAACATCTCATGGAGATGCTGCTTGATGGATATAAAGCAGTATTTTTCTCTCTCTGCAATCCAGACTTCACTAGAAGCCTGATTTTTAATACAGTCCTCTCTGGTTATTTCATTATCATCATTACTAAAATCACATGTCCTGCCCAGGCCACCTATTTCTTTTTTTTTTTTAAGATTTATTTATTTATTGGAGAGAGAGAGAGTGCACAAGTGCTAGGGGGCGGGGACTCCAGGGGGAGGGAGAATTCCAAGCAGGCTCCTCGCTGAGCACACAGCCCAATGAGGGTCTGCATCTCACCACCCTGAGCTGAAATCATGAGTCAGAGGCTTAACTGACTTCACCACCCAGCACCCCCTGCCTGTTTCATTTCTTTTCCTCTTTGGATACAGTCTCCCATCAGACCATGTGTCCCCATTTCTGGTTCAAGACGATGGTCGCCACATCATTGCATCTGGTCTCAGCTTGGCACCCTCTGCTTCCCTTCTCGGTGCTGCACTCCTGTCTTTGAAAAGTCTGCAGCCAAACCAGGCTCAACGATTGCCCAAAGGCTCCTGCCACCTTTCACTCTATGCTCTACCTGACCCCCATGCTTGGGCCAAGGACATTTCCTTCCCCTTCCTCCACTCATCCCCGTTAACCAGGGTTTCCTTCCTTGTCTCCACCAGAAAGGGGCACAATCTCTCCTTCTCCAACCAACAAATCAACCAACCAACTCAACCACAGCCTACCCACTGCAAAGTCCTCTTTTCTTGCTCCAAAAGGGACACTGTGTATTGTCCATGTATGACATTCCCAAGACATCTTGGCCTCCAATCATATATTGTCTCACCCTGTCCCCTAAAAGCTACCACAGATAAGCTATTCTGGGCATCAAAGGCCAGCATGCATTCCAAGATTGATGGAAACGATAATTCGATAATTCGTGCCTGGTAAGAAGTGAGCACACAAAAGGTACAATTGATGTCGTGAAGATCAAAGATACACAATGAATGGCTGAGGCTTCCTCATCCCACCTTCCTTTGTTCCGCAGAGATCTCCGGAAGCTTGGTGGTCGAAAGTCACGTGTGCACATGTACACGGGCCCAGTCCATGGAATTACTAGTACTAGTTGGAGGGGTCTGAGTGCTGCACCCCCATCTTGTAATACAGCACTGCCTCCCCCCTCTTGTGTCTCCCTGCAGCATCAGGTTTACTGAAGGATTTGGTGCAAAGGCTTTCCACAATGGGTTACATCGGAAATTTTAAAAATATATCTTTCCTATATCAGCTTACTCTCTTGTCAACTTCTGACGGCAGTCTCTTGAGCATATGTTGAATTTCCTTTCCTCTGAGTTCCTACAGCACTTTCAGATTCATCTCTGGGCTCTAGTCCTGCCACAACTTACACAGCATTTCCTGCAGGGCTTCCTCGAGGGTCCAGCCTAGGCCCTCCCTGTCTTTGAATCATCAGTAGTTAGCGCTGATCTGCGGATCGTTTACATAAATGTTTGCCAAACCGTGGTTAAATGTTTTCCCACAGCACACAGGCTGGATCAAGCGTGAGTCCTCAGGATGAGGGAACTGTATCTGTTTTCTTTTCTGCTCGGACCTTAGCCCATGCAACTTAGTAAGTGCCTTTGAAAATGGATACTCTGACTTGTCTAAACTTTCACTACCTGTCCGTATTTTGTATGCATTGTTTTTTTGTTGTTGCTATTTTGTTTTTTGTTTTGTTTTGTTTTTGTTTTTGTTTTGTTTTGCTACCCATATGTATTTGCAAAAAGGTAGGAAAACCAGAAAGGCAGAGATTTCTTGCCTGCTGCCTTTAAAATCCAAAGAGGAACAGATCATATCCATGACCTCACTGTTATCTCCTTTGGAAGTGAACATCAAGGACTATGGTTTTAGATGAGAAGTGAATGACATTACGACCAGGAAAAGCCTTAATAAAGGATTGAGCCCATTCCACCAGCTCCCTCGGGCCACCTGCCAGCGCGAGAAGAACACGCAGTAACCCTGTCAGCCAGCTTCAAAATTAGAATGAATTCATAAGAAACAAAAGATCTTGTTTTCATGGGAAAATATCCTTTGTGATATCCAACAAAGGGAGAATAATTTTGAAAGCATGTGACTTGGGGTCCTATCCTGCAGTTCTTACACAGACAAAACTCTCATTGACTCCATCAATAGAATTATTGCTACATTAAAGTCTTTTGCAAAATTTCCATGATGCTTCAAAGTGCATTTTAAGTGCATCAGCCCAGCATCCCACACCCGCCCCCATTTTAATACAGCTGGAGAAGGTTTCTCTTAGATTGCCCTATTGTACCGCAGGAGACGAACCCAGCATAGGATTGGAAGCCAATGGACACCCCTCACCCCCACCCCTGCATACATCATCATAGCAAAATCCAGGCGATATAGAGAAGGTCAAATTTCAACTGATCTCTGAGCTTGAATTTTCCATTTCAAATTGCTCTTGCCAGGTAGACAGAAAATGGATTTCTTGCAAGCTTCAATAAATACCATCTCCAAGTAAAATCCACATTTTTCAAATAGATAACAGTATAATGATTGGTATTGCTATTCCAGCTATGGCTGAATAGCAAGCAGTCCATTCCTTTTTATGTAGTATGCTCCTTACGAGCCTCAAAAGATGAAATTGGGCCTTCAATACTGTTGGAATGAAGGACAATGGGCCCGATCTGTTCTTTTGAATTCTCTTAGCAAATGTACTGCATAAAATAGAATGCAATGCTAGGAAAGACTTCCCTTCTCAAAAAAAAAAAAAAAAAAAAAAAAAGCAGGCAATATCTGTTCTAATAGGTTTTCCATTCTCACCCATACCTGTGTTGTTGTTCACTCAATTGATGCAATTTTTAGTAGGTAGCATATTCTTAAACTAAGAAAAAAAATTCTTACTTTAATTCATGAGTTTTTGCCCTAAAGAAGCTAATGCTAATAGTTTCACAAATGGGCTTAAAAGGAAATGGGGGAGTCTGTGGCCTCTCCCACAGAACTTTTAAGAATTGGAAAGATCTGGGGCTCTTGGTTGGCTCTGTCGGTTAAGCATCTGACTCTTGATTTCGGCTCAGGTCATGATCTCAGGGTCATGGGATGGAGTCCTGTGCTTGGCTCCAAGCTCAGTGGGAATCTGCTTAAGATTCTCTCTCCCTTGGCCTCTGCCCCTTCTCTCTCTCACTCTCTCTCTCTCAAAATAAATACATAACATCTTTTTTTAAAAAAACTGTAGATTGCTCTGGGTAGTATAGACATTTAAAATATAGATAGATTGATAGATAGATGATAGACAGACAAATCCAAGATGCTATTACAAGTGCTTTACACTTAGCATCTTATTCACTACTTACTACAACCCCGTGGGAAAGGTACAGATCCATTTTACAAATGAAAAAACAGTGAGGCAAATAGCATTTTTTTAGTAAATAATTGTTGACTGCTGTAAATAAATGGAGGCCAATAGAAAATTCCTGAAACGATTAGCAAAAAAGCTGGATCCAGTGACATTTTTTAAAATGATTGCCCTTAGTCCTTTGGTGTAATAGAGACAGCTATTAGCTTCCCAATATCCAATCTCTTCTTCTTCATTAGAAACAAAGCCTGATTTTTCTTCCCCGGAATTCCTTGCAGCTAGGTATGGCCTTATGGCCAAGTTCTTGCTAATGCAATTTACATATAAGTGTTGTATGGTATTTCTGGGATGATCTTTAAAATGAAGGAGGCAGGCCTATTTACTTCTCCTTCCTCTTTCCTGCTGTTCGGAACGTGATATAATGCTGATATTCTGCAGCTAAGTTGGGCAGTGAGGTGACCTTGGGAATTGAAGCCACACAATCCTGAACAAGAGAGAGGGGTGCTGGTACCTGACACAGTGAAACCACCATACCACGTCTGGCTACCTACATCATAACTACTTTTACATAAGGGAGAACAAGGTGTTGAGGATTAAAGAGTACACTTATCATGATGAGCACTGAGTAACATATCAAATTGTTGAATCATTCTACTGTACACCTGAAACTAATATAACACTGTATGTTAACTATACTGGAATTAAACTAAAAATCTTACTTAAAAAAAAAAAAAGGGACGGAGAACTAGGGGCACCTGGATGGCTCAGTAGGTTAAGAGTCCTATTCTTGATTTCAGCCCGGGTTGTGATCTCAGGGTTATGTGATCAAGTCTGGGGTCAGGCTCCATGCTCAGCTGGGCATCGGCTTGGGACTCTCTCTCCCTCTCCCACTGCCTCTCCCCTCTTCCCCTGTCCTGCTCTCTCTAAAAGAAATAAACAAAATAAATCTTAAAAAAGAGAGAGAGAGAGAGAACCAGATTTCTAGCTTAAGCCACTGTTAATTCTTTATTTTCTGCTATATGCAGCCAAATCAAGAACACTAACAAATGGCATATATCCCACAACAACAATGTCTCTTTGATACCCATAACAAAAGGTTATGCTCCTGTTTGAAAAAAGAGCAAATGTTATTTTTAGTACTCATAATACTTTTTTTCTGATTATAAAATAATACCTCTCTCTTTTGGAAAATTTTTTTAAAAAACAGAAAAGCAGTAAGAAGAAGATTACACCGATCTCTAATTCTACCAGTCAGAACAAAAGTTATTCATACTTTGGATTTGACACAGACCTGTAAAATTAAACCCTTTCCACAGCACACCACGCTGATGCCAATCCTGCTTCTCCCTGAAGAGTCCCCACAATGAAGAGCTCCAAGTGTTGTGAAATAGTTTAGCCCATAGCTGGGATCCTTCTGTTTTAAGTTCTATTTTATATTAACAAATATTTGCCTCCCTGACATCTGGAGCAACCCAGAATAAATGTATTATCTCTCAAACATCCTGTTCCATTAAATGTTTGAAGGTAAACACAAAAGCTTTCTTTTCCATAGTCACAAACTATGCTCCAACATTGTGGCAGGAATGAAAACATAGGTCATGACTTAAAATAATCCAAGTGACAGAGAGTGAAGGTAAAGTAGGTGAGGGCATAAGTACACAGGGTCAAAAGACTTTTTTTGTTTTCAAATTTTGTGACCAACTAAAATATGGAGGGTCGAATGCCCTGTTTAGGCTGAGCCACACAGCCATGTGGCATGTAACCTTATTCTAGGTTTCTGAGTCTAAACACCTTCAGCCCAAAGCAGGTTGTGAGTGAAGCCTATTAATGTTTCATCTGCACCCAAGCTTGCCCCAGCCCTATGTAAAGGAAAAAGAAAAGTGAGTTAGTTGGTTGGCTATGCTCCAAGGCAGGAGGCCCTGTGTCAGCTTATCACTTCTGCCATATGGATGGCAGAGAATGAGGAGAGAGGAAGAGAGTCTCCCAGAGGGGGTAACCCTGACCCTTTGACTCTAGCAGTGTTTCAGGGAGAGCAGCAAGAAGGCCACACCCTAGTGCGGACCTGTTAACACACAGTGACTGTGCCCACTGGAAATATGGCATAATCATGTCCCAGAATCTGACGAATCCAAACAATACTCCTCCTCCCTAGATGTAGATTGAAGGGAGGAAGGAAAACAAGCTCTTGCTCCTTCATTAACTTACACAGTCAAAGGAATCATAGCTTTTGAATAGCTTCCTAGGCCTACTGGCTTGTATTAAACTTGGGGCCAATTAAATCTCCTTGGTCGTTTTCATAAGAACTTCTGAGACCTCCCCCATCTTATACCCACGTACTAAAGTATAAACCCTTAATGAGAAATTTAGGCACACCTGGGTGGCTCAGTGGGTTAAAGCCTCTGCCTTCAGCTCAGGTCATGGTCTCAGGGTCCTGGGATCAAGCCCCAAGTCGAGTCGGACTCTCTGCTCAGCGGGGAGCCTGCTTCCTCCTCTCTGTCTGCCTGCTTCTCTGACTACTTGTGATCTCTGTCTGTCAAATAAATAAATAAAATCTTTAAAAAAAAAAAGAAATTTACGTTCATCTCTGTCCGTTTTAATCTTCTTGCTTTTGTTTCCTAATTCGTGTCACCATCTAACATTGAAACGTCTGATAAAAGTGAAAAAAAAAAAAAGGCCACAATTAAGGGTCTGGAACCCACAACTGAAAACCTCATTCTAAGTTGATCTAATTTTTATTAACGTTTAAGTTACCTTGAAACACCCCAACCAAAGACTCATTTAGCCTTGCCCTTTCTACGTTGCCCAAGCAGACATCACAGCCACCAAACAGTGGTTTAAATCATGCTATTCTACTGGCCATTCTATTATTCTGTCCATCTTGGGACTCTGTTTTTAGAAAGGAAATGAAAAGAGTTTTTGCTTTTTAATTACAAACAAATACGATACCAGAAAGACAGCTTAAAAAAAATGCTCATCATCCCAAAATTCAACTTTTCCTGTGTATACGTGACAGATTATATCCCTAATTTGCTTACATCAAGCCTGAAACAAAGAAATGATAGAGCTAGGAGCAATCTTTTCTTCCATACGCTTGCCACACAGAAGCTTTTTTTAAAAGGCAGAGCAATTAGCAATTTTATCTGTTTGTTCATGTGTTCGTATTTTGCGTATATTTGCATTTCATATTTAATTTGGTGCCCCATAACTATTCAAATTAACTAGACTCGACAGCTACTTTCACTTACTAACACTCTGAGTGATGTGCCTTTAAATTAATAAATAATTAATTGAACAGATAAATAGAATTTACACTCTACCAGAAAATTGTTCCTCCGTGTAGCAGATATGAAGAGCAATGGTCTTCACTACATGTATATACAGGTAAGGATATCAAAGCATATTCACCAAAATAGATAACATCCTATTTGTGATATTTTAAAATATTTGTTAGATCACTTGAGGAGCGAATAACTTTTAATGAAATCTACAATATTTCTACAAGCATCTTTTTTTAAAGATTTTATTAATTTATTTGACAGACAGAGATCACAAGTAGACAGAGAGGCAGGCAGAGAGCCTGATGTGGGGCTCGATCCCAGGACCCCGGGATCATGACCTGAGCCGAAGGCAGATGCTTAACCCTCTGAGCCACCGAGGCACCCCTTCTATAAGCATCTTTAGATGAGTTTTTAGAACAAGAAGCTTCAGTTGTACTGTGCTTATCACTGACTTTCCTATGGCCTGAAGGGGTAGGATTTTTTTCCCATAGTGAGAAATTTGTCTACCGGCCACCCTGGTCTGAGTTGTAAAAATTACCGAAAATGGTTCAAGATGTTCTACCATAGTTAAGAACACACTCCCCCAAGAGTCAAAGTCCCCAGTCCAGATGTGATCTGCTATTGGAAGGCCTCTGGAATTTCAGGGATTTATTCAATGTGATTTCATGGAGAATAACATTAGAGCATGATTCACATAAAACCTTAGAACCAACTAACCTGTCAAAAATCCATTTGGGGGGCACCTGGGTGGCTCAGTGGGTTAAGTCTCCGCCTTTGGCTCAGGTAGTGATCTCAAGGTCCTGGGTTCGAGCCCCGCATCGGGATCTCTGCTCAGCAAGGAGCCTGCTTCCCCCTCTCTCTGCCTGCCTCTCTGCCTACTTGTGATCTCTGTCTGTCAAATAAATAAAATCTTTTAAAAAAATCCATTCGGTTTCCAATCACACTAACTCTGCTTCCCCAGTGTCATCCCACCTCTTTATGTATGTCTCCCCAGCCTTGACTGAAGTATTCCTTCTGGAGCTCATTCACCAGGCCTCTCCTCTGAGCATCTGTTTCCCTCATCCCATCTCTACCCACACCTGGATAAGGACCTGGCAGCAGCAGCGGCAGCAGGTAAAGATACCACCAAACCCTAGCCCTCTTTGCCTACTTGTGACCTGATTCACACCCCACTGACATTAGGATAAATTCGCCAGGACTGGAGTTTGAAGAAGAAAATGTCATCTTGAATTGCATCGTGAATTTTGCTCAGAAGCAAAATGGTCGTAAGTGGCCACTTGTTGGCACATTTGTTCTTTCAAACAAATGTTTTTGAGTGCCCCATTGAATGCTTTTAGCCCTGGGGATCTAATCTGGAAGTGATTTGATCTGAAGCTTTCCTTCTAGTGGATGTATGAAAAGATAATCTATCTCATTTACCCCGCCAGGACTTGGATTTCCACTAGTGAGCTTCCCCTCAGCACTGTACTTCTGTCTGTAGCCATTTTGCTTTGGGGACATTTTACCTTCATGGGATATATGCACAGAAGCAGGTGAACCACACCACCGGAGGTGAGAGTGAGGTAGGGTGGGGGTTGGGAGGACAGAAGAGGCAGGGAGGCGAAATCAACTGAAGGGACTCACGTGTACATAGAGAATGAGAGAGAGAGAGACAGAGAGAAAGAGAGAATAAGATCCACTGTCAATGTTTCTCTCCTTCCTTCGCTCCCACTTGAAAACATCCCCACGAGAAAATAATACAAGACTTTTGCCTCCTGCCTACGATTGCCGCAGCTGCCACTGGCATGTTCATGATTAATATGTCACATCAAACTTCTAGTAAGGACACACTTCCCTATTCTTTACCCGCGAATTATCTTTGAAACATGGCGAGCGGAGTGCATTTAGACTCATCGGACGCACCCATTCTCAGCAAAGCATTTTATCATTCGTTCAAGTAAGACTGCATGGCTTAAACCCTAAAATCAATTTGAAACTTCCTTTTGCTATAGCAACTGATCGATGCCCAGAGAGACTTGAGACAAAGGGCAAGATGAACAGCTTGAGGGACAGTGCTTAATGGACAAAATGGGAAAAAAGCACAGGGCCAGTTCTCGCTCCGGAACTAATTAGATGTGTGACCCGGGGAAAGCCGCTCGGTCTTCCTGAGCCTCACGTGTCCTTACCTATAAAATGGATTTGTGAATATGTTTCCTCTGAGAACCAAAACAGCCTACCCCACATTCAGCCTGGACCCTGAGAACCCAAACCACACTCTACTGGCTATGCGAACATGACTTTGCTAGTCCACTGTCTCCATTAGTATTACTTTACTTTTCCAGGACTGCCCTGCCCAAGCAGATGACTGCATTGTTCTGCCAGCAGAACCATCGACTCTCCCATGGAAAGCATCAATAGACAATTTGCACCCTGACATTCTTCGAATCCCTCATCTTAAAATCCCCACCCTGCTGTTTTCATCAATCCTGGATGTGTACGGTGATTCTCACCCAATCTTAACCGAGCCCCCTGCATTGAAAGACGTGCCTTAAACCAAACTTCCGGTTCTCAGTGAACTCTGAACTTACCTTCATCCCTCTGAGACAGAGCCAAAGCCAGAAGCTCAGCTTTGTCTTATTATGTGTTGGTGATATTTGGGAACCCAGCTTCTGACACCTCCCAGAATCACTGTGATAACATATGTGAGAATTCTCCCAATACTGTCAATTGCAATGAAAGTACAAGTTGGCAGAATGACCGTAAATGGAGGGCAATAAATAAGGCCCAGCTAAGGCAAAAGGTGACAGTACTCCAGAAGGGGATATAAACACCCCCGGGAATGACAGCTCCCTGAAAGTGTTATAAGATGCTGGGGACTCCTACTCCTACCGTTGGAAATAAAGGGAAACTTTTTCACCTGAACCTACCATTGGACTGTTGTAGTTCACCTTCAAAGGTGAGAAATTTGCCACCGTACAGTTGTTAAACCAAAGCTGATTTTCTAATCTAGGACACAACCGGACAATGGGTGCACAGGTAGGTGGGTGGCTATCACAAGCTGCCTCCACTTGAGTTGCCAAATGTAGGACAGGCTCTTCAACCTGATGATTCGAAGAATACCACCTTAAATTGATGAAGTATACCAGCTTTACACATTCTAACACTGTTTAGTTCAGTTTCTGTGGTTTACAGATTCTCCAGCTTCTTCTGACCAGCCAAATGTTATTAACCCATCACCATACATCTCTTCCCTATACCTTTTATAGTGAGAACATCCCTCTCCATGTCTGTTTCACGTATGTGTATGAAATTTACATTCACACCATAGCAGTGTGCGTATCCAGAATATATAAACGCAGCATCCTCCATGCTGAAGAATGTGGCCAAAATAAGGAAGTAGCAAAACAGACTTTGGATTAGCCAAAGGAGGCTAATTATTAACCAGGAAACCCAGAGTGCTTCACATTATCCCCAAGACAAGCACGTAGTCCCACGCCCGCCACGAGGAGCACCTTCAGCAAAGGCTGTGTGCTATCAGAGCTGGGATCATGTCTGTCTTGACACATGTGTGTTCCTGTGATACATCTGGCAGTGTCTGGCACAAAAGTGGCACGTGATAATGTGTATTGATTGATGGGCTAACAATTCACAAAAGAAGACAAATGTCTGAGAGATAGTAAATGTCACTAGGCAACCAGCAATATTTGTATTTAAATGAGATATCGTTATTTGCCTATTACATTAGCACAGTTACAGAAGATGGTATATCATGCCCTCAAGGGTGGAGCCAAATGACCAGTGTGAGGCAACATCAGTGTGAGTGCAAATAGATACAACTGGTCTAGAAAAGCATTCAAATCAAGCCTTTAAAATGTTTCTGCCCTTTATTCCACAGCTTGGAATTGACCCGGAGGAAATAATTTTGGACAGAGGCAAACACGGCAACATGATAAAGAACAAAAACAAGGAACACAGACTCCATTCCCAACTACTGAGCAATGATTTGGGACTAGCTAACCGATATTTCATATTTGCTATCTACAGACTGTGTCGGGGCTTCATGGATATGACCCTATTTAATCGTTTCAGAAACCACATGGAGTAGCTACTATTACCCCCATTTTACAAATGGTGAAACTGAGGTCATTTGCCCATAGACAGAACTGGATGCTGAAGGAATCAGAAGGCAAGAACTGGGATCTCTTTGACTCCATAGCACTTAAACAGTGTCTCTGTGCCAGAGAACATTATGCATTCAAATTAAATTTTAATGAGAGGGTAAAAATTTAATGTTGAGTGAAGATGGGATAGAAAATTGTATGTATTTAATCTTTTTTTTTTTTTAACTAGGCTCCGTGCCCAACGTGGGGCTTGAACTCATGACCCTGAGATTGAGAGTCGCATGCTCTACCAACTGAACCAGCCAGGCACCTCTATACATATTTAATCTTAATTTTGCAATACACAGATACGTGCGCATACACACGCACACATTGGGAAAAAAATTTCCTGAAATGCAGCAAATATTAACAGAGGTTATTTCTGAGGGGATGTTCTCTGAGGAACTATTGTTTTCTACTTTAAAACTTAGCTATATCTCCTACTTTTCTACTATGATTAAGAAGTTATTTTTAAGAGAGAAAAACAGAAATGTTAAGGAAAAAAACCACGGTTATAAGGGGCACCTATGTCCCACAGATAAACAGAGGTTCACAGAACAGTAAAGATTTTTTGCTTGCTCTGGAGTCTGGCCATAGGGGCACCCCCATACTCGCTTTGCTGGGGTCCCAGAGTAATGCAGCTTTCTTTGTTTTCATTTCTCTACTTCTGTGAGCTTGGCATCAGATGGCTGGATCGAGATGGATTTGCTATATAACTCTGCCTTGCTGCACAGATTGCAAGAGGTGACCAGATCTCTCCTCTCCATTTCTTCAAACTGACAGGTGTTCACACACCGGCAGGTGCTTCTGAAGATGTTCACCTTCTGCGCTCATCACGTGTCAGGGATCCACGTGATGACCCAACCCACAGGAACAAATCAAGCAGACCATGATCCTCAGTCTGAATCACTGCAGACACACCACACAGGAGCCTCCTGGAAACACAGGGCCTTTGCACCTGCACACTGTATACGGCCTGAGCCAGAGAAATGTTGACACAAGGCAGAATCCAAGTTGGCACAAATGCATACAGATCATTTTTATGGTGGTTGTTTCTTTGCTCTCTTGAGAGACCTGACCAGAACATGCCCACAAAGGATAATTGTTAGGTAAATGTTTGTGGTTCTGTTGCTATTGTGTTGTTGTAGAAGCTTCTCCAGTGGAATCATAAAAATGAGGTATTCATTAAGCCATGGTTGAGAAAACATTCTCAACCGGTAGACCAAACAACATAAACTATGAGAATTAAATTGATCTTTTTTTGGTCATTGGTTTTTCTGAAACTCGATCACAGAGTCACATTGAGCTCCCTGCCCAAACTATGTGTTCTTAGTTACACATGGCTTCTGTACAGATGATAGAGCCATCAGTTAAAGGTCTGGGACTGTGACCCTATCAATTTACTATCTTTCCAACTGCCAGTTGGCTATAAATTATCTCCCTTCTCATCCTGTTCCTAGTCCATGAATTGGAGTAACTTTTAACCTCTACTGCTGTTCCCACTCAGCTTTATTGAACTTACTTCAATGCAAACGTAATTCACTACGTTCCCCCTATATGTTCATGAGATATTCAAATTGGGGATAAACCCGCTTTATGAAACTGTATGAAAAGAAAGCTGTAGAACAACAGACTCTACTGTGTGACCATGACTACATTGGCACAAGACAAAAATAAAAATAAAGATGGCAGCTAGTAAGGCTCCTGGATTCTCATACAAATGAGAAACCAGTATGTTCTCTGGAGAACAAAGCACACTGCATAGACTCTTCATGGAGTCTTAGAGTTGGACCAAATGATTTTGAGGTCATATGATCCAGTGTCCTACTTATAGGGCAAAAAAATATAAAATATTCAGGTGAGACCATCATTGATTCTCCTCTTAAAATTCTCCTGCAGAGATTAAAAACATACTCCTAGCTCAGAAACCCATTCTTAGGTTCTCTGGTCCCAGTTGACAAAAGGTCTTGAGTCTCAATGAAATTATTCTCAGACTTGGGGCACCTGGGTGGCTCAGTGGGTTAAAGCCTCTGCCTTTGGCTCAGGTCATGATCCCAGGGTCCTGGGACTGAGGCCTGCATCAGTCTCTCTGCTCGGGAGAGCGCCTCTTTCCTCCTCTCTCTCTGCCTGCCTCTCTGCCTACTTGTGATCTCTGTCTGTCAAATAAATAAATAAATAAATAAAATCTTTAAAAAAGAAAAAAAGAACTTATTCTCAGCCTTATCAAAGTCTATTCTTTCTTGTCTCCTCCTGCTAAAGTGGGGGGCAGAACTTTTCAGGGGTCCTCTTCACCACTCCCTAATCATTTCAAACCAAGGCGATTGTCAGCTTCTGAAAGCACAACCAGACCCACAGGTGGGGAGTAAGGAAGGCCACGTGAAAAGTCTCCTCCCTACAGTGTAGACAACTACCCCCTGCTCTGATTAATTAATTCTGAACCTTTGGAGAAGCACTCATCTAGAAAAGTCACTTCGAAGAAAGCCTAGCTGAGAAGTTCCTGGTGTGACTGCCAACACGCTGTTTGGGAAGAAGGCAGAAAAGCAGGGTCCAAGTCACAATACTGGGAGTTTCTCCTGCTAGCCACTAAAGATAAGAGCCTCTAATTTGCTCGCGCCACCATCATCCCTTTTCTTTGTATGTCTGCACCTGCACCGGCATGGGTGATCCATGTCCTGATGATGTAGCCTATTTGGGCCTCCACATGGATTTCCCCATCCGAATAATGTTTGGGTTTGTTTTTTAAATAAGAGTCACATAAGGCTGAGATAGGAATATTAGTCATAATGGTTCTGAACACATGGGTCCATTAGACAACTTTGGGCTTTGGGTTGATTTGTAAGTGTCACCACCTCAGAGTCTGGCTTTTTTGGCTCATGACAAGGTAGATCTACTTACCATTAAAGGAAGTAAAGAAAAGCAATATTGCAGGATCTAGTTTCCTGAGACACCACAGAGCTAGAGAACAATGTTGTTGTTAAAGCTTTGAGTTCCAAACAGAAGCTATATCTGCCTGAACAGAGCAACCAACTAGCAAAGAAAAAAATAAGTACAGTATGGATGGGGATAGTGGCTACCTTATCTATTGATGTCTATCACATCACCCCCAAACTTTAAATTAGCATTTATTATCTAACAGTTTCTGTGTGTTAGAAATCTGGAAACAGCTTGGCTCTAAATTCTTCTGGGTCATGCATGGTCTCTTAGGAAGTTGCATTGAGAAGTCAGTAGCCAGGCTAGACTCATCTGAAGGCTTAAATAAGGATGGAGGATCGATCCACTGCCAATATGGCTGACTTCCACAGCTCACTTCCACAGTGGCCTCTGGTCAGTGGTAGGAAACCTCCACTCCTCACCACACGGACGTCTCCATAGGACTGCTTGAGTGTCCTCACAACATGGCAGCTCCCTTCTCCCATAGCAAGCAGTCCAAGAGCATTGACGTGGAAACTGCAACTTCATTTAGGACCTAGCCTCAGAAATCATACTCCATTGCTCCCATACTATCTTACTAGTTACCCGGGTCAGCCTCTTCATTTGGGTAAAGACTACACAAGGATGTGAATACCAGGAGATGAGAATCATTGGGGGAAATCTTGGTGTCTGCCTACCACATTTGCCATTAAAGGTATTATGAGAAGCTTGTGGCCCACCTTTATCATAATGTCACCCCAAAGAAGGATTGTGGGGTTCATTGATGTGGCAAATTGCCTCTTTGTCTTCTCTGCTCAAAGTGGGCAGGTCATCAGTTTCATTTCTGGACACAGAGGGGAGGGGAAGAGGAAAACCAGTAAGTGGCTCCTCTGATTCCAGGTTTCATGGTCCCTGCATACTTTAGAGTCTCTTTCTCCACAGCTGGAAACTTTCTCCATGGCTGGTATCCAGTTATCTATTATCTCCACATGGTATATCATTTATATTGTTCTTCAAGTCCTTTCCACGTAGATTTAGCTTCTCAGAGCATGGTGGTCTCAGGGTGGTCCCGCTTCTCACATGGTGGTTAGCTTCCAAGAGATGCAAAAATGGAGGCTACTTCTTCATGTAGGATAGGCCTGAAAACCGACGCAACCTCATTTCTGTTATATTCTAATGGTCAAGGCAGTCACAGAGCCTGCCTAGATTCTCTCTATGGGAGGAGTGTCCAAAACTTGTGACCATCTTCAGCCCACCACAGCAGGGGAATGTGAACAGATCATCTGTGTCTGAGGCAATGGGACTATTGGGATATTAAAAAATTACACAACTATTACTTGGGCCCACAGTTTTCTGTCCCTACCAGAGTATCTTCCATAGTGTGGGTGGCAGACATGGCCTGAAGTAAAGCCCACAGTTTCATTCATTCATTCAGTCAACAACTACTTCATAAGCACTGCCCCCCACATATGCTAGCCACCTGTTCCAGGTGCTTGGGACACATCTGTGGATGAAATCAAAGTTCCTGCCTTCACAGAGCTTACAGTCCAGTGGAAAGTAGATGAGGAAAAGGGGTCGGTCAAATGACAGTTTTCATCATCACGTGGGCTTGCTGCCCATCAGGCACTGTGCTTGGCACCTAACTGTACATTATTTCATTGACTCTTCAGTGGAACCTGCAAAGGAAGAGCAGATTCTCTCCTCAAAGCTGGCAAACAACCAAGCTGGGATTTAAATCCAGGGTCTCTCTGACTCCAAAGCCTTATGCTCTTTACCACCATGCCATGCCATCTTCCTCATGCTAGGTAAGATTCTAAAACAGAAAGGAGCCCAGGATAAAAGTGTCCACATTAGTTCCAAGTCGAGATAGAGATCTGGATGGTAAAACCCACGAACATCTGTGAGGTACCTAACCACTTATTAAAAAAAATTTTTTTTTCCTTTACCCTACCCCAAGCATTCCATGAGGTGTGAGGTTTTCTTTTCTTTGCAGAGAAAGAAACAGAGATGCAGGAAATTTCAGGGACTTATCCCACATCTGGTCTGAACCTTCCACACATCTGTCCAGCTGTGGAGACTTAGGTAGAAGCATTGCCATAGGAACACCTGCAGGTTGACCCACCTAGCAGAATACAATTGTTCTTCTGCTATTAATACAGAAAATGAGTATCATGGCTCACCAAACTCTCCCAGCTGGGCCCCCAGCCCAATACCACAAGCGTCGTTAGGATGATGGCAGCATGTCGAAGACCTACTCCTACCTCCCATTGACCTGTGTTGCTCTCTTCTTCAAAATAGCCCTTGACCACCTTAATCCAGTCTTGGGCCCTTCCTAGGCCAGAATCACTACAATATGTATTGTGGAAGAGAAATAGGCTCTCACATAAAATAGTATTTTCCACTTTGGGGTTCCCATAATAAATAACTCCACCATTACACCAGATGGTACCCTCCTTCGAGACATCAAGCTCCTGAAGAACAGGGACCAGCTCTCATCCATCTTCATGTCCCCAGTAACCAGTTCGAAGTGTGGCGTGTAGGAAGTGCTCAAAAAATGTTTATCAAATTTAATTAAATCTTATTTCACCCCAACATGTCCTGAGCACATCTGAAGTTCATTTAGGAGATCAGAGGTCTCCAGGTAACTGACAATGACAGTAAAATGTCTTTGGCAATGTATGAGAACAACAAAATGAACAGTTAAAGACATAAGCCAGATTTCCAAATACCCTATAAATTCAGCATTGATACAAAAAGGGCTTATATTTTTAATAAACCTTTTATTTTAGAAAAGCGTTTGGTTTCTAGAAAAAACTACAGAAATGGTAAAGAGTTCCCATACACCTCACACCAAGATTCCCTGATTGTTAGCAACTTATATTAGTGTGGTAGCCTTGTCACCATTAGTGAATCAAAGTCAGTATGTTATTCTTATGAACTAAAGTCCCAACTTCATTCAGATTTCCTTTTCCCTACTGTCCTTTGCCCATTGCAGGATTCCATCCAGTACCCCACACTATATTAGTTGTGCTGTCTTTCCTCGTGTTCCTTTGGACTATGATAATTTCTCAGACTGTTCTAGTTTTGGGTAGTGTTGAGGAGTACTGGCCAGGTATTTTAGAGATTGCCCCTCTACTGGAATTTATCTGATATTTTCCTCGTGATTAGACGAGGGTTATGTGTTTGTGGCAGGAAGACCACAGAGGTGAAGTACAATTCTCACCACATCCTATCCAGGGTACATTCTCTCAGAATGACTTATCGTTGTTGATGTTGACCTTGATCACCTGGCTGAAGTAGTGGCTTGTCAGGTTCTCCACTGTCAAGTTACTGCCCCCCCACAACGGTGGGCTTATTTTTATTTACTTTATCGAGGTGTAATTTACATACAGTCAAATGAGTGTACCCATTTTGAGTGTATAGCTTGATAAGGATTGATGAACCACACCAGCGGTTCTCAAACAGGAGTGACTTTGTCACCCAGAAGACGTTTGGCTATGTCCGGAGATGTTTTTGGTTATCATTTCTGAACTAAGGGGAGGTGTTACCGGCATGTAGTGGATGAAGGCCAGGGACACTGCTAAATATTTTATAATGCCTAACACAGCCCTCCCCAGGAGAGAATTATCCAGCCCAAACTGTCAGTAGCAACAAGGTTGAGAAACGCTGTTATACACTTTTATACCTACTGCTCCCCATGAAGACACGGCAACACCCCAAAAGTCTCTGGGCTCCTCTGCAGTCAATATCCCACTACCTGTCCCTAGAAACAATGATTCTAATGTTCTTTACATCAGTAGAGTAGTTTTGCTTCTTTTGGAACTTCATATAGATGGAATAAGACTTTGTTTCTCCTCTATCTCTGGCTTTTTTCATGCAGCAGAATGTTAACATTCATCCATGTAATTTTGTTTATCAGTAGTTTGTTCCTTTTCGTTGGCTGGTATCCCATTGTATGGTTACACTATACTTTATCAACGGGCATTTGGGTTAGTTCCAGTATGGGGTTTTCAGGAGTAGAAAGAAAACTGTGCGGAAGTCTTTGTGTGAACATGTGTTTTGGGTTCTCTTGGATGAATACTGAAGAATGGAATTGCTAGGTCAAATGGCAAGTATACATTTAACTCAAAGGGCTTATATTGTTAAAAAAGAAAGACAAAATAAATGGTTCTTCATCTCCTTTTGGACTATATGGATTCTCTCAGTACTTCTGCATTCTCATCTCCGCTCAGAAATAAGTTTTGAATTAAAATAAGTAAGTGATGTCAGAGACATCCTCTTCCATTTTTTCCATCCCCAGGCAGAATTCCTTGGAATAGGTGATCAGACTTCATCAATCCCCTTCTCACTTGCACTTGGCCAAGCAAAAGTTGTTGTCTCTTAAGATCAGAACCAGAAACAGCTGTGTCTCTGGTTCTTTGGGTAATGTGTGTTTGATTTTTTTTTTTTTTTTTTGGAGAAGATGTTTATAGAAAATGGCCTGCGGTATTGGCAGTTGTGAGAATAGATCTAACTTCTGCTTGGAATTGCTATAAATTTTTAAAACAAACCAAACCCTAACATCGCAATATGGCTATGTAAGGTACCTCCAAGCCAAATCCATTAGATTGGGAATGAAATATTTATTATGATCTGAATGAGACAACAACAAAAAAAAGGACTTTAGATTTTCCTTAAAGTTGTACAACTGAAACTTGGAACATTTGTTTTCCTACAGTGAGTCTGGGGATTTAATCTTTGATTTAAACAGGGACTCAATGTGACCATCACTGAAGAAAAAGTTTGCAGAATTCATAAACGAAAATGAAATCTTCTCAAGGTTCAAAGTAAAGACTTACTTTGCTAATAAACATCCTGAATTTGAGGCACCTAGAGCTATTTCTTAGGCTTAAAAATGATTTATAATATGCATTATGAACTGATCTTTCCCAAACTCTCCCATCGGAGCTGGTAAGTGATATCTCCCAAATTTTAGGCATTCATATCCAAAGATAAAATTTTAAAAGAGCATTGGTAAAATTGTTAATTTTCTCAAAAATTAAATAATTTAAAGAGGGACAATAAAGAACTCCATAATGAATGAAACGACAATGGAGAAGTAGAGACTTAAATTCGAATCTTACCTGTGTAACAGACTAGTTAATGGGAAATATACTAGATAGATTTCTGCTCTAACCTTTCATGAATTCCACTGTCTGGTTTTCAATGCACACATAAATAACGGAGCACAGATATTTGTATAAGCAACTGCTTCATCAGAGTGCTTTCACCCACTTCAAAGTAATTGAGGTAGGGGGAGCATTAGACGAGAGAAGCATTTGTTAAAGTCATATGGAGTTACTACTTGCCTTACAGGAATTATAATACTAAAATGTCTTCATTAATTTTTTTTAGTTACAATCTGATGGAAATTTAGCATTGCCTTTTACATCTTTATTTTTAGGTAGATTTATGTCCCCCTGTTGTAAGATTAAGCATTCATGCGACACTTTAATGTTTACTGAGTGGTTAAGGATCATATGTAAGTTAATTCTCATGCAAGACTTTTTAAAGGCAGCCTGGGTTATTTAAATGGAAAGAAATTGCTTTGGGAGAAACAGTATGTACAAATGGAGTTAACTTTGAAGGGAACAGACGCCACCTTAATCTGTAAGTATCAGAAGCATGAAGTACAATGGTGGTCAGAAAATGCTCCTAGCAGGGCATTTCAGTTCTGTTCCAAATGGACAAATAAGGTCATCTCTTGGGTGCTTCCTTTTCATACACTCAGGATTACCATTTTGGCAGCTTCTCCATGCAGCACACTATTCTTCTCACATCTGGGTTTTCAGTATTTTGTGTCTCTTCCCACTCTAACCCTCAGTTAGATACAACCCTTATTCAGGTGAGTGTTTGAAGGTTATAAAATCATCTGCTTTTCAAGGGGGGAAAAACCATCAGGAGGGGACATTCCTGATGTCAGCCTGATAGTATGAACTCCAGTAGCTCTCTTGTTGTGAAGACTTTGTAAGACCCCTAATACACCCTAGGGACAAATGCTAAGAAAGAACAAGGTCTGCAAGCTGTATTTGCCATGAAAATGGAACCTTGACTTCTTTGAGGTAGGTGATTAATGTGTCAGATTTGAATATCATGGTAGCTATTTTTCTGCATTCAAATTTGCATGATTTTGAAAAAAAAAGACACGGTCCTTTCAACGTTGAATAGAATTCAAATATAATAGCTGCAAACATTTGTGAATGAATCGTATTTTGAAAATCATAATGTTCAGAATGACCACAGATAATTGTATTGCTCAAACGACCAAAATTAATAAATTGCCTTGCAATTGATATAAAGGTACCATTATCACCTGAGTCAAGAAGTAACACTTATCCACAGGGCTTCTTTCTGATATAACAGTGATGCTCACATTGCTATGAAATGTCAAGCCATGGCGTCCGTGAATGCAGAGTCTTGGACTCACCTCGAAAAGGGAAATTCCAACAAAAATAAGAAATTACTTTTTTTAGATAGGATTATTCTCTCCACGGAAAGAAGAAAGGGTTTCTTTTGGCAAAATGTTGAAATCGACACAGGTAGCCAATCCATTTTTCTTGGAATAATCATCAGAGCTCTGTAACCCACTTCAGACAATAGTGTGTTTCCATGATGGAAGAATCATTAGGAAGGAATTGACCTTTCTGGAGAAAAGGCTAGAATTCCTAGCAGGCATTATGTCAGAGAATTAAGCTTTTCTACAGATTTGCAAACACATCTTTGGAGGAGGACTTAGCTTCCTGAGGTGGGAATGCATTTGATCTTACAAAACACCCATACTGAGATGTTTATTTCTACCTTTCTGGGAGGTGATTTTCCTCCGGGAGGAAAAAATGTTGAGATTAACTCCTTCTGACCTCTCTTCTCACAGACTTGGTTCTGACCTTGCAAGTGGACTCCACCTTCCCCCCAACAGCAGGCTTGTCTGTCCCTGCACCGCCCCCCCCCAAGCTGTACCCTGCTCCTCATGGCCTCCTTGCCATCTCAGAGGTACCTTCCATGCCGGTCATGCTATCTCATTTTCCTTGGTTCCATTTCTTTACTGTGAAGTGTCCAAGCCCCCAGCCTGTACCTTCCTCTTTTGCTACAGATGCAACATGCCTTTAAGGGTTTTGCCAAATGCGTCTATCACTGCTGGCTGAAAAGTTTGGAATAATCCCTATTTCCCAGTGTTTGGCACCTAGAAAATCCTGATCCTTTCCCCAGTCGTCCCCCAAATAGGTATTGGCGTGGGAAGTCTTGATGTGAGCTGGAAATGATAGAACAAATCATTTGTGTTGGCTCTGGTTTGATTATTGTGCCCTGGGTTTCTAAGCAATGCAAACCCAGGGTGGGGGGAGGGGGTGGAGGAGGAGGTGGGGTTCCTGCTGAGCCAAGACCCTTGCGGACAGAGAGGCAGCTACTCACCCACACCACACCTCCCCCAAAGGAACTTTTGTTTGTAGGAAGTTAGAACAGGATTTCTTGGTAACTCAGGAGTTGGCAGAAGCAAGGGCTCCCCCCACACCCCTGCAATGCCACAGACCGTGTCACTCGGGGCCCACGGGAGTCTTTCCGCATTAGCCACCACCTCACTGAGACCTATGCATCACCCTTTGGCTGTTTGTTCTGCCTCAGGTTTGAGGGTGGGGTTTTATGTACACCAAAAAAACAAAAAAAGGAACAAGCCTATCATTTTCAAAAGAGATCATAAAAAATCCATTTCCTCCTGTCGCTCACACAAGGACAAGCAGGAGTCAGAGAATACTGCATATCCCTAAAGGTTTTTCCTCTGTGGGAGGTATTATAATATGTATATTTTGCCTACCTGGACTTTTAAAAGGTATTTGTGAATATGTCAAATTCTGGGAAGTGCTCTCCTGGTGTTCGATTTTTTTTTTTTTTTAACTCTTGTAACCCCTTGATCCCGCTGGTTTGTTAAAACAGATAAATTTATACATACATTCTTTTCACAAAGAAGTTTACACCTCAGAAAATATATTACTGCAATTTATTGTCATTTCGAGTCCTTTCTGTCTCTGTAGCAAAGCTTCACTCACACTTGGGGTTCTTTGTACAAGTCGCACTAGATAATAGCATGTGGCTAAAAAGCATTACCGGTGCCCTAAGCTGAAATAAAAATGAAAATGAGAAATATGAGCAACTCGAAACATACATTTCACACCCAGGCCCAGCAGCACACCTCCAGTGGGGTCACAAGAGCATCCCGGCACACCTCATCTCCCTATTTCCTTTATGCAAGAGAGGGAAATGACTCCCTTATCTAATTCCTTGCCATTTTGGAAATTTCTCTTACATTGGTATCTGGGAAAAGAACATTCCAGAAGAGAGGATAGCAAGAGGGAGGGGCCCACGGCCGGGGCATGTCTTGCAAGTTGGAGGAGAAATGGAGTGGCTGGCGTGTCTGGGACAGAGAGTAGGAAGGGAAGAGGATGAGGTAAGGTCAGAGCCCTAATAGGGGCCATTCTGCGCAAAGTCATGGAAGCCTTTGGAAAGATGGTGGTTTTTACTCTGAGAGTTATTAGGAGTCCTTGGGATGTTCAGATCAGAAGAGTGGCATGATAGGAGTTCCGTTTCAATTACATCCATCTGGTTACTGTGGAGAGGAAGGGTAGATGCAGAGAGACCTGACAAGAAGCTCCCAAATAACACAGATGGGGTATCATGGCGGCTTGAACCCGCTCAGTGTCAGTAGAGGGGGCGAAAAGCAGTCAGGTAGTCGGTGTTTTACGAAGACAGAGCCAGCCAGGCTTCCTGACAAACTGCATGTGACATATGAGAGAAGGAGAAGAGTCAAGAGTACTTCCAAAGTTTTGACCAGAGCAACTGGGGGAATGGAATTCCCATCCGCTGAGCTGGGCAAGACTGTATGTGGCTACAGCTGGCTTAGTAGTTGAGGTCAAAAACTAAAACCATTCTTTCCCCCTAAAATTGACTCCTTTGCCTCTCATGCTTATCTGACGTAGTCTATGCGGAGACACTTCATCCCAAAGGTCACCCATGACCCTCCCCTCTCCATAACCTCCAAGTCATGCCTACCATACCCTCTGCTTTCTGCTTCCAAGATAATCTCCTTCATCCATCCACTCTGTCCTCCATAGACATTGTTTTATTGGAGGTCACCATCATCAGTCATCTGAACAACTTTTTTTTTTTTTAATTTGGTTTATGTTTGAGAAAGAAAGAGAACATGAGCAGGAGGAGGGGCAGAGGGAGAAGCAGGCTCCCCGCTGGGAGCCTAACTTGGGGCTTGATCCCAGGACCCAGGATCACCACCTGAGCCAAAAGCAGATGCTTAACCACTGAGCCACCCAGGCACCTTGGTCATCCAAATTCTTACAAGAGCCTCTGTAATGGCCATGAATCCACCCCAGATTGAACCATTCACTGGACTGCACCCTGAGACTTCATCCGAAAGTACAAAACCCTCCCACCAATAGTTCAACATTTCTTATTGTCTTCAGATAAAGTCCAAATGCTAAAGTGTGGGTGTTCCTTTAACTCTTGGCTTTGAAATAATTTCTAACTTACAGAAAGATTGCAAGAATAGTCCAAAAGCTTTCCACATACCCCTTACCCAGATACCCCATTTGACGTCTCTCTCTTCTCTGAATCATTTGAGAATAAACTGGAAACACAATATCCCTCCCCCTAAATGCCTAGGAATGAGAATGACAACGTGCGACTGCAATACAATAATCAGAATCAGAAAATTAACATGACTCCTATACGATGTATAGACCGTATTTAAAGTTTCCCAACTGAACAAATGATGTCTGTTACAGCAAAAGAGATACAGTTGTAGATATAGATGTTGTCGACATTACTGGACTGAGAACTAGTCCCGGATTATATGTGGGATTCAGTTATCCTGTTCCTTTGATCTCTTTTATTGTGGAGCAGTTCCTCAGCATTTGCCTTTTATGACCTTGACACTTGTGTAGAGTGTAGACCTGCCATTTTGCAGAACCCCCCTCCATTTGGATTTGTCTGGGGTTTCCTCATGGTTGAATGTGACTCGAGTATGTTGAACCAGATGATCACAGAAGTGGTGTGTCCTTCTCCGGGCATCTTATCAGGAGACAGGTCTTTAGTTTGCTTTACAAATTTCTTCATAATACTGCTTCTATGCAGGTGTCACCCTCATCTCTCACCCTCTGCCCACCCCTGCTCTGAGGCTCTCGGACATAGCCCTAGAGATTCCATCCCCAATGCATTTTTCCCTGGCAAGTCCACGCTGTCCATCAGGTCTCATTGTAGAGGTCGCTCTGTCCAAGGGGCTGGTGCTCAACCCCAGGCCTGGGTTAAGAGCCTCTTTTCTGAGCTCACATAGTGCCCTGCACCCACCTACCATGGCACTTATTAAGCTGCGTGGTAATTGCCTGTTTCCCTGTTTATTTGATGGCAGCGACTGTGTAATGTTCACTAACATCACTTAGCACATAACCCAACATCTGGCACATAGTAGGTGCCCAATAAATACTTACTAAATGAAGCATCACTTCCATGTAAACTTCCTCCTGCATGCTTCCGGAGCTCTGCTTCACTCCATTATCTCTGTCTTGGTGTTGCTGGATTGTTTACTATCTTTGGTCTTTCCTGTTCCACTGGAAACTCCTGGAGCCACATCTGAGCTCTTGCCCTTGATTCCAGTGCACCTTAACCCAGAAGGAAGGGAAGAGAGAAGGAAGGGAGGGAGAAAGGGAGAGATTGGGTCTTTTGTTCTAGAACTTTTTTCCTTCTGAGTTTGTATGGAGCAGGTGCAGGCTGTTTTGGAGTCCCTCTCCCAGCTACTCCTCCCCCCACACTCCACTTCCTGTTTATTCTGCCTGCCAATGCCACACTGGGGAGGGGTAGGGGGTGGGAAACATTCCAGTTCCTTTATCTGCCTTCTCACTCCCTGTGGGCCCCAATTCAGGGAATGATTGCTTAGAGGTTGAGTTTGTGCTCTTTCAAAGTCTTTATGAGAGTTATTAACAAGAATCTAAAGTTTCTAGTGTGAATTCTAATCAGTGCATATACTAATAACCAATGAAGTCAATGAAGGAAGAAGAAAGGAAACAAAAGAAAAAGAGGTCTGGAAAATTCACATATTAAATAGTCAAAATAGTCTAGAATGTGGTTACATTGTTTTATAAAGCCTTAAAGAACAAATCAGGTAAAAGAAAAGCATCTCCTTCCTCTAAGGTTTCCTTTTTATCCTTTTCCTGGCCAACATATTAATTAACAACTAGCAAACACTAAGATCGTTACAAGTTATGGTTTAATCATTGTCATATCTTGAAGACTTGGTTTCCCTTATAACAAATTCTTTGAACCCTGGTTTCAAAATTAGTTAGGGTTAGATTTGGCCATGAGCAACAGAAATGGCAGTGACTTGAACAAGATAGCACTTGTTTCTGGCTTTTGAGATCAGAATTCAGAGGTAGGCCATCCATGATGAGCAGAAACCTGGGTCCCTTCCCCCTCCCCCTTCCTACTGTTCTAAACACAGTGCTGCCACCTTATTATCCAACATGGCTGCTGGAGCTCCTGCCAGCTGGTGTTGCTCCATTTCACAACAGGAAGGAAGGAAGAAAGGTATTCTCCCGTCCTTTAATGATACCTCCTGGAAATAATATATGAAACTTAACGCTTTCGGCTCATTGGTTTGAACTCTGTCACATGGCCACCTCTAGCTGCAAGGGAAGAGGAGAATTACAGCTTTATTTGGGTTGACAAAGTTCCCAGCTAAAGTTGGGGGAACAAGGAGAGAAGAGATATTCGGAGACAACAAGCAGACTTTGAGACAAATCTACTCTTCTGTAAAATGAGAATAATATTAATACTTACTTCATAGGGCCCTCATGAGGAAAAAAATGAGATCATGCATGAGGTGGGCATCAGTCACATTAGTAACGACTTCCTTCTTCAGAGGAAGGAGGAAGTGTGCACTGAGTGTGAGCCCGGTGGTAGTTCATTGCTATTACTTTTAATCCAGTGAGGTAGTATTCCCCCCCATTTTGCAAAAGAGAAAAGACTCCAAGAAGCCAATTAACTCTCCCAGGAAACAGAGAATGAGCCTGTAGAACTGGGGTGAAATCCACATTCTGGGACTCTGAATCCTGGTTTCCTTTCAATCCTGGGAGCCACCCCTCTTTCAGCCTCACCTGGCCACAACCACCTTTCTCACTATGATCCTCATGTTCCCTAAGACAGCATTTACTACGCTTCTCTCCCTGGAAAATCTCTTATGCTCTACCCCAGCACTACCTTGTCACCGTTCAATGGGAACTGGGAGAACCAGGTGAAAGTGGTGAAAACATCACAGATCAAAAGGGGCTGCACCCTGGGATCCGTCATTAATGGCTGGCTGGGGGTAAGCGGTATATCCACTGTGGAAAATTCCTTGACAGTTTCCTGTAAAGTTAAGCATTTACCTCTCTTATGAACTAGTAATGCCATTCCTATGTATTTATTTTTTAAAAAAGGGCTCCAACTAGAATGCTCTTTATTAATAAAAGCTAAAAGAAATCAACAATGCAGACAAACTAAATGTCTATTATCAAGAAAAGAGGTAAACAAAACACAGACATTTATAAGATGGAACAGCATTTATAAGCTGCTGAGCCATAAAAAGGAAGGATTCACGTACTAAGTCCTACAGGAGTGTGGATGGATCTCAGAAATATTACATTGAATGGAAGAAACCAGACCCCCAAAGAGCATGCAAAGATGATATTGCAGGATTCCATGAATATGAAGTTCAAGAATGGGCCAAATGGTAGATGAGGGCTAGAACTCAGGAGAGTGGTTGTCTGAGTTGTGGGGGAGGGGAGGATCAGAAAGGAACGCGAGGTAAAGTCGTGGGTGATGGGAAGTCTGTGAACATTTACTAAGGTATCAGTTACATGGGTGTGTGCATTTGTCAAAACTCAAACTAGGTACTGTACATTTTATTGCAAGTAATTGTATCTCAATTAAAAAAACAGAACTAATGATGAGCGGGGCTGCAGAAATGAATGCTACACCTCAATGTCAAGAAACTGTTTTAGAAGGGAAAGTAGTGAGAATCGAACAAATAAAAATGAAGAAGGCAGGAGCGCAAGATCTTAGCCACAGAACAGGTAATAAAGAAGGCTGCTAGATTTGAAGTAAGCCCTTCAAGTTCCCAGTGGCAGAGCCACGACTCGTGTCTGTTTATGTGGGGCTGCTGCCAACAAGATTAGAGCTGAAAAGAAAAATAAAGTCTCTTTCACAAAAGAAGGCGAAAAGAACCTTTAATGCTGTTCTCAACAAGTTGTTGTGCTCGAAATTCTATATTCCAGCCAGCCCAAGGCATTGCCTGAATTAAGTGTCAAGAGTCTAACCTTTTTGTTTTCCAGCCACATGCTAGAGGTCAGTTGTCTCCGTTTCCTATTGCTTCTGGAACAAATTTCCACAAACTTGGTGACGTAAAAACAATGCAAAATTATTATTGTCCATTTCTGGAAATCAGAAGTCTAAAACAGGTCTCGCTGGGCCAAAACCAAGGTGTTGGCAGGGCTGTGTGCTTTCTGAAGGCTCTAGGGACAGTCTGTTTCCTTGCCCTTTCCAGCTTCTAGAAGCTGCCTCTGCTTTTTGGCTCCTTTTTCAGTCTTCAAAGCCAGTGAGGGCAAATCACGACTTCCTCATGCAGCATCACTCTGACCTTAATTCTGACTCGGACTCCTACTTCCATTTTTTTTTAAAGATTTTATTTATTTATTTATTTGTCAGAGAGAGAGAGGGAGAGCGAGCGAGCACAGGCAGACAGAATGGCAGGCAGAGGCAGAGGGAGAAGCAGGCTCCCTGCTGAGCAAGGAGCCCGATGTGGGACTCGATCTCAGGATGCTGGGATCATGACCTGGGCTGAAGGCAGCTGCTCAACCAACTGAGCCACCCAGGCATCCCCCCTACTTCCATTTTTAAAGACCCTTCTGATTACACTGGATGCATCTGGATAGTCCAGGATACTTTCTCCATCTCAAGCTCAGGTGATTAGCAGCCTTCGTTCCTACTGCTACCTTCATTACCCTTTGCCATGGAAGGAGATATAGCCACAGGTTTGGATGATTAGGAGACAACCACCTTTGGGGGACTACGATTCTGCCTACCAAGTTGAGCTTTAACTGTAAAATGTGACTTCAGATCCTTCTCTTCTGCACAGCAGCCATCAGAGGAATGTTTCCAAAGGTTCCAGGTGTATTCAGAGCTGGGATAAAACAGACCCTGTCCTCTAGAATTACGTTCTACTTTTTTAAAAAAATTTTTTAAAGATTTTATTTATTTATTCGACAGAGAGAGACAAAGTGAGAAAGGGAACACAAGCAGGGGGAAGTGGGAGAGGGAGAAGGAGAAGCAGGCCCCCTGCTGCAGGGAGCCCGATGTGGGGCTCGATCCCAGGACCTTGGGATCATGACCTGAGCTGAAGGCAGACACTTAACGACTGAGCCACCCAGGTGCCCCTACATTCTACTTTTTTTGGAAAACTTCATATATTTGAGAGGGAGAGAGAGAGAGAGAATGGGCAAGGGGGAGGGGTAGAGGGAGAGGGAGCAGCAGGCTCCCTGCTGAGCAAGGAGCCTGATGTGGGATTCGATCCCAGGACCCTGGGATCATGACCTGAGCTGAGGCAGACGTCTAACCGTCTGAGCCACCCAGGAGCCCTACATTCTACTTTCAATTGCTTTCACTTAGTTCTACAGTCTCCTGAAATTTGGATAAAGGTCTCCACTCCAATTATCCATTGCTGGGTAACACACCACTTAGTGGTTTCAAAGAATGAACATAATTTTGCATGCAGGTCTGAAATTTGGACAGGGCTAAATGGGGACAGCTTGCCTCTGCTTCTCTCGGCATCGGCCAGAGCGACTCAGAGGCTGGGGGCTAGGCTCAGCCGAAGGCTGGCTCCTAGGGTTGGCAGAGAGATGCTGGCTGTGGGTGGTGACCTCACTGCGGCCATCAGCCGGGACAGCTACATGTGACCTCTTCGCGTGGCCCGGGCTTCCTTGTGGCACTGCAGCCCTGTTCCCAGGGTGAGCATCTCCAGAGACAGCCATGTACATCACACAAGAGGATGCCCCGCCCTCTGTGGTCTGGCCTTGGAAGTGGCGGCCACGTATATTTTATCAGGCAGCCACAAAGCCCCACCTAAATTCACTGTCAGGAGAGGTAGAGTCTACCAGTTGATGGAAGGTGGCAAAGTGGAGGAAGAAAATTTAGGGCCAAAAAGAACGCGGCACCCTTTGTTAGAAAACGCAGTTTGCTGCAGCTTCTTTACCATGTTTCCATTTCTTCTCTTCATTTAAAGTCTCCTCTTCCTTTTGTTCGATTTGTTCCCCCTTACATAATGCCCCTCTTGGGGACGCCTGGGTGGCTCAGTCGGTTCAGCGTCTGCCTTCGGCCCAGGGTCCTGGGATCAAGCCCCTGTGCTGGGCTCCCTGCTCCGCGGAGAGTCTGCATCTCCCTCTCCCTCTGCCCTTCCCCTTGCTCGTATTCTCTCTCTTTCAGTAAAGAAATAAAATCTTGGGGCGCCTGGGTGGCTCTGGGGGTTGAACCTCTGCCTTTGGCTCAGGTCATGATCCCAGGGTCCTGGGATCGAGTCCCGCATCGGCTCTCTGCTTGACGGGGAGCCTGCTTCCTCCCCTCTCTCTGCCTGCCTCTCTGCCTACTTGTGATTTCTGTCTGTCAAATAAATAAATAATCTTTAAAAAAATAAAAAAATAAATAAAATCTTAAAAACCCGTAATGACCCCCCCGCACTGGCCTCTTTTTTGGTCCCCCACTCCTTCTGGATTGAAATCAGGCCAACCCTGAGTTGGCGAACAACAGTTTCACGAGATGCTAGGGAGGGACCGTGGCCCATGCTCAGAGGACGGGTAGTTCGTGGCTGGAATCAGGGTCCACTCAACCATTCTGCACGGACAAAAATGATAATTTCATATGCTTCAACCTAGCATCTGCTGTTTCTCTAGTCAGAGAAAAAGGTACCAACCCGCTATCGAAAGAGAAGGATTACTTTGGCGCTCCTCAGGTTTCCAATGGGTGGGAGTGTCCCGAAACACACCGCCTTTCTCCATCACGGCCCTTATCACGCCAACCCAGGGGTGACATCTGGTCAATTCGGAAACATGAAATTCGGCAGTGGCTCATCTTGGCACCTCCCTTTTTCTCCTTGAGGCTAAACTGGCCCCAGCTCTCAAAACCACTGGTTGGAAAGGGCTGCTGGTGTGAAGATTCCACCCAGCCCCCAACACTTGGGTAAAACATCTAAATTTCTGGCACTTTCCCTCCAAACATTCAAACTATGGAGGAACTGTCGGCAAGTACTTATCACAACAGAAGCTAAATTATACCCTCCAAGCACCGATGAGTTACAATGTCAATTAGATGTCACAGAATACTACACCTTGTTTTGAATGACCGAAACACAGCAACTACACTCCTCGCATTCTACACATAGCTAGGCTGCTACCCTACGCACCCGTGCTCTTTCACAACGCACGCCCATTAACAACATAGCAGGGCTTAAAATTAACATCACATTGTGAAAAACCGGAAAATTTAAAATACCTTGGTCGGACCCAACAATGCAGTACTTTCGTTTTCATCTTTGACCACCAAACAGGAAATCTCCTCAATTAGATGTCTGCTCAGAAGAAGAAGGAAAAAAAAAAGCCATTATCCAAGGACACAGCAAGTTCTGTCAGGTATTTCAACATGGTGGAAGAGTAGTCGGGTTTTAATTGGCCCTATTGAGCTCACCCACAAGCTACAACATTCTTTACCTCAGCAGTGTGGTATTCAAAAGTTAAAAAAAAAAAAAACTACAAAGGTAGTTCCTACCTTTGAAAACATCAAACGAAACATGTTCGGTTTCATCCTGTTAACTGAATGCTCGTTGATAAAAGTGCACATATCAACACTAGTAAGACTGGTATTCAAAAGTAAAAGAAGAGTCCTGAAAATGCCCCACCCCCAGCATTGTTTATTTAGCTAAAATAAAGAACTGGGCTCTGTGTTTTGCTAGTATTTTCTCAGTCTCATCTACTGTGTTGGAAAGCACTTTCTCTAGACAGCTCAAGGTCAGAAACTTACCTTCAATAACCCTGGTCTCAACTAAATGATAAAAAAGTTTCTCCAATCAAAATTCTTCCCAGTTCGGGGTTATTGAAGTGGGCCACACTGGCAGATAGATTTTACCACTGCTAGGCAAAGCATTCTGAAACAATAGACAAAGAAGTAATACAATAGAAGAAAAATCATGGGAAGTTACCAAAAAAAGAAAAAAAACGCAAAACAAAAACATTCCTCTTAATATAGAGAATGCCAAAACAGGAAGGACTGATGAGACAGTTGTGGTTTTAGCTGGCCTTGTTTACACAGATGCACACAACTATTAGTTTTGTGCTTTAACTTGACCAAGACTTTTGACACTAACAAGAAAACAACAAACTCAGTCATTAACAACAACGACAACAAATAGATGAGAGAAGATTTGAGATGGCAAATGCTGCACGGTTTTACGGAAGGCATATCTGTTTGGGTATTTGCTATAATGACCTCCATTCAGGCTCTGAATGCAAGCAGCTGGAAAAACTCTGTGTACAGATGTGGTTTTCCTTCTCCTTAACCAATATTTCATTAATTAAATAACATTCTTTCTGTGGAGCTGGGAGGATCCTGAGGAATGTGGGAAACACAAAGGAAAATGCTAGAATCCTCATTTGCCAATGCTGGAAGAGATCTTAAGGCTTGAGCTGCTTTTACCTCTTATTTCCTTTCTGCAGGCTTTCAAACCCTTTGTCCATCCTGAAAGCCAGAGGGGACCTTCTGTCTCACTCCATTCCCTCATCTTCCTCCCCAAGCTCCATCCTCTGGACAAGACAGTTTGCTTCTAAGCCCTGCCCACCATCCAAGCATGTCCACCACCGGGAGAATAAACTCAGGGTCAATGTCTGTGAAGTCCCCGGAAGAGGGTCAGGGCCATTTGGACAAGGAACTCTGGTGATTCAGGTACCCAAGTGTGATCTAGAAGTAGGGGCACAAACTCTGGGCATTCCCTTGGCTCTGAGACCTCCTTGCCCCAGGGGAGTCACAAGGCCTTACAGGAATCATGGGGGCCATGGAAAGTTGGGGACCCAGGAAAGGAGCCCTTATTGCATGAGGCAAATGATGGTATTGACTTCCAGAAAAAGAAACGGTTATTGGTAATAGACTATCATTATGTCCACCACTTACCAGAAAGTTCTACACAGTTCCAAATGAACTGAAGATGTAATAAAGTGTTTAGAGGAACTCAAGAACACCCTTCAAATTTCCCTGAGTTACTAAAAAAAAAAAAAAAAAAAAAAAAAGATGGATCTGACCTTAAAAAAAAAAAAACCTTTACATTTAAATTATCTTGCTAATTAGAGCAATTTAGCCTTGATCAGAAGCTACATAAAGCTTGAAATTTTATTTTGTTTTATTTTATTTTTAAGCTTGAGATTTTACAAAGACTAATAATTAATTTTAAGAGATCAATCCAATAGTCCACATGTTTAAAGTTTTCATGAGCTTCTGGTCCAGATTTTTTTTTTAATCTGTTGGGAATAAAAATCCCTTCTAAAATTTTAGAGAAAACATCCCCTCTGTCATTATTTCATTCAAAACTCTTACAAATAAATCAAACAAGGATACAGTGATTGGTATCAATGTACTAGACGTCCCATAAAAAGATAGTTACCTTTTAAAAAAAGGTATACTCTGCAAGATTTGAGGCCTCAGTCCACCAGAACTGTGTCCAATTTGCAACGAGAACCAGAGACTAAGGGGAGAAGGCCGGGGGAGGCGAAGGGGAGACACGATTTCCCCAGTGAGTTTTGTTCGTCAACTACAAATAAGGGGAATCTATGGGGCATATGCAAACGACAATAACTTTCATTAAAAAAAAAATGTTAACTGTAAGCTAGTTTTCAAGTAGGTCCAAACGATAACAATCCCAGCTGCTTTCTAACAATTGAGTTCAGGTTCAGAGAAAGAGTAAATGAGGCCAGACCACTAAGGAACGCTGTGTAAATGTACAACATGAAAAACCCCATGTGAGCAAAGCAGAAAGCTGTTTTTTAGAGGCAAAAGCAGGCCTTCTCAAAAGCTTCGGCGTGCAGTTTTGATGTAGAAAATCGCATCAGATGTAAATATCTGGAGGGTAATCAATTCCATTCTAAGCTGTTCCGTTTTGCCTGGTTCATCTAGCTGTGCCTTCCCTTTGGTCACAGGCCGCAATGGAGATGGGCACCATCAAGCAGCCTTGAGCTCTTTGAGGGACGTGCCACTCAGTCTTTGCAACTTTTAAAATCTGTTGAGTACTTTGAGCTTCCTCAGGAGAGACCTTCTGAAAATAAAGTGGCTCATCCCTTTATCTACCGATTTTAAGCCAAATTTTAAATAGCATGGGAAGTTTGACTGGGTCAGTCTGAAAAGTCTACACAGTTCCAAATGAACTGGAGATGTAATAAAGTGTTTAGAGGAACTCAAGAACAGCCTTCAAATTTCCCTGAGTTACTAAAAAAAAAAAAAAAATCGGACCCGACATTGAAAGAAAAACTAAATTACTTTAAGTTTAAATTATCTGACTAATTAAAGCAATGTAACCTCGATCAGAAACTACATAAAGCTTGACATTTTATTTTATTTTTAAGCTTGAAAATTTTAAGACTAATAATTAATTTTAAGAGACCAATCCAAGAGTCCACATGTTTAAAGTTTTCGTGATTTGACCTTGTTTTGTCTCATAAACTGATCTTGAATAAAACAGTAGTTACTATCTGTGGGCTAGTACTTTTGGGGGCTGGGAAACCCCATGGTTCATTAAAAAAAAAATCCAATGCTCTTTAACAGCGCTTGTTATTACTCCTAGGTCAGAATCACTATTTGCATAATAAAAATACCCCTATGTGAAGGAATGGTTTCCCATATGCAGTTCAAATGGGTAGCTATGTACAGTTTAAGTCTTGCTATCTGTATTCTATATAACACCACACCCTGAAAACAACTTGCAGTTAGCATATCCTAAAATTTCTGCAAATTGTCTGCCCAAATTATGACTTTTTGCTTTAAGTTCAGGTTTCTCTCTCTGGACTTTGAGAAGGGAAATAGGTGAGCTGCTGTTTCAAGTAGTAACTGAGATTATGCATTCCGTGCCTCAAGTACATATTCCTGGAGAGAGACAAGGGGGTCAACAGAGACATGAACCAACATTTAGAGCAAGATAGAAATCTGTAAGGTCCCTTTCCGGTAGTGCCTGAAAGAACTCGGAAGAGTCATTCTATGTGTGTCAGCTCATGTAATCCTCACTGCAACTGCACGAAGAAAGCCCTGTAGTGATTATGCCTAATTTCAAGTGTGGCAGTGAGCGTGGATGGTCGAATATTCTAGTAATAAGTTGTAACAAGAGGATTCGAACACACCACTTTCTGGCTCCAAAGTCTTGGTGTTTCTTTCCACCGCGTGGCTTCTGCAGTCTCCTTTGTTGTTTGCACTTTGGATATTTTAGAGGGCTCTATACCTTACTTTCGATGCTGTTCCCTTATCTTTCTGTATTAATGATTAACTTTTTCTGGCAAAGGCAAGCACCCCAGTCCTGACACTTCCCCATTTTTTTCACTGCTGCTAAAAGCTGATAATAGACTTCAGCTGCCCACACCACAAAAAGCACTTGGCTTTTTATTTATTTATTTTTCGGACTGCAAAATTCTATGCATTTTAAATTCAAGCTCTAGGAGCTTAGAGATGCCACATGACTTCAATGAAGTCATGATGCCTCATGAAAAACTGAAGTTGATCCAACACTACTTCCCCCTAAACAAATAATGAAAGAAAATGCAGAGCACCCTCGCAGGAAAGCATCATAGTGGCCATCTGAGAAGTGTTCCCCAGGGCCCAGCGGCAGTTTGGCTCCAATCTACTGTCCACAATTGCACGCCCGCTCATCGAAAACCTGGAAGCATTGCTGGGCATCGCTTACCAAAACTTAGCTCTTGCCTGGGAAGCAGGGAAAGAGGCCCCGGCACACGTTACAGAATACGGTTTCAGTTATCTCCTAAGAGTCCCCTGAGAGTCTCATGAAGTAAAGACCTGTGAGATGTGTGCACTGGTATTAGCTGGTGTTTACAGATTTTTCACTTCTCGGTAGCTAAGTGAAATTTCCGCATCTAAAATGAGTTTTTCTGCCTCAAAACACACTTCACTGTGGGCTTGGGCTTCTTAAAAAGCCCAAAATGTTCATCAAGCTCTGCAAAAAGCGGGCCAAGGGACTTGAAAAATATAGCTGCCTCCCCAGATAACCTTGGGTATCTGAATTTTTGTTGAGGTGTCTGGGCCTCCAGGGGATGGACTCAAATAAAAAGCTTGGCAGTGAATCTCGTTGGTAGCTACATCCCAAACAAAACCGGGTCCTTACAGAGACGATTAACCGAATAACCACCACTTTGAAATACCAGAGAGAAAATAACATTTTCTTTGGCTAAAAAAAAAAAAATAATAAAAAGCAATTGAATTTATTTTTATTTTACTTAGCTAGGCCATTCATGGACAGATTTAAAAGCAACAAAATTTTGCTGAGTTTCGTTAACACATGTGCCTTTTTAATTTTAGAATATAGTCTACATCTGGATTAAAAAAAGTTTTAAATAAATTTAAGACATATGACAACAGTGGAACCCTTCATCATTCTATGTACACCACGGATAGAATGTCAGTTGGTTCCATTTCGGATAAGTCCACTTTCTCATAATAACATTATTATTTTCACTGGCTGAGTGGCAAGCTTCGTAACGGGCTGGCACAGTGCCAGCTTCCACACACTGGGGTGGGGGCGGGGAGGGCGTGAAAGGGCTTGGGGGTAGGGGTGCCACAGGACAACTATACAGTGTAACAGAAAATCATTAATCTCGTAGTACCGGTTACCGATAGACAGTGCTGTTTGTGCGCTTATCACAATGGAATCGACGAAGTTTCAGAGCAAGGAGGAGATTGGAAATACTTGAAGACAGGGCCACTGTTACAAAAAGTAGTGCAAACAGGAAAACTGATGCAATCCTAGCAACGCTGCGGCCTCCACCAGCCCAACGGCAGGGCGGTAGGAGGCTGCGCGCCCCGCCTTCCCCTGCGCCCAGCTCCGGGCACCACTCCCAAGTGTGGCAACCCAGCGCCGCGCCCCAGCATGGCCCCTTCTCAACTCATCTCCTCCAGAAAGAACAGAAAAGAAACTCCAAGGAAGGCACAGGCTGAATGCAGGGCGTCAGCCCAGCCCCATTCCCAGCAACTTAGAACACAGCGCCCCCCTACCACCATTACGGGAGAGGGGGAGGGGGGCCCAACCTTAACTCCCGCCACCACTTTCCTCTTCTCTTCGCAGAGGAGGCCCCTTCCTCCAGGCAGCCCCGCTGAGTCCCCTGCACGTACGTAGCCACCCCCCACCTCGCAACTTTGCAGTCCGCCCATCGCCCCATCGCGCCCTACAGCCAGAAAGAAAACAGCTTTGAGGAAAGGGTGAGAGATGGGGCCAGGAAGGGTGCTGGGCATCCGCGGGCGTCCCGCCTCAGTGGCCCCAATTGCTGAAGCCAATCTCCTGCTTGTATCTGTTGGTGAGGATGTTGGCTTTACGCGTGAGTTTGGAGAGCACAGTGTGCAGCCCGCGCAGGTGGTAGTGGAACTGCTGTTCCAGGTCCTCCTCGCCGGCTTCCGCGCCCTCTAGGTGGCTCAGGTCCACCAGGATGTCCTTGGACTTCCAGGCGTTGCCCTCCTCGCTCCCCGCCGGCGGCGGCGGCTGGTGCAGGACCCCCCACTCGATGTCGTTGCGGATGGACTTGAGCAGCATATAGTGGCTATACATGTCCCGGGAGGGCGCGAAAAAGCTGCTGTTGGCGCTGCCCGGGCCGGGGGCCGGGGGCGTGCGCTCCTCCAGGCAGCCTCCACTGCCGCCCACCTCCACGCCGACGTCGTTGTCCAGCCCGGGCTCGGCCAGGGGCACGTCGCGCAGCAGGCTGGGCACCATCACCGTTTGGTCCATGTTGTTCACCGCGCCGATGAAGCGGTTCATGGCGTTAAAGAGCGAGTGCTTCTGGTTGTAGGTGTCGCAGATCTGCATCATGGTGGCCGCGCGGGCGCCGGGGCACAGGGACGCAGAGGCACGGGGTGGCCGGCCGGGGCGACGGGCTGCCTGCCCTCACGCGCTCTCCGAGGCCCGCGCCGGGGGCCTGCCTAGAGCCGGTGCGCCGGGATTCCCGGCTCCTGCTCCGCCCTCTCCAACTCTCGTCTCCCTCGCAGCCGGGCCCTGCGGGACTCGCAGCAGCTTGGAGCTTGGGCGCCCGGAAGCTCGCGATGGCGGCGCGTGGTCCGCAGGTCGAGCCCTGGCCTGGCTGGGGAACGGGAACGAAAGAGATTACCCACCCTGCGAGGGTGCCCGGAGGCCCCGCCCGCGCACAGCGCCCTCCCCGGGGCCGGCTCGCCCGGGACGGAGCCCCGCGGGTTCCAGCAACCCAGCGCTCCCCCCGCAGCCCCGCGGTACCCCCTCCTCGCCCGACGAGGCCGCGGAGAGAAGGAAGGGGTGCTTCCCACCCCCGTCCCCCTCGGTAAAGGCTGAGTCCCAGCATCTACAGTGAGCGGGCAGAGATGGGGCGGGGGCACCCACCTACTGCTGTGGCTCAAGATCCCCTGCCGCTGAGTATCTCAGCGTTCCCGCTGCTGGCGGCTGCTGCCTGCGGGCGCTGCTGCGGTCAGTGGCCGGACTGTGACTGCGGGCGGCTGTGGTGGCGTTGGCCCCCTACCCATCCCAGGTGCTCAATTTATAGAGCCCCGGAAAGGTGTCGCCGGCGCTCAAGGGCCACCCCTGGTGTCTCCACCTCCCGCCTCCCCGGCAGCGCCAAGATAAAAGGCCCGGGCCAGGATGACCGCGAGTAACACTCTCCTGGTCCCTTCTACAGCGAGGGCGGGGCGCGCCGGGCCAGCTCCGCCTCTCGCCTGATACCCGGGCGGAGGGAGGGCGCCTTGGCCTGGCCGGGCTGGGCAGGGGGGAGGAGGGATGGAGCAGCCGCACCCCGCCAGCCGGGAGAGCAGAGCAGGCCAGTTGGGGGAGGGCGGGACACCGAGCGGGGAAAGATGCTGGCGTCCGGACCCGCCAGAAGGAGGGCAGGCGTGCTGGTTCGGGTGGGCCTGGCACACGCTCCCGGAGTGGGATGACCGAAATGCACCCTGGTTGCAAACGGAGCCCCCAACCCTGAATCGATAGTGTACGCTGCCAAGAAACTTCGATCCTGGTTTATTATTAGCCGTCGGGGGCGGGGGGGGGGGGCGGGAAAGGGACCAGCAGCAGCCGCAACTCCATCTCAGGGCTCTTACGTAAGAAGGGTGGCTGGTCATGTCTGGTGCACGTGGACGCGTGGTGTTCCCACCGTGGCCCTGGCCTTGGCCAGCTGCTGGGGGAGGGGAGCCTCGGAGCCTTTTGCCTAGGTCCAGGCCGGGTCTTTCCCAATCTTTTCTGTAACAGCTGTTGCCAGGGATGAAGAGCAACCCACAGTCAGATCTGCACATTTCCCCCAAGAGAACAGTAGTGCCAATGGGGAGAAGTAGCCAAATTCCTCACTTTTGTCCAAGTTCTGCTACTCAGAGATGCTGGGGAGCCCTGGCCATGTGGCCTTTTGGCTGCCAAAGGGCCAGGAGAGGGTGATGGTAGTTAAGCCTGGTGTTGGGTATCTTTCATCATTTAACAGAAAAGCTGGGAGGCATACAGCTTTATATATATATATATATGGGTGGGGGTGTGGAGTTTGAAATGTTACTTTCCAAAGATAGTTCTTAAAACACAGGGTCATTGAATAGGGCCAAAGCCATGTACTGAATCTTTGAATTTAATTTTTAAGAGCATTGCACCTTAAATTTCACTTTGGGACTCCAGACCACAGCCCATTTTCATTTATTTTTGTTTCACCATCTCACTTCCCTTGTCCTGTCCTTCACTGGCCCCTCTTCTCCAATAGTCCTACAGATAACAAGAATCAAGTTTCTAATTTTATTTTATGTTTTTTAAAAAAATTATTTATTTGACAAAGAGACAGGTAGAAAGGGAACACAAGCAGAGGGAGTGGGAGAGGGAGAAGCAGTTCCCCGCTGAGCAGGGAGTCCCATGTGGGGCTCCATCCCAGGACCCTGGGATCATGACCTGAGCAGAACAGATGCTTAGTGACTGAGCCACCAAGGCATCCCTCAAGCTTCTAATTTTAAATTGCTTTTCTCTAAAACCTTTCAGTGGTGCTTTTACTATATTGTTTCTCACAGGATAAAAAGTGCCAAAAGAAGAGAGAGGCACCTAATAAAGGAGTTTATTTCTTTCCCTCCTTTCACTTTAATTGTATATATTTAAGTTTTTTCCACAGCAAACTATCAGACTTGGTGCAATGTGGACTGTCCTGTGAACAACAGGACACTAGTCAGTGACTTCTGGAGGCAGAGCCTAACCAGGGGACCTCCAGTTCCAGGCCTTATTAGCTCTGCTAGATCATAGGCCATGTTTTCCTATTGATAAAACTCGGATAACACTACCTGCTCACCTACCAGTCTTTGTGGGGGATCAATGGAAAGAAAAATGTTGGGCAAAAATCATTACATAAATTTGAAGCATGAAGATAATCTCATCCTCCCACTTGCACTCACGGAGACTTAGAGAAACTTTTCCACAGTCAGTTTCCTTAACAAGAAAATGGAGCTTCTCCCAGGGGCTATGTCCAATTTTGTTTAAGGTTAAATAAGATAGTGGATGTAAAATTTATGTAAATTAGAAGCTACTTTCCAAAGATTAATTGTACTTACTGAAAGACATCATAGCCAAGAGGTGTTTATGTGAAGTCAGAAACTTTAAAAACGTGTAAATGGGCTATGATGAGCCACAGACCCTTTCCCCTAGTACTTAGGCAGCAGGAGATTACAAAAATCGATTTTAAATCTTTACAACCAATGAGATACAAAGAGCGTTGCAAGAGGACACCTCGAGAAAAACACGCATCCAGTTTCCAGTAGGTGATCGTCTCACTAATTAGAACATATTTGTCCCCCATTACAGATTCTCTTGATATTTTAAGTATATATGCCTCTGGATGAAAACTTGGTATTCAGACTGAGTTAATTAAAAGCCGGAATCCCGCCTCTTTTTGTCTTGGTCCCAGTTCCAACACGGTGTGATAATAACTTGAAGAAAACGCAACTCCAAGTGATCTAGCAAAGGGATCCCAGCAAAAAGGCCCAGTTTGGAAGAAAGCCCCTAAAGCCTTCTTTTTGGCCCCCACCCTTCTCCCCCAACCCCCACCCGTTTCCTTCCTTCCTCTAGTCTCGAGGTCCCTCTCCATCCTCCAGTTCTTGATTTCGGCCCCTGCTCTTTCACGTTTCTTAAATACTGTTGAGAGAGATGGCTCGTGCACCTGCCTGCAAAACTTCCCAACCCGGGCCTCCTCAGCTCCCGGGTGCCCGCGCAACTACTCACGCCCACCGAGTAACTCCGGAACGAAAAAGTCCCCGGGCCAGGGCTCCGGGCCCTTAGAATCACCCCACCACCGCCCCTCCAGCTTCAGCCAATCAGATGCCGTCTGAGCATGTTATGCAAATAAGCCTTCACGCCCCGGCCAGTCAGAAGCCAGAGCCCCCTCCCCCAGCGTCCTCTTTCACCCCAGTCGCGCCAAAGTGGCGGCCGCGTCCCTGGCAACTGGCGCGCATTCAATTTTCCCTCAGACGCGGCTGGAAAAAAAAAAAATGGTTCTCTGGGGTCACTTGGGAGCGGAGCGGGCGGGTCCCGGCCTGGCCCGAGGGGCCAGCCTCTCTGGTTGCTTCAGGCACTCTCCCAAATCGAGATCTGGACCTGGCTGGAGATGCTGAGCCACCTGCCCAGGCTTCATTTTGCCTCCGGAAAACAAAGTAAGTCGTCCGTGAGCAAACAACTTTTGAGTACTTGGTGTAGGCCAACAGGTTCAAGGCTAGGGCCCCTGGCCTCTGCCTCCCGCCCAAGACGCTGAAGCCTCTGTGAAAGCCTTGTCTGGGGTCTGGCTCCCACCCCAGCTTCTCGGTCCACAGCTCCGACTCTGGAGCTCGGAAGTTCCAGTTCTTAATTCGCACTTTACTTCCTAACCTCAGCAACCAGGAAATCATGCGTTGCTGGCCCGTCTCCCAAAAAGTGTCCGCAAATTACCCCTTCCTCTGTGTCCTTTGAACAACTGGGAATGGTGGCGTTTTAAATGGCCAGAAATTCACAAACGAAAGAGAGAGCAATTGTCAACTGGTCAAAGAAGGCAGATTAGAGAAGTAAGAGATTCAGGTGAGAGGTGGAGAGAAGGTGGTGGAAGTGTCTGTAAGACTAGAAACCAGCCCAAGTCAAGGTAGTGGAGATTCTGGATTACTCTGTGGCAGAATTTACAAGGAACCAGTTCATGCACAGTGTCCAAGAAACAGGACAGTCAGACTCCTGTTCAAGGGCATGTCCTACGACCATCCACTTCCACTGAAATTGCTCCCAACATCCCCACCAAGTGGTCACCCTGGCCCACATTCTCTTCATTTGCATCCCCCAGTACTAGTTGTCCCTCCTTGGAGCCCTCCTGGAGGCCACGCAGCACACCATCAGGGGGAGACGCTGTCTCCCTTGAATCCATTCTTCTTCCAGCCATCTATCCCCAGTTGCTACCGTGATTCTTCAGTATCGTTTCCTAGGCGCTCCTCCATCCTGATCATTCTTTGCAAGTAGCTCTGGTTTGTTTGTAAGTGTGGCACCTGGAATTCATCCTAAGCACCATCTCTCCTAGGACTGAACAGAGTGCTGGGACCACCTATTTTATTGTAAGTGGTAACTTTCTAGGTCGTCGCTATTGCACGCAAGTGCCTGGAACTTAGACATGTTAATGCATTTGAACTCTACAACAACCCCGAGAAGAAAGTAAGGATCAGAGAGTTTAAGTGACCAAAGTAACAGGACTGGGATTTGACCTAGTTTTCTGCTGCCAGAACTAATGTTCCTTCTACACTATTCCACAAATACCTATTTCCTTACAATGCCACCTAACTTCGAATGGATTTCTTTTCACAGCTACTTCCATAAGCTGCTGGTTAACAAAATTCAGTGTATCCCATTCTTGAGCAGGGCAGATCTTTTTGGACCAAAGCACAGAATTTTATATGTATCTTACTTAAATTTTATCTCATTAGATTTGGCTTACTACTCCAGCCTGTTTCCATATTTTAGGCCCCAATTTTTTGCTCTGATGTATTCAGGTCTTACCCATACATTTGATAACTATTCTATATATCCATCCACGTTATTGATAATGGATAATGGGCAAAAGGCAGCACTCAGTAAAGGGCAGAGTGCTGTGGAACATTTGGAAAGCTCATTCAGTTTGGTATCAGTCCATTAATTAGCACCTTTTGGTGTATGTTGTTTCAGCCAGCTATGAATCATATTAATTGTACAATCATCTAGCCTACATAAAATTTTTTCTTGACTACAGAATATTATGAGCGACCTTGTTAAAAGCCTTGCTCAAATCCCAAGTTAATAGCTCGTGTTTTTCTTATGGGGTCAGGAAGCGGGGTATTTTTTCTCATCTGCCATGGAGAAACCACTGTCACATGGTACAAATGTGGCAGAAATAGCATCACAATATTCTGAGTTAAAATTGGGAGGGGGGGAGTAATCTCATTGTCATTGTTATTATAAGATACACCCTCACAAAGATTTAGTTGGGAGAAGACTAAAACCCAGGAACAGGGCAGGAGTGAGTCTGTTGGCCTCGAACCTTAAGCTTCCAGGTTCTGGCATGTCTGAATATGTTGGAGTTAGCACTTTGTCAAATCTCATTTTAAAAAAGCCTCTTTAGCTTTGAATCCAAGAGGAGTAAAGCACAGAAAAAGTTGAAAATACTAAAGACTACCTTTTGTTAGGTTCTCAGCATTTCTCTATCTTTGGGAACTTTATATAGAAAATGAATCATTTAATTTGAGTATGGTAGATAAGAAAAGTACAAGACTCATTATAAGTTTGCTTACCTACCTTATAGGGGCATCTCAATTTGGTTATTCCTGGAGCCCTTACAATTCCAGGACCTCCTTGCACCACCAGCATAGGAGGACATGGGCAAGGGGAATAACTCCGGGGAGTTATTTCCATTTGACTGAAGAGCATAGAAGGAAACTGGACAGTGTTCTTCCTTCACTCTATCCTGGGTATCTATTGGGTTATTTTATTTTATTATTTTTTTAAGATTTTATTTATTTATTTGACAGAGATCACAAGTAGGCAGAGAGGCAGGCAGAGAGAGAGAGAGATGGAAGCAGGCTCCCTGCTGAGCAGAGAGCCCGATATGGGGCTCTATCCCAGGACCCTGGGATCGTGACCTGAGCTGAAGGCAGAGGCTTTAACCCATTGAGCCACCCAGGCGCCCTATTGGGTTATTTTAAATTACGAAATTAGATTCAGAGTTTATAGATTATAATGCTAAATTAACATAGGAAGAAAAGATGTAAGTATCAATATTGCATGTGTTCAAGTCCTAACTTGAGTGACATATATGTATATATATATATATATTCCATTTTACTGTTCTATATATAACTTAATGTATGTTTATATATAAAAGTTATATATATATATCATTTATATGTGTTTTATACACACGCACACACACACACACACACACCCTTTTATTGAAGCTACAATGTCATGAATACAATGTTATCTGATAGAACATTTCAAGACTTCGCCACCATAGTTTACTCTTTTAACCCTAATAATGAAAGAAAATGGGCCTAGATGAGGTACACGGGAGTTGAGCTGACTCACCTATATCATATCAGGTCTGGACAGAGTACTTAGGCTAATCTCATGAGCAAGGAGAAAAGAATAGTGTGGCAAACAAAAGCAAAAAAAAAAAAAAACAGTCTGCAAGAGATGTGTTTGGAAGCAAACATAACCCACAAGTCCCTCTAGCTATAGAAGGAAGTAAGAATAGGAAAAATAATAAACCATGGGGGAATATTTAAAAAAGGAAATTGCAGAGGAACGGAAACAAAATTTGAACAACAACAGCAACAAAATACCAACCAAACAAACAAACAGCTGAAGAGGTAATAAATGGACCAGAGACAGAACAGGCATGACAGAATGTTTAGTTACTGCCAGAGAGTGAAGCGTTCAGACCATCACAGAGAAGAGCCACGAAGAGTTAAAGGAAGTGTTGGGTCTAGACAGCAGACAACACATGGACGTAATTGATGTCACAGAAGTAGAGATCTCGATCCATGAACTAGAAAACAATTCAGACATGATAGAGAAAATTGTCCTTAATAAAATGTGTTCATCTGTAGCTTTAATAGCACACTGTATAACAGGTAAAGTTATTCAGAAAAGCTGACGTTGAAAAACAAGCTAGTTATATGTTTCAACTTCAAGGAAGAAGAAAAAGTCTTCAAGGATCCAAGTAGGAAAAGAAGTCGCCAGAAAGACGGCGCTTGCAGGGGAGGGTAGAATCAAGCTAGCTTTACAGAAACATTCAACAACAGCAGGAGACAGTAGAACTATAAAAAAGAACATGTGAGTCAAGAATCTTATATGACTCAAGTAAAAAACAATAGAATTCTCAAACATGAACTCAGAGCTTTTCTTGAAAAAAAACAAAATTACTCAGGGATAAAATTCTGCCAACAACAACAACAAAATGAACCAAAGGAAAGAACATGGGAACAAAGAAACCCTGATGAAAGGATTCATGGTGAGCTTCAATCCACAGAAATACAGAAGGAAGATTAAACGGTGGGTAGGATGGTTGCAGGACAGAATAAATATTTTAAACACCTACAATGTAAAAATAATGCAAGCATCAAAATTGGAAGATGGGAGAAGAGATTAGCAGAGGCAATCAACTTTCATTGCAGTCTGTCGATCAGTGAAATCTAAAACCAAATTGTGCCATTTACAAAATGAAGACACCAACATCTTAATTCCCAAACAATTTTTTTCCTCCACTTAAAGGAGTCCTTGAGGAACTAATATTTTTTATAGCAAAAAAATCTCTTTCTAAAGTTCAGTATTTCTTTCCATGTCGCTTCAGTTACTACTCAAAATTCAAGTAAAATGAATTTTCACATTTCATTTAAAGTAGCATGTAAACTAATATTCTCTTTCTTCATTTGAGTACTAGATGCTACTTACATAGGTGTGTTCAATTTGTTAAACTGACACATACTCGAAAACTTTCTTCCCACGTGCTATACTTGAATAATTGTTTGGAAAATCCATTTATATATATTGTCCTGATAGTTTGTCAACAGTCTCATCTGGTGAGCTGGTTTGGAATTAAATACTCTCAGTATTGTTTTGGTAAAAACACTTGTGAACCCAAATATTACGTGGGAGTAGGAAAGCAGTACGCCATCTGAACTCTGACCCTTAGGGCAGAAATTATTGCTCTCTGTTCCTGTCAACTGCAGTTTAAGGAGTCCAGTGTTGGGAATTTCCAAGCCTTGGTCCCGGAGAGATGATATTCTCAGACGTGATTCCATTAAAACAGCATTTTTGTGTAAATGCCTTAAATACTGTTTCTAAAAGTGGATTCATGCAGTATATTTATGGATGGGTATCTGCTTTTGTTATGCTGTTCCTTGTTATGTATCTATTACAGATGATTCATAAAACTAGAACCCTGGTATCTACCATTCTTTCTGTGAAAGAATGCATTTCCTCAACCCTAAAGGTAAAAAAGTTCATGTGAGTGGAGTTCTAAGAGTCTCCTGTGTACTCATCTATACCCTGAACCTGGCCAGAGGAATATATTATTTATCTATAACATATATACACTGTTTTTTTCATGCTGCTACGCAAAGGTTATCCTTGCCAGTTCGGCCTGGGAAGTTTGGACTTTAGGTCAGCATTGATCCTGGGCAGTCCGAAATCCAACTGCGGCACATGGTCAGTTTCCTTTTTTCCTAAATGGCTTCACAATTAGTAGAAATTTGGAAATAAACTCATGTGTACACCATTAACAAGCACCTTGAACTTTGTTATAATTATTGCTTTCTTCCTAGAAAAACATTAAACAAGGAAACGTATGTTTTCCAACTTTTAAGACACAGTGTCTTGTGTAATTTCATTTTGTACAAAGCGGGCGATTACCTGGTCTGGGATTATAAAGTGGGTGTTTGTGGTGTAGAGCTCAGCAGGCCGTGTTTGTCATACATGTTTATTTGGGGCTACACAATGTCTCTAGAAATGACTTCCTTGGTTTCCGTTGGAGGGGCTTAAATATCATTTCAATCCTGTTTTAAAATATTAGCAAATGTTAAGTGAAAATGCTGAAGTGGTTCGCATAGGGATTAGATTTGGGGTTTTGGAAAAAAACAATCTTGATTTACATAACAAAACATCCATAAGAAAACAACGTGGCTAGGTGTTAAAACATCTCTTTCCTGTTTAGTCTTCTTCACTAGAAGGAGTGGGCTTTAGTATTCAGAATCATTGGGCTTTAGATTCAGAATCGAGAATATTCTAAATTGAAGATTCTTGGAGTCTGTGAAATATTCAATGAAGATATCCTAAGTGGGTAATGTTTGTTCATTCCATCCTATTTTTTCCATTTAGTTTTAGAGAGTCCATTCACCTTTGTTAAATCTAGGCTGAAGCAAACTGGATGCCGTTAGGAACGGCCAGTTCAGCTCCTTTTATAAATGTTGTTCTTGACCTACTGTTGGGACCATGCCTTTTGTATGTTCAACCAGTTGGTTCAAGTACTTCACATTTCTTTGTTCCAGTTGTGTTATGCCTCCATAACCAGAAAATAGAGGGCCTGGGTTATTACCACCTAACACCATGTTTACTCAGATTTCTATTTTTTATTTATTCAAGCAAAGGCATAAATTTGCCTTCCTTCTAGAATACAATCCTTGACCTATGTTCCCAGACAGAAAACAGTCTCCTTCCTCCTCTCCTCTCCTCTCTTCTCTCTCTCCCCAACAAAAGGGCCAGAAATTGAAATGGGAGAAATGTTTAATGGGAAGATGATGTTCTCCCAAATCCCTAACCATTTTGGAATCCTTCTGTAATTCCCTCAGAAAAGGTAAGGTGTGCAGGGAGGTCAAGTTCACCCGCAAGATACTGTATAAGGTAACATAATAAATTAATAAAACAGAAAAAATAAACCCACCACACATTGCAAAGGAAGTGATTCATTCTAAAGTTATGACTGGATTCTCATAAAGACCATAGAAACATCGTAGTAAATTTGTGTTCTAATACAAAATTAGGTAGAAATAAGTTTTCTCTAACAAATGTCCTATTGCCTTGAGAGGGTGGCAAGCCACATCAGATAGCGCAAAGAGCCAAGTCTCTGGACTCAGACACATCCACCATGCTCCCTCCCCACACACACCCTAACCCCAGGGTGTAAATCACCTCTCTGCCATTCGCAACCTCAGGAGCTCAGAGCAGGCACAAAGGCTCAGTTTCCTCACCTTGCAGAGTTCATGGAAGGAGAAAGATGAGGTATGCCCATGATAGAGTAGCAGGCATAGGGCCAGCAGTGTGGTACCAGCTGTGACACATTTCCACTGTGTACTGCATGTCTGTATCAGGAGGCCGTACACGAGAAATGCGAACGTATTCTCAATCCCCAGATCATGTCTTCCTTCCTTTCAAGCAAGTTTCCTGTAATTTTATCATTGAATATTTTTTTCTCCTCTGGGATTTCGAGCCTCTTCTTCCAGAGTTTATTGTATGCTTTTGTCTCTCAGAGCTGTCGCTTTTTTAAAATTTAGTTTCATTTATTTGTCCTTTTTCAAGTCCTATTGAATAGTTTCTCCAAGCCTATCTCCCTACTACTCACTCCTGGTATCAGTAAGATCTAGTCTACTTTTTGTCTTGTCTTTGTGGTTTTTTTTCTTTATTTTTATGGGGTTTTTTTTGTTTTTTTTTTTTGGTCTTTGTCTTTATGGGTTTTTTTTTTTCAACAATCTGTAATACTTTCTTTAAAAAAAGATTTTTGGAAAATCATAGCCAATATATTTGCAACCATGTGGGTGGAACTATAGGGTATTATGCTGAGTGCAACAAGTCAGTCAGAGAAAGACAATTATCATATGATCTCACTGATAGGAGGAATTTGAGAAACGAGACAGAGGATCAGAGGGGAAGGGAAGGAAAAATGAAATAAGACAAAATCAGAGAGGGAAACAAACCATAACAGACTTCTTAATCTCAGGAAACAAACTGAAGGTGGCTTGGGGTTGGACACTGGCAGGGAGGGGGGTGGGTATGTGCTATGGTGAGTCCTCTGAATTGTGTAAGACTGATGAATCACAGACCTGTACCCTTGAAACAAATAATACATTATATGTTAATAAAAGCCCAAAATACAAAAAAAAATCGTGGTGAATATGCCAATATTCATAAATAAATTTGGATTGGGTGTACACGTTGCTTATTATTGTCTATATTTTTCTGTGAGCTTGGTTTAAAAATAGACTTTTGTTTTTGATTTGTTGTTTTGAGCGGTTTCAGGTTCACAGCAAAGTTGAGAGGAAAGTACAGAGCGTTCCCGCATGCCTCCTGCCGCCACATGCCCAAAGCCTCTACCGTTAGCTGCAGAGTGGTCCATTTGTTACAGGCAATGACCGCACACTGGCTCATCACCATCCCTCAAAGCCCATAGTTTACATTACAAATATGGTCTTGGTATCTATAATTATTTTGTTATCATGTCTTATTTCCTGAGCCCCGCCAGTACGTTTTATATCTCTTTCTCAGCTTCTTCTCATCCCTCACTATCTTCCTTGAGCCCTTTTCCTTTTCCTTTTTCAAAACAATCTTTCTGGGTAACTTCGTTATAATCGTTCGTGTCTTCTGCACGGAGGGCAGCCACATTTTCCCAGTTGTATGGTTTTTTTTTTTTTCTTCTTCTTCTTTACATCTCTCTTACCTTCACATAGAACCCATCAATAAATCGCACTAGCTTCAACTTCAAAATATCTCCAGATATAATCCCATTTTATGCCCCTTGGCAGTTAAAGAGGTCAGGTCTGGCCAATGACATGAAAGGGGAAAATTCTCCATAGCTTCCTGGAAAAACTTTCTAAACGCAGACAGACAGCATTGGCATGTGCCTTCTGCTTTTTTCTAGTTGCCCTTCTTCCCTTCTTACTGTTGGGAAAGCATCTTGGGGCTTCAGAAGGAGCAACCATTTATCACTATAAGGAAGATAGCATGAATCTATAAGAAGCTGGGTGTAGATGACATCTACAAGCAGCTCTATCAGCCATAAAATGTCTAGCTCCATATTTCCTTTTACCTTTAAGCTACCGTGGTCAGTTTTCTGGTACATGTGGGTGAGAACAATCTTGACAGATGAACATCGTGTAAACAATATTTATTCATTTCCTGTGCCCGTCGTAACAAAGCACCACAAACTTGGTGGTTTAAAAGCAACAGAAAAATTTCCCCCCTATCCTGGCATCCAGATGTCCAAAATCAAGGTGTCAGCAGGGCTGCTTTCTCCTAGAGGTTCTGAGCAACAATCTGTTTCTTGCTTCTCTCCTGGTGTCTGTTGGCTGCCAGCAACCTCTGACATCCTATATGTATTACTCTCATTTCTGCGCTTGTCTCCAGATGACCTCCCCTCAGTCTCTGTGTCTCGTCATTTTCTGTCTCCCACAAGGACACCAGTCATCGGATGTAGGGCCCACCCTAATTCAGGATGATCTCGTCTAGAGATTCTTATTTTCCTCTGCGAAGACGCCTATTCCAAATAAGGTCCCATGCTGAGATTCAGAGTGAATATATCGTTGGGGGGGGCACCGTCTAACCCACTACATGTGTGTGTACACATAAATGGAATCATATGTATGTAGCTTTATTTTAGAGCAGTCCTTTTATTTATATATTTATATACATTGTACTTTTTACTTGATTCTTCTCTTTCTCTCTTCCCACATCAACCTACATCATACTACTCTCATAAATCATGTTAACATATTGTGTATCCTTCTATTTTTACCCACAGACATCTAATCTTATGCAGACAGAATGTATGCACACACACACATACAGTATCGGTTAGCTGTTCTACATAATGAACTACCCCCCCCCCAAACTCAGTGATTTAATATGGCCATTATGTCTTATTATAGTTCATAGATCATGAGATTGAGATTTGGGTATTTTGGCTGGGCTTGTTCATGTATCTCAGCATCAACTGGGGTCTCTGTCGAGATTGGATTTGTCTGGAGTAACTTTTAACTTCGCTAGAGTGGCTCTGCCTCACCATCTCTCAACCTCCTCCTGGGACCAGCGGGCTAGCCTGAGAATATCCTTCCTGTGGAGACAGTGGAAGTACAAGGGGGCAAATCCAACCACACGAGCACTCTTTCAAGTGTCCACTCGTGTCACATCGGTTAACATCCCATGGGTTAAAATCATAATCAGTGGGCACAGAAATCTATTCCATCTCTTGATGGAAGACACTGAAGTTACCTGGCAAGGGCCTGGATATAGGAAGGAGCAAAAATAGGGTCCATTAATGCAATCTATCTCATAGATGGATATGATAAACAAACATGTCTGCCTTCATTTGCTGAGTATTTGCTTCCCAGAAATAGGATCATGCTATGTGATTTGTTTGCATCTTGCTTTTCTCAGTGACACCATGAAAATAACTCTAAGTCATCTTTTTATCTCGGTTCGGTTTTTAATTGGCTGTGTATTATTCCATCTTGTGACTCTATAATTATTTAACTATTAATATAGTTATATTATAGTAATATAATAATTAATTATATTAATTATTAATTATTAAATATAATAATTACTATATTATAGTAATATATTTTAAAACCATATATGGTTTAAATCATATTTATATATATGGCTACATATATAAATATGTACATTTACATATATATAAACATGTATGGTTACATACATATACATATATGGTTACATACATAAATAATATGGTTACATGTATATACATATATGTGGTTACATGTATATACATATATATATAAGTATATATGGTTACACATACATAAATATGTAAAACTTTGTTGATGGGTATTCAATTTGTTTCCTTTTCTTAAATCAGTCATTCATTTTGAAGAGTACGGAAAAAAATCCTTTTGGAGTAGTTTCTCAGGAATGAATGTCCTGGGTCAAAGATATGTTTATTGTCTACTCCTGAAACCATATTACGCTATATGTTAACTAACTAGAATTTTTCTTTAAAAACTTGAAAAAAAAAACAGAAGATATGTTTATTGTTAATTTTGATAGAAAGTTCCAGGTTATTTTTCTTTCTTTTCTTTTTTTAAGATTTTATTTATTTATTTCAGAGAGAGAGAAGGAGAGTGCTTGGAGGGACAGAGGGGAAGGGAGAGGGCCAAGCCAGCTCCACACTGAGCACAGAGCCCAATGCCCATGACCCTAAGATCACAACCTGAGCCCAAGTCAGCTTACTTTTCAAATGACGCTATGATACTTCAATTTTATCAGTGCTTTATGACACTGTTCCCTGCATTACTGCCAAGAAGTGGTGGCATTGTTCTTTCTTAATCTTTGCCCCTTTATTGTACATAAAGTGACCATTGCTTCCTCACCTTTCATTTCTCTGTGAATTTTAGCATCTTTTCATATAATCTGCCATCTGAGTTTGCATTTCTGTTACTAGTCCCTTTATACCCTTTTCTCAGTTTTCTGTTGAGCTGTTTTTCACTTTCTTGTCAATTTGTAAGAGCTCTTTGTATATTACAGAAAGTATGTCTTTGATTGGCTTAGGGGTTACAATATCTTTCCAGGTCTTTGTTTGTTTATTGACCTTGTTTACAGTATCTTTTGTCCTGCAAAAGTTCTGTTTGAGGCTGTTTTTGCTATTTAAATATTTATTAAATTAGATGCTTTTTGAAACAGCGCTATGCCAGCTAAGCCAGTGGAATAAGCATCAGGAGGTGGAGTGGGGGAGAGGGATCATCTCTCGACACTGCCTGGAGCTTCCCTCCAAATCCTCTGTGCATGCAAAAGAGAAATGAAATAGGGCATTTCAATTATACCTCTACCAAATTGAAAGAGGAGAGAGATAAATGAGAAGTCACAGGTAAAGAACATGTGATTGAGGCCCCAACAACTGTTATTTAACAGAAAAAAAAAAACCCACTTGAGTTAACTAGGACTGAAGGAGGAGCTCAGCTGAGCACTGTGCTCATTTCCTAGGATTGCTGTAACAAAGCGCCGGGAGCTTGATGGTTCCAAGCAACAGAAATTCATTGTCTCAAAGCTGTAGACATGTGACATCAAGGTGTTAGCAAGGTTGTTCTTTCTGGAGGCTCTTTCCTAGCTTCTGGTGGTTGCCTGCTATCTTTGGCATTCCTCAGCTTGTAGGCTTTTGACACCAATCTCTGCCTCCATCATTGTGTAGATGTCTTCAAAGCCTGTCTTCACATGGCCTTCTTTAAAGTACACCAGTCCCAGGGTATAGGGCCAACTGTAATCCACTCTGACTTCATATTGACTGATTACCTCTGCAAAGGCCATGTTTCTAAATAAAGTCACATTCTGAGGTTCTATGTGGATACAAATTTTTTAAGGACACTATTCAACTCAGTACAGTCAGCCCTCAGCCTGCTGCCCCCCCAATCACATCCTTTCCATGTGCAAAATACATCCCCCAATGTCTTAACTCATTCCAGCACTAACTTTAAACCGAAAAATCTCTTCTAAATATAATCAAGCTATTGAAAAGTTCACTATCTCACAAAGTTCTGAATCTTATCATGTAAATCATCTAAATCAGGTATGGATAAGATTTGGAGGCTAAGCCATCCTGGAGCTAAAGTCCTTTACATCTGCAGACCAGTGAAACTAGAAAATAAATTATCTGCTTCCCAAATACAATGACTGACAATCAGAAGGTAGATATTCCCAATGCAAAAGGAAACAAACAGTCACAGAATCTGGTATCCCCTCCGTGGAGAGCCTGACTCTGCAGGCTCCACCACCAAGGTTCTTGTCCTGGGTAGACTGGTGTAGTTGGCCCCGCCTTCCACGATTTCCTCCAATTTTGAATATGTCTAGGCAAACCTAGTTCTTCCTTTTTAGCTTCTGTGTTTTTAATTTCAGGTTAAAAATGTTTCCCCTTTTTAGTTGTTTAATTTTGTGTTTACATCTTTAAATCTTCTGACATGTATTTTTTCTATCATGGGAGATGGAGTCCATCTGAATTTTTTTCCAGATGGATATTCAATTGTCTCCCTTATTTTAACAAATTCCTACTTTTTCCAGAAAGTGGTTTGAACTATGACTTTTGTCATTTATTAATTTCCCAGATATATTGGGACATAATTCTCGACTCTCTCTTCTTTCACACTGATTACTTTGTCTCTTCCCATGTCAATATTATATTGATTTGATAAAAGTGGCTTTTCAATATATTCTGGTAAAAGAAGACTTCCCTCACTGACTTGATTTTCTGAATGTCTCTTTTTATCCTCCAAAAAGTCTGTATGAGAGGATAAAATGAGAGTTTACAGCTGCACCAAACACTTGGTAACCACTAGCCAAAATTAAACCACTTAAATTAATTAAAGTAAATTAAAATTAAAATTAACCAAAACTTGAATGACATTAGTAAATTTTTTTAACATATTAATTTTGTTTTATTTTTTTCATGTTCCAAGATTCATTGTTTATGCACCACACCCAGTGCTCCATGCAATACATACCCTCCTTAATACCCACTACCAGGCTCACCTAATCCCCCACCCTTCTCCCCTCCATAAACCTCAGTTTGTTTCTCAGAATCCACAGTCTCTCATGCTTCATCCCCACCTCGACTTATGCCAATTCACTTTTCCTTTCCCTCTCCTAATGTCTTCCATGTTATTCCTTATGCTCCACAAGTGAGGGAGACCATATGATAATTGACTCTCTCTGCTGGATTTATTTCACTCAGCATAATCCCCTCCAGTCCCGTCTATGTTGATACAAAAGTTGGGTATTCATTCTTTCTGATGGCTGCGTAATATTCCATTGTATACATGGACCACATCTTCTTTACCCATTCATCTGTTGAAGGGCATCTCAACTCTTTCCATAGTTTGGCGACTGTGGACATTGCTGCTATGAACATTGGGGTATATATGGCCCTTCTTTTCACTACATCTGTATCTTTGGGGCAAATACCCAGTAGTGCAATTGCTGGGTCATAGGGTAGTTCTATTTTTAATTTTTTGAGGAATCTCCTCATTGTTTTCCAAAGCGGCTGCACCAACTTGCATCCCCACCAACAGTGTAAGAGTGTTCCCCTTTCTCCACATCCTCTCCAACACTTGTTTCCTGTCCTGTGATTTTGGCCATTCTAACAAGTATAAGGTGGTATCTCAATGTGGTTTTTTTTTTTAAGTATTTCTTTTTTTTTTAAAGATTTTGTTTATTTATTTGACAGACAGAGATCATAAGTAGACAGAGAGGCAGGCAGAGAGAGAGGGGGAAGCAGGCTCCCCGCTGAGCAGAGAGCCTGATGCGGGACTTGATCCCAGGACCCTGGGATCATGATCTGAGCTGAAGGCAAAGGCTTTAACCTACTGAGCCACCCAGGTGCCCCTCAATGTGGTTTTGATTTGAGTTTCCCTGATGGCTAGTGACCAGTTCCTCTGTTGTACAGGTCAAATTTCAAGTGTTCTATAGCCACATGTGACTGGCAGTTACTGTATTTAACAGCTCAGAATTAGAACCTTCCCATTGTTGTAGAAAGTTCTATTGGATAGAGCTACTCTAGAGTATCTGACTTTCTTTGTTTCTGAGGATGATTCTTCTGAAGTGAATTCTTCCTTTAATTTGTGTTACATGTTTATTTACTTCTCTTTTTTCTGTTTTTGCAGGTGGGGGAGTGCCAGCGGTGGTACTAATATCTACATATAGGCCATATAGGATATAGCATCCTTCCTTCATTTTGCTTATCTTTATTTAGATGGTGGCACTTCTGAAAAGGCCACTATTTGATAGTAGCATGAGGAGTACTTCTGTTTGTATCCATGACAGAGCAATTGGAAATGGACTTACCCTCCCACCATAAAAACAACAACAACTATAAAACTGGAAAAAACCTATGACAACTGTTTTCAGACTTTAGACAACAGGCAGTATAAGACCATGACCCTTCAGAGGATGGAAACATGGGAGATGAGCCACAAACTCATATCATTTTTCTGCTTTGGTGTACTTTTTGGGTCATGGTGCCAACCAAGCGGAATATGCCAGTCTCAGTGGGCTGAGGATATCAGAGTTCGGGGCAGCTGGAACACATGGAATTTTTTGAAAGTGTACTAGAGATGAGGGAGCTGAGCAGAACAGGACCTAGAATAGCCAATATAGTCTTGGGATTAGAAAAAAAAAGTTGGAAGACTCACACTATGCATTACCATAAAGCTACCAAAATCAAGACATAGAGGACAAAGAGTTTAATGAAACCAAATATAATATGTGAATAAGTAGATAAAGTTATAAATCAATTGATTTATGAGGCCAAGACAATTCATTGAGAGAAAGGAAAGTCTTTTCAACAACTGTTGCTAGAACAAGTGGTTATTCTTATATTAAAAACAAACAAACCTTACTTCACACCATATACAAAAGTTACTTCTAGATGAATCAAGGACCTAAGTCCACAAGCTAAAATTACAAATTTCTGGAATAAAATGCAGGAGACTCTCTTTATGATTTACGGAAGCAAAGATTTCCAAATCAGGATGTAAAAGAAGTTTATCATTACAAATTGTAAATTGGGCTTCACCAAAAGTAAAAAAGTTCTTGTCATCCAAAGTCAGTTAAGAAAATGAAAAGGTGGGCCCCTGGGTGCCTCAGTTGGTTAAGCATCTGCCTTCGGCTCAGGTCATGATCCCAGGATCCTGGGGTCAAGTCCTGTTTTGGGCTCCCTGCTCAGCGGGGAGTCTTCTTCCCTGCCCTTCCTGTGGCTCATGCGTGCTCTCTCTTCCTCTCTCTCACTCTTTCTCTCTCTCAAATAAATAAATAAAATCTTAAAGAAAAAGAAAATGAGAAGGCAAGCATGGTCTAGAAGGAAATATTCACAATACATATGTCTCATGAGGGGCTTTATTCAGAATTCATAAAAAAATGTCTTCAATAATAAAATAATAAGCAGCCCAATTTTAAGTTGCATAAAATGCTTCAAAAGACACTTCACAAAAGAAAACATACGGAGGCTAACAACTGCATGAAAAGGTAGTTAACATCATCAGTAATCAGAGGAATGCAAATTAAAACCACAGTGTGACATTACACACCCACTAAAATGGCTCAAATTTAAATGTTTGATAAAAGGAAACTTTGGTGAAGATGTGGAATAATTGAAACTCAGTCTTGCTGTCAGGCGTGTAAGATGGTTCATCCACTTTGGGAAACTCTCAGTTTTCTGTAATGAGAAGCACACAGCTGTGCTCTGACCATTAGTTCTACTCTAATTCATTCAAGAGAAATGAAAACTTATGTCTACAAAAAGACTTGTACGAGAATGTGTATAGCACTTCTATTCATAATAACCCCAAACTGGAAACCATCCAAACATCTATTAACAGAAGACTGGATAAATAAATACGCTATAGTCACACAGTGGAATATTAGTCAGCAATGAAAACGACTGAATTGCTTATACTCGGGAGAGCAAGGATGACTCTCAAGAGCACACTGAGAAAAAGAAGCCAAACACAAAGGAGTATACACTCTAAAATTACATGGATAGAAGTTCAAGAATGGGCAAAGCTAACCTATAGTGACAAAAATCAGATAGTGATGGTTGATGGTGGAGGGCGGGGAGGGGTTGAGCACTGGGGGCACAAAAGACCTTTCCTGAGTGATGGGCCTGTTCTCTTGTGTTCTTGATGGGGGGTGGTGACTACAGAGGTGTGTACTTTTACCAGGACTCATTGAGTTGTAAACTTGAGATTTATGTCTCTTATTGTAGGCAGATTGGACTTCAAACACTGTGAGGGGGATGAAAGGAAGTAAGCTGTGGTTGCCTGCGACTTTTAGTCAGGTATGGTGATTAGAAAATTGTGTGGCCAAATCTGTGTCTCTTCCCTACATGTGACTGGTCTTTGTCAGTTCTTGGCACAGCCCTTAAGAGGAAGGTCTCATTCACAGGGAGGGTTGGTTATTTAACTTTTTAGCTCCCTGGAATTTTTTTCTTTCATGGACCTGTGTTTGTTTTTTTTTGTTGTTTTTGTTTTGTTTTGTTTTGGTTTTTTGTGTTTTTTTTTTTTATGGTTTGGTTTGGTTTGGTTTGGTTTTTGTCTTGTTTGGTTTAGTTTTTCTTTGCTCTCTGGCCCCCGCAACCAGCAGCCTTGTGGCAAGCCTTGTCACCTCTGCCTTATCTAAAGGAAGTTTATCTGGGCTGGGGAAAACAAAAATGGCATATCCACAGTGTCTTTTCTTCACCATGACTTTCCCTGTAGTGCTTCAGGGTGGAAAGAAGTCTACACCATGATGGGCCGTACTCCACCATATTCGGCTCGCTCCCCCAGCCCATCCTCAGCAGGGTGAGACTCGGCTCCCGATGCCTTGAGATCTGGAGAGTTACTTGTTAGCTTTCAGCAAGGGCCCATGACTTGGCAGATATGTTCCATTGTGTGGGTTGTAGCAGCCATCTCTTAGTTTCACTGTGGCTGGAATTTTCTTTTGTTTTCCTTCATTCAGATCTGTGGGCTTGGAGCGCACGAGTGTGACCAGGATACTTTTACTTCACCATATTTTGTTGGAAACCTTGAGTCTAGTGTGAGCTTTGAGAAATCTAGACGTGGTCCTGCCACTCCCATGCCTACAGCCTCTGACAGGCTTCCACTGCCAGGCAAAGATAGAGTCCCAGAACACTGGGGTAGCTCACCAGGCTCTGTATGGCCCACCTCTGATTGAGCTGCTTGACCTCATTTCACTTCTGGCTCCACAAATCTCATTTGCCCCAGTCACTTGCACCTTCTCTTATCCTTTTAAGATAACATTTATTGTTCTTCTTCAAATTACAAAATTATGAAAGTGCCTGTATTCAGTGGTAGAGAATTGGGAAAGAGAAGTATAAAAAAGGAATCGAAAATTACCTTTTGTCATGCTTCCTAAAAGGTAACCACTGATATCCTTGTGTCTTCTTTCATTACAGTATTATTTCTCTACATAACAGTCAGATAGTATTTTTATGTTACATATTTTATATATGTCATTTAAAGGCAATGATTTTCTAGACTCCTTCCATTCACATTTTATTCTGAACATTTCCCCTTACCTCACCGTCATAATAATTGAAGTGATAGTGAATATTAATAAGCACTTCCTACGTGGCCAACACTTGACATGCATTTTCACATTTAATCCTCACAACCATCTTTGAGCTGAGTACTATGATCTTCCCATTTCACAGATGGGGAAATCAAGTAACTCGCTCAAAGTCACATTGCTACTAAGTGTTGGAGCTGTGACGTGAACTCAGGTGAAGCAGACCTCATAACTCCCTTGAGGGGTCAAAGGAACTGTTTAAAAACAACACTAAATATTGAACAGATATTAAAGAAAATTATAACCTATATGTAAGGTATAAAGAATCACGATACAATGAACCAAACTATTACCCATCACCCAGTGTCAAGCAAATACACTCACTTTTGAAGTTCTTCAAAGTGGCCTTCTGTGAAATGATCACGATTAGAATTAACAAACATGTGGGTCCTTGGATGAAAATTCCCCAGTGTAAAGGAGACAATGGCTCCCCCAGTCTCTCGGAGGACAGCAGGTCCTTGGCCTCTATAGAGAATCAAGACCCATTGAGTGCTGTGAGCCCAGTTCCAGCCAATGCTCCTTGGGTGGTCCCTTCCCCACCCTTAGCAGACTTCTGCACTGAGGGGGGCCAGAGCAGTCAGAGCAAGGCCACCTTCAGCGAGGTCAACAGAACATTCTTGGGAGCAATGGCATCAAAGTGGGCAGTGATTAAGGGATGAATGGGGTCTGGGCTGGTGGCAAGATCAGCTCACAATGAACAGTCTGGATGGACAAAGCAAGAACAGCACCTGGGGAAGCAGCGAGGGACTGGGGCAGCCAAGGAGAGGGGACAACTTTAATCACCACAGAGTTGGCTGACTATGAGTCATTCCAGGAAAAGCCAAAGGCCCTGGAGGCTTTAGGGAGCCCAAAAGGTTCAGGGGGCTTGTGTCAAGGTGTTTTTGTTACTACAGCCATTTCTATCCACACCCTCATCTGTCCACCCTCCTGGGCCAGTGCAGGCCAAGCTAGGAAGGATTGATCAATATTTAATAAAATGCACGTTTCTTTGCCCAGACCACTCACTTCATTCAGCTGTGGTGGCTTTTCCCGCCACCCCACCTACTCACTGTGGTCCCCAGGGGTAAACTCAAAAGTTGTACAAGTTGTCTTCATCAGACAGATACTCCCAAGAGACACAGGAAAGCAGCAGGCAGAGAGGGGACTTGGCCACACCAGCGTCTGTGCCCCTTCTCCACCTCCCACTACCCACCTCCTCGATGTAGTTCAGGACCCTTATCGTAACCAGACTGAATTCTGATAGTAGCCTCTTAAGGAGCGTCCTTGCTCCCAGTTTGTCTGCTATATTTGCCACCGATTTGGCTCCTTTCACAATTGCTTTTAATTGCCCAAAATGCATGTGGATTTCCAAAGTCAAAATAATATCACAAGCTATAGTCCGAAAAGTTCCACTCCAATCACTATCCCCTCCGCCCTGCCTCCTCCCTTTCCTCTACAGGTAAATATTTTTATTAGTTTTTCATTTGCCCTTCCAGTGACTTCTTTTTGGGGGGGCAAATACAGCAAACATGTGTGTCTGTAAGTATGATTATTAGTATTTCCTCCCTTTCTTAAGTATAAGATAGCATACTAAATACACTGCTTTCTATTTTCTGAATGACATATTCTGGAGATGTATTTATACACAGAGATTGTCCTTTTTCCTTTTTATGGTGGCTTAATACTCCATCGTGGAGGTGTACTATTCTTTTTCCAACCAGTCTCTGTATTGAACATCTGGGTTATTTCAAATTCTTTTATTGATGACAAATTTAATAAAAAAATAAATTTAGCAACAATGTCGCTCCCTTGCTCAAAAACCTCTATGGCTTTCCGTGGCCTGCAAAATCCAGATGCCCTTGGAGGTCTTCTAACATCCTAAACAGTCTACCTTCCCCAACCGTTTTTCCCCTACCGATCCTGGACCCCATGTAGCAGCCACAGGGGAACTTGTCCTCTCCATTCACCAATTTTATTTCCCCAAATTTCCCTTGCACATTGCTCATGTAGTTCCCTCAACCAAAAACTCTTTCTTCCTGTCCCCCATTTCCACCTCTTCTGTTCATGTTGGTTGAAAATACTCCTTAGTCCCTAGAGGAAAACTGATCCTTGGAGGGCTCCTTCACTGAGCCCTGTCCTCATCCACTCCTTCCCCCAAATAAAATTAATCACTTTCCCATGGGATTCCCAAAGCATTGTGCTTGTATTTTTATATTTCAGTTTTGCAATTTACATCATGTAGTGTTTTCTGGTTATTTATGTACATTTCTCCCCCCTCCCAAATAGGTTATGGAAAAACGATTCCTGCACAGAGCTTTTACATGGTTAAGTGCTCAATACATACTCGTTGAATTGTTTGTTTTTATTAAATGTCTGTAAAAATAAAGCACACATAATAACTAGGACCGACATTGCTCATGGCTTTGAAAACCAAATGAATGTCACTCATCCTTTTGCTGGCTTTGTTTTAATCTACTGGGTGATGGGAGAGGACCCAAAGCAATTCCTGAAGAAATAGAATTCTCTGAACAACCGAAGGTTGTTGTGTTTGTACAGCATATTTATGTAGTTTTAAAATTACCATGCTTTGACACATCAACCTTCCTCTTAATAGCTTTTTGCCAACTACACTAAATTTCAAATTAAGTTAGTTAGGTCCTACTCAGAATGACTGCTAAGCACTTGCAGAGTTCAAAGGGTTTATTGATACCTTAAAATCAATGCTTAAATTTAAGGACAAGACTTATCACTGCCCTGTGACATTGATATGGCAAATTTGAACCATTCATGGGGCCTCTTTAATAGGTGTGCAGATCTAGCCTCCTGAAATCCACCAGAAGATCCTTGGAAATATTTGATTTGCTTCTTTCTGTTGTAAGAGAAACAACCCCCTCCCCCAAATTTTATGAAGCACCATCAGAAAGAGTCCTAATGAGCTCTTTCAAAATTAAGACAATGCAGTACAAAATCTCTGATTGCAGAGATAAAAGTCTTTCCAGACTCTTGGGAAAACCCCAAAGGTCACATTAGCACTGATGGGTTGCTGTGAAGTTCTAATTGACATGAATATTTCTGGTGAGTTAATAAATGTTCATTGTATTGGGTCTCCTATTTAGTCCATGTACAGAGCCTAAAGTTTATACCTTAAGAGACGTAGAATCTCATAAGAATAATAAAACCTGTCAACAGGAGAACTGTCAAGGAGTTGGCGGCCATCTTTAATCCACCACAGACTCCGTCCTGGGTAATGACTATGCACATAAGCAGATCCCAGGACTAGCTCTTGCACACAACCCCTATTTGTTGCATTGTTCCTGTCACTTAATACATATTTAGTGAATTAACAAATAGACCTTCGAGATACCATAGAGGAAAAAATTAGAAGCTGTACTTTGTGGTGAAATGTATGCAGGAGGCAAAGGAGAGGAAGGGAAGCACAGTGATGATAGGACGTTGGGAAGCAGATGGTTATAAACTGATAGCAGTTTCCAGAAGGGAATATGAGCTCATTTTCTGATGGATTAACTTTCAAAAACCGCTAAAACCATCCCTAGCAATGGTCAATTGAAAATAATAAAAATAATAAGGCTAGGTCATGGTTAAAGGTAAGGAGTATAGGTGAAGATTTGGCAATCATAGAATCCCAAGCAATGGTTAAAAAGGAAACAAATGATTTCGTTCATGGGAGAGACTGTAGCAGGAACAATTTTAAACAGTCACTGAGCAGCGCTGTTAATGAACACTATTACAGGAACATTTTTGTTGACCTTATTAGGGTTGTTCCCCCATTAACGTTGGTAGGTGCCCCATAGAGATCAGTAGTAAAGATACCTCGACTCTGCAAAAGAGCCTTCTCCGTGCCAGAATTTCAGAGGCTTCTCAAGTTGTCTGTTAAATCTGTGATCCGATGAAATATGCTCGACTCACATTCCATTCCACGTTTCAAGTTTACATTTTTCTATGCAGGTTGATCCGGCTGCAGCTAAGGCCGGGGAAGCAGAAACTTCTTGGGAATCAGGGCTGATCTGGCTGAGGTTTATGGAGGGGCTCTTCCAGCCTTGCATTTAAATCCCTCCCTGCCTTCCTGTAGCACAAGTTGTAAAGTGCTTCGTAACCCCGTGACCAGGAGAAATGAGAGGCTCTGCTGAGACTGTAATCTCACTCTAAACAGGTCTCCGGCGAGGGCTGGCGAGTGGTGATACATCACGCGGCTCTCTCCTCTTGAGGCGCCCGGTGTCACCTCTACGGTGCTCCCGCTCGGGCTGGAAGATAGGAGAGCTTCCAAGGAGCGTCGGAGGGAGGTCTCCCGCGTGTGGCGGGCACAGCGCATTAGCTGCTGAGCCAGAGGCCTGGCCCCCAGCCTAATTATTAACATTTGAAAGTCGGCTGCTGGGCAACTGCAGGAATAGCTTCTATGACATTTAAAAGTATGGATTTTTTTCTCCTCCTTCTTATTGGACGGGCCGGTTGCATATTAGTTTCTGGATATACTGTCATTGGGATTGAAGAAGCCATCTCCACCGTGGCTACTGTCACTATTGATCACAGCAAGGATGAGTTCTTTCGGGGACAATCATCACTGAGCACATATTGGAAAATGAGTAAAAGAAATCCTCATATTACTACCATTATTTAATATGAATACTAATTTTCAATGTATTGAAGCGTGAGGGTGCTAGGTTCTCATAAAGAGCAAAACATTACCCAAAGCCTGTCATTGCAGATCACATCCCTGGCCACAGGACATTTTCTATTCTGTTTGGATAAGGCGGATGGATGTATTAGAACTGTATCTCACACGTTCAATCAATAGGCCACAGTGATTCATCAATAGAGAGAAAGAGTTCACTTAAAAGTATGACCTTCCAGCCTCTGAAAGAGCACTTGTAGTTCCAAGGATTTGCTAATACGCATTTAAGAGAGTGTTTTCCGAATGCTGGAGAATGTGGGTTACCTTTCAGAAAAAGGAGTTTTCTCCAGGCCCTGTTCGATCAGTGAACCTGGACCGAACGTGGCTCTGGGTAGAGGCAAAGGGTGACTGACACTAGATCCGACATTTTCCTGCAGTCACTGACAGTTTCAGAGATAAGTCACATCCTGGGTGTGGTGAGGGCTGTAGTGTTGCTCCTCTCTCCAGGGAAGCCAGGGACCAACGCGTCCAGCAAGCTGAGCAGATCATGGGAGGGAAGCATCTGCTACAGAAATGTGCCCAGTGAGATGGTTCGGAACCTCTCTTCTTAACCCCAGATAATCCTCTCGTTAAGGGCAGGTGCTGGCCTGATCTCTGGCTCACCAATCTGAGTCATTTTGTACCGTGGCTGCGAGGGGAAATACATACATGTTCGAAGCTCTTTACTCTGTTATCCTATGTCTCAGCCAAAAGCTACAAGAATAAGAGGAAGACTACCCAGCGCAAGGTAGCTGTGAAAAAGGAATGAACACAAATATTCAAAAAGCACTTCTAAGGAGTAGCAATAAAAATACAAATTTACATCTATAGAATAATTTATAACTAGGTGAGACTTCATAAATCACTTTGCATCCATTATACAGGACATTTAAATCTCAAAGCCAACCTACAAAGTGTACAAATACTTTATAAATACTAAATAACTAAGCCCAAGAGCAAATTAGCTTAAAAATTAACTTTACAGATGACATTATTTTAAATGAATGGAAAATCATTCTTTTAGTAATTTAACATTGGCACCAATACCCCAGAAAGATAGACGATTTGACCTCGGCTTTAAAGTTGTCTCCATTGTTAATTTCCATAAAAACCTTAACATTTGTCTAATTATAGGGTTCTGCATTCATTGATCTCACTAATTCAACTGTTTTATCTGAGTGCCTCTCCTGAATTGATAAATCTAAATTGCACATTTTCTAAACTGCTAAGCTCAGGAGAAATCTCGAAGGTGGCCCAAATGACTGTTGGAATCTTTTGTACCCGTCTAGCACCATCTACTGTAACTTTGTAATAATAGATTTATTGTCCTTTTCTCCAAACCACGATGTTCCGATCCCTTGATTCTGTACAGGCATTACTCATTCCACCAAAGGGATGCATTCACGGGAAAAATGAAAACCAAGGGATTTGGGTGGCAAGACATACTAAAGGCGATCTCAACTCCATGGGGTTGTTCAATTTCATCATCGAGCAATGGGTTTCTCAGATTTCCTAGCTTGTCTTGAAGTTTGTGTTGCATAAGCAATGTTTCTGCTAGAAACCTTTCTAAAAGGAATGAGTAGTTACATATGAAAACACCATGAAACCCTTGCAGTCGCTTTCTTTGTCCTGGAAGAATGTGTGTTCACATGATTCACACAACTTATTGTTTTATCATTTATCTGCCTCCCTGGAAATAACAGGACATAAAGAGAATGAAATCAATATTCTTTTCTACTTGCCTAGCACAAATGGATACTTACTTGGGGTCAATAGTCCTTTTTGAGGGTTTTATGTAATGCTCAAAAGTACTTCTACTCCAGGTGGGGAGAAGCCAGAGGATGGAGTGATGAGGGAAACATAGAGTTAGCTGGAGTTATGACCAAGGTCCTGTTTTTTTTGGGGGGCTATGGATTTGCAGGTGATTATTACATTATTCAAACTAACTGAATAAACAGAGTGAAAAATTAAAGTAGGCCACGAACGGACCAATGATGAGTCCACCACGGACCAAGGATTATGATAAATCGAATCCCTTGCTCCTACACAACCCAATGTTAAAAAGAAGAAAGAAAATATTCCTACTTTGGTTTGAATATTGGAACCCTAAGATCTTCTACCTAACGAGTTTTTGACCAATGAAGTAACATCCTGTGTCAGAGCCTCAAGACTAGTTAGGAGCGCCTATCTAGTTTCTAGATCTTCAGAAGAGTTTCCTTGTCACTAGCCTCTCTGCAGGCCATTCCATCCCCATGTGTTGCTGCAATGCTGCAAACCCTGGGAGGTAGCATACGCATCAAGAGATGGGTTCCAGAAGGTTCCCAGCTGCACTGTTCATGATCGCCCCAAACCAGAAACAATCCAAATATCTATCAACAGTCAATAGATGTGGTATATTCACACAAAGGCATACTCTAGAGCGATGAAAATGAATGAAATACAGCTACCAAAGCTGGACGAAACCCACAAACACAACACTGAATGTGAGAAGCCAGACACACAAAAGAATGTCTACTACATTATCGTATTTATGTAAAGCTCACAAAACAAGCAAAATTAAACTGTGTTTAAGGATTGCATGCCTGGGTGGTAAAACCATAAAGAAAAGCAGTGATATCATCGTCATAAAAGTCAGGTTAGTGGTTACCCTTGAGGGGGTGACAGAATGACTCAGAGGACACATGAAGAGTGGGCCTCTGAGCCACTGGCAGTGTTCTGCTTCCTGACCTGGGTGGTGGGGCCATAGGTGTTTGCTTTATGATAATTCCCTTAGTTATACCCTTATGATTTATATACTTCTTAGAATATCTGGGATATTTCATAGTTACAAAAAGAGTTTCCAGACAGATGATGAAAATTCTACTCTGTGACTCCATTGACCACCCAACCCCTCGTCTTGTCAGGGAGTGGTCTCCACATCTGCTTCCAGCTCCTTGTCTTGCCTGGTTCCCTCTTCTCCCCATCATGGACACCATGTTCTGATCATACTATTCTCTTCAGCGACACTGTGTTTTCTCCACTTCTGTGCCTAAACACTTACCCCTTCTCCCAGCCCCATGTCCACACATTTGAATTCACATCCATCCTTCTTTTTCTTTTTTAAAGATTTTATTTATTTATTTGATGGAGAGAGAGATCGCAAGTAGGCAGAGAGGCAGGCAGAGAATGAGAGGGAAGCAGGCTCCCCACGGAGCAGAGAGCCTGATGTAGGGCTGGATCCCAGGACCCTGAGATCATGACCTGAGCCAAAGACAGAGGCTTAGCCCATTCAGCCACCCAGGCACCCCTCACATGCATCTTTCAAGGCATAGCCAAACCAAGACTTCTTCCGTGAAGTCAACCCTGAGCTCCTTGGTCAAAGTACTGTCTTCTAACTGAATTCTCATTTCCATTTGAGTCTCTTTTATAGCAACTATTGTATTCTCCTTGTCTGGTCTTGTGTGTGTGTGTGTGTGTGTGTGTGTGTGTGTGTGTGTGTATCCTCTTTGTCCATAGACAAAACACACTTTTGAGCACAGTAGGTACTCAATAAATGTAGAATAAATTCATTCTTCAATAGATGAATGAGAATCATTATCAATTTGGCTATTTGGGACTTAAAATACAGTTACAGAGGCTTGACTACAGAGAAAAGGTCATTGTTTGTTAGAGGTACACTGAGGAATAACTCAACCCAGGCAGTAGAGTTTACTGACTGTTCTGAGAGTTGGGTTGGGCTATTCTGGGAACTGGCTTGCAGTCCCCAGCTAGGTCACTCTATGCTGCTGGTCCTGGGTTATGACCCAAATCAGTTTTGTGGAACATTATCTGGAAGGATCTAGAAGTTACTGAGCAATTCATAATACGTATATGAAGACACTCCACATGTGAGTGAGGATTTACAGAAATCATACATATAGCCACCCTTTTGTGAGTGTGTGTATGAGTGTGTGTGTTGGTGGGTGTGAGCAGCAGCATGTGTAACTACTTTGTAAATTACTTTGTAAATCTGCAACTTACAAATGTATATGTTGTCTGGTGGAATTCAGAATATCTCACTCTTCCTTTCCCAAAGCCTGTGGGTCAGTCTGAGTAGAGAATGAGATGGGGCAATAGAGAAGACTCTTAGGGCTACTTACAAAGCCACGGATGCCATCGCTGGTTAGCTGTTTGGGTACATAAGGACATTCATAAGTTAGGCATGGCTGAGTCATGAAATACCGACAATGTGAGCATGCATGTTTGTGTGTCTGTGTTATGGCCTATATTAGGGATCTTCTTCATTAGCAAATGAGCACCTCTATTTTGGTTGACTTCACAGAATCATGCAAAAATAACTGAAGGATCACCAGATTTTGAAGGAGGGATTATAGTGATTCAAATGTTGACTTAGGTAGGAGCTAAACAGAAAGGAAACCAAAATAATGAACCATTTAGAGAAGATTCTGGAGAACTTTGGTTGGGTGACTTTGAAAGGCACAGGAAGTATCTTTGGGTGACAAGTTCTGTTCATCTGTTTAGCTCAAGTCAGAAGTAATTGTTCAGAATGGGTGGTGGGTTGGTGACCTTAGTGGTTATTGGGCAGGGCCATTAGTAGAGTTCTAGGGTCACAAATAAGTTAGTTTTGCATATGGACTCTAAAATGCATGATACACATATGAAGTATTAGATGCAGAGTGTAGTTAATGGCTAACAAATGTTTGAAATCCAAAGCTATTCCAGGAAAGGAGGAATGAAATGAGTCCATGTTATATTCATTAGGCTAATGGCCTCCAACATTTGATATGTTACCCAAACATTCTGTGAATTGCTAGCTCTAACATGTTGCAATTTTGTTGGTTAAAAAATTATCAAGAAAATCCAGTGGAAGTCATGGAAATGATGCCCCACATAATGATCTGTGAAGAAATACTTTTAACTTAGACATAGGAGAACACTCCCTGTGCTTTTTCCTCAGGTCTTAGATGAAGTATAATTCAGGAAATGAAGTCATGTGATTAGGAAATATCATTAACTTTCCTTGTTATTATGTCATGATCATTTTTTATGGTTCGGATAGTTTCTTTACAAGTCCCTTATGCAAGCTCTAAACCTAACTAGTTATCTCTGTTTGGGAAAAATTTGGAACTGTCGGTGAATTTTATCAAGGTGTCTGTAAGGAGATGCAGCAAAAAATAGGGGACTGCTTTGTTTTACCTTGAATTTGCTAGTTTAAAAGTACTGCAGCTGCATTTTTCTCTGGGGTTCTCTGAAGAAATGTGGAGTTTTGATTTTGAATGTCAAGGCATTTTTTTTTAGCATTGTCATTGGAGGTTTACAAGTGTTTTTCAGTTGTGGATGCTGGAGAAAATGAAATAAACCATAATAAAAATAATTTTGTCCAGGTGGTACATAAATCAGTTGAGGAAATACAGTTCTTTGTGGCAAATAAAAAACATATGTATTACCAAGTGCACTGAAATGTTATTATTCATCAAATGAATGTTATAGATGCGTTAGAGTTCAGAGACGTGAGGAAGAAGAATATTAAAGTAGAACATAGCAATATTGCATATTTTTGCCTAATGTGGAATAATTGAAAACAAATATGTGAGGGCTTTTGCATGAATTTGGAAGAGTTGAAGTTCATTTCTGGGGTACATGGGGATCTCCTCATTAGGCAGACTATCTGTTGCTATTTATTCTTAATTCACCATTTGTTGAATACTGCCGAATTACTCTCCAACTAGAGACTTGGGAAATATAGGGGTGCCTTGGTGGTTCAGTTGGTTAAGTGTCCAACTCTTGGTTTCAGCTCAGGTCGTGATATCCGGATCATGGGATCAAAGCCCCGTGTTAGGCTCTGTGCTCCGCTCAGAGTCTCCTTGGGATTCTCTCTTGCCCTTTCCCTCTGGCCCTCCCCCTGCACACGCACACTCCAAATACATACATACATAGACAAAATCTTAAAAGACTTGGGAAATAGAAATTGCAATGGATACAGTGTTAGCTAGGAAAAAACCTGGTTGTGGCATAATCTGGGAGCAACGGGAATGTTCGATGACGTACACGTGTGTCTGTGCGGATATTTGGAGTATATGCATATTCATGTTTTTGTTATTTGGCTAACCACTAGAGTTTGTAAATTCTCCTTCTAACCCCAAATCAGACATTTCCATCTATGTCCTTTTTGCATTTTTGTATGCAGATTAAGCTGTATTATTTCATTTGTCCTGATTCACGTTATTTTATAATTTTCTGTGTATTGCTTTGCAATTTAATTACAACTTAAAAATGGTTTTTAATTGCTTTCATGACTCGCCCCCTTGACTGTTCCCATGAAGATGCATAAAACACAAGACACGCAGGTACTTAAAATTGCTTTTAAACAAATGAATGAGTTTATTCACTATTCTCTACCATTGAGTTATTTCAAGAGATTAGACTGAGAGTTCAAGGAATCGATGTGAGATATGAAACAACTCTAGAATGTTATACTTCGTTGGCTTTAGTAACAGTAATCATTTTCATAGTTTAGTATTTTCTTCAATTCCTTCTATGTTCTTTCTATTTTCATGCCAGTTTTGCACTGAAACTAGGACTTTCAGGCTGAAAGGAAATGAAAACCTAACTTTGCTCCTTTTCTATGACATTTACTAAGCAGGAATGAACTTTTTCCATTTTAATTTTTAAAATACTTGTGATGTAAGGGTGCCTGGCTGGCTCAGTCAGTGGATCGAGCAACTCCTGATCTCGGGGTTGTAATTTCGAGCCCCACATTGGGTATAGAGATTGCTTAAAAATAAAATCTTAAAAAAATACTTTTGATGCATCAGTTTTGTACTCAAACTATTTCTAGATTTAACCAGAATCACTATTGTGTATCACATTGTCCACCATTTGATAGCAGATTGTTTCAAATGGAAATTTATAGTTATTTTTCTCTTAAGCCCAAATCTATAAATTATTGGAAAAGAATTTTATATAGATTAAATGACTACTACCAGTGTTTACTTCTTTAATGAACTTGATACATTCATCGCTTAAAGTGGAGGTTTGACTGAAGTCATTTGTTGGCTAAAATGCACATTTCTTATGCACAAATTATTTTTTCTTTGATAACAAATTCATTCTCTTTACATTTCTTTCTCTTTCTCCTTCTCCTTCTTCTTGACCAGCAAATCAAAAAGAGGGCAGAGGTAATAGAAATAAATGACCAGAGGATTATGAAGATTTTGAAAAAGAGCATGAGTTAGAAATGATCTGTGTGAATGATGACCTAAAAGAAAACCAGAATGTTCTTTCTCACGTAAGAGTGTTTTACATTAAGACAGATATTTATTCATCTCAGCACATAGGTCAGTCTATGGTTAAAAAAATATTCCACAATTTAATGCAATCAATTAACACCAGTTAAAATTGTCACAAAATCCTATCTTACAACATCAGAGCTCTTGATAGGAACCTGTCGTGATGTTAAGGTTCAGATTTAAGGAACCTTTGTCACACCTGTGGTTTGCGCTAGTGTGCGAACATGTCACATGGTCAACTATCAATGAGGACTGGATTGAAATAGTCTGCTTTGATATGTGATGTAGTCAAACCTTTTGTAATATTGGGTTCTAAAAGGGAAACCAACCAGCGATTAGGCTATGTCAGCAGGAGTACTGATTCTGAACCTAGCTTAGCACTTAGAATGGTCAAACATGCTGAGTTAATAAGTTAATGTTTGGATGAGGCCTGGATCATTTTTTGAAGAAATTAATGTTGGCCTGTTGTCTTCCACAAATCTGGGTCCTCATTTACAAAGAGAGGATAAAATTGATTCTGGAAGTCCTTCAGGAAGTCTTAGGTCACAGCTGGTATGTGTTCTGTGGGGTGTGTTGGAACAGTCATAGTGACAGGACACCTTCTCCATGGACCCGAAAAGCAGTGACAAGTGCTTCAAGGAACCTGGGAAATCAAAGAGCTGATAGCTTCTTGGTGGTTCACGGCATTCGGGTCTTATGACATTTTCAATATCCACTAGTTAACATAAGAAATGTCACAACGTGTCAGTAGTTCACCAGTCTAGTGTTCTGTATGGGAAGGTGATACCACTCCTCTGTAAGGATGTGGCTGTTTGCATTCATGACATCATCTTCGGAAGTTAGGGATGTAACTTGAACCTGCCTAATTTGCCCTCAGTGAACTGCTAAGGTTCTGTGATCCATGAATTGATCCAAATTCTCGAGCACATTCACCTTCTCATCCCACCCAGCTTTGTGAGTCTAATGGATTTCCTGTGTGGACTAGACACTGCATCAACAGGTTCTTCATGTTTGTTCTCAAACCATAAACTGTAAGTTTTAGGGTACGCTGTACATTCTAGACTTAATACTAATAAGCTCATGTGAGTGCTGGCCATAACTTCTTGGTGTCTGTTTGTTGATCCCGTCCCCTTCATCTTAGGGGAGGATCGTTGTATGAAGGAATTAAGATATTTCAATACTTTCATGTGTAAGCCCAAATAAAATACACCCATGTTTTTGCAATTCTGAAAATTCTTTCACAACAAAAGCTTTTCAGTGTTAGATTTTGAAAACTCCCAACTCCCTTCAACAGATTGGTTCTATGACAAAGGAAAAGATTTGGTATGCAAACACTCCTAGCCAGAGCACACACAGACTTTCATAATTCACTCTGATATACCAGTCTAACCCTCAATATGTGATAAAAATTGATTATCCATTTAAAGTTGTTTCATGGTCCATGCATGTGTTTCCACTAGTGTTTTAAGTGGCTTTACACAGAGTGAAATAGCATTACTTAAACAGTAAAGTATAAACATAATATGGCTCGTTTATTAAGGTCCCAATGCTGCAGCTGGAAGGCATCCCAGGCAGTCCTGATGCATAGAAACTGTCAGTGTCCTTGGCTTCATAAGCCACAGAGACAATTGAGACTCCTCAGTGTGGTCTATGATGACCCTTCCCTCCTTCCTCTCTAGCAATAGACGAGACATGGTGCTTTTATCTTTCCTCCTAATCCAACTATCTCTTGTCAGTCGTGCATTGCTCACATGAATTGCTTGGTAATAAGTGTTGCAGCTGAAATTTTAGAGTGGAGTGGAATCCATTTCAATGTAAAAGCTTGGAATTGTCATTTTTGTTGATGGTTGTTGGCAAAGGAGGGAGTGTGGTCAGCAAGGTCATGGCAAAAAGGGTAAAAAAAAAAAGGCTGCTGAGTTTTGCATAAAATCCTAGTGAGTTTCCCCAAATCTGGTCTCTTATGAGCCTTGGCTGTGTCCAAAACACAAAGGATGACTGTCAGTGCCCACCCCTAGACCCTGGACACAGCCCATCTCCGTGCAAGCCAACCAGATGGCCTCCAACTGACCACATCTATAGCTCTTTGCCATTGGGCTTTCTCTGGTTGCCAGAGCCCCCTTGGTTTGCCCATAAGTCAGGCTGGCAGTGTTGGGGAGCCAACAACGGAAGTGCCACCTGCCTCGGCCTTATCTGCACTGGGACGAAATATTTCTAAGATGTGATCTTTACTGTCCCCACAGGTTCCTAGTGGAATTGAGCCGTGGTTTCCCACTGTGGGAACCTGCTTAATAACACATGCCTTATTGGACTTCTCCCCTTCCTTACTCCCCTGTCGTTACTTTCTGGAATCATCTCCCAAACAAGCTCGTTCTCACGTTTTTGTCTCAAGGTCCAATTCTGAAAGAATCCAACCTTCCGTGATTTTTAAAAAACTATATGTTCTCTGGCTCAACCTCAGATCAATTGAATCAGTATCTCAGGGGAGCGAGGCCCAGGAAACTCTGATTTTTAACACATGCAAGTGACCCTCAGGTGTGGCTGGCTGGAAAACACTGAGAACCCCTTCACCACAGTCCCTCCCTCCCTGAAGACTTCAACAGTAGCAAGGGAAGGCAGGAATGGCTTCTAGAACCTGGTGGCCATCAGTGAAGTTGTACTCAAAAGTATTCAAGGGTGGCTTCCCTTACCTTCTTCTTCTTTTTTAAAAGATTTTATCTATTTATTTGACGGAGATCACAAGTAGGCAGAGAGGCAGGCAGAGAGAGAGGGAGAAGGAGGCTCCCTGTGGAGCAGAGAGCCCAATGTGGGGCTCAAACCCAGAGACCCTGGGATCATAACCTGAGCCGAAGGCAGAGGCTTAACCCACTGAACCACCCAGGCGCTCCAGCTTCCCTCGCCTTCTTGCTGGCTATCCTACAAACTCCAGTGTAGATGGAGAGTGGAGGAGAGCAACCTGCCCTCGTCCTTTTACACTTTCAGGAAGTCATTCTGTTTGTTTCATTCTCCACCTGGATGCCACAGGTTTAAGCAGAAGGTTCGGAGCTGTCTACAGACCAAAACTGTTGGGATGTACTTAAAACCAGACTGCATATTTAGAATTTCCTCTGGCTGATCCCAAGCAAAAGGATGGTGTTCTACTGTCTTTCAAGACAAAAGCTCATCGTGCTTAACAATGAAGAGTAACACAAGCTGAGTTCGGGGGCCGGATCCTCGTTGTGCCCACTAATGCCTCTTAGTAGCTAGAAGGAAGAGCTAGCCAAAGCCTTCCCCACACCTGTGCCAAACCTGAGGTCATGAGGAATTGGTGTTCAGAACTCACCTGAGGCCATTTCTAGCTCCTCAGCTTGAAAGGCTTAAGAATAATTTTGAGAAGTCAGAAGAAAATTCCTTTGAAACCTGAAGAATGAAAATACACTTTCTGGGGAACCAAGTAGTAGGAACTGTGTGCATTTAACCTGGAGAAGGTGCCACCGATGGGGGTAAGATTAAATTGTCACTGGACTGGGTCTTGAAGCATCGGTAGGCTTGTTTTATTTATTTATTTTTAGAGATTTTGTTTATTTGACAGAGAGAGAGACAGCGAGAGAGGGAACACAAGCAGGGGGAGAGGCAGAGGGAGAAGAAGGCTTCCCACTGAGCTGGGAGACTGATGTGGGGCTCGATCCCAGGACTCTGGGGTCATGACCTGAGCCAAAGGCAGACGCTTAACCACTGAGCCCCAAGCTCAGTAGGCTTGTTTTAAGCATATCTTTTCTTTTCTTTTTCATTTTTTATTTAAGTGTTTATTTTAAATAGAGATTCATCTCTTTAATTCAACCCACGTCATTGCATTTCTAACATGGGCCTGGTGCTATGCTCAGCACAGGGGTTCCAAAGGGGAACCAAATGCAATTCTGGCTTCTAATAAACTCAGTGTCGTGGAGTTTGGTAGGGAACATGAACTGATAGAGTGCTACATTCCGGTAACAAATAGAGTGTGATAAAGCTTCAGAGGAGAGAGAGGTTCATTAGGATAAGGTCTGTAAGAAAAGGGATGCAGAAATGTTTTTAAGCTGGAAAGCACTAGAGAGATGCTGTTGAGAACAGCTGTACCTGGGGGAGGAGCAGGGATGCACTCAGGGAAGATTTTGGAGAGAAAATAACTTTTGTCCCAGGCCTTGAAGACCAGAAGGCTTTCAACAGGCAAGGTGAGGAGCAAAGGCAGTCGGGGCCGTGGGCCCAAGGCGGGCAAAGCCTAGAAGCTCGTATTGGGGGCCAGTCGCTCCCTGGGCGGTGGATTCTGCCTGGGCCAAACATTTTCCATTCTCCCCAAGGCCACCCCCAACCCCGTCCTGCTTCCATTTACCTCTCCTCGACATCACAGACCTCTCTGTGAACTTGCAGGCCTCTGTTTCTCGGCACCTCAACATCTCTGGAGCTTTTTCCACCTTTCCCTTGGAGATGAAATGTTCAGAAGCTGTAAATCCAGCCCACCTGCTGACACCTCTGAGCCAGAGCCTCTGCTCCTAGACCAGCCCCTTCCTCTGTCCCTGACCTCATCCGCCCTGGTCTTTGTGAGTTTTGCGCTCTCCCTCGACCCTTCTCTGTCATCTTAAGTCTTTCTTACTCCACTGATTTTTTTTTTTGCTTTTTCTTGAATTGCATACTCAAGTGTCCTCTACCTTTGACAATCCCCCTCCATACCCTTCCCTTTACCTCCCTTCTATGAAATGCTAGTGCATCTCCCTTCCTTTCTTCTCTACTCTTCTAGAAGGCTTTAGCTATACCTCCTGCCTGTGCTTCAATACCCACTCCCTCTGTAATTTCTTGGAACCCAATTCCACCTCCTCATAACTGCCCTTTCCCTCCTACCCCCCAGCAGCATGCACTCTGAGCACTACCAGGGACCCACTGTGAGTTTTGAGCCCACATCCCAACTGGCACTGCGTGCATCTCTTTGCTTTCTCCCTCGGCTTTGAGGGGCAGAATTCACTCCTTCATTCACTAGACATCCATGTTCTACCTGATCCTGCTTCTCTGCCTCATATACAAATGAGGCCTATTTTTCCCTTTAAGGTGCTCACCTTCAGACACCAACTCTCGTGTCTATGTGTTGGGGTAACAGCCTTTGTCCGGGGCTCCCAGAATGCTGAATAGACAGTGATTCAGTGGGCCTGCGGGCAGAAGGAGCTGTGGGAAGGATCCCAAAGGCAGTTGTAGCCTACAAAAGTGGCAGTGGAACAGTCTTGTCATTAACAGAAGTCTGGAAGGCAGGAGAGGAAATTGATTTGTGGATGATGAGTCCCAGTCTATCTGCTCTGAGTGAGAAGGCAGCTAGGTTACCCAGGAAGTCTAGGTAGACCACTTGGCATTAAGACACAGACCAAAGAGGTTTGGAAGTCACCTGCTGATGGGCGTGGCTGACACCAAGAGGGAGGTGGGCTTACTGGGAGACAAGGTTAGAGAAAAAGGAGAACCAGGGGCAGAGCGTGGTGGTGAAGGCAAAAGCGAAGCTAGAGTTTCACTGAAGGAGGGCTTCTTGTTTCCTCCCTCCCCTTCCTCCATATCATTCTGAGTCTGATGGGCTTGAAGCACAGATCTGTCTCTGTCCTTGCTCAGAAACCCTCAGTGGCTGCCGTATTGCACAAGATGGAACAACCAGAAGAAACAATCTCCGTAACACAAGTCTCTTCAAGGTCTAACCCTTGGGTAGCTTACCTTGTCTATCCTCTCTCCCTGGCAGGGCCCATGCTGTGACCCAGGGGTTCTGAACCTTGAACGCAAGGCAGAACCACATAGTGGGGGGCTTGTTGACACATGGATGACCAGGCCCCACCTACGAACTTTCTTACTCTGTAGTTCTGAGGTCGAGCCTGAGAGTTCCCAACAGTTTCCTAGCGATGTGACTGCTGCTGGTAGGACCACATGTGAGGACCACAGCTTTAAGCCCTGCAGGATCCCCTCACCAGGACAGAGAGCTCTGCCTCTGTATCTTTGCGGATGATATTCTGTGCCTATAATTCCACCTTCTTCTCACTGCCCAAGGCAGTGTTCTAGAAAACTTCCTCGACCAATTCTCCTCGGTGGCTATACACCATGACTCTTTTCTACCTTCCACTAATAGGTATTCTGCCCCTCTGATAGGCAGGGACTCTGCTAGATTTGATTTGCCAAGGCAATTCAGAGAGCAATACTACAGACTTGGACCTGAGCCCCTGCTGGATGGGGCCAGTCTCGCTATGTTGATGGGCTTGCTGCCCCAGCCCCCACCCGTCAGAACCCTGGGTGGTCCCAAGGCTTGCTGGGTGGGGGAGGGGAGGAGGGGCAGCCGCTCTAACTGTGATACTCTAGAGAAAGAACGATTCAGAGGCTGAGGTTGGCAGTCCCTTACCAGTGCATAAGTCTTTTGTCCCCGTCTAGACCACAGATTTCTTAAATGCCAGAGTAGAACTCTCTTTGTATTCTGTGCTGCCTGCAACTGCCTTGAACGTGAGTGGTGGTGCTTCTTGAATGAGTGAAATGAGAAACAGCGGCATGTCCAATTTGTTATTGGCTTCTAAGTTTATTTAAACAGAAGAGGCCATGACAGATGACATCTGTGCCATATACATTTGTCACATTTATGTCACATTTATGTTAACATGCAGCTTTTGAAAGTACATTTCATAGTATCTCCATTATCTTCTGTTATCCTCCCGTTTTTATCTGATCAATTAGGAGGTAGCTTTTGACCAGCTGGCCATTAGGCAAAGAGGCATCTATTTACCTATTTGATAGAGACTGGGAGCCTTGGACAATTCAAGATCGGGCATTTCTAAACAATGATTTAGAAAAATTAAGATATTAACCTCGTATAGAACTTTGTTTTCCAAAAATAAACATTTTTGTTTTAAAGGACAGCTCAGTGGATTTGGATTTTTTGGAAGACTTACACCAGGCTCTGTCTGCTCACAGCACAGTAACAAAGCACCATTTTGCCATCTAGTGTCGCGGGGCAGTATTACCTGTGCTAAGCGCCCCGCAGGCTTCTTGAGCCTTTAGTAAAGCTTGCAAGGACAGCCTTGGGAGTCAAATAGATCTTAGAATCCCAAGGATCCCAGTTTCTTAAAATTCAGGCTTCTTTCTCATCCTTCCCTTCTCAAAGCCTCTGGTAAACAACGGAACTGAGCTAAACTCAGAACATATTGCAATTGTGTCCTTAGGAATCATCCACATGCATCTGCTGGGAGATTTTCTTCTGGGTGGGAGAGGATGGTAGAAAGGACAGCACCCACGGAAGTGGGCCCAAGTCGCTCGGCTGCAGCAGTCATAGAATTGAGCATGGCTTTAGAAGTAAACCTCCGTTCAGAAGGATACATAGGTTCTGGTTACACAGATAGCGTCTGGTGCAGTTATGACCAGGGTTCAAATCTTTGTTCTGCCATTTACAGCAGTGGGACCTTGGGAAAGTCATTTGGCCCCTCTGTACCTCAGTTCCCGCATCTATAAAAATGGGGGCGATGATACTTCCCAACTGTATGGTTATTGTTAGTATGAGTTCATAAGTGTAAGGCTATTGACCGTATAGTGCAGAATTTGCTTGAATCCTTGGTCTATGATTTAGTACTTCTGCAAATTTAAGCAGATTTCTTAACTTCTTTGAGCCTCAGTATCATTATTTGGGGGGATGTAGTACTTTTTGATTAGAAGTGGTAGCATAGGGGCACCTGGGTAGCTCAGTGGATTAAAGTCTCTGCCTTCAGCTCAGATCATGATCCCAGGGTCCTGGGATCGAGCCCCACATCCAGCTCTCTGCTCAGCAGGGAGCCTGCTTTCCCCTCTCTCTCTGCCTGCCTCTCTGCCTACTTGTGATCTCTCTCTCTGTCAAATAAATAAAATAAAATAAAATAAAAATAAAAAAGAAGTGGTAGCATACCTGGTGTATTTGACACCCAGAGCAGATAATTTTTAACCTTGTCTACCCCTATATGACAAAATCTTTCCCCGTAAGAATCACAAAAGGAAACAAATAATTCTAACAGCCAGCAAAGAAACACAATGAAGAAAGGTCTTTTCTTGAACTTCCATTCCAGTAAAAATATAAAATAAAATAAAAATAAGTATCCTCCTACCAAAAAGGAAAAAGGCATTGGATCAATATTTTTATCCGTATTCATATACTTTTTAAAGACAGGGGAGCCAGGACTCCTGGGTGGCTCAGTTGTTAAGTGTCTGCCTTCTGCTCGGGTCATGATCCCAGGGTCATGGGATTGAGTTCCTCATCTGGTTTTTGCTCAGCAATGAGCCTGCTTCTCCCTCTGCCTGCTGCTCCCCCTGCTTGCCCTCTGTGTTTCTCTCTTTCTTTCTCTCAAATAAATAAATAAAATCTTAAAAAAAATAAAGATGGGGAAACCACATGAAGGACCACACCCACTAGAGTGAACACCACGTGGTTCCAAGAATGATTTGTACCTAGAATGGCAGATCGAGGCATCGTAAGTTCTGTTTCTTTGCTTTCACAGTCATTGTGTTATATGTGCGTTTCCCATCTACCATTTGAAAGCAGGAATATGTAGTAGCACCAGGACAAGGGTCCCAAACTGCACCCAAAGTGAGTGCAGATGATTTCCCACCAACATGAACTTACTTTAGAAGCCAATGTGTGTGTGGATAAGTCTACCTGTTGTCAGCAGTCTACTGTGTCCTGGGGGAAGGGGGTCCCCTGCATTGTCTTCAATGCAGAAAATGGTCTTTATTAAAGGACAAGTAATGCATATGTGCTTATTTGAACCCACATATATAGCATTTAAAACTCCACAGGGACCTTAGGAATCTTAGAACTAAACCCAATACAATATTTGGGTGGTGAGAGTAAGAGTATTATCACTGAGGTTCTGAATTACTGGCCCATGCTGATAATAAGAGGTATGGATTTGTAGTAGGTTTTATTATTGTTTAAAATTTGCCCACCAACAGTGCATCTCCTAATGCCTGCACCTGGGGCCCACTGCACCCACCACCTTGCCCTTGGTACCCATTTCGTGCAAGAGTTCAATGAGAAAGGCCTCCAGGGAAATTCACTCAATAGTAAATATTTGATATACCCACTATTCTTCCTTGAGTTATCACTACCTTCCCCTCCTCCTACCAACCCAAAGCCTGGATCTCCATCCTCCAGTATGATTTTGAGCCTTCAGGTGACTAGCGAATGACAAGGTAACCAACAAATCCAGTGTTCTATGTTGCCTGATGATAAATAATCAACAGCTTAGGGCTTCATTTGGAAACATGGGTTTTCTCTGGATTTCCCCTCAAGACATCTCTCAACACCAAAAGACTAGAGTTGGTCTGAGTTGTCTTGGCAGTTGGGTGTGGAGGTAGGGTGTGGAGGTACCATGTGGGGTCTGGCCCACAAGCCTGTCATTTGCCTGTCTGCTCTCAGATCTATTCCCAGTCCTGCGTCTCCTCCACTCGGTATGACAAAGCATTCTACATCCCTGGCTTCTGGGCAGGTTAGGCCAATAGGAGGTCCAGACAGGGACTGGAAGGGAGGAGCCGGCCTCACTGCCTCCGCCAGTGCCTGCAATAGCTCGGTCTCTTCCAAGACAAGTTTGCTGAAGTGTTAATGAAGCTTAAGGCCCAGGGCCTCTCACTTACACAGGCACCCTCTGATGCCCTGTGTGTATAATTTGTTAACAGCTTTTTTTGAAAGATAATTTACAAACCATAAAAATCACCCATTATAAGTATATGGTTCAATGAGTTTTAGTTAATGTATCAAATTGTGCAACCATCACCACAACCCAATTTTAGAACGCTTCCATCAGCCCCTAAAAGTTCCCTCTGGTCTTTTCAGTCAGTCTTGCCTCCTAAGCCCTGGGCCCGGTAACCACAAATCTACTTACTGTCCCTAGAATTTGCCTATCCTGGACGTTTCATATCAATGGAATTGTACAGTAAGGGGTCATTTGTGATTGGTTTCCTTTACCGAGCATCACGGTTTTGGGGGTTGTCCATGCTGTAGCATGAATCAATTGTTTTTTACTTTCTTATTGCCAAATATTATTCCATTGAATATATGAGTAGTCCTCAGTTCCTTTGTTCATTCACCTGTTGTTGGACCCAGGTGTAATTCCTGTATTTGTAACTTTGCGTTCTTTATCTTAAAAAGGGTTCCCCAGATTGTCTAAGCTTTGGGCCCCCAAAGCCTAGCTGCCTCTGCCTCTATGGTTATAGTCCTATGGCAGGAGGCCTCTAAGTGCACCCCCCCAATGACCCAGCCTCCCAGCCTTCATGCCCTTTTTAGTTCCTTCTTGAGTGTGGGTTGTCCCAAGTGGTTCCCTTCTAACAAACTGAATACGGCTAAAGTGTTGGGATGTCTTTTCCAAGATTAGGTCACAAAAAGACTGACTTCCATCCTGTTCTCCCTTTCTCATATGCTCTCTCTCTCTCTCTCTCCCTCCCTCAGAGCTCTTGCTCTACAGGAAGAGAGTGCCATATTGTGAATGGCCCCAGGGGGAAGTCCACGTGGCAAGGAACTGATGTCTTCAACTGACAGCCAGGGAAGACTTGAGGCCCGTCAACATCCATATGAATGAGCTTGGAAGAAGAGATCCTTCTCAGCTGAGCCTTGAGATGACCGCAGCCTCAACTGACACCTTGATCGCAGCCTCCTGGGAGACCCTGAACCAGAACCATCCAACTAAGTTGCTTCTAAATTCTTGAGTGGCAGAAACTGTGAGGTAATCAGTTTATTGTTTGCCTCTGTTCAGTGTGGGGGCTGACCTATTAGTCACCTATAGACAAATATTAGCCCCCACCTGGCAGCCTTCAGCTTGCCTCTAGCTCCTGCCACGTGAGCATAGCTTCTGGAGTCTGGTAACACCACCTCCTCCCACGGCCTTCTAGTCCCAAGGGTAGTGGCACTTTCCCACTGTGGCTAACATCTTTGTTGCCTGTGGGCCCTTCTTTGACTTCTTAGCCTCGTCTGACCCATGTAACCAGCTTCTGGTGTTACCCCCCACCCCGTGTTCTAAATACCTAGAGTTTCTGTTTCCAGCATTGCAGGGTAAAGTAGTTCATCTTCTGTGACACGTAGCCTCACTTGAGCCTTCACAAGCCTGTTTAGAAAAAGAAAAAAAAATTAGCGTGGGACCAAGAGTCTTGTAGGTCCTAGAATCAGTCTTCACGAATAAAATAGGTTAAGACAGAAAGCCACCCGCTGAGCTACCAGATCGCGCACAACAGTTCTAAAAGGTGATGACAGGGTATCAGAGCAGCCCTCCTCACCATTCCGGTCCACAGCGAGCATTTGGGAGCAGGGAGAAAAGGGGAGTGACCAAGAGTGGGTATTCTCCAATGGCAGCGGCTGCCATCCTAGGGATTCCTCTTTGCTGAGTCTCCCTGGGGCCATACAGGGTGGGGGTGTGTCTAAGGCTGCTCAAGGGGCAGACGTGATCCTGAGAAGAGGGCCAAGCCCACATCCTCTGGGGCTTGGGCAGTCTCTCCGAGGGCTCCCCTATGGCTTAGGTCAGAGCCTAGCTGCTCTGGGAATGGAGTTCAGCCCCTAGCATGGTGAAGAGGTTTCTACAGAATGCTGGAGGACTGGTGCACCAGCAGACACAACGTATTCTTTTCCCTGCTGGAAGAAGTAGCTGCTCTTTCCTAGCCCGACCTGGGAAAAGAGAAAAGGAGCCTCTGGGTTTGGTTCCTCATCTTTCAATCTCTTGCTTGTTTGGGGGCAGGGGCGGTTGGCTGGGGAACTGTTTTCCTCAGGTATTGTTTTTACTTTCAGTCCCCAGCCCGGTTACTGCCTCTCGTGCGTGGGGCCAAAGAGTAAACTGAGTCACAGAGATTAGCCCCTGGCATCTTTTGACCTCTTAGGGGCTTACCATCCTGTGCAACCAGCTCTCATTCTTCATTACCCCCTGTAGCCCACGATTCTCTATCCTCTGCTTCTGGTACCTTTTTCCTTTCTCTTGTGTTATTTCATGGACCAGCACCTTCAAACACACCCCCAGCTCTGACGGAGGAATTGGCACATTCCTCCAACACAAGTGGGTTCGGCAGCAATCTGCGCTTGGACGGGTGATGAATTGCCTTGGGGTGACTATGCCCCCTCAGCAGCACAGACACCCCATGGACAGAGGGACAGAGAGGAGGTTGGCACGATGTCAGAAACCCCCCTGTGGAGTCTGTTTCTGAGTGCATAGTCAGAGCAGAGAGAAGGAGTGGACAAAGGAGGGAGATTAGGAATAAAATGGCTAGGAGGATCGTAAGATTGATTTTATTCAAGCTGCCGCTGTCAGCCGTTTGGGGCATCTGGGCCAAGGCCTCAGCTAGAGCTGGAGAGAAGTTCAAGAACAATGGCTCATGAGAAAGACAGTTCCCCTCTCCAGACCACTGCTGCTTTCTCTTGCTAGAATACATTTCACCAAGCAGTTCGGTATTGACACTTATCATTTACATCTTCATTAAATATTCATATCATACCCTGTAATTGTTCCTCACTTTTCAGTCCGGGCTGGATTCGGTGAGGTGCCATGCTGATCTGCTCTCCTCGTGTTTGGGTTCCTGGTCTCTCTGGGATGTCATCACCAAGGGCTGCTGGGCACCAGGCTGGGATCCAGGGCAGGGTACAAGCTCCGAAGCAAGGGAGTCGCTCATTGCCCACAGTGTGTTTGATGGTTATTACTTGTGTGATGATGGGGAGGAACGTACATTATGCAGCCTCTCAGGGCTCTGCTGGTGAATTACAGATCACTTTGTCCTTTCGCCTGTTAGCACATCCATAAATTACAGCACAGCCTGGGCAGAACTCCTATGGAAAACTACCATTTAAAAAAAATCTTTTCTAGGGTCTCTAATTTGGGAGCCACAAATCATCTAGGTTACCAGTCACCATAAACACTCAACGGGTTGAGAAATAGGAATGGGAACCACCTCCATTTTGTGGATGAAGAAGATTTGAGGACAAGTGGTGGGTGAATGTTGAAATGGACGTGGGGCAGGGAATTGGGGGACCCGCTGTCCCCAGTTACAGCTCATTGTTGGGCATTTGTCAGGCACATTGAAGGAAAACTGGGTTTAGCTTCTATTGAGATATGTGAAAAGGAGCTAGCTCCCTCTTTATAATGAGCTCTAATGCTTTTGGCTGCGTATAACAAAATACCAAGTAAAATTGCTTCACCATCAGGATGTTTCTCATTTAATATACAAAAAGAGAAATCTAGAGGTGCTTGGTACCAGGGTCAGTTTGGTGGTTCCATAGTGTCACTTAGGACCCGGATCCCCTCCATCTTTCTGCTCTGCCCTCCTCAGGGTATTAGCTTGGTATTTAGGCCTGTCCCCACTCCCCATGGTTGCAAAGTGGCTGTCATGGTCCCAGGCACTGAATGGAAACACAACAATATCTAACTGAAGAAGAGAGCTGTTTCTACCCATGAGGCTTCCTCAGGAGCCCCTTCCATGTGACCAGAATCAGTTCACATGTCCATGCCTTAGCTTCGAGAGCGGCTGGAAAGCGAGTAGCTGCCATTTTCAGTCTCTGGGATGGGAGGGTCTCTGCATCAAGAAAGGAGGTGGAAATGGCCTTTGTGCTTATGATGGGCAGAATCTTCCACACCCAGATTCCACCTTTACTGAATTCTTAGCACAAGCTTAGCACTCTGCTAGGCACCTTCACGTAAATTGCATGATTCACCCAGTGAAGCTGTCATAAAGTTAGGATGCTCAATTAATCACCTTCTGGGGTCTTAGAAGCCCACTTGCTCATCTGTTTATCTCTGCAGTCCTAGGGCTGTTCGTTGGCCCAGACCCTGACCCAAACTGACCCAAGTAACCAAGTGGACTGAAAATGGGTATTAAAAAGAAAGACCGAAAAATCCTATCAACATGGGTTCAGACAATCTGGATTGTTGAGACTTGAATTTTCTTGATTTCTGGCAGAGTGTTAACAACATTCCGAACCTCCGGAATAAAAGCCACACGCTGAAAAGTCTTAATTCCTGTTCTTTCAAGTTATGTAAGAACCAACGCTGGCCATTGATACAGCCTCCCTATAAAGAACGGCTCAGAAATAAAGGGCTCCAATACCGCTGTGTTCTGGTTTATTAGCTTAGGTCAACCCCATTGGCTGAGCTCTTTCCTCCGAGCCCTCTGAGAATACATTGCCGTTCACCTGTGTTTTGCATTGGAGTTTCTGTCAACAAGTAATCAAGTCTCTCCAGATGTTTCACTTGCTGTAACAAAGCTACTGTCACACACAATAATGCCCAGATGTTCCCTTTGAAAAGCAGATTAAAAATGTTTTTGTTAATGCTTTCGAATTATCAAATGAATTGTGAAGAATATGAATGCAAAATTGGTTTTAGAAATATCTACTCGAAACTGGAGTTTTAAAAAAATTAATTATCTGTAACCTCTTCGGGTAAGATTAATCGAACTTCAACAAACAAAGTAGAAACATAAACTGAGCGTTTGGGGGGCAGGTTTCAAGTGGCTGGCGCTTGTGAAATTTGCTCTTCACAGAAGGATTTTACTCCCGCTTGTTCCATTTTCTTCTTCTGTCCTCTGTGTCCCCTCACCGCACTTCACACGGAGCCTGTCTGCTCTTGTGTTACGGAGTCTTTGTTTCTGACATGGCTTTTTCTTTATTTGCTCATTCACCCCTAAGTCCCGCAAGCTCTTTGAACAGCCTGCCGCGCTTAGCCAGAGCGTTTCGGAGCTTTGCTGTTTCTGATTTATGCTGTTCTTTGATAGCCTGCTAGTTTCCTTATTTTCTTTTAACCTTATTTTGTGTTATTACACACTAGGTTTCATTGTTTTTCTGCTGCGCCTTCATTATCTGTCGGTGTGTTATTCGATTTATCCCTCTCTTCCTTATAATACCGGTCGGTGTAGAGGGTTTGCTTACAACCCGTTTCTCTTGCTTGTGTTTAAATGAGGCTGGGGAAGAGGGGAGGTCCTGCGCTCTTCTGAGAGGGATCCTGCCCAGGGAAGGGGCAAATGGGAGCCTCTTCCTGCTCCACAGCTCCTTCCCTGCTCTGACTTGGAGGCAAGGATTGGGGGCGAGGTGGCCTGTGTCGCTGCACAGGGTCCTGCTCGGGCTTTCCTGCTCTGCTAGCACCTCGAGGGGCTTCAGAATTTGTGGACCAGGGGCCCTGCGCGTTCAGGCTGCATTGTGCTGTGCAAATGATGTTGCTGGTCCCACTGAGGAGTACCAAGGACATGGCCTTGATAGAACTGCCCCCTGCACAGTTCTGAAGGTGGCACCCCCTAGACCTCTCCGGGCCACCGTGAAACTTGTCTCTCTCCCGCTAGGCTCTGGCTTGCTCAATTTGGAGGCCACTCCCAACATGATTTCTTTCAGGAAGGGTCTCTGTTCTTCGGGATGGGGGGGTTATTATTGGGTATTCCTGAGGTTCTTGTAGTCTTTCCTCAGGGTGCTGTGACCTTCCTGCCGTCTCCGGGTGGGGACCTGAGGTCCTTTCTGGGGCTGGGCTGCAAACGGAAGCTACAAAGTCATCACTCAGGGGTCTTCTCAGATCTGCTTGCGGAACATTCCTACTCAAGGGGGAACATTTCTTTTGGAAGCATTTGTGGGCAATTTCTGTGTCCTAAGTCCCTTAGGATGATTGGAGTGCTCCCCTATTTAGCCTCTAGTTCCTTGCATAGCTTCTAAACCCATAGCGGTCCTGCTACTGTCAGGGTTGGGGCCCATGGACACATATGCTGGAGTTCCTGGGCGTGTGATCACTCCCTGTTGTTGAAGACGTTGTCCATGGTTTGTATCTTTTGCTATCCTACTTGTTACGAGAGGATTTGGAAAGATTTAAAAAAGGGCGTTGCCATCATGATCTTGCCCCAACTCGAGGCCGTATAAGAACTTCTGGATTTGATGCACTTACTATAAGGCCATTAACCATCAGCTAAGTACTACATGAGATTGGCAAAGCCCACTTTTTTTTTAAGATTTTATTTATTTGACATAGAGAGATCACAAGTAGGCAGAGAGGCAGGCAGAGAGAGAGGGGGGAGGAAGCAGGCTCCCCACGGAGCAGAGAGCCCGACGCGGGGCTCTATCCCAGGACCCTGGGATCAGGACCCAAGCCGAAGGCAGAGGCTTTAACCCACTGAGCCACCCAGGTGCCCCAAAGCCCGCTTTCTATAGCTGTTCTTACCCAAGCACGCATTATCTCAGAGGCTGAAGTACAAAATAGAAGAGAAGTGGTGTCATTGTCATCAGCAGGGCACAGGGGGTCTCGCTTAAGCACTGAATATTAAAATGATTTTAAAATTTGGCTTAAAAAGTAAAAACCTTCACAAAATGAATAAAGTTCTATTTGTGAGCCTTGTTCGTCTGGAACGTAAATCCATCCATTACATTCTTCATATCTCATGAAGCAGTAAACCCTGTGATAACTAGAGCAGGTGAGAGCTACTGATCAACACCTGGAAAAAGACACACCATTGGTTTTTGTTTGTTTTAATAATCATTTATCTTGTAAATAAAATGAGGCAGTAATATATAATTTTCACTCAGTGTATGCGGCATTATTTTGGCAGAATAGGACACAGTAGCAGAGCATATATATCAACAGCATTTAGAATCATGATACATGATCCTTACAAAGTCCATCTACAGCCCAGGCTCACCTGCCACTCATTCATTCATCAGGTAGATGGGAAATCTACCACGTGCCAGAGCTGTTCAGATGAGATGACATAGCCCCAATTTGTGGGAAATGAGGCCGGCAGTCTCATCAGGTCTCAGGAAACGGGATGGGTGCTCAAATAAGGACAAGAAGAGGGAAAGCTCTGTCCATTTAGGAGGTCAGAGAGGGCTCGGTCCCCCACTCTGACTCTGACTCCTGCTGTTTTCCAAAGGCAAGGTGCCCTCCTAATGGAACTAACTCACACTTGTCAAGTCTTTATGATTCTACTTCTCAGTACACCTCGGCTCCTGAATACCATTTTATAATGACATTTTTCTTTTTTTGAACTCTGAAGTCCATCCCACATGGTCTCATTTTTGTCTCTACATTATTGTAGGGTCATTCTACAGTGTTTTGTCTTTAAGTGCCTCTTTCTATACTGCTTTTCTCTAGCTGAACTTTATGTTTTTCCATGTTAGCAGAGGTATCTTCAGTTGCCTTTTATCTTCTGTAAGATCTAATGCGATACTGGGCACACCACGGGCATTTCACAAATGCTTGTTACAGAAGGGAACAAATAAGCAAGTAAATGAAGACATGTTTAAGTTTGGTTTTGTTTGGTTCACTATCAAGTTTCACTGATAAAACTGGTTATATGTTCTTCAAACTCTGGGCGGATGGAGATGCTTTGGAGACCCCAAAGATGAAACTACATTGGCTTTCTTTTGCAAGATAGATAAGGATTCTGTTGCTAAAAACACATCGTATCTTCGAGTGATGTAAGCTCTTAGTCCAAAGTACAGAGTAGAACATACAGTGGAATCATGTGGTGGGAAGAACAGGAGCTTTGGGATAAGCGACAGCTAGAGTCAAATGCTGAGATAGCATTCACCAGCTGGGTGGCCTTGGACAGGTTAATGGGCATCACCTAATCTGTGTGTCTCCGCATGTATTTTACGTACAATTACAGGTTCCTATTCTTGCTATGTGCTCAACTTGGCCTAATAGTATAGGGCTACGATTCTCTACATTGTGTATCCATTGATACTCCAAGCTTTGCATTGATGTTCTAAACTTGGGTAAGTGCCCCCAAAGTTGCTAGAGTTAATGGAACAGACTTAAAGAATACATCTTTAGCTTCCTGTCACATAGACAAGATCTTTACATTCCAAGCCCCCGCCATGTACAATTAGGATATTGTTTGGAAATTATAACATCTGAAACTTAAGAAAAGACAGGCCCAATCCTTAAACTTGTCAGACATGCAAGGCTGTAATAATAGGCTTGAGAACTATAGTTTTTTGTGCTGGAGCTTGATGAAGAAAGGAAGAAAAACAAAGACATGTTTCTACCATTCAGTGGAGCTTCACAGGCTATGGTTAGAGAAAGAGGTCAGACTCCATTCATTATTTGTTTGCCACCTTTCTGCCAGCCCAAGTTCTCTTCTGCTGCCAGGTTCACAGGACTAAGGTCAGGGGAATTATTAATAAAACAATGAGTCTCTATATTTCAACTGTTTGCTTGTTAGCATACAAAGCTCATGAGAATGTTTAAATATGTGGACAAGGCAGAAAAAGAAAGATCTTTTTAAAAACTCTTATTCTGTCTGCTACCCTACATTTCATCCTTGCCACCAAAAGCTCAAGTTGTGAGCTCTCCAACTGAGAGCTCACAAATTTTGTTCAGAGATGTGGGGAACGACACTGCCAATTACACATCGCCCTTCTGATGGACAGCTCAATAACACAAGGAAAAATAGCAACACATGGATGGTGAAATCAGAGGAGATGGAATCTGCAGCAAACAGGAAAAATGACCTTTCTTTCTTTTTAGGAAACCTTCATTCTCTGTTTGCTCCCCAAAGATACGCACATTGGGTAAGTTCATACACATGCGAGAAAACAGTCAAATGATAGATGATGTAAGGCAGTATAATGATTTCTACATTGTCATTTTGGCCTGGTAGTGAGCTATTATTTGACATGTTTGAGACATTTTTATAATTCAGTATGTAGTCAGTTTTTGTATGCACTCCTAGGTGTTGTTGAGTAAAGTAGTTCTTCACAGGTTGTTGGACTCAGTTCTACACATTCTATTAGATCCAGCTTGCGAATCATGTTGTTTGACTCCTTTATGCACTTACTAAGTCTTCTTATCTATGTCTTCCTGAAAGAGATGTGTTTAAATTCCCTCTAATTGTGGAGTCTTAAATTTGTCTATGCACTCTTACTGACTTTTTGCCGTAAATATTTTAGATCTATTTTTTTGGATGCATAGTAGTTTATGACTATTTTATATTCCTGGTCTATTATTTTACTACATAATGACCTACTTAATCTCAATGCCTTTTTGCCTTGAAGATTATTTCATTTGACATAAATATTGCTATGTCTGACTTCTTTTTTGTTATTCTTTGGTTGGCCTGTCTTTCTTGTTCATCCCTCTATTTTCAGCCCCTTTCTGTCATCAGATTTATTTTTTTTTTAAGATTTTATTTATTTATTTGACAGACAGAGATCACAAGTAGGCAGAGAAGCAGGCAGAGAGAGAGGAGGAAGCAGGCTCCCCGCTGAGCAGAGAGCCCGATGTGGGGCTCGATCCCGGAACCCTGGGATCATGACCTGAGCTGAAGGCAGAGGCTTTAACCCGCTGAGCCACCCAGGCGCCCCTGTCATCAGATTTAAGGAGTTTTTCTGGATTGAAAAAATCCAAGGCAAGAAACTATTTTTAGGACTTTTGAGTTGAATTCATACATATTCTTGTGGTTACTAATGTATTTTTATTTATTTCTAACAGCTGATTTTGCATTTCCCTTGCACATGACTTGTCTTGGTTTCCTGGGGTATTTGTTTTTGTTTTTGTTTTTTAAGTTGATCTTTTAAAAATGGCTTCCTCAACAAAATAAAAAAAGAAATAAAAATTGCTTCCTCTTTTCTTATCTTCTGGTTCGGAAGTTATTGTTCCATTTCTATTCTTTTGCAGGGCACCCTTAAATGCTTAACACGCACATTTGACCTAAAAAGTTAGTATCTCTACCCTCTTCCTGAACAACATAAGACCTCCAAACACAAACTCTAAGCATAATCCACCCATCTGCCATGTTTTTGTTGTCTAGTATTTAGTAGCCCTTTGTTTTTAATTTTCTATCCCTTATTATCATTGTTATCAATTTTATAGCTGACATTTATTTAGATTTGAATGCATGTTGAACAATGACCACTCACATTGTCTCTTATATCCCACTTCTTCCTCCTCAGTTCTCTCCTTATTAAAGTATCTTCTCTAGAGGTTTTTCAACAAAGGTCCATAAGTGGTCAAGTTTCCCCTTATTCTTCTAAAAATGTCTCTGTTTTGACTTGATCTGGAATACAAATCTAGCTGAGAATAGAATGAGGTCCACAGTTGAAAATGGTGTTCAATTGTCTTCTGACGTTCTTACTGATGAACAGTCTATTTTCAGTCTAATTTTTGTTCCTTGGTCTTTTTTCCATGATTACAACTTCCTCCTTGTTTTTAGTATTTTGCAGTTTCGCTGTGATGATCTCTACCCCATCCTCTCTAATCTCACCTTCTGGAACTCTTGAATTTCTTCCTTCCTTTCTTTCTTTCTTTCTTTCTTTCTTTCTTTCTTTCTTTCTTTCTTTCTTTTTAAAGATTTACTTACCCATTTTAGAGAATGAGCAAGAGTGAGTGGGAGGAGGAGCAGAGAGAGACAGAATCTCAAGCAGACTCCCCTGGAACATGGGGCTCGATGGGGGTGCCCAATCCCATGACCCTGAGATCATGACCTGAGTTGAAACCAAAAGTCGAATGTTCAACCAACTGAACCACTCAGGCGCCCCTGGAATTCTTATTTGGTATATGTTGGACCTTCTCGTTCCTACCTCCATGTTTCTTAATCTCTCTGTCCTGTGTTCCACCTCTTCATTTTTCTTTGCTGAATTGTGAATCATTTTCCCAGGTTTGTTTCTAGCTAGGGATAACATAGCCACTGAATTTTTAATTTTAATGATTCTGTTTTTCATTTTCTTTTTAAAAAATACTTCTCCTTTTTCATAGTATCTTTTTCATTCATTATGATTTTGACTCCTCCCTTTACCATTTTCAAGGGTCTTGTTTGAAGTCTCATTTTATTCATAAAGCTTACAAATTAAAATAACACCTTCCTCCCTCAGTAAGTAACTTCATTTATTAGTTTGTTATGTATCCACACCATGTTTCTTCACACAAATGTGAGGATTTTGAATATCTATTCAGATTTTCTCCCTTTCTTACCGTAAGGTAACATCTTATACTATATAGAGAGTATCCTGTTTTACTTTTAGCACTGAAAAACAAGACCTTGTTCTTGTTTGTGATGGCAACTAACCATGGTTAGTTTAATCAGTACCCTGCACCTGGGTTGTCCAGCCTTTTTACTCTTACCCATAATACTGTAGTGGGTAACTTGTCGTTTTGCATGTGCTCAGGCCTGTCTCTGGGATCGAGGCACAGAGTGGGATCACTGGGCCAAAGGGTAACTACATTTGTAATTTTGATCAATGTAACCTAATTGTTCTGCATGAAGTTAGAACATTTTGTGCCCCACCAACAAAGTCTGAAACTGCCTGATTCTCTACAATCTCACTAACAGTATATGTCAAACTTTTTAAGTATTTTTAACACATCTCGCATATAGTCTCTTTCAGAGTATGTCATTCTTTACAGTTCTCATTATCCCCCTGCATGTTGTCTGTGGCCTTCTCCCTCATCAAGGATCATTTCTTCTCACGTTCAGAATTTGTGTTAGGGAGCATCTCTTCACCAGAGATTTTCTTCCCCCTTTTTCTGATTATCTATTGCCGCAAACAAATTACTCCAAAGCATAATGGCTTAAAGTGACTATTTTATGTTGTTCACGATTCTGCAGGTCAGAAATTCTAGAAGGGCCTGACTGGGAAGTTCTTGCTTGACTTGTTTCGTGTTGTTGCAATTAGATGCCCCCTGGGCCTAGAGTCATCTGAAGGCTTTACTGAGCTAGGCATCCAAGATGGCTGACACACAGGGCTGGCATTTGGTTCTGGCTGTCAGCCAACAGCTTAGCTGACATGTAGGTGGGAACACCTACATGTGAACTCTCCAGCATGGCAGGCTCAGCATGGTGATTCTTCTTTCTATGGAGGTTTACGGCTCCAGCATGAATGTTTCAGCAAACAAGCTGGTCATTTCAAGGCCTTGTAAAGTCTAGCCTCAGAAGTCATGTAGCATCCCTTGAGCTGTATTCTGTTGATCAAAGTAGTCACAAGCCTTTCCTGGATGAAGTGAAGAAGCATAGATCCTACCCCTCAGTGGAATATCAAGGATATTTTTAAAACATCATGTTTTTGAAGTCCTATGTGTCCTGGATTGTAGAAGGATCTCTACAGGATGTGTTTCCATTTCCCTCAGTGAGGTGGCTCAGAGGTCTAAAACTGGTTTTTATATTGATTTTTCAGCTTAGGGATTCTCATACCATATGGGAACTGAAAATTCATGCTCTACAACCACTTGTGGCACAAACCAGTGGCTTAATTTTCTGACAAGAAACTTTTTTTTTTTTTTTAGTGCACCTAGAGTTGTGGGCAGACACATTATCCATGTTAAATCCTTGGGCCAATCAGGAGAGTTTTTCTAGTCTACCTTCACTGAGGGGACAGCTCTTTTTGGAACTCTGGCCTCATGAAATGAAATAAATTCTAACTTGTCTTGCATGGACACAAAGCCACACCTTTTATGGCCATTAAATACCAATACTTGACCATAGTGCCCTATATCTGGGTCTGATGCTGCACCTTATCCCCACCCCAACCCCATGGGACCTTGCTTTTGATTTCCTCTTAATTTTGCACTTATAGGGGTTTGCTTTCCTTTATACTGAATGAAGCTATATACTTAAAAGTTATTGTTGATCCAGTCTATCCAGCATCTCTATGTGTTTGTAGTGGAAGGATCATCTACAATAGCTCAGTCCAAGATGGTCCTAGAAGTCTTCAGTTCTCAAACTTCTGAGGGTCAAAAAAAGAATCACTGAATGACTACCTTTGAAGGTACGTTTAAGCGACCATTATTAATGGGCAAGAATAAATGTTTTCCCTTCACTGGCATGCTTTCCTGTAAGGACATCCCTTTCACCTTTTCTGATCTAGATCTGTGGGCAGCTGCCATTTTAGCCAACCTCCAATGGCTGCTGAAGTATGTGTAGTCACTGCCTTTTTGCCATCCCATACAGCTATTCTTCTTGTCGTAGATTTGGCAGGATAATCAATAGGACCCAAATGGCAATCAATTTCATGTGATTGCACTTGGTTTCCCATTGATTTCAATGCTGACTCTATGGCAGAATAATGAGGGAAAGCTGATGCCAATCATTGCCTGTGAATGCCACTGCACATCTTTTTAGGTGACTGAACAGCATCAAAGAGATGGGGAGAGAGAGATGTGCTGGCAGAAAGACAGAGAGAGGACAGAGCAAGCTTCAATGATGGAGATGAAGAAAACGTTGTTGATAGAGATGTGAAAAGGAAAGCTTGAATTATGACAGTCCTCTGATCCAGAACACCACTGAAAAACCTGGGATTCATACCGGAGAGGATAAAATCAGCCTCGGGGTCATTGAGCTGGAAGAAGATTCCAAGGTATGTTTCCCTAACAATAATGATGTCTAACAGCTTCATCTTAGTGTGGATATCTTGGCTGTAAGTTCACACTTGGAAATGATTAGTCTGTCTAATCATGGCTTGATCATCAGATGTGATTTTCTCAAAGCCAAGAACCACATTTTTATTTACCCACAAAGTACTCAACCATCCTCCACCATATGGATCCTCAATGAATAATGGATGGAAATCTAGATTGTACCTCTTATGGATATCTTTTTCTGATCTGTGGACCTAATAATGTATTGTTAGTATTCTCCAGACTTCTCTCGGTGTTGACATCCTAGTTTGACATATAACAGAACCATTGCACCAAGCGAATGATCTCAGTACATGCTAATATGAAGGCAAGGTTAACAATACAGTAGAACACATTTGACTTTGATTTCTTCTAAGGCATAAGCTCTACCTTACTCTTGGGTTATTTATCTCTGCCTTCAGCAAAAGATTTCTTCAGAGCATATTTTTAAATTTTATTTCTATTTTTTTGAGAAGGACGTATAGTCACATTAGGCAAAAGTTAGAGTAAGATGGAAAGAAATATATTAAAGCATATCCCTCTTAACCTCTGTCTCCATCCACTTCCAACTGGCCTGTACTGCTTTGGTAATCAGTCATCATAGTTTATTGGGTCCTTCCTTACACAAATACAAGAAAATATGAATATTTTCATATTTCTCATTTCTTATGCAAAAGGAGGCATAGCACAGATGACGTTCTGTCCCTCTTTTTTCACTGAGTATACCCTAGAGCTTCCCTTTCCATATTGGTACCTAGAGAACAATACCTCCATTCTACTGTAGCAGTCGCGTAGTATCCCATTGTGTGGGTATGGCCAAGTTTCTTCAGTCTCCTATTAACAGACAATTGAGTTGCGCCCAATCGTTTGCAATTACAAACAATGCTGCAATGAATAATCATGAACATATGTCATTTCTTACATGTGCAGGTGCATCTGTGCAATAGGTTCAAAAGGTAAACACATTTGTAATTCTGACAGATAGCGTCAGTTCACCCTCCATATAGGTTAGAACATTTGCATTTCCACACGTAATGTACGAGATGGTATCTTCTGCCCCACACTTTACGAAGAGAACGTGCTGTGATGTGCTTAGATTTTGGCCAATCTTAGGTGAGACATAATACCTCAGTTTAATTTTAATTTGCATTGCTCTAATTATGACTGAGGTTGGGTGGATTTTTACATGTTTCGGGTGCCATTTACATTGGTGTGTGTGCGTGCATGTGTGTGTGTGTGTGTGTGTGTGTGTGAACCATGTATATTCTTTGCCTGTTCACCCGTGTTTCTTGAAATGCTTTTACGGTTTCTTTCTTGCATTTAAATCTCTGATTCATATGGATCTTGTTCTGGGGTATCATCATATCCCAGAGTACGACCCCCAGTTGGAGGTTTAGAACCCACTTTGCAGTTTCTCAGATCACTACCCCGTTGTCCAAAGCGTTCATGAGCCTCCCGACCAGAGATACCATCTTTATCATATGTTGACATCATGTACCTGGCTTGATTTCGGGACTTTCTATTCTCTTCCAATGATCTCAATCATTATTCAAGCACCTTTTCAACTGCTGAGCCATCCCTGTAAGTTTTCTCTTCTGGTAGGGTCAGTGTCCTTGTACTGTTTTCCTTTTTCAAAATTTCACCAACGACTCTTACTCGTTTTGTAGCAAGTAGTTCTTAAGAGTTTTGTTTGTAACCATTTGACCTTGGGTGTGTGGACATGAAGGTTATGTTATAGGAACTTCTTCCTATAGATGGCTTTTTCTCTTCTTACAGAAACTGAAACCGAATGCAATCACAAAATTTAGGTGGAAGGGTTGCCTGTGAACCTGAGATGAACATTGCGCTGGTCAGCATAACCCAGCAGAATCTTGCTCTGAAGCATGATCTTATCTCACCAAGTAAAAAGAAGTAAGTGAGCCCATGGCTGTCAGAGCCCCACCCTCCCACGTTCTAGGATGAACAAAGCCAGTAAGACGTAAGCCTCTGGCTTCAGGTCTAACAGCCTTAAGGGAAACGGTCCAGGAAGCAGCTATTTGGTTCTGATGAATAAAAGCTGGGAGACAGGCCATGACATTTGTGAGTGAAACCTGCACCCAGATGGCAGCAGGTGTTATATGCGTCCCATACCCTCCCTTAAGCTGTTCCTTCCTTAGATTGGAAAATGGTGGCCCAAACAGCTGGAGATGGCCAGGAGCCATTCATAGCACATCAGTGGGACCACAGGCATTCATCCCAGGGAAAAGCACTCCTGGGCATAGCTGCCTGGGAGGGACTGGGCTGTGGAGAGGTCAGGAAAGAAATCCAATAGGAAGGTGCACTTGAACGAGATCTGGTAGGAAAGAAGGGAGTTTTCTGATGAGTTTGGAAAGGGCATTTCTGAGAGAGGGAACAGACAGCACAAAAGCCCAGAAGTTCAGGGATGCCTAGTGCATTCTGGGAAGGGCCAGTGGTTTGCTGGGGCTGTAACAAAGGCATGCAGGGGCATGGGTGGTGCCTAAGCAGACAGATCTGCAGCGTTCCCTAGGTTAGTACCTGAACTCGAACATGAACTTGTCTCTAGTCTGTGGGAAGTTGCCGATGGATTCCTTTTGTAGCCTGTTTTTTTATTACCAAAATCTTACCATCACATAATGAACATTCAAATAGCACACATAAGTCTTTCTTGCCTCCACTTCTCTCCTCCAAAAAGACCACCGCTATAGTTTCTTATATTTGTTTTCTGAATTTCTCTCCAGAATCATGTCATTATTATGGGTATGTGTTCTTTTTAAAAGGAGCTTGTACTATGTTGTACTGACCCGGGTTTTTTTTCCCCCACTTAATTACCCATCTTTTTACAACTGCTCTTGAAAAACCATACCACTGGGGGCCAGAGGGGGGACATCGCTTTTTTTTTGGATTGGCATAATGAATTTTTCTCTGTAAAATGTACTAAATAGATGCACTAAAATGAGAGTTTTGACACTATGCTTTCCTGCAAAGACACACTTGCCAATTTCCTTGGTGAGCAGTTTCTAGTCAGAGATTATGATCTAGAACTCATCTGAACTGTGCCCCATGTTGGAATGGAGGGCAAGTGTTCTGTTTCACTCACGCAAACCAAGCGAGAGCAATGCAACCCCAGTACCTTCCTCATTTTCAGTCTGTAGTTGACAGGTGCTATTTCCACTCAGGGTTTAGCCTTTATGTCACCCCCCCAACAATGTTCTTCTATACTAGAACTTTACTTTCAAGAACTGTTTCAGGGCAAGATGAGCAGGAGCCCACCTAAAAGTGGAGAAAATGGTGCAGAAAAGCAGAATTCACCTCCCAAAGAGCGGCGCTCTGGCACCCCACTTCCCCAGCCACCGGCCACTCGTCAGTGTCTTCCCCTTTGGGCAGGAACCCCAGACCGTCATTATGTGCACACTTGCAAACTGATGTTAATTCCTTGCATCAACTCATTTTCATCACACAGCTGATCTCTCTATCTGCAGAACATTTGGAGTATTTGATGTTGGATTAGAGCGTGACACAGTTTTCCCAGTGAGATTGATGTACATAGTTTTCATGAAACAGCTCTTTGCTTAGCGGCCAGGCTTTCATGAACAAATCAGAGTCTGAAAGGAGGATGTAGAGGGTCTCTCAGGGTATAGATCATGGCCAAGGCCACCAGAGCATACCTAGTCTCCGCCGTTCAGTTTATGACTTCCCAGTGTCTAATGCCTGCAGATACCAGAGCGCCTCTAACCAGCCATCTCTTACTAGATGGTCTAGGGTTTGTTCGTTTGTTTTTTTAAAAAGGGAAAAAGAAAAATCAACAACAAAAATGCTGCAGTGGAGATCCTTTTATACACGTCTTGAAACACTTGTGAAAGCATATCTGTGGGAGACATTTCTAGGAGTGAAATTGCTGGGTCAAGGAGTGTATGCATTTACAACGTGAAAGCGAATGTTGAACTGTCCTTTCCAGAAGATTTACTGATTTACACTGCCATTAACTTTGGACAAGTGTCCCTACAACTCCATCAACAGAGGACCACAATGAACATTATCAAATGTGAAAAGCAGTCATTTGTCTGTTTTTATATATATTTCTTTAAGTGTTAGTGGACTGTAAGAGTAAAGGAGAGCATTTTTCATGTACTTATGGCTATTTGCAATTCTTTTTCTTTGAACTGCCTTTTCATGCTCTTTGCCCATTTTTCCATTAACTTGTTACCCTTTCTTTTATTGAATTGTTAGATTTAAGGGTTTTAAGTAAGGGTGACATACACTCACATTTCAGAAAGTTCTTCTGCTATATAGTGCCACATTGATATTATCGTGTATTCACTTGACTAATGTACCCATATTTTCGTGATTTCAGAAGAATCTGGACATAGGTGTCTCTGACCCTCTCAGAAGGAACAGAGCTACTATGGAAGTATGAAGTTTATCGAATCTCATGGGCTAAGTCTCGTCATGGTAGAATTGTACTCTTTTCTAAAGTTGGTGGGTTAGGCAGAAAACGACAGTTGCCAGGAAGTGTGACAATAAAAAGAGAGCAGATAGATTATACCTCCTGAAAAGAAAAGAAACATCAGATTTGTCAGACTATTTCAAAATTCGGAAGTAAGAAATACACCAGCATGGCATTCATTTCTCTATGACACGGCTTTCATTTCTCTCTGAAGGTCGGAAACATTTCTTCTTAACTCCTCTTTGGAGAATACACACTTGGTTAATGAAGGCAATTCTTTTCCTGCACTAAACTTTCCATTTTCCCTTATACACACTCTGAACTCCCCAAATGGGCGTTCATGCCCTTTCAGACCTGGCTTTGAGCTACCTTTCCAGGGAGATTTGTCTGTGTTCTGAAGTGTGAAGTAGCTCCTCCATCCACAGTGGACCTCACCTTGTCATCTTCTTGGGCTTTGTCGTCATCTCTCCATCCCTTGTAGAATTCCCCATCATGGCCCATCTGGCCCCCAAGGTCTGCCATGTCCTATTTCTCTTTGAAATCTTGGTTCTTCATTCCCACAGAGTCTTCTAGACCTCACCTTCCCCAGCTATTTGTCTCTTCCTTAGGCTCTTATTTAACCTCTTTTATGAGTGAGTTTTGTTTCCCCAACTAGATTAGAAGGCTCTTGACGTCAAGAGTCCTGTGGTAGATTTCTTGTAGCCCCCTTCCCCCATAGGGACCAGCACAATGCTAAGCACTCCAACATTTACTAACTGAAATGACAATGAGTAGGACTTTGGGATGCTTCCAGCATGTCATGTGGGGTCATTCTCAAAACTTTCTACCCCAAGGTACCTGCCTCTGGCCATTCCTTCTCTTTCCCAGCATGGCGATTCATGTCCTCCATCTATCCCTTCAATGCTGGGGTACTCCACATGCCCAGTCCTTGCCCTTCTGCTCTGGAAAAATTTCTTCTGCCCCTTATTGTCTGCCCCCATTGACTTAAGAGTGTAGCCTGAACAACCACTGAAGCCAAACCCGGGCTCACCTGGCGGATACTCGTACGCCCTTCAGACATCCACAGTGGCATGTCACTGAGGTACCCAGACTCAACCTCTCAAAAACCTGACTCATTGTTGTCCCCCAGCCTGCTCCTGTTCATGTGTCCTCCATCTCCATGGGGGGCCCACCACCCTCCCAGTCATCCGAGCTAGAAACCCAAGAGTCATCCTTGAGACCTTGTTTGCCTGCCTTCTGACATCCAGTCAATGACCAGGCTCCACCAAATGTGACCCTTTTCCACGCCAGCTCTCAGTGCCTTAGCTAAGGTCTTCATCATCCCTGGATAACTATAGCCACTTTTTACTTTGTCTCCTTGACCTTAATCTCATGCCCCTCAAATCCTTCCAGATCACTCTCCCCTACTGAAACAGTTCCCCAGGTCTTTGCTGGCCGCAGGATGAGGTCCCTGATTCTCAGCCTGGTGTGTAAGGTCCGTGGAGCTGAGTCCCTGTCTCTACTCCTCTTGCTGCATGTCTCACAACTCTTGCTGAACACAGCAGTGACACAGAAGGGCTCAGGCTCCCCACACACCCCCAACCCATGCACCATCCTCTTTTTGCCTTCTTGCCTTTTGCTCCAAATGTCTGCCTTGACTCTAACGCTCTTCTACCTTCTGATACCCGATCCCTCCACTTGGGTTCCCCACTCCCAGCTAAGCAATACTCCATCCAAATCACTGGTTTCACATAGAATGTAATGTTCTATATATTTATGATATTTTTCCTTTCTTGTGTCAGGCTTCGCACTTGATTGACAGCTCTATGAGGAAGGGTTCATATTTCATGCATCTTTAATCTGACACATTAAGCACCCAGTTTGTTAAATGAAACAACATGAGTGTTTATTTCTCCTCAGTGTAGAGATGACCTCGGGGATATGTGAATGAGATTGCAGAGGGTACTTCCTCATGCAGCTTCTAGTGTCTTATGGAAGGTAGGTCTTTGTGCCTTTACATGGGGTGAAGGTTTCAGAAATCGGCATGAATGCCATATATTTGATACTTGTTTATTCGTTCCTTTGCAACTTCTCCTGGCTACATGTCCACATGGGGTGACAGACCAGAGAGGCTAACGTATGCCTGGTGCGATGGGACTGGAGGGGCTTGAGTACAGTGGCTGGGGCAGCCTGATACCCCCAGACAGAGACCCTAAGCCGCCACGTGACCTAGGGGAACTGCGAGCAGCAGCCAGGGTGAGGAAGATGGTAAGACGAGCTGGAGAGGAACAGAAAAGGAGGCTGGACTGCCTTGTGCTCCAGCAGCGGCTACTGTGGGCCCCTGCCCAGGGCAATATTCCTCCCCACTTGGGGACGGAAACAGCACAACAGACACACAAGAGAAAACAAGGCAGTTTTATCCTGGTTTCTGGTTCTTAGTAAGCCAAGATCATAAATTCAAATTCCAGCGAACCTAGAGGAGGCAATTATCAGCAGTCTATCTCCAGTCACTGGGAGGGTGAGCGGATTGTCAGGGTAACCCGGTAGGCAGCTGGTGGTCAACCTTCTGCCCCCTAGTGGTTCGCTTGGAATTGTTACACACTTAACCTTGTGCAGCATTTGGCCTTCCATGCAGGAAAGGGAAGGCGGTTTTCCCTAGAAATGAAGAAACCTGAGTATCTTTGTGTCCTGGCCCATGCATTATAAAATTGGGGCTTCTGGAGTGCATTTCCTTCCTTTTGTAATGCCCCGGTCACTAGCTAGAGGTTAACCTAGAAAGAACTACATCAATTCTTAACTTTGCTGAAGTCTGGCAGTGACCCTGGCGAAATACTGTGGCTTCTTTATTCTGGTAGAATGATGGACGCATTGATTTTATTACCTTCATCCTGTTTGGAATTATTAATAGTTCATTGTTCTGCTTGATCTTCCTTCCTTGTTAATCTTTGTGAGATTTGCGGTTTGTAATCGTTTTGTAGGCGGCATTCTCAAATAATGTAGTTTTCGTTTTACATTAATCTAAAATGGAATGTTATTGGGCAAAATACCCCTTAGGAGTATAATGAAAAGGACCTATTAATTTTCAGGGCAAGAGGGCTAATTATTCTCCTCCCCCTTAAGTCTGTATTAATTGCTAATAACTTTTTATAGAATCGAGCACATGAAGCTAATTTTGATTTCTTCTTTCCAATGTATAGCATATCTGAAACACTTGGCCGGCACAAGAAAAGGAGCTTTAGAAGGTCAGGTGCTTAATAAATATGCTTTATGATATTGCAGTTTGTAAATGAGTCAAAATTGAAAGAAATCGGGGGCTCCAAGAGGGAATGCTCATGTTTTTAATTAAAGGGGACTGCAATTGGGAGACCTGAACATTTTATGAGCCCACACACATGCAATACTTTATGGGACATACTCTACAACATCATTATGGAAAACTCTACAAAAAGAAATATTCAAGAGGTGATTTTTTTCCCTAAAAATAAACCATGACAACAATCTATTATTTTTTCTAATTCTGTGGATTAAGTATTGAAGTAGGGGTCAGCGGCACGGGTTCTGTCCCCATAGGGGTGGCTGATGTGGGTCTGTGTAGCTGTGTTCATCTGCGAACTTTGCTGGGGCTAGCCAGGCCAAGCTAGCCTCTCAACCCTCAGAGCTGCTCTTTTGTGGTCTCTAATCATTCCGTTGTCTGTCCTGGACATTGTCACAGCCTGATAACTGGGATTCAAGGATGCCAAAACAGAAGCCACCAGGATTCCCGTGAGGTTTAGGCCGAAAACTGGGACAATATCATTTGGACCACACTGTATTGGTGGAACCAGTGTAAGGTAAGGCTCATTTAAAAAATACAGTATGTAACAATCACTATAAAGTTATTGAGATAACACAGAAATATATATCTTTTTTTTTTAGACTTTTCTTCCCATCCCCCCCATCCCCGCAAAAAGAGGCAATATAGCACAGTGGTCATGGTGAAGCGGGTGGCACTGGGCCCAGTCTGATCTGCTGAGAATCCCAGCTCCAATGGTGTGACCTTGGGAAACCTTCCTGTTTCTGTTTCTTCATCTGTAAAGCAAGGACAATGAGAGGGCTTCCTAACTCATACTGTTGCTGTGAAGATTAAATGAGATCTTGTCCATAGAGCCTTTAGAACAATGCCTGACATCAGTGTCATCAATGTTAGCTATTTTCAGTTTTAAAGAAATTCTCAGGTTTGCACTCCTGTCCTCATAGCAGCCTTACTCACAGTAGCCAAGAGGTGGAGGCAACCTTCAGATGAGGAGAGCCACAAAATGTGACATATCCATACAGTGGAATGTTATTCAGCCTTCCGAAGGAAGGAAATTCTAACACGCGCCCCAACATGGATGAAGCTTGAGAGCATTACCCGGAGTGACATAAGGCAGTCTCCAAAAGCCAAATCCTGCAGGATTCCACTTATATGAAGTATCTAAAGTAATCACATTCAGAAAGAAAAATGAAACAGAAAGAAACAAAGTAGAACCGTTATCACGGACTGTGGGCAGAGAAATAAAGTGTTGGTTTAATGGGTACAGAGTTTCAGACTTGCAAGAGGGAAAGTTCTGAAGACTGAACGCCCAGCAACGTGAATACACTTAGCACTACTGAACCATGTACTTGCCAACAATTAAGATAATAAATTTTATGTGATTTTCCTTACCATAGTTAGAAGAAAAAAAACGTTCTCTTCTGAACATGAGGGTGTTTCTGGGGCTCATGTTCATGATACAGGCACTTTCTGTATGTCTCTTACACTTGAAGGAAAAGTTTAAAAACAGAGATATGCCCTTCAGTGACTTGAGCTTGCAATCCTGTTGCCAGCAAAGCACACGCTTGCTTATAGAAACAACATTTTTACGCATTAGCATGTACAGAAATGACGATTTCGTCCAAGAGAAGTGACTCATAAGCAAGCAGGTGTGTTAAGAATTCCGGGAATTCAAACAGCCTTCATACAATGTCATAACCCGAAGAAACTACATAGGAAAAATGTGACACAGTTCTCGCTAACCCGAACAAGAATTTGATCCACTTTTTAAATCGACCATGCTTAGGGGGAGACTCGGAAGAACTCGGTGACACAAAATAGACCTTTTAAAGAATAATCAACAGTGGTTGGCATACAGCGTTTTGTAACAGCTTTGTTGAGATATCATCCACTTCATATAATTCCCCCATGTAAATGGACAATTCCATGGTTCTAGTATATTTCCAGAGCTGTGCCACCATCACCACACTCGATTCTAGAACATTTTCATCATCCCCCGAAAGAAAGCCTCTGCCCATTAGTAGTCATGGCTTATTTCTCCCCAACATCCACGCATTCCCCCCAATCCCTAGGCAACCACTGATCTACTTTGCGTCTCTATAGATATGGCTCTTACTTACACTCACGGAAGTAGAATTACACCCATATATGCTCTTTTCTGGCCGGTTTCTTTCACTCGGCACGTTTCTCAGGTTCATCCACATTGTCGCCTGTGCTGGTGCTTTGTTTCTTCTTCAGTAACGTTCTGTTGAGTGGACATACCGCATTTTCTTTATCCATTCATCACTAGATGGACTTTTGGGAGCCATTATGAGTAATGCTGCTGTGCACTTCTGAGTGCAGGTTTTTGTGTGAACAAGCCATTTTCATTTCTACCTGAATGGAACTGCTGGGTCTGCACGTACATATCTGATATACAGTAATATCAAAGTGCACAACGTGATAACTTCTGACATAAGCTACCCCGGTGAAACCATCAGCACCATTGTGATCAACATCTCCCCCCCAAACCCCCAAATCCTGTGTCCCTTTTTCCCTCCCTTCTGCCCCAACCTATTCCCACCCCTGGCCCCAGGCCGACACTGATCTCATTACTGTCACATAGTGGAGCTCGTATTTTCCATAATTCTCTATAAATGGAGCCACGCAGTACATGCTCTTCTTTGGTCTGGATTTTTTTCTCACTCGGCATTTTGAGGTTCATCCATGTCATGTGCATCAATAGTTCATTCCAATTTGTCTGTCCATTCCCCTGTTGATAGATGTTTGTGTCATTTATAACTTTTGTCTATTACAAGTAAAGCTGTGGTGACCATTCATGTACAAATATTTGATTGGACCCAGGCTTTCATTTCTCTCGGGTAAATAAATACCTAGGAATTTAATGGATAGATCAAATGATAAATATTTCTGAAACGTTTTAAGTTGACCAAATATTTGCCAAAGTGGTCGTACCATTGTGCATTCCTGCCTGCAGGAATAACTGGAACGTTCACACACTGTTCCAGTTACTATGAACATCAATACCTAGCACAGTCGATCACTTTAATCTTAGACTTTCCAGTTGGTAAATAGGGGCAGCTCATTGTGCTTTGAATTTCTATTTCCCTAATGACTAATGATGAGGGGCATATTACCATACACTTTGTCATCTGTATATCTTCTTTGGTGAATTGTCTATTCAAATATTTTGCCCAGTTTTTTCTGGGTTGTCTTCTTATTGAGTTTTGTGAATTTTTTAATATATTTGGTATACAAGTCCTTTATCAGATTCATGGTTTGTAAGGATTCTCTTCCAGTCTATAGCTTGTCATTGCATTTTCTTTCCAAAGACGTACCTGAGAAATAACCCAGTCTAAAGCAGATATTCTCTCCTATGTTGTTTTTTCTAGAACTTTTATAGAACTGTGCAAGATATGATTAGAAGTTCAGTTTTTTGCATGTGGCTGTCCAAGCATTTCCAGCACCATTTGAGGCAAAGGCTGTCTTTCCTTTACTTTATTGTTTTTGAGCCTTTGTGAAAAATCAGTCATCTGTATGCATGGATCTATTTCTGGACTTTCTATTCTACTCTGTTAATCTCTTTAACTACTTGACTGATACCACACTGTTTTGATTACTGATGCTTTATAATATTTCTTGAAATCAAATAGTGTTGGCCCTCCAACTCTGGTCTTTTTCAGTTGTTTTTTGGTATTTTCATATGAACTTTAGAATCAGTATATCCATTTCTACCAATAAAAAAAAGCCTGTCTGGATTTTGGTCAGGATTTCATTGAACTGATCAGTTTGAGGGGAACCGACATCACTGTTGAAGTTTCTGAACCATTAATGAGATCTCTCTTATTTGGCTCTTCCTTAATTTCTCTTAGCAATGTTTCCTATTGTTTTCAATAGGTGGGTCTGATCCATCTTTGATAAAATTTGTCACCAAGTATTTCATGTTTTTTGATGTTGTAAATGATATTTTTAAAATTTCGATCTCTGATGATTCTTTGCCAGCTCATGGATTCACTTGTCATTTTTGAAATTCCTTCAGGTTTTTTGCCTTTTTTTTTAACATAGAAAATCTGTGAATAAAGGCATATTTCTTCCTTTCCAGTCTAAATGCATTTTATTTCTTTGTCTTGTCTGATGATCCTGACTAGAACTTTCAGTACAAGGTAGAAGAGAAGGTTTGCTAATTCCTGAGATAAACCCTATGTATTAAAACATATTGGTTTTGTATGTTGTTGGGCTCCATTCACAGCAATCTTGTTTCAAATCACTCTATCCATTCATTCTAGGAATGCACCGCAGTTTATCCGTTCTTGCTGTGGCTGGACACTTGAGTTGCTTCTGCTTTCAGGCTATTGTGAATAAAGTTGAGTTGCTTCTGCTTTCAGGCTATTGTGAATAAAGCTGCTGTGGTTATTCCTGCTGGAATATTTTTGGGGAACATATGCACTCAGTATTTTCAGGTCTATACTTAGGAAGAGCATATTATGAACCATAGCTAGGTGCTCTTAATTCATCCACTTTAACATTGTTGGTGATTAATTTTTGCCCTTTGAATTCCCAGGGTGTTACCCTAGCTGCCACCAAGCAGAGGAGGCTTCCCTTTCTTCTCCCCAGGGAGCATCCCTTCTCTTCCCAAGGCCAGCAGGAAATAGGCTCACTGGCAGCAGGAGGGCCCTAGCATGTTCCAGAGCTCCCTTGGAGGGTTTCAAAGGCGGCCACCGTGATTTCCCCTGAGTGGGAATGTTTGATTTTCTTCACCTGAATTGGTGATGGAGAAACCCCAAATTGGGCAAAAGGCAAGAAGCCATCAAAGGGATTGCCTTTTTTTTTTCCTTTCTCTCTAGTGAGAGCACCTTGTCAAGGTAGGTAGAGGGATGTAAGGCCCCCTGGCCGCATGGCTATGATTGTTTTTTTATGTGAAGATACAAAACCCCCAGGCTAGGCTCACTTCGCTCTGCACCACACATTTATACATCCAGGCAGAAGATACCTGGGAATTAGGGTAGGCATCCCTGCTATCACCGATACCTTTCATAATAATCTTACCTTTTTATGAAAAAAGCTGCGGACTCTGCCTGCAGGACAACGGATGTGACTGACTAACTGATTCTTGCCTTCTTGCCTGTTCAGATTCATTTTAATATATAGTTGTTTTGAACTTTAAATAATATCTCCCACAAATCTCACGGGACTCTGTGGGAAAGGGCACATTTATCCTCATTGCTGGCCCCTGCCTACGAAGCGATTAATGACCCTTTCTCTATTTCCCATGAAACTCTGTGGGAGTTAGTCTATGCTAGGTCGCTGGCTTGAAAGGTAGGGGACAGTCTGCAAGGAGTTTTGCAAGGAATGTGGCGGGCACCCTTGGGCTTTCCTTGGAGAATTGTACTTTCTTTAGAACCTCATTTTAAGGAGACTCTGGAGGTAAGCATGATAAGGTTGTGTTGACATTTTTGTGGAAACTGACTCTCTCCCAGCCTTTGGGCTGACAGCTCGGACTTCATCCCTGCGTTCGACTGTGATCTAGAAATCAGGCTGTGGGTGAATAGCAAGCAGTCCAGAGAAATGTCCTGGCCCCTAGAATTTTCTTCCCAACATGGCCCAAAGGCATCAACAACATCCTCAGGGTTGCCAACGGGACTTGACTTAACTCTGAGTCAGGAGGCAAATCTACTGGTGGCCTGGAACACAAGATCTGAGAGAAAAATAAAGGGAATTTTCAAAAGTCCGGTTTTCTCGTTGGTTTATATTACGATTTCCGAGCCATCATGACTTCATTTTTGGAAATTCCCCATTGGCAGTGATGCCCAGGACTTTTGCTCCATGTCTCCTTCTACTCTTACAACCTCCCATTGCAGGAAAATTGACACATTAAGTAATCCCTGTTTTAAAAGTTTCAAGATTTCTTACAATTCATTTGTCTCAGCATTTTTAATTGACATGTGATTAAAATAGTGTTATATTAGCTTTAGGTATACAATGTAATGTTTCAGCAATTTTATACAATACTCAGTGCTCACCACAATAAGTTTAGTCACCAGTAAGCCTTGCAATTGGTTTTTAAATTTAAAATTTGAACAAGGCTAGAGATTGTCTACCTTATACCTACATTTGTATTCAGGTCCCATACCCTCAAAGCGCCTGGGTCCCTCAAATATCTTCCCGATTCTTACACTCAGAATCCAGAAGTGAACATTTAGAAGATGAATAAGTAATTTTTACTCCCAAAGATCTATATGGTTATCATAAAATTATTTGGAGGTGGGGTATTGTGATCAAGTTCATTGATCATCTGAATCCTTGTTTTGGTTGATACAATAGTAATGATGTTACTGTCTCCCCTCCCACCACCATTTTTATTCCTATGGGAGCATGTCTTCCCTGTAACAGTGAAGGCGTAGAGACACTAGAATTGGGAAGATAAACAGAAATTAGAGAATCCTCAAACCAAATCACGATTTCCTGTATAACAAGGATATTATGGCATACAGATTTGTTTAAACTCAAAGAAGCTGGAAGTAGGATGGTGTTTTCCAGGGGTTAGGGAGAGGGGGAAATGGGGAGCTGTTGTTCAATGGGTATAAAGTTTCAGTTAAGCGTGACAAATAAGTTCTAGAGCTATCAGTACATTATCCTTACAGACAGCAATACTGTATTATTCGCTTAAAATCTGTTCCGAAGGCCAACCTCATGTTATATGTTCTTACCACAGTAAAAACAGAATGAAAATTGCTGAGAAGATCAAAATTCTTAATTCAGAACAATTTCATGGACTAAGGGTTGTTCTAGGGCAAATGGCCAGGTGTTGGACTTCCTGTATCTTCCTCATAAGAAGGCCTAGCACAGGTCTCTGACAAACGGCCAGAGTCTCTTTTTAAATGAAATGCTATTGTGTCAAAGGAACTGGGTGGGTATAGAATTACATGTAATAATTTATGTCCAAGTGGATTGGCCACTCTGTGTTCACCCACTGATCATCTGTGCACTGGGAGACAGGCAATGGGTATTTCCATAATTAATTTGCGTGAAATGGTACTCATATATGGAGTTAGGAATTCCAGGCTTGCAATGTAAGCACATTCTGGCATTTTCAGTTGTCACGGACCCTGCGTTTGGAAGATCACAGCTCTCAGAAGCCTCTACTCAATGAAAAGAACACCTGCCTTCTGAAGGTACCAGCTTAGATTTCTCGCATGTTCTAATGGGCTAACTTGTGTGTCCCCTAACCAGAAGCTCAGAGTAGCTGGCTTCTTGAGCAAGAGAACAGAACTTCACACAAATCTTCTCTTAGCTCACCTCCAACTGTTCTGCTAAAGCAATTCAGGGACGACAAAGAATTTAACTCACTGAAATTTAAAGACTAGAGCGTGTGCTTGCCTGTTTCCACAATTGAGTTTTCATTTTCAAGAAATCAGAAATGTGTCATGCAGATTGAGTTTGTTGAACCGTATTTCTGGGAGACACGGGGAGGGGGGGAGGAAGAAGTACCCCCCAAAGGTATCCTTTTCTGAATATTCAGCTACCTTCTCCCCTCCCTCAACAATCCCCTGCTATTTGCTTTATGGCTTAACAAATGCATAAGGCCATATTCTGTTTACTGCCTTCAGCAGTTTGAGCGATCCATGTGGCTTCCTCCCCTGGAGGAATCGCACAGATAAATGATTGCATACAATTACATAAAATAAATTTAAACTGGATAGGGTGCGTAGCAGGCAGGCTAGTCTTTCTGAGTGTTTCTACCAAGTTAATCCCTGGTGAAGCGGGAAAATCGCTGCATATAAATGAGATCTTGCTGCTGTCTAAACCAGCTGATAAATGATACCATCTGCTGGAAAAGAATTCTCAGTGCCCTCGCCACTCCCCCCACCCACTTACAAGAATAGCCATTCTCCATTCATTATGCACCGGCTTCCATATTTGAGGAGGCTGTTGGGTTGGGGTGCAGTGGGAGGCTGCCACCCTACCCCAGTGGTGGAAGGTTCTAGACAATTGGCTTAACACTCTAAACCTAGTTCTCCAGGTGGCCAAACAGTCCACATTTTCAGGACACGGATCATTCTTAGGGTTCAGTCTGTGGCCTCCATCCGTGTTCTCAACCTTGGCTGCACATCAGAATCCTCTGGGGGAGCTTTCACTCTCTGGTGATTCCAAAGCATGGCCAAGTTTGGAAACCAGTGGCCTAAATTAGTACTTCTCAAAATGTTGTGACTATGAACCCCCTGGAGGTCCTGTTAAAATGCAGGTTCTGATTCCGATTTGGGGCAGGGCCTAAGATGCTTCAGGGCCAGCACGCTCCCAGCCATCAATGTCACCCACTTTCACAGTCTTTTCTAAAAGAGATCACTAATTTTCTTCATTCATGCACTGATCATCTGCCTGCTTCCATAAAAAATGTAAGCTGCATGAGGGGCAAAGGCCTGCTCTGTCTCGTCACCAATACAGCCCCGTTTTCAAAGCTGTACCTGGCACAGCCTAGGTGTTCAATAAATATCTATGAAATGGTTGCATAAGTAAAGGCCACCCAAAATTCTCTTTCCTCTCAATCCAAACCAGACTTATCTGGACATTCCCTCGATTTGCTGTCCAAGTCAGCCTCACCACTACCACCACACTGGGCTTCTATTATTTCAGCCCTCAACCGTGCAGATCTGTAGCTCCAAAGAGATATGTGAGCCAGCTGAATGAAGGTGGAAGTCACTGGTGTATATGGGGCCACTGAAGCAACAGTGGTGGAGAAAACTATCCAGCAGGAGAGTGTGCAGATGGCCAAAGCTTGAGCTCTCCTGGATTCAACCTTTAAAAATGAAAATTATTTGGGCACCTGGGTGTTTCAGTCAGTGAAGTGTCTGCCTTCGGCTCAGGTCGTGGTCTCGGGGTCCTGGGTTGAACCCTGCATGGGGCTCTCTGCTCAGGGGGGAGTCTGCTTCTCCCTCTCCCTCTGTGCTCACCTGCTCTTTCTCTCAAATAAATAAACAATAAAAAAATTATTCCCCATATTTTTCTGTATCTCCCCAACATGCCCCAGTCCCCCCACACAAACCTGCACAACCGGACTATCACAGATTCTTTCAACCCTAACGTGATTTCTAGAGGCTCGGTATTCTGGAGACTACTTTGGATGTATTCATCTATCAGTTTAACAATGTCCTCTTAAAAATGTAATTTTTTTCTACCAAAGAAATTACAAATAGAAGCAGTATCAACCCCACTGTTCCATTCGTTCAACTGTAGCAAGCATCATTTAGAAGAATCCTCATGAAAAAAAAAAAAAAGAATCCTTATGAAGTAAAGGTAATAGAAGAAGGGGTTAAAAAATCAAATACCAAGTCATTTACTTTTAATGATTTCTCTTCAAGGTTATTTTGCCAAGAGGTGTGTGGCAGTATAGAAATGAGATAATTACTAGAATTTTTTTTTTCAAAAAAGAGTAGACAGGAACAAATTAGAAAATCTTCCAAGATAATGAAAAGTAGTTCTAATATTTGGAAATCTGCAGCATTTAATTTTGCTGACCATCAGAAATTCTAACTCCTAAAGAAAAATATTTGAGGAAGTGGTGCCCAAAAAAGAAAAAAAAAAGAAGGCAAGCCTTGGCTAGTCATGAAAAAAATGAATGGCAAACACCAAGATCAATGACAGCAGAGTGTAAACTTACTTGTACTAAAGTCCTCTTCCTTAATTTAGTTACTATTCTCTGTTAACTGGGTGTGTCATTCAGTAAGTCCCAAATGGAAGCAAATCTAGTTGCGGCAGGCAGCCTCTAAGATGATCGCTGACGATCCTAGCCTGCTGCTATTCACACCTTCGAGTCATCCCTTCCCATTCTGCATGGACTAGACTTATTCACTGACTTCCAGCAAACAGAGTTGTTTTTTTATTTTATTTTATTTTTATTTTTTTAAATTAATTTTTTAATTTTTTTATAAACATATAATGTATTTTTATCCCCAGAGATACAGGTCTGTGAATCGCCAGGTTTACACATTTCACAGCACTCACCATAGCACATACCCTCCCCAATGTCCATAACCCCACCACACTCTCCTGACCCCCCTCTCCCCAGCAACCTTCATCCTGTTTTGTGAGATTGAGTCTTTTATGGTTTGTCTCCTTCCTGATCCCATCTTCTTTTTTTTCTTACCCCCCAAACCCCCACGTTGCATCTCTACTTCCTCATATCAGGGAGATCATATGATAGTTGTCTTTCTCCGATTGACTTATTTCGCTAAGCATAATACCCTCTAGTTCCATCCACGTCATCGCAAATGGCAAGATTTCATTTCTTTTGATGACTGCATAGTATTCCATTGTATATATATATACCACCTCTTCTTTATCCATTCATCTGTTGATGGACATCTAGGTTCTTTCCATAGTTTGGCTATTGTGGACATTGCTGCTATAAATATTCGGGTCCATGTGCCCCTCTGGAGCACCACGTTTGTATCTTTAGGGTATATACCCAGTAGTGCAATCGCCGGGTCATAGCGTAGCTCTATTTTTAGCTTTTTGAAAGCTGTTTTCCAGAGTGGTTGCACAAGCTTGCATTCCCACCAACAGTGTAGGAGGGTTCCCCTTTCTCCGCATCCTCGCAAGCATCTGTCATTTCCTCACTTGTTAATTCTGACTGGTGTGAGGTGGTACCTCATTGTGGTTTTGATTTGTATTTCCCTGATGCCGAGTGATGTGGAGCATTTTTTCATGTGTCTTTTGGCCATCTGGATGTCTTCTTTGCCAAAATGTCTGTTCATGTCCTCTGCCCATTTCTTGATTGGATTATTTGTTCTTTGGGTGTTGAGTTTGCTAAGCTCTTTATAGATTTTGAATACTAGCCCTTTATCTGATATGTCGCAGCAAAAAGAGTTTTAAAGAAGTGATGGCATATCACTTCTGAGGTTAGGTTATAAGAAAGTGGCTTTTGTCTTAAACATTCTCTTTCACTCGCTCTCTCATGGATCTCTCATCCCGGCGCAAACCAGCTGCCAAGCTCCCCTATGGAGGGGCAGGGCAACCCTGTGGAAAGGCCCTTTTGGTAAGGGCCCAAGGCCTGTCAACAATCACCTGAACAAGGCCAGAGGTGGATCTCCCTCTCCCAAGCTGGGCCTTTAAAGGAGATCGCAGCCCGGGCCAATGACTTAACTGCAACTTCACAAGAGACCTTGAGAACCAGAGGCAACCAGCTAAGCCACACCTGGATTCCTGAGCCACAGAAACTGTGATAATAAGTGTTTGTTATTTTAAATTGCTAAGTGATGGGGTAATTTTTCATAAAGCAATAGGTGACTAATACATCTGTGTTCACAGAAGATGTTATATTGACCTTTTCACAATCAACTGTACAAACCTAAATTATTCCAGTAAAAAGATTAGTAGCTTGCATGATCTGTTATATATGTGGAAATTAACACTACTTGAAGACATTTTCTCCACATGCCTCATGGTCTAAATCCAGTAAGTCTTCTATTACTCTTCTTTGAGTTAAATTCTATTACTCCATGGAAACATCACACAATGGATCAAAGAGGTCCAAGAACAGATAAAGGAATTCCTCCTAGCTCTGGTAGCTCTCTGCGGCAAACAGTACTGGGTGCTAGGTCAAACTTGCTGTGCATACACAGAGTGTTAGCACATTTATACAGGCTATCTTGAAGGTTCTATTAGGAGACAGAAGCCACCAATTTCCTTCCTCTAAGAAATAAAAATCTCAGGATTCTAACTATAACTCTGAACAGGAATCTGTGTTGGATCCTACCAGTACTACTCAAAACATGGAGAGTTATTTATATTGAGGACAGTGAGAGAAACTATGACAAATTCATGAGATAAAAATAGAAATACATTAAATGGAAAACAAGACATGAGGCAAGTATAGAATGCCATAGAATTCTAGAGATAAAACAATAAATAGGACTCCAGGAACAACGAAAATAAATGAAGAAAATATATGTACCTAAAACCAGTTAATCTCCTGGCACATAGTTTAAGGACTTAAAGTTGATTCATTCGTTATTTATGAAGTAATTTGAGAACCTAAAAAATTCTTCTTTGCCCATCACTGTGGGGATATAAAGGCAGTATTGACATTGTCCTTGCCCTCAAGAACACTATTAAAAGATCCTAACCAACTGTGAGTGAAATTATTTACACATGAGACAATTAGAGAACAAGGAGGCAACGTGTAATACATTGCAAATATCAGAATATGGGTCCTGGCACCATGAAAAACTGAAAAACAAATGAAGCCATACACACTAGGCAAAACACCAAAGAGTGGATAAAAGTATGTTTAAGAATTAACTATATATCTAAAGACAAAAAGATTAATCACCAAGAGAAACAAAGAAACTTAAAGCTAGAGCAGCAGGTTCATGGGTTGTGTTCCATCAGTGACCGGGGTAGAGGGTGTGGTGGGAAATTGACCTAATATACTCTTCAATGCCTTGAGAGTTGAAACCTTACAAAGGGTCAAGAGAAATATTCTTGGGTCCACACTGAGCAGTAATATTTATCTCATGACCCTGCATAAATCCAGTGACAGGGAAAGGAGAAAAAATCCTACAGAAACAACAATCATGTGCAGGTGTGGAATCTAAATCTAAGTTGTATATGTTTTCTCAAGCTGAGAAGCTAATATAAAATCTGGTTCTGGATCAATAAAACTTCTGGGGGCCCGGCTAAACAAATGCAAAATCTCTCCACAGGGACAATTCTATAACCCAGAAATCATGGTACTATCACAGGAAAAACCAATCCACTCTCTAAAGGTAATGTAGTATGCTGGATTCAATCCTGGAACAGAAAAAAAAGACATTGGAGGAAAAAAACTGGGGAAGTCTAAATAAAATTTGGAGCTTGGTTAGTAGTAATGTACCAGTGCTGGTTTCTTAGTTTTGTCAAAGGTACAAGGATAATATAAGGTGTTAACATCAAGGGGATTGGTAGGAAATCTCTGTATTGTCATCACAACTTCTGCATAGATCTAAAATTCATGCAAAATAAGAAGGTATTTTTAAAAATTCTCCCTGAAGTTTACAAAAACTAAAAACACAAGAAAACAATCCACCATGAGTGACAGTCAGCAAATGCAATGTCCAAGAGGATTAACACTCACAAACTTCAGATATTAGACTATCTGAAAGGATAATCTTAAAGGATTAAGGATTAGTAGAGACAAAATGAAAAGTCAGTGAAAGATTAGGCCACTAAAGAAAAAGAAGAGAAGGTTTTATTTATTTTTATATTTTATTTATTTGACAGAGAGAGAGAAAAAAACAATCACATGCAGGGGGAGGGGAAGAGGGAGAGGGAGAAGCAGGTCTTCCACCCAGCAGGGAGCCCACTGCGGGGCTTGATCCCAAGACCCTGGGATCATGACCTGAGCCAAAGGCAGACACTTAATGGACTGAGACACAAAGCACCCCAAAAACAGAAGATTTTAAACAAAAAGATGAAAAATAACTTATAGAATATTAAAAATAATTAGATAAAATTGAGAAAACTAGAAGACATAACCGAGGAAGTGATCCAGGATGCTCAAGAAATGAAGACATGAAAAAAAGAAATGAAAGGGTCTAGGAGACACAGAAGATAGAAAGCCCATCATATATAGGAGGATCATGAAAGGTAAAGTCTTAGAGGGCTTTAGTGATTGTTTTTTCATAAAGATTTAGAAAGAAGAAAGTTTAGCAATTAGATTTAAAGTATTAAAATACTCAATCCAAGAGCACTGGACTAGCATCACTCTAAGATTCACATTATTTTCTTCCAGGGGCTTTACATGTAATGATGACCAATGCTATCTCGTACTAACCACGATTCAGCTATCCAAAGGAGGTCACCAGGCAATTATCTTTTCCAGCATCTATTAAAAGAACAGGACCCAGTCCTGGGAGGTGGAGGAAATGGGGAGATGTTAGTCAAAGAGCACAAACTTTCATTTATAAGTTCTGGGGGTATAACATACAGAATGGTAACTTCAATTAAAAATACCATATTATATACTTGAAAGTTGATATGAAGGTAGACCTTTAATCTTCTCACCATGACAGTAACAAAACTGGGAATTACAGGAGGTGAAGGATGTGTTAACCAACCTTATTGTAGTAAACATTTCACAATGTATACATGTATCAGATCATCACATCTTGAACTTACACAGTGTTATGGGTCAATTATAGCTCAATAAAGCTGGGTGTGGCAGGGGGAAGAGACAGTTTTAAAGGCCAACTAGGGAGACATGACATGACTAGGGAGAAATGATAAATGACCCAAAAATGAACAATTGGACTTAATGTGAATAATAGTAAAAGGCCAGGATTACCTTCAACTACCAAGCTAGAATTTTAGCCCCAGTTAAACTATCATTTAAGAATGCGAATGACATGGAGATTTTTCAGTCTGAGATGATTTAGCACATATAAACCCCTTAATGAAATAACAAAACATGCATTAAAAAAAAAAACCCAAAAATGAACCCCAAGAGATGTAAGCAGCAATGTTTAAAAACCCCAAATGAAACAAAAAAACTCCTATGCATGTAGGTAAATCTAAATAAACTCTAAAAACAGTGATGGGATCCATTTCAGGAGATGGGAGAAATACAGTGTCAGGGAATATAAGTGGAGACGTTAAATGAGAGGTGCCTGGAGTTAAAACACTCCAACGTCCTTGTGTTATTTTGGAAGAAGATGGAGATTCTGATTATCTTTCCATTTCAAGTATGCACAATCAGAAATTAAGATTAACCACTAAAAGCATAAGCCTATAATGCATAAATTCAAAATAAAACAAAGAGGCAGGGAAGAAAAATGAGAGAGAAATGAAGAGTAGACAGAAAAAATGTGCTAGAAATAAAACCAAATATATCAGTAATAGCAATATATAACGGGATTAAGCTTTTCAGTTAAGACTTTCTCAGACTGAGCTAAAAAAAAATGCAACTATATGCTGTTTAAGAGACACATCTAAAATATTACACAGAGAGGCTGAAAGCAGAGGGATCTGGAACAATATCCTTCACAAATATTTGTCAAAAGAAAAGTAATTTTAACAACTATAGTATCAGACAAAATGAACTTTAAAAGAAAAATCATAATTAGGGATAAAGAGGGTCGGCCCATAATAACAAAGGAAGTAATTAATCAATGAAACATAATCTTGAATTTGCATGTCCTTAATAGTATAGCTTTAAAATAAACAAAGCAAGGGACACCTGGGTGGCTCAGTAGGTTAAGTGTCTGCGTTCAGCTCAGGTCATGATCCCAAGGTCCTAGGATCAAGTCCTGCATGGGGGAGCCTGTTTCTCCCTCTGCCTGCCGCTCCCACTGCTTCTGCGTTCCCTCTCTGAGGAATAAATAAATGCATTTTTTTAAGTATTTATTTATTTATTTATTAGAGAGAGAGAGAGAGAGAGAGAAAGCGCGCGAGCGCGAGAGAGCGAGCGTGTGCCAGCAGGGGGAGCAGTGGAGGGAGAGGGAGAAGCAGGCAGAGAGCCAGATGTGGGGCTTGATCCCAGGACCCTGGGATTGTGACCTGAGCAGAAGGCAGATGCTTAACCCACTGGGCCACCCAGGCGCCCCAAATAAATAAATATTTAAAAAAATACACGAAGCAATAACTGACAGAATCCACAGCCCCAGCAGGGGATTTTAAGTACGTTTCTCAGAACCTGATAGGTCAAATGGATAAAATATTCCTAAGAACACACAACTTCAATAATAGTCCTAAAATTGACTATTTGAATACATTTACAACCTTGTTCTAACCCTGAACCTATAATTAGAAAATACACAAAGCTTTCAAACACATACAGAACAAACATGGACCATATGCTAGGACACAAAGCAAGCCTCAACAAAAATAAAGAATCTTTATCTTACAAAACAAGTTTGTTGGAACAAACACGCAGCCTCAAACTCTACACATTTGGAAATTAAGAATTAAAAAAAAATTCCTATCTGGTTCAGTGCATAAATCCTAAAGAAAACTGCAAAATGTCTGGAATAAAAGACAACAAAAATTGCAAACCAAAACTGAAATGCAGCTAAAGCAACATTTTTTTTTAAAGCACAAATTAATGAACTAACAATGCAACACAAGAAGTTAAAGAAAAACCCATGGAAACTCCAAGAAAGATCTCCTTTATTCTCTAATAATGTTGACCCTTTGAAGAAGAAATATCTGTTCTACAGTGAAGAGGGAGTTTTTAGATTCACTTTTTTTTGGGACAGATCAATATATGCTTTCATTATTTTCTTTTTTCTTTAAAGATTTTATTTATTTATTTGACAGAGATCACAAGTAGGCAGAGAGGCAGGCGGAGAGAGGGGAGGGGAAGCAGGCTTCCTGCTGAGCAGGAAACCCGATGTGGGGCTTGATCCCAGGACCCTGGGATCATGACCTGAGCCGAAGGCAGAGGCTTTAACCCACTGAGCCACCCAGGCGCCCCAGTTTTTTTTTTTTTTAAGGTGACTCATTACGAAGGAAAATACAGATCACAGATAATCTATACTCCACCTATTGCTAAAATGCTTAAATCAAGTGTATGGATTCCATACTTTAGTACAAACCAGGGCATGGGGACGACTGCATGGTCTGATGTCATCTCTTCTCCAGACTGAGTTTCTTCAATCCAGACAAGAAAGAAGGAAAGGAAGAATGCTCATTCGAAACAAGGAAGGAGAGAATAGATGTCCATTTCCTTTTTTTTTCTTGCAAATGACCTTGAGTTTTGAAAGCTCTGCTGAAATCTTTCTGCCTCTAGTCTGCAATAGTATGAAGCTTCTATTTTCACAGCCAACAATACATCCTCCTCATGATAAATGACTCAAGCTTCTGAAATGTCCATAAAGAAGTCTGACCCTTTGGCTTTTGCACTGCCCAAGGTTATTTCGGTGGGGTGGGCACATGCGTGGAAGGGTGGGCGCATGGAGGTGTGGGCCCATGCGTGGAGGGGTGTGGCAGCACGTAAGATGATCCACTCCCAATCACCCATGGAGCAAGGCGAAGTAGAAATTCGTGCATAGAAGCTTACACGATAAGCAAAGAACAAAACACAGCAATTTGTAATGATTCTATTTATTAATACATGTATCACAAATGTTCACAATATCAATGCATTCTTGTTGGCATGCTAGACAGAGGCATTGTTTAAGATCTTCTAAAAATATTTTGACTTTAGTTCCCCCTTCACACTCATTTTTAAACTGATTTGCTGAGGTCCTCGATGTCCAGAATGTTGATGCAAAGAAAAAAATACAGAAAGAAGTAAAAGAACACAAGAGCAATTAATTGGGGAAGAACAGAAGTGATACTATTTCCTTCACAGGAGGCGACAATACAGCTTGGTAAAAGGATTATATAGGTTTCATCCAAAAGTCATGGGGGTCACTAAACCGTCCACATGTGCCCAGGCATGTAACAATAATGAGTCAGGAGGCCACCTAACGCTCAACTGTGTCCTTATGCATGATGCAGGCTTTTTTCTCCTCACGGATGGTTACTGATGTCTCTCTACATATCCTAGGCAGCCTGAAGAAGGTAGGAACAGAGTCTTAGTAAAGGGAAAACCAAACCAAAAGGAGATTAAGCCAAAAGAACAGAGCGCTATCAGCCTTATCTACATCAAGGGGTATGGGGTTTATCACTCATGATGAAGGGTGAGGGGGAACCTTCCACACTCCATGCAGGGCCCGGCGGGGCCAGGGGTGGTGTGATAACCAGTCACCTACAATGAGCTACAGTCGGACCAAGTACAGATGGAGGAGCTGGCACGCAGGGGGCCTCAGGTGGGGTCCACTAGGACTGGATGCAGGGAACCTGGCTACACTCTGGCACGACGGGGCTTCACAAAATGGAACGCTACACGGGATGCGGTCTGGAAGGCGGAGTGGAGACCGCGTGGGCAGGTCACTGGGGCACTGGCTGGGGGATTAGGGAGTGCGGGGTGGGGGTGTTAGGTGCTGTGCTCTAACATCCTCTGGAAGTCTCTCGAAGAGTGCTGTGGTTCGTTTTTAAGAGCGGTCTCTCATTCCATCGTGCTTGAAAGACTGCGGGAGAAACGAAAACATGTGAGTGACTTAACAGGGACTTAAAAGAAGGGAACAAGCTACAGGGAGCATTCAGATGTTTCATACCCCGCCCCCCTCTCCCGCGCCCGAGCCACAGAAACGAGGTTTCAGCGCATGCGCAGATGGCGCCGAGCTCAAGTAGCTACGTGGCTGGGCGGTACCCTTGTCCCTTTGCAGGGCAGTGTGTGCCCCAGAGGGAAAACCCTGAAATTAAACACTTCTGCATGCACTCACCTTCTCCTTACACCATCTCATACTGGTTGGCCGTGATGAACCGGGACAGACAGCAGGCCAGCAGCATGCCAATCAGCTGTTGCCAGGAGAGAAAGGAAGACCACAGTCTCAAGTCCCTGAACTGCACACTTCTTTGACCCCCCAGATGTCATTTTTAACAACCAAGTGCTTTTGTATGCGAATAAGGAAAAGGGCACTAATGAAAAAGATCAAACTTGATTTCACTGGTGAGATCCAGGACTTAGAGAGTCTGACCACTAGGGCAGGACAACTGGAGTTTCCAGAACTGGCCATAAGGTTCCAGTCTAGCATGCTCTGGCTGCTTAAAAACAACTTTTGACGCATAAGCAGTATGACGATTAGTTCATATGTAAAGAGAGTAGGGGAAAAAAATGGAAGGACCACAGAATCAGCAAGGTATGCCCAAAAAGGCCAAACACACCCATTCAGAAGATATCTCAACACGGGTGTGATCCCTCAGGCATTCATGGCCGACAGGATCATCACTCTTTCCTTGAGGCAACGAGATGCTATTCTTGACTGAGTTTGCCAGTTGAGGTAAGAAAGCCATGGTTTGAGAGCTGTAGGTGTTGGATTAGGGGAAAAGGGACATCAAGGCTTAAACTTCTCTTTGTCTCTAACCATGTAGATATTTTTGGCCTACATCTTGGTTTCCACTCAGACATGTGGACTCTGATGCTCTGGGGGGCTGGCGCCCAATGCTGGTGCGTCAACAAGCCTTCCAGGTGAGAGAAGCAATTCATCCAGGCCACGTGGTCGCCCTTATTTTACAGGTGGGACACATGCAGCCACAGCAGGTCCCACTGTGGCTCAGGGCAACCCCTGAAACACGGCTACCTCTCTTGCTGAAATTCCAGATTCTTATCTTCATTTTTAAAAGTAAAACTATGATGTGAAATATAAAAATCATAAGTTCCATCAGGTGAGGAAAAATCACCTTATTGGACTTACCCTATCTCTTACCAAGGCTTGGGCCACCATCATTTTTGTGCCATAAAACATATAGTATCCTGCCCAAACCAGCAAATCACCACAGGAACCATGGCTATAACCTCCAGAATTCTGGGCCACATGACACAAATTAACCCCCACCCAATGACTGTAAGGACTTTGAACCTTATAGTTTCTCCCTTTTTATTAGAACTGCTAATTTCTGGGGCCAACGTACACCAGAACACACTTGATACTTTTTAAGAGGGGAGGGGTGGGGAAGGAGAGAAAGTGCAGGTGGGGAGGGGGAGAGGGAGAGAGAGAATCTCAAGCAGGCTCCACACCCAGCACAGAGCCCCACTTGGGGGTTAATCTCATGACCCTGAGATCATGACCAAAGCCGAAACCGAGTCACACGCTTAACCATGCTTAACCAACTCAGCCACCCAGGCGCCCCTAACACACTTGATTCTCCTAAAAATCAGATTTGGGCCAAAAAAACAAGAATGAGAGGTACAGCATTTTCAAGTGTATTAAGCTATTTAACCCTCACCATATCCCCGTACAATATTATCATCCCAACCTTCCAGATAAGAAAACGGGCTCAGGGGATGTTAAACGATTTTCCCCCAAACCACACTGGTAGCTCACATAGAGCTTAAGTTTCCATCCTCTTTCCCATCAGAGGACAGCCCCTTCGCTTGCAACCCACTCCTATAGCTCAGCCTAGACCTTGCCCTTTCCAGAATTGCTCCTCGGTTTCATGCTATGAGGGCCCCCTCCTGCCTTGCCCTGCAAACTCTGGATGGAGGGGTTTCGGTGGGCATCTCTTTATTTGATTTCAAGTTCCTAAACTCTTTTTCGTTGTAAAGGTGATCCGTTTCGTGTTTCCCTGTTGAGCTCATGTGTGCCGGAAGCACTTCGGAGAGTTACCACCCCACTAAGAGGCTGGCAGGGCTCCCCTAATTCAGTGCTTTCCGATGCTCCTGGCCTCCATGGCGATGCTTGAGCCACACAGCCAGAAGACTCCTTAGGATGCTTACCTATGTCTTGTATCTAAAATCTCTGCTTTCAGAGAAGGATTGCATGTGCCTCCACCTCCCCACCTCCAAACAGGAATAGCATCATTCTTAAGCACTGGACATACTTTGTCACAGAAATAAGAACTTCTAAAAATATGGCTACAAATGAAAGCGACTTGGTTTTAAACTTACTGTATTTTACCCTGAAACTAATAATATAGTATGTGTTAACTAAATTGAATGAAAATAAAACATTTTTTAAAAAGATGCTTTTCAAAAAAACAAAAAACTAAACCAGACCAAACAAAAAAAAAAAACATAAATGTGTTTTCTATTTCTCGGGCAAGAACATACCTTCTGTTTGCCCACGGAAGAAGATAGATTTTTAAAGTTATTTTTTAACATCTACTAAGAAATTTGTTTTCCAAAAAAAAAAAAAAAAAAAAGCATCCTGAACTGAGGATCATAGAAGCTATTTGAAAACAGTATTTTGCACACACTGACTTTTATTTTATTTAATTCTAGTGTAATAAAAACTAGGATTTAGGGTGTAGTAGGCATTTTGGATTCTTCACAGGGCTGTGGATTTCAAATTTGCTCTCATGTTTTTACCATATTTGAGAGAAACTTCGCCCTCCCACCTCCATAAGTACCAAGTTAATGGAAAGTCAGGAGCTGGGGGAGGGTCCCATACTTCATAGCAGCTGTTACCAGGTGATTTCAGGGTACGTGACGGGAAGCTGTTTAGCCAAAGTCAGGGCCTCTGCCTCAGTGTGAGTCAGGACAAACACCTGCGTGACACTAGACCCAGTTCCTCTGTAACCAGAAAAGCCCAGCCTTATTTTGACAAAACCTTGTTTCACGCTAACTGGATGGGAAAAGCCCCTCAAAGAGCAGAGGTACACTGTGTGCCCCGAGAAGTGTCTTGCTGGTGTGTAGCAAGGCTGCAGGAAATAGGCACTGGGCCAGACTTCCGCTTTAAGCCCCGGATAGAAAGAGGAAAAGGGGGCTGGTCTCACGCTGGAACCCCTCAGGACGGAGACCCCAGAGCCACCCCTTGCCATTCCTGTGGCCGGTGAAAGACCTGCTGTCTGACGGCCTCCAGAGTTTTAGATCAGATTATTTATACTTGGTTGACAAAGACTTTATAATTCATCTTCATCTAGTTTTTTTGAGGTTACATTTTATTTTTACCACTCTCTGCCTTGTTAGTACTATATTCTGCTTCCTTTTGCGTCATGGGGACCTCTAGGACATTTTGCCGCTTCAAGAACTGAGAAGCCAGAGAGGCGGAGAGAGAAGAAAGGGCCTCTCCTTAACAGAAGGCTGACTCCAGACTTTGTAAAGGCCCTCCCACAGAGACATCCTGTGAGGTCCGAACGCCGTAAAGCTCAAGCGACATGGGTTGCCTCACAGGGGCTCTGCAAGTCACCAGGGATCCGGCAGATGCCAAGAGGTGGGAGAGAGGAGCGCGAGAGAGGTGGGGCCCAGGTCAGCAAAGACTAGAGAGGTAAGGGGCGATGGGCCGAGGGCATTGCTCCTGCCATCGCCATGGGAGGCAAAGGTGGCCCAATTCCTGATTCCTGTCCACAGAGAGGACAGCAAAGTTGTAAAGGCCACTTTCTGAACAAGCAAGCGACAAGCAATAGGTCAAAAGCTTAGATCCTTGTAATGCCGGGGGGTGGGGGGTGGTGTGCGGATGACCGAGGTGGGGGTTCCGTGTCATGGGCATGCGCCAAGGAATCTGGTTTGACATAAAACTGTATAAATGCTATTCGGGACCATCTCGGGCTCTGAAGATAGAAGGGAAATAAGTAAACATCTCCGTTAGCCTTCTTTGGCCACATCTCATCAAGGCTGTGAACAGCTTCGTCCAGACCTCTACATGGAAAAGGTCAACAAGTACTAGAAGAGAGTTCCTCACTCATAATGAATTATCCCAGCAGCCTGTGGGTCCTGGGGGAGGCCCCGAAGGGGTGCGGGTCAGGGGATGGATGGATAGGAGGAGGATCTGTATTTTTTGATGAGTACCTTTTTCCTTTCAATTTCACAGACTCCCCCCTTTCGTTATAAAAGCACAGAACAAGTTCCCTTTAGGTGCTTCCTGAGGCAAGAACAAAGGTGATCTCTGGTGCCAAAGTTTAATAGAGCCGGCCGGGTGGAGAGGTCAGAATTGTAAGCTTGGATCTTGAGCCCAGACTCAAGCAAGCCACTCAACCGTCCACTTCTGGAAAATAGCTCTCCTGCCCCCATTCAGGATTACTCTGTGATGTGGAGGATTAATCCAGCCTAACACATTCCACATCCAGCAAGGCCGTGTGTCTGTCTACACTGGATGTGGGAGCGTTGCCACTCCCCATTTGCAACCCACAGCAGAAGCCAACCAAGGTCAGGGGCAGCATCACAAATGGGGTAAGTGTCAGACACCCTCAGCTTTGGCACTGGGTCATGTTAAGGGCGGGGGGTGGGGTGAGGGTGGTGATATTCCCATTTTCCTCCACTCTCTCCCTCTCCCTCCACACGGGCGCACGCGCACGCACTCACACTCTGCTTGTGTGTGTCTCCCTCTCCAAGCTGTCTTGAGTGAGAGTAGCTGCGGAAGATTTAGGGAAGAGGCAGCCTATCAAAACACTCAACTTCCTGCTAGGAATTAATTCAGAGGGAGCAGGACCTGCCCATCGAGTGTAGACAAATGTGTTTTCCCTTGATAGGGCTCAGGCCATGGGAGCCTGTAGGAGAAACATTTAATGTCTGCGCAAATCCTGGTGCCCAGAACAGAACTCAAGGGCTTTCAGTTGGCTAAAGGAGCTAACCAGGGACAGAGTTTTTGTGCAGTCTGTGGAAAGGCTCGACTCGGCTCGTCTGCCTTGTACTCTATAGCACCTTTCCTTTCTGACACGACAGATGAGCAAGGCCAGTTATTTTCCACAGATGATAGTGTGGATGTGGATGTCAGCAGAGCAGGCGAGGGGAAGGGCAAGGAGTGGGTGGAGGTGGGTGAGGAAAGGGGAGGAGGAAGGGAGAGGAGAGGGAGAGGGCAGAGAGAGAGAGGGAGAATGCGTGACAGAGCTCTGTTCTTTGCTACCTACTTTGGCCTCTCCTCAGTAGAACCTCCTTTAGTACAGGAAGGCCAAGACGTCAGCCAACATGACTGATTCACCGAAATCAGCCAACATTCACTAGGTTTTGCTCTGATACTAGTCCTAAAAATTCTGAGCACATGTGGCTAAAGCTTTGGTTCTGGGTCATTGACCAGGACCAGTGTGGCTGGTTCTTCCTGAATTGGCAGCTGGTAAGTGGCCGCCGCTGTCCCAGAAAGGCCTTGGATCTACTGGTATCTGGATCTACTGGTATCATCCCGCTAGGGAGAGGCAGCTACGGCTCTTCTTTGCCTGCTTCTAGCTGAGCATGGCAGGTCTCAAGTCTCCGCCTCACTGCCCCTGTCTGGTCCTGCGAGTGAATGGGATTGGCTAGGCGATGCCCCTGGGCTTTGTGTTCTGTTGTCTTAACCCAGCAATGATGTGGTACCTTGATGAGCCCTAAAATCTCTGCAGAGTTTCTGTGTGGGGGTTCCCTCAGGGACGCTGGCCCCTCTCTCACTGCCCCAGAAGGCCACAGAGCAAACTCCACAATCCCCACGTCGGGGATTTCTTCAAGGTTAGGACAGACAGATTCATGCTAATCAGGCGATTTGTCTAAAGCAGAAATGCCTCCCCTCCCCTTCATAGTGAAGCATGAGAGAGAGGAAGAGAGGTCTTCATTGGAATCTTCATGACTTGGCTCACTTCACTAATGAAAATGGGAGAATCACCCATGCCCCTTATGGCCGTGCGGGAATATTCTTAGATCATATAACTTTTTATCCATGAGATTCCAGGCTCTGTGAGGTTCTCTTCTCCTCATGGAGAGAGTACTGGCATCAGGTCCCTTTGTGGTTCTAGGAGAGCCATTAGGGGAGACTTCACCTGTATTCTTTCCTCCGAGGGGACAGTCGTCCCCAGCCCCCAAGCACGTGTCTGGCCTGTCGGTGACATCGTGACCCTGCATATACATGCACAGATGAATATGCAAGCTCCCCAGTGCACCTTGCACATCTGGCTCGGATGTGGGTCCCGGATCCCCTGACACATCCCTTGGCCTTTACAGATGCCTCCCTGAAATGCAATAGCCGTCGGAAGAAAGTCTGGGGCAGCAACACTTTGGGAAACATCTCTGGAGACGAAATGGCATGGTTTGTGGTGCCACCTTGGTTTGCGTGTTGAGGGTGTAATTCCCTTCATGGGCTGCCAACAATGAAGAAGCATGGTAAAAGACCACAAGGAGCACACACTTCCGTGGGATGAGTCCACATGCTCTTGTGAGATGAAAGGTCACCTAGGTTTTCGTCACTGCTGAGGAAGAAGTTTGTCAACTGACCTGCGGTGAAACCCTTTCTCTGCAAAAACGACTAGGGCCATGTTCTAGTCCTTGATCTAAGTGAGGGTGATGCACGTATGTTCACATTGTGCTGGTTTATTAAGCTGTGCATTTATAATTTACGTACTTTTCCGTCTATGTGTATTACAATTAAAATGTTTGAAGAACGAACTTGGCTAGAAAAAATGTGCGCCTACACTGCTAGGCAGGAAGGAAGGAGGTGGGGGGGGCAGGGAAAAGGTAAGTATAGTCCGAGAGAGCAAAGATGGAATTCAGGCAGGGGAAATTAGAGTGGTGGAAACATTACCAAGAGAACGTTAATTGGGCTTTGTTGGAAAAATGATCTGTTGGTCTGAAAAAATTTGGAGTTAAACATACACCAAGTTTTCATTTGGTTGTTAAGTATACATGCCAGTCCTCCCACCCAGAGCTCTGTCATCGCAGTAATGTGATCATTTGGCCGGGAGATCAGACGCCTGTGGGGTACTGTGCTGCTGGGCTGAGGTGGGCCAAAGTTTAGAGTCAGCTTAATCGTGTTCTATCCATGAGTCCGCGTGGCACACTTCAATGGCAGAATGACTTCTCCTGTTATTTTAGAGAGGCTGGATGGAGATAAAGGGCTGCACAATTTAAAAGACAAGAATTCCGCTTCCATCGTAAGGAACTGTAGTCAAACTTAGGATGAAAGTAATGATTGCCAGACAAAGTTCGCTAACTGTAGGCTTTCTATAAAAGAAGACGGCTCATGCATAACCAACAGGAATGAAGAACAAAACAGGGACAGGTCAACCAGGAAAAAAGAGCCTCCCCCCAAACCCAGATCAGCCATTTGACGTTTCGAGTTGTTTATGCTCCAATTAAGCCAGCGCTTGGTTCAGTTAACCTCCATTTGACCTACAGAAGCAGCAAGTTGTTTTCTGGAGCTAGTCATTAGTTGAACTGTAACCGATATTCCCTTGATGGCAAAACTTCATTTAAGTTGAAGAAGAAAAATCAATAAACAGATGACCTGAGGACTAATGAGCAAGGAGCTCCAACCCCATCTATCAGCCTCTCCCAAGGCCCAGGGGGGCCAGGCAGGGAATCGGGAGCCCGGGGAAGGAAGCCAGGGCAGGAGGCTGGGGAAGGCCAGGCCTGACCGCACAATTACGCAGCCTACCTGGGAGAATGCAATTCCAAAAGCCACTCCGGCGATGATTCCCATGTTGGTCTCCATGAAACTGGTCACCAGATCATAACAACCCTGCAAACAGAGAGAGAGAGCGTGTCGGGGCCTCAGAGACACATTTCACACCCAGGCCAGACTGAGCTGTGTTAACCTACGGGTCAACTACGCTCCGACCCGTAGTCGGCAAATCCAGCTGCCTCTCACCCTAGGAACTCACTAGCTTTCTGTCCAAACTCAAAAAAAGGAAAATTTCGAACATAAGTAAAGGTACAGAGAGTAGTACCGTGACCTCCCGAGTGACCCTTTCTCTAACCTTACAATGAACATGTAGCCAATCTGGTTTCATTTAAATCACCTCCCCTGGCTGGACTATTTTAAAACAAGTCCCAGACATGTCGTTTCATCCAGAAATGTTTCAGCGGTAGGATGAAGTGTAGCAGGACATCTGTCAGACTTACGAAACAATCCCGCAGACTCCGACCGTACAGAGGCATTCCACATCCTTGCACAGGAAGACTCAGCATAATAAACACGGATACTAGCATTTTGATAACAAGTGACACAATCTTAGAAAAATAAAGTGAAATCATCAGGTTGTGGGGTGGTGAATGCCTGCCACCTTTATTGTGTTTTGGGGTTCTTCCTAAGAAGACCATTAAGCTTTTTTTTTTTTTTCCAACAGGGAAAAAGCTATGTTTTATAGTCCTCCTTTCCATAAATTTACTATGGGACCTTGAACAAGTCACATCTCCTTTTTTTTTAAAAAAAGATTTATTTATTTTGAGAGAGGGAGAGAGTTGGGGGAGTGGCAGAGGGAGAGGAGGAGAGAGAGAGAATCTCAAGCAGATTCTCTGAGATCAGGACCTGAGCCGAAACCAAGAGTTGGATGTCTAACCAGCTGAGTCACCAAGGCGCTCCCTCACTTATCCTTTCTAGGTGTCAATAACTTCATCTATAAAATGAAGTGAATTTTCCCTTCACATACAATGAAATCTCCAGATGCTGTGATTAAAACCAACACCCATTTTATCAATTTCAATGTTAGTGTAATACTGATAAAGTCAATCACCTTTCTTTAAAATAAATGATCTGGCTGGAGTTCAACCAGGTTGCTAAACAAGTTTGTTTGCTGTTGTTATTCGGGATTACATTTTATCAACCTGGTCCAAGTAGGAAACACCAAATTTTGTGTATCGCCCATAATGCAAAGGCACAAGCTGACTCTTCCTGTTAAATGCCTGACAGGTTGAATTCTGTGTGTGTGTGTGTGTGTGTGTGTGTGTGTGTGTGTGTGTGTCTATGTGTCTGTGTGTTTATATGTATATTTATTTGAAACTGGGCCAAGTCAGCCTAGATTTCTGAACTGACTTATATAGTCTCAGAAGACATGTTTTTTTTCTAGTTTTCTGAAAAATGGCTTCTACTTGAATATATAAGTCTGCAGAAATCAAGACATTAATTTCATAAACAGGGTAAAAAGGATTCTTGTTTATCAAGAAAGGCACACTAAATTGCAATGATATCTGAAGACCACAAAAAAACCCAGTCTCCCACACTGGAATTCAAAATTACCAATTTAACATTTCTCAGAGCTTAGGAAAATTCTACCAGTGCTGTAGCTTCTAATAAGTGATATTTTATGCATCTGCAGTCTGTCTGCAGAGAAGTGTGTTGACTTAGCAGCAGCGCTCTGACACGTGCTTTCAGTGCAATGGGCCGACTATACTCCTTGGTTAGCTGATGCAAATGTGAAGCCTGGAGGCGGGTGGGAAAGGAAATCTGCTTCTACTCATGAGAAATTTTGAAATTTGATTCTCCCTTTGTAGTAGAAGACTGCTTGCTGGTTTCATTTTTACTAGTGAAAGTATCTGTCACACTACTTTTCGAAAGGTAGTGGAAGGGAGAGCAGGTTGGGTTAGGAAGAACTCAATGCAAGAAGAGACATGGGTATTGGAACACTTTCCCGGATGGTAGTGGCTAGGGCCGTGTTTTGCCCAGGTGGCCATCATGACCTTATCTTCTCCCCCCAGTGATGGTTGGGCTGAGAGATGAAGTTCATTCAGTCCAACGTCAGTGGTAGGTCACCTCAAGATACGGAAACCCAAACCCAACAATAAAGACCAGAGAAAAGCGAGGCAGGTGATTTTCTCACTCTATAATATACCTTGGCATAGGTATTTTTCCTATGAACTTCGATTCTGCATGTAAGCGGAATATATTTTTCTGACATGATTTCTGTTCCGTTTGTAGGAGACTCGGACCAGAGTCAGTCACATTTTTGGTAAACCCACTCCAACCAGCAAGAGCAACTGGAAACATGCGTCTCTGCCATTACTGCAACTGTGACAAAATCGTTCTCTCTCAACCTTGCTCCTCAAAGTGGGGATCTTCCAGGGGCAGCAGCACCCCCTGAGAATTTGCTAGAAATGCAGAATCTGAGGCCTCCCTCCAGACTTCCTCCATCAGAATCTGCCAAATCCCTGGGTTATTCATTTTTAATGAATTTTAATGAATGTGGCCACTATCTCTAGAGTTTCAGCTGCCCATTAAAGCTTGAGGAACACTCTTCTAGAAGAAAAGTTCTCCCATGGCTTTTCATTCTAAAGAAGACAGCAAATTAATGAATCCTATCAGTAGGAGGGTTCCTTAAAATGAAGAGATGAAAGTGATTTTGCTTCTTTGTCATTGTGTAAACAGTGTAAGATCAAGGTTGAAATCAATACTTTCCACCTCTGGATTCCTCTGTTACTCACGAGGTGGGACCCATGAGCCCATTCTCCAGATCTCAGCTCAGATCTGCAGACGGCAAGGCCATGTTTACATTCTACCTCATGTTCCCTACCACACTGTGATCTTATCTGCCCACAACAATCTCTTTTCATTTCCTCAAATGAAAGCCTGGTGGTCAGGCATGAGAGAAACCTACGGAGACCTGCTAAGTGTCCTAGGAAACATTCAGAAACAGAATAGGTCCTTTGCTTGCCCTCTCTGCATGTTGAAACCAACACAGTCACGGATGGGAAATATCTCTCTTGCCCTCGCTCTTAAAAAAAATGTCAAGAATTCGAGGGAGCAGGGGCCGAGTCAGTGCTGTCAGCCACGTGAACTGTAGACATTTCAACATCCTGCTGGCAAAACCAAAATAAATCCCGTCCCCTACACAAAACAATAAATATCCCGTTTAGCTAGTCTCACCTCCCTCCTGCTTCTCTTCCAGGGACTTGAACAAGGCAGGTTGCACAGGCTGCCGGGTGAGAGCCAAGAGTCATCTTTCAGTGCTGTTAAATCGTAGGGTTCAAGACATGAAAGGATCCACAGGGATTAAGAATGGGTGTATTCTAGGCAGAACGATTCCGTGGAACTACAGGGGCGGTGCTTAAGCCTCCTGGCGGAGGGAGTCAGGAGAGGGGGGCTAACGTTTATGAGCGTTTCCTATTAGGTATTCACCCCAGCCCTATCTCCTGCGTTTTACAGGTGAGGCCTCCGAGACTTAGACCTGGGCCTTCATTTGTCTCAGAGGTCCCCGTGGGCATGAAATGAGACTCAGTAGGCAAATTTCACTCTTTCCTCACATCTCCACAGAGAAAGCCAGGTTGAAGTTAAACCCCCTTTCCAGGTATCTGAGTTGCCCCGGAAAATGTAAATCAAGCAGGATGGGTGTGTGTGGGGGGGGTGGGGGAGACAGGGAGTGAGGTCCGTTTGCAGGTTATCAATGAATGAAATGGAAAAAAAAAATGGTGCCCTATCTTTCTTTCTGGAAAGAATTCTAAAGATCATAGAGATGCACTATAGGATAGGATTCCGAACATGCCTTTGAAGACTAACAAAGATCTTCCCTCTGAGGACGTGCTACACCATTCCTGATGAAGGACAGTGTGGTAGAGAGGGAGACAAGCTTCACCACCTTCCTGGTGCTGTTTGCACTGTAGCTGACATTGAACATCACACTTAACGTTTCTCTGGTCCTTACTCAGGGCCAGGCCCTGTGCTGTAGCGACTATCTTGTTCTGTCCTCCTGCTGATCCTAAGAAGCAGGAACAATCATCCCCCTTTTGCAGTTGAGAAAAAATAAGAAAATATGACTGAGAAAGGTCACCCCTAGTAGGTGGCTAAGCCAGAATTGAAACTGGAGTTGGATGCCATAGCCCATGTCCCTGACTTTTAGATCCCCAACTTTCACAAAGGAAGTTTGGGGGTAAAAAAAGATGACCCAGTTTGATGGGTGCTGCATCCACAAACAACCTCCTGGGGCTCTGTCATGCTCAGACCTCACTGCATTGGAGCTGGGTATGCTCGGAGCTTCGTAAAATGGCAGCATGAGGACGTCTCCGGGGGCTCAGTGGGGATGCCCATGAAGAGACCAGAAGTCACCTTACTGATGAGACACAGAGGAAGGCTCAACCTTTGGGTTCATAAGAAAATTCCAAGAGGAACAGATGTCTTCTTAGCTAAGACAAGAAGCAGTCAGCATGGAACATCTGACTGCATCGCGTGCATAACGGGTCATAAGCCCAGAACGACACAATGAATTTCTAGAACGGCAACAATGCTCTGCAGCATTTATGCTACAAATACCAACATTAAATGGGTAAAGTACAGAAGCCATCTCTTAACGTTCTCATCTTGAGAGGATGGCTACTGTCTATGAATTATTCAGCGGTTGGCCCAGATCACGTCAAGTGTTGAAGACCTTGGAAGAATAGAATTTTATCTGAGTAAGAAAAGAAAACTGACCCGATGGCTGCATAACAGCAGGTGAAGTCAACAGAACGTTGGTGTTTTCCTCCCTTCTGTTCTACCAAAACATATTTTCTATGTGGCATTTCTCTAAATCTTTCAGACTACGGACACAGCCTTCAAACATGTCTTATCGTGCCTTCCCCCTATTCTCTGTGAAGTGGAAGACAGAATCGGTCTTCCTTCTGATGACTGAAATTCTATTTCCCTCATTTTCAGTACCTACTACCTTTCCAATGTCTTTTAGCCAGTTCTCTCTCTCTCTCTCTCTCTCTGATTTCTTTGGGAGTCAGGATGTTGACAGTGAGTTGAAGCGGAGTTGCTGATTTCTTTTCCTCAAGCAGAGAATACCTTAAAATAAAGGCCACCATCCTGGCAGAAGCAGATGTTGTCTGTCAACTCTCATCCCCCTTCCTGCTAAGGACTGGCACCCAGCTGTGAAGAATTCCATGTTTAGAAGGTAGATTGAGCAGGAGAAAGACAGCCAGGAAGAAGAAAGGCCACAGTCCCTGTCTGACATCAGCCCAGGTGAGCAGGAACCGTTGCTCAACCTCCCTTCTGGTGCCTGGTCGCTTCCTGCTGAGTCACAGGAGCTCCTTCAGCAGTGGACGGCCTCGGGTGCCTCGTCCCAGACAGGGAAGGGCCACAGGGAAAGACTCCACCCTCTCGCCCAGACTACCATTTCTGATCCGTTTGGCACAGTTTCACAGAAGCACACCCACCAAAAGCCCCCCATCCCCAGCCCCCCCAGCCTTCACCACGGCTCCCATCAGGGCTGAGAGCAAGCCTACCTTCTGGTTCACTTTGGTGGCAGCCACGGTCAGATTGTGCAGGTCCTGGGGGTTGCAGTCGGTTTCGTTCATGCAGCAGCTCGGGGGGATGCCGTGCTCCAGGAAGTAGGGGCTGGTGCTCCAGTTGGTGTAGTTCTGCACGCCGCAGCAGCTCAGCTGTCGAGGGGGCAAGGGAGTGAATCCACGCGTGCGGATTACAGACACCGCGCTCTCCCACCCCACCACCCCGCGTGTGCCAATTCGACGAGGAACTCGGGCCAAGACCCTAAGTCAACAGGCACAGCTTTGGTGAGGAAAGGTGAGCTGAGGCTCCACGAATGCTCGTACTCACTGGGAAGCCTGCCTGAACTGAGAAAAGGAAGCCAGCCACAGACTGCACGTTGTGTTGGCTTTTTACCACGTCCACAAAGTAAAGTCGGGTTCTCTGGCCCAGCTCCGCACGGAAATCACCTGTGTGGACTGGCTGCTGTTCCAGGTACGGAGCAACTAAACCAGGCTTGTTGGTGGGGAAGCCAAGATAAGAAAGGCTTTAAAAAGCTCTTTTTAAGGCTTATAGATCATAGGATCTATGCCAATAAGCAAATGGTTAAGGGTGGGGAGGAAGAGAAAGGAGAAAAGAGGAAGAGAGTGCTGGTGTTGGTAAACTATGTGTTGCCATCTGCTTTTACCAGTGAGAACTTTGGGGGACATGGCCATGCCTAGCCCTTCACAGACTATGGCTGCCTGTGTGCCTCCAGAACAGAGCTGTGTAGTCGTGACACAGACTGACAGCATGGCCCTCAAAGCCTAAAACAGTGACCACAGGACCCTTTCCAGAAGAAGTGTGCCAGCCTCTGACGTAGAGAATGTTAAAGGAAATGGGGCAAAAGTAGAAATGAATTACTGAATCTGGGTAAAGTGTATATGGTTCCTTATACTCTGCTGTCAAGTTTTCTGCTGAGTTTGGAATGTTCTCAAAATGCCAACAACAACAAAAAAATAAAATAAAAACACTGCTGCTGAAGTAAAAGACAAAGGAAAACACAGAACCTGCGCCCCACCCGAAGAGCTCCCTAGGTGATCCAGCTGACGCGGGAGGATTCGGCACCAGCATCTGTCCCCCTGAGCACCTCCGGGCAGGGGACAGCTACTTCCCTCAGCTCCTCGGCAAAGCACCAGGCAGCCTGGGGGCACTCCCACTCCTGCCTTGGCTTCTCCTAGGCCCACCGTTCACCCCCACCACACTACCCAAGCCAGTAAACACAGCTCACCGGAGTGCTCCACTCAGCTCGAAGAAACCACTTCCAGAATGCCAGCCTTTGGGCGCCAGTGCTAAGCAAGGCTGCTGTACCTTGAGCACCTCCTTTCCAACGCTTTGGGTGTTAAGGGCAAGCTAGCTTTCCTTGGGAGGCTCCTAATTCATACTGATGAAAGGCCAGCCACAGGCACTGGTCTCCTTGATGCTAATTACCCGGCTAACTGGACCCTGGACAAGGACTGGGTGTGAACTCTTGGCAATGGAAGTGGAGGACAGGAGTCAGTAACAAGTGCCGATGGCCCCATGCCCCCAGCACCCCCCAAGTCTGAGGCCTAACGTCACTTACGCTGCGCTGCACGTGATCCACCGCCCGGCTCCTCTCGTCATTGCCGTTGTAATTCTGCATGGCGTCCGTGTAAGTCCTCAGGAAGGTGTCCTTGATCTGCAGAAGGCAGGGAGGAATATGGTTCTGGTCCACCGCCACCCAAACGGACTCAGATTTGTACTGGATTCTACCCCAAAATGGCCTCTTCTGAAAAATCTCTGAATCAATGTAGGCCAGGGGGTGGGGGTGGAATGCCGTTTTCGGAGACAAAAGATCTCAGGAAATTCACTGAGGGATTTATTAGCTCGGAATTTTTTTTTTAAACTGTTTTCCTCATCTGTAATCCAAAGAAAGAAGCCTGCCTCATGGCCAGCTTCTGAAAGAGCCGTGAGAGTGAGCCCCAACCTCAGGCCTGGCTTTTCTCCTGATTTTCTTCAAATTGATTGATGGCCATCGTTCTGTCTGTAACTTTTCCTGCCCTCGCTCAGAAGAATAACAAAGGGCAGGCCACTAGGGGCCGGAAGACTGATGGCGCTGTGACCAGACACGGATCGCTGTTCTAGCATATAGGAGTGGGGCAAAACCAGCCTGCACTTAACCTGTCTTTATCGAGGCCAAAAAGAGGCAGAAAGGACGTGAACTTTTCTTGTTACGAGGTAGTTCACAAAACCCTTCTTCCTCCTCTGGGAGCACATTTGGCCGAGGGTTAACTCTCAAGCTCTGTTCCCCTGGAAACCAACGGAAGGGGGCGTGTCAGGTGTGTTACCACGCAGCTCCCCATGTCTGGTGAGACTGCCCCGACTGCCAAAATGACCCTGGAAGGGGAGGACGGCAGATGACAGTAATGGCCTGGTGGGAAGCGGTGGACTGAGTATGGCGCCGGTCTCACAGAGGCAGGCACCTTGCGGAAATACCGGACGCTCTGCCTGTGGACCAGTGGACACTAGTCCCATGGAGCTTCTAAGCCAAGGTGGATTCTGCACCTGGCTGTGTCCACATTTCACTGCACCTGCACGGTTTCTGTGGGCTGGGCAGGGGCACACAGAGTAGACCCCGGGCCACTGTGAAGACTTCCACTGGAGAAACAAGCCCTTTGCCCCTCGTCAAAGGGTGGCATCACATCCCCACCTCCCACTCTCCTCAGGGTGTCAGAGGCACGGGGGCGAGCTGGATGAGGGTGTCCAGGCCCTGGGTATCCCTCCTCCTGCCCCCCTGGGGAGCCCAGTCATGGCAGCATGTGGGAGGAGAGCGGGCAGGGGCTCAGCTGTGTCTGGAGTTCACACATGCATCAGGGGCACCTCTGGGGCTGTGGAGGCCAGGACCTCATCAGGTTTCACCTCGCCTGACAATAAAAATGGGGAGTCTAATTCCAGATGCAGCACCCATACAAAATGGGTTCTAGAAGTCAGCCTCGACACCCGAGATCTCACCTCTGGTGAGAGGAAAACCAGAGCAATGGGGAAAGGGGCAGAAGGCACCACGAGTTAGCTCACTGGGAACCGAACTTGGCCAAGCACAGAAACAGGGTCTAGGACAGATCATGCCAGACTTTCAACAGCCTCAGTGCATTTTCCACCTTTATCTTGCTACACCCCCCCCCTCCCCCGCTTTCTAACACATGCATCCCGACTTCTGGCTTTACTGCTATTTACAGGACACAATACCAAACCATGGGGGGTGTTAGCGTCAGGGCTTGACTGTAGCACGTACCCTGTCTGACCTGTCACCACTATACATGTCTGACAGGGGACACCATGGTGGCTACAGACAGCATGAGGGCGTTTTGTCTCTGCCTGAGTGTCTACCCATTGTCTCAATAGAGCAGCCCCAGTGACAGTCCATGGGAGGAGGGCCACGCAGGATGCAAAACAGCCAGCAATGTCCTTGAAACCACAGTTACGATCACAAAACAGCATTCAGAATTCTTTTTCTCCAGCCTCCGAAGTCTAAACCTATTACACGTCACTTCGAAACAAAGCCACGCAGGGGTGTCAGATCATGATGGCCCTTTCCTCTATTCCCCTCGCCACCACACAGAGTAGCAGGGCTCCTCACTCCTGGGCTTGGCTTCTACCCCCAGCTGGCAAGGGGCGGCCGCCAGGGCTCTGGGGAGGGAAGAGGGGAGTGCAGGCTGTTTGGGGGAAATCAAGCAGTCACAGAAATCTCGTTATATAGACACCCACTTGGGCCTTTTGCCGAAGCTGCTGTTTTAAAAAGAGTATATTTGATCGACAGCGAAGGTCACTGCTTTAAAACAAGGTGGAGAGTCACTTCCTGCAGGAGCTCTTTCACAGAATGGAGTGAGGATCCACACCTAAGGTTTCGAGTCTGGTGAAATTCCTGCATTTAGATTTTTATTGGCATTTCAGCCCCTATGAAGTGAGACCGCCGGAGACACAGCTAACCTCTGTGTGCCCCTCACACATTACAAGAGGCTTTAAAAGTCCTCGTCCCAGAAGACCCTCTAACTGCGTTCTCTGCTGTATACTTACCTCATGACGGAACACGAATCCAGAAATGCCGGCAACCAGCTCAGCCAGGAACACCAGCGACAGAAACATGGCATACTGAAAATCAAGCACACAGGGACAAAGGCAGACACGTCAGGATTGGGGTGAGGGCTCCTTTGGGGTTAGGTGACTTCGCCATCTCAGGGAACCACACAGATCCTCACCTCCCCCAGCCAAAGCGGAGAAAAAGTTTAAAAATACTCTTGTCCAGATTTTCCTACATGAGCCTCAATATAGAAATGTGTCTGTTTAATATGCATAAGTGTTGTGGGCCACACACACTGAGAAGAGCTCATCCGCAGACTCAGCTCAACCAGGAGAAATGTGGAAGGGCTTTATATAACTCAGGTAGCTACTGTTTTTGATGTTAGAAGCATGGAGCAAGAAGGTACACTGGGGGCAAAAGATAAGCACTCTGGAGGTCACTGTTCTGCCCTGTCTAGGGGGTCCTTCTGACCACCTGCCCCATGGCAGGCACCCTCCAGCTGGGTTCTGCAAGCTGAGTGTAGTCCCTCCACCCGCGGACCCCTAGGAGCCCATTTCGTTTCCCAGCTTTTCCATCGCTGGAAAGACGTCCTTTCTCTCGGCCACAGTACTTGTAACTTCCACTCCCTAATGCTAGAACGCCTTTCAGGAGATCGGAGAACCAGCCCAGCCTTGCTCCTAGGCAAGGGCCCTTTGGATGTGTGACCACAGCCCTGACGTGAAACTACTGTTTCTCTTCGTTTGGGTGAATTCCTGCAGTTTTCTTCAGCACGTCTCCTAAAATGGCTTCAGACCCCCTTTGTTTGCAACCGTATGGAGCTCCTGCTGACAGAGAGACCTGAATGCACACAGGTCCACGTTCTTCCTCGATGTGGTAATCGGGCTTGAGTGCAGCACTTAGAGCCTCTCCAGCTCTGCACAGCATGTGGGGTTGATAGCGTTTAAAAAGCTAGTAAGCTACATGACTGTTTGTAAGTATCTGAAACCCTTAGTGCTTCTTATTCATTTCATGCTTCCCATACTTTCCAAGTTAATTGTGTGTTTGTGTGTGTGTGTGTGTTTGCACGCGCACGTGCGTGCATGCACACGCACTTCAGGGATAAATTATATGGTACTTATGAGACATTAAGGGTTTCCATTTTTGTGCCTTTGAAAAGCAGATAAAAGGAAAGAGAAGGGATTCTTTTCCTACAAGGCATATGTCTTACAATCTGTTTCTTCTCATCTCAAAATGAAATACAACAGTCCTGAATGTTTGGAATGGTCCTAGGTGATGCTGTAGAATTTGGATAGACTCGACATGGTCACATTACTTACTTTAGAGTGTACATATGTGCACAGGATCATAAATTATTTTTCTCGGCTAGTGGCACATATGTTAAAAGGAGGAAAGACTGGCTTAAAAGGCCAGTTTTGTTCGAAACCTTAACTAAAGTCTCTACACACACTTATAGCACAGCCAGTAAAACAGCAAACATAGTTCTGAGTAGAATGCTCCATGTACATGACCTTGGTCTCTCAACTTAGTACACAATGCAGTGAGAAGCAGATGCGACTCCGCAGAGAGTCTCACACCAGGCCTACAACCCACCAGAAAGTCCTGTGGGAAAGTAATCATCAGGAGGCAGGGGCGGGGGGACAAAGGACAATTGACTACATGGTCAGAAGTTTATGGTTTAGGTCCCAGCTTTGCTGTGGGCTAACTCTTAGGAAAGAGGCAGCCACACTGGGCCTCCATAAAGTGGAAACAGTTATTTTCAGTTGCTTTGCAATTAATGAGGTTAAATGAGGACCATAAAATTCTAGACTGACAGTTAATCAAGTGATCTCTGCTCTTGTCTGCCAGATCAGCAGTTTCCTGTCTCTGGGAAGTTCCCTGTTTCCAGAAGCTTCCAGAGAACAGCTGCTTCTCCTTCAGAAGACCTTGGCCAAAAGCCTACTGGGGAAAGCTTGTACTAAGTACAAGTGGTAGGGGTCGGGTTTTCTCCATGTGAAAATACTATAGTTGACAGAGTTCTGGCTTCGGAAGGCAACATGTGTGGGTTCCAGTCCCAGCAGTCCCCACACTAGCTGGGTGAAGCTCGGCAGGTTAGGCACTCAGTATGGCATCTAGCAGAGAAAAGGAACTGATGGTTTTTTCAAAGACCAAAGACAAAAACTAAATGAAACCCCCAAAACTTCTCCCCAAAGGCTCAGGGAGCTCACAAGTGGTAGGAGAAAAAGGCAGAGTGGTTTGGAACGTCCTTCAGCAGAGTCCAACGCACTCTTTCATACATAGGGACAGAGGCCCAAAGAGGTTACATCCCTGCCACTAAAGATCTAAGCCAGGTCTCCTCCCTTCTTGTTTGGACAGATGGATTCTTAGCCATCTTTCTTTTCTATGCCTCTGAGGTGAATTCTCTCCTTGCTACACATTGCACTAAATGGGAGGCTCTCCGCCCCTGCTGTAGCATCAAATCACCTGGAGAGCTTTTGGAGAATGTGGTGCCAGCACCCCCCCACAAACATTCTGGTTCAGCTGGCTGGAGGTGGGACCCCTCGCAAAGGTGTTTTTGAAATGCTGTCCAGGTGATGGAAGAAGGCATGCAGAGTTGAGGACTAGACCAAAAGAGATACCGGTGCTTGGAAGAAGCTCTAGAAGGTGGACCCAGGGCACTAGCATGGAGTGGCAGGTGACAGCAGCAGAAATGCCTCTGTATGGCCTCACTGTGGTTCTTCCACCAACCTGGAAGAATCCATGCTGGCCGGGCCATTGGCCTCCTGCCTGGTCTGCAGAACGGAAGGGGCCAGAGCAACTGCTACCTCTACGAGGTTAGTGAGAGAGACTGCTCAGTGCCCCTTGGGAAAGTGGTTCCTTTGCAGTGAGTCACCCTCTCAACCCTATCTGTCTCTAGAGGGTATTCAATGTCACCCTAACCTAGGGCTAACCACAGCACTGAGGGACTCTCCACTCTCCCCTTTCACAAAATGAGGCATCTGAAAGAAATGTCTTTGAACAAAATGTTCTTTTGAGGAGAGGCCCTTGCTACCTTTGATCTATAATATCCTTTAACGTTAACACTCATCGATGAAGAGCATGGGCGGTGAGTGGACAATTAGGCAAGGAGTCTACCAAAAAAATTAAGAATCATGGTAACAGCCTTGTGACAGCCTGCCCCTTACCCTTTGGGAAATATCACGCTGTGTGTGTCCTATAGCGGTAAAGGCACCCAGCCCTGGGCCTGGTAGCCAACAGTTGGCACAGCATCAACCCTCTGTTGAGGGGGGGGGAAGCTCTGGCTGAGCTCTACTCATAGCTCTGAGCCGGAGTACACAGGTTGAGAGAAGAGCGTGCCCATGCAGCCAAGCATGGCCAAGTTCAAGGAGGCAGAAGGTATCTCTCCAGTGGGAACCTAAAGCCGAAAGGCTGCTGATGTTCCAGAGGCTGCCCTGCCCACCAAAGCTGCACTGTCACACACCTGAAGAGATTTCTAAGAAGCAATTCAGAACTAGACCAAGGTATCTCGCCATGAGGATATAAATGGCTTCTGGAAATCACAGGCCGCTGCTTTGTCACCACCTACCTCGAGGGACCAGAACCAGAATTTTTGGTGCCAGGCTGTGTTTGCGGCTGTTTTGTCCTCTAAGGGAGTAAAGGGTGGATTAGGTAAGAGTCTGGACTAAAATTAGCGTCCATGCGTATTGACTTGTCGGTGGCTTTAAGAAGGGCCATGTCGCTTTCATGTGATTTAAATTTTTTCACAAAGTTGTTGAAAGAGCAGCATTATGTTGTGACACACTCACCAGTTTCAGCATCCACGGGCTACCACGGCAGGTCGCGAAACATCCAAACAGGCCAAAAACCACGATAGTGGTGCCAGTTCCGATGAGCACGTAGGGAGCATTTGTGGAGTTCTCAGCGATCAGGGAGATGTAGGTGCCCAGAGTGAGTTTGCCCCAGACTCCAACAGCCAACAGGATCACCCCAGTGATCTGAAAAGGCGGTGGGGGGAGGGGAGAGGAGAGAAGGGACTATGAAACTTTGAAGATGACAATCATCGCCGTGATGTGGCCTGGATGTGAAGACTCACATTTCCGTGGGCAAGTGGCTTTGCCGCAGGAGCCCCTGAAGCAGTGGGAAGTGTCGCTCAAGCCACCCCAAACTGAAGACACTGGTTTTTGTACAATTAGATCTGGCCCTTACACAAAGCCATATGCGGTTACCACATGGATTGGAAGTCTAGCCGACAACAAGAAACCTTTTTTGAAAGCTGCTTGTGAAAAATGCATGTTCATGCTAATACTGATCTGAGAGCCCTCCCAGGCCTGGTCAGAAAGCCACCACCCAATGCTGAGCTGGACATTAAGGCCAATAAGAATGTTGGCTGCCCTCTTCAATGGCACATGTGGATATGGTACGTTTTAAGGACATTTTGCATGATGTTTTAAGGAGCAAGATGATTTTCTTGTCCTGTTAGAACAAAGATCTTTACAAAAGCAAAATATCCAAAGTATTTTTGAATCCCTATCAACTGCCTTTTTTCCAGTGCTTTATTCAACATAAAATAACAGAAAAATCTGAATTGTTCCTGGAATTAGCTTTAATGTGATTTGGCAAATCCCACTGATTGATCCAAAGGAAATTGCCACAGCATGTCTGAACTGCCGGACCTTGCATCAGTCAGGACCTCACTTTAGGGAACAGACTTTGCGCCACGTCACACCTTACCCTCTACCTGTAGCAGGCCGCACGACCCAGCGGCTTCAGCTGCTAAAGCCAGAGGTTGACTTTGTGTCTCTATCCCCTAGCCAGTCTCGACTTCAGTTTTCCAATAGCTTAGCCACTCATTCACACAGACATCCCTCTAAATGCCACCTCTTCTGACACCTTGTGAGGCTCAAAAGAAGCCTGGGTATCCAAGGGAGCCCGTTCCCAAATTCTGTCCCATTCTATTGCCCGATGTCCTATATATAGCAAATGCCTCAGCTTCCTGTCTAGCCTGGCCATCCAAGGGAGGAGGCGTGGTGGGAAACAGGAGCAAAGCAGTAGGGTACAAATCAACACCCACTTTGCCAAGGTCTCCCCTGTCCATCCACACACTGTCCCAAGTATGTGCTACAAGAGGAAGCAAACAGCGGGGCCAGTAAAGATGCCCGGGCCTCTTTCCTGTACACTCCGAAAAGCCCCGCAGTCTGGAGCCACTGAGATCCACTATCAGACTGTTTCTCTTTGCGGCGCGCTCCACCCATTTGGAGGAGGAAGGGATCAGCGGGAAAAACAAGAGCTTGGTGATATTCCCCTATCCCCACCCCAGTCGCCTCTCTACTCTCTAGAACCATCACCATGAAAGAATTAAAAGCTTCCAATCAGGAAAGGATTGAGGGACTGGTGCTAGTTTTATAAGGGGAAGGTGGATGAACGTGGAGAAAGCATTTGACACTAATACTTGGAAGAGGGTGGCCCAGCGGAGGTCTACCGCCCTTGAAAAGTTCCAATGGGGGATGCTTCTGTTAGTTAAGAAAACCCAGGATGGAGCCTGCCCCGAGTTTCAAGTCCTCTGCTGACACCTGGTGGTTGCTAAAGAAAGTAGCTGCCTTGAACAGCCTCTTCTGCCACAGGGAAGCATAAAATGGAAACGTAAAATGCTTTTGATGCACCAGAAGCAAAATTTGAGAATCAACTCTCCGCTCATTAGGGGTAAGAACGCAGTGACCATTAGGGAGAAGGGAGAGTGCCTGGGCTATCTTTTATGTCCCAGTGTCAAACATGGCCATTTCAGTTCTCTGAGTCTTATCACCTCTGCCTCATAAGAGTCCTTCAAACGTCACACACTGACAAAACTTCTCCATCAGGTAGATATTGTAAGGGACCTTAAAATGGAACCAGAGAAAAACCTACTCCCCTACTTCCCACTCCTACCATTATCTGCCTAGCGCTGTAAATGTCACGGTGCTGAGGTACTAATCAAAACCAAGAATTCAGTTCAGCCGGGCACTGTTTAGGCTGAAGACGTGCCTCCTCTACATACTTGCTCTTTCATGTGACTGGGGTTCATCATGCTTCAGACACACGTCGTTGGGATGCGGTGGCTTTAGTGACCAAAGAGAAGTCAAATGGCTTAGATTTCTGTGACCACTTTATACAGTGCACTTGCTACCACAACAAATAGTATATGCGGTATATCAAAGTTAATCTAAATCCAGATTTTAAGGGTAACGGTATTAACATTTTGATCTCTTTTCTCCTTTCAAAAAGTAATTTCTCTGAAGGCCCCCAATGCTTCGTGTAAGACAGTGCTCTCTGGTAAATTACAAAACCTGTAACATCAACTTCGTTAAAATGTTCATAAAATGTCAATTACATTAAAATTAAAGAGCTATCCTTGCACACCTCAGAGGTGCCTCTTAAAGATTGCCCATGGGAGCAAAGAAACACAACGCCGTGGGCACCACATTGTGTGGGAGAAAAGCCATCCAGTATCTTGACCTAGACCAAGCCAGTCATCCTCTAAGGAGCTCTTTCTCCTAATGACGTGGAGACTGGCACAGATGGGCCCCATCCGACACCTGTCTGCTAGGAATCGAAGAACAGCCCAGAGAGAAAAGGCCTTCTCCAGTGTTGCTCTTCTCACACTCAGACATCCCCAATGGCCCAACTCTGTGTTTGGAAAGCCGAACCCCACAAACACACAAGGTCTTCTGCACACATCAAAGCCACCTATGTACCGCATCTCCCTCCCTCCTCCTCAGGTGCTCCGTGCGCTCCAGTAAGCCTTAGCTGTTCTCTCTGTATTTCCTGTGCTTTTCTACTTCTTAACCTTTGCTCATGACAATCCTCTCAGTGAGAATTCTTCCCATTCTTATCACCACCAGTCTACCTCCTTAACTCGTACGGCGTACTGTACCCACTCCTCCCGGTCTCCTTACACAGAACTTACTCTGTACTACGCCGCTGTCATGTGCTGCCCTACCATCCCCCCATACACATCCAGGACCGTGACATGCCCCCACCCCATTTGAGGGCAGGAAATGTGTCTTGCACATGACCAGTGGCCAGTATATGTCTGCTGAATGAACGAATGAATGAATGGACAGGCAATGGTGGATGTGAGAAGGGATAAGAAGTTTCCTGCTAACCATCTGAAAGAGAGCCCTCAGAATTGGTACAAGCATTGTCATCTACAAGTATGGGACGAAAGTGCCAGGCAGTTGAAGGAAAAAAAGACAAGCCAAGGGCTGAAACACAAACTCGTACTTTCTCTCATTTTGTCTACTATAATAACACTTCTCACCAAGGATAAGAAACCTACAAGGACGAGCCTAAGTCAAAAGTCATTGTTAGGGCGCCTGGGTGGCTCAGTGAGTTAAGCCACTGCCTTCAGCTCAGGTCACGATCTCAGGGTCCTGGGATCGAGTCCCGCATCAGGCTCTCTGCTCAGCAGGGAGCCTGCTTCCCCCTCTCTCTCTGCCTGCCTCTTTGTCTATTGTGATCTCTGTCAAATAAATAAATAAAATCTTAAAAAAAAGTCATTGTTATACAGTGTGTGATTTTCTTCCTGTTCCTGTCAACACACACATGCACGTGCATGCTCCCCACGACGTGCACCTGTATAAGCACCCACAGGGTGAAAAGCAATGCTCAGGCTCCTCTGACACACCTCTTCCACTTTTGGTCACCATGAATAGGCTCAGGGCTCACCGAAGCAATTTTGGGTCTGAGCTCCTCAGAGCCCTGCAATTTCTAAACCCATCAGTGCGTCGCTGATTTAGCTTTTTACTGAAGCTTTGCTTCTTTCTCAGAAGACTCCATGAGCAAGCAGCCAACATGGCGCCTCGAGAGGGGACAGATCAGAGCCTACAGGTCAGAGCCTACACGAGTGCCCTGGGGAAGGTACCGCCCCCACCTCACACATGCCCATGTCAACCATGAGTCAGGAGGGCAGGCCTGGCGCCCACCAGGAGTAGTAGCCAGGCTGAGGCTCAGGGTCTCCTTTCATTCCTAGCCTGTCATGGCGGCTTGACATTTTGTGTACTTCTGGTGCAGCTCAGAGTATGTGGGTAGTAGAGTACTTGTGACTACCTGTAATTTAGGCTTAGTGAAGAGGCCACGAAAGCTACAATGGTAGCACCAGAAAATGTAGATCAGAACTAGAAAATGTGATGGCTCACATTACCTTAAAATCTCACTGAAAGGATACTATGGGTAGGTTAGCCAATATTGCATGGGGTGTCCAAAATGCTGTGGAAGAGATTTCCCGAGGTCCATTCTCATTTGGAAGCAGATACTGGGGGAGCGATGGCAGAGATCCATGCGGTCCTTTGCCACCCACCAGGCCAACATGCCCACAGGCATCTCACTGGAGCCCACCGCCTCCCCTGCACACGGACCACAGCCTTCTGACTGAGCAGTGGCAGTGGCGTCTCTCATGCCCATGAAAGGCTGAGCCAGGTTTGGGGCTGATGGAGCCAAGTCCCTGCCCTCTTTATTTCCTTAACTGCATGAAATACAAAACAGGCACTTGGGTCACTGTTGGCATAATGTGTATCTGTTCTTGTAGGTGGGGTTCATGAACCCATGTATTATGCAATGAAAGAAAAAAAAGGACCATCAAAAACTGAATTAGAGAAGCACCGACTCTCTAGAAGACAACCCATCCTAAGAAGCCATCTGGGATAGAAAGCGCAGGAACAAAAAATCAGCCTAAAGAAATACACAGAAGAAATCGCAGGCCGAAAGCTCAGCTAGACAGCATGGTGGGTGAAGGTCACAGATCCGTCACCCCAGAAGCTCCCCAGTGAATTCGCCCCTGGCAGAGGCGCTGTGAAACGTTCTGCCCCGACTCCAGAGGATTCTCTAACTTGGAAAAACCACATGACACAGAAACTCCAGCCATATCATAATTAAAACAAATATAATTCAATAATGATTAAACAGTAATTAAATCATTAGAGACAGGGTCTTCAGAAGTTAGATTTTGAAGGAGCAGCCAAGCAAACCGTGCTTTCCACCCCCTCTTACTTGAAGCACGATGCTGAGAGGAGACGGCGGGGCAGGGCGCTCTGCCTGGTGTTCCAACCTGATTTTGTACATGGGGAGATAAAGCAACCAGAAAGGCAGACAAACCAGCAGTTCCCAGCACATCGTGGTTTTCTCTTCAAACTTGAAGAAGTAACAGTGTGAGTCTGTCATATTTACAACTTAGGATTTTATTACAAGTTATTTGTGAAAATCCGGGGCTGGGCTAAGAGGCAGAATTGATTGGAGCTTTCCAGTGGGCTTGAGAACCTTGAGGGGTAGAAGGCGAGCCCGTGCATTTATTTAAAAGGTAGGTGAAGGGAAGAGTTCTGGGCTGGGAGTCAAGATCCTGGGTCTTTAGTTGCAGTTTATGAAAAATTAGCTGTGTGACTTGGGGCAGATCACCTAAATTTTCTGGGTCTCGGTTCCCTCTTCTGGTAGCTCAGGAGGTGGAAAAAGCTGATTTCCAGTGCTCCCCTCGAGCTCTAACATTGAGACACCAAAACAGGATCTGCAACTCAACATGCTTATTCACTTGCAAATCTATTTAGGGACATGCCCACTGGGAAAATAAGCACCAGAAAGTTTATCAGGGCCTCTCTATGACTGACAAACTGTCAGCAGTGGGAGTAGGAAAGTCGGCTTGTCTCTGGATGGAATGTCCACTGTTCTGCCAGCTTTCGGAGGTGACAAGTGGTTGCCGGGAAAGAGAAGGAAAGAAAAATGCCCAGGGGAGCAGCCATTGCAGTTTTACACGGACGCTCAAACATTCCTAAAGTCACTCGCATGACAACAAGCTTTCCCTTTTATATGAAGATGACAGGTCGTCTTAAGAGCAAGAAGACCTATGCTTTGGGCTGCTTCTTTCTAGACAGGTATGTTAGCCAACTCAACCGTTTTGCTCCCTCACTTTTAAGGCTGTGGTATGTGTGGAAGAGAGGGAAATGAGTGCGAGCATTAAAAAGGAAAGTGGGAAGTTGAGAAGAGGGAGAGAACTGAGATGATCTTAAACACTGATTGTTTAAACTGAGTTTGAGAACTGTTAGGGAACCCAGAGACTGTCTGGTCCTGGCCCTGTTTTTGGTTGGGTTTCATGTGACTGAAGGCCATTCGGGGAGCATTCCGAAGGCCCTTGTGGAGGGGAGACTGCAGTTTGGGAGCGAGTCAGAGATGCAGGTAGGGGCTGAGGCCGGAAGTGACAGCCGAGGGAAAGATGTGTCTCAGGAAACAGAAGCAGAGGATGGTGGGAAGGACGGACCTGGAGGAAGAGAGTCACTAGAATGTTGGGGGATGATGCCAGAATTGGAACGGTGAGGAGACGCCCAAGCGAATGGACAAGTCTGCTAAAGTGGCTGCCGACAGGAGAAGTAGAAGACATGGAAGAAAGAGACTTTTTTATTCCCCTCAAGATGCAAACAAAAGGTCAGCGCAGTTCATGGGCTCCAGGGATGCCCACGGGCTGACCCGGTACTCTTCATTTATACAGCCAGCCACGCCCACTACAACTGTACTTTATGTTTAAATATTACTTCATCCTGTAGCCAATTCCTAGAATTCAAATGATAGGAGCTATGGCATTAGCCCAGAGTGATTTGTCAAAAACTTGAGCTTCTGTTTGGACTTTATCAGTGAGCACCCAGGGTCTGATATACACACTGTCGAACAGATCATACATAGATGCTTCTGAAAATATGAAAAGGGCTTTGAACAGCACTAAGAAAAGTCAGCAATTCCGGCTCCTGCTGTGGGCTTACCACAGGTCTTTCTTCACGTGCGTAGAAAAGCAGCGGAGTGTGTCATGGGCAACGGCTCCAGGAATGCTTTAAGTCTATCAAACATTGCTTCCGTCCTTCTCCCAGATGTCTTAAATATGCAACCACCAGCTTGCGCCAGTCATGTTGCAGATCTGTACCTTAGTTCTCCATCTGTGAAAGGACAGGACTGCTCCCAGCAAACGTCTACAGGAGCCCTTCCGGGGTGTAAGTTTCCTGTGTTGCTTTCAGTTGCCCAGAGGTCCTTAGAGGGGTGAGATCTAGCCCTCCTGGTCCCTAGGATGCAGACCACAGTGGTCAAGTGTGTTCCCCAAGGGCCTCTGCTGGCTGGGCTTCATACTCAGCCTGGGGGAAGCTAGCTGGGGAGGGGCTCCCGCAGGTGACTGGTTGGACATGGAATGATCTCTAATGTCCTAGAGGCCCAGGAAGTGGTGGCAATTGACCAATATGTTGGCGGCACTTAGTGAGTTAAGAACTGGCTTTGAACATCTTTGAACTGATGGAGACATTGGAAATGGACCTCGCACGGAAAAGGCAGGGCTACACAGCTGCTAAAATCATACTCAAGACCACTTATTCAAAGAGCCTTTCACTACTTGACTTACTAAACCCCTTCAAGTGAGCCCAACCTGTTCCACTTTCTACTTAATTCTTATCCAACAAAGGGTCACAGGAAATTTCCATACACGTTATTAGTGACTCTGTATATCCTACTAGGAAATGAGAAAGAATGGGCAGCCCTGAATTGATTTTGCAATTCCTGTATATTACCCTAAAAGATTCTGGACTTTAGGTTGCCTCCCTCTTAAAAAAAAAAAAAAAATCCACCAAGAAAGGGCCCAGAAGCGAAAGAGAATTTTGCTCCGTGCTTATGAGCACATTGAGAAATGTTCCATTGTATCTGGGAGAAATTTTAAGAGCAGCTTCTCAGTGTTACTCTTCATTTGTAAGTATTGCTGAGTTCTCCCTGCCAATGTTCAAAACAGGAAGTGTGATTTACACCACTGCAGGGTGTCTTACCCCACCCTCCAGCCTCTAAGAGCACGGAAAAGAAACAAGTGCACAAAGCTCACATGTCTGGTGTCTCGGATGGCCCAGGTGTATAAACAGGGCACACAGGTGAACGCCTACAAAGAACTGGGGCCGCAAAGCCCCTTATGGGGAAATCTGTGTACTTAGGAGTCAGGACTGGCTGTAGTGGCTAAACTGACAGAAGTTTAATGTCTGGGGGATTCCCTCTATGCCACTCTGCCTCTGCGGAACCCCCAAGTTGCTGTCACTCATGTTTAAAAGCCGTTAGCCCTGCAGACACACACGCAGCGGCAGGTGAGGGCGGGAGCACCAATGACCAGCCTTATCAGCGGCATTAGCAGGTGGCTGGCCCAGCGACTGAAGGAAGTACTGTGGGGAGAAACCCCTTCCTTTGCTTCCCTTCCTTGGGTCCCCGACCTGGGACGGGAGCTGCGCTGTGAAAAGATGGATCAAATTCCACACTAATAAGAAGACAGATTTTAAGAGAAGGTCATGTCAGCATAAGCTTATAAACAAGAGCTACGCCTGTGTTATTAGTGCCTGTGGACAGGTAGTTTCTGCTGACTGCACATTTACCCTGTCCTGCATTGCTAATTGTGTGTGTGTCAAGATCTGAAGAGTCTCGTGGGACGAAGTAAGGCCCGTTATCTCCTCTGTATCCGCCAAAGCCTCGCTCACCCACATCCTGTGTCCAATCTCCCAAGAAGACGGGTCATTCAGACATTCTGTCCTAATGCACATGTAATAGAATCACTGCTTATCTGAGTGTGATTCCCAATTTTTAATTTGAAAGCCAGCCACTGGGCAGGCCCATGATGAGCACAGGGTGGGAGTTCAATAAATGAATCTTAGTGGCAATCTCTCATCTTCAAATTCAGCTCCCTTCCCGGTGCTGTGTCCTTGGGGGTTACCGGATGGGAACAGACATGGATAAACCAGTCCTATAGGCGAGTCCATACATCTGACAAGCACATGTCTCTCTCACGATTAGGCTGCTGAACAGGTTGAGCTTTCCAGAAGTTCCATTATTTGCAAAAGGGAAAACTTTCTTTGCAGCATTTCTATATATGATTATCATCTCCAAAATACCAAAGACAAACCCACAGTCTTCCATGGATATGTACACCTCCTACATACATGTGGAAAGGCAACAGGAAGATGCTAGAACATAGAGAGGTGATCCTTGAAGGCCTGTGCTCGATCTGACTATGTGTGGATGGGGACTCAGAGGGTGGGGTGTCTGGGGGAGCTCAGGCCTCTCTTCAGATGAGCTTGGCACAGAGGACACATAATGCCAGAAGAGAGCCTATTATGACAAGAGTTAAACAACGTGTGGAAGAAACACGTAGGCAGCACCGAAGACCAAGATTCTTATACAAATAGTAAGGCAGTCTTCTTTCAGTCATCCTAACTTTCTCCTGAGATGATTTACGGGAAGAAAAGAAAAGCCACCCCCCTTCTATTCCTGATTTAATGAACTTTCCTCTCAGTATTTGAATATCTACACCACATACCTATGTGAAACCACAGGGAAAAAAAATTAACTTTATGTAACACAGGTTCTTGGCCAAAACAAAACAAAACCCCCAAAATCAGTTATTTCAGAAAAGCACAAAGAGGATACTTCGCCCTCTCTACCAACACCACTTGGGTCAAGTCGCTGTCCGTGGCATCTGTCCCTGCCTCTACCTTTGCTCCCATGGCTCTGTTCTCAACACCACAGCCGGGGCGATCGTGCTCAAACGAGAGTCCGAAAATATGAGTCGTTTGCTCGAAACCCTTCTCCACATTCCACCTGCACCCCACTCTGGTTCTTTTGATGTGACCTCCAGGGGCTCCCTCCCTGCTTTGGCTCCAGCCCTCACAGGCTGGCTGTGCCCCAAGTACTCCCAGCCTGGTTCCTGCCGCAGGGACTTTGTACTTGCTCTTCTCTCTGCCTGGGCTTCCGAGAGCCCTCATTTCTTCGAGTCTCTGCTCTTCAGTGAGCCCTTCTCTCATGACCTGGCTTCAAACTAGAACTCTGTCTCTCCAGCATGCCTTGCTCCCTTTCCTGTTGTTTTTCTCACTACACTTACGATCTCCCACACGACTGGATTTCCTTGCTTCATCTGTCTCCCCAGACAAATCTTAAGCTCCTTGAGGTCAGGGGATTTTGCCTGGTTTATTGATGAACCCCCAAAGCCAAGACAAATGACTGCCCCACAGCAGGGGCTCAGTAAATACATGTTATGTGACTGAATACAAGAGGACAGGCTGTTGGGCAAGAGCGAGCTTTGGAGGCCAGGACATCAACAGTTACTAGCCCTGCACTAAGGAAGCCAGCTAGGGGACTTGACTCTCACAGGGCCAGGCGCTGGCACTCAGATTAAAAACCTATTCTCTGCATAGCACATACCCTCCCCAATGTGCTATGATGAGTGCTGTGAAATGTGTAAGCCTGGCGAGTCACAGACCTGTACCCCTGGGGATTAAAAACACATTATATGTTTATTAAAAAATTTTAAAATAAAAAAATAAAATAAATAAAAATAAAAATAAAAACCTATTCTCTGGCCAATTTGCTTCTAACGCAGCACAATGCTTCATGAATGTCTGCCTCTGACCACCAGGGGGACTGCGTGAGCAAGCATGGGAAGGGCTAGGTCTCATCCGCTAATGGAGATGTAATTCGAAACTCCTACATCCTAGAGCTCCGTGAGGTCAATAATTGAAGGTCAGGAGTTGAGAGAATGAGGAGTGCTTCTATCAGCAAGCTCTCTCTCTCTTAAAATATGTACAACCGTGTGTGGGAGGGGCGGGAAGGCCTGGACGGGGAGCTTACTGCCAGCCAGGCACTATGCTAAGTGCTTTACTGCTTTGTCCAGCTCAGTCTCCTAATAATCCCATCACACTTGTCTGAGGTCATCAGCCCCAAGTGGCAGAATAGATGTTGAAAGGCCCGCCCTCCACCACTGCCTTCCCTTAATGTCTTGCTAGGTAGCCTGCCCAGAAGGTTCTTTCTCCCCAGCCCTCTGCCCCTGCTGCCTCTGTAAGAAAAGCCCAGAAGCCGGAGTCATGCATCCTGGCAATGACGCCAGGTTGATGCTCAACCCTGAGAATTCGGCTGCCACGTTAAAAAAAAAAAAAAAAAAACCCGTGGGCATAGTCACTAAATGACTTATTTAAAAATGTTGTCCATTATTTCTCCCCTTTCGAGCAGGCAAATCTATAGAAATGGAAACATGTTCTCCAAGCAATAGCTTGATACTCGAAATGAGCCAGGCTGGGGAAGAGATACAGTGATGAATGCGATGGGATGAGCCAGGAATGCCAAGTGTCACGAACTTCACACACAAGTCGACACGAGGACCCATCTGAAGACTCAGGAGAGCTTGGCATGCACATGGAAAACCGCAGCACCTTCTGGGAAAAGTTTAGGAGAATGAAGTACTCTGGGTCTCACCCTGAGGGGGAAAAAACCCCCCACAAATTCTGTGGCTGAAATATACATGAGGGGAACCCGCTCTGAAGCCCTGTCAAAGTAGCTCTGTCAAAGTGATGGGCCACGGCGGTGGTGACATACCCGCCCGCCCCATAGCCTGCCAGGGGGAGGTGATCTGTCCTTTACAAACTAAGGACAGAGTCCACAGTTACCCGGGTATACGCCTGTGGTAAATGGCATTTCCTGAGCAGTACTGCACTCCTTACATGCTTCACCACATTTGTCCTTAATCTCTGCTCTGCAGATGAAAGATGGCCTTTAAAACCCGGGGCTTTGTAGGGAGCCTGGGTGGCTCAATCAGTGAAGAAAATGACTCTTGGTGTCGGCTCAGATCGTGATCTCAGGGTCATGAGATTGAGCCCCACGTTGGGCTGTGCGCTCAGTGGGGATTCCGCTTGGGGTTCTCTCTCTTTCTTGCTGCCCCTCCTTCCGGTTTCTCTAATTGATAAACTAAAATAAAGCAAAATGAAAACCAAGGCTTTGAAACGTTTGCCAATTTGCTCAAAGTCACAAAGCTAATAAGAAAGCATGGGAATAAGGGGTACAGCCCAGCATTAAATTCACTTCTGTCCAACTCAAAGGCAGCTTCCCCTGCCACCACGACTGTCTGCATCCCAAGGCAGTGTCAGCAACGCCAGCCACCTCCCAAGGGCTGAGGTCCAGGAAGGGGAGCAACGTAGAGAGAAGCCTGGTTTTCTTTCCATGGCTTAGGTGCTTCTGAAGGATGGGTTGTGAGGAAACCAGAATTTTGAACTGATTTCCAGAAACTCTGTATGTACTTTCTAGTTGTCAACATGCAGGAAACGTGGGGAAGGGCAGGGGTGTGAAGAGATGGACCCTACAGATGGACCCTGTGAGCACTGGTCTCCTCCTTCCCCTTTCCCGGCACGTGCCGCCCATGCACGTTACTGGACACGCACCCACTTATGAATGGGCTGTGCTCCAGAAGATTATTTTTTATACATTACTTGTTTGGAACTGCGAGGGCATTTTCTTTGGAAGCAGTGTTAGACGTGGTGCCTGTGTTTCTAGGTCAGTCCTCAAAAGTCTATATTTAAGCCAGTATTGGGGAAAGTTATAGAGAAACAGATTTCTGTCTCAATACAGGGAAGAACTTTCTAATAATAGGCATTGCCTGAAATGGACTGGGCTGCTTCAGGAAGTGTGACAACAGAAGGTAAACCGCTTTCTGGGCACTGCCACAGTGTCTCCAGAGGCAACCGTGGGACAGAAGTCCTATGGATGGGAAGCCAGCAGGAAAGGCAGAATCGTCCGAAAAGTCATTCTGACCCTGACCATTGTCCTGGAAGCTTTGCGCATTTCCCAGCCAATTATCTCCCTGGGTGTTCATACGTGAACGAATAGGCGCGTTAGCAACACACGGACCAGGGAAACCATTTTCCCAGACTCTGAGTTACGTTTCTTTTGATCTCCAAAAGGAACGGACAGGTCGCATAATCTTGCCACATGAAGAGCAACAGAAATACCAGTTCAGCATAATGAGGTTGCAACTAAGAGGAACTGTGTTTATTTCTTTATTTTCCCGAGGCAAACACACACTCGACCTTGTCTTGCCGGTGAGTCACAAATACGGGCTGATTTTAAGAATCGGTGAAGCTGGTTAAAGATAAATTTATAAAAGCTGTAGAGGTGACCTTCATACTTTTTCACAGAGAGACAAAAATTCTGTCAAAAACCTGACATACATTGGCAGTGAAAAAGGAAAGTAGCTTAAAAGGTATTGTTAGGAATGCTACATTGCACCAGCAATCTGTTCCCTAGAAAACAACCACACAGCTCTTTAGAAAAGCTATGTAATTAGCTCTTGGTCATGGTCATGGGGGAAATTACAGCTCCATCTTTTTGCCCTTGAGGTGACAAAGCTGCCACTGACAAGCACGCTCCTGCGTGGCCCACGCTGGTTTTACCTGCTCCCCTCCGCCCCCGTCCCATGGCCGCCCAGCCGGGTCCTACTTGCCCTTGCAAGTGTAACTAAAATGCCCTTTCCACACCAAAAGGCCTTTCCCGACACCCCAAGACAGGAAGGATTTCATCCTCCTCTGAACATGCTTTAGATTTTCCACATAGCTCTTAGGAGTAGCATTTTACCTTGCCTTCTAAGCCTCTGTGGACACTTTATGGCATCCCCATAACCCACGCCCCACCAACAGATGAGTCCCGCGTGGGACTATGTTATTACCTATGCATGTCCTGGGGCACCTAGCGCTTGGTCTGGATATCTACATGTGCTCAAACGGAGTCCTTTCAGAGTAAAGAGGTCTCATCTCGGACGCGTCACTGGGAATCTGCACTTTGGATACTGGGGTTGTAGAGACGGCACGGGACAGGAGAGGCACACAGAAACGGAGACAAACCGCTAGTCAAGGGCAGCAGGGGCATGACGGGCTGTTGCACTGCTTCCTGTTTGTGCTGAGAAATGAATAGGACTGCTGTGGTCTGAAGCAGATCAGCAGCTCAGAAAGTACAAGCTGGGAATTGGTGCCCCCAACTCAGAGGCCAGAGATGGAAGTCCCCCCGCTTTCCCTGAAAGTTGCCATCAGCACCTTATTTTAGAAACCTAGGCTTCTCAGTGAAAAGCAGCACTCCTTGCCCACTGGTGGATGGTGTTTGTGTCACGTGACGGGTCTGCTGACCACTCCCCTTAAGGAACCTATAAAGGGCCAGATCTGCTGAGCCCTCCCTGGCCCGCCCACCAGCTAATGACCAAGGACAGTCTTTCCAGGCATGGCAGAAAGCCACCGGATCTTACCCCACATTTGCACTCCAAGCCAAGAGTCATCCTAAGTCCTGGCATGGGCTGGGAGTGACCGACCGTGGCCACAGGACTGCATGGACCAGCAGGCAGCAGGATATATTCTGGCTCTGGAAATCAATGGGCATGGTCATTTTTGCTCAACTATTCTTCCAACTCATTTTGCCTTGGGTTGTTTGATCAGAAAGTATAACCATGGGCCCTGTGGCTTCCAGGAAAAGCCATACAAGCCGCCTGGAGCAAACAGCGGCATTTCTTGGAGGGCTGCAGGCATCTTAAGGGATGGCACGGGTGACTGGTAACTCGGAGGATGGGAGCCAGAACTACCCTCTCGCGCCCCCACAGCAAGGGCTCTGGGGTGTGCTTCTCTCGCACCCCGACCTCTTCCCTCTCTCTGTTCAGAGTAGCTGTCTCAGTGACGAGAGCCTCCCATCAGCACACCTCCCAATTCACACACCCAGCCGAGAGTGACAGGGCACCCTGGATACCGGCTGCCGATTCAAGCAGGACTGTACCTGAGGGGCCCACCTCAGGTCAGGTGACCTCTCTGATGCAATCCATGGTGATGGGGCCCTGACCACGTCCCTCTGCCCCATCTTGTCAGCAAGAGCTAGGAGGAGAGATGCTCAGAAAAAGCTGGGAGCAGAGCAACTCACCAATTACCACGCCTGCTGCGGAGAGACTTGGCCGTCCTTTTCCTCCTGGGACAAGGGAGGGATTGTGAAGCCTCAGTTCAACACTCCAGTCTATGCAGCACCAGAAGGTTCTACTGGAAGACCAAGTCACTGCCTCTGGAGACAGCCCTGTCACCAGCACAACCCTTTGCCCAGGAGGGGCCTTGGAGAGACCCCACTCGAGGAGCCAGAACCAGCCTACACGACGAAGTCCTAGCCACCTAATTGGGGTAACCCAGGAGTGGACAGCACTGGGCAACCCCTGGGAGGCCAGATCCTTCCCTCAGCTTCTCCCCGAGACATGGCTCAGGCTCTGGACCACAGGTGAGGCTCAATGCCATGTGACCTCAAGTAAATGAAGACACTCTCCTCAAGCAATCCGCCTGTTGCAGAACTCACTCTACTCTGAGGACCGTTCAAAGCAGTTCTCTCTTCAAATCCGATGCGGTTGCTTGGATCCTTGAAACACCCTCATGCCTACACTGAGCGCCTGCCAATCTGGTTTACTACCACCCCTCTTCCGACCTGCCAGCTCGGCCAGTGGTGGCTTCTGGTCCTGCCACTGGGACACCAGCAACCCAAGAACGGGGCTTGGCTGTTGGGAGAGAAATGAGAAAATGTGGACAACACAACAGAGGAAGAGCTGTCACATTGTGTCCACTTGCCAGCATATTCTTTTGGGGAGGACAAAGAGGGTGAGGATCAAAGGCACGTGAAACAGACACGTTCCGCAAGGCTAGAGGGTAGTCATAAAACCTTTTTTTAAGTAAATGGCATAGTAAATAAAAAACCCAGTCTGGCATTGCACCAGGGTCCCTCCTTACACAACGGGGATAATGTAATATTGGCAAGTGTTGCTTCTTCACTCACTTAAGTTGCAAAAACCTCAACTAACCGACAATGAGAGAAATCACGAGTAACTATCCATGGAGAGGATGAGACTGACAAGAGGGGAACGAGCGGTAATGGGGGTGACTCTTGTCTTTCACCGAATGTGTTTTCAGAGAGGGCCTCAAAATACAAGCAGAAAAGAATGAAGAAATGTTATTACATAACCATTGGAGACAGCAGGAGGAAGAAAATGGTGCCTGAATTTTATGTAACAGGGAAGATTAAAATATCATCACATCTGTAATGTGCTTTACAGCTTTTTTTTTAATAAGTATTTCCATTCATAGACTCCACTGAATATTGGTAAGAACCCCCGTAGGGCCCCATGATCAGTGTGTCCCCTTGCACGATGCAACTTTCCTTAATTCATTTTATTTTGTGTATCCGATTTGGGCCTGACCTGATATTCCAAACTGTGAAGTTCCCCTGAAAACTGATTTTATTAATATCATCCAAATGTAGGGGAATCAGAGCAGACCATCCAATCCGCCACAAACCCCAGGACTCCATGCACGCCTAACAGCCAGTGTCTAGAGCTCTTTGGGATTCAAACCCTGAGAGTAAAGAGTGAAAAATCAAAGAGTGAAAATAAAACCAAGCCATCAATACTGTTACACTTGGATCACTTGGCAGGCTGTGGTTTCCATCTGTCTTGTACTCTGCAGGACAAATGTACTGTGATGAGTTGGTATATTAACTGCATGTGTTCCCTTCTCCTTAATCCAAGTGGGGGAGTAATTCACAGAGCTTCACTAAAGGCCACCAGCTAGCAAAACTGACCCACAGCAACTTCTGTGAGACTAGCGCAGCGAGGGTGATTTTTCTAAGTGGTTGCATTTCTAGCTGGGGGTACTTAGAAGAAAATCTAGAAGCCAGCCCTTTCCAAAGTTGGATGTCTACCTTCTGCCCCCAGAGCACCCTTAATTCTCCCCAAAGGCCAGACAGTTTTGGGGATACACCTCAGCACTGATCTTGCTTCGTGGAGCACGGGGGCATGTAAGCACCGACCTCAGCGAAGGACCATGAAAAGAAACAATCTGCTCTCCCGTGGCCACCAATGACGGGCGATCCGAAGGTACAAATACATTGCAGGAGTGAAGACAAGAGCCACCAAGTTGCTCTACGGTGCATGTGCTTTGGGTGTCTCCCAAAGGCAGAACTTCACAAACTGCATTGACACCCTATTGCTTTACCACAATTTTTAAAAATTTAGGAACATTTCACTTCACACGCATGCCTATAATGACAGCACAGAGCTCGTGTATTGTGACGCACTACAACTGTCAAGTCCTTGGAGCTCCTTGCTCTTAAACTTGTACCCCTCTCGGTCAGCACAGGAAAGCTCATGCCCTCCTTTCAGATGATATGGAATTGCAGAAATTCTTGCAAGCCATAGTGGCTGTAAACACGCTTTCTCCAGCTACAGCCACCTCTCTCATCTCGTGTCTGACATCCCCCGTGGAGAACCTCTGTGCCACATGTACCCAACCCTCCCAATACGGCGACCCGATTCCATTGTCACCCTCAGGGACAGAATAGAAGCAAATGCCATCTCCACAGGTTCCCGTGGCTGGCTGTGCCACTGGCTCCCAGACCCTGCAGCTTTTCCTTTCTTTAGTGAACGCGTGATACAAATGATCTTAGAGCAAAAGCTTTGCGGTACCATCTGTACTCTTTATAAGACTTCCCCCAAGGTTCTAATATCTTTAAAATCTCCATTAGAAAGTGCACCAACTAGGGGTGCCTGGGTGGCTCAGTGTGTTGAACGTCCGACTCTTGATTTTGGCTCTGATCATGATCTCAGGGTCGTGAGCTCAAGCCCCAAGTTGGGTTACCTGCTGGGCGGGAAGCCAGCTTAGGATTCTCTCCCCCCCTCCCCCCACCCTTGCTTGCTTGCTCTCTTTAACAAAAAAAGAAAGAAAGAAAGAAAGAAAGAAAGGAAGGAAGGAAGGAAGGAAGGAAGGAAGGAAGGAAGGAAGGAAGGATACTATTACTAGATTAAAAACCAGAGTTTTAAGTCTGTTTGACCAATAAAAATCTGGAAGTTGCCAGTGCTTGCCAGTAACTCATCTTGCCAGTAACTTAATGCCAAGTGATTGACAAGAATTACTCTAAGTTTCACGTAGGTTGGGCAGACACCAAGAAAACAAATGTACACTTCCAAGTTCTTCGTGTGCATCGTGGCTCTGCTTTCCACTTCATAGGGTTGATGAGTGGTTTAGATAATATGTCAACATTCTCAGCAGTCATTCAGGCCTGGGAAGCCATAAATGTTAAATAAAAACTGTGGTTATCCCATTGCTATTTTATGATTAATACTGTTATTATTAAGCCCTTCCAAATATTTTCACACACATGAATGCTAGCAAGAGTCTGCACTGCCTAGAATCCTTTTATGTTTGGAATTGCCTCTTGGGAGAGTCTTTTGATTCTGTTAAGCATCTAGACAGTTCTGAATCCAGAGGTCTGCTCTGGCTTTTAGAAAGATAAACCATGTTTTGTAGCTAGAGGATACCCATCTGCACAGCCATTTCTGCCTTCTCAAGAAAAAGCTTGTTTTCATCCATGTTCGAATCCATAACAAGTTGTTTTAAATGGAACTCTTAAAAGAGATGTGGAGTTTCTCGGCTCCTTCCTGGGCAGCTCTGCTTCAGGAGGTGAGACCTAGCGGGCAGCCATGGGCTCACAGAGCAGCAGGACTAGAAGCTCCTGGGAGCCAAGGAGGGCTCTAGCATGTGCCCTCCCAACTCCCAGCCACCTCAGGACGTCCCACACATCACAGGAGCGATGAGAGGCCTGAGTGGGCTCGACCTAGCTATTGTCACAGTATGAGTATAGATCAGTGCGGTGACTTCACTGGAAACTCTGGGGTCTTGACATGGATAAAGTGTCACTGGATAGCACATCAGAAGTCACCACTGTCAGCAGGGAAAGAGTGAGAGGGGGGAGTCAGTGGAGGCCACGAGAACCGGCTTGGGGGCAGTGCTCCTGGGTTAGAATAGTGGTTCCTACACCGCTTACCACCTGGGAGACCTTTGGCAGGCTACCTGTGTGTGTGCCTTCCCTCAGTTGAAAATGGGCTCAGTGATGACAGTACCTTCCTGACAGGGCTTGTGGGAGGGCTACTGGAGCGAATATGGGTGAAGTACTTGGAAGGCTGCCTGATGCCTGAGAAGCATTCAGTCCATATTAGCTACTCTCATCATCGGCATCATTACCTGCCTCTAGAACATTCTTTCTTGGAAGTGTTGGAGCTAAGTCAACACCAAGGTTTACCAGGTACTACGGGGGCACCATGCATGTCGTTCCCTCAGTCAGGTTGGTTTGCGCTGGCCTCTCAATGAGGGGCTGGTTCGGAGCTAGTGCCTGAGAAATGCTCACTTCTCGGCCACCTCTTTAATCCCAAGGCGTCTACTGCCACCATTTACCCTGGTCTTTAACAACTGGTAAAGTTCTTGGTCCCTTCCACCACCGTTGCAAGTCCCCAGAAATCCCTCCTGCCAGTGAAAGCCTTGGATCCCAGCACTGGCCTTTCCACTAGACCAGCTCTGGCCTCTCTCTGCCGTCCACAGTCCTCTAGAGACCTCACTCTCTGTAGCCTAGACAACTACCACCACGGGCCTGCCAGCCTTCACCACGGGCCTGCCAGCCTTCACCACAGCGAACCGGGCCGGCTGCCTGCTGCTCACGCTGCTTTCATCCCTCAGGGTTAGGCCAAATGCAGGATCAGCAATGCACAGCGGTGACGCAACCTCTCGCCCCCAGGAGCCAAAGCAAAGGGGAAGCAGTTGGTTAGATGCCACTGAGTCCTGTTCTGAGAGTAAATCATGTCCAGACGTGTCTTTCGGGTGACCCTCAACTAATCAGCCCTAAGAAGCTGATTACTACTCCTAGGGACAAACCCAGGGGGCTCAAGTAAATCTTGCTGATAACTTATGACAAACTCTCACATTTAGGTTTGCAGGGATAGGTTGGGGTTGTTTTTCTGCTGTTCTGCTTTTAACCTTTCCCCCCATTTCCCATTAGGACAGTCCCTATAAATGAATTTCATTTTGCACTGAGTGCCTACCTTCCCAGGACAGGTAGCCACTGGTTTTGCTCCCTTCCAACGATACCTTCATTGCGGTATTAAGTCCTTTCTTTGTAGAATACATTACACCTGTGTTTTCAGTTTTTCAAATGAATATTTCAACCTGGCAAAAGAAACTTTTCTATATAATTTTACACATGAGAAGACCGAGGCCCGGGGAAGCGGAATATTTGCCCGAGAGCACACAGCCGGTTAGAGGCTGAGCTGGCACTACAATCTGTGTCATTCACTCATTGGTCCACACAGACTCCAAGTGTCCCCTTGAAAGGCCTCCAAACAATTTCTATTAGAGGAGGCTGTAAGAGAGTTTCTGGGGGACACAGATTTATCAGGACTGTTTATAGTGACAATTTATCAATTTTTCTGAAATTTGAAAATTATTAAGGAAATGTAAAAGACACACATCAAAAAGGACACTTATTAAATTACTAAAAAACCATGCTATGGTTTTATACTGTATAAAGATGTATTGGGGAGGGGCGCCTGGCTGGCTCAGTCAGTAGAGCATGTGACTCTTGATCTCAGGGGATATAAGTTTGAGCTACATGCTGGATGTAGAGATGACTTAAAGAATAAAATCATCCAAAAAAAAAGATTTATTTGGATATTTGTGTGCCTTCTCCCCATTCTCAACCACTGTCTGGTCACACAAGGTTGGAATAAAGAGTTAACACCACAGAAGGCCACCAGAACAACAGTGCTGCTGTTTCTTAAACTCAAGGTCAGAAGCATCAGCACTTCTCAGCGAAATGGTCCCCGAAATAGGTGATTCGGAATAACTTTAGCCTATACATCACCCTCTTGAATCAAAATGTCTCTCCTGTGCGTAGTTCACTGAGGTCAGCAGAGTTTGGGAAGGATGGGACTTTGGGCTCCATTAATTTTCTCACACTCACTGGAGCCATCCATCCTACGGTGAGAGCACGGTTCATCCCACAGGAGTCAGAGCAGCACAGAGTATTCGTGGGGTGCCATGAACTCCAGTGGGTCAGCTTACTGGTTTGTTTTTAAGAGCAAAGATCCCAGCCTTTCTGCCTATCCTTATCATCTTGCATTCACTACCACCAAAGTGAAACTGGCTTCTGTTCCCCAGTTTCCCTCTTTAAGCTCTGCTTTGCTTTGTCTCCTTGTGACTGATTTCTTTCCTATCTTGCCCCCCTCCAATCCCAGCATTTTCGCTTTCCTTGGCAAAATCGGGGAAACTCCAGTTTTTGAAAGGCTAACGCTCAATTCCATGTTTCAGTATTAGGCCCTTTCTTCCAAGGCTTAGCCACCAACCCCATTGCTAAAAATGTCCCTAGCATGACCTCTTTTTGTCTATTCTTTTATATTTATCTGAACAAACACACTTGTCTGAGCAAAGGCATAGCGATAATTCTCTCCAACCTGAAAAAGCACTCCCTCAGAGCCTACTCGGGGTCTCTCCATCATCCCTTACTGCCCAACTCAGGTCATCTATCCTCCTGGGACTGCAATCTCCTATACCCAAATCTGCTGTGCTCTGATCCCCACGAAGCTATAGCTCCCTACAGCCCATCATGTTTTGTCTTTCCTGTGGCTCCCTACAGCCCATGTTGTGTCTCTCCTCATCGTCTGCCGGGACATCTCGTGGACATCTTCAAGATCCTGTTGGTAAGGACCCATTGTCCAGCTTGGCACTGACCTCCACCCTGTCCTTTCCCAACAGAGGTTTCCTTCGTGCCCCTTACAGAACATTGCTAATGCGCCAGAATTCGCGTGTATGTGTGTGTGAACTCAGTTCACCCTCAGAGCCATCTCCCTTCCCATGATGTAGGCACAGTCATTCCTCCCTCTTTGCAGATAAGGAAAAGGAGGTACACAGTGGTACAATAAGCCACCAAAGGTCACAGCATCAGTAAGTGGCGGAGGCAAGATCTGAACAACCATCGTTGCAGGTCTGTGCTTTTAACCACTGCCCTCCAGCACCCTACCTTACAAAGGCCACCCTGCCCTGACCTGGTCAGATGCTTACTCTTTCCCTATTTGTTTCATGTTTTAGGTCTTAGCTCTCTAAAGAGACCATAGCTGGAAGGTGGAGGAGACCTCCTGGCCTTTTTTGGGTCTGCCAGAGTCCTCAGCACAGCGACAAGCCCAGCGAAGAGTCGTATGCCTGTCCACTAGAAGATGGGATGGCTTGCTCTGCGTTGCTCGTACTGTCCACTTGCCCTGCCTTATTCCACATCATGTTGCTGACTTCTTCTATTAGCTGTGGTCACCCTGAATCCTCAGTTTAGTCCTGAGATGGCCTAGCTACAGCTGTCCAATTTAATGGTCCCTTTAACTTTGGCATGTTGTTTCTTTAAGCCCCAGGAATCACTGCAGGCAGGGTTGAAGATGAGTTATAAAGTCACTCTTGCAAAAACACACACATGTACCAGATCAGGACCGAGACGGAACAAAAGAAATGGCTCACGGCTTTCAGGGGGAAGAAAAGAAAATGTGACAACTATCTACTTCCCAGGTGGAGGACTCTTTAGACCTAATGGAAATCAGTATTTTCCACTTTGTGAGGAAAATTAAGTGGTACCAGCAGCGATAGATGGTGGCTAACTGGGCCAGACCTTACAAATCCCAGGATAAAAGGGTAAGAGACCAAAAGACCAGAAGGAGATCATCTAGGGAAAAAGGCATTTCTTTTTTGCCTATCCCCTTTTTAGTCCCCCCTTTTACAACCTACTTCTGCCACTTTGGGTCTGAGCCTTGATCTTGACCTGAGAAATGGAAGACAGTATCTGAGCTTTGGGGACAAAATGGCAAACACTTTGGAAAAAAGTGGGCTGTTGTCTCCCTCAAAGAGGGGTTTCGGCCTCTGTTTCCCCTCACTAACTGCCAACATCACCCTGAAGATAAAAATCAGCCAGGACCTGGGTCCGGCAAGTTGAGAAGGAAGCACGTGCTTTCACAATATGTGAACACATTTGCGTCCTCTCTCCGAGACCTTGTGCTCAGTCTCTGAGACCAAGACATCACACACGAATCCTCTAGTACAAAGACGAATACACAGAAGCCAGCTCCCTGGACTGCCTCACCTGGGCTGTGACCTTGGGCAAAGCCTCCCTTATCTCATGTGTCAAATGGGGATAATATACTCACCTCCCGCAGGTATGGTCAGGATTAGACAAAACATCACTAAGGGGATAGTTTTAGTGCCTCAAACTTGGAAAATGTCTGATAAGTGTATCACTTGCCGCTGCTACTTAATGTCCAAAGCGGGTCCAGCCTCAACTCATGGGCACGTCTCCTGCTTCAAGTAATTGGAGAAGCATGAGGTGTGATCTGGCTCCCATCTTTCCTTCCCATATAAATGTCAGACTCCCTGAAATTTCACTTTTAAAGGCATATTTTATAGTTAAATTTTTAACATTTTAGGAGAGAAAAATGCCCTTAACTGGCAATAAAATAGCAATTCATCTCAAAATGTCAGTGATTTAATCAAGTCAGCCTCAGCAAAAGGAAGGGTGAGCTTGTTCGGGAAACGCTAATTGAAAGAGTAGCTCTCTTACCCCACCTAGAAAATTCCAGGGCTTCTCCTTGAACAACAGCTGTGGACACAGAGCTTTGGGGCATGGTGGGCTGGGTTTTGAGTTAAGCTTTATCAGATAAGAGTGCTGTAACTTCAAGCACCACCTCCCTGAGCCTGTTTCCCTATCTGTAATAATGGTCATGAGCCTCAATCTTGGGAATTGCCCATTTGTTCCCACCTTTTGCCATCAGGCTGTTTATGAGCTTTCACAGGGGTTGGGGAGGAAATCAGGAGTAGAAACATGTCGAATGTGGAGCCCAGCATAAAGCAGGGTCTCGAGAAATGGCTCTTTCCTTCCTCTGCAAGGAAGATCCCCTAGACATCCAACCCTGATAAAACCAAGTGTTGGTTACCTTCAGACTTTTAAAATGCAACGAAAACCCAATTTTGGTACCAGCATATTCTAAACCTATTTCTATTCCTCCTGGCTTCCTCTCTGTCTCCTTTCAAAACTCATGAAGGCATGTTACAGCAAAACATGGAACAGATCTTTTGTTTAAAAAGAAGCTGTCATTTTTGTTTGTGTACATATCTTCAAAAAGTCTATCCTGTTCATGGCTGAAAGTTGTTTTATTTTTTAAGATTTTATTTATTTATTTGACAGACAGAGATCACAAGTAGGCAGAGAGGCAGGCAGAGAGAGAGGGGGAAGCAGGCTCCCCACTGAGCAGAGAGCCCGATGTAGGGCTCGATCCCAGGACCCTGGGATCATGACCCAAGCCGAAGGCAGAGGCTTAAGGCAGAGCCACCCAGGCGCTCCATGGCTGAAAGTTCTGAAAGAGTCCCGCTGGCAAATACAGTCACAATCAGAAAATAAGTGACCCTCGTTTAAGGTTACTTCTCAGAGACTACTGAGGGTGAAGGGAAATATTTTCGTCCCTTAAGGACAAGATTCGTTGCTCAGAGAGGAAGGAAAGGTCGAGCCTGAACTTGGAATTGCCGAAGTAGACCCCACCAATGAAGACAGCAGGTACCCCCTCACCAAACCCAAAGATGGAGCAAGAGAGGGGCGCCTGGGTGGCTCAGTCAGTTGAGCATCCCGCTCTGGGTTTTGGCTAAGGTTGTGATCTCAGGGTCGTGAGATTGAGCCTCATGTTGGGCTCCATGCTCAGTGTGGTGTCTGTTTGATATTCTTTCTCTCCGTTAGGCCCATGTCTTACAATCAGTGCCCAATAAACTGAAGATGTGACCATTCTCTGATCATTCCCCTTCTGAAGACGACATGAATATGCCTTTAAGAAGACTTAGTATATGTGGCTTGGAAGAGCTTGCTGGAACAATTCATTTCACATGCCATAGGTCAGAGGCAAAGGGTGTCGTGTAGATAGCCAAATGCATTCTCCACGCATATCATGGGCCCCCACCTATTAAAGCATGAAAATGCTAGCTACCCAAGCCTGCCCTTTCCCCGCAGAAGGCCTCTGCTTGCTGTCCACTCTGAACTCCTGGATCTAGGGAGAAGCATCGAGGAACCAAATGCTTACCAAGGGTCATGCTGGGGTTCAGTGAGTTTTCTTATTAACTGAGAATACAAAACACATTTGTTTTAACTCATAAGGAAATCGTAAGTCCATGAGTATATCCTTTGCTTCAGAAAGTGCAGTGTGGTCATAATTAAATCCATCTTTGGTGATTAAAGACCTACCAGGGCCGCAGGTCCACCATATAATTAAGGAGGGATCCCCGCAACTAAGGCTTGGCAGAGCAGGGGCCGGACCAATGGCAAAAGCAAGTTGAGAGGAGTGGGAGGCGATGTGAGACTAAGATAGAAGACGGGACCCCCTAAGCCAGGGGCTTTGGACTTGAACACAATCCATCTACCTAAGAAATAAGGTTTCTATCGAAACCCCATAGACATGACTGAAATGACCCACCCTCACTACGAGCACACTGGCTGGTATTTTCTCCTCATGTGAAAACCCTTTTTATAGGTAGCACTGACACCACACCTAGAGAGAGTCTGTTTTCCACTTCTGGAGAGCACCACACACACAGAGAAGAAGATAAGTCAATATAAGTTCAATGAAAAAAAAGTGGAAGGTGCTCCTCACACCACATCCCCTCCTTAAAAATAAAAATGATAAATAAAATCAAAAGAAAAAAAAATGGACAGCAGGTTAAAGGCTACAGCATTTTGCCAGAATTGGGGAGTTAGTGGGGGGGGTGTATAGCTCCCTAAGGTGTAGCTCTAGAAAGTTGCCTTTTCTCCTCCCCCACTCTGATCCCCTCTCAGAGTTAGCCAGGGACCCATGACATGACCAGTGAAGTCAGGGCACACAGGGGGGAATCCTTAACACTTCCCTTCAACAAGCCAATCAAGGGTGAGTGGCTCTGAGGGACTCTCTGTGGGCTCCGGGTCTGAGGTAACAGGCAGCCAGCCCTCCCGGGGCTGAGGCAACCCGTTACCTATTGAGGGGCCTACAATGTACTGTAATCTTGACACACCCTGTGCTTCACAATGAGTCAAAACTCCATGCAACATAAAACCACTTTTTTTTTGCATTACTCAAACACCACAGATGTCTATGGGAACCCCAAGCACGCCAGAGGTGCCTCTCCACAAAGAAGCTTCTATCAATGAGGAACCTACTATGTCACAGGCCACCTGGATGGCACAACAGTGTCACCCAGGGAAAATAAACTCCTTGCAACTAGGAAAAACCACTGGCAGCCAGCCATGCTGCAGACTGCTGTGTGTGTGTGCACATGGAAAGATTTCCTATGAGGAGGGGCTTGCTCTCCCGTGAGAAAAGATGGCTGTGTTTCAAGAGGTACCGGGAAGGGAAAAATGAGTTCAGCATCCCCAACAATAACTAAGCAGCACAGGAAGGAAAACAAGCTCTGCTGAACCAGCCCGCTCCAGGGACCTAGCATGGAATGAAGCAGTGATTGCCATGACATTTCTACGTCTAGGACCAAAGATGCAAGATTCTCTCTCTCCTAGATATGTACATGACCTTGAAAGTGTAAAACGGAAGTCAACTGGGGAAGGATTCTTACAGGAAGCAAATAATGGGCCGTGGCACACAAGGCTAAAGTAACATCAGAATAACTGTATTCACAGGAATTCACAGGTCATATGAATTAAAAACAGCACTTTTGGAATGTTACAGGAAGGAAATCTGCTCGTGGGAATACCCAAAGGCCAACTTGCAGGACACCAAAAGCAGCAGCAAGCTGAGATCCTACAAGGACACGGGAACTTTCAGGGTGGCCAGAGAAGGCAAAGCCCCCCAGAAAGTCAGGATACGATGATAAACCTGGCCCATGAAGGGGTCATTTCTTACAGCCCCCACGCTTTGTGACACTTGGCAATTTGCCTTGTGATGTCGCTTCAAGAGGACAATAGTTTTATTAGAGGAGTACAGGGAAAAAAAAATCCCTGTCTGGTCCTCATATGGACTGCTAGAAACAAGGGGCAAAGGCCTTCGGTTCGCTGACTCAGCCCAACCCCCAGGTGCCTCTGAACTGCCTTCTGTCATGGGTGTCAACTTTCACTTCTGCCCAACAGGATGGCACTGGGGCCGAGATCCAACTTTTTTCTCTGATCTACTTTTTGTGCTCTCCTCCAGAAACTACTTCGGGGACTTGCCTTTTGCCTTATTGCTCCAGAGTACAAAAAATTTGATTGTAAACAGGGACAACTGTTTGGAACAGAGGGTAATATGCAATTTTAAATGTTTCTCTAGGAGAAAAGAACGAATAAGGGTCATTTGCCCAAAGTCAGAGTAATGGTTAAGAAGCAATTTGAGCAAAGGAAAAGGAAAATAATAAAAGAAACCACTTTAGTCCTACTTCTAAGTGGTTTGTCTCACTAAAGAGTGGAGAGGGTAGGGATACTTAGCTATTCTAATCATAAGTATCAAGAGGTTTTTGCACTCTTTGGCTCAATGTGGCCTTTCTTGAAGCTGGGGTACAGCACATTTAAGTTTTGCAAAAATATTTTCCCTGAATTAGCAAGTGTATATGAATGAGTGGGGCTGCCAGTAAGGAATTTCAAAAGTTTGGTCTGAAAAGGAGTAATTGAATACTCTACCAGAAATAGGAAGTCTGTAGTGAACTTCATAGGGTACTATTCATAAACCAAGGCCTGCGTGGCACCCCCTGGAGTTTGCAATGGGGGGGGCACACTGACTGATCCACAGCCCACCTCCCCTGGAAAGGGCCACACAGCTACGGTAAGTTTTAGAAAATGGATTAGGGGCCCCTGGATGGCTCAGTGGGTTAAAGCCTCTGCCTTCGGCTCAGGTCAGGATCCCAGGGTCCTGGGATCGAGCCCCACATCGGGCTCTCTGCTCAGCGGGGAACCTGCTTCCTCCCCTCTCTCTGCCTGCCTCTCTGCCTACTTGTGATTTCTCTGTGTCTCAAATAAATAAAAATCTTAAAAAAAAAAAAAAAAGAAAATGGGTTTGAGTTTCACTCTGTGATTTCCTGATGTGGGACTTTGGGCAACTTACTTTTCCTCTGTGTCCGTTTCCTTATCTGGTAAATGAAGAGAATGTTACTACCTTTTCCCCAAGACTGTACTAAGGACTAAATGAAGAAACACACAGTGTGGGCCATATAGTAAGTGTCTGATAAGCTTTCAAGTATCAGCAGCAGTGTTTTAGATTATTTCAAAGCTTGCTTTCTTTTTTCTTCTCTTTCTGGCAAGGACATTTCTAGAAACGAAATACCGTTAAACTTCATCAGGAGAGAATGGGAAATGGTGTCTATTTCATAAGGAATTTAACCAAATGCTTCTATCAACTTCCACAGGAAATGGAAATAGTGTAGAAAACCCTTTTAGGACACTGCCTCTCCCCCTCAAAGTCTTGGCAAAATATCAGGAAAGAGTCATCCCGTAACATATTTCTTCCTTCAGGGGTATCTCAGCCTCTACTAGAAAACCCCTCCACTCAAAGTAGAAAATTCAAACTAGGTCTTCAGGTGTTTTTCCTTTAAAATTGATTTCATTGACCGAATTAATCATGAGGCCTAGAAGCGCTCCCAGTTGGAAGCATGTCCGTGTCAGGCTGCTGGCAAACAAGGAGAGGGAGGAGGGTCTGAAATGGCAGTAGTAAGAGCCTGCGTAGAGTGTAGTCAGCAGATACTGAGGTCCCGGGAGGAGGAAGAGGTCACCGCCTGGAAGTTGACCTGGAGTCAGAACCAGGGCTCACCCCCCTGCTGGGTGGGCCACATGCTGCTTTGCTCGCGGCCTTTGTCCTAGATAAGTGTCCTCACGTCTGTTCATGGGGAAGGGCTCATTTCCTGGATCCCTCCTGACCATGGCTTCTTATCAGCTTCACACGCAGGCAGCAGAGAGGCTTAGCAACACTGGTCAGCAGAGGTTCAAGTGCTAGTTCTGGCACCTCTGACTCTCAATTGTCTCATGTCCCTGGCCTTCTAGAGAGAAGTTTTAATGAGGTCCCTCATGAGGGAAAAGAGGCAGGCAGGGAAAGAAGTCTGGATGCTGAGAACCAAGTCCTTTAAGAAGACAGAAGAATTGGTAGTGTCGCTACCGTGGCAGCTCTCCCTTGCCCACTTCTAGAACTCAGCCGATCTCAGAGAGAGAAGGAATAGAGCCTAGGGCTGTGTCACATGGACTGGATAGGGATCTGCTGGGTGAAACACAGAAACGGGGGAGTCAGAGCCCTAACAGGGGTACAAGGTGAGTCCAACTCCCAAAAACATCGCTTTTGTCTTCAATCATCTTCAAGACAGATCTTCAAACTGATACGGACAAATCATTTCCGAACTCCTACACTTATTCACATATGAATAACTGTATGTGAGTTGAGGGGTCCTTTGATGGTGGTTATTTTCTAAAGCCTTATACATGTCTGTTGGAGCTTTTGGATTCTAAGGGCATGGGCCAATTTACCCTTTCCTTGCCCCCAACTCTTCACAAACCCCAGAAGCCTTTGCTGTCAGCTACCTGGTTTCAAGGAGTTTTCTGTCAGTTACTTCTTTGAATTAAGAACATTTCTATGCATATTTAATAGGCAAATCGATTCAGATTAAAAGTGGGAATGACTGATCCTAAAGATTTTCACTTGTATACTTTCAAATAGTAACGACAAGGAACTAGGATAATAGCGTATCTTGCATCAATCTTTCACTAATACAACGGAGCTAGTTCTGACAAAGGCATCTCTCAATCACCTCAAATATAATAGAATTTTAAACTTAGTAAACACAATGTTCAAGAAAATTAAATTAGCAAATTAATGGATATCATCCAAGAACCCAATATAAAAGATCATTAAAGTGATAAGCATCTTTAAAACAGACCAGTAATACAATCTAAAGGTATTAAAAATATTAGTCCTTCTATGATCTACTTTATTCAAATTGAGAAAGCATTTAGAAATGTAAACAGAAAGGGGTGCCTGGGTGGTGTAGTCTGTTAAGCGTCTGACTCTTGGTTTCCACTCAGGTTATGGTCTTGGGGTTGTGAGATCGAGCCCTGCATTGAACCCCACACTCAGCATGGAGTCTGCTTAAGATTCTCTCTTTACTTTTGCCCCCGCCCCCCCACTGTCTCTCTCGCTAAAATAAATAAAACTTTTAAAGACATGTAAAAGGAAAATAAAAATTAAGAGACCAAATGGCATTAATCCACAAATAAGAAATGTTTGATTAACCCAATAAGTAGTTTACATTGACATGAATACAATATTAACATGTCAAATTTTATAACAAATGGATAGAAGTCAAAGAAAGTGCTTTCTCTGTGAATGCGTGTGTTGAAGAAAATTCTCATGATTAAATTATCCAGTTAGATTTACCTGGAAAAGTAGCTAGAGCTCAGCCTCGATCAACACTGTAAATATTTCTGGTGTAATGATTATTTGGCTGAAAAATAGAGGTGAAATACCTTTAAAAATTAAATTTATTAACATCTATAAGTGTACAGTTTTTGTGGTCCATCACTTGTAACCATCATTTGTGTACAGAGTTCCTATTACTGGATTACTTCTCTCTGTTTTTTTTTAAGATTTTACTCATTTGAGACAGAGACAGAAAACATGAGGAAGGAGAGGGATAGAGGGAAATGGGAGACTCCGTGCCGAGCAAGGAGCCCAATGTGGGACTCGATCCCGATACTCCGGGATCATGACCTGAGCCAAAGGCTGACACTTAACCCACTGAGCCACCCAGGAGCCCCACTTCTCTTTTTTTTTTTAATTAGGGGGGGAGGGGCAGAGGGAGAGGGAAAGAACATCTTTTTTTTTAAAGATTTTATTTATTTGACAGACAGAGATCACAAGTAGGCACAGAGGCAGGCAGAGAGAGAGAGAGGAGGAAGCAGGCTCCCTGCTGAGCAGAAAGCCCAATGTGGGGCTCGATCCCAGGACCCTGGGATCATGACCTGATCCAAAGGCAGAGGCTTTAACCCACTGAACCACCCAGGCACCTGGGAAAGAGAATCTTAGGCAGGCTCCACGCCTAGCTGAAAGTCCAACATGGGGCTCGATCTCACGACCCTGAGATCATGACCTGAGCTGAAATCCAGAATTGGACACTAACTGACTGAGCTACATGTCCAAGAGCCCTGGACTACTTCTCTTAAGGCCAAATTCAGGCATTACCTAACTTACAAGAGCTTATTCAAACTAAACAGTAACTATCTGATGGTTGAATGACTTAGGAAGACCAGCTTCTTAGTTAAAAACAAAACAAAACAAAACAAAAAACCTAGAATCTTCTGCTTGACAAATGGCTTAAATCAAGTTGACTTTCACATCAGGAAAACATGATAAATGCTTTTAAAAATCTTAAGGGTTATCATAAGTAGACTTATTCTGCTTTGTTCCCCAAAGCAAAACCATGACTAAAATGATATGTTTTAAGAAGGCATATTTAAAGGGTGCCTGGGTGGCTCAGTCAGTTAAGTGTTTGCTTTTGGCTCAGTTCATGAGCACAGAGTCTGGGATTGAGCCCCTAGTTGGGCTCTCTGCTCAGCGGGGAGCCTGTTTCTCCCTCTTCCTCTGCCTGCCACTCCCCGTGCTTATGTGCTTGGGCTCTCTCTCTATATATATAATAAAATCTTAAACAAAAAAAGAAGGCATATTTAAAGAAAACTGCATAAACCTATACCACATTGCCTTAGACTACTTGGTGGGCTCGTATGCTCCCCATTTCTAGAGGTTGGGTACTCCTTGATCTGGGGAATGGCAACAGAGGCTTCTGCAGTCAAAAAAAAAAAAACAAAAACAAAAACAAAAAAACAAAAACTGGACCAAATGACCTCTAGTCTTCTTTCCCTATACGGCTGCATACCCTCCCAAGGTTTATTCTCCTACGGATCATCTTTCTTCCTCTTTATCAGTTAATGCTCTGGTTTATATTCCTGAGTACTAGAAGAAAAAAACTTTTCTCATTAACAGTGATGACAACAATGAAATCACCATTCCGTATTCAAGCCTTAAAGTGTTCCTCTATGATAAAAGCCATTTGTAGATAGTCACCTACGTAACACTTGAAAGAGATATCTTCCTGACAGTTATAATGCTGACGAATGATAGTCAATGAATATTATAGCATTAAGTCAAGATATCTAACTGGACTTCAACTTTTTCCGAGATTAATTAAATGCTAGAAGGCCAACCATTTCCAACCTTCACTTCCATTTATCTGTTGGCAGCCAGAAAGGAACTCCTGATGGTACAGTAGTAGCTCAACAGATTTAGAAGCTGAAATTAACTGGTTCCGCTCATTAACACAATTCTCTTTGCCCCCAGCTCAAACTTACTATTTTAATGATTCTCCTTTTTAGAGTATCTTTGCTCAGAAATAAAATTTTGTAAAAAAGGTTAATAGACACTGATTTTGCCAGTGGGTACAAGAGAGTTTTATGCCGCCCAAGCAAATAAATACTAACTTGGAATCCTACAACTCTGTCCAGCAGAATTTTTCCAACTGGCGTCGTGATTGCTAGAGATACAAGATGAAGCCCAACTATCTGCGGCAACTTCAGAGTGCCACACTGTTGCAACCTTAATGGTATTAGCACAGTTAGAAGGTGAGCAGTTTATACCAATTAAACCAAATGTAATTTTAGAACCAATCCACTAGAGAATGTTCTCTAAGTGGTGTGTCTTTTCTGGAGTTTAACAGTCACAAGACCTACAAATATAAGTGCACAAGATATATCAAAGATTTACCCGAGTCAAAAAAACCTTTTCAGGTTTTATACCTGTTGAAAATACTGTCTGGGAGAAGTAATGTCACAGCATGGAAGCTGAGAATTGAAGTAATTACACTCAGTCTTACACTAAGGTATAATAGATTATAGAGGAAGGAAGCAACTGCTCTTTCTTCAATCCGTATCTCCCAAATTAGAGGAGCAATGATGTCCAGAAACTGCAGCAGTTACTCCACTTTAAACCTGGCATTCTGGAAACACATCAAAACAGAGTGCGATAATGCTGATTCAAATGGTCCCTGTGCAAATAAGTGAGGAACTGAAATTCCTAAAAGGACTATGGCCTTTCAACGTCATGTCCCTCCCACCAGTTTGTCCTCTGTACTTAGGAGCTGTTTTTGTCTGTTCATTTGTTTTATTTTTCAGATTCCACATATAAGTGAAATTGTATGGTATTTGTCTTTATTTGACTGATTTCACTTAGCATAATACCCTCTAGGTCCATCCATGTTGTCGCAAATGGCAAGATTGCATCCGCTTTTTTTGGCTAATATTCCTATGTGTGTGTGTGTGACCATGTGTGTACACACATACACACATGCATCCATACATACACTACAGGGTTCTGGCATGGGTAAAATAGGTGAAAGAAGTTAAGAGGTGCAAACTTCCAGTTGTAAAAGAAGTCACGGGGTTGTAAGGTACAGCATAAGGAATATAGTTAATAATACTGTAGTCACTTTGTGTGCTATTTTGTGTGGTAACTATTGTGAACACTGCATAATGTATAAACTTGTTGAATCGCCATGTAGTGTACCTGAAACTACTATAACATTGTATGTTCACTGCATTTCAATACAAAAACACACATTCACGCCAATCATCGCCCATTTTCCTTTAAGTTGCTCCCGAACTCCCTGCCATAAAATGCACTGAGACCACCACCATTAGGATGCCAGAATAAAAAGGGAATCCATAACTGATGTTCAAAGAATTGGATAGGACATACTTACTCTTAAGCCTGGTGGATTAAAAAAATTAAAAAATAAGAGCAGTTTGCATTCCAGAACTTACTATACCTCTGAATAATGAAGAATTCTAGCAAACTGGTCATTTATGATCCAACTTAAAGGGAAATTAAAGGGGAAAAAAAAACCTACCCGTTGCCCCATTTTGTCCCCAGAGAAATGTGTGAATGGGCAACACAGGCTACAAGAGGAGGGTTCGATTCCAGTTCTTTGTACCGGATTCCTGCCCTTGCGCTGTGCAGATGTGAGTGTGGGTGAAGCTCGCTTACCATCCCTGATGGGGCATTTCTGGCAGAACTGTGCAGGAGTCTTCTCTAGGTCACTGGAGAGTAAAAACAGAGCATCTAGAATCTATGTGAGACCACACCAAAAAGACAGCTGTAAAAGTTGAAAGAAGAGATAAAAGGGACTAAAAAGATATGGGGGCGCCTGTTTGGCTCAGCCGGTTAAGCCTCTGCCTTCAGCTCAGGTCAGTCCTGGGATCGAGCCCCGCGTTGGGGCTCCCTGCTCAGCGGGAAGACTTCTTCTCTCTCTCTCTCCCCCTGCTCCTCTTCTGCCAACTTCTTCCCTCTCTCAAAGAAATAAAATCTTATACAAAGAGAAAGATATACTGGTGCCCCCCCAAAAGTATATATACCATACACATAGCATATCATTACATCAGAATAGGAGAGATACACGCAAAAACTGCCCTGTATATGTTTGGTCCCCATTTGTAAACCTGTTTGGATTTTGAATCATAATATATGGAGGACAGTGCTATATCCATCGACCGTCTTTACCTGGGCATACCAAGATGGCGTGGTCCTCACCATTAGGCCCAACTTTGAGTCTAGATGGAAGTAAATCTGCTACTACCATGGGGAATAGAAACTAAAAAACAAACAAAGAACCCCCCAAAACCAAACCCATTTAGCATAATATTTATTAGGAGGCACATGTTTTTGCCATTCTTGAAACTCTTGGCTTATTTTCAAAAATCATTCATATAAAGACAGCTACAGACCAGACAGGCATACTCATTGCCTATTTTCTCCTCAAAATGAATAGCTATTTGACAATATATCAAAATCATAAACAAAATAGTGCATACCGACTCTTTTGTGACTACATAAAGGACACAACCATCTTCTAAACTGACTCAGACATTTTGGATTGTAAATAAGCGTAAAATAACTACATGGGAATGGGTAAATGAAAATGATCATTTGGGTGCTCTTTCTTCTTTTGCAGTGTTCTGAATTTTGAAAATGCCCCATTTTTCTTCTCCACCATGACCACAAGAATCCTAAACCTTCCACGGTACAATATTGTGAGCTGGAAAGCAAACTCATTCCAGCCACAACTAGACAACCAGGCCAATTTCCAGAGTCACTCCTCCCCATCGCTGTGCAAAAAAAAAAAAAAAAAAAAAAGGGAAGCCAATTCCATTTAGGTTTCTGGAGCTTGTAGATAAGGAGGTAAAAACACTCTATCACTGTAGAATGGCAAATGCTAAATTGAGTAAGGACCTAAAGATGAAATAAGTCTAGGGGAGACAAGACGGTGAGAAGGCCACCTTTCTCAAAGCCCTACAAACATGTGCCATACTAGCCACACTTTGGGGCACTGGAGACCCTCAAGTCAGACAGCATTAAGCTGCAACCAAGCTCTAAAGCTCTTCGAGATTTGAGCCCTGAGTATCACACCTCCTGTCCTTTTCCAGGAGGGAAAGAAGGAAGCGGCGAGTTTGAATGGTGCATCTGCTGCTACACAGACACTGTCCGACGTCACAATCGGACTGAATATTTCTGCTCAGCTGTGCTATTTCCAGGTTCTTCCAGAAACAGCAGCTGTTTTCCACAAGTTCTCTTCCAATACTAATCAAAACACAAGGTGCTGAAGGGTGATAAAGTGAATGACATGATCATCGTGGATGCAATTTAAGCCCTTCAAGGGCATTGCCCCCCGTTTAAGCAGAATGCTGCTTGCTGTAGGGGTGCTGGGCTGGCTCAGTCGGTTAAGCTTTTGACTTCTGCTCAGGTCATGATCTTGGGTCCTGGGGTCGAGCCCCTCTCCCTCTGCCCCTGCCTCCACTTGTGTGCATGCACTCTCTCTCTCTCTCAAATAAATAATAATCTTTAAAGATTTTTCCAAAAATGTTGCTCTTAACAATATAGGAACTGTAGTAGAAGATTCTCCACACCATTATCATATCACCTCCTTAATGCTATAGGTCTGTGCTCTCCATTACAGTAACCACTAGTCACAGTGGCCACTGAGCACTTGAAGCTGGCTACTGCAAACTGAGCTGTGCTGTTAAGTGTAAAGCGCACACTGGATTTCAAGGACTTGGTGTGAAACATAAAGAAATGCAAAATATTTCATTCCTTTTTACCTCATTTTACTTTTTAATGTGGGCTCTGGAAAATTAAAATGACCTATCAGGCTCACATTATATTTCTATTGAATAAAACTGTTGCCGACGTTCTTTAAAAAAGGAAAAAGCATTTGAAACACGTGACCTAGTTCTTTGCTAGATCTATGCTACTTTAGCCCAAACCCAGGGACTATCTAAAGCCCTAAAACCTATTGGCCATTAAAAATAGCTGTAAAAATCCAAAACATCCTGCATTGTACTCATTTCCTTAGGTCAGAGGTTCCTGTCTTTAGTTGGTGACAGGTAGGAGGTAGGCTTGATCTCTCTCCGTCTAACTCTCCTCGCCTGCTGCTAGTCCCACATCCCAAGAAAGCCACTAAGCAGGTGGTCTAAAAAGGCCGGCAGAGGCAGCAGTGGGGTACCATGGTTCCCCAGGAAGGGGAAGAAAGGCTGGGCCCAAGTCAGAGCCAGCCTTCTCTGCAGAGGATGGCAGCTGAGAGAAAGAGAGGGACTGACTCCCCATTTCGAGCTCTGAAAGAGCCCCAACCACAGGAGCCAGGGACAAGGCTTCAGTGTCTCACTAGAGCTCTGATCATTGTTCCCAGCCCCTGGGGACACTGCAATGACAGTCCCCACACTGATTCTGATAAATCCTGCTCCAGGCACCAAAGCTCAGTGGCAGAGGCATTTCCTTAAACAAACAGGAAAAGAACCTACTGGCTAGTTATACTTTTTGAGCTTCTGGAACTGCGAAGTTTCTGTAATGTATCTGTGTTCATGTAAATCTGTAAACAAGTTGGCCTCTGGTCAAAATTTAAAACCTCACAGTAGGAACCTACATTGTCAGGGCCAGGCCAGTACTAAGCCACATAACAGATTTCTAAAATAAATGGGCAGTAATTTCTTATTACAGATCCCACTTTTTTGACATTTCCCAATATGTCAGTTTTACAAAACAAACAAATACACCCTGGGGAAAGGAGCTATCTTTAATGATGGTGCCATCAAATCCCAAAAAAAAAAAAAATAATAAGCAAATGAAAACCAAATACTCATAAATGTGAAGTGAGAATCAAGTCAATACACTGAAAATAGAAATGCTTGAAATCATCCGGCTTTCCAGATCCACCAAGGAATGGTCAAGAGGGCAGAGGTGTTAAAAAACAATGAGAACAGTTAGTTGGCAGCTGAATTTAAAACGAGAAGCTTTGAGGTTCAGCTCTAATACTGATCTGAGCTGAAACACAGAGCAATATGGCAGATAATAAAACCTTGCATGCCAAGATTTTTATTGTGCTATTGAAGTCAAGATGCAGGACATTCATCTGAAAGCTTCCCCAGGCAGGCATGATGTACCTGGGCCATACCACATACAGGTAAGGGCTATTTCACTATTGAGTAAAAGACTGAAGATTTTTTTAAAGATTTTTTTTTTAACAAAATTGCCACTGCAAGTGCTCCCAGGATGAAAAGATCATGTTTGGTGTGGTCCCTATGGAGTAACAGATGGGCCCTGTGGATTTGACCAGGATCACGACAGAGTTATTGGCATACCAGGCTTGGGACCCAAAGGACACTTAACAGCACAGTCCCCCTGACCCATGGTGGGCACCAGGGATGGGCACAGGAAGAAAAGAACTTGGGATTAATGCCAATGGACCCATGGTTCTGGACACTTCCCAGGAGGAGGCAATCAGTGTCTAGACCCCCTAATCTGAGAACACTTCCCTAACCAGTAGGGAAGTGCACCTTTAGTCAAGGGGAGTCAGAAAGCTAGCCTAGAGCAAGCCACTCTGGGGGTGAGGCAGGCTTGTTTGCCTAGATTCCAGCCCAGAGGACTCTGAGCAGGGCCTCTGAATGAGCTAGAACGTCCTACTGTGCCCCCAGAGGGCATAGCAGGTGCTGAGCGGAGGGCACCACCTTCTAGAGGAGCCATGCTTTTTACTGATTCAGGGTCTGTATTCTTCTGTGCCACCTGGTATCAGTCATCCCCACTATCCATCCCAAGGGCAAAGGTACTTGGTTTGATAGTCTCCTAATGATAAAGGAAAAAAAAAACAATTTTTTTTTTTTAAAGCAGAACTGTGGTTGGAGGCACTGAAGCATTGGTGGGGGTTTGAGACATTTGTATAGACTTGATGTGGTAATCTGGTCTCGACATTCCTCTGTGGCTTGGATGATCTAGGCTGGGTGTATGCAGAGGCTGGGGGTTAACTAGCTTTCAGCTGATCTATACACACCGACCACCCCCCAATCTTAAGTTCATCATTTACGAAATGTTTTCAAATGTATTACCTCATTGTAATCTTACTCTGAAAAATGTTAACATCCCCATTTATACAAGACTAAGAGGGTAAGCAGATCAAGCTCTTCCTGAGAGAGCCCCTATTTCCCACCTCAATCCATCATAGATCTACTGGAACCAATGTTTCTACTAGCCATACACCACACCTGCGTTACCTACAAGTCCTCCCTGCTCACCCCTGGATGTAAACCCTTCTGTCAGCCTCTTCAGTTCCTCTCTTTACCCACTTTCCCAAAGTGTGGCAAATTGCAAAAACAGCCCTGGTTTTCTATCTCTCTTCTCTCTTCAAATCCTTACCCTTCACCATATGACTTTATGACTTTCTCTTTTTCTTAGCTCTGTGACTTGCTTGGACCAAAAAGATGTTGGCAAACATGACCCAAGCAGAAACTTGAAAAACACTTGAACAGTTGTGCTTGCTCATGTTCGTGTCTGCTGTCATCACGATGATCAGGCTATGCCCAGGGTAGTCTACTGGTCCCGGGAAGAAGATGAGAGGTACACAGAACACAGCCAAGTAATCCCAGCATAGATCAGTTGATTAGCTAGCTAACCCCCAGACATACAAATAAGCTCAACCAAGATCATCACAGCCACTTCGGTGATCACCATCTAACTCTAGAAACATGCATGGTAACTACTTACCACTCATGGCCACCAAGCTCGTTAGAACTTCTCTCATAACCCAATCCCACTTCCAGACCACTGCCCTTCCACTCACAAATGGTCATCCCTTCTCCCCTGCTGCTCAGACTAACTGGCTATGCCATATACTGCACTCTACCTCTTCCTCTTAAAGCCCCGATCCCTTTGTAGTCTTGAAGATTGACAGCTGGTTGACAGTTTTACTCTACACCACGCCCTATCGTCCAGAGTGACTTCCTGCCTTTAGCGTCTCAGTCTTGAGGTTCCCCCAATGTCAGTGAGATTCACCTGCATTCCATGGCTGCCACCTACTCCCCTGGCCACCACATAAAATGTGTTGGTACCTGTAAACACTCTACCTCCAGAAGAGTAAATTAAAAATCCCACTCTCTGCCCATACCCTCTCATTTTTTCCAGCTCTCACTTCTTTACTGTCACTATATTTATTCTTCGATTACTTAAAACCTGCTATATCCCAGGCACAATGCTAAACACTGAAGAAATGGCAGTGAACGAGAAACATAGTGTTTGAAGTGACAAATTCACCTGATTTCCATCCTTAATGAATTCTGGACACTAACTGCTACTTCTTCCCTCGTATCTCTTTCCCACTCTCCACAGGGCTTTTTCAAACATTATCTCCTTGAACCACCTACCCTGCCTCATGAAGTTCCCATAGATGATTTATCTCTTATACATCATAAAGAAAATTGAAGCCATCAGGAAAAAAAAATCACCTTAATTTCCCACCATACCTCGAAATGCACCTGCCCCCCACACTTGCTTCTTCCTCTTTCCCAGCTGTCAACATCAAGGATGTGTCTTTTCATTTATTCAAGCCTAATGCTCCCACTTGTGCCCAGGACCCCACATCCCTGGATCTCTACTCCATTATTTACTCCCCTCTCCACTTAATCTTCAGCCTTTCCCTTTCTACTGAGTCATGAATGCACAGTAGTTTTCTTTGGGTAGGACTGACTAGCTGCTCAAACACATACCAGATCTCTCCCTTCATGCCATTTTTCTTGTTCATGTAGAATAATACTGTGGCTATGTGGCAGGTGGCCTTCCAAAGATGGTCCTCACTCATAGCCAGACAATGGGGAAAGAATGGAGGATGATCTGAGGAGGCCAGGCATTGAGGTTACTTCTGCTCTCACTGCATGGACTAGAACCCGGTCATATGGCCACATCTTAACTTTGAGGGAGGCCAGGAAAGGTAGTCTAGCTGTGTGCCTCACAAGAAGATGAAATGGGTTTTGGTAGATTCTAGTAAGCTTTGTCCTTTATCCTGAAACACAGGAATTTGGGGGCCAGAAAGATCAGAGTTCAAATCTCAGGCCTGCGACTTACTGGCTAGGTGATGGTAAGCTGGTCTCAGGGTTTAGACACATTGAGAGAGACCCTAATGAGTCTCCTACACTGAACAGGGTATGAAATGTATCTGCCCCATGCCCTGTTGACTAGCTACATGTAGCTAGTGCTCCCGATTCTGGAAAAATATAAAGTTTAAAGGCGAAGGGGAACTGTTGTTCATTTTCATGTCTTCCACAAATAAATAAAAGGGAAAATTCCAAGAAGGTTCTTGTCTCTTCCAGAAAACAAAAAAAAATTAGGAGAGGTGTCTGCAAAGTATTTAAGTCCCTACTGTAAGAATTCTCAACCCTTGGCTGCACATTAGAATCATCTGGGGAGCTTTGCAAAATCCTGATGACTGGGCCACACCCAGAACCAATTAAATTAGAATCTCTGGGGGTGGGGCCAAGCATCAATGTTTTCTAAGTACTCCAGGTGATAATAATGTGCAGCCAAGGTTGAGAACCACTGCCTTAGAAGAATGGGCATTAATATTCTATTTTTTCTTTTTAATTTGAGCAAGAAACAGAAATATTAAATATACTGCTTACAGTCAGTCAAGATCATTCTGCCTTGATCGTTTTTGTTTTGTTTTGCTTTGTTTTTTATGTGACGTTAGTCACCATACAGTACATCATTAGTTTTTGATGTAGTGTTCCATGGTTCATTGTGTATAACACCCAGTGCTCCAAGCATTACATGCCCTCCTTAATACCCATCACTCGGCTCACCCATCCCCACCCCATTCCACTCTAAAACCTTCAGTTTGTTTCCTGGAGTCCACAGTTTCTCATGGTTCATCTCCCCCTCTGTTTTCTCCACTTCATTTTCCCCTTCCTTCTCCTAATGTCCTCCATGCTATTCCTTATGTTCCACATATAAGTGAAACCATTTGATAATTGTCTTTCTCTGCTTGACTTATTTCACTCAGCATAATCTCCTCCAGTCCCATCCATGTTGATGCAAATGGTGGGTATTCATCCTTCCTGAAGGTTGAGTGATATTCCGTCATATATATGGACCACATTTTCTTTATCTATTCTTCCACTGAAGGGCATCTCGGCTCTTTCCACAGTCTGGCTATTGTGAACATTGCTGCTATGAACATTGGGGTGTATGTGGCCCTTCTTTTCACTACCTTTGTATCTTTGGGGTAAATACCCAGTAGTGCAATTGCTGGGTCATAGGGTAGTTCTATTTTTAATGTTTTGAGGAACTTCCACACTGTTTTCCAAAGTGGCTGCCCCGACTTGCATTCCCACCAACAGTGTAAGAGGGTTCCTCTTTCTCCACATCCTCTCCAACATTTGTAGTTTCTTGCCTTGTCAATCTTTGCCATTCTAACTGGTGTAAAGTGCTATCTCAATGTGGTTTTGATTTTAATTTCTCTGATGGCTAATGATGTTGAACATTTTTTTCATGTGTCTGTTAGCCATTTGTATGTCTTCTTTGGAGAAGTGTCTGTTCATGTCTTCTGTCCATTTTTTTACTTGGTTGTTTTTTGAGTGCTGAGTGTGAGAATTTCTTCATAGATTTGGATACCTGCCCTTTATCTGTAGTGTCATTTGTGAATATCTTCTCCTATTCCGTGGGTTGCCTCTTTGTTGACTATTTCTTTTGCTGTGCAGAAGCTTTTTATCTTGATGATGTCCCAAAAGTTCATTTTTGCTTTTGTTTCCCTTGCCTTTGAAGATGTGTTTTGAAAGAAGTTACTGTGGCTGAGGTTGAAGAGGTTACTGCCTATGCTCTCATCTAGGATTTTCATGGATTCCTGTCTCACATTTGGGATTTTTCAACAATTTAGAGTTCATCTTTGTGTATGGTGTAAGAGAATGGTCCAGTTTCATTCTTCTATAGCTGTCCAATTTTCCCAGAACAACTTATTGAAGAGACTGTCCTATTTCTGTTGGATCTTCTGTCCTGCTTTGTCAAGAATGAACTGACCATAGAGTTGAGGGCTCATACCTGGCCTCTCTACTCTATTCCATTGGTCTATGTGTCTGTTTTTGTGCCAGTATCATGCTATCTTTGTGATCACAGCTTTGTAATTTAGCTTGAAATCAGGCAACGTGGTGCCCCCAGCTTTGTTTCTTGCCTTAATCTTATAGGCTCTGGGAACTATTTCTAAGCAACATTTCTTAATGTAAAGATCAACTAAAACTGAGACCTATTTCTAAGGACCTAGAGCTTCCTAAGCCCTATTAAGACCCTACTAAGTCAACATTTATCAGTCAAAAAGCAGAGAAGTTACTCCATTACTAGCATAAATAATTTAATAACCTAAAAATAAATACAATAATTTGTCTTTCCATGACAAATTTCATCATGAATCTGGCTTTACGGATCTCAAGAGATGTGCATGGTCAGAACCAATCTGGCAGCAACATTTCCTCTAGTTGGTGGGTTTCATACAGCCTTATGACTCAACATTTTTAATAACAGCACTCTTGAGGGCTGAGTATTGTGGCTTCCTGGGTAGAAACCAGAAATGCTGAATGAAAAATTATGGCTAATATATTATTTGGTCATATCTCTAGCCTACAGCCAGCCTGGGCTATCCCATCTTTATAAAGAACTATGCTGCAGGGCTCTCAAAAACCAACCAAACAAACAACAACAACAACAAAACCCAAACCAAACACACCCCAAAACTCATTCACCTGTTTGCCAAGAGAACAAGAATCCATGAAACTTGGCTGTTGATACCTTGGACCTGTACCCTCAGCTTGAAAATAAATCAGGTGGATGACGACATAATTCAGTGCCAATAGATACTTATTTCTCCTCTGTGTGACTCTACCACAGGCACTTGGTGGGGAGGGGAAAGAGCTCGGAGATGTATCTAGAAGATAATTTGGGAAAGAAAGGAGTGGGTGGGAGCTTAAGGATGAGTATGGCTGTAGGTGGAATTGGTTCTGTGTTTTCTGTGAGAGGAGGAGATTAGTTCACATTGGGGACACACTGATTGGAGATATCTAAGCAGCCAAGACTGTGGGAGAGGAGTCAGGACATCAGGAGAGACTCAGGGAGTTTTTGGGATTTTGGTGGTATTTAAAAAGTCAGGAGATGCGATGAGGTCATTAAGAGAGTGAGTACAGAGAAAGAGGAAGAACTAGTAAAGGGAGCTGAGAAACCCAGCGAGTTGTAAGGAAAACCAAGAGAATGGGGTGCTTGCTCAGGAAGCCAGATCAAGAAAAATCCCCAGAACTTACGGGAAGCTTCAAAATTCTCAGAGACTGAAATTTGATCCTCTTCTTGCTTAACTGGAAGAATGGAAGCCGAGTTCCAGAAAGGTGTTTGATCTTACTTCCCACATGGCATTAGCTTCAGCAGCTTGTCTCTTCACTCCAGGGAAAGCCAAGTTTCTCAGCAATGACAGGGTCTGCCAGTAACACTTACGAGTGGGAATAAATAAAACTGATGATGATCACACTTCCCTATTTACCAAGTGCTGCCTCACACACGGGCTCTCCTTCCATAGAACCCTATAGCCTCCCCATGACGGGAGGAGGGGGTGGCCTCGACAACTCAGATTCAAAGACCCTACAGCTCAACTGGGACTTGCTGGTGGCCATCGGAGGTTGTGGAGGTGCTACCTGAGGATTTGGCTCTTTGGACCTCGAATCTTTGCTTCTGTCTTCCACGCCCTATCGCCTTATTGCTTGTTATGATGAATGAGGAGAAAGCCAGCTTCTTACCCTCAGCAGACAAGGGTGTCCTGTCCCAAACACAGAGAAATAGCCACACAACTGAGATCTGCATGCCGCTTTGGGGATCACACCATTGCACACTCTTCATTGGGGAAAGAAAGAACCCGTTCTGAGCTGAACGAGTTACGGGCCCCCAAATCCCAGGCCAGTGAAACAGGCCTGTTTTTCTTCACCTCACTACTGTGCTACCTTCCCCACTGAAGGCGAACTTGCCAACATGGTTCTCGATTCATCCATCTGTCCAAGGAGCATTGGGACCTGATCTAATGCCAGATACCACATACCAGTCAGAGTCTTAAGCAACATTATAGCTTTTGTTTTAAAACCCAGGAAATGCAGTGACTTGGAGCATTTCAGCCCCAGGCAAATCAAAGGAAGCTTAAATCCTGGATCCTGGATCTAAGCATGAAAAATTTCAAATCTTTTAAAGAATGAATCTCAAGACCAGTCATCAATACACTGAGTTCTTGCCAAGACCTGGCTACCTGAAAATTTTGAGACTCACTTCAGGGATCCAAAAGCAGGGCACTATGATTAAATTGATTCTTTTTGCCTTTATAAATTACAAACGTGTGGACTATTGGCTATACAGAGCCACAGGGTAGACTAGAAATGTAGAGGTTACTTATTTGTACAGCATAACCAGGATTAAAATTCTGTATGTGCATCTGTTTGTGAAGCCAGCGTGGTTGGAAAGTAATTACATCAGCAAAATCGAGTGGGATGGGCCAGCAGAGCTGGGCTGCTAGGTTTTGGAAAGCCAAATGACCTAGCAATTATTCCCTTTTTCTCAACAGGAAGCTGCCGTGTTTTGTTTTTAACTAATTAATTTCTGAAAGTTCATAAATGAACATCATACAAAATTTAAAGAATACAAAAGGATTCTATGGTGAAGAGAATCTGCCTTTTACCCAGAACCCACCCCTAAGCTCCTTGCTTCCTTTTCTGGAGCCGACCATCATTACTAGCTGGTGCTCAGGCGAACAGTTTGAAGTATGTATACTTTAAAGATTTTGTTTATTTATTTGAGAAAGAGAGAGAATGCAGGAGCAGAGGGAGGGCCAGAGGGAGGGGCAGAAACAGACTGTCCTTAGCCAGAGATAGGGTTCAATTCCAGGACCCTGGGATCATGACCTGAGCTGAAGGCAGTCGCTTAACTGACTGGGCCCCTCAACACCCGCCCCTGTTTGAAATATTTTTATGAGAATTCCTCTGGCCTTCTTCTCTTTTCCTTACAGTCTTAGATCTTATTTCTTTAATATTTCTGTCCTTTCTCTAGCTGCGTTTCTATTGTGTGGTTCATTTAAGATATACCATTCAAAAAAACCACATGGAAACCTAGGGTCTACCAATTTTTCCCATATAGCTGTAATGGCAGACAATATCTTAATCAGAGGCTCAGGTTTGGCATGCTAGGATGACATCGTAAAACTTAAAAAAGACTACCAATGACAGAATAACCAGGTATATCTGCCAGGATTGTTATAAAAATCCATTGTCAAATGAAGGTTTAAAGAAAAGTGTTATCTTTAAACACGAAGAGTAAAATTCTATAGGATGGGTTGATCTTGCTTTAAAACCAGTGAAGTAGTTCTAAGGGTAAATTAAAACATCTTGATGTCTTTGGAAATCTTTGCCATCCTTGCTGATAGCCAATCCTTTCATCTTAAGCCTTCTGGCAAGACTTGGCTCTTGCTTAGAATATAGCCAAAAACTTTTTGGTGAGGAACTGCCACAGAGTCCAACACCTTTGGTGGCCCATATCCTGCCTCCAAGATCTAGGGGCCGTCCCAGTCTATCCAGAAAGAAAGCCTCCCTCGTGCTGGCAGGCTTTATGTACCTATCTATGGGGCTTCTCTGGGCCAGGCATCATGCTCAGTGTCGGCAAGAGAGTGACGAAAAGCATGTGCCCTCTCCTCCATGAGTCAGCGTGTTTGGGACACTGCCGGGCAGCAGGCAGTCACAAGTTTTCCCACACTCTTCAGTGCTCACCAAATGTCAGGGCAAGACGTGCTCAGACCCACCTGCCCCTCTGTCTGGTGCTCTGCCTGGTGATGGTGGGTTCCCTCTGCCCTGAGAGCTTGTGCATTCCAGACCTGGGGTGGCTCCTTGAAGGGCTGACAAAGGACAGCGAGGAATGGCCCACACATCAGAGCCAAGTCTCTACACGCCACTGGGAGAGCTGGGATGGGGAAAGGCGTCTGATCCTTTTCATAACTTTTCTGTAGGTCCATGGGGACAACTTCCTTGCTTCACTGGGGACACAGGATTAAGAAAAAACTGGTTGTCAAGGCCAAACAAAAAAGGCAAGCAATTTCTAAGCCATGGACTCCAAGAGGGGCCTCTGAAATGCCACATTATTATCCTGTGTTGCAGAGTCAGGGCCCAGCTCCCAGAAAGGGACTCGAAGACTGAAGCAGGGCCTTGCTTGGCAACAAAAGACAAGAGCAAGGTCTGCCTGTTCCCAGGTGTTTCCATGGAAAGGAGGATTCTTTACTTGGTGGTGCTCAGGGTAGTGAGGCCCAGCAAGAGGGTTTTCCTGGTGGCCTGACATCACTGATGGGCTTGAGTTGCAACCGAACGGTATGGAGAAAGTCAGAACGGTTCTTGCTGAAGTTAGCCTACCCCACTCAGGATTCCCCTACCTGCCTTTCCTCCATGTCCCATCCTTTCTCTCCTAAAACATGACTCCCACCCTTTCTACACAGGCAGACAGGTCCATCCACCCCTGCCCTCTCCCTCGGGAACTTCCACATGGGTCTGCAGAACAGTAAATACATCACGCTCATTTGTGTAGCACAGAAGATCACAGCAGTCTCAGAGAAAAGAATGGAAAAACATTATCTTTAAATTAGGAAAGTCTGAATGGCTTCATGTTTGCTTTGGAGAGCTCGCTGCTTTAGAGAATTTTCTTTGTCATGTCCCCTCCCAGTGTAGCTTTTTAAAACTTCTGTATTTATGACTATCTACAACGCCCCCCCCCAAATAAAATCATGCATACAATGCAGGAAAGCATGCCAAGCAATCCTAAAATTCCATTCTTCAGTTGTACCGAATTTTGCAGTTGGCAGCCTACGACGACAAAATAGAGCATGACGATATTGTCAAAGTCACAGAGCTGCTCAGCTTTCCAGTCTAAATCAGGAACTCGGGCTTATGAATCTGAAATGACAATATGCTATACCTAAAAACAGGCTCCAGCCTGTCACCCAGCTCTCAGGCCCCTTAAGGCCACTGGGGGTAACCTCTTAAAAAACATGTGGCAAACGGTTGTTTCAGAAACAACATGAAGATCTCTTTAGGTAGCGTTCTGAGAGGGACTCGGGCCTGAGGCTCCGCCTTAGCTAATTAATGCCGGGGACCTTTCCCATCGCATGTGCCTTTGAGAGTGCACACGAGGTGCGGGCAGGAAGACGGTCTCCTGCAAGAAGAGGGCACTGTTGCTGGGTGCTTTGGGGAGGCATCAAGCATTCCAAGCGGAGGGAACACGGCAGGGGCCAGGTTGCCATGTGAGATTCACGATCGCCTGGGCAGTGCCAAGTTCCAGCAGGGCAGACTCCAGTGTTACATTCCTGGCGATGGTGGGACCCCAACAGCTGCCATGGCTGCTGCCACCTCTGCCTCCCGCTCAAGCAGGACACCTGGGAGATTGCAGGGGAAGCACTGGCCGCCACCAGGACCTTCTTATCACTTAAGGCTCTTGGCCCTGGCAGAAAACTGCATTTCTGGGATGACTAAGATTTCGAAATGAGTGGTAACTTGACCATGTTGGCCAAACTGGCAAGTTCTGAGATAGAACCTCAGAGCAAAGATAAAATAGGGATGGAATCTTCAGTAAGATGTCAAGGGAGCATGACACGCTCGGGACCAATGTTTCAATGCCAGGAAGCGAAGCCCCCCAGCTCCTAGGACACAACTGACTGGTAAAGTCTGAGCCACCAGGCACACCTCCCCACCTACCACCGTCCACAGAGAGATGACGAGCTCCCCACTCCCAACTTCACACAGCCAGATCTGTGTCCACTGTCTCCCAAGGCCCCTGGACCTCGCAAAGCATCCTGTAGGGAATTATGTGATGGAAACATGTCTTCCCTTTAAATGGCAGAACTAGCAGAGCAGGGGTAATTTGCAGGAATTGACGGGACATTCTCCCAGGAGCATGAAATAGTACCATTTCTAAGGCGTTTCTGTGACTAGGGGTATAGTTGGAAAAGCTGGAACTGTTTGAGTGAAAGGCTTGGGGGGACTGTACCCTTCTGAACCCTCACAGGGGATAGCGTCCACTGGATAGTGAGTCAGAGGGAAATTATGTCCCAACCGCCCTGACTTGAAGGTAATTTCCAGAAACCTTGTATCAAGGACACCCACCTATTTGTCCCCTTTACTTTTTCACAAAGACAGAAAACCTAGTAAAAAGGAAGTCAACTGGCTGACAGTTTGGGGCTTTTCTGAACTTCCCCATCCTCCGGAAATGCACAGGCCAGCTTTGCTATTCTGTCCAGGGAGGAAAAGCATTTGATAGAGCAGAACAGCTGTTGACAGTTAAAGATCTGCAAAAAAAGGTCAATGCGTAATGGACTGCCAACTTAATGAGTTCTGACTCTCCTAAGGTGCTTACTGGGGTCTCTGTGCTCCTGATTGTCGGGTTTCCTGGGCCCACCCAACTGGGCCCTCCAGGGTTGGCTACATTCTCCCGGTCTCCCTTCCTCCCCCTTCCTGGGACTGCATGGAAAGCTTTCAAAGTTCCTTTATCCTCTGTTGCAGACACCCTTTCCTTAGTCCATGTGCACTACTTTTATGATCACCATCCCTTTGATCCTTCTCCGCGACATAAGCAGACCTAATGGCAAAACTAGAAGACGGGGATGAGTTGTTCCCAATATGCAAGCTCTCCCTGTCCCCACACCACTCCCGACAACAGAGAGATTCCTTGTCGCCCAGCTGGTGAAATGGATGGGTGAACCTCATGAGGCGAGGGTGGGTTTCTCTAAATCGGGAGAGGAGGGCTGAGCAGAAAGGAGAATCCCAGGAAAAAGAAGACCGCACTGACTAACAGACTTGCGTGTGGTGTGCCAAAGCCTTCCTGCTTGACAGAAGCTTTGGAGAGCTGTTCAATATACAGATTTCGGAGTATAACATCAGACCTGCGGAACCGGGGTCCCAGCGGCATATAAAATCCGTGTTTCAGAGGAAAACTCTGCCTTGTCTCTATCTCCACAGAGCATGTCCCTCCAGGTTACCAGCCTCCTGGCTTTCATCGCCTCGGAGCTATGTTGCCCCTCTCTGAGTTGTAGGTGACTGACATAAAAACTCTGTCACTTGGGGTGCCTGGGTGGCTCAGTGGGTTAAGCCTCTGCCTTCGGCTCAGGTCATGATCTCAGGGTCCCGGGATCGAGCCCCACATCGGGCTCTCTGCTCAGTGGGGAGCCTGATTCCTCCTCTCTGCCTGCCTCTCTGCCTACTCTCTCTCTGTCAAATAAATAAAATCTTAAAAAAAAAAAAAAACTGTCACTGTCCAAGCTGGATGGATCTCCCTCCTCCCTGATGAATAAAATCAAGTTGGCCCCCATTTGCAATTCAATTCCTTTACTCCAGATAAATTTATGCTTTCTTCCTTTTCCCCTTTGAATTGCTAATAGCATCTGTCTCCTTCCCTCATAGGAGTCACCAAAATCGCTAACACGTGTTCATTTTTATTTGTGCATGAAAGAAACGACGTTGCCTTTTTTTGAATATCATCTTTTAACAGGGGTAGCGACCGGGATCTTTATTTAAAAAGGTATACCCCAGCTGGTTCCTCAGCACTAGGCAAAGTGGGGAAACCAGTGCTCTGGTGCCCGAGTTGACCACTGCACTCGGGCCCAATGTAGCCGGCCGGCTTCTTCGGGTAAATCGAGTTTTCTTGGAGCCCGGCCACACCCAGCCATTCACTTCTTGTCTGGGCCACTTCTGAGCTACAGTGAAGAAGTTGTGACAGAAACCTTACAGCTGGCCAAATCTGAAATATGTACTATCTGGCCCTTTATGGGAACACCGTGCCAACCCCTGCTCTAGGGGAACCGCTTGCAAAGCTCTGTACGGGGCAAGCACATTTTTCAGAGGCATTTTGGGGCAGTTGGGGCCAGCTTGGCCAGGGAGGTCAGCCATGCTGTGGAAAGCTCCGCAGAAACACTGACAGAGGGTTTGGCGCCAGCAGCCCAAGGTCAGAGGATATGCACTGGGGCTTGGGGGGATGGAGCAGGCTGGCTCTGAAGAACATGCTTCCTGCGGCAAGAGTGGCCCACCCCAGTCAGCTGGGGAAATTCCTTCTTCAGCTTACTCAGCAACCACTGAGGTAGTACCTACTGCTACCTGTGGCAAGCAATGGGTGTCACAAAGCTGAAGGAGATGACAGATGACCACAGCGATCACCGCGTGGCAGTTAAGACGGGAGGCTCTGCAGTCAGACGGTGTGGGTGTGAAGCCCGACTCCACCACTTACTAGCTGTAGACCTCTGAGCACGTTAAAACTCTCCATGCCTCAGTTTTCTCTTCTGTAAAATGGGGATATTAATATGGTGCCTACGTTAAGCGTTAATACACATAAAACCCTGAGAACAGAGGCTAGCAGGTAGGAAACGTCAATTTGTGCTATACCATAACTAGGACCCCCAGTGATACACCAGTGGCCTCAGTATGCCCTGCCCCCTCCACGTGCACCCTCTCTGAACCTACAAGAACCAGGAAGTTGGGATTTATCCCCATTTTCCCAAAGCAGAAATAAGCCCAGGGAGGTCAAATGGCTTTTCCAGGAATGCAAAGTGTGCACCGAACTGAAACCTACATCCAACTCCAAATTCCAGACTTTTTCCAGCATTGCACCCCCCACACACACATACACAGTCTAAAAGGGGTGATGACCTTGGGACTACAGGTCTGTGCTGACAAGGTTTTCTGAACTTATCTTCGGACACACAATCTGGCTTTGCTATAGCAGGTTTTTCTGGTATAAGACCCCTAAATATTTTCCCTTCAGTAATAAGAATGAAAGACGATATTCCCCTGATGAAAACTGTTAAAGATAAAATATAAGACAAAGTCCTCTATTTCACTCAAATAAAATACGCAAGGTGTATGTTACACATCCTTTTCTGTCCTAGGTAAAAGTCCAATTAAATATGAAAGCCGATACTGTAAGCAGTTTCCAAAGTGTCCTTAGCATAGTCTTTTCTTTAGAACTGGAGGGAACACAAGAGGGTCCCGAATGTGCATTTTAAAACAGTTGAAATAGCTCCAGCACTTTTTAAATGCCATTAAATGAAAAGGGTTCTCTCTGGAGAGACTAAAAATAATTTGGCTCAAAACACTGTATTCAAATGGAAGCCTCACTAATTTCAAGGGTCCATACGCACAGGCAGGTTGCTGCTACTTTGCACTTTTAGAAATCTTATTTTCAGTTATTCGTAAGTAGTTTATATTCCATTCTTCTAAGCAAAGGATGAGCTACAGCTATGGGCAAGAATAGAAACAGAACCTTATTCTTAACAAGCCAGCAGCCAAGCTTAGAAAGCTCACTGAAGCTGAAACCTATTATAAGAGTGATAACACTCTCAACATTCAGGAGAAAAGGTCTCCTTGTTTACCAATATTTCCAGTCCTCAAATATTCAAATCTACCTCGTGCATACTTAGAGCTACAGACAACGTTTTAGGTTTGAAGCATAGTTTTTGCTGTTGTTGTTGTTGTTGTTTTTTTGGATACATAAGACGGTCTGAAAGAGGTTTGCAAAAATTTCATCATCATCAAATCTGTCAAGACTATAAAGCTCCCATTTATGGCTGTATTTATTTTGCAACTCAACGGCTTCATATGATTGCAGCAAAAGGCAAAACTGTCAACAGGAAAATGAAATGCTGCTGCTCATGATAGTGAATGGGCAATGAGTTACCTAGCTTTGTGGCTACACAGAAAATAAGGCCTTCGTTACAGCACCATCTCCCCAGTAAGGCACACATTCTCCTGGGTGGGCTAGAGAACCATGCATGCTTTGTTCTAGGGACAGCCGGCACAAGGGCGTCTGTGAATGACCTTCCGCCACACACCACGCTAGCAGGGAGGCGGGAGGCACTGCAGCTGGAGAAAGCAGGTGCTTCTCACGCTTTGTGGGGACCCCATTCACTTTTCAAAAGCCCAGGCAAGGTTACTCAACCCAATACATGCCAGAAGATTTTTTTCTCCTTCAAAGTCCAATTAACTCAGAGATCCTCATAGAATTCAGAGGCATTAGTTCAAATCAGCGCCTGGTCTAAAGGGAAGCACTGGGTGTGTTAGAAACTTTCACAGGGTTTCAAAACCCAGATCTTGGACTGGATTCAGATGCCAGCGCTGCCGCTTTTGAGCAGTGACCTTGGGTGCACTGCTTAATCTGAGTGTCAGTTTTGTCTTTTGTGCAGGCGAAGGGCTTACCAGCACCTGGCACAAAGGTGTTCCATAAATGGCCAGAAAACTTTGATGTGGGGGACAAAGGCAGAAGAAATGTCGATAAAATTAACTGTCCTTAAGAACTGTAGCCCACTGACAACTACTTGAGGCAGGCAAAGGAGAACGCTCCTCCCTTCTCCCTCCTCCCAGACCTCCCAATCTTAATGTTAATGCCTTAGTAGAGGAAAAACAAAACAAAACAAAACAAAAAACCAAAATCCTTAGCTTGATAATAGCAAGGCCTCCAATATCCCCAGAGTCATCTTTAGCATATGAAAGTCCTTTTGGAAACTTCCCAGGTATTACTGGACTTGGCCTTTGGCTTCAAATTGTAAAAAAAAAAAAAAAAAAAAAAAAAAAAAAATGCGCTGGATCCAATAATGTAAAAAAAAAGAAAGAAAGAAAGAAAAAAAGAAAAGGAAAAATTCCAGCTTCTAGGTTAAGCTGGTAGACTAAATACATGCATCCCATTCCATGGTCTTGTAAGCCATGAAGACCACAGAAAGAAGTTGGTTTTGTAAAAGACAAATCCAGGAGAAAAGGAGAGAGGCTAACAGGAAGAACGATTTGGAAGCTGCAAAACAGATGAGAGTGGTAATCAACTCAGTGGGCAGCAGGTGAGGGGGGCGGACCTGATCTCAAACCAGCAAGGAAAAAAGCTGGCAAGGGGCCTCACGCTCCTCTGCAAGATGGAGTTGGGGTTGGGGGATGGATAAGGACGACAGTGGAAAGAAAACAGCCTTAGAAGCTGTTCCTACTAGCTGCTTGCTCCATCCCACTGTTTCTTCCCCACTCTGGCAAACATCCAGAGGACTAGTTCCTGAAGATGGGAAAACATAGCATGTGGCTTGGGAGCCATAGGTGGGCCATGCATTCTCTGGGGGCAGGCAGGGACATTAAGTGACATTAAAGGGGCGCTGAGCCCTGAAAGCAGAGACAGCCTCCACCCTGGTACTCTTCCCCGAGGAGTTGCCAGGCTGAACAGTAGACCCACTCCTTCCAGCAGGAGACCAGAAGTCTTCTGGGGTGGGGGAACATCTAAGCAACTCAAGGAGAAAGACTTCAAGATATCAGACGTTGGGGTCTTCCCGAAAATGCCCAACCCAGATCTCTACCCACCTAATCAGTACTTCCCACAGCTTTTTAGTCCATCACGTAACCCAGGATTACCAGACATCTGTACAAAGCCTCTACCAAAGGGGACAGAGATGAAAACAAGCAAGCATAACTTGGTGGGAACAGAGACTACTTGAGTTCACAGGAAACTTGGGCAAATACGTGTCAGTGATATCCTTGGAGAGGTAATACACTATATCTACGAAGAAATCAGAAAAGGCAAAAACCCCCTCCCAATGAAGAAGCCAAAAGCAACATTCTCAGAATCCAAAAAACATTGAGGAGACATGAAGAACAACAGAAGTGTTAGAAGGTATCATCCACAAAAGTAAGCTGTGGGAGGAGAAGGGGAAAATGGAAAAATGAAAGGAATATTCAGAAACATTTCCCAAACTGAAGGAGTCGGGATGTCAGGGCGGAATGGCACGTGTCGTGGCACGCTCCACCCGGCACAGGGGAGGAAAACAAATCCATGCCCTAGCCCGTTAGTGGCACATTTTAGATCCCCGGGGACAAAAAAAGACTTTATAAGCTTCCAGAAAGAGAAAAAAAAAAAATCAGGTCAGAAGCAGCCTATCAGGAATCGCAATGGCTTCACTCTTCTCGATAGCAAGAGTAGAAATTGAGGACAAGGAAGCAATTGTGTTAATTCAGAACTTTGATTTTGAACTTGGCATTTCATGCCCCAACTGCCAATTAAGGGTGACAGGAGAATAGACATTTTCCGGCAGACAAGGCCTAGAACAATTTACTTCCCGTGTAGCCTTTCCTAGAAAGATGCTGGAGGACGACGGGCTTCACCAAAACAGGTCAAGAGGAAGACACAGGAGAGAGGTCAAGGCACAGCCTGGAGGAGGCTAAAAGGCAGCCCCGGGATGAGGGCTGGGCACCGAAAGAAGAGGAAAGCCAATCCAGGCTGGAGCGAGGGGAGTCTGCAGGGATGGACATGCTGTGGGCTGTCATCACAAGATGCCTGCTGCCACCGACCTGGCAGACAGAACAAACAGGTGAGCAAGGCCCACGTCCTTCCCGTGCTGCTTTTCCTGACCGTGGGCCACTGGCAGTTCTCCTTAGCACACTGAGGTCAATGTCTCAGGCATTGGGGTCTTCCTGAAAATGCCAAACCTTAGCACACTCTGCTGCCTACATGGGCAGAGGACGCACAGCGGCATTCTGCCTTGACCTATTTCCGAGAGGGGAGGCAGGCCCGGGGAGCCGAGAAGCAGGAAATGCAGAGCTGCCGTTGCCCCCTGACAGTCTTCCTGGTGGGCCCCTAATACATGGTACCACCCTACAGCACCATCCTGAGCCCTGGGAGTGGACAGCCCCGTTTTCTTGTGGCTCCACTCGTGCCCTTGCCCACGCACTTCCCCAGAACAACCTCATGGGACCTGAAGCTGCACTTCTCCCAGAGACTGGACTTGGATTACCTTCTCTTGGCACCTTCCTCGAGTAGAAGCCACAGCTTCCCCTTCCTTACGCAGCGAGGTTTGCACTTACTACTAGATTGTTTGGAATGCAACATATTGTTTAGGGAGACCCACGTACATGTGGGCATGAAAAAGAAGAGAAAATGGGCAACAGAAGGTAAAGTAGTGGTTGTCCCCGGGGTGGGGGAAGGAGTTCCATGCAGAGGCAGGGGCAAAGGTGGTTCTGGAGCTAATGTCCTATTTCTTAAATTGGAAGGTGGACACATAGGTGTTTGTTTTAATATCCTTTGTGCTATATTATAGCTACGAAACATTCTTCTGTATTTCGGACACGTTCCGCAGAGAAAAGAATTATTTGGGTCACAGATTACATCACACATTCCATAGACTCTGTACCATTCGTCTCTGTTGCCCACCCCCCCACCCAAATGGCAGTAGACAGACTCTATTCCAGTCATCACATTCCTTTTTATGTGGCCCAAGACAGCAGTCACAGGAATGCAATTCTACGAGACACTTTACAATAGGGACAAGCAGAAACGGGCCCCTCTATAATTAGCTTTCCTGTATAGCCATGATGAGAAACATCTCATTCTCCTCTACCAGTGGGATTCCCCCCACTTCCAGGCTTCTGAGACAAACTGAAGGGGCTAGTCGGGAGACATTGTGTTCACCATCTCCTTGGCCTGGTTCACTCTTCTTCAGACAGACTGGCAATTTCAAGATAAGTACCCTCAACAACTGATTCACTTTCCCAGCACGATGCAGAAGAAAACAGGAGAAATGTTTACCTTTAGCTGCTGACCCTGTTTGGTAGATTTCCTTAAACGCTACGTATGCTGTGCTCAGGGCGCTGTGGCTGCAAATCGTTTTTCCAGGAAAGGCGTTTTGCTGTTCAGTTTCACAAAGCTGCTCTACCAGAAAAAGTCTCTGGAGGTTCTCCTGTTGCTCTATGTTCCCCTTCTCTGTCCAGTCAAAGAAAGAAAGAGAGAGCGAGAGTACTGCAGCTCTCACGTAAGACTCAGGACAACAGAGCCCAAGCCTCTGGCCACTGCCCAGCCATCTAGCTGAGATACACCCTCACTTCACCTCTTTTGGGGTTCACCTGGAGGAGCAGGTGTTCAGGCTTTGAGCAAGGGTATCTATTCCACTCATTCAAGCAATAAAGTGAAACAGCTGGTGAAATGATAGGAACACAAATGGATAAACACCCCTGATGTTCCTAAAGCATTGTCAGAACCAGAATCTTCTGAAGGAATCCTTTTTCCCCCCACTTCAACTGCTCCCACTTGAGACAAGAGGGTCACTTTGTAAGTTCACCTGTTAGAAGGCTCAGTGAAGTGAAGCAAGACATGGTCACAGTGCTCTTTTTCATTAATGTTCCTGATCAAGTAACAGCCGTCGGTAATGTACTTCTCCTGGACCCGAACTTCTCAACCTTGGCCGCATGCTGGAATCACCTGGGCAGCTTTCAAAACTGTTGATGCCTGGGGTTCACTGATTTAGTGGGTCAGAGCCTACATGAGCTTAAAGATCTTCCCCAGGTGGTTCTGATGTGCAGCCAAGGGTGAGAACTATGGTGTATCAGAGAATAATGGTGACCGGTTCCTTCCTGTCAAAAATAAGAAAGTTAACGTTTCCTAAAACCCATCTCTGCTATAACAAAGTGTGTATGCTTCCAGACACCAGGCAGCACAGCTAAGCGATTAAGAACACAGAATCTCGAGACAGGCTGCCTGACTTTGACCACCAGCTTTGTCACTGGCTGGCTGAGTATTGGACAATTTATATACCTGAGCTGTGCCCCAGTTTGCTCATTTGTGAAATGGGCTCATATTAGTACCCATACCTTACAGGATAGGATGGTGGGTATTAAACCAGTTGATATTTATAGGATGCTCACAACAATGTCTATGACACAGAACATGCCTCAGAAATGTTTGTTAAATATAACATTGAACCAGTTTCTATTTTAAAAGCTCCAAAGAGAAGCTAAAAAAGAAACTGGCAATTGTATGAACTAAAATAATTCAGAATCAGATAAAACTTTCTTTAGGATGCCAGTTACATATTTTTGGAGACACACATCCCTCAGATTTTCTGTGCTGCCTCTTATTTTTATAACGGAACTTTATCCAGTTCTGGCAAAAGGGGCATTTTGAGGTCCGAGAGGGAAATTTAACATAACACAGCAACATTCTTTCTTGCTGTGTCCACCCTTCTCTCCATCATTTCGGACATCCGTGTCTCTGTTAATAACCTGGTGTGAGTCTGAGAGCTGAATTTGCAGGAATTGGCAAGAACGGCTTTAGAATTTCAAGTTTTTCCTTTCCAAGGGACATGTCCCTGCCTCCACTCAGAGGATAAAGCAGTATTTTTTCAAAGGGTTCTCTGTCCTGTTGTAAGAAACAGAGGTCCCTGAATTTTTTCTAATTAAAAAAAAAAAAAAAAAAGCTGTATGCCAAGCACCACGCACAGAAATCCATTAATTCTAGAAGATGTTTAAAGCGGGAGATCAAAACTGAATACAGTCTTGAAATATATGTGTGAACAGATATTTGGCTGCGTGAGCTTTTCAAGTGCAAGAATAAACATTAACTAGTATTTGAGGAAAGATATTTTCATACGTGCAATTCCTAAATACAGTTGTGTCGAGAGAGCTCTAAATAATATTCACCAACAACACTTCAAATATGTTCAGCTTGCTAATGCTTTCATTCAAAAACTCACACTTAAATTCTTTAACGCCATGAAGTAGCCTCTTAAAAAGAATAAAAACTCATTTTGAAACATGCAGATTACTAATCAGACACTGCTGAGACAGTGTGTACACAGGTCCCACGCTTCTCCATGGGAGTCAAAAGCATTCACCGAGTATATATCCTCTGACCCAAGATTCCACTTCTAAGGATTTATTCTTGGAAATTAACTGTACACACAGGCAAAAACGTGAACACAAGAAAGGTCGTCACATTGTTTAAAGGCAGAAAAGGGGAACAAAAGTATCATGGACCACTGGTTAGCTAGAGGATGGTATATTCACGCAATGGAGTCCTATGGCATGTATCAAGTGAAATGGAAAAGTGTCTGCAATAAAGCTAGTGGGGAAAAAGGGTCGTTGAGTTATTTGGGTAGTGGGACTCCATCAGTATGGAATATAAGGATACTAATATTAGAAAAATGCATGGAAGGCTATATCAAGTTAAAGAAAGTTATCTCTGATTAACGGGATTGTAGGGCTTTTTCTCTGGGGGAGTAATTTCTAATTAATTATGTATGGCTGCTACAATCTAATGAATGAATAAAATATGAAAAAATTCAAAACTAAAATTCAATAAAGACATGGTAAATAATAAAATATATATCACAAAAAAGAGAGTAGATCCCTTTTTAACTTTTCCCCCTTTCCTTGAGAGCTGTATATAACAAGCTTCAGGAGTAACACCTAGGAAAGGAAACTATCACACGGCTCTTTATCCACTAAGAAATGGCCAGAAGACAAGGGCCATAGGACTGAACATTTTAAAACCAAATACTGTCTTCTCAAGTAAGGGCTGCCTGCAATGGATCCTGCTGTCACTATGGCCGGCAGTCAAGTTATTTTGCAATGGTAAATTCTTGAGACCCTATTTATTCTCTCTAAATGGCATCTCTAGAACTTTCCTGAAAATGTGAATTGCCTGTAAGGAACAAATGTTTAAAAGAACTAAGAGCTTAGTGTCTCCAATTTATTTGACTTCTTTCTTTCTCTAGCCTCTTTGTCTTTCCTTCCTTTGCTTTATTCCTCTAGTTCTCCCGAATGTCCTAAAGGTTGGGATCCTTCCCCACCAGGGACAGGCAGGATAAGTCAGTGAAGATTCAGGGAGTGCCAGAGGCTGGTGATGCTTAGGAAGCAAGAAGATGGAACTTTGAAGCCATTCGAGACTTACTTGATGATTTTAGTTCCAATTCAGAATTGGCTTCTCTTCCCCACCTTTTTCTCTCAAAACTAAAATTAGAGCAAAACCCAGTCCTTTTGTAGACACTAAGCACAGCTCGGATATGGTTTCTGCAGAGAGGGTCATGAAGAAAAGGTGTCCCTAAAGCCTTGCAGTTCAAGGATCAGCGAGTGCTCACTTCTGGCCCCAAGCATATGCCTCAGATCCTGGAACATGAAATCACAGAATTGCGGAATATTAGAGTTGAAAGCTCTAAGTGTTAAAGATGAATGCTACTAATGGTGTGGTTGCTCGGCGGTGTTAAAGATGAATGCTACTAATGATGTGGTTGCTCGGCGGCATTGCATGGGTGCTTGCTAGAAATGCAAATTCTCTGGCCCCAGCCTGCACGTACTGACCCAGAAGCTCTAGCAGTGAGGTCCAGGGTATCTGCAGTTTTCATGAGCTCTCCAGACATGTAAGGCCAACAATCTAAGTGAAAACTACTATTACACAGTAAGAAACGGAAGCGCGTGAGAGTCAGTCTGTCTTCACAAAACTAGAGGGGGAAAGCAGTTATTCTAAGTGAGACATCGAAATAAAGCAACCTTATTTTCTCCCCGTTTCAACATCTGCAAAAATGTACCTTCAGGTCTCTGGATTATCTTTCATTCCTAGCTGTCTTTTCCTTTTTACATGGCTACACTTGGAGAAACTGTGGCAACCAATACAGAACAGCCCAACACGGTCTCTGGAGCATGAAGAAGGGTTTAATTCAGACTCTTTTTACAAATCACTGGATTAATGAAATTCATCATACATGAGAGTCCTGAGATGTCGACTGCATGCAAATCACATTTAACAAGCTAAAGTGCAGACTTCGACCTTAGCTCCCAGAACACTAGAACGGCAAACACTAGAATAGGAATTTGACTATGCATGAATCTACAAGAAGAGCTGGAGCTCCTTATCTTATTTTCTCAGGCTGTTCTTACCTATATCCACACCAAGACTCAGAGAGGAGCTCTGAACTGTAGGTAGTTCTATCTCACAAAAAAAGCTGGTTTCCCAGAAGATCACTTCCAAATCACTTATTTGAAACCTGGACACATTTCCTCATACAATGTTATAAATGGTCTTAGATGTCTAATCACAATAGATTTGCAATAAAGTTGGTAGTATGAAAAACTTAATTTAAAATTTTCACTCAAATGTGGAATTTAGGAAACAAAACAGATGAACATAGGGTAAGAGAAGGAAAAATAAAAACACAGAGGGAGGCAAACCATAAGAGACTCTTAACTATAGAGAACAAACTGAGGGTTGCTGGAGGGGTGGTGGGTGGAGAGATAGGATAAGTAGGTGATGGACATTAAGTAGGACACTTGAAGTAATGAGCACCGGGTATTGTATGCAACTGATGAATCACTAAATTCTACCCCTTGAAACTAATAATACACTATATGTTAACTCAATTGAACTTCAATAAAATATAAAAAATAAAGGCTTCCACTAGCAAAAAACATATTCCAATCTCGAATTTAGTTGCATCTTCATAAAGGGGTCTTCTCTTATGACAGAGAAATGTGGGGGGTAGATGTCTTTTTCTGCATTCATTATCTTTAGGTTGTAGACTATCAATATCATGGACTTTGGATTCAAGATTCCTGGTCCAAAAGATCTACCTAAAAATTCTGAACTAATATCTTGCAGAAGGCTGTAACTCTGGCTCTTATAGGTACCAACACCAAAGTCAATTAATGCTTTATCTTGCACATTTTCCTACTACCCCTCCCCCTCTTCAGCTGAGCTAGATGCTGCCTCTTTGGAATTCTATTTTCCATTTATCACTGATTTTTCTAAAAATCATTCCTATTATTATTAATATTTTTAAAAAATATTCCTGTTTATGTTTCCTTTTTTTTAAGATTTGACAGAGAGAGTAGGCAGAGAAGCAGGCAGAGAAGCAGGCAGAGAGAGAGGAGGAAGCAGGCTCCCCCCTGAGCAGAGAGCCTGATGCAGGGCTCGATCCCAGAACCCTGGGATCATGACCTGAGCCGAAGGCAGAGGCTTTAACCCACTGAGCCATCCAGGCGCCCCTATGTTTCCTTTTTAAAAAGATTCATTAAATGCATAATAAGATATGGATTTTTTAAAGCAACATTAAAGAACCCTCATGACCTTTAGCTGTTGCTCCCAAATCTCCCCATCCTCCCCCAACTCTAGTCAAACATTCTGTCTCTGTAGATTTGCATATTTGGGACATTTTATATAAATGGAATCATACAATATATGGTCTTTTATGGCTTTCTTCACTTAGCATAATGTTTTCAAGGTTCATCTGTGTTATACCATGAATCAGTACTTCATTCTTTTTAATTGCCAACTAATATTCCATTGCATGCATATATCATATATGATTTATCCATCCATCAGTGGATAAACATGGGGTTGTTTCCACTATTTGGATATTATGCATGATGCCACTGTGAGTATTCTTACACAAGTTTTTGTGTGGAAGTATGCTTTCTTTTTAAAAAAGATTTATTTATTTTGAGAGAGAGAGAGAGAGAGGAGGGAGCATCAGCAGGGGGAGGGACAAAGGGAGAGAATCTTTCAAGCAGACTCCCTGCTGAGAGAGGAGCCCCACATGGGGCTTGATCCCACAACCCATGAGATCATGACCTCAGCTGAAAATAAGAGTCAGACACTTAACCAACTGAGGTTCCCAGGTGACTTGGAAGTACATTTTGATTTCTCTTGGGTGTATGTATATGAGTGGAATTGCCTGATCACATGGTAACTCCATGTTTAAGTGTTAGAGGAACTGCCAGTCTGTTTTCCACAGTGGCTGCCCCATTTTACATTTTTACCAGCAATATAGGAGGATTCCAATTTCTCTACATCCTTGCCAATATTTGGTATTTCTATCGTTTTTATTATAGACATTCTAGTGGGTGGGAAGTGGTATCTCAGTGTTATTTTGATTTGTATTTTCTTACTGGATAACGATATCAAGCCTTTTTCATGGACTTATTGACCTTTTGGGTATCTGCTTCGGAGAAATGTCTATTCAGACCGTTTGCCCACTTTTTAATTGTATTATTTGCCTTTTTACTACTGACTTCTAAGAGCTATTCATATGTTCTTGATACAAGTCCCTTTTCAGATACACGATTTGCAAACATTTCTTCCATTTTGTAGGCTCTGACATTCATTTTTCAAAAATTTATCACGCAGTGTGTCTGATTGCATCATTATATATCTATCTATATATGTCGACCTATATATCAACATATTCTCTACTACTCCCCAACTCAGGTGGCGGCAGCCACACACCAGCTGCCTTTCCCACTGCTTCCTTCCACCTCAAGACCTCACCGTCGCCCTTACCTCAGCCTGGAATACTTCTAGAGCATGTGGCCTGTGGCCTCACTTCATTTGGCTTCTGCTCCAATGGTGCCACCCCAGAGAGGCCCTCTCTAGGACTGCAATTCCCTTTGCCTGTCTCTCCATTCCCTTACCCTTCTCTTCTAGAAGGGCTGTGAAAATATAACAGCACTTGATGTTAGTCAGAAATTTATATTTGTTTGCCTTTTTTTGGATAACTGGATAAAATGAATGCTTTCTTAAATGTTTACTGGCAGCCATGTGGTTATTGATATTTCTTCTTTTGTAAATATCCCCTTTGTGACCTTTGCTGGTGCTCCCATTGGCATATTTGTCTTTGTTAATTTTTAGGAATATTTCCCCTTTGTGTATTATCAATAACTTCCCCAGCTGGGTTTTCCTTGTTCATTCACAGTGTTTGCCATGTAAGAGTTCTTCATTTTTATGGAGACTGATCTATTAGTCTTTACATTTATTCACTGCCTTTGGTGCCTTCTCTGCTCGAGGATTCACAAAAGTGAATGGGCTTTAATACTAAAGACACTTTTCATAAAAATCGCTTTGCTGGTCTGTGTTACAATCTCTCATTCACAAAGCTCATTCATTGCACCACTACAGAAACTGGGTTTTCCTCCACCCCAGCTCTCCTCCTTCATCCCAGCAATGAGCAGCTCTACTTCCATTTTACTGAAAGCATCTGGCAACTCAAAAGTCCACTGTGAGAGACTATTATAGTGACAGTCCCAGTAAAGTCACACCTCCTCCCCAAGCCCTTGTGTTCTGTCCTGTCTCACAATGACTCTGGGCTTGGTGATGTCACTGCTTTTGACTAGTGGGACTCTGGCCAACACCTTGTCGGCAGAGGCATGAGGCACGCACATGTGCCACTCTTGGGAACACTGCTGCTAAGACGTGAAAAACCCAGGCTGGCCTGGAATATGGGAGACAATGTGGAGGTGATACTTTGTTATTAGAAAGCACGCAAAGCATAATTAGCTTCCTTGCTAATTGGGCAAAAAGAATATCACTTTTAGCCCCAAATTCCCCAGATTCATTCAGGTAAGAGGTATCTGACACTTGCTAGCTGCAGAAACAAAAGGAACAGGGCTGGGGAAACACACAAACATGGTTAAATTGTACTTGGGCCTCCTATATATAGGTTATCAAACAGTAAGATGCGAGGCTGGACAGAAGTGACAGAAACAGCATCGTATCTCTAGAAGTGACAAACCGTGGGCAGAGCTTAAGAGATTCCCTTGCAGGGGTGCCTGGGTGGCTCAGTCATTAAACATCTGCCATTGGCTCAGGTCATGACCCAGGACCCTGGGATCCAGCCCTGTGTGGGGCTCCCTGCTTGGTAGGAAGCCTGCGTCTCCCTCTCCCACTCCCATTCCCCCTGCTTGTGTTCCCTCTCTTCCTGTCTCTCTGTCAAATAAATAAAATCTTAAAAAAAAGAAAGAAAGAAAAGAGTTTCTCTTGCTGTTGGAAGAAACAGAAAAAAAGAGCCACAGACGTGGGGGGCGGGCTTGAGCCTTAAGCGAGGTGCTTTTCACAAGTGGGTCTTCCATTTCTCTGCTTTACAAAACAAGAAAGTAGGGGGTTGGGGAGAAAAAAAAAACCAGATCAAGGGAAGTTTAAGAGCCTTTGTGTACTTAAGCTTTCCAGCTGGGTACACAGCTCAACCAAGTATCTATCCTTTCCTACTGTTAATAGAAATACATGGAATTGCTCTTCCAGGAGGAAAATGGTCACACATCACCAAGGAGACCAGGAGACCCTCATGATAGAGTTTTGTTTTTTGTGTTTTTGTCTTTTTTTTTTTTTTGAAAGACTTAGGAATCCAAGCAACCCTCGACTCCTTTCTCGGGACTCCACCAAGAGGGTAACTGAAGCTCATGCCAAGAGAGAGAATTCACATGGAATTTGGTCTGTTCACATCTGATACTGGGAATCAGCTGAAATCTGAAGTGCCTTGAAACTAGCTCATTGTGAAGGCAGACATTCTGGCATGAAAACTAGAAAAAGCTGCCACCAAAATAAATGCACATTGTCTTGCACCAACTGCTACTAGAAAGTGATCTCAAGGATTCTAGCAGAAAAGGAAGGCGTGATTGACGAGAAATCAAGCATGAGAGGGACTGCTCTTGGGAGAAATGTAAAACAAAATCATTTTCCAACAGAGGGTGTTTCTCATAAAACTGGAAGACAAGGGTCTTTTTCTGTGGTGTGCCACAGGGAAGAGATAGGATGCATATTTTTCTCACGGGCCTTGAAGAGTTGCTTTTCTTTCAATAATGCCCTGTGCTTTCTTCCTGCTTCCAAGAAAATGTAGGACAAGCTAATACAAGCACCACAAAATGGGGGACTCCATTAAAGCTGATTGCAATTCATCTCCACATCTCCAGTACGCGATTGACTCAAACAAGATGGACCATTTGTGCATTGTTCCCATTATTTTCTCATTTTCATAATGCCTGAATTTACCATTAATATTACATTTTATGTTTGGTCATTTTGTTCACTTTCTTCCCCCTATGGAATACATAAGAATTCTTACATATGTGCTTGGTTCACTTCAAGAAAGGATAACAAGGTAGAGATTCCCCTAACATTTCTTAACAAAGGATTTTTTTTTAAAGTGTAGAACTCAGGTAAAGAGAATTGGGTAAGTCATATTAATCAAAATCTTTGGTTCATGACTACTCTTCACAGCCTTGTTTGTGGAAATACACACACACACACACACACACACACACACACACACACACACACACACAAAACTTACCACAGAGACTAGAATATGAACAATCACTCTATGTGATTAATGTGGTTATCCCAATCCCCTTCCCCTGCCTCCTTCCTCCCAAGGTAACCACTATCTGGAATCTTGCACCAAACATTGATATATACCTATCATATAATCTCGAGCGACCCACTTTCATTTGTTATATTAATAAGATTCACTCAGTGTTCTTCATTGCAATAGTTCATTTATTTTGACCACTACATATGACTTACTGTATGAATCAAGAGAAGGAGAAATTAAAATCTAGGGTATCAATATTTTATTGCATTAATTCATTTTATGTTCTTTATTTCTTAACAAATGCTGCACTAAGCATCACTAACTTGTTTTAAAACAACTGACCACATGAAACAAGTTGCTATTGTGCTTCATAGCTAATCTCTTCACCCTCAATTTTTTTGGTATTTTCCAGGATTAAATACTCATTATGTATTCTATACTGGATTTTCCTGAAGATTAGTGATTTCAGAACGGGCAAAGATCAGGGCTATTGATACAAAACCAGTCTATTATGACACTAATCAGATCAGACTCCACTAAATTCTCATTTACTCAACACTTCCAGTGACCTCATGGCCACACACTTCTATAAAATGCACTAGTCACACCGAACTGAACAAAATCATTCCTTTCCATCAAGGTTCTCACTGCCTAATGGAGGGAGAAAAAAAAATTTTTTTAATCTACAGTCCCAATAAAAAAAGTAATTTTCAGCATCTTAGACCTAGAGGCAACTGCTTAGTAGATGAAGAAAGGGAAGCAGAGGGACTGATCACTCAAAGGCACAGGGGTGGGAGAAATGTAAGAGGTTAGGGATCCGTGCAGTGGCAAGGAAGTCAGAGGTCAGATCTCAGAACATTGGGAACTTTATCCCAAGGTTACTAGGAGCCACTGAGCAATTTCACATAGTGGAGGGATAGAATCAGACTTGCTATCCTAGAAGGTGGACTATATTGGAGGGTGGGGTGGAGGTAAAAACAGTTGGAACATTAGTCTAGGATCCAGGAAATACAGAATGTGGACCTGGACTGACACAGTCACAATATCTTATTAATTGTGGAAAACAATATCTTGATTTAAGACATAAAAAAAAAAATTAAAAACCTGGGGTGCCTAGGTGGCTCAGTCAGTTAACTGTCTGCCTTTGGCTTAGGTCATGATCCCGGAGTCCTGGGATTGAGACCAACATGGAGCCCCAAACCGGGCTCCCTGCTCAGCCCTTCACCCTGCTCTTGCACTTGCTTGCACTCCCTCTCTCTCAAATAAATAAATAAAATCTTAAAAAAAAAAAAAAGGACAAAAAAGAACCATACCAAGAACTGTATTCTAGCCAGTCAATGTGTTTCTCACAAGGGCTTGGGTTAGCAATCTTAATTCCACTTTAATGTACACTAAGATTAAAGAAGATAATATATTTACATATATTATAGATAATGAGAGTCAGGTTTCTCACCATTAGGGAAAGAAGACTGGAATGAACCATGTGGTGTTGAATTAGAATCAGAGGTTCAGAAGGAGCTCATGACTTGAAAGATTGATAGATGGCAGAAAGACAGAAAGGGAAAAAGGAAGACAGAAAGATCAAAGAATGAAAAAAAACAAGATATTGATATATGTGCTTGCATAGTTAGTATATGTTTACACGTATGTCCTAACCACTGGGAAGGCCTAGAAAAAATGACATCCCAGTACCCAATGAGCACCCCTAAGGCACAGGCCCTAATTTCTAAATGCCATTCTGCAATAAAAGAAATGAAGCAAGGGTGGGGCAGAAAAAAGATTTGTAGAAATATTAGCTTGAATTTCCCAAATTTTGTGCAATCATTAAGCCTACACATTCAAGAAGTTCAATAAACCCCAAGCAAAACATGAAGAAAAGTACACTAAAGCATATCATAATTAAATTGCTCAAAATTAAAGCTGTCAGAGAAAACATGAATATTACATATAGAGGAATAAAGGTAAAAATGACCTATTTCTCATTAGAAACAATACAAGCAAGAAGACAAAGGAGCAACATCTTTAAAATACAGGAATTTAAAACTATCAACCTAGAATTCTATAGCAGCAAATATATCTTTCAAAAACAAAGGTGAAATAATTTTTCAGACACACAAAAGCTGGAAGAATTCATTACCAGCAAAATTATACCAAGAAAAATGTAGAAATAAGTACTTTAGAAAGAAATAAAATGATACCAGATGGAAATATGGATCTGCATAAAAGAATGAAGGGTACTAGAAATAAATAAGATTTCTTCTTATTCTTTGAAGCCTTTAAAATAGGACTGTTTAACAAAAGTAACAATGTGGTGTGGTGTTTAAAGCATACAAAAAATAAAATGTATAAAACAAAAGAAGAAAGGCTAGAAATGCAGAAACAGAAGTACTGTATACTATTATAAGATTCTTATAACAATAGAGAGGTGGTATATTATCCTGGCCAACCTTGAAATTAGTTAAAAATGTATAGTATTGGGGCACCTGGGTGGCTCAGTTGTTAAGCATCTGCCTTTGGCTCAGGTCATGATCCCAGAGTCCTGGGATGGAGCCCCGCATCGGGCGCCCTGCTTGGAGGGAAGACTGCTCCTCTGTCTCCCACTCCCCCTGCTTGTGTTCCCTCTCTCACTGTGTCTCTCTCTGTCAAATAAATAAATAAAATCTAAAAAAAATGTATGCTATTAACGCTAAAGCAACCAATAAAATCACAAAACAAAGAATTTATAACTTATAGGATAACATAAAAATCATAAAAAATAATAAAAAATAAGGCACAAAAAAGGAATAAAGGAGAGGTGGGACTAGTAGAAAATAATGCAAGGCAAGAGATTTAAACCTAACCATATGAATAGTCATATTAAATATAAGTGGTCTAGGGGCACCTGGGTGGCTCAGCCAGTTCAGCCAGCATCTGGGTCCTGCTTCTCCCTCTGCCCCTCCCCGTGCTCATGCGTGTGTGTGCTCTACTCTCTCTCAAATAAATAAATAGAATCTTTAAAAAATAAATAAATATAAGTGGTCTAAACACCCCACTTAAAAGGCGAAGATTGTCAAATTGAAAAAAATAAAACAGAACCCACCTATATCCTGAATATAAGAAACACACTTCACATATAAAGATACAAATATGCTAAAAGGATAGAAAAAAATATATCAAACTGACACTAGTCAAAAGAGACCTGGAGTAGCTATACTAACATTAAACAAAATACATTTCAGAGCAATAAGATAATAGGGATAAAGAAGATCATTTCATCAGTTCATCACAAGGGCACTTAAGAACAGAGCTTCAAAATACATGAAACAAAACTGATAGAACTTCAAGGAGAATTTGACAAGTCTAGAACTATAGCTGAAGATTTCAAAAAGACTCTTCCAATTGATAAAGTAAGTATTGATAAAATTAGTTAAGGATATAGAAATTTTGAACATTATCAGTGTTGATATACATAAACATTCTACCCAACAAGAGCAGAATATATATTCTTTTCTAGCACATGTGGAATATTTGCCAAGACCACATCCTGGCAAGAATTTTGAACTGAATGAAAATGAAATGACAACATACTAAACATTTAAAGGCAGCTAAAATAGTATTTAGGGGATAATGTATAGCACTGAATGTTTGTATTAGAAAAGAAGAAAGGTCTCAAATCCATGACTTCAGCTTCTTCTTTAAGAAACTGGTAAAGCAAGAGAAAATTGTACCCAAAGTCAGCAGGAGAAAGGAAATAAGATTAGAGCCAAAATCACTAAGATTAAAAAAAAAAAAAAAGGCCGACAGAAAAATCAACAGAACCAAAAATTTGCTCATTGAGAAGATCAATAAATTTGTTGAGCCTCTGGGTGGACTGATCTGGAAAAACAGAGGGAAAACACAAATTACAACAAGAAGTTTGAGGGGGGAAAAATCACTACAGATTCTACAAATATTGAAAGCATAATCAAGGAATATTACTAAAAACTTTATGTCAATAAATTTGATAACCTAAAACAAATGGACTAATTCCTTGAATGATACATACTACCACAGCTCACTCAAAAATTCAAAAAGCTGAAATAGATAAATGTCTATTAAAGAAACTAAATTTATAGTTAAAAACCTTTCCACAAAGAAAACTCCAGCTCCAGATGGCTGCACTGGTGAAATCAACTAAATATTTAAGGAAGAATTAATGCTAATTCTATGAATCACTTCCAGAAAATGGAAAAAAGTGAAGAACAAAGTTGGGGTATTAACACTGCTTGATCTCAAGAATTATTATAAAGCTTCTTCAGTCAAGGCAGTGTGGTACTAAAGTATAAATAGATAAACCAAAACAGAGATCGTAGACACAGATTCACACGAATACAGGCAACTGATTTTCAACAAGGCTGCAAAGGCAATTTAGCAGAAAAGTCTTAACAAATGGTGCTGGAACAACTGGGTGTCCATGCTGAAAATATAAACTTTTACCCAAAAATCAAATGAAAATGGATTTTAGACCTGAATGTAGACATAAAACCATAAGACTTTTAGAAGAAAACATAGGAGGAAACATTTGTGACCTTTAGTTAAGCAAAGATTTCTTAGATATGAAACCACAAGCATGATCCTTAGAGGAAGAAATTGATAAATTGGACTTTATCAAGATTAAAAACATTAGCTCTTTTAAAGACACGGTTAAGAGAATGAAAAGCAAGACACAGACTGGAAGAAAATACTTGTAATTCATGTATCTGATAAAGGACTTATATCCAAAAAAACATAAAGACCTCTCAACACAAAATTATAAGGAAATAACCCTCCAAAAAATAATGGGCAAAAGATTTGAACAGACACTTTGCCAAAGAACACATGCAGATGCAAATAAGCACATGAAAAAATGTGTTCTATACGTACAATGGAATATTATTCAGCCTTAAAACAGAAGGAAATCCTGACAAATGCTACAGCATGGATGAACCTTGAGAACACTGTGTTAAGTGAAATGAACAATAGGACAAATACTGTGTGATTCCACTTATATGAGGTCCCTAGAGTAGTCCAATACATGGAGAAAAAGTAAAATGGTGGTTGCCAGGAGTTGAGGAAGAGGAAGAGGGAGTTATAGTTTAATGGGTAGAGAGTTTCCACCCTGCAACATGGGAAGAGCTCTACAGATAGAGAGTGGTGATGATTATGTGATAATGTTAATGTACTTCATGTCACTAAAAGGAACCCTTAACAATGATTAAGATGGTAAATTTCATATGATATGTATTTTATCACAGTAAATTAATGGATAAGAACAAAAAACGCCCAACATCATTAATCATCAAGGAAACACAAATTTAAAACTTCAAGATACTTCTGCACATCTATGAAAATAAGTAAAATTTCAAAAACTTACCATGCCAAGTGTTGGTGAGGATATGGAGAAACTGGAACTGTGGATATGAATGTAAAACAGTACAACCATTTTGAAGACCAGTTTGGCAGTTTCTAGAAAAGTTAAACAGATACCTACCATATGATTCAGCCATTGCAGGTATTTGTCCAAGAGAAATGAAAGCATATGTCCATAGAAACACTTGTATATAAATATACATAACAGCTTCATTGCTAATTGCCAGAAATTGGAAAAAACACAAATCTCTGACCATCAGCCAATCAATGGGTAAACACACTGAGATACATCCATTTAATGAAAATCTACTCAGGAATAAAAATGAAGACATTTGAAATGAAAAAAGGAAATGAAATAAATATACATTACAACATGGATGAATCTCAAAATAACGGCGAGCGAAAAAAGCCAGACCAAAAAAGTATGTACTATATGATTGCATCTCTATAAAATTTGGAAAATCCAAACCGTGCTGATGGAAAGCAGATCGGTAGTTGTACACTTTAAATAGGTTCAGTTTACGGTATGTCAATTATGCCTCCATAAAGTTGTTAAAAATCATCAAACAAGCAAACAAATATGTGTGGCAAAATACTACCTTTTCTTTCCATGTTCACTGCATGTTCCCCACCACCAGAAACTAAACTCCTTGAGAACAACACCCATCCAAAGTATTGGGAAACTTTGCTCAAGGTTTTAAGTCGCAAAGACTAACAACTTCCTGCAATTAGGAGTGATGACCTTAGTACAATTAAGTAACACACCAAGCCAGCCCATGAGGTGTAAGGCAATTAAGAATAAAAAGGCAGAGGGGTCATAAAAGTGCTAGAGAGAAACTGAATCCAGATCAGATGACAAATTCTCAGCCACAAAAACGCCTTTAGGATTATGCCCAGTCAGGTCCTTATAGAGAAGTAAAGAGGCATTAATACCAACCTTTTCTATAGCATTACAGCTATATATAAGTTTACTTTTTATTTGATCAAATTTGCAATTTATATAGCTCTTACCTCATAAATTACAAGTGGAAGGACATATTAGGTAATGTGCAACACACACACAAAAATGGATAGATTGCTCTCGTGTATAAATACTCTTTCAAAACAGTAAAACACTACTAATAGAAAAATGGCCAGAGTAAAAGAAAAGACAATTCATAAAATACAAACAGATTTTTAAATTTCACCTTACAATTCACACACACAGAGATATATTTTACTCATCTTTTAAAACTATGAATTCCAAAATGTCTTTAAATCTTTGTCAATGGCAGGAGTACGCTCTAATTAACATTTTCTTAGGCAATTAGCAGGAGGATATTGGCAAACATCCTTGCTGAAAGCTTTTTTCTGCCAAAATTTTCAATATCTAAAAACATTCATAGTTAATCCTTCCATAAGTAAGTTAGCTTAAGCAAATAATGAAATGCAAAGCCAAAGACTGCGTTCAAACTACTAATCACAATCTTGTATTAGTGAAAAACTAGAAACAACCTATATATGGTATAGCAGAAAAAGTGCTAAATAAATGAACCTCAGGATAGAAAACTACATGACTGTTTAATGTTATTTTTAAAGAATTTTTAAAGACATGGGAAAATTCTCGTTGAATGAAAAACATCAGGACACAATCTGTTTAGTACAGCAGGGTTCCAAATCTGTTGAACTCCTCCAGATTAAAAAATAAATAAATAAAAGTTTTACACTGCTCTTTAAGCACTTTCACTAAATTGTTATCTCTTAGTGGCTCAGTGCCAATCATGAAGCTAACCAACTAAAAGGCTTGAGCACCATCAAACAGAAATTCTAAACTCTGAGACTCCAATCCACCCTTCTAATGCTAACCTAGCCTCAGCCTGGGAGTTAAATAACCACACATCCATTAGCAAAACACCCTCCCTGTCAAGAGCGCTACTGAAAGTAGGTGGTAGAGAAGGGTAAGTAAGCAGTGAAGAGAAGCAGGGACAAATGGGGAATTTAAATGCCTGAGATTTTTGTCCCTTTTCTAGCCCATTATCAAAAATAAACTGGGATTGTTCTATGAATGCCTTCTTTCAAAACAAAGATAAGGCTACTCCAAAATATCCCTTCTTTTGGACAAGACACTCACTCTTGGAACTCGATTGCCAGTGAGTAAGATGGCGTCCCAGGGTTAAGAGGCCATGGAAGAAGGGACTGAGGACGAACATCCATACAGAAAAATATTTTCTTAGCATTTGAAATGTTGGTCCAAAAGAGTCCTGATTTTCTTAAGTTGGAAGACTCTATTCATCATGAGTGTTCCGAAATACTCGGGTTACCATGAAGGGTGACACAAATCATCCCAAGATTACATAGTGGAATTGGCAGAATGGTTCAACATGACTTCTTTCTCCAGCAATTGTTGAACAGTGCATAAGGCCAAGAAATGAAAACCAGCAGACACAGCATTTTAAATTTGTGGGTACATTTTTTTTCCTTTTCACAGAGTATCATTTTGGTACTGTTGATAGCTTGCGTAAATTAAACCCACAAATAAAACCAGCAAGATTTCTATGGTTATTCTGAGCCATAACCTATAGTATTAAAATGTAGTTAAATGCCTCTAAAATGTTGCAATGATCCAAAACGTACCTCATTTTTTGCTATTATGTAAGATTTGTTATATTCTCATTATAACGTAGTAATATGAACACAAATCGAGAGTAACTGCTGACCACCTCCCCACCTAACTTTTCTGTATTTCTCCTTGAGACACACTAACAAACTCCCTATGAGACCCGGAATATGAATACCACCTTGCCCGGAAAGGGAACTAAAAGGGAAAAGAGAAAGCACCTGCCAAGCACTCAGACACACATAACTCCAATTCTCCTCTCAAATCGTCTCCCAAGCTCCAATTACAGCAGTTTGTGGTCAAGGCAAAGCTCCCCCTCTAAGAATGTGGTTCAGCAATGTAGCCAAGGGTTTCCATTCACCTTACCGCAGACAACTGCTACTACTTACCGAGGTTAAATTTAACCACCAAAGTAGCCAACATTCTGGAAATTATCCTTTAGGACAGTAGTATATATTCTGCGTTTGCTTTCAAACACCCAGTTTTATTTTAACCTGGACCAAAACAAACAAACAAACAAAAACAAAACAAACAAAAAAACAAACCTAGAAAACACAAAGGAATCCAGAAATTCATGGGCTTAAAACTTGATAGCTTATGACAGAGGTTAATACAGGTTCCCGATGTTACACCGTAGCAACTCTCCCCTAAGCCAGTCATTCAGAGGACTAAACGTGACCCTCCTAGTAAAATGAAACTCCCACCAGATTCACATTAAAATGGAGCAGAACTCCGAACTCAGCTCAACGGTAGTATCCTTCATGGATTACCATATATGTTCTTACCTATTAGTCACAAGCTACCCATCATTCCTTGAATTACTTTAAAGTTTCCTTCTGCCCCATAATATAGTATTATTTAATGAATACATATTTGGTGCTACAGAATTAAAATTTAAACATATTAAACATGAATACAATGGTGGTTGCACAATGGTATGCTTTTGTCAAAATTCATCAAATCACACACTTAAAATTGGCAAATGCACTGCATGTAAATGAAACATAACTGAGAATGGATGACTCACTCATAAAACATGGAGCCAAGAGTGACTGGGGAGGAAACCGAGGGAAAGAAACTTGCTTAGCCTAGAGCAGGGGTTTCTCAGCTTCACCTTCCCTTTTAGTTGTGACAACCAAAAATGTTTACAGACACTGCCAAATGTTCTCCTGGGGGCAAACCTCCCCCACCCTCTGAGACCCTCTACATGACATCCCTATAACAAGGATCTACTACGTAAGGATTTTTTACGGAAATTCAGTAAAAGCCAGTCGTGAAAGGTAAGGGTCCCAGAGAAAGAAAAAAAAAATGGAGAATGTTAAAGACTTCCCAGTTATTTTGGACACTTTCTTCTTCTTCTTCTTCTTTTTTTTTTTAAATAGGTAAACTCTACCAAACATTTATTTACTTATCTTTTAAGTTTTCTTTTAATTCCCATTAGTTAACATACAATGTTCTATTTGTTTTGGGTGTAAAATATAGTCATTCATCACTGTTTAGGACACTTTCAAATACAGACGGTCAATGTTATCAATGACTTCCTCCACAGCTAATAAGCACAGATAAATGCGGAAACATCTCAAGCATATTTTTCTAAGAGTCGTCCTTTACTTATATGTTAGGTTTCATAGCCATAAATCATCCCCACTGACCAACTCAATATCATCACTAATTGGTCCTCTGTTCTAGTAGAACATAAAGGAATTAAAGCACTGATCATTTACTGTGAGGACAGAATGCAAATATACATTGGACTTTCAATAAATGATTTGTCAAGGAATCGGCTTTTTAAAAATCAAGTCCCTAAGTTCAGTGTTCAGTCAAATTAAAAGAGAAATCTATACCACGTCTGTTTACTGACTAAACTAACAACATGCATATGAAATAAGGCTGTGAGACACACTGTGGGTCAATGGCTAGTGTGATCTGTTTATCTCCTAACGTATGAGATAGCAGGTTAAACGAAAAAAGATGTTTACTACTAATTCCACATTTGGAAATATATTCCAAGGAAATAAGCCCCAAAAGAAATTAGATTAAAAATATTCAAAGGGGGCACTTGGGTGGCTCAGTGGTTTAAGCCTCTGCCTTTGGCACAGGTCATGATCTCAGGGTCCTGGGATCAAGCCCCGCATCCTGCTCTCTGATAGGCAGGGAGCCTGATCCCCCTCCCCGCCAACCCCCCCGCCTCCTCTCTGCCTACTTGTGATCTCTGGCAAATACATAAATACAAAATCTTTAAAAATATTCAAAACAGGGGCGCCTGGGTGGCTCAGTGGGTTAAGCTGCTGCCTTCGGCTCAGGTCATGATCCTAGGGTCCTGGGATCGAGCCCTGCATCGGGCTCTCTGCTCCGCGGGGAGCCAGCTTCCTCCTCTCTCTCTGCCTGCCTCTCTGCCTACTTGTGATCTCTGTCTGTCAAATAAATAAAATATTTTAAAAAAATATTCAAAACATTCTCCATATTAAATATGACACAGCTCCCAAATCTGCAAATGGAGGCAAAGAAATGGACATTTGTGCTTTATCAGACACACAGATGATGGCTGAAAGAAACCTAAGTTTCTAGTCTACGGCCTGGTTTCCAGACACTAAGGGGAACTGAAGCTAGTAAAAAGGGCCCACTGGGCATTTTCAGAACTTTTTTTAAAAAGTGCCTAGGTCAAGGCTCCAGGTAGTGGTGCTCAGCTACAAGGTTTGGAAAAACAAAGGAACAAGAACAGTCAGATGAATAAATGACCCAATTAATAATTACATATATTTGTACTGTATATAAATTATTTGTATTCTAAAATCATATACAAATATATTACAATCAAATATAAGCAATTACATTTTTAAAATGCAATTAATCAAAAATCTTTTGAATTAGTGTTTTCATTTTCTTTGGGTAAATACCCAGTAGGAGATTTACTGGATCATATGGATTTTTAATTTTTAATTTTTGGAGGGACTTCCATACTGTTTTCCACAGTGGCTGGGCCAATTTGCATTCTCACCAACACCGCAGGAAGGTTCCCTTTTCTCGGCATCGAGGAGGGTTTTGTATGGTGTCCGAAGGTAGCTACACTTGTGGAGAGCATAGCATAACATATAAAGAAGGTGAACCACTATGTTGTACACCTGAGACTAATGTAACACTGTGTGCCAGCTATACTCAAAAAAATTTTTTTAATTAAATCTTTCAAATCATAGGGAAAAAAATAGGATGTCTTTTCATGGGACAATGAAATATGGCCCCCAAATTGATTATAAGAATGGGCAACAATTAAATGAAAATATGTACTTCCCTGTTATTAATCAGAGGAACACAAATTAAAAGCACCTTAATACTATTAAACATCCACTGAATCGGAGAAACATTGAGAAGTTTACCAAGACCAAGTACTGGAGAAGATGTGAAACAATCAGAATTCTCACCAATCCATAACCACTAGAGAAAAGGGGTTAGCAGCATCTGTTAAAGATGCACCCACATCTTCACAGATGTTTAACAGGAAACAAAAGAATATTCGTAGCAGCCTTATTCATAAAAGCAAATGGAAGACCACCCAGATGTCCAATAACAGAATAATTTGTGGTACAGTCATATACTGAAATATTATAAAGCAACGAAAAAGAATAAACTGAGCCCCAAGTAGCAACATAGATGGGTCTTATACGTTAAGTGAAAGAAGTCACAGAACATATGGAGTATTATTCAATGTACCTAATGTTCAAAGATAGACAAAAAACAAAAGACAGAGAACTACTAGGCTATTGACGGGTGCATTCATATGTGGTATAACTACCAAAGCAAGGGGATGGATGATAAATAAGTCTGTATTGTTTTCCTACAGAGGAAAATATGATAGAGAAGGTCACCCAGGAGACTATGGAGGGGTACTGACAATATTCTATTTCTGAACCTTGGGGTTAACTAGATGAGTATTTGCTTTTTAATTATTCTTTAAGCTATATGTGTTTTTCCACTCCTTTATGGTTTTCTCATACCAGAAAGACTTTTCTTTTCTTTTTTTTTTTTTTTAAGATTTTTATTTATTTATTTGACAGAGATTACGAGTAGGCAGCAAGTCAGGCGGGGGGTGGGGGAGGGGATGCAGTCTCCCCGCTGAGCAGAGAGCCCGATGTGGGGCTCGATCCCAGGACCCTGAGATCATGACCCAAGTCGAAGGCAGAGGCTTTAAACCACTGAGACACCCAGGTACCCCAAGACTTAATTTTTCAAACACAATGTAATACAACCATTTCAACACATGCAGATGCAGTCCACATGTGAATCACATTAACTGGAAAAAGCAGAACTGCAGATTTAGGATGATTACAATTGCACAGATGTGAAGATACAGTGACAAAGCCCACAGGCTAATTGGAAGTGATGTGCAACAGGGGCTTTTCCTGGTGGCGTGCTCAGGTTCATAACTTCAAAACTATTTGATTGCTGTCACACAATGGATTAAGTTTAGAGCTGGTGGTGTCAAAAAAATCAATATGGAAAAACAAGTCCAATTGACAATGAGTTTAGAATAGCAACAGGTCCCTGAATTGATGTTCAATAGGCATCTTCTGCAGGCAAACACAAGGGGCAGATTTGAGAGACTTAAGATTGTGTACACAAGTCTACACATCGGCGGATGGCACAATGTATATTCATCAGCCATGGAAAATGTTGGGTTGACAATTATATTTCACGGCAAAAAAGTTTTTATTGTCATTATAAAGCAGGATACTGTTGTCTTCTTGCCATTCATTGCGGGTATAAATGGTCAGATTATTGCTTGAAAGCAAGTTCAAGGGAGGAAGCAAGTTCACTGCAGCTGACCAACTTTGACTTGGCAATTATCCCAACGACCTTAACTTGTGGATTAGATAACTGTATTTAAGCTAGTGTCAGCTCCATAGGAAAATGCCTGATGATTCCCACTGCTCTCAGCTTTGTTTCTTTAAAGCAAAAAACACTGCATCTCCAGCAGCTTTTCACGACTTGGCTTCTGTCTTGTTCAAAGTGGTTGGGAGCTTCCAGCCATAAGAGACCAACTCACATCCTTACCATATTTCACAGCAGTGAGACAAATAATACCCATGCAGTTTGGGACAGATATTTAGTATTGTAGGCATATGTTTGTTTGTTTGTTTAACGAGAGTAGCAAGACTATCCCCATGAAAGTTTTCAGGATCTCTTATGTCTTGACCACCGGGGCCATAAACTGAAGAGAGACAAAGACATTTAGAGACTCAGACCTTGGGAAGTGAATGGGCAGCTGCCCAGCTGTTCAGGAAGAGCTCTGTGCCTGACATTAGGATCCCTTAGATGGTCTTGGGCTTCCACCGCTTACCTGTGGACCAGTAGAATGCCCACTTGAGAAAATGGGAGTTTTGAGCTGAGAGGACAGGAAAACAGGAGAAAAGATGGCTCTGGCCTCAGTTTTCTACAAAAGAACCATAGGTGGTAATGACTCCCCCTGAAGTTGTAAACATTGACCTTTCTGGAAAACCAAGGCTGCTTCTTTGTGCATGAAGCCATGGCTAGCTTATGGGAGCCAAGGCTGGCGCTGATGAGCACTTGTGCCTCAGAGCAGTGTGGACACTCAGAGCACCCTCTAACCCATCTTCAAAGGTCCGCCACGGAGAACCGGGCCCCGCTGCTTGAGCACCAGGCCCAGTGCTGGTGGAGAGGTCCAAAGTGAAGCCTCACTTAAACATGACCTTGGGCCAAACTCTGGACCCAAGCTGCATCTTCTCAAAATAAGGAACAGTAATTACTACCTCAACAGGTTGTTATGGGAATTCAATAAGATAATGCACATGAAGTGTTTAATACTATCCTTGTCCGGGGTGCCTGTGTGGCTCAGTTGGCTAAGCATCTGCCTTCGGCTCAGGTCATGATCCCAGGGTCCCAGGATCGAGCCCCACATCAGGCTCCCAGCTCAGCAGGAAACCTGCTTCTTCTCCCTCTGCCTGCCCCTGCCCCCTGCTCTGCTCTCTTCCTCTCTCACTCCCTTTCAACTAAATAAAAATAATAAAAATCTTTTAAAAAATTACTATCCTTGTCCTTCAGTAAATGCTCAGTAATCAAGTAGCAGTTCTAAATCATAACAACATCACTGTGACCTAATAGAGTTAACTGAGTACAGAGGGGACCTCCTTGCTGCTGACAGTACCATTTTTAACTCTCCCTTTGCTCCATATGCATCGCTCTACACTTTTCCCTCTTCAGCAAGAAAAATCCATGAAAAAGCAGTTAAGTCAACAATAAAAATATCTTCTCTATCTCAAACCACTAAATAACACACCTATTGGCCAGCAGGGCCATTGTCTGCTTCAGATTTTTTTTTTTTTGCTAAGTATGGAAAACAGGACCAAAAAATATAAAAAGCTTAATTGCTTCATGATCAACACACTACACTGGAAATGTTCTCACTCATCTGGTAAGAAGATATGTGTATGTGTATACATACACACACACACACACCAATGTTCATCAAAGCATCACTTCTTAGAAAGAAACAGTTAAGAAGTGCCCTCACTGGGCAAGAAAACAGATAAATAATGATATATCCACACAAAGAATGAACCAGATCAGAGGTCAGCAAACTTTCTGTAAATAGTAAATATTCACCATTTCCTGTAAAATATTTTCCATAGACAGTAAATATTATGGGCTTTCTGGGCTATCCAGTCTCTAGTGCAACTACTCAACTCTGCTGTTTTGGTGTGAATGCAGCCCTAGTTTAGGCACAAAAAGTGGTGGCTGGCTAGATTAGGCCCATGGACCATACTTTGTCAGCCTCTAAACTTGAGCTGCATTTATCAGTGTGGAAACATGTCAAACAATGATGAGCAAACAAAATGCAAATTTCAAAACAAGATCCGTAGTGTGGTTCATTTATACAAAATTTAAAAATCTGAAAGTGATACTTTATAATCATTAGAGATAAGCATGTATTAGTAAATGTACAAAATTTATATTTACTCAACTTATGAACTCTCAATTTATGACAGAGCAATGTAGAGGAATCAATGGTAATTTTTTCATTTTTCTTTAAAAATTAAATATCCAAAGCAAATAAGGCATAATACCAATATCTGATAAACTTGGGTGTCAGATACTAAGATAATTATCATATTATGCCCTGTCTTAATATTATATTTGATGGGCACCTGGGTGGCTCAGTGGGTTAAAGCCTCTGCCTTCAGCTCAGGTCATGATCTCAGGGTCCTGGGATCGAGCCCCGCATCGGGCTTTCTGCTAAGCAGGGAGCCTGTTTCCCCTGTCTCTCTGCCTGCCTCTCTACTTGTGATCTCTCTCTCTCTGTCAGATAAATAAATAAAATCTTTAAATATATATATATGTATATAATATTTAAAATATATTGTGAATTTTTTTATTGTTTAATAGAAGCAGGCATTTTCTTTTATTTTGAAGAGATAAGACTTAAAAATCAAGTTAAATGTGTTTTTGCTCTGCATTAACATAATACAGCAGCTAAAATGGACTGGGTCGAAAACCTGCTGCATTATAAATGACCTGATGATGTAAAAATAGGCACTCTATCCTTGAGAAACAAAGGAAAACCAGACTATAAAATGATCCAGAAAATTTTATATATATGTGTATATATATATATGTGTGTGTATACATATATATATATATATATATATATTATTTTAATTAAACTTTACACCACACATGGGGCTTGAACTCACAACCCTAAGATCAAGAGTTGCATGCTCTATTGACTGAGCCAGGCAGGTGCCCCCAAATTTTTGTTTTTAAAACAGCATTTAGGGGCATCTGGGTGGCTCAGTGGGTTAAGCCTTGGGCTCAGGTCATGATCTCAGGGTCCTGGCATCCAGCCCCACATCGGGCTCTCTGCTCAGCGGGGAGCCTGCTTTCCCTCTCTTTCTGCCTGCCTCTCTGCCTACTTGTAATCTCTGTCAAATAAATATATAAAATCTTAAAAAAAAAATAAAACAGCATTTACTGATTTCTTAATTGCCAATGTAACTCATGCTATATGTGAGGGCAGGAAAGGAGCCTGAGAAAATAAAGAAAAGCATAGAGAAAAAAAGTAACCCATGACTTATCTTCACACCCAGCTATAACTAATACCATTCTGATATGGGTCCCCCTCCAGGATTTGTAACATGCATTTTCTTCTTTACAAAAATGGTACACCAGGTATACAGATTGTTTTGTAGACAGCTTATTTAAACAGCTTTTCATTAGAATATTTATTGATTTACGCACCTCTCTTTTCCTGGATTTATCTCAAAAGAATTCACATGCTAGACAGAGTTGGCTCCTGACATCTTGGTTTAAAAGACTTTGATCTGAGTTTCCAACTATGTAGAGAAGGGCATTTCACCTCCATGTGTCATCTAGACCAAATCAAAGGCCCCTAAAGCGCTCACTGAGCCACCCTTCAGAGCTACCTGTTCTAAGCCATTTACAAAAGCCGTAAGGCTAGCTATCTCTGCAGACCAGGATGATCTTATGAGAAATAAAACATACAAAGCAGTGACTTGTTTGTTCTCAAAACATCTCTGAAGGTTATAAACAATGGCCAGCTTCACGTCACAAATAGAGCAGCTGCTGTTATGGAGATTAATAAGTAACTTGCTCCAATAACTTGCTTCTACCCTGCAGCAGAACCTTCATCCCTCAAGCGAGATTTACTGAAACTCGGTCTTCCATTAGTGCTGAGTGCTGGCCGAATGCTTGGTTCCACCTGTTATATATACTACCAGCACACAACTCAGCACTGACCGTATGTAGAACTCGGGGCTTACCATGCAGTTGAAAAGAATCCTGTTTATGATCTCATGCTTCCTACAGGAAAAAATGGACTTTCCTCAATTTTGCATCTCCACACCAACCTCCTCTTTTAATTCTGAACCTGCCTGTTGAACTACTTTAAACATGCACCGAATCACCCTTCTTGATAGCCAAGGAGCTTTACTGTTAGGAGAATGGAGAGAAGAAGGAGTGTCGGAATGACACCTGCTCTGCCATACCTCACCACAACCATGAAAAGCCATTCTTCCAGGCTACAGGGAAAAGTGGGGGCTGCTACTGAGCTACTCAGGTGGGAGCCTGCAGAGTCTAGTGGCCGGGAGTCCACTGGGCCCACTCTGAAGTTTTTCCTTTCTCTGCTACTTGTTGCTATGTCTCTTTCTCCTTCTGTCCCTACACCAGCTGTGTCTCTTGTATCTTGAGTTCCGGTACCTCTGAAAGAAGGCTCCATCCATATCTCAGAAGCCAGGCCATCTTAAGTTCCACTGACCAGCCAACAAGCAAATAGTCAAGGGTCAGAACTGTTCTCCTGCACAACTCACTGTGCTCATGGTGGACAGTGGGAAGGGCCAGGAAGTACAGAGATGGCCAAATGTAAAGAAGTGCACAGGGCCACTTTTGTCAGCAAAGAACACAAGCGAGCAAGCTTCTGAGAGCTGGCCTAGCTCTTAAATCTGTGGGCATTTCCAACTGAACACGTGCAAAATGGAACCCATCCTATTAATCTCAAACCAACTTCTAAGGTCTGCATTTTCACGAGGGCATCACCAGCATCCAGGTTCTTCAAGCACATAACCTGGGGTTCTCCCTCATTCACAAATATCCTTGCCACACCATAAAGTGGCTGTCTACTATCCTCTATTCTTCATTCTCATTGTCACCCTAGAGAAGACCCTATGCTTTTCTGGCTCACCAGGTTTCACCACTTCTTGCCTTTCTTATTCCAACCCAACCAACTTACTGTTTCTAGACTAGACCTGTAAACAGCTTTCAGAGCTACCACTCCGTGCTTGAAAGTACAGTCTAGTCTTCCTACCCCTCCTGAGCAAAAATATGTCCAAAGCCCTAACCCATGCAGTCAACCCACCAGAAGGCCTAGGCCTGCTTACCTAGATGCACCACGTTTGATCCCTTATTATAGATGGACTCACTCTGCCCCAAACACAGAAACCATTCTGCTTTCTATAGACCTGTACTTATGCCACTTCTTCCGTCTGAGAGCCTTCATGATCCTCCCAGGGCACTACTTGTCAAAATTCCATCATTCTCCAAGGTGGATTCTGTTCCTTTGACTTTCCCAAATTCCCCAGCTAGACGAGCTCTCTCCCTTGGCTCCACAGCACTTCATTTAAACTTCTAGAACTTCTCATTCAGTGCTGTCCAATAGAGATCTATGGTGAACTGCATTCTTAACTTTATATTCTCTAGTAGCACAATGAAATTGAAAAGAAACTGGTGAAATTAATTTTAATAATATTTTATTTAACTTAGTGTGTCCAAAATATTAACATTTCAATACATAATATAAAAACAGATATTTGTTCATATTAAATACTCAACATCTACGTATTTTATACTAGGTGTCCATTTGGACTATCTACAACTAAAGTGCTCAAGCAGCTGCTTTATTGGATAGCGCATGGCTAGCTCTTTCAAGCCCCAAATTGGGAGGCTTGCTTTACTCCCACTCCCATATGCCCATTTAAACTTTATTTCCTTTAAAATTTTACTTATTTATTTGACAGAGAGAGAGAGAGAGTGAGCGCAACTAGGGGGAACAGCAGGCAGAGGGAGAGGGAGAAGCAGGCTCTCCAAGGAGCAGGGAGCCCGATGCAGGGCTCAATCCCAGGACCCTGAGATCATGACCTGAGCCAAAGGCAAAGGCTTAACCCACTGAGCCACCCAGGCACTCCTCCCATTTAAACTTTAATTCTTGAGGCTAAGGATTATTCCTTATACAGGTATTCCCCTAGAGCAGGAGTCTGAAAACAATAGCCCATGGGTCAAATTGGGCTGCCCACCTCTTTTTGTAAATACAGTTGCATTTGAAGATAGCTTCGCTTCTTTATTTACATTTGCCTATGCTGATTTCACATGACATGGCAAAGCTGAGTAGTTACAAGTGGGACCATAAGGCCCACAAAGCTTAAAATATTTATTATCTGTTCTTTACAGAAATGGTTTGCTGATCCCTTTCCTAGAGCAGTGATTTCCAAAGTGTGGTCAATGGGCCAGCGCTGGTCAGCAAACTATTATCAGTCCAAGATAAGAAGAAGCTTGCATCAGAATATAAATAATTTTCTTTTGTAACGGGACTTTCTTTATGAAGAAAATAGTATATTAGTTAACAGTCTGGCACTATCCCCTTATCTCACCACAACCATTTTAATTGACTTTATTGTACCTTTTGCCATATAATTTAAAAACGTTTATAAGCAAAGACAATCTTTTTTTTAATTGCTTCTGAGTCCCCCAGCTGGGTTAAGGCAGTCTAATTCATGCCGTGCATATTATCTTTCTATTTTCTTACAGGATATGGCTTTGGTTTTATATTTATGCATTTACACCAACTAGAAGTTTTAATATTATTTACGTAAGGGCTCCAGCTTTACTTTCTTCTGTATATCCATCCTCTCACTGTGATGAATGTTCTTTTTCATATAGTAAACCCTTTGCACTAGAATTTATTTTTGGATTTGCTATTGTTCCACTAACCTATTTGTCTATTTCTAAGTCAATATGAGATTGAATCAATTAGTGACTTCCTAGCTATATTAGTTATTTATTACCACAAATATAGAGGTGTCAAACAGCATACAATTATTACCTCATGGTTTCTGCAGTGTCAGGAGTCTGGGCACAGCTTAACTGGGTCTTCTGTTTCAGAGTCTCACAAAGCTTCCAAGGGGTCAGGTGGCTGTAGTTTTATCCAAGGACTACATGGGGAAGGATCTGCTTCCAAGATCACTTGATCATTGGTGTCATTCTGTTGCTTGCAGGCTGTCAAACTGGGGGCCTCAGTTTCTTGCAGCCAGAGCTGCCCTTAGTCCCTTGCCATGTGGCCCGCTCCGTAGGGCAGATCACAATATGGAAGCTTACTTCTTCGAAGCCAGCCAGGGAAGGAGTCTCTCAGGAAGGCAGACATTACAGTCGTATCTGATGTAATCGTGAACATGTATTCACATGTGTCTGAACAGCTTTGTTGTACTCAATTAGAAGCAAGTCATAGGTCCTGCTCAGACCCAAGCGGACGAGGTTACACAAGAGCATGAATACCAGGAAGTGGGGGTCATGGCAGCCATCGCGTGGTCTGTCTGCCACAAGAGCACATTCTGATAACTGGTGGGGCACGTACTTCCTCCCCCCCCCCAATTTCTCTGGATTTTTCAGGCATTTGTTCTTCTATAAAAAACATTATTATTTTACCAAGTATCACCCCACCCCTCAAAAAACATCCCGTCGGGATTCTATATGGAATGGCACTAAACACATTTTTAGAAAATCTGGTATTTTTATGATATAAAATCTCCCCCATTCAAGTATACATTGTCCTTTAATCTGGTTAGATCTTATTTTATGACCTTCAATAAAACTTTCGTTTTCTTCATATAAGAGGCTTATCTTTCTTGTTAACATTTTTCTAAAGTAGTTATGGTATCTGTTGCTACTAAGAATGGAATTTTTCCTCTCTCTCCTTTTCTAAGACTTGTGCTAAAATAATGAAAAGCAAGTAATTTTTCTATTTTTATCTTGTATCCAATTGGCCATTTTACCAAATTCTTTTAGTAGGTTTTTTGTTTGTTTTGTTTTTATTTTTTGTTTTTTATCTAGAATCTATTGGGTTTCTTAGTATACAACAATTGTATCCATGAAAAGATCCAACATAAAGGGTGTTTTTTTTCTTTTATTACATTGGCTAGATAAACCAAAATCATAAATAATCATGGTAAAAAAGAATCCTTGTCTAGTCCCCAACTGACTCAAATGTTTTTAATATTTTATTATTTTTAAAACAAATATTTACTGTTGGTTTTAACATTTGTTGAATGGAAATCATCTCTTCTAATAAAAGAATAATGGTAGATACTCTACGCTCAAGGAAGTGGCGCATAACTCCCCACTCCACAAGTGTGAGCTAGGCATAGTGACTTTCTTCCAAAGAGTACAGTATGGAAAGGCGGAAAGAGACTAATTTTATTATCTCAGCCAGGTAATCAAGGTCAGTATCAACAGCAATAAGTCATCTTGATAGTATGTACCCTTCATATGATGTCATGAAAATGGCACTTAACCTGTGTGGTATTCTTTCCCAAAACACATAACCCTAGTAACCATGAGAAAAATAACAGACAAATCCCAAGAGAGGGCCACTGTACAAAGTATAGGACCCCTATTCTTCAAAATTGTCAGTCATCAAAAATAAGGAAAGTCTGAGAAACTGTCACAGCCAAAAGAAGTCTAAATGTAATACTACTAAATGTAATACAGTAGCCTAAATTGGATATTAGGTAAAAACTCAGACAAATCTGAATGAAGTGTGGACTTTAGTTCATCATGTATCAATCCTGTTTCACTAACTGTAACAAATGTATGATAGTAATATAAAATGTTAATAATGGGAAAAACTGGTTACATGGTATATGGAAACTATGTACTATCTCCACAATTTTTCTGTAAATTTAAAACTGTTCTAAAATTAAAAGTTTATTGAAATATAATAAGGCAAGTCATCGATACTCCATTTCATTTTAAGTGACAGATTTATATTTATTTTTATCCTACTTAATACTCTTATTTCAATGACAGAGCTAAACTCAGTGACCAAACTCATTATATCTTTGGTTCTTATTCAAACCCTTTTGCAATCCCAGCTCTCTTTTATAGCAAACTATAAAATCCAAAATGTTAAGCCTTGATTTTCAGAATAGAAAGTATTGTGATCAATTTACTCATTTAACAAATAGACATAATACCTCCCATGTGCAAAATATTAAGAAAAAAAGCAACACTCTACACCCTAAGAAATAATGTTGCCAAAACATGCATGTGTCACACTCTACGAAGCACTTGAATGTCATTTAACTTTCAAACACCTGACTAAGCGGGTAAGCATGGATCTCAATTCTGGAGAGGGAACAGAGGTTCAGAGACACTTAGGTGACTTGCCAAAGGTCACACAGCAAATGGCCCAAATCAAGACTTCACACAGGACTGATTTTGGATCCCCTACAAGAGAGGGCAATAGTTAAAAGAATACCAAGTGACTGATACAGTTTAGAATGTGAAACAGAAATCAAGTAAAGCGAGAAATCCTCAAAAGTTTCATCAGAAATAGAAAATGAACAGAAGAAGCGATGAGGAGGTGCAAGGAACATGTACCACACAGATCCCTATTATTGAGCTTTAGGTTCCTTTTCAATGCAATGCGGTCTACCTTTGGGAAGTCCTGGAACAATCCCCAGAAATCAGAAATTCTCAAGTAATTGTTGTGGAATGATTAGAACAATTAACTGACCCAGGAATTCTGTATATCACCACGATGAGGTTTGGAGAATGGGAACTGAAGTGCAGAAGCAACTTCATTTCACGGAGAAGCAAGAATTGGTTGTCTCAGGCAAGAATAAAAGTCTCTGTATTTCTGGGGAAAGGAAAATTGATTATTCAATAGGCATGATAACTAGTAAACCACCAGCACGCACTTTCAAACCTATTTGATCAATGGCAATTCACCTCAGTCTAATTGTCAATGACAACTCAACTTGCTTCGGGGAACATACTTCAGAAAGCCAATTACAATGACAGTCTCACAAATCCAAGGTCAACCAAGCAGCAGCAGACGCACTGCAGTGAACACACTTTTCAGAGTCAATCAACAACAGTCTCACCCAAATGGTTGTAAGGCCAAGGTCAACCACTCATGCCTCTGTAATCAAAGCAACCCCCAAACATGACCACACTTCCCAAAAAGATCAGAAATCTACTTTACTCATAAATTTCTCTCTCTCCTATTTTGCTTTTTGTTTTATATATCGGATAATAGTTGAATCTTTTGACAGAGGGCAAACCATGACTCTTCTTAACTTCTTTTAAGTGCAACCGTGAGCAGACATAGATTCACCCTGGAGAAAAGAAACTACACCAAACTCCAAGAGTTCAGTTGGAGACACTTACAAGAGACCAGTTCAGTGGGTAAGAAAAACACTAGATGGGCTACATCTTGCTTGTGGAATCTTCTCAAACTAGCTTTATGGTACCACAGATCACATCACAGGAAAGCATTCATATGGTAAGAATTTATTTAAAACAAACTGCTACACAGACCACAGAATCACAGCCCAGGAATCAGAATCACCTTGTGAATGGTTTTAAAAAAAATATGTACCCAGGCTATTCTCCAGATCAATTGAAATAAAAACTTCAGGAGATAGGACCACACATCTTTTAAAAGTCCCTTAGTGATTCTGATGAGTATGCCTATAGTTAGAAATGACTAGCAAGGTCTCCCACAAGTGACAAGGACAATTTGATTTACTAAGAGACATTGGAAACCTAGCTTCAGATTTGGAGCAAAGCAGAATAAATCAATAAGCCAACACTAGATACTCAGCAGCTAGATATCTATTGCCTAGCAATCTCCAGACCCAGGAGACTCAAGGTGAACCAGGCCTACTATGATATATTGAGTTCTCTTGGAATCAATGGTTCTCAGTCTTGCTTGAATAGCTGAAGCCCCTGGGAGATCATTTAAAAGACAGAAATGCTGGTACCCAACTCCAGACCAACTGATTCAGAATCTCTTAGAGTGGACCCTAAGCATGTATTTTAGGTCTCCTTAGGCAATCCTGCCAGGCACACAGGGCTGAGAATCACTAGACTGCTCAATTAGTACCTGTACCTGATCCATTCCATCTTCCAGTAAAAGGCACCTGGAGTTTCTCCTAAAAGAGATGGTGAAAACACCCCCTATGTCTTACAGAACACACTAAGAAAAATCTTCCACAATAGAACTGTGATTCTCGATTCTACCACCAAACCATATAACCTGCTTTTATGTTCAACTGATCAAATAATGAAAAGGGAAAACAAAGAAAAACCCTCTATCTTTTCCCCTTATGTCTTTTTCTTGATGAATATTGGAGCTCTATATAAAAGAGGCCAAAAATGTTGAGACAAGAATGAAAAGCCTTCTGTTGCAGCAAGAGGGAATAACGGCCAAAAAAGGAAATTTTTTAAAAATATTTATTTATTTTAGAGGTGAGGGGAGCATCTTAAGCTGACTCCATGCTGAGCAAGGAGCTTGGGTTGGGGCTCAATCTCAACCCCAAGATCATGACCTGAGCCAAAACCAAGAGTCAAACACTTAAGCGTCTGTGTCACCCAAGCACCCCTGCCCCCGAAAAGAAATTTAAGAGCAGTAATCCAACGATCTTCTTGCCATGAGGAGAGAACCCAAATCAGAGGCTGCTGTAATGGGAACAAGGAAGGAAAAGACATATGAATATATTTTAAAATGTGCTTCAGATTGGTTTAGCAGTGCATTAGTCACTCATGTCAAGGGTTTAATACATTTGAACAAAGAAACGTAGTCAGAGATGATTTTCAATTCTCAGCCCCTTCTGAGGTGCTTACTTCAAAGAGTATATAATGCTGAACAGTCAATGAATCATAAGTAACGTAGCTCATGGTAGGGTCAAATCAAGAACTCTAGCTACAATTAAAATTGAGGAAAGTATTTCATTCTAATTGGACAAAAATTCAGCTAGTTTCCAAGCAACTACTAAGTAGAGAAGACTTAATGTTCCCCAAATGCTATAAAAGGTAGTGCACATATCTTAACTACACATTGCATTGGGAAGTAAAGTTGATTAAGAAAAGACTGTTCAGATTACAATGTACGAGTCCTATAATAAACATGAAGGGTTATCATTGTAGAAACACAAAAAGAGCAGAGCAATAACCCGTTTAACATCCTACTTTGAACTCTGGTGCTTCCACATTAAATTAATATAGCAAGGTCTGAATTAGGTCAGAAGGCACATGGGCCTTCACCTGGTGGGAAGAAATTAGAAGAGCAAAAAAAGCAGCAGCAACCTTCAGAGCTTCATTCTCATTTATCCAACTCTGGTCCCTGATGGCCATGTGGCCTTAAAGAGGCTATGCCTTAGTTAGACTGTTCCAACCTAGAACACTCCCCTTGACATCCAAAAGCTTTTTAAAAATTGAAAAGTATACACCAATATCTATTACAACAACCCAACTATTGCCATTGTAGGTGCTCTAGTCAATCACTCACAAACAACTATGTATTTAATTAGTAGCATGCAATGAAGAGATACAAATATAAAGGACTTTCAGTTAAAGATGATGGATTGAACACATCCATTTACCTTGGCTATCTCCCAAAACTCCACTGAAATGACACTAAAAGGATCTTTAAAACCCACAATAACAGAATGGAAGAGGAGACATATGCAGTGACACTTTGGAAGCTGAGCCAGATCTTAAGGCAGCTATGAGAAAAGCCAAGAATGAAATATTTGCATGCAAGCACTCTCGAAAGGCAGCTTCATGCACACCTGGAACTGGGGATGGAAAAAAGACTAAAATAAGGAGGAGCTGGTAAAAAAAATATTTTTTTAGACAAGTAATTAGATCCCTTCCATCTTCTGTCTCTGGCCTTTCCCCATTCCAGCATAGGCTTGGATTTATTTTCTAGGGTGGAACTAAGAAACAAAAGCACAGTGGACATAGATTCTATAACTCAAATAGAAGCTTAATAAAGGTTTATATATTGCACGTGAAGACATCCAAATTCCTAAATGTTTTCATTCAAAGAGAGGATTAGAAGATGCTTTTGTAGGAAATCTGATCAGACCAAGGGAAAAGACTTAAAAATACTGACCTTGGTTCCAAAACTCAATTGTCAAGCCAAATTACCCAACTTAAATTCAACAAACTCCCACTTCATATACTAGGAGCTTCCAATCAGCCTTTTCATGCTCTACTCTTAAACAAGTACAGAACAAAGACCAAAAGTTGATCAGAAATTGGAAGTAATACTCCAGAAAACAGAGATGTTTGAAGGAAACAATACAGAAAAAGCAAACTTAAAAAAATCATTAATATTGCCAGATGGATTATAAAAAGAAATAACATTTTTGAAACAAGAGGCTAGGAAAAGGAATATCCAGATCTCAAGGAGGAGCTCCTAGAAATCAACATATGAAACAAATGACAAATGCAAGACCAGGCAAAATCAAGTGTGAGAGATGTCCCATAAAGTAGAGCCAAAAAGATGAAGAGGTAGGGGCACCTGGCTGGCTCAGTCGGTGGACCACATGATCCTTGATGTTGGGGTTGTGAGTCTGAGCCCCATGGTGGGTATAGAGATTACTTAAAAATAAAATTTTAAGTAAACGACAAAGAGGTAAAAAATAGGAAAGAAAATTAGAGAATCTAAGAGGTGAAATATTGAAAGGGAGAATAGGAAAAATGAAAGGAAAGTAATAAAAAAATTTTCAAGAAAACGTGCCCAAACTGAAAGACCTCAGTACCAGACTGAAAGGCTCTACAGGAAAGAAATACAAATAAACATATAACAAGACATATTCTGATGCAATTTCAGAGCACCAAAAACTAGAAAGAGTTTCCAAAAGCTTTCAGAGAAGGAAAAGCAGAATTTAAGTAGAATTAGAATAAGATTTGATTTCTCAGCAGTAACAAGAGCAAGAACACTGGGAGGAGGGGAGGAGACAGCAACATTTTGAGGGTAAATGATTTACAGCTAGAATTCTATACTCAGCCAAACTATCAAATTAAGTACAAGAGCAACATAAGATTTTCACACCTGCAAGACCTCAAAATATTAACCTACCATGCATCCTTTTCCAGTAAGTTACTAGAAGATTTGCTCCACCAAAATGAAAGAACAAACCAAGAAAGAGAAAAACAGGATATATAGGAAATTGAGGATCCAACATTAAAGGAGACCGGATTCCCCAGGATGATGGTAAAGGGAGATTAAAATGATGTTGGCTCTTTCAAAGGGCCAGGGAACACTAGTCTAAATTGAAGGTCAGAATGCTCTAGAAGAAAATGTCTCCAATGGGAACAGATAGGATTCATGAAGTGTTTGAATATACGAAATGAAGATACACAGCTCTTGGGGAAAGTGGGAGGATAAATTAGGGGCAACCATGGAAAAGGACATAAGCAAAGGATATAAAACGAGGCAATTTTTAACTCCAGGGAAAACAAAAAGCTGTGCAAGCAATCATAATATACACACTAAGTGGCTCAGCTGTGAGTAGGCTTACCTAGTGAGTAGGCTTATAGTAATGTAACCACTGGTGCTCTAACCAGAATGATACATGGTAATAATGATATATTGGGGTCTACCCCAATATGGAAAGGATGTGACAGAGCTAAATCTTCATCTTCCATAGGGGGAAGACAATATATAATACCTAATACCAAAAAGCTGAGAAGTAGTAGAATGAGGGCATTACTTAAAAATGAAGCAGCACCTAGCAAAAGTTGGTAAACATTCTATTGAGACACCTGGCATATAAAAACCATTTAATGAATGTTTACTGAGTTACCATGATATGTAAAATAGTTAGCCTAAGCTTTAGTATGTGCCAAGATTCAAACACTTGGTAAATGTTGGGGAATGCTCTTTAAGATATTTGTCTTCTCTATTTAACCCAAGGAACTAAACTTTCTGGATAACAAAAGAAAAAAGAAAAACATTTTGACTATTATTCTTTTAAATCCTCCCCAAGAAAGGCTGATGATGCTTACTAAATGAAAAAAAAAACAATCACTCATATTTTGCAATAAGAGAATTTGATAGCACTAGTGATGATCTAATTAGGTTCTTGGATATTCAAAGAAGAAATCAAAAATATGTTGGAATGAAGCAAAGGATATTTCTCTTCACACATTATTTAGTGGATTTAGATGCAATTAATTTAGAACTCACATGAGTGTCTAAAATGCATTACAAATTACAAATCAAAACAGAATTTACCTAATAAGTGGCATATTTATAAAGTTGTCCTGCTTGTTGTTGAAATAATTATATTTGTTGTGAAGAACAGATATTTTGCTTTGTATTAGGATAAAATAGATATCTTTTTTATTCAAGTTTAACAAATTAAATTCCAATTCCAGCTTTAGATTTTAGATAACTAAAAAGTCTGGCAAACTAGCTGATCATAAAAATATAGTAACTGAATTAGGATAAGCAATTCTTTATAAAGTCCTCTATCCCATGTTTGTATACACCAATGTCAGGAACACATATATTAGTCACTGCAAATAGACTGAAAAGAACACTTTTTAAAAGCCTCCCGATTAAGGTAAATTGAAATAAATAAATGAGCCCAAGAGTAGTCAATAAAATTTCCTTTATTCATTCATTCATTAGTAAATACTTCCTGGGTAAACCTATTAAGTGCCAGGCACTGTTTGCTAGTCTTTGAAGCATACGATAACTTACTCCTAGGTGTGTTTTTTTTTCTCCTCTTCTATAAATCTGAAAATGAAACACATAAATCAGGGAAAACAAAGGATCCATTTACCTAGCATTCAGGCAATGTCACGTACTGGAAGACAAATCATCTTATCCATTTAGACACTATTATATAAAGAACTACCTACCTTTCATCTTCAAAGAAGAATTACAGTACACCACAGAGATTGTTTTTCTTCTCACTTGGGATTGTGTTCAGTATTCTCTGGTATGGTGGTTGCAAACACCAGTAAACATCGTTTTTAAAACACTTAGTTTTGCATAAGACTATTTTTCTTCATAGGATTATGTCAAGTCTGATAGTGTAGACGTTGCTGGCACTGTTGACATAAGGAGCCAGAAAATCTTTGCTGTGAGGACCTGTCCTATGCTTTATAGGTCATTTAGCAGCACCTGTGGCCTCTACCACCTAGATGCCAATAGCACTCTATCCCCAGCTGGGACTCAAAAGGTCTCCAGACATCGCCAAATGTCAGGAGATGGGTGGGCAATAAGGTCACCTGTTGAGAACCACTGCTTTAGCTGAACACCTGGGAAGGGGAGAGTGATTGTAGACAGAAGAGGAGACCAGATAAAACAAAGGTCTATTCGCTAACATTAGGCTTCTGCTTTAGCCAACGCTCAGGTACATCCACCTCTTGATGTTACTGGTCTACCACCATTTTAAGCTCAAATGTCTTCTGGTCCTAAGTCTAAACTGAAGGAAGGGAAGAGAGGTAGTCCTGTTAAAACAATGCACGAAGAACGCAAAGGAAACAATTCTGTTTAATCTTCCCTCCATCTTCCACTTAAAATAACACCAAGGTCACCTTTTTTGTTAATTACCTAACCTAACCCCAGAAGTTTTGACAGATATTAGAGTACCTATGTGCCAGACATAGTTCTAGGTGCTAGAAAAAGATAAATTTCTCAACTGTATTTACTGAATTGATAAATCACTCTAATAAATGGCATTTTCTTCATGATCTTGGGTTTGGCAACAGATTCCTAGATATGACACTAAAAACATAAGCAACACAAGAAAAATAGGTAAACTGGACTTTATCAAAATAAACTTTTATACTTCAAAAGACAACATCAAGAAAGTGAAAAGGCAACACACAGGAGAAAATATTTGCAAATGATATATCCAATAAGAATCTTGAATCAAGAATATATAAAGGACACTTGCAACTCAATAATAAATAACCCAAGTAAAAAATGAGCAAAGGCTATCAATAGACATTTCTGCAAGAAAGATATACAAATGACCAAGAAGCACATAAAAAGATGCTCAACATCATTAATCACCAGGAAAATTCAACTCAAAACCACAATAAGACACCTATGCGGATGATCAGAATCACAGCCATATACTAACAAATGTTGGCAACAATGTGGGAAAATCAAAACCCCCATACACGGCTGGGTTGGGGGAGGTAATAAAAGATGGTGCAGTCACTATGGAAAACACTATGGCAGGTCTTCAAAAAATTAAACATAGAGTTAATATATGCCCCAGCAATTCCCTGCAAACTGAAAATACACTTTCACACAAGCACTTGTACACGAACATTTATAGCAGCATTATTCACAATATCCAAAAGGTAGGAACAACTCTAATGCCCATCAATGGACAAACAGATGAAGCAAATGTGATATAGTCATACAACAGAGTATTATTTGGCAATAAAAAGGAACATGGAGGGGTCTTGAAAATACTACATTAAGTGGAAGAAACCATTCACAAAAGACCACATACTACATGATTTATATGAAATGTCCAGAACAGGGAAATCTACAGAGACAGAAAGTAGATTAGTGATTGCTTAAGGAGAGGAGAGTGGGGTATGATAGCTAAATGGTATGGAGTTTCCTTTTTAGGTAATGAAAATGTTCTAAAATTGACGAGGGTGACGGTTGCACGTATATGTGAATATACTAAAAACCACTGAATAGTACATTCTTCAAAGTATGAATTATATGGTATATGAATTATATTTCAGTGAATTTGTTAAAAAAAAGAAAAAAAGCAACCAGCATTTAAAGTACAATAGAGGGGCGCCTGGGGGGCTCAGGTCTTGATCCCAGGATCCTGGGATGCAGCCCAGCCTCAGCCTGGGCGGGAGGGGGGAGGGTTTGCTCGGGCTTCCTGCTCAGCAGGAAGCCTGCTTCTCCCTGCTTGTGTTCCCTCTCTTGCTGTCTCTGTCAAATAAATAAATAAAATATTTTTTTTTAAAGTACAATGGAAAACAGGACATTTGGACAACACTTTATTAATGAGAATATCTTATTTTAAATACCCTCGAATCTGGAGAGATCTCATTCCTTTGGTTGTGAAATGATTATTGAATGCTAAACTGCTGAAAATGCTCCAGGTCAGCATTTTATTTAAATTAAAAAAAGCTTAGAACACAGGCATCAAGAACTTCAGAGGACATAAAATGCAGTGCTTGTTTAAGATGTATTAGGGGACATTAAGTAATTATATGCACCGGGTGGGGGCGGGAGGTAAGCAAGAAGAGCTAAAGAGATGAGATGAAAAGCCTCTGCCTGGAAGACTCCCTTCTTCACCAGCCTGCAGTGATGCTATAAGAACGACACTCCACATATACTGTAAATCTTATTTTTCAGGAAGCTAAAAATAATCACCCATATGATTTACTCCAGTAACAAATAGGAAGTCAAGTAAATACTAAAGTGCCACACAGAGATTTAAGGAAATAAATTTAAAAAAAACTCAACCAGTTCCCAAGAATGGCTACTGGAAAGTTTCGGCAAAAAATGTTCAACCTGTGTCGTTTTCAATCCAAATAAAGTCCGTTTCTGTGTCTGCCTTGGGTGATATACTCAATTAATCTAATCCTATCTCACTGCAGAGCTCTTGGAATATCTGGTCCCCAGAGCCGACAGTCCCCCGCGACCTGAAGAATCACCAACACCAGTGACAAGGAAATGCCAGCGGGGGGGGGGAGGGGGTGCGTGCATTAGAGATTTTTTTTTTCATCCTTAATCAATCTCAGCTCCTGTCTTGGTCATTACAAACAGCTGGTCATCATTTCAAACAGCCTAGTTCACCATCAACCCAGGTCTGGGTTCCTCACACAGTGCTGTGCTCGGTTTCAAGCCAAAATTAGGCCTCATTGAGCGGGGGGTGGGGGTGGGGGGGTGGCACAGACAAAAACAACCAAAGGAGGGATTCGCTTTTTCTACAGAGCCTCAGGTTTCAAAATGACTGCCTTGAAAGGTGAAATGACCCAAATTATTGTGTGTGTGGGGGGGGGGGGTGATAACAGACATTCTCCTGCAAGGTAGCTGTGGCTTGGTGTGGAAATGGGGAACTTGGGTAGGGGGTTTCTACATGGAAAGAGAAACAACAGGAAACGGTCTTTAGGTATCACCCATCCCTCCAAGTGAATCACTGCAGTGTCAGCCCTGCACTGATTCCACGAATTGCCAAACAGGATGAGGTAAGGCACAAGCCTTGCCCCCCCCTCCAGCTACCCCCGCGCGCAGAAGGGCGCATCCCTCCGCGAGGTGCACCGCGCAGCCCCCCGAGGCCTCAGCTGAGGGGTTGACGTCACCCTTCTGCATTGAGCTTCAAGGACTGGGAGCAGCACTGGTTAGATGGGGAGTAGAGTTGGGGCGCTATTGCTGTCACCAAGTGGCGGGGGTCTTCCCCCAGGACTCTGCGGATTGGGTTCGTGCAATAACAGAAAGACCAGATGAAGAGCCGAAGGATGGAGGGGAGTGGGAAACGGGTCATAAGACCCACCTCCTGGGTCCCCGGGGAAGCTCAAAGATGCCCTTAGTTTATGTAAGACCCTTTCCCTCCAGTGCGTCTCCGCGCGACGGCAGCTCCCTCTCCCCATCAGTGCGCTTGGGGGGCTCTGGTCGCCCTTGTCCAGCCAGGCAGGCAGGCAGGCAGGCACAGGGCTCCTGGCACCTCCCTCTCGCAGCCCCGCGGGGTTGGGAATAACCGGGAATCTGGGATCAAACCCAGTGCTCCCGCGCCCTTCTCCTAGCCGGGTTAGCTCCTAGAGGCACCGCGAACAGGCTGGTAAGGGAGGTCGGGGAGGGGTGTCCAGAGAGTGAAACAGAGGAATAAACCCGCAACTTTCCCTAGAGCCTGACCCTATCCCGCGAGCTTAAAAAAAATAAATCAGTGCATTAAAACAAATTTGGGAAAGGTCGACATCCTGCAGTCACCGCCACCACGCAGCCCCTTGCAGGCTGCACCGGGTGGGGTCTAGAGTCCGAGCAGCCCCAAGCTTGCACCCCGCCATCCTGCAGCTCCAGCCCAGCCCCCTGAGCCTATCTCCTTAAGGAGGGAACCGAGATGAGATTTTTGGTTTGGGTTTTTTGCCCCTTCTTCCTTTCTCCGAGCATCACCAAGGGACTGACGGCCGGAGGCCCGGCCACCCGCCCGGCGTGGCCACTCACCCAGAAGACGAAGGAGTAGATGATGAGGAGGGTTTTGAGACAGGTTATCACAGGTTTGGTCTCCATTCTCCTCGATGCCATACTACAGAGCTCCGGCGGCGGCGGCGGCGGCGGCGGGCGGCGGGCGGGCGCGCGGGAGGGGGGAGGAGGCGGGGCGGGGCGGGGCGGGAGCGCGTGCCGCGAGAGGCCCCGTGCGCGCGCAGACGAGGCGGTGCGCGTGCGTGAGCGCGCACTCGGCAGGGCCCCGATTTAAGGAGTCGGTAGGGCAGCGACTGCGCATGCTGAGAAGGCCGCCCGCGCCGGCACGCCCGCGCAGGCTCAGACCCCCAGGCCAAGAGCCCCGCAGGGCCGCGGGGAGGGAGTGGAAGAGCCTGGGGCGGGGTCGGAGGTCAGCTCAGCCTCTTCCAGGCGGCCCTTGGCACGTAAGTTTCTGCTTGATGCACAGTAGGGCTTTACATTTGCAGGGCTGTCTGCACCTGGCGACAGGAGCTTTAATTGGTATCCCCGAAAAGCAGTCACGTTTCTGCATTTAGGCGCCCCACCAGGCCTTCTCAGATGGAAGTGGCCCAGTAGTCGTGTCCTTGGAACCAGCCGGCCTTGTCTGTGCCAGGAACAGACTGTGACAGGTGGCCGGCGACACAGCTGGAGGGATGGTCAGGAACCTGGGAGCTCAGACACCCCAAACCCTGGCCACGGGAGGAACGCCATTTTTTAGAGGTCCTCACGTTTTGAAATGATGCCGAATGACCTGTTTTTGTATGAAGGTACCATTCTTTCTGCACGTAAAATGTTTAGCAGATAACAGAAAAAATGTTTAGATTGCCTGAGACCCATTTCTCCCAACCTAACAAGTTCAAACCACCTCACAGCCAGGAAAGAGCGAGCTGTATCGAGGCCAAAAAATAATGTTCAAAAACATTTCGGAAGTTCCTCAAGAAGCCAAACAGAGATACCATATGACCCAGCAATTCTCCTAGACGTACTCCCAAGAGATTTGAAAACATGTTCACACAAAAGCTTGTACAGGAATGTCCATAGCATTATTTATCATAGCCCAAAAGCAGGAACAACTTTAATGTTCATCAGTTATGCATGGATAAACCTAATGTAGTAAATCCCTACAATGGAAAATTATTTGGCCACAGAAAGGAATGAAGTATTTATACATGCTGCATGTATGAACCTTGAAAATCTGCTGAGTGAGTGAAGTGACCTAGACACAAAAGACCAGTGTTGAATGATCCATTTATAAGCAACGTCCAGAATAGAGAGATCCACAGAGACAGAAGTAGAGGTTACAGGGGAAGGGGTGGCAGGAATGACTGTTAGGAGTGACTGTTAATGAGTAGGGGGTTTCTTTTTGGAGTGAAAAAAATATTCTAGAATCTGATGTGGTAATGGTTGCACAGTTTTGTGAACCTACTAAAAACCACTGAATTGGACACTTCAGAAGGGCGGCTCTTATGACATGTGAATTATATCCCAATAAAAGAATAATGTACACTCCACCCAGATTTCCTGTGGCTGGTTTGTAGAGGAACACACAGTACAGATTCTCTGAGATATTTAGCTTGATTCCTGAGAGTTTCTGCTGTCAAAATAGCAACACTATCACAGGCTAACTCTATCGTGGATGATGTTAAGGACACCTTTTGTGAAAGAGTAAAAAAAAAAAAACAAAACAGCCAATAGTCTTGAGGAAAGCCTGCCAAAGGCAGCTGTTGCAGGAGTAATTATTACCTCCAATAAGTTGTATGTGGTCCCAGGTCAGTGAGGTCATTGTATAAACAGGACACAAACAGGAGGAAGAAGAGAACTTGCTTAAGGAAATGATCAGCCATAACAAAAGGTTATGTGGGCATAGAGGGGAGTGGAGAGGAATATGGGTGCAGGTGAAAAAAAGATTAAGAACGGATTGGCAAGATTTCTGTTTTAAAGGAAGTTCCCACACAATTATTCTCAACTCTGGTTATTCGTTTGGATCACCTGGAGAGTATATTAAAAAAAGCAAAAAACCATGACTGCCTGTGGCCAGTCTCAGGTAGCCAGAATCATTTGGTCTCAGCAGTTTCTAAGTTCTTTAGGTGGTCCAATAGGAATCAAGAGTTGAAGGATACTGTCCCTATTGCAGTGAGCTTAAACCCAACTTCAGAAAGGAGCTTTCTCCTATATTTTTCCAGTCCCCAGCAAGAAGCAGGAAAAGTATACTGAGCACTTCAAATCCAGTGGCTATGCTTAGCCTCAAGGTCTTGCCCATGCATAATTACCCCATAAAGGAGTCAGAAATCTCCATTTTCAAACTAACAAGGACACTGCTGAGTGTCATAGATAATTTTACGAGTTAACACATGATACTCACAGATGGTGCCCATCAGCTCAACTATTTCACAGTTTGGAGCTTCCTGGGGAATAAGTTTTAGGTCCAGATTCTTGAAAACTTGGCCTGTTCTAGCAAAATAGATTATTTAAATGTAAAGATAAATATGAATATTCAATAATGTAATTAATGGGTAAATTTACATAGCCCATTAAATCCTTGCTACTCAAATTGTGATCTGGGTAATTCCATGGGGTGACAAACCGTCCCAATTTTCCCAGGGATGAGGGGTTTCATTGCACTCTGGATTTTCATTGCTAAAGCCAAACCAAGTCCTTGACAAACCAGAACAAGTCCTTGAACCTGGCATCTACTGGGAGAGCTTGTTGAAAATGCAGAACCTCGGGCTCCTCTCCAAGCCCATGTTAACGAGATCCTTATGGGATTCAGATGCACAGTAATGTCTGTCAGTTTGTCATGGATTGAATTGTGTCCGCTCAAAAGATCTGTTGAAATCCTACCTTCAGTACCTCAGAATGTGACCCTACTTGGAAATAGGGTTGTCGCAGATGCAATTATTTAGGCTAAGATGAGGCCATACTGGAGGAGGTTGGGCCCTTAATCCAGTATGACTGATGTCCTTAAAAGAAGAAGAGACGGGAGGGATCCATGGGAAGACAGAGAGACACACAGGGGAAGGGCATGTGGCCAATCGGAATAACACAGCTGCAAGCAAGCTGAGGAACACCAAGGAGAGGAAGAGGCAAGAAATAATTCTCCCCAGTCTCAGAGGCACCATGGCCCTGCTGACGCTTTGATTTCAGACTTCTGGCCTCTGGAACTATGAGAGAATAAATTTCTGTCATGCAAGCCAGCCATTTTGTGGTACTTTGTTAGAGCGGCCACAGGCGACTAATAACATGCCTAAGAGTCACTGATGTCTGGTTGCTCAAAATATAAACACAGCGGCCATATCACCCAGCAATCCCACGGCCAGGTAGATACCCAAATGAATTACAAACCAGTATACAAACAAAAGCTTGTACATGAATGTCCACAGCAGCACTAGTCACAGAAGCTGAATGGTGGAAACAACCTCAGTATCTACCAGCTGATGAACAGATCAACAAAACATGGTCCCTCCATACAATGGAGTATTACCCAGTCATAAAAAGGAATATAGTGCCAACACATGCTACAACATGGGTGAATCTTGAACACATCCTGAGGGAAAGAAGCCAGACACACAGCCCACATACTGTATTACTACCTTTGTATGAACCATCCAGAACAGGCAAGTCCATAGAGACTGGAAGCAGATTAGTGGTTTCCTGGGGCAGCGGAGAGGGGTAATGGGAAATGACTGCTTGGTAATTCCCAGGGATTTCCCTCAAGGTGGTGAAAAATTTCTGGAGCTGGACAGTGGTGACAGTTGTACAACATTGTGAATGTACTTAATGCCACTGAATCGTACACTTGAAAATGGTTGAAATAGGAAACTTCATATTTTTTTAAAGATTTTATTTATTCATTTGACAGAGATCACAAGTAGGCAGAGAGAGAGGAGGAAGCGGACTCTCTGCTGAGCAGGGAGCCCGATGTGGAGCTCGATCCCAGGACTCTGGGATCATGACCTGAGCCGAAAGCAGAGGCTTTAACCCACTGAGCCACCCAGGTGCCCCGGAAACTTTGTATTTTATCACACAAATAACTTAACCACAGCAAATCCAAAGGCCCTGAGGCCTGAAGGAATGCTGCATTTGGGGAGCTGACAAAGTCAGCGAGGCTCAATAGCCGGGGCAAAGATGGTATGCAGGAGGCTAGAGGGAGGTCAGCCCATCCAGGTCCTATTAGATAATAATAAGAATTTTGGTATTTTGCTTAAAATAAGGGGGGCTTTTGATTTTTATTTGCCTTAAATTCAGTACTTCAAGGAGAACTGGAGTGCCACCAAAGCACCTGCCTGGTCCCTGCTACCATCACTCCTCAATCTGTTGTTCACACAGCCACCAGAGTGATCTTGTTCAAACACAAACCATGGCATGGCTCTCTCTTGCTTAAAACCCTCTCGTGGCTTCTCATCATTGCACAAAGAATCAAATTTCAACCCTCTACCCTGACTTAGCAAGCATCCAGGAGCTGGCTCCCCTGTCCTCTCCCATTATTCTCCCTTCACCCCTGTGCTTCAGCGGCTCTGGCCTTCTCTCTGTTCTTCAATCAGACTTTGTTCCACCTGAAAGCCTTCATGCTGGCTGGTCCTATCATTAGAATGCTTGCTCCCTTCCTTCCTGTCATTCAGATCTCAATATAGTCATCACCACCTCAGAAAGACCATTTCAGACGAAAATAGCCGTCTAGTCCAAAACAGCCAATATGGTCACTACATGCTCTAATTCCCTACGTTGCTCTTACCTACCATTTTCTTATTCGTGCTTTTGTTTTCTTGTCTACCTCTCCCACCAGGCTCCACGTGGTAGCTGTTTTTGTCTACTGTATTCACTGTTCTATCCCCCACCTAGATGCAGTAGCAAATCAGAAAATGTTGACCAAATGTATGGTACTTAGTAGTCACCCAGTAGATGACTGTTGACTGATCGAAGAAGGGTGGGATATTTGAAATGGAACATGAAGTATGAATAAGGTAATGGTGTAGTTTGGAGAAAGGAGAAGGGCATCGTTAGAGGCTAGGGCGCAGCCTGAACAAAAGCAGAATGCTTCCTCAGAAGAGTGGTGAGGTGCACCAGAGGCCCTAGAGTGGGAAAGGATGCAGAAATGCGGGGCTGTGATGGCCCTCTTTGCTCAGGCCAGGTAACGTTTTCTTGTGTAGGCCATAGAGAGCAGTGACGGGTTTTTCAGTAGGAGTGACGTGATCTGACTTGTGTTTCCTGGGAGGTAATTTTGGAGTTAGGAGGTAACTGCAGTCACCTGCCTGGGCATTGATGAGGGCTGGACCTCAGAAGTGGCAGTGAGGCTGGAGGAGTGGTGCATCTCAACTCCGGCTACATAAAAATCCACTAAAGAGCTCATGCGCTCACAGATGCCTGGACTCCTTCCCCCCAGAGATTCTGATTGACTCGGTCTGTGGTGAGGCCAGAGGAATCAGTATTTTTTAAAAGCTTCCAGATGCCCTAGCTGGATCAAAAGCCCCGGGGGCAGACAAAATAAATTGTTTTGAAATACAATAGACAAAATGCACCTGGGTGTCTCAGTCGGTGAAGTATCCAACTCTTAATTTCAGCTCAAGTCATGATCTCAGGGTCCTGAGATTGGGCCCTATGTCAGACTCCGAGCTGCGTGGGGAACCTGCCTAAGATTCTCTCCCTCTCTCTCTGCCCCTCCCCTGCCTAAAAAAATGGACCAGCCCTCAGGACTGCGTGGATTTGGGTAAGGAAGGAAAAGGAGGAAATGTATGACTTTTAGTTTGAGTAAACTTGGAGGGCAGCTTTGAAAATGCATAATCCCAAAATATGGTACATCCAAGCAAGGGATTGGCTTATAGTTATTACAGAGCATGTGTAGGAAGAACTTTTTGCTCACAAAAGGAAATTTTTATCTTTTTTTAAAGATTTTATTTATTTGTGAGAGAGTGTGCGTGAGCACGAGCAGGGGGAGGGGCAAGGGGAGAGGGAGAAGCAGATTCCCTGCTGAGCAGGGAGCTAGTTGGGGGGCTCGACTGCAGGACCCTGGGATCATGACCTGAGCTGAAGGGAGATGCTTAACCCACTGAGCCAACCAGGCACCCTGGGAAATTTTTGTTCTAATAAGAAAAAAGTCATAGGAAAATATGCAATATAACCTCAACTATGTAAGAACATAGAGAAAAGAAATTAGAAGAAAATGTGTATAAAATTGGGGCACCTAGCTGGCTCAGTAGGTAGGTAGAGCACGTGACCCTTGATCTCAGGTCGTGAGCTCAAGCCCCGTATTGGGCATAGAGATAACATTTTAAAAATATGTATAAAATTTTCACAACAGCTCGGGATGGTGGGGTTATGAATAATGATTTTGTTTCCTCTTTTTTTTTGTATTTACTCTCTTTCCTAGAATTTTGAAGTGAGCATATATAACATTTATAACAAAAAACGAGACTGTTTATAAAGGAAGTCCTCCCAAAAGATTAAAACACTAAAGTTTGTAGGACTTAATGGTGGGGAGGATCTTGAACTCTTGAAAAACTTACCGAGATGAAATTTGAGTATACGTGCATTCATCTCAATTTCTCTGTGCGTTTCCAGGGTCCCTCCCTACCTTAACACAAAGATGACTTTTACCTTGGGTATCAGAAACATCTGCAAGACTGACTGCGCTAAAGGTATGTTTGCAAAAGCCACCCGGGAAAGCACGTGGCCAAAGAGAGGAGAGAACTGCAGTTTGCAAATTTGGTTTAAGGAGCCTTCATAAGCATCAGAGGGTTAGGTTTGTTCTGAGGACAACTCCACAGGACCTGGATGACGATGTGGAATGAATGATGCCTCAGGAAAACCTCATACGGATTTACCCCTGAGCCTGGGGGAAAAGCACATGTTAAAAAAAAAAAAAAAGCTAAATGAGAAAAAAATTTCATAAAGATACTGGGACAATAAAGTTTTGTAGCCAAATATAGTCTGCTGAACAAAAAATTAGCAGGGACAAAGGGTACTGTTCTCCTATCAACAGACAAGCAGTTGAATGTCTCAGAACATGGGGTAGAACCCTAAGACATTCAGACAACTTCCTCAAATGTCACAAGCTAAAACGAGGGAAAAGGTCAATGCCCCTTAGTAACAGGACTACATTTGTGAGACTGTAGTAGCAGCACTAGGGGATAGGAAGACCAGATGTATAAATTCAAGTGCCACCTCCCTTTACACTTGGGGACTTCCTGAACATGTTGGGAGGAAGTTGAGAGGGGTTGAAGTTCTTCGGTTTTGGTGTTTGTTTGTTTGTTTGACCTAGCAATTCCTTCTCTAGGATTTTGCCCTACAAAAATAAACAAGTGTACAAAATATACCTATAAGATTACTAACTACAAAATTCATTATTGGAAGAGTAAAAAATGGAAACATTACAAATATTCATCAATAGTGTTTTGCCATTTAGTCATTTATTCTCCAAAATTGTTGAGCCAGGCACTTTTCTAACCACTGGGAATATAGCTATGACCAAACCAAACCAGGTTCCTGTCCTCAAGGAGTGTGCACTCTACTGGGGAAGATGAACATAAAAAATTTTCTTTAGCATATCTATACTATAGAATTCTATGATATAGGTTTTTAATATTAGATACATTTAGCTGTATTAAAACAAAAGGTCCTTCAAGATATAATACATAACATAATTTTTTACTTATAAAAAAGTTATAGAAGAGAGTTATAATCCTCTAGAAGTATAAAAAGAAAGTGTATTAGAGTATTGATATGAAAATATCAGGATGAATATGTATGACAATCTTTGAGCAGTGGATTGTATTACAGTGGAATTTCACCACTGAAAATGTTCATTTGATTTTTTTACAAGCAATATTATATTTATAGTGAAAAATAAGCCATTAAAAAGCAAGACTGTGTATAGAGGTTAAACCCTAGAAACATTTTTTAAAAAAATTGTTATTGGGATCTCCTATTTATTCTGCAGCTATTGGACATAGGGAAATGCAGATAAAACTTTTGTGTATTTGGGGATACAATACAAAAATGTATAATTATGACTCAAGATTAATCCCTTCAGCTCTCAACCAAATGGGAATATATATCACATCTTCTTCATCCATCTATAGATGGACACTTGGGTTGCTTCCATATTTTGGCTATTGTAAATAATGTTGCAATAAAGATGGGGGTGCATATAGCTTTTTGAATTAGTGTTTTCATATTCTTCAGGTAAATATTCAGTAATGGAATTACTGGATTATATGGTAATTCTCTTTAATTTTGAGGGGAGCCTTTATACTGTTTTCCACGGTGGCTGTACCAATTTGCTTTCTTACCAAGAGTGCACAAGCATTCTTTTTTCTCCATATCCTTGCTCAAACTTGTTATATCTTGTCTTTTTGATATTAGCCATTTAGACTGGTGTGAGATGATAGCTCATTGTAGTTTTGATTTGCATTTCCCTGATGATGAGTGATGTTGGGCATTTTTTCACATGTCTGTTGACCATCTGCATGTCTTTTTTGTAAAAATGTCTATTTAGGTCTTCTGCCAATTTTTTTAAACTGGATTGTTTGGGGGGTTTTGGTGTTGAGTTGTAGAAGTTCTTTATGTATTTTGGATATTAAACACTTATCAGATCTATCATTTGCAGATATCTTCTCCCATTTAGTAGGTTGCCTTTTCATTTTGTTGGTGGTTTCCTTCATGTACAAAACCTTTTTATTCTGCTGTAGTCCTAGTAGTCTATTTTTCTTTTTGTTTCCCTTGCCTGAGGAGATATATCTAGAAAAATGTTACTAAAGCCAATGTTAAAGACATTATTATCTATGTTTTCTTTTATGAGTTTTATGGTTTCAGATCTCACATTTAGGGGCTTAGTGCATTTTAATATTATATACATTTAATTGTATTAAAACAAAGGTCCTTCAAGATATAATGGGTTTTTTTTGTGTGTCTGGTGTAAGGAATTGATCCAGTTTCATTGATCTGCATGTCGCTGTCCAGTTTTCCCAGCACAATTTATTGAGAAGAATGTCTTTTTCCCATTGTATATTTTTATCTCCTTCATTGTAGACTAGTAGAACATAGAGATGTGGGTTTCCTTTGGGATCTCTATGTTGTTCTATGGATCTATGTGTCTATTTTTGTGCCAGTACAATATTGTTTTACTATAACTTTGTAATATATTTTAAAATCTAGGATAGTGATACCTTCAGATTTGTTCTTCTTCCTCAAGATTGGTTTGGCTATTTAGGTTTGGGGTTTTTTTGTGGTTCTATACAAATTTGGGGGTTATTCTATTTCCGTGGAAAAATGCTATTTGTATTTTAATAGGGGTTGCATTGAATCTGTAGATTGCTTTGGGTAGTATGGACAATTTAACAATATTATTTCTTCCAATCCATGAGTATGATTTGGTTTTCCATTTGTTTGTACAACCTCAATTTCTTTTATCAGTGTTTTACAGTTTTTAGAACACAGGCCTTTCACCACCTTGGTTAAACTTATTCATGGTTATTTTATTCTTTTTGGTAAAATTGTAAATGGAATTATTTTCTTAATTTCTCTTTCTGCTGCTTCATTATTAGTGTATAGAAATGCAAAAGATTTCTGTATATTTTGTATACTGCATCTTTACTGAATTATTCTAATGGTTTTTTGGTGGAGTCTTTAGGGTTTTCTTTGTCATCTGCAAATAGTGATAATTTTATTTCTTCCTTACCAATTTGGATGCCTTTTATTTATTTTTTCTCACCTGAATGCTGTGACTAGGAATTCCAGTACTATGTTGAATAAAAGTGGTGAGCGTGGACATCCTTGTTTTGTTCCTGATCTTAGAGGAAAAGCTCCCAGTTTTTTGATCATTGTACATGATGCTACCTGTGGGTGTCTCATATATGGCCTTCAGAAAGCTGAGGTATATTCCTTGTAAACCCACGTTGTTGAGGGTTTTTATCATGAATGGATGTTGAATTTTATCGAATGTGTTCTCTGCATCTATTAAGATGATCATATAATTTTTATTCTTCATTTAGTTAATGTGGTATTCACATTGATTGATTTGCAGATATCCAACCGTCTTTGCATCCCTGGAATAAATTCCACTTGATTGTGGTAAATGATCCTTTTAATGTATTGTTGAATACAGTGTACTAATATTTTGCTGAGGATTTTTGTATCTGTGTTCATCAGAAATATTTTCTTTTTTTGTATTGTCTTTGATTTTGGTATCAAGGTAATGCTGGCCTTGTAGAATGTATTTGGAAGCTTCTTTCCTCTTCTATTTTGTGGAGTAGTTTGAGGAGAATAGGTAGTATTTCTTTTTTAGATGTTTTATAGAATTCACCTGTGAATCCTTCTGCCTCAGAATTCTGTTGGGAGTTTTTGATTACTGGTTCAATTTTGCTGTTAGACGTTGATCTCTTCAGATTTTCTATTTCCTTCTGATTCAGTTTTCAAAGACTGTATGGTTCTAGGAATTTATCCCTTCTTTCTAGTTTGTCCAATTTATTGGCATATTGATTTTTCATAGTAGTTTCTTATAATCCTTTGTATTTTTGTGGTATGGTATCGGTCATTAGTTCTCTTTCATTTCTGATTTTATTTGGGTCATCTCTTTTTGCTTGACAAATCAGCTTTAAGGTTTATCAGTTTTGTTTATTCAGAGAACCAGCTCTTTGTTTCATTGATCATTTTTATTTTTAAAGTCTCTATTTCATTTTCTGGTCTTTATTCCTGTCTTCTTTCTGTTAACTTTGGGCTTTATTCTCCTTTTTCTAGCTCCTTTTAGTGTAAGGTTACATTGTTTGAAATTTTTCTTGTTTCTTGAGTTAAGCCTGTATTGTTTATAAATTTTTTTGCTATAAATTTCCCTCTTAGAACTGCTTTCACTGCATGCCAAAGATTTTTTACTATTGTGTTTTCATTTTCATTTGTTTCCATGTGTTTTATTAATTTCCTCTTTGATTTCTTCATTGACCCATTGGTTGCTTAGTAGCATGTTGTTTGGCCTTCACATGTTTGTGTTTCTTCCAGCTTTTTTTTTCTTTGTAATTGATTTCTAGTTTCATATTGTGGTTGGAAAAAATGTGTGATGTGATTTCAGTCTTCCTAAATTTATTGAGACTTGTTCTGTGGCCTCACATGTGATCCATCCTGGAGAATGTTTCATGTGGTCTTTTAAGGCATTAGTAAGGTTATGGACTGCTGGGTTTCTATTCAGTGGTAGCAGGACCTCCAAAAGTGGTAGCAGCAATTCCTCACACAGGAAGCATCAAGTTTGAGCTTCTGGCCTCCAAATGAAGCGTGGTAGCAGGTTTCTGGTTCCTACGTAAGACACACTGTGATCATTTGTAAAACTGGACAGAATTCTTTCTCTTCCTATTTCCATGCCCTTTTGCCATGTGATTTTGAAGCTCTTCCCATAAAAAGTGGAATATTTTTCTCCATTCTTTGAATCTGGGCTGGCCTTGTTCCTTACTTTGAACAATAAAATGCCAAGGAAATAGCATTATGATGGTCCCAAGCCTGGGCCTCAGGGGAGCTCATCCTTCTGCTCACTCTCTGGAGCTTCATGACTGCTAATGGAACAAGCCCATGCTAGAAACCATGTGTATCAGTTTAGCCAGCCCTCCTGTCCCAGCTGAGGTCTCAAATCTGTAAGAGAGCCCAGCCAAGATCAGCAAAGCCAATCCAAAACCAACCACAAATGTGTTAGGGACCCCAAGTGAGACCAGAGAACTGCCTGGAGGAAACCAACCTAAATGGGTGAGCACAGATCTTTTTCTTAAATAACTGGTTTTACACCTGCATATTTGCAATGGTTACACAGCAATAGCACCTTTCCCCTTTTGTTAGCACTTTTTGTAACTTTGTGGCAAATCATTAGCAATAAGTTGTTTCTGCATTGAATGTATAATTTCTGTTTGCTTGACTGGATACTGTTACAAACGCTACATGTCTGTAGAATAGAATTCTATTCAGCCATCAAATTAATGTTGTAGTAGACTACATGGGTATAGGGAAATTATCACAGTATGTTTTCAGTGAAAAAAGAAGAAATTATCAAAAAGATGTATAGTATGATGCCAAATTGGAGACACACACACACACACAGTGATAATTTTTACCTCATGAACTGATATCTTTACATTTTGTGATTTTTAAAAAAATTTCTGCACTTACTAAATGTTCTGTGAAAGCATGTATTTCTTTTGTAATTAGAAAAAAATTCACATTGTTAATTTTTCAGGACATCTTCATAGATATTTGGCTTGGGGAAGCCGTGATACCTTCTGTAACTCCCTCTTTAGCAATATATGGTAAATGACTTTTTTTAAATAGGTGACAAGAAACTAGTGTCTTACCTCTGATAGCAGTATTCCAAGCTAGGTTACGTTACTCCTGTTGCCCTATAATCCATAATCCTACAGCAGTTTCTGAAGTGGGACATAAACCATTTTTTTTCCTTCTGTCCTCTTCCTAAATATTCTGTCACCTCACCACATAGTTGCTCCTGAAACATCCTCTTGACATGTATCCCCTAGAGGTGTCCAGCTCTAGATAATTCACTCAGCAGATATACGAATCTTTGGTTACTGATAATCTCTTATTAAAAGGATTGCATGCTCCTACACTGACCCCAATACCTGTGATAAATACTGTGTTCCTATAACATAAAAGATATAACTGATGGACACTTGCTCAGAAGAATTCAGCCAAAAAGATGATCGTCGCAGGTATCCAGGTTCTGTGGAGTTGTTTACCATTTTTATTCATGTATATCATAATGTTTATTGGATGCTATTTTTGAATCCAAAGATTAGTGTTCATTGACTCTTGTAGGACTATTTTCTACACAGTGGTGATTAATCTACTTTAATGTAGGTTCATTTATTAGAGAATTATCTTTGATTGCACCTTAATAAACCAATATATAAAAATGAGTCCTTTGAAATTCCTTCTATCTAGTTATAGTGAAATATACTTTATTTTTTATTTTATTATTAATTTATTTGAAGAGTGAGACAGAAAGAGAGCACAAGCAGGGAGAGCAGCAGAGGAGAGGGAGAATCAGGCTTTCCACTGAGCAGGGAGCCTGATGTGGGGCTTGATCCCAGGACCCTGGGATCATGATCTGAGTCGAAGACAGAGGGTTAATGACTGAGCCACCCAGGTGCCCAGACCTGTACTTTAGATAGTCAAGCGTGCAGATGTTGTATAGCCCAGGCCAGAGCCCTCTCTTATTTAAATGGACAAATGGCAATGTTTAAGGTGAAGACTGGGCCATCATGGCCAAAGCAGAGCAGAACATTGAGCTGGTTATCAAGGAGTTAACCTCTGAATTCAGTTGACACGCATAACCATGGCTCTGAACATTTTTTGTTAGAATCATTCCCATCAGTAAGCTGCTGACTTCTTATAACTGACTTATTTCATGATCATTATTAGAAACATTTACTAATCAACTGTTGGCATCAGGACTTGAACCCAAGCAGTCTGGTATAGGAGCCCAAACTTGTGAACTCAGGCTGCCTGGGTTTCCTTCTGGCCTCTGCAATTTACCAGTCTTCACATTTGTAAAATGGGGGTATTAATAGTACCTCCCTTGCTGTCTTATATGAAGCAGTGTATGGGAAGTGTCTTAAATAGTTCTGGCATGGTGGGTGCTCAATAAATGTCATCATTGTGAGAACATTGCGGTGCCTTCTAATTATGAAAGTTTAGATCTAAAAGAGACCTCAAAGAAGATTAAGTTCACTATTTTTCAATGGCAGTTCACAGCCTCTTAGTGGATTTTGAAATCAGTTTAAGGGCTTACTTCTGTCATTTAATAAAGCACATAAGAATATAATAAAATAGAGATTATCAAAGTACATTACTTGTAATAAGGATAAGTGTTGTCTCATGAAACATTTGTTTTAGAGTGATAGCAGACTTGACTGATGCTCTGCCCACATCCCCTCAGGTCTCTTTTGCTGGTTCTGCCCATTCCTCAGTGTCTTTGTGCTTTTCTCTTAAAGAATTTTCCCTGTGCTTCTTTAGAAAACTACTTTTCAGCTACTAGAGATACATTAGTCTAATATATCTCTATTATTTATCTGTTGCTGCATAACAAATTTTTCAAAAACTTGGTGGCTTAAATGCAAACATTTACTTACTATTTTTTAAGGTTTTATTTATTTATTTGAGAGAGAGAGCCAGAGAGAAAGAGCACGAGCTTGGGGGGGGGGGCAGAGGGACAAGCAGACGGACAAGCAGACTCCCTGCTGAGCAAGGAGCCCAAGGCGGGGCTTGATTGCAGGACCTGAAGATGAGGACCTGAGCTGAACACAGATGTGTACCTGACTAAGCCACCCAGGAGCCCCATAATGGCAAGCATTTATTATCCTACGTAATTTCTGAGGGTCAGGAATCCCAAGAGTAGCTAGGTGGTTCTGGCCCAGGGTGTCTCATGAGAGTACAGTAAAACTGTTCAGCTGGGGTTGCAGTCCTCTCAAGGCTTGAGTGGGGCTGGAGACGCTGCCTTCAAACTTACTCATGCAGCTGGCTGCCTGTGGGCTGGAGGCCTTAGTTCCTTGTCATGAGAATCTGTGTCATGGGCTTCTTCATAGGACTGCTCGTAAAATGAGATCTTGCTTCCCCCAGAGGCAGTGATCCAAGAAAAAGAGAATCCAGGATGGAAGCCCCAGTCTTTAATACCTTAATCTCAGAAGTGACATATACTTCTGCAGTATTTTATTGGCTACACAGACCAAACAGTATTAGGAGGGAACTACACAAAAGTGTGAATACCAGAAGACAGGAACCACCAGGGGCCACCTTTGGGGACTGGCTACAACAGGTACTGTGGGCAGAAAGGCCTGGAGGTCACAACTTCCTGGTGACCTGTAACTAGTGACTGACTAGGAATGCAAATGCCAAAGCCCAGCTCTCTTGCTTCAAGGCAAGTCAAACTCCTTGGTGTATTTTGTCCTCCAGAGGTCCCCTTGGGATCAGGATGAGGCTGAGACTTCACCTAAAATCTTACCCTTCATTGATTTCTGTCCTTTTCCTCCTGTGCATCTTCTACTCCCATACCAGTTACCAGTTGCTCCTGGAAGCACATCCTTGATAAATCACTTGCACTCAGATGCTTATCTCAAGGTCTGCTTCTGGGAAATCCAGCCTAGGGTAATGTGGGGTATGTATGTGTGCACATGCACATGTGCGCGTGTACACATTTCTTGCTGTAAGTTGTGGTCAAAGCATTGAATTAAAAAAAGAAACCCAAGGGGCGCCTGGGTGGCTCAGTGGGTTAAGCCTCTGCCTTCGGCTCAGGTCATGATCTCAGGGTCCTGGGATCAGGTCCCGCATCGGGCTCTCTGCTCAGTGGGGAGCCTGCTTCCTCCTCTCTCTGTCTGCCTGCCTCTCTGCCTACTTGTGATCTTTGTCGAATAAATACATAAAACCTTTAAAAAAAAAAAGAAAAAGAAACCCAACTCTGATATATGTAAATACTTTTATTTTACAACCGCATGAACGACTGCCCAAACAGGTAAAATGATTAACTCAAGATTGCCCAACCCTGAGTGGTTAGATGAGCCCTTGATTTTATTTTGACTTCCTGTGCTTAACCTCTGGTTGTAAAATTATTTCCATTGGATTGAATTCCAACTCAGACACTTGCTAGTTATGTGACTTAAGTGAATTCAGTCCTTCTGGGACTTAGTCCCCTGATCTATAACATGGGAATAATAATTGCTCTGAATAGAAAGAAGAAGGTGGACAGAAATGAAATCAGAGGTGCCTGGGTGGCTCGCTTGGTTAAGTGTCTGACTTTTGATTTTGGCTCAGGTCGTGATCTCAGGGTCATGCGCTCTCTGCTCAGCAGGGAGTCTGCTGGAGATTGTCTCCCTTTCTCTCGCTCTCTCTAAAATAAGTAAATAAATCTTTTAAAACAAAAAGAAATGCAATCAAATTCAAGCTTCCTATTCACTGGCCCACCCCCCCAATTTTTAAAATTGTAATAAAATACACATAACAGGGGTGCCTGGGTGGCTCAGTCGGTTAGCTGTCTGCCTTTGGCTCAAGTCATGATCCCAGGGTCCTGAGATTGAGCCCCACATCAGGCTTCCTGCTCAGCGGGAAGTCTGTTTCTCCCTCTGCCCCTCCCCCTGCTCGTCCTTGCTTTTTCTCTCTCTTTCTCTCTCTCTTCCCCATAAAGATTATTGGGACACCTGAGTGGCTCAGTCAGTTAAGCCACTGCCTTCCTCTTGGGTCATGGTCCCAGGATCCTGGAATCAAGTCCCACATTGGGCTCCTTGCTCAGCGGGGAGCCTGCTTCTCTCTGCCTCTGCCTACCACTCTGCCTGCTTGTGCGCTCTCTCTCTCTCTCTCTGACAAATAAATAAAACCTTTAAAGAAAAATAATAAAGATTATTAAAATACACATAACATAAAATTTACCAGCATAGCCATTTTTAAGTATACAGTTCAGTGACTCTTGAGCAATCATCACCACCACTGTATCCAGAACTCTTTCATCTTGCATAACTAAAACTCTCTACCCATTAAATGCTAACTCCCCATTCCCCCCTCCCTAGCCCCTGGCAACTACCATTTTACTTCTTGTCTCTATGACTTATAATTCATTGGCTTTTTGACCTTAAACAAATAATGCATTTTCATTCTCTTTATCTTGGGTAAAAATAGACTAATACTTTCTAGTGTACAGCTTATCAAAATACCTGGTATATATGATCAATGGTAGCTATCATGTACTATCATGTACATGGAAGAGCTTTGTAAATTATAAAGCACCATACGAATGTGTATTATGGTTATTATTATAACATTACACCTAAATAGGAGGCCAAATTCTACTTATTCATCTGGGGTTATGTATCAAAGCATTATAAATTTTTGATCAACCTCATGTCATTACTTAAACACAAACTATGTTAATAGTATCACCAAGCTTGTTTTCTGATTTTTCTTTGGAAAAATAAGCAAATCAATTTTTCTTTATGGGAAAACTATCTGAAAAAAACTTTTTCCTAAAGGAGTGATTTTATATTTTAAGTAATTTTTAGATATGCAGCAAGCATAAAAAGATAAATTATAAATGTTTGAGGGCTTTAAGTTCTTTGTATTTCACAAACTGGTAATATTTCTGAAAATAAGGTAGAATTTAATAATGTTCAGCCTCAAGGGATCTTTCTTCTTTGAGTAAAGAAGTGGAATGATTTTATAGTATGTATTAATATGAGCTTATCTCTCCATTTAGAGCTACCACCACCCTGTCCTGATGAGTCAAATGTTTCACATTTTTCAGAAGAAATAATTAAAAGGAAATGTACAGTGTAACATAAATTATAGCAGAAACTGGAAGAAAAGATGCTTGGAAATGTAATAACTTGAGGCCCGTGTTTAGAAAGAACCTATTTGCACTTGGGTTAGACTGTCTGCAAATTAGAAGAATGAACTTGCCTACACAGGGATAGAAATAAAGCATGATTCTGGCTAAGGGACTATAAAACTAGTTTTGTTTCTTTGTGTTTTTTTTTTTTAATTAAAAAGCTGAGATCATTGAAAGCTATGTAAAGAAACAAGCACCCATATACATTTCTGGTGGAAAAGAGTATATATCTCTTACAAAGGGCAATTTGGCAATATTCATAAAAATGATACAGGCAGTTTTGGGCCCAGGAATTACACTTCTGAATGTGTACATGTGTGCTTGCACTTGTCACTTATACTGTCAAGGGTTTCCTTCATAGCTAAATAGATTATATAGGTGCTATAGGCTCTCTACTCAGCTGGGGAGACTGGGACACCTTTCACAGGCATCAAAATACACATTCATCTCTTACACGTGCACACATACACATGTATCTGAGGGTGGATATGCAAAGTTGTTCATTGTTGCTTTTTTATTTTGGTAATACTTAAAAGTTTGGAAGCCATCCAATGTCCATTAAGTTAGAATTGGTTTAAGAAATTATGATGTATCCTTATAATAAAATGCTATGCATATATGAAAAAATTGAGGATGCTTTTATGTGTTGGCATGTTACAAATTCTAAACTATATTATTCCTTTTAAAAGACTTTGTTTATTGTGAGAGAGAGAGCATGAGCGGGGAGTGGGGAGAGGGGAGAAGAGGGAGAAGCAAACTCTCCACTGAGTAGGGAGTCCAAGGTGGGGCTCCATTACAGGACCCTGAGATCATGACCTGAGCCAAAGGCAGATGCTTAATGGACTGATGCACACAGGCACCCCCCTAAAATATATTATTAAGTAAAACTGGCAAGATTCAGTACAGTGCATATGCCAACTTTGGTGTGAAAAAGGAGGAAATACAAATATTTTTGTTCAAATACTGGTAGGATAAACAAAGAAGCAATCAAACAAAATACCCACTTTGTCAAAACTGGAGGTAAAACAATAAAATGCACATCTTCAGTTCACCCCTTTGTATAAGGAAATATATGAATAATTGAAAAAAAAACTGCTTCCCAACATTTGGATTTGTCTCTGAGAGTGTCAGACATCAGTCTCCCAAACCCAGAGGCACTTGCAAAGCTGTGTGGCCCCCTTGAAGCCAATTATGTGTCTTCAAGATAGATGACGTGCTAAGGATCGAAAAACATTACTTTTATTCCATTCTTTTCGCAAGTCCTCAGGCACATAAACGTATTTAGAATTTACTGGTTTTTCTCCTCCTTTGGGGGACTCAGCCAAAGTGAGGCAGAAAGACTTTCACTCTTATATCCCCTTATACAATTTTACTTTTCACTAGCAGAATATACGATTAAGCATATCATAAAATTGTCCTGCACATCTCACCACTTAGGTTAGAGGTTACCTCATTTAGTAAACCACAATTAAGCAATTATTCTTGTCCCGATATTCCTTGCCGCACCTTGCACAGGGCCTCATTTAACAGATGCTCAATAAATGTTTGCTGAATCGAGCCACCTGCTTTATTTTACATTGACAGAACCAGCCAGATGCAGATAAAATGTTAAAATGATTTACATTTCAATTGTGAAATTAAAATCCAGAACCACTATTTTCCTTTTGAAATAAGAAATGCTTATTTCAAAAGACCCCTTAGTTTATCATTTTAGAAAATGTGCTCTTATGCTTTGATTCTCAACCCCTACATAAAAGGTAAAACAATTTGCAATGCTACTAGAATGTAAACCAGTGTCAGGAACATGCATTAAATGTATTGATTTGAGGGGAGCCTGGGTGGCACAGTCCATTAAGCCTCTGACTTTAGTTCAGGTCATGTTCTCAGGGCCCTGGGATCGAGCCCCACCTCTGGCTCTCTGCTCAGCAGGGAGTCTGCTTCTCTCTCTCCCCCTCCCCCTCCCCACCACTTGTGCCCGCTCGCTCACTCTCTCAAATAAATAAATCTTCAAAAACAAGTAAGAGTATTGATTTGGTTTTTCAGGAAATATTTAGTCCTCTTGTGTGTTTTTTCTTTATTTTTTTCTCCCAATCCAAGTTGGTAGTCAAGATATAATTGTACAAGCTTTCTAAAGTGACTAAATTATTGCTTGCTACTAGACAACTTTGATTGCCTTTTCATTTTCAAAACTTAGAAACAGCTTTTCCAGAGCACGCCTTCTCATTAACTCAATTTGCTTCAAATTTGGTGTGTTCCATGATGAGAATCAAATAATTGGTGATATTTATACTATTGAAAGCATAAAATCTAGGTTCCTGACTGGGAGAATGTTTACATACTAGAAGGAAGTATTTGCAAATTACATAGCTGTGAAAGTCTTATATCTAAACTGTATAAAGAACTTTTACAACTCAATAATAAGACAAATAATTAAAAAGGAAAAGATTAGGATATTTTACCAAAGAGGACATATAACTGGCTTATAAGTATATGAAAATGTGCTCAATACCATCAGTCATTAGGGTAATGTAAATAAAAAGCAAAATGAGACATCACCCTGCATCTACAAGAATGTCTACAGTCAGCAACAGACATTAAAAAACATTAGGGCTGATATAGAGAAATGATAACCTAATACAGAGGAGCAGATTAAATGGTACAGCAATTTTGGAAGAAGTTTGGCAGTATCTTAAAAGGTGAACATGTATTTTCCATATGATGCTGCAATTCCCCTGGGTATCTACCCAAGAAAAATGAAGCCAGTATTCACACAAAGACTTCTATGTGAATGTTAATAGCAGAATTATTTATAACAGTTAAAAACCAGAAACAATTCAAATGCCCTTCACCTGCAGAACAAATGAACAGATTGTGGCATAGTCATACAATGCAATTTTATTCAGGAATAAAAAGGAACAAAAGACTGATGGATGCTACAACGTTGATGAACCTCAAAAACACTTTGCAAAGGGAAAGAAGCCAGACAGAGAAGACTACACATTGTGCAAGAAAATTGGCAAATCTGTAGAGACCTAGGAGTAGGGATGGAGATTGACTAAAAGTGGGATTATCTGAAAGGAGCTGTCCCTTTGGGGTGGTGGGAACTTCCTAAAGTTGGATTTTGGTGATGGTTACACACTGTACATTTACTAAAAAACATTTAATTGTGTACCTAAAGAAGTGAATTTATGATATAAAATCATCTCTTAATGAAGCTGTTAAAAATGTTTTGGAAATTTAGGTTATAGGTGTTCTTTCTGATATTTTATCCTGAATTTTTTTCTTCCTTAATTTTCAAACTTAAATTTGAGGGTGTGTTTGCATATCTTATTTTTATTTATTTTTATTTTTTAAAAGATTTTATTTACTTATTTGCCAAAGAGAGAGCAAGAGCGAGAGAGCGCCCAAACAGGAGGAGCTGCCGGCAGAGAGAGAAGCAGACTCCCCGCTGAGCAGGGAGCCTGATGCAGGACTCAGTCCCAGGACCTCGAGATCATGACCTGAGCCAAAGGCAGATGTTTAACTGACTGAGCTGTCCAGCCACATTGCATATCTTATTTTTAAATTAAGGAATATGTGTGTGTTAATGAAAATTCAGAAAACATATACAGAAAATATATAATTCTATTCCCTAACCTAAACACTGTCCATATTTTGGTGGATATATTTTGTAGAGGGTATCCATCTTAGTCTGCATATTCATAGCTTCCCATTAGCTTTTGGATAGTTTTTCCATAGTTGGGGAATATGATGGTTTACAAGCTATCAGGGGCACCTGAGTGGCTGTCAGTTGAGCATCTGTCTCTTGATTTCTGTCCCGGTCATGATCTCAGGGTTGTGAGATTGAGCCTCGAGCCAGGCTCCATGCTGGACGTGGAGCCTACTTAAGATTCTTTCTGCTTCTTCTGCTGCTCTCCCTAAACCCCCTCAAAAAAAAAAAAAAAAAAACAAGACAAAACAAAAATAACCCAATTAAATTATTACCTTTGCTTACTAGGAATTACATGCTCATTTTGGGTAAGGTTCTGAGGGATATAAGGGAAGTCAGAATAATACGAAAGGCCTAAGGAATTCCAAATGTATAGTGTAAGTTTCTTCTAGCTGATTTTATTTTTTTAAGATTTTTTATTTATTTATTTGACAGACAGAGATCACAAGTAGGCAGAGAGGCAAGCAGAGACAGAGGAGGAAGCAGGCTCCCTGCGGAGCAGAGAACCCGATGTGGGGCTCGATCCCAGAACCCTGGGATCATGACCTGAGCCAAAGGCAGAGGCTTTAACCCCAAGAACTTGACAGTTTAAAGAAAGAGAAGAGCCTGTATCAAGGCAAAAGCAGAAATGTGTGGAATTTTTATGATTTTATACAAAGAATCTTATCACTTGCTGGTACTGAGCTGAGATAGCTAAAACAAAACTCAAAATTTGATTCTTAGGCTAATGTATAAAAAACACTGGTTTACCAGATATTTTACATAAAAGTTATTTTTGGCTTGGGTGGGAGTAGGATCCCCAGAATTGGAACAGAGTCATGTGGGATACAGATAACTCAGCCCCCCAAACCCCTCAGAGCCTTCCTTCCTCTCCTGGTTGATGAAGTTGTTCATTCCTTGAAGACTCTGTAACAACCTTACTGAGAGTGTTAACTTTAAAAGGAGAGAGAATTCATTTTGGCTTCTTAGCTAACTGCCTCTGATTGTTGCCACACCTAAACTAGAATTAGGTCATGGCAGGCTCCAGTTGGCAAGTTGTGAATTTACTAATGTATGTCGGCAATTTATCACAATAGATTCAGTGAGTGCTATACCAAGGAAAGCAGAACAAAACACTAGATCAGTCCGAAATCATTACTGAGGAGGCACTTAGAAGGAGGTTCTGAATTCATTGTGCTAGCTCAAGATGCTAGAAGTGATTCCAATGCTTTGTTCAGCTGAACTCAGTAAGGGGGCCAGGGTAAAAGAGGTTGAGATGCTAAGTTTCTTGGTATGATACAGGTGAAGGAGTAAAAAAGAAGATAGAAATTTTATAGCGGGTTTGTTATGCATTACCCATTCTTTCATTCAGTTCACGGTTTGATACTAAGAGCCTGTGCCATAATCTCTCGTAGCGTGTGAGATATACAGGCTGTGAACCAAGTGCTCAGTTTAACATGTATTCAAAGCCGAAAATGATTAGTAATGATCCAGTGCTCATTTTCTGACCCTTTCCAGACACAAAATAACTGACACACTCTTTCCAAAGACAGAATGCAGGGTGCTCAATGATTTGATGAAGTGTGCTTCGTCTGTGACTAGAGACAACTTAATGCCCACTGGCCTTGGAAGGTGCTGGGAAAAGTATTTGACACTACTTTGCTCTTGCTGGCCATGTGAAGTACCAGCCAGTTGTGGCTGCATGTTAAGCCACAGACTGCAGGATGCACAAAATTGTCAGGTCCCAGTTGGTGGGATCAAAGGGAAATTAGAGCATAAGTCAGAGATTTTCGGTGGGGGATGATTTTGCCCACCAGAAGATACTTGGCAATGCCTTATAGACCTTTCTGGTTGTTGCAAATGGGAGGGTGCTACTGGCACCTAGAGATTGGAGACCAAGGATGCTGCTTAACATCCTGCAATGCCCAGAATAGCCCCCTCTTCCCCAATAAAGAATTATCCAGCTCGAGCAGACATTGGCAAATTTTTCTTTAAAAGGCCAGAGAGCAAATGCTTTAGGCTTTGTGGATCATCTGGTGACTGTTTTAACTATAGACAACACTCATAAATGAAAGAGTCTGTGTTCCAATAAAACTTCATTTACCCAAGCAGATCATGAGCTGGATTTGGCCCACAGGCAGTGGTTTGCCAACCCCTGATAGATTAGCTGGAATATTACACAGTACTTTTCTCATTTATTGTATGATGCTAATAAACAACTATTTTACTGTTTAATAATACTTTTTTATTTTGCAATAAGCCCTTTTAGTTCCAATGAGCTTAAAAACATGAAACACATGATTATTAATGACAAACGAACTACTGAATATTCATTTGTCAAGAAAGTTGATCATGGGCATATAATTTGCACAAAATTTCTGGAGACATTTACCATTCACCTTGGAAGACAAAATAATATAATTGACTGTATAAAATCCAGGGACATAAATCTGTGGGATACATAAATATCTGTTTTGAATCTTAGTACTTTAAGAAGCCTGGGTCTGAGGATATCAGTTTAACATGTGGCTCTTCAGAAGATGTACTTATATATATCACTCTGTAAGACATGAATTTTCATTTAGATCAAATAACCATTTTACTAAATTAGTGTCATTTTTAATCTAAGTTTTCATGTGCACATATTAAAAATGAAATGATACATGTTATTGTGTTAGTTCCATTAGAAGAACTGCAAAAGGAATTACATGAGGTTAGTTTTACACCAGTGATAGTGGAATCTTCAAATGGAAAACCTGTTCATAACAATGATGGTTTAATTTTATTTTCACAAAATTCATGGAATCAAAGTAAAGTTTTTAGAAGTTCATTCTATCACAAGGATAAGTATGAGGTTATTACTAATTAAATTGAAAATTCAGTGAAAAAGTTCAACTTTGAAGATACAGTTGTCTTATGATACAATATGGAAATAATATTTTGTGAAGTTCTGCATCATAGTAAAAACAAGGTTTTACTACTTGAAGATGCCTAGGGAGCAGAAGTGTATTTGGAATTGGTTGACATGCGCACATGATTCCAAACTAAGTAAAAAAGCTATGCTATTATAACAAACGAAATTAAAAAGTCAGTTGTCAAGATTTACAAAGACTATAACACATATATACGTTGGGGCACCTGGGTGATTTCAGTGGATTAAGCTTCTGCCTTTGATTCAGGTCACGATCTCAGGGTCCTGGGGATCGAACCCTATATCAGGCTCCATGCTCAGTGTGGAGTCTGGTTGTCTCTCTCCTTTGCCCCTCCCCCCAACTCCTGCCTCTCAAATATATAAAATCTTTAAAACACACACACACAGGCACCTGGGTGGCTCAGTGGGTTAAGCCTCTGCTTTCAGCTCAGGTCATGATCTCAGGGTTCTGGGATCGAGCCCCGCATCAGGCTCTCTGCTCAGCGGGGAGCCTATTCCCCCCACCCCGCCTGCCTCTCTGCCTACTTGTGATCTCTGTCAAGTAAATAAAATCTTACAACACACACACACACACACACACACACACACACACACTAACTGAATTAAAAAACTTTGGTGATAAAGTTGTTCAACAAAATATTTTAGCATGGCAGTACATGGTTTCTCTCAAACTGAGGAAAATGTATATAGGAAAGACTGAGAAAAAAATTTTTAATTAAAATAAGACTTAGTTATATTACTATTTTCACATTTATATTTTGGCCTTCTTCCCTAGAAGGTCATAGTGGGCAATACCAAAATAATATTTCTGTGAGAGTGAAATGTCTGTTCTGGCAACAGTTACACAAACTGAAAAGTCAAGTCAATTTCTCTGTATTTCCATCTTCTGACAACTACTGTATATCTTGCTAGTACAGTTGCTTTTCTTTGATTTGTGCCAGAAGTCACCCTAATCTTTTAGCTTTATATGTGTAAAATATGTACCACAGGGGCACCTGGCTTAACCCACTGGCTCAGTGGCTCAGTGGGTTAAGCCTCTGCCTTCGGCTCCAGTCATGATCTCAGGGTCCTGGGATGGAGCCCCACATCAGGCTCTCTGCTCAGCAGGGAGCCTGCTTCCCCCTCTCTGTCTGCCTCTCTGCCTACTTGTGATCTCTGTCTGTCAAATAAATAAGTAAAATCTTTAAAAAATATGTACCTCAAAATGACAGTCTTCTATATTTATTCTAGGCTTCTTGCTGACCTTCCCAGAAAGCACTTAGACTTTTAAGAAATACAGTGAGATATAAAACAGGTGACTAATGAGATAAATGGATGATCTCTCTCTGCTGCTCAGAACTGTTGTTGAGATGAATTTAATAAAGGAATCACTGAAAAGGTCATTAAGCTTCAAATACAGCCCATTAAGTAGGTGAGAAGGGGAAAGGGGCCTTCTCTGCCTTCTACTGCTCTTCCCTGTGTTCTGATAGATGTTTGTTGTTTTCAGCCACTCAGTATCAGCTGCCACTTTCCAAGAGTTCTCCAATTTTATTTGGGGGAATACTTCTGTTCCATTAGGGTGGTCTTGGTGTATCATAATGCCAGATTCTTGCCTCCCCGTTTGGAAACCAAAGGCATTCAGTCCTTACTTGCCTTGCCCATCTTAAGAGCCAGGATGGAGAAGTTGACCTGAACTTGGTTAATATATTGTCTCTCCTAAGACTTTGAATCTTAGGCATTTGAGGCACAAGAACATTAGAGGTCATGCACTAATTAGTCACTTCTTGCTTGGAGTTGGTGGTTTTTGATTCTGTGCCTTAGGCCTGTAGGTTGACCTTGAGTTCCGCAGATCCCAAGCATGACTTTTTAAACTTCTGCCTTCGGTTAAGTAGAACTTGTTTTAGTTACTTGTAAACAGGGAACCCTAAATAGCACTTCTTCCTTTAGCCATGTTGTCTTCTACATCTACCCCAAGCAAATTACTCTACAACTTACCCACCATTCTTTACTGTGAGGAAGTCATTTCTTTTAAAGGTAATTTGCACAAAGGTGTTAAGGACTTGGTGTGTTACTCTTCTTAAGAGTCTTAGGATGGTGAAACATCTCAGGGAGAAGGCAATAGACAAGCTTTGAAGATTGGATGTTCAGGCATTTGGTTTTCATAAGACAGTATGAAATCTGCCATTTATTTCCTACTTGTCTATGCATGTCATTGTACTAGGTAAGCACTTTTGAAAAAATCCCCACGGCAACACTTCGAAGAAGGTATTATTGTATCCATTTTATAGATGTGAATATAGTGGCTTAGAACAGTAAAAGAATATGTTCAAGATTACCCAGCTAATATTTGGGGGATCCAGAATTTGAATCAATGCTATTTAACTCCAGTGTCATTTTCTTAACTGCTAGCATGTACTGCCTCTCTGTAGGATGGGTATTGTCTTGGGAAAGAAGGATTTTTCTCTTTCAGTCATTCTCTATGTGTGCTTTACCACCTCTGGGTGGAACTGGCCCAGCATATGCACCCAAGTATAATGTGCCAACATGGACACGAACATTTTTTCCCTGTGTGAAACTGCAAAGGTTAGTTGGACCAGGCCAGCAGTGTCCTTCTGCAGTGGTTTCTATTAGGACTGAGCTATTACTTTAGTACATTACTGAAGTGTAATTTACATACAGCAAAACACGAGGGTCTTATATATATAATTTGGAGAACTTTAACAAATGTATATATCATGTAACTATCGCCCAGTTCAAGATGCAGAAGACAGATGCAGAGATAGAAATCTATCTCCCAGAAACATATTTTACTCTCCTTTCTAGTCAATTCCTGCCCCCTTAGAGACAACCAATTTTCAAATTACCATCAGTTTTCTTGTTCTTGAATGCCATATAGAATCATATATCTAGTGGGGTTTTTTTAAGATTTTTATTTATTTATTTGACAGACAGAGATCACAAGTAGAGAGAGAGAGAGAGAGAGAGGAGGAAGCAGGCTCCCTGCTGAGCAGAGAGCCCGATGTGGGGCTCGATCCCAGGACCCCAGGATCATGACCCGAGACGAAGGCAGAGGCTTAAGCCACTGAGCCACCCAGGGGCCTCTATCTAGTATTTTATGTAAGGCTCCTTGCACTCAACCTAATGGGGTTTTTAAAGATCAATCCATAGTGTTAGATGCATCTTAATGAGTTCCTTTCATTGCTCAGTAGTTGTATGAATGTACCATGGAGTTTTTTGTTTATTCATTTGCCTGTTGATGGACATTTGGGATATTTTCAGTGGATGGTTAGTCTGAATAAAGCTGCTCTGACTGTTCTTGTATAAGTCTTTCTATGAATTTATGCATTTATTTCTTTTAGCTAATATAGATTCAGAAATGGAATCGCTGATCATGAAGAAGGACTAAAATACATTTCAAAAGAAACAACCAGTATGTAAAATTCTGCATTCCTATCAGCAATGTTAGAGAGTTTCAGTTGCTCCACATCTTTACCCACACTCAGTGTTTTTGATATATTTTTTTTCTGATGGTTATATAGTTGTATCTCATTGTGGTTTCAATTTCTATTTCCCTAATGGCTAATGATGTTGAGCACCTTTTACTATGCTTACTGGCAATTTGGATATCTTTTGTGAAGTGCCCGTTCAAGTCTTTGGTTACATTTTTTTTATTATTGCTAACCAACCACAAAAGCATATGACCCCACACTTGACCAAAAACACAGACAATCTGTATTTTGTACACATGTCAGCATAACTATCAACTCAGTGATGTTCAATATTTACACAAAGCTAAGTTGAGAGAAGTCATATTTATAAGGATTGCCTTGCATAAGATGTTCCTGTCTACTTTTCCAGGCCAGAAGTTTCCAACTGGCAGTGGTAGGCCAACTCTGGCTTACAAAAGTATTTTGTTCAGCTAGTATTTTAACTGATATAGTTGTTAATATATTAATCAGAAGATAACTCCCTACAAGCCTGACTTTGTAGCCTCTTAAAAAATTGGAAAATCTGGAAACACTGGGTGTACTTTTTCCTTTTGGCAGCATCAGCTAAAGCTGAGTAGTGGTTATCTTCTTAGACTATGCCTGCGGATCTCAGTTTAGCATGGCTTCAACCCCCCACTCCTTATTGACTTATTCCCAAACTGCTTCCCTTGCAACTCTTGAGTATTTTCTAATAACTGTTCTAAATTAGATAACTCACTACATGGCCCTCTTAACTCTATAAATACACAGATTTATGACTCAATGGCAAGAGACCTTATGCATTTTATGTATTTAATTTTATTCCAGATTTAATCTTTTCCCTATCCTTATCTTTCTTTATCTTGAATTCCTCATTCCTCATTAAGGTATCTTGTAGAAAATTTATTTAATTTTTTTTGGAGCAAAGCAATGTATTTTGCATCTGCATATCTATTAGGAATGATTTCTAAGGAAGTAAAGCCAGCCCCTAGCTGTAGACCTTAAGTAACTCGTTCTCTTCTTCATTTCAAAGGATATGGTCAAGGAGATAGAGGAGGTAGTAAAAAAAAAAAAAAAAAAAAAGGTCTTCTTAACATTTGACATGGGTGAGAAGTTGCTCTTCAGGCCCTAGGCCTAGAGACCCTAAAGAAAATAAGACCCTTGAGGTAAACAAGAGTTTAGATGTGCACAGAATTTATGCACATCTGGTCTAATCATATTACAAAATATACCCTTCTATCACTATACACATATCAGAATGGACGAAATTCAAAATAGTAATATCACCAAATGCTAGTGAGGATACAGAGGAAACTGGGTCACCTACACATCGCTGATAGAAATGTATGGTACAGCTGCTTCAGAAAAACTATGATAGTTTCTTACAAAACTAAACATTATGCTTACCATACAGCCCACCAATTTCACTTTTGTATGTTTATCCCAGAGAAATAAGAATTCATTTTCACTCAAACACTATACATGAATGTTCATCTGGCTTTGTTCATAGTATCTCTAAGCAGAAAGCAACCCAATTGTTCCTTATTGAGTGGATGCTTAAACAGCTCTGGGACATCATCCATATCATGAAATACCACTCAGCTATAAAAAGGTCTGAGCTACTGATATGCACAACTTGGATGGATTTCCAGGGAATTATGCTGAGTAAAAAAAAATGGTAGTCTCAAAAGTTTACATACTGTATGATTTCATTTATATAACATTCTTGAAATGCAAAAGTCATAGAGACAGAGAACAGATTAATGGTTGCCAGGAATTGGGGGTTGTGGTAGTGATGGGAGGGAAATGACTCTAGCTGTGAAGGGTTCTCCAGAGATCCTTGTGATGGAATTTTTCTGGATCTTGTCTGTGATGGTCATCACATGACACTACATGTGATAAAATTGCCTAGAACTAAACACACGGATAACTGTGTATAAAACTGGTGAAACCTGAATAAAATTGATAAATTGTATCAATATCAATTTCCTGGTTGTAATATTTTTACTTGTTATGTAAGATGTTACCACCACTAGGGGAAACTAGATGAAGAGTATATGTATGTGATCTTTCTGTATTATTTCTTACAATTTCATGCAAATCTATAATTACTTCAGAATAAAAAGTTAAATATATACCATTATTTATACACAATCATTCATTTAAAACTTAGCTTCAAGCCAGTGCATTTAATACTATAGAAAAAAGGATTTGGGTAATTATGTATGATTCCATATACCTATATATCAGTCCTTACACCCCCTATCAGTCTGACAAAGAACCTGTTTCAGTTATCATGGCTGTGTAACAAATTACCCCAAAACTGGGTGCCTTGAAATAATGACATTTATTTTGCTCACAAATCTGTAGTTTGAGCAAGACTCAGTGGGGACAGCTCATCTTCCTCATTTTGACAACAGTTTTGAGGGCAATACTTGCAGACTGGGGGCAGGAATCATTTGAAAACTCACTCATATTTTTAGTGATTGATGCTCGTTGGTTGGTGTTGAGATCATAGCTGGAAGTATCAACTAGAACATCTACATGTGACCTGGCCATGTCAGTTGGGCTTCCTCGTCATGGAGACTGAGTTGATGATAAGAATCTCCGGAGAGGGGCACCTGGGTGGTTCAGTTGGTTAAGCATCTGACTCTTCATTTTGGCTCAGGTCCTGATCTCAGGGTCCTGGGATCAAGCCCTGCTCAGTGGGGAGTCTGCTTGAGGATTCTCTCTCTCTCCCTCTGCCCCTCCCCCTGCTCATGCTCTTTTTCCTCTAAAATAGATAAATAAATCTTTCAAAAAAAGAGAGAGAGAGAGAGAGAATCTCTAGAGAGATGGAGAGCTTGGTGGAAATTCAAAACCCTTTACGATCTAGCTTCAGAAGCTATGCAGTATTACTTCTGCCATGTCACAGTCCTGTCCAGGGGACTGTGGGGAGTGAATGTAAATCACACCTCATGATAGAGGAGCTTCAGTATCACAGTATAAGATGAACATGATGGAAGGGGTGTATTGGTGTGGCCATCTTTGAAAAATGCAATTTAATATGGGGCCTGACACAGAGTAAATGCTCAGTATACATTTTTAATGAATGAGAGGAGAAACGTGCACTGTCTTTTCTGTCCCTGCAGTACCTTTGCCCTCTTCTCTGCCAGAGACCTTCATTTCTATTTGGTAGAGACTCAGAAATCTATTAACCCTTATGCCTTCTCCCCGAGTATAGCCTCTAGTAGGATGGCTTCGCACTGTCGACTTTGCCAGGCTGCACTACGCATTTCAGAAATCCCTTTCCTATATGTTCCTGGTTATGGTGGGCCAAAAGAGAGATTCTTCTATGAGATGTGGAGGGAAGAAGGGAACAGCGGCCACCCTCGAGCCCACGCGTATTGTCACGGATCTGCTAATTTCCCTTGCTGGCGTGAGACAGCGGCTGGGCTCTCAGCAGCTCCCCCCTCCCCTAATGCTTCCTTCAGCTGCTTCTATTCCTGGGCTAGCTGTGTGGGCTGAGTTCTGGGATGAAGGATCCCCAGCTTCTACAGAACAACCATTCCATAAAGATTAGACACACGAACTGACAGTTTTTCAGCCCCTCCTTGTGGTCTTTAGCTTGCGTTTGTGGGTTTCAGCTCCTTCTAGCTTTCCCTCACTGTATATCCATCTTCCCTCCCCCCACTGCCTGCTCTGTGGACTTTAAGCTCCAGCATCAGAAGCAAAGACAACAATCTTACAGAGACTGCTTAACTAGCTTCCACAATTGTGTAAGGTCAAATCCCTGTAACAAATCTCTTTTGTGCATGCACTCACACATGCGTGTGTGTGTGTGTGTGTGCATGTGTGTAGCATGTAGTGGTTTTGTTTCTCTGACTGAGCTCTATAAGATACAAAATTTGGCATCAGAAGTCCTCAGTTCCAATATGCAAGTTCCTGTGAGTTAACCTGTAAATCATGTATTGAGGTATAATTGACATCCATATTGATTAATTTTTCATTCAACATCCATCACATTTACGTTGAGTCTCTTCCATACCTCTATTCATCTCATCTTTTATTTTCAATACAGACTATTTCTTTAAAAGGATGACTAAGTATGATTAACTTTTGATATTTTTGAAACCTGTTAAGTACATAGATGAGAAAATACATTTGGAGGAAAACCTAGACCCCATTTTTCCATGGGGGAAAATGTTACCAGAGATATAAGCATCTATGGCTTATCAGGAATAAGTTTGTTTATTTGGCCACTCTTCAAGAAATATGTTGGGATTTCAAGCTATGGAAGAGATGTTAGGGGTGTGGGACTTAGGCAGGTTCCTTAGCATGAATATTTCGGTATGTCCTATTGTTTAGCTTTCATGGATGCTGTCTTATGTCATAGCTCCTAAGGAGCTGGAGAGTGGAAAAGAGAACAAGAGAACAAAGAGCCTCTTCATGCACATACCCCCACCCATTCCTGGGGCTGGTATTCGGTGTTCTTCTGCTCAGAGGACGGGGAATTGAATTGATTAGGTAATTTGTACAAAGTGGTCACCATCAAACAATCTTGCGATAGTCTTACTGACAAGGGCTACTCAGCTGCCTTTAAACTGCATAAATCACAGTTCAAAATCTGTTGCACAGAGGGAAACATTACTGTGACTCATTTTTCCTTGAAGACGGATAAGCATCAGCTCATACATTTTTAGAGAGCTCGCATATCTGTGTAGATGTGTCTGTTTTGCAATTTAAATATCTCATCTTTGAGTGACACTGAAAGGCTGCAGGATTCTGATGCCACTGGATGTGTGAGACCCCTAGGTTTTGGTTAATTACGTGTAATGTTCAGAGTGCCTAGAAGTTGCTTTCATGATGCCTATGTTTTGAAAGATTTACAGCATATCACTTTGCAGAGACTCTTTCTGAGTTTTTACACATCAAAGCATTGCAATTAAGAGAAACATATACCTAAGTTTTATCTAAATTAGACCAACGAACTATATAGACACAAATGCTACACAAATGACTGTCTCAGTTAATATATTGAAATACTTCTTTATAGGTGGGTGAAGAAGTGTTGCTGTGAGCTCCACGATCCCTCCCCCCCTCAGTAATCTCTGTCCATCCTCTCAGAATGGACACCCCATTCCTTGATCCAGCAAATGAAAACTATTGTCCTCCACAGCAGGGTGTCTTCAGGACCCTAACCCAGGCACTCAGGAGGGTCCGTGGTCTGGTGCCTTAGGTGTATACAGCTATTAAATATTTCTAATATCTCTTCTGTACACAGATGATACAGAGAGAGGGCTGGCATGGTAAGTTGGGAAATTTAAGTTGGAGTCCTTGCTTAACTTCCCTGGGCCTCAGTTTCCCCCACTTATAAAATGGGAGGTTTGGACAAGATTAAATCTAATGACCTTTTGAGTTCTATTCTGGGATTTCATGATTTAGAAACATCTGAACTTTTTCCATTTTCACCTTGGAGGTTTGATTTCTTGTAGAGGGAAAAGAATGGCTAAAAGGAGTTGGGAGAGCTTGTTCCAAAAGGCTGGCTACACAGTGCAGCTGCCAGGAAAGAAGGCAATGGAAACAAAACAGGGAACATTGCACGAACTCCCTGCACAACCATGCTGAGAAAACCATTTGCAATTCTGATTCTGAAACTTCTCCAAAAAATTCATATCAGAGCTGAACAGTGCCCGGAGAAGGGGAGCTAAAATGACTGGGAAAGCAGGGGGTCCCTCTACTGAAGGCAGATTAAAAGATTTCTTATTCTTCCGCCAGAAAGGCAAGGTTGCATAAGAGGTAGAGTCAAAGACTATACATTTGTGAAAGACATGGAGGGACAAACATCAACTTATTCATCAAACCTTATAAACAGCTCTTGAAGATTGAAAGGACTAAATTTAGAGGCCTCTCCCCTCTGTACCCCTGATCAGGGTATGAAGTAGGGCTGATAAGTTTATGAATCTCGTTATCCCCAAGAAGTACTATGATCACTGTACACTGATTCTAATAGGATAGGTGTTATTTCATGCTGGCAAATCTATAACCTATGCAGGAACACCGATGCTCAGGGCACATCAGGGAAGGCGATTTCTGACCTTTCTCTAGTCTAGTATGGCCGCTATCAAAGAAAGAATGTAGACCCAAATGATACCTAGGTATGCTTCCAAAAGGACAATTCGCTTTTATCATTTTGCCCTTTTTATTTTTCCTTGTTATTAATATTTTATAAATGTCATGAATGGACACTTCCAAAAAGAAAATTCAGACAGTTCAGAAGACTATGAAATGAAAAGTTAAACTTTCCCTGACAACACACTTCTCCTCAGAGGTAACCACACGAATAGGTGCCTGTCTATTTCTCCTTGTGAAAAAAATACGGACCATTGTATGCATTACAGTTTACTTCATGGAGTATCTTGGGCAATTTTCTGTATCAGTACATTTAAATTTACTTAATTCTTTTTAGTGGTTGTGTTATCATTCCATTGTGTGAATAAGCCATAATTCATTTAACCTACTGACAAATATTTACGTTTTTCCATCATTTGCCACATTTGCAATGTTACAACGAGTATCTTGGTATCTCCCATATATCTTACACCTTGGTTCACTTGTTTGTTGGGCTGCTCCTATGCCAGAACTTTCTGCAAAAAGTACTGATATATTAAATTATGTCACATGATACATTTTGATAAAGTGACCTAATTTGTCCTCCAAATTCTACTCTAACCAATTGTTTATGAATGTTTTACATCCCCTACACTATCACAGTACGACAGTTCTTACAATTCCATGCTTTTATGCATCTTTTCCCAGCTAAATAGAATAGTATTCAGTGAAATATATTCCTACTCTCCTAAGAGCACAGATGTTATGAGGATAGCAAAGTGATATAAATAAGCTTGGGGACTTGGAGAAATGCCATGTAACGATATCTCTACCGGCCAAATAGATTAAATTATGAAGAATTTTCTGATGAATTTCATTTTCACATTCCCAAACAGGGTATTTAATATGAATCTTATTTTAAAAAGTACTTTATTATGTATTTCATTCACAGAAAATTATACCTTAGCAAGTATAAAGAGTAAACACCTGTGTAGAATCTTCTTTCTTTGTGACAATGAGAGGTTGGATTGAACAGAATAATGGCAGCTTTCATTTCCATTGACCTCATCATCATAGAGATCACACAGTCTCCCCCTTTATTTAATCCTTCTTTGCCTAATCCTTTCCCTACCTGTATTCAGTGAATTAGAAGTGATTAATAGAGCTTATTCATTTCAACTTTCTGTTTTCAGGGAGTTAATTTCAACGAATGTGATGGGTTTGTTTAAATTCAGAAACTAAGGGGTTAGGGTGTTATATATGCCAGAATTATGTGCACATTACTAAGAAACAAGGCCTTATATCCAAGGAATAAATCCCTAGTTGTGAATCTTTCAGCATTCAAAAGCAGATGGGAGTGTATATGATAGAGTGGCCCTGGAGGGAGACGTAGGTGAAGGTATGTGTGCGTTGGGGAGGTGGGGTAGTGATCCATATGCTTCCGAAAGACACCTGCTGCTCCTGGGTATGCAAATTGATGAAAACATGCCAGAGCTCTGATGCTGGCTGATGGTAAGAAATAGCTCCTCCTCAGCCTGCAGCCTACAGACCCAGAGACCTTTACAAGCAGGGAGATAACCTGGAAGCTGCATACCTGAGCCAGTTCCCTCCCTACTCTACCCTAGCTGCATCCTCCTACACCACAGAAACATAGGTCTTTCTGCATCTGATCAAGAAGGAGGTGTTTTTCCAGCAGGAATGCGGGGTCTAGGGTAGAAATTTCAGCTAGCTTATGGCTCTGGGCATTGGTGTCCTGCTCCCTGGCACTTTGGCTCTTATTACCATGGCCACGCTTCCCGCACTCTGTGACCCTGGGCATTCACTGGCTTCATGTTGCTTTCTCATTTGAACACCATTTTTTAAGCCCCAGTAATCAGAGGCATTTGTTTGCAGAACCTAATTCCCATACAAAATAAATAAATAAATAAAAATCACTTCCTCTTTTGCAAGGCTGCCAATTTGTTTTCTTCAAGGGGCAATTATGTCACTGCCAAAACCACACTGATAAATAATCTCCCTGTATTTGAATTTTAAAATGAAGCCCTCCAGAGGGTTAGACTCAGAAAGGACCAGTAGTAGCTTACTTTACTGGGCTGAAGCTCAATTTAAAATTCACATCTTAATAAAGAGAACTTCTTTCTTTCTATTTTGGACTAAAAGAGAGAACATAATGATGAAGGGGAATTAAGACCTACCTCAGTAATTAGGGAGTCCCAGTGGATTAGACTTACTAATGGAAACCCAATTAAAACACATTTTTGAAGGGTTTTGTTAGAACTGGTAAACACCCCAGAGCTAGTTCTAGAATGTCCGCTTTTTTTTTTTCTTTTACGTTTACAATTATATTTGTGTTGTATGTTGCATTCCAATTAGGAGTAGAGGAAACCAGTGTCTGTTAATCAGTTTTTAGGCAATGCACAGGTCCCTAGCACGTCAGAGCCAGATATGGTTTCATAATCTGCTTATAGTTCATATGTCATATGTCATGGCCCATCCTTTCATCAGAGAAGCCTGTCATTAATAAAAGAATCTACATTGCTTCATTTGTGTCTGCAGATCTGAAAATTCTGTACTTAGTAAGTTCACAGCCTCATTGCCAACAGGCAGGCACCTGCCAGGTTGAGAGGGTATAGCCATCTGGAACAGCATAGAACAGGGTGAGGAAAGCTTTTTCAATTTGCAAAGAAAGAAATTACTACATAAAAGGAGCAATATGGGACCAAAAAAATGAATGCCCCATCTATCCCCCCGCTATCCTTAATCTGAAAATAATTCAGTCCTTTGGTTATTTTCAAGGAGTTTTGGGAAGGAGACCCATTTCCTAAGCCCCCATGGCTACAGAGATTGCTGTAGTGATTATCATACCTCCTAAGGCCCCTGGATTCCTAGGGGCTGTTTCGTGGCTCAGCTACCTCTGACTCACAGACACATGCTGCTGAGAAGCACCTTGATGTCTTCACTGCTGAGAAGCCCAGCACGAGGGTTTGAGAGCCATGGACGCAAGATGAAATGCTATCTTGGGCTCATTCCAGGTGTTCACACTCTCAGTTTTATCTCAGGGACAAGTCAGAAGACTGGAATGGTAAAGGCTATGCCTTTTTAAAGCTGTCAGTCTGAAAATGAAACGAAAGGAGGCTTTTATGAAATCTACTCATGGGCAGGAGTCTTTCTGGGGGTCTTCATGGTGCCAAAGCAATGAAGGCTGAATTCAGTGATTAATCAGCCAAGCTGGTTGTCTTAGTTGTGTCTCCCCCAGAAGCAGACCCAGAGACAAGTATCCAAGTGCGAGCAGCTTGTTTGAGAGGTGATTCCTGAGAATACCGTTAGGTGATTCAGGGACCAAGACGGGGAAAATAAGGAAAGCAATAAAGGGTGAATTTTCCAGCAAGATACCACTGTGGAATCCCACGGGAAACTTCGAAAGATAATGTAGAACAGGAATTCACACACTACAGCCTGTGGGCAAAATCCAGCCGGGTTTTATACAGCCCACAAGCTGAGATGGCTTGTATGTTTATTTTTTTTTATTTTTTTTTTTTAAAGATTTTTTTAAATTTATTTATTTGACAGACAGAGATCACAAGTAGGCAGAGAGGCAGGCAGAGAGAGAAGGGGAAGCAGGCTCCCAGCTGAACAGAGAGCCCCATGCGGGGCTCGATCCCAGGACCCTGGGACCATGACCCGAGCCGAAGGCAGAGGCTCTAACCCACTGAGCCACCCAGGCGCCCCGTTGTATGTTTATTAATAGTCACAAAAATCAGAAGACTAATATTTCATGCCGTGTAAAAATTATGCGAAATTCAAATTTCAGTGTCCATAAATAAAATTGTATCGGAACATCACCACACGCACTCATTTGTGAATTGTTTATGGGTGCTTTCACTCCACAACAGCACAATTGAAGAGCTGCGACACAGACTCCATGGCTGCAGAGTCTAGAATATTTACTCTCCTGCCCTCTGCAGAAGTAGTGTGCTACCTGTGATGTAGACACACACTTCAGGGTTATCCCACCAGGGAGGTTTGAGAGCTGGTGTCCTCATCCGGCTCCCATCCATCAGCACACTGAGAGCTCCTGGGAGGGCTTTCATTTCCTAGTGCTCATATAGCCTGCCCTACAGAATATCCAGGAATTCTGAATTCTCAACTCCAGATGGCATAATTTCATATTTTCCCTAATTAAACATGAAAATAGATATTTTGTAAATTCTTGGTCTTCTCAATCTCCAAGAAAACTCAGTCCTATTCTGATCCCAACAGCACAGAATGAATTAAATGTTCTTTCCTGTGTTCCAGTCATGGATTGAATTAAGCAGTCTAACAAGTTACACAGAAGGGCATTAGATTCAAAACATGCTAACTCTGAGGAGCAGGGCTGGTGGTGTGAAGTATGTTTTTTCCACTGACAGCAGTCCATGATAATGAGTAAGTCGAGGCTGAGCATGTCCTCTTCCATATAACTTCACCAAGTAGCCGCTTAGCATAGTATGAAAACCTAAATGGAGGTTAAGTTACATATTTAATTTCATAAATAGCAATATTTTGCCTGTAAATAGCTGAAATTGAAACAAAAGACAGAAACATTGACCAAGTAATTCTAATACAAAATTGGCTTTTGCTGAGGCAAATCTTGTTCTGGTACCAGGTTATAAATACCCCTTTTTCTCAAAACTGTATATCCTCTGCATAGGTGGTTTTAAATGAAGCCAGTACATAGCCAATTTCATACAGCCTTAGGCACTAATTTACTTAGATGGCCAAATACCACCAAACTCTCTATTTCTTTAAAAGTGACAATAGCAACACAGCTTAGAATCCAAAATGAACAATTCAGAAAAGATTAAACTGAAAACAAAATCAGCTTCTTATTCAGAAATGATTTTAGGTTCATCTCTAGTCACTAAAACTAAACACAGTTGTGTCCTCAAATAAAGTTGTTAAAATCTCTGGATTTTTTATATTGTTATCTCCTAACATACCAGTATATTGTTAAAGAGAAAAAAGTCTATTTGTCAAAGCCCGGGTTCAAAGGTAGAACACAGTGTATACGTCAGTGATCCTGTACATTACCTTCTTATTTCATACTGTACATGCTAGAAAACTCCCAGATTAAGTGTTGCCAAATTTCATGTCTGTATAAACTTCCCCCTGCTAGGTGCCTGGCTGGCTCAGTGGGTTAAGCCTTTGCCTTGGGTTCAGGTCATGATCCCAGAGACCTGGAATCGAGTCCCACATCAGGCTCCCAGCTGCACGGAGAGCCTGCTTCTCCCTCTCACCTTCTCCTCTCTCATGCTCTCTCTCACTGTCTCTATCTCAAATAAATAAATAAATAAACAACAACAACAACAAAACAAACACTTCCCCCTGCTAACTTGAGGGTTAACCTGCCTGTCTTGGGATTCTCCCATTGACAGACAAGTCTCCTGTGCAAAGCTATCTCAGTTTTCCTGTCTTAGGTGGAAGATGGTTGGTGATAGTAAGATAGGAAAGTACTGATCTTATCTAAAGTGGCCTGGCTTTATTTTTCTGGATTGCTATATATATATATTTTTCCGAGGCTAGAAGACACTTTTCCTCCCATTATTTAAGGTGGTTCCTCAGATTCTATTCATTTATTCATTCATTCATTCATTCATTCAACTATTCATTTGATAAATCTTTGAGTTCCAACAATATGTCAAGCAATATCCCCTCATTTCCTCCTTCCACCTCACCCTCAACTCCCACAGACACTCCTTTGATTCATCTCAGGTAAAGCAGGTAGGAGGATGGAGGAATGTAAGCCCTGTGCTGGGCTGGAATGGTCCATGTGACCACAGCCACCAGAACCACATGCAATCTCCACAACGTTAGGTGGTACAGAGGGAATCTGGGGCTTAACTCCAGGATTGAGAAATTCAGGGTTGAATCCCCTGGAAGAGCTCTTCAGGAAACCAAAGTGATTTTACCAACAGGACTTACCTTCTGGACCCTGAAGGCCAGTAGGCAGCTGAGTAGGGCTGGTTGTCTAAAGAAATAAAAATTATTAAGCATTTCAGAGGGTTGGAGTTTCAGCTGAGATTTAGGCAGTATAGTTTTCTGGTTAACAAGATGGCTTTGGAAATGGATGACAGTTGCAGTTCAGCTCTATGCCTATAAAATCAGCTTTGTGATCAATATTGGGAGAATATTATCTGTGTCCTCCGTTAGGCCAAACTGTGTGATATATGGCCATAAAAATACCAGTTTCTGCTTCCTCTCTTCTTTAAATCATACCTAAATGTTTTTCTTAGGGTTCCAACCTTAGGCTAGTGGATTTGTAAAAAAGTTTATCTATTCGTAGTGTGCCAGTATTATGCCTTTTCCTCCTTTACTGGATCTTTTTCTTTTGAACAATAATTAGCCCCTTATTTCCATATATTTGGAAAGACTCCATTATACGTTGCATCAAATCTCGTTGATACCTGTGAGATCATATATGCTTCAGAACATTAAAATATTAGATTATCTTTTTATTGCTTTTAGTTATAAATACTCCTCACGTTGTTATATCGCAGGAGTAGCAAACACCTGCTAAGCACACTGTAATCCCTCCTTCCTGCAGGGCGGCATCGCTACTCAGGCACAGCCCTCTGAGGGCAGCTTCAAAATACTTCTCAACACAAAGTTCAGGAAACCTCTATCAAGATGAAGCCTGTTTTCCATTCTTGGTATTTTAGGCTATGAATCCTGTTCTTAGGGGTTAATATCAAGAAAATTACTTTGGAGATAGGTTTGAGCCAGTTTTTAATTTGGAAGGGATGAAAAGAAAGGAATAGAAGAGCAAATAGAGCATCGCACATATGAAGCAATGTTTTTCCGAGGAGAATGCTTATTGGATTTAATTTCCATTACAGCAGATGGATTCTAACGTTTAAACAGAATCTCTTGGGTTTGAAGAGACCTCTCGTGGGTCATTTAGCTCATATCTCAGCACTACCACAAGATAGATCTCATTATTTTTCTTAAATCCTGTCTTAAAAATGAATGGGTGTCTAATGAGTCTTTAAATTGTGATTTTACTATCTCCTTTGGATGCATGTGCGTAACCTCTGTATTCTAATAGCTTCATAGCTTCTGTATTTTAATAGCTACCAATTACTCTCTAATATTAATTTAAAAATTTCCCATAGCATCACAAGTCCTTTGCTGCATCCTTTATGCTCACTCTGCCTTTAACCTTTCAAACTAATCCAGTGGGCAGTCACAGCTGGCAGTTGCTGAGTAAGAAACATGAGCCATGGATGTTATGGATAGACTGGTCACTGTAAGCCCCTTGGACTTAACAGCTATTTCTGACTAGTTCTTTTTAGAACCCCACCTTCCCTAACTCCAAAAGCATGGAGGACGCTTGTTAATCAGACATCTGTCCCTTTGGATTTAATACTATCACTCTGGTCTAGGCTTTTCTCACTTGCTTGCTCCTCCATTTCTTTGTACCGTGGGCTGGTTCAGCCAGGAATCCCTGTGGTGTTTCTTCTGACTATTCAACACTGACACTCACATGGGGGTGATTCAGACTAATTCTTCTAGAGCCTCATTTAGAATGTTGATATTAAGCCATGATTATGTCTCGACTGTGCATACCCAGGTCTACTAATTAGGGTCCTTAGCACCCATAGATGGAGTGGGAAGTTATCTTTGTGGTGTGATTTGAGTGGGTATCCTCTATAATCAGAAATACCTTCCCTACTCAGGAGAAGTGCTGGAAATTCAATCACTGGAGAGCTTTTCTCTTGATTAATCACAAGGCATTCCAAGATTCTCTTTTAAAATGCTGATGAAGTAGAAGGGTTAACTCATTAGGTCAAAAACTCTTTAGTATGAATTAGATATTTTTAGCTCATTTCCTTCCCAAGTAGGTGGTAGTTGAGCACAAGTAGTATAATGGAGTCCTTGGGAGAAGTGATGCTGAAAGGGAAGAAAAGACAGCACAGTCATTTTGGAAAAACACTGAACGAAGATTTTCCCTACTTCACCATGTGGTCATGGGCTAATCTGAATCAACTCTCAGACCCATACAAGTAAGACTTTTTCATTGTGTTTCCTTAAGGCTAGGTTAAAAATCAATATCTCTTCTACTTAGCAAGTGTTCTTTATTCATTAGTCCTACCTTTGGCTGCCTGAGACTTCAAAGGTTATCTTCATGCCATCTTATTACCAGGACCTAGGAGGCCTTTCTTCTTTTTCACTGTCCATCAAATCTCAGCTTCCCCTCAAGGTCAAGATCATTACATACCCTCCATAAAGACTTCCATGAGACTTCAAAGCTAATATATCTCTTTACTCTCAATTTCTTTAGCAAAAATTACTCTAGGGAATGAAAATGAAGAGGATGCTAACTGTGTTCATTGAGTACCCACTATGTGCCAGGCACTATGCTAAGCACATTTCAGAAGGCATCTCATCTTAACACTCACAACAATCCTAACATACAAGTGTGATTATCTCCATTATATAGCGGAAAACAAAAATGAGAAAGGATCTGTAACATTCCAGAATTTAGGAAACCAGGCCCCAAATCCCTATCATTTCTCTGCCTATCATTTCTGTGGGAAGTTAGCATACATAGCTTTGTACTGATTTTTTTTTTAATGTGTGAGGAAACCACTATATAACATGATTTAATGCTCTCTTTTACTTAAAAATTTTTGAAGTATTTAAAAAGTGAAAGAGATTAAGTACAATTAAGCTGAGGATTATGGAAACTCAAACGGGAAATCCACAGGGATTGCTATAGCACGATCCTATATTTCATGCTAAAATAGTGCCCATCCTTCCGATTGCAGCTCCCACAAATGGATGACAGGTGTGCCAGTGTATTATTCCCTACAGCCTTCAGGACAGGCCAGTGCAGCTTAGAGGAACTCAATGCCCCGAGCCGATTGCTGGCCATGGCACTCTCCTCCAACTTGTCCCAGAATGTCACAAATATTATTATCACTTTTGATGTGTGATATAATATAGAAATGGTAGAAAATTATCCTTCTAAAGAACTATTCTTATAAGGAAAGCTTTCAGAGTGGTATCTCCTTACTTGTGGTCATGCATAGCTTTCTTAGCTGACAAATGAGACACAAGGCAAATAATGTTAGTTATTTGGCCACCTAGTTTTCTTGAAGCACAAGGCTTTGTACTATAGAGGAGGTAAGATGAAAATGGAAAATGGAAAACAAAAAGATATATTCAGTTTAAAGGAAACAGAGATCTGTCTGGAAAATTGCCCTTTGCCTAATGGGGAAAGTGAAGGAGAAAGATGTTATGTCTTGTGTTTTTAAAGGAAGCCATCAGATTAGGGGAATCTGCAAGAGTCTAATTCCAGACCAGCCAGAGCTCAACAGTTTTTTAAGTATCTAGAGGCTTGGAAGGTCTGTGGGTGAGATGAAGTAAAATTTTCCTGAGAAAAGAATGGAAATAATTTATTAAGGAATTATTGGTGCCAAGTAGCTTTGGTTCAGCATTGTGCCACTTTGCCAAAGTGTCTATTATATTTTTTCACTAGTCACTCCAACTTTCCTTTTATTAGTATTTGCATATTTGCATAAAAGTATATATATTTTACTTTTAATATACTTATATCATCCTATTTGAAGTGAATCTCTTGTTGATAACATATAGTTGGATCTTATTTTTTAATCCATTCTGACAATCTCTTTTACATTTAAATTTAATATAATTATTGATGTTTGGATTTAGGCTATTTTATTATTTTGTGGTTGTCCCCTCAGTGTTTTTATTTCTGTTTCCCTTTTTCTGCTTCCTTTTCAATTATTTGAACATGTTTTAATATTCCATTTAATTTTTTTCTATTGTGTTTTTTACTGTCTATATAGTATTTTTAATATTTGTTCTATAGGTTATAATATACATACTCAACTTTTCCAAGTCTGCTCAGAATCAATATTTTACTATTTTAAGTGGAAAAATATTAGTACTGTTAGGTCCCCCAATAATGGGTCTGTGATTAAAGGAGTGAGACTGATACAAAGCAAAGGTCAAGCAAAGATTTATTTCGTGCCAAGCATCAAGAATCTAACCGAACGTTCGGGGCCGCACCTCTTACAAGAGAGGGCGACCTCTCTCTGTTTCACAGACTAGCTTTTAAGGGCTAAGGCCATGCGGTTGGGCCTGGCCACGCACAGGTGGCCAATAAAATTGTAACACACAGAGAAAGTTGGACAGTGACCAACTGAATTACAATTTACTCTAGTAGATATTTGAACCAGCCTATCACCTTGGTCAGAATTGGCGCCCAAAAGGTGCCCAAAGGGCAGGGCCCATACTCCTCGGTAATGAGGGAGACAGTATGCATCCGCCCACGGATCTGATGTCTCCACCTGGCCTGACCCACCCTTGTATTTGGGCTTTGTTACCTGGGGCTGGTTTCCGGACTTGTTTTTGAGTAAGTCCCTTGGGGGAAGGGGGACAGGGACAGTTTAAGGGTTAAACAACAAGGTTATTGTTTAACCTGGATGGAAGCCTCTGGCTAAATAGGTCCTTACATGAACCATACAGGTCCTTTTACTATTTATATTGTGGTTGCCTTTTTTGTAGTGTATCTACATATATCAAAAACTTCATCCAAAAAAATCAGAAAACTTTCATCAAAAACGCATCAGAAAATGTGGTAAATTTTGCATTCAGTTATCGAACATGTTTTAAAGAACTCAACAGGAGAAGATATTCTGTTTACCCAGATATTTACCATTTTGTTGCTCTTCTTTCATTTCTAATGTTCCAAGTTTCTGTCTGAAGAACTTCTTTGAGCAATTCTTTCAGAAAAGTTCTGCTGGCAAGGGACTTCCAGTTTCCAGTTCCACATGTAAGGAGCTTAGAAGTTACTACTCTATTTTACCAAGTGAAAAGCTGAACAGACTGAAAATCAGCTCTTCTTAGATCCATAAGAAAAGGAAGGGCATAGGGCAAGCCACTGCCCCCAAGATTGGAGACAGAAAGGCAAATAAAGGGATTTGTAGCTTATTGGAGCAGAGACTCACTAGCAGGAAGCCACTGTGGTAACCAGTGCTGGGGTAAGGAAATCTGAGTTATAATTGACAAATTGCTAGAAGATGAGTGTTGAAAACTCTGAGAGTTAAAAACCCTAGGGGATCCACTCATAGGGGAACCCCTACAATATTGTGAGATTTACCTCCAGAAGCTCAGCCAAGTTCCCACAGTAAATACCAGAGAAAAATCCTCTCAGGCTTCCAGCAGGGGATGGAGAAAAGGAACCATTTTGAAATATGCTAGAACACTGTTCTTAACAAGGCCTGTTCTCAAAGGAAACTAGTTAACCCTAGTCTAACATGCTAGGGGTATTTCCAGACCCTAAATGATTGAGAGAAGTGGAATACCGAATCCCAACACACTCTAGCCATCCTGTCCCACCTGAGAGGGGAGAGGAAAAAAACCCTGAGAAACACTTGTGAAGTTTATAGTCCAGAGGCATACGTTCACTAAAAGACTGACCCAATCATAGGATTACAGAATGCCTTCCCTTTCCCTGTACCTCACCACTACATTACTAAAGGCCTATTTACAGCAGTTCCTTTTACCCGGTACTATATAACAGGTGTGCCAGTGTATCATTCCCTACAGCCTGTGTTTAATAGCCAGATATGATATCCGGCTATCAAACACACACACACACACACACACCCCTATATGACAAGTGTACTATATGACATGTGTGCCAGTGTATCATTCCCTACAGCCTGTGTTTGATAGCCGGATATCATATCTGGCTATCAAACACACACACACACACACACACACACACACACACACACACCTTACAAGGCACACCAAAAGACAACACAAGAAATTCAAAGAGACATAGCAAGAATCAGAACCAGACATAACAGAGATTTTGGAATTATCAGACTGAGAATTTAAAACAACTCTGATTAATATGCTAAGGGCCCTAGTGGATAAGGTAGATGGCATGTAAGAACAGATGAGCATTATAAGCAGAGAAATGAAAATCCTAAAAAAGAACCAAGAAGAAATGCAAGAGATAAAAGATACTGTAACAGAAACGAAGAATGCCTTTGATGGGCCTATTAGTAGACTGGACCCAACTGAGGAAAAAAATCTGTGAGCCAGGTGATAGATCAATAGAATGCTTGAAGACTAAAAATCAAAGAGAAAAAGACTAAAAACAGAACAGAATATCCAGAGAATGTGGGACAACTACAAAAAAAAAGTAACATACCAGTAATGGTAATGCCAGAAAAAGAAGAAAAAAGAACAGAAAAAAATATTTGAAACAATTTGATCTAGAATTTTTCCAAATTAATGTCAGACATCAAACCATAGATCTGGGAAGCTGAGAGAACATCAAGCGGGATAAAAAAAAATACCCTACAGAATCCCTTTTACGAAGATGGCGCCGAAAGCTAAGAAGGAAGCCCCTGCCCCTCCCAAAGCCGAAGCCAAAGCAAAGGCTTTGAAGGCCAAGAAAGCGGTGCTGAAAGGCGTCCACAGTCACAAAAAAAAGGAGATCCGCACATCACCTACATTCCGACGACCCAAGACTCTGCGTCTCCGAAGGCAGCCCAAATACCCTCGAAAGAGCGCCCCCAGGAGAAACAAGCTTGATCACTATGCCATCATCAAGTTCCCCCTGACTACTGAGTCAGCCATGAAGAAAATAGAAGACAACAACACACTTGTGTTCATTGTGGATGTCAAGGCCAACAAGCACCAGATCAAACAGGCTGTGAAGAAGCTCTATGACATTGATGTAGCCAAGGTCAACACCTTAATCCGGCCTGATGGAGAGAAGAAGGCATACGTTCGGCTGGCCCCTGACTATGATGCTTTGGATGTTGCCAACAAAATTGGGATCATCTAAACTGAGTCCAGCTGGCTAAATCTAAATACAATTTTTTCATGATAAAAAAAAAAACCCTACAACTTGGCATATCATTTTCAAATTGCAAAAAATATAAAAGATAAAGTCCTGGAGAAGCCAGAGGTATAAAACACCTTACCTAAAGAGGAACAAAGTTAAGAATTACATACAACTTCTCAGAAGCTGTGCAAGCAAGAAGAGAGTGCAATAAAATATTTCAAGTGTTGAGAGAAGAGAAAAACACTGATCCAGGGTTTTATACCATGTAAATTTATCTTTCAAAAGTGAAGGAGAAAGAAAGCCTTTCTCAGACAAACAAAAATTGAAGGAATTTGTTGCCAGTAGACCTGCCTTGCAAGAAATGTTAAAGAAGTTCTTTGAAATAAGGAAAATAGCATGGGTCAGAAACTCAGATCTATGTAAAGATAGGAAGAGCGTCGAAGAAGGAATAAGTGAAGGTAAAATAATTTGTTTTTAATTTTTCTTATTCTTAGTTCATCTAACATAACAGTTTGTTCAATATAACGAATTCAGTGTATTCAACTGTATATGTTTAAGTACGTGTATGCATATATACAACTCTTTCTTGCTATATATATGCTTATATATATATATATGCTTAAATGTAAGTGAAATATATATATATATGTTTAAATGTAAGTGAAATTAATGATAGCAATACTACAAGATATGGGAGGAAGGAATTAGGATTATTTTGTTATTATAAGGTACTCACACTACCAGTGTATTGGTACAGTGATATTTGAAAGAGGAATTAGATTAGATGTAAATGCAATTGCATATTGCAAACTCTAGAACAACTACTAAAAAAAGTTTTTTTTAAAAAGAGGCATAACATGTGCTAAGAAAGGAGAGAAAATGGAATCATATGAAATGCTCAATTAAAACCATACACCACAGAAAAAGAGTGGAAAACAATCAGAGGAACAGTGGCAACAAATAGAAAACAGTATTGCATGTGATTAACATTAATCCAACTATGCTAATAATCATTTAAATTCAGTGGTCTTAATGTACCAATTAACAGAGATTTAAGAGAGGATCAAAAAACATGACGACTTTATGTTTTCTACAATATACCCACTTTAAATATAAAGACATATCTAGATTACAAAGTAAAGAGAATGTTTTCTTAATTTTTTTGCTACTCCATTGTTAGTATATAGAAATGCAACAGATTTCTATATATAAATTTTGTATTCTGCAATTTTACCCAATTCATTTATTAGGTCTGATAAAACAATCCCATTTATAATTGTACCAAAAAGAATAAAATACCTAGAGATAAATTTAACCAAGGGAGTGAAAGACCTGCACTCTGAAAACTATAAAATATTAAAGAAATTGAAGATGATGCAACAAATGGAAAGATATTCCATGCTCATGGATTAGAAGAATTAATATTGTTAAAATGTCCATACTACTCAAAGTAATCTACAGATTCCATACAACTTCTATACCAATAGTATTTTTTACAGAAATAGGACAGATTATCCTAAAATGTATATGGAACCACAAAAAAAACCCCTGAATAACCAAAGCTATAATAAAAAAGAAGAACAAAGCTAGAGGCATCACAGTCTCAAATTTCAAGATATGTTACAAAGCTATAGTAAGAAAAATATGGTACTGGCACAAAATAGACACATAGGTCAATGGAACAGAATAGAGAGGCCAGAAATAAACCCACACTTTTTTGGGCAATTAATCAATGACAAAGGATGCAAGAATATACAATGGGAAAAAGACATTCTCTTCAGAGAATGGTATTGATAAATGGTATTGATAAAACTGGACACCTACATGCAAAAGAATGAAATAGGGCCACTTTCTTACACCACACACAACTCAAAATGGATTAAAGACCTAAATGTGATGAACTGAATCCACAAAACTCCTAAAAGAAAATATAGGCAATAAATAAATAAATAAAAATAAAAATAATTTTAAAAAAAGAAAATATAGGCAATAATCTCTTTGACATTGACCTTAACATCTTATTTATGGATATGTCTCCTCAGGCAAGGGAAGCAAAAACAAAAACTATTGGGAATACACATGAAAATAAAAAGCTTCTGCACATTGAAGAAAGCCATCAACATAACAAAAAGGAAAATTACTGAATGGGAGAAAATATTTGCAAATGATACATCTGTTAAGGAGTTAATATCCATAATATATGAAGAACTTACACAACTCAACCTACACACAAAAAGAATAATCCAATTAAAACATGGGCAGAGGACCTAAATAGACATTTTTCCAAAGAAGATATACAGATGGCCGACAAACTTATGAAAATATGCTCAAAATCACTAATCATCATGGAAATGCAAAGCAAGACCACAATGAGATACCACCTCACACTTGTTAGAATGGCTAGAATCAAAAAGACAAGAAATAACACATGTTGGTGAGGATGTGAAGTAAAGGGAAACTCCTACACTGTTGATGGGAATATAAATTGGTGCAGCTACTGTGGAAAACACTATGGAGGTTCCTCAGAAAATTAAAAATAGAATTACCATATGATCCAGTAATTCCACTACTGGGTATTTACCCAAATAAAATGAAAACACTAATTTGAAAAGATATATGCACCCCTACACTTACTGTAGCACTATGTACTATAGCCAAGTTATGGAAGCAGCCTAAGTGTCCATCAATAGTTGAATGTTTTTTAAAACTTTTCATATATATAAATTTTATATATATATAAAAACATTTCAGATATATAAATGTGTGTGTACTTGTATGTACACACACAATGAAATACTACTTAGCTATAAAAAAGATCTCGCCATTTGTGACGATGTGGATGGACTTAAGAGGTATTGTGCTAAGTGAAACAAGTCAGAGAAAGACAAATACCAGATGATTTCACTTATATATGGAATCTAAAAGGCAAAACAAACAAACCAGAAACAAAACTCATAAATACAGAGAACAAATTGTTGGTTGCCAGGAGGGAGATGGTTAGGGGGAATGGATGAAATAAGTGAAGGGGATTAAGAGGTACAAAGTTCTACTTATAAATAATTCACAGAGGTGACAAGTACAGCATAGGGAATATAGTCAACAATATGCAACAGCATTGTATGGTGACAGATGGTAACAATATTTATTGTGGAGAGTGTAAAATAATGTATAGAATTGTCAAATCACTATGTTGTACATCTGAAACTAATGTAACACTGTATAACAATTATACTTCAATAAGAAAAAATGTAAATGGTGGAAAAAAATATACCATACTAATACTAATCAAAAGAAAGCAGGAGTAGTTATATTAATTTCAGACAGAGCAAACTACTAAGTAATGAAAATTATCAGGAGTAAAGTCAGGCGTTATATAAATGATAAGGTGGTCAATTCTCCAAGAAGACATAACAGTTCTTAACATGTATGTGCTTAACAATAGAGCATCAAACTATGCTGTGAAGTGCAGTTTCTTTTACCGTGAAGCAAAAACTGATAGAACTGCAATGAGAAATAGATGAATCCACTATCATGTTGTAGACTTCAACACCTCCCTAATCAGAAATGTACAGATCCAGCAGACAGAAAAGCAGTAAGGACATAGTTGAACTCAACGACACTAGCAATAAACTGGATATTATTGATATTTATAGATCACTTCATCCAACAATATTAGAATACACATTTTTGTCAAGCTCACATGGAACAGTCACCAAAATATACCACATTCTGGACCATAAAACATACCTTAACAAATTAAGAATAGAAACCATACAGTGTCTGTTTTTAGACCACAATGGAATTAAACTAGAAATCAATAATAGATAATTAGAAAATCCCCCAAATATATAGATAATAAACAACACACTTTTAAATAACACATGCACCATGGTAGAAATCTCAAAAGAAATTAACAAATATTTTAAACTAAATAAAATGAAAACACAATTTATCAAAGATTGTGAGCTGCATTGAGAGCAGTGCTTATAGGGAAATTTATAACATCGAATACATAAATTAGAAAAAAGATCTAGGGGCACCTGGGTGGCTCAGTTGGTTAAGTGGCTTCCTTTGGCTCAGGTCATGATCCCAGAGTTCTGGAATCAAGCCCTGTATTGGGCTCCCTGCTCAACAGGGAGTCAGCTTTTCCCTCTACCTCTACCCTCTCCCGCTGGTAATAACTCTTTCTTTCTCTCTCGCTCAGTCTCTCTCTCAAATAAATAAATAAATAAAAATATTTTTAAAAAAAGGATCTAAAATCAATCTTCTATATTTCTACCTTAGGAAACGAGAAAGAGAAGAAAAAATTAAATACAAAGTGAGCAGAATAAAAGAAATATTAATAATTAAAGCAGAAATCAAAGAAATTGAAAATAGGAAATCAATAGAGAAAAATCAGCAAAACCCAAGGCTGAATCTCCGACAAGATCAATAAAATCAATAAACCCCTAGCCAGGCTAACTAAGGGAAAAAGGGAGAAGATACAAATGATTAATATCAGAAATGAAAACACAGACATTACTATAGATCCCATTACACGATCTACCAAAACTCACACACACAAAAAATAGATGATCTAAATAGGCCTATATCTATTAAAGAAATTGTGTCAATTATTAATAACCTTTCAAGACAGAAAACACCAGACCCAGATGGGATTAGTGGTGAATTATACCAAACACTTAAAGAAGAAATTATACCAATGTTCTATAATCTCTTTCACAGGATAGAAGCAGAGGGAATATTTCCTAACTCATTCTATGAGGCCAGAACTACCCTAATATTCAAATTAGACAAAGAAGTTATAAGAAAACTACAATATCTCTCATTAATATAGATTCAGAGTCACTCAACAAAATATTAGTAAATCAAATCCCAAAAAGTATAAAAAGGTTATACACTAGGACTAAGTGAAATTTATTTCAGTTATATAAGGTTGGTTCAATGTGACCAACTATATGACTAAACTAGTAAAAGAAAAATCACATGATTGTGTCAGTAGATATAGAAAAAATATTTGACAAAGTCCAGTACCAATTTATGATCAAAACTGTCAGTAAATTAAGAAGAGAGGGGAGCTTTCTCAACTTGATAAAGACTATATACAAAAAATTTACAGATAACATAATGGTGAGAAACTTGAATGTTTCTAAGATCAGGTACAAGGCAAGCATATCCCCCTCTTACCACCCCTTTTCAACATTGTGTCTGAAGTTCTAGCTAATGCAATAAGACGAGAAAGTGAAATAAAAGTTACACAGATTAAGAAGAAAAATAAAATTGTGTCTCTTTATAGATGACATGATCATCTATGTAGAAAATCCAAAAGAATCAACAAAAAAACTCCTAGAAGTTATAACCAATTATAGGAAGGTTACAGGACACAGGTAAATATAGAAAAGTTACTCACTTTTCTATATGCAAGCAATGGACAAGTGGAATTTGAAATTAAAAACACAATACCATTTACATTAGCACACCTAAAATGAAATAGTCATGTATAAATGTAACAAAATATATATAAGGTCTTTCTGGGGAGAACTACAAAACTCTGATGAATGAAATTGAAGAATTAAATAAATGGAGATTTAGTCCATGTTCATGATAAGAAGACTCAATAATGTCATGATATCAGTTGTTTCCAAGTTGATCTATAGATTCAACACAGTAGCAATCAAAATTGCAGTAAGTTATTTCATGGATATTGACAAGCTGATTCTAAGTATTTATATGGAGAGGTAAAAGACCCAGAATAGCCAGCATAAATACTGAAGGAGAACAAATTTGGAGGACTGATGCTGCCTGAATTAAAGACTTACTCTAAAGCTACAGTAATCAAGACAGTTTGGTTTTGTTGAAAAAGGAGACAGATCAATTGAACAGAATAAAGAGCTCAGAAATAGACCCCCATGAATATAGACCACTAATCTTTGGTAAAAGAACAGAGGTGACACAATGGAGCAAAGATAGTCTATTTAACAAATGGTGCTAGAACAACTGGACATCCGCATGTGGGGGGAAAAAAAGACACGGATCTTATACTCATCACAAAAATCATTTCCTCAGGATGCTCTCCACACTTTTTCTTTGTATTTATTTTTTAGCAGTTTGATTATGATGTGTCTGGGCATGAATTTCTTTGGGTTTATAGTATTTGAGATTCATTGAACCTCTTAAATCTGTAGGTTTATGTCTTTTGCCACACTTGGGAAGGTTTTAACCTCTATTTCCTCAAGGAATTTTTCTATGGTATACTCTCTCATTTCCTTTTGGGAGCCCAATGACACAACGTTAAATATTTAGTATTGTCCTACAGGTCCCTGAGGCTATGTTCATTCTTTTTTTTAGTACTTTTCTCCCTGTTGTTTAGGTTGGATGATTCCTGTTAATATACCAATAAATTCAGTTTTCTTTATTATCTTTATTTTCCTTTTTATTTTGGTTATTGCATTTTTTCAATTCAAAATCTTCATTTGATACGTCTTTATATATTCTATTTTTCTGCTGAGACTTTACATTTCCATTTATTTCAGGAGTGTTCTCCTTTACTTCTTGGAATATGTTAATAATAGCATCTTTAAAGCTTTTGTCTGATATTTCCAACATGTGTCATCTTGACATTGGTGTCTTTTGGTTGTGTTTTCCCATGTGAGTTGAGATTGTTCCTGGTTCCTTGTATGGTGAGTAATTTTAGATTTTATCCTGGATATTTTGGGAGACTCTGTGTTGTGAGTTTCTGGGTCTTATTTAAATCCTGTGGGGAATGTAGATATTATTAACAGGCAATTGGTTTGAGTTCAGACCACACATTCCAAAGAACATTCTATGGATTGTGTTCCCAATGTCAGTTCAGTTAAAAGCCTTTGTAGCACTATTCAACTCTATCTCATGTGTGTGCCATCCCGTGGCCAATCTGGGACCTGGGTAGTATTCTATCCCATAAATCAGTTCTCAAAATAATTGTTATATTGTTTAGCGTCAGATTCACCTATGCACAGCTAAAGACGGAGCTTATTCATTCATAAACAATTTTATGGGGTTGTTTTCCCAAGCTTTACCCTCTTCAACATTTCCCCATTCCTTTTCTTCCCTGGGGCTCACTTTTCAGTCTCTGACCCCAGAAAGATGGACTTCTGGCTACAATGTTGTGCTTTGTGCTTCCCACAGTTGTACCTATGTCTGAGACCAAGCAGTAGGAGGGAAGGGAGAGAAAAACAGCAATGGGGATTCACCACATCCTCTTGGGACCAAGCTCTTCTGATCAGACATAATGGTTCTCCTCCCTTAGAATTTTGGACACCTGTAGGCCCCCATTGCTGGTGCTGTCTTTGTTGTTGCTGCTGCTGCTGCTACTTCAGGATTCCCTGGAGTGCAAGAGAACAGAGAAAAGGAAAAAAAGCCTGGGAGATTTCTCCCACTCTCTCTAAGCATCAAGAGATCTTTTTCCTCCCCTTCCAGACAAACAAGAATGCTTCTCCTGGAGCTCTCTTTATCCATGCCCTTGTTCCCACTTGCAGGTTTTGGGTTGCCTTACATCTAAGCCAGGGATAGCAGAAGAAAAATAAATAACAAACTCATCACCAGTTAGTACTTTGGATTCTGGTCTGTTTTCTTTTTTTTTCTTCTTTTCTCCCAATCTACATGTTACTGTGTACTTTTCAGGGTCCTCAGACAGCTGCCTTATGCATTCTCTAGGTTTTATAGCTGCATTGAGTTGGATAAACAGAGTGTAGTTACCCCATTTTACTTAGAACCAGAACCTCCTATTTCTTTTATATCTTTCTACAAATATGTGTATTTATTCACAGAATTTCTTTTGTTATTTTTATAACACTTTCTCACTTCAAAAAACCTCCTCAACTTCTGAATAACAGTATTACCTTAGGTGGCATAACCTAAAAGCAAAGACTGATACAGGGATGCTATTGAGGGAGTGTTCTCAGGAGAAACCTCCAAAGAAGGACATGAAGAAAGCAGGAAAGGCAGGAGAAGGACCTAAGCGAAGTGGTGGATTCAACAGAAGTTGTACTGATTTTTTTCAGCCTGATTTTATGGAGAGCTCTAGAGCAAAGATGGCACCACAGAGCTGTCTCCATTGAGGCAAAGGAGTTCTTTTGCTCCTTCATATTAGTGATTTGCTGTGTTGATCGGTATATAACCCCCACCTCATCTCTAGATGAGGTGGCTTCCATGAGTTTAGAACATCTCTCCAGAGAAGGTGCAGCTGTGAGTTGTTAGCAGCTAACACTCACAGCTGCTAAAGAGCAAATAAATAGAGCCAGTCTTGGTTCTGGGTAAGATGGAGGCAGTAGCTGAGGCTGGGTGCACTTGACTAGTAAAGGGGCTCCAGGTGGGGCATCAGTGTCATCATTTTGGTGATTAATTGCATATTTCAGTAGTAATCATCACTGAATGCTGCCATTTCCTTCCAAAACACAGAGAGTCACTAACTAGTGGCAGTGCAGGAAACGTGCTTAGGCCGAAATCCGTCTCTGGGGCAATGGTTCTTAACATTTAGTGTGCATGAGAATCACTTGGGGAGCTTGTTAAAGATGCAGATATCAATACCAATCCCCAGATTCTTATTCGGTAGCTCTGTGATAGGAACTGCATTTTTAACAAGGACCCCCATGATTCACTTTCCGGTTGTGTGAGTAATCATTCAACTCAACCCATTTCAATGATGGCAAACATCACTCTGTTTTCATTTTGGCTCTCCCAAAGAATCTGAAGCTCCTATGGGAAGATGTTAAATTGCACATGGTTTTTAAAATACCAAATATTTATTTTAAAATATTATTTTTGAGAGAAAGAGCAGAGAGAGAGAGAGAGACCGTGCGCATAAGTCGGAGGCCAGGAGGAGGGGCAGAGGAAGAGGGAGAAGCAGGCTTCCTGCTTGAGAAGGCAACCTGACCCCCGGGCTGGGGACAGGACCCTGAGATCATGACCTGAGCAGAAGGCAGACAACGCTTAACTGAGGGAGCCCCCAGATGCCCCAAAATACCAAATATTTTTTAAAAGTCTTTATTAATTCACTGTTCCAGTGATCCAAGTAACTACTTTATGGGAGGCCTGAAATAAGGTGATTGTAAGTATCTGGGGGCACAAAAGCAAAATCTCAGAGCATGACCCATAGGAGTAGAAACCTAGGAAACAACAGAGGCAGCTAGCCCCACCAGCAGTGAGTCATAACTTTTTAAAAATAATCTTCAGATAGTCCAGGGGTATCAGAATCTGACTTACACAAAATACCCATCTCTGCCAAGTGCCCAGAACTATGAATCGAAACATATGGCTGGGATGGGCCTGGGAGAGTAGCATCTGTTTTTACAGCTGTAATTGTCCATACGGATTGAGGTCAGCATCAATCATACCATTGTTCACTATAAAGGACAGAATATTGATCAGTGTCCATGCCTAACAATACCAGTTCCATCTTGGATATCTAGACATAGTAAGATAAAAAATGAAACCGTATTTCCAAAGGGACATAATAAAACAAAAACTAACATGAGAAACCAATGGACTCTCAAGTATTCTTTTAATTCCCTTTTAAGAATTAGGCTGCATGTTACAGGAGCAAAGGATTTACTGAGGAAAACCTGCTTAGTGAGATGAATTATCTTCCCACAGAAAATCTTTAAAAAATGCATTTATTCTCTGCTGCATTTTTATACTTTATGAAACTTACCAAACACACAGTGCTGCACACTTAAACAGAGCAGTTATTTTATCTAGAAGATCAAATGCAACCTCTGAGGGTCATCCAGTTGTAGTGTAGGAAATCTGATGTAAGGAAGCATGTTAAGATTTTATGGGCCATTAAAAGTACAGATATTTTAATGATTACTCAGATCAAAATGTCATTTATAGTCATAACAAATAAGTGGTTTGGGATTTGTTACTCCCAAAGGGGCTATCATTGGGGCTGACCCTTGCCCAAGGGCATGTTTATAAATATATCAGCTTTACAGAATGGGTAAAGCACCTAGTTGTTTATATTCCCTTAATGACTGACTCTTTCTCTGCTTCTGACTTATAGTTAAATGAGCTTGTTTGCTGATAAATCCTCCTAAGACTCATGAGGTCAAAGTAAAGAATCAGTGTTGTGTGGCAACACACGATCATCCGTCTCATTTCCTTGAGGAAAGAGAGTCCTGAGCTGAGGCGATGAACAGTAGGCAAAAAATTGATTAATAGGCATCAGGGAAGATCATTTTTCTGGCTTCACTTATATGCTTGTGTAAGCAGGCAGGCTAGACTACACATACCTCTGAGAAAAAGTAAAAAAAAATGATTGGGGATGAGGTGGGGAATTGGCCATCAAGCTGTAATACTGGGAGGCCATTTTGCCTGCTCTTTTATAGTTTCTGGGAAAATGCAGAGACCATAACAATGAGTATGAGTGAATTGAACTAGGTCTTGTGATATAGGCTGGGCTTTCTAGGAAGCCAACTCTGAGACAGAGCATAGGAGGCAGGATGCTTATTAGGGCATGCCCTCGGGATCAACACGTGGGAAAAGGAGGAGAAGGAAGCAGGAGTGGGCACAGGGAGAAGCTGAGCTGTGATGCAGGCCCAGCAACAGCCTCAGCTGACCCACAAGTCACTCTGGAGCTAGAAGGGCCCTTCAGAGTTGTCTTCAGAATGGTAGGAATTTCTCTTCCTGCATTGATTTGTTATTGGATATGGACAACCTCCGAAGGTCATCAAGGAAACTGCCTTTTGGTCCAGGTGGCTCTCTGGAGCTGAAGCCACCCTTGAGGGGGCTGAGAGCTGACAGTTGTCTACCACTAGGACTCCTAGCAGCTGTGACAACAAGGACTTCACTGAAGGGGGATCTGGGCAGGGCATGAAAGTGGCCACCACACCTGGTCGAATCTGGGCCATGGCTTATCTGAGCGATCATACTAGGTAGTGGGAACCCAAAAGAACTCTAAGGCTAGTTATCGAAGGCAAGTTTTGCCACCTGAATTTTGCTGCTTCTGCCTCTAAGGATCACTTTATTCTGAGATCCGATGAGGAAGGGGGTAAGCGAAGTGTTCTGGATGTGGCCCTACATCTGTCTGTGCGGGTGAGGCAAGCCAGGCTGGAGGCAAACCACGGACCTGCGGGGAGGGTGCACTAGGCTGGGGCTGTCCATGGAGCATCAGAATGGTGAGTGGCTGTATAACATCCAAGGCCTTCAGCAAGGGCCATGCAGTCAATATAGGGTGTCCAGAATGAAACACAAGTCAGGTGGAAGTTCATGCAGTCTGTTGGGACGCAGGGGGAAAATAATGACAACTATCCTTTATTAAATACGTATGTGGATCAGGGACCTCGCTGTATACCCTACACATATCTCATTTCTGGCTTTTAATTCCTTGTGGCAGGCATTATTATCTCCATTTTCATGGACAAACAAACCAATTCAGAGAGGAACTTACTCAAAATTATACAGTTGGTAAGTGGCAGACATTCTGAAGACAGGCTTTCTGGGCTCAAATTCTGACTGTTACTAGATGTGTGACCTGGGGCAAATACTTAACCTCTCTATTGCTCAGGTTGTTCCTTTTTAAAAAGGCGATATTAAGAGGCACCTGGCTCAGTCAGCTGAGGATCCAACTCTTGTTTTTGGCTCAGGTCATGATCTCAGAGTCATGAGATCAAGCCCCGTGTCAGGCTTCATGATCAGCTGGAAGTCGGCTTGTGATTCTCTCTGTCCCTCTGCCCCTTGCACCCTTTTCTACCTATCTCTCAAATAAATAAATCTTTTTTAAAAAGGGAATAATAATAATATCTACTTCTTAGGGCTATTATGAACCTTAAGTGCATTTATACTAAAGCGCCAAGAGTTGGGTTCCTGGGTGGCTCAAAGGTTGGGCATCTGACTTTGGCTCTGCTCCTGGTCCCAGGGTCCTGGGTTTGATCCCTGTGTCAGGCTCCCTGTTCAGCGGGGAGTCTGCTTCTCCTTCTGTCTCTGCTCCTGCCCCCACTTGTGTTCTCTCTCTCAAATGAATAAATAAATAAATAAAAATCCTAAAAAAAATAAAGTGCCAAGAGCAATGCCTGACACAGCTTAAGAGCTATGTAATTGTGCATAAACTAAGTGAGTCAGTCAGCCTAACTCCAAAGCCTATGTTCTTGACTATTACGCTGCCCTGGCAGGACTCTGATTCTCAGGATGTGAAGGGTGAGAGCTAGGCAGTGTAAATACTAACTAGCAAATAGTTAAGATATTAGGAGAGCAATCATTCCTCCATTGATTCATAAATATTTACCAAACAAAAAAAAATACAAATATTTACCCTTTCTATAAGTGCTAGGCATTTTTTTCTAGGTAGTGGAGATTTTAAAAAAATGAACCAAACAGCCAAAGTCCCAGCCATCATAGAGCTTCTATTCTAGTGGGGAGACAGGTGATAAGCAAAATAATAAATAAATACCTAAATAATGTCGGGTAGTGGTAAGAGTTATGAAGAAAACAAAAGCATGACAAGGGCACAGGAAGCGATGGAGAAGGCTCTGCGGGGAAGGGGGGAGTGTGCACTGCTTCAGGAAATATGGTCAGGAGAAGCCTTTCTGATGAAGTGACATTTGAGCAGAGACCTGAATGAAGTGGGAGGAGTCAGGCAACTATCAGGAAGATGGGGGCGCCTGGGGGGCTCAGTCGGTGAAGCGTCCAACTTTTGATTTCGGCTCAGGTCATGATCTCGGGGTCCTGGGATGGAGCCCCATGTTGGACTCCCTGGCTCAGTGGGGGTCTGCTTCTCCCTCTCCCTCTGCCCCTCCCCCTGCTTGAGCGCGCTCTCTCTCTCTCTCAAATAAATAAAATCATTATAAAAAAAAATATATATATATATAATCTGGAAGACAAGCCCAGGCAGAGAAAAGAGAGGGCAAAGCAGGCTCGTCAGAGTTGTCCCCCGTCGGGATACGTGGGCTACCCTCAGAATGAGATGAGATCTTGGGTGAGGCAGTTTTCTTCAACAGAAGCCATCTCCAAAGTGGGCTGACAGCTGAGGACCACCATCTGGCAGCCCTCCAGGCGACTGGGGGAACGAGGGTATCGTTCCTGAAGGGCCCTCTGTCTGCTGGTACATGCTGCCTTCTACCACCTAGTATGTGCTTCATTTGCTCGTTCCGTTTGGCTTACACATAGGGAAACAGATCCTTGCCACCAAAGAATGGACGCTAAACAGCTTGAAAATGTCATTAAACTTCTTTTGCTGAAGGAGAAAGGTTGAAGTGAGACTTTGGATGTAAGTAGGTCAAAAGACAATGTAAATATTGGAACCTTGATTTCTGCATAACATGGGGGTAGGGGGGAAGAGCAGAAGTCAAAATCTGAAAGTTCTTTGGAAGGGAGTAGTTGGCAGATGTGGGATTTTAAAATGTGAAACCATGGTTTCTTTTGCAACTGGATAACACATCAGCACTGCCCACATGCTCTAGAAACCACGTAAGTGAAGAAGGCTGTCATTAGAGCTGGAAATTGCTTTGTGATTTTGGCAGTGGTTTGTGATCAGGCCAGGCTCAGATGCCCCATTTCTGAATTCTAACCAGTAGTGGCCATTACAGTGTGTTTTAGGAGATGGTTGCTGGAGATTGTGGGGGAGAGGATAGAATTCTCTGCCTTCTAAGGCATCTTAATCACGATTTTGGCAACCTAGGAGCCTTCAACTTAGTAAACTGAGCAGCCATTTCCATAGCAGAGAAGTAAGCTACTGTTTGACCCAGAGAGGGAGTTTTCAGCTGTTGTTTGTTGACCGAAGCCAAGGGAAACAAGACGACAGATTGGACAACCAGCACACCATACAATTTATGCCCTTCACGGACTGTCAAACGTTAATTTAATTTCATTTTAATCATTACCATCTGGTGCTTATATAGAGAGGCCCAGATAGATATTTCGTTATCTCGAACTGGTGAGCAGTGCTGTGTTTTGGCCTGCAGCCATGTGCATGCACCCTGAGGAGGGGACGGGGGCACCACGGGAGGGGAGACTTGTACTGATGCCAAACATGTAGCCATCACGGGTTCCGGAGGCTGTAAATGGGACCTGTTGTCAGTGTGGCTCCCACCACGGGTCAGAGGCCCTTCTCCTGTCCCACTCACGGAGGCATAAACGCCCAGTCGTGTCTCTGTATTCCTGGAACACTGGCAGAGAGGACTTGCCGCGGATGGTGTCTAAGTGAACGGGGACATCTGACTCTGTGGCTCAAATCTCTTGAGCAACTAAAGTGACCAGTAGCCACATTTAATTTGTTCATCAGGTAATTACTAAGCATTGGCTATGAGGCTAAGGACTGGGATCAAATGACCTTTGTCGTTTCATCATCCCTGAGAATCTGTGATTCTTTCTATCAGTCGTATTGCCAGGCCCAGCAGGGAATAAGGAAGAAATAAAAGGCAGCATCCCTGCCCTATGAGCGAACTCAGTCCCAGGAGGGATTTTGCTTTCTTCCCAGTCCTCAGGCTGCACCTTGAATTATTGGTGGCCAGTAGGGTGTGGAAGGATTGCTCATGAAGTCCCAAGAAAGTAGTCCAGGGGGCATGGACAGAGAAGCCATTCATTCTCTTGAATTTTAGTTTCTCGCTTGTAAAATACCATGGTACACAGCAGGCTGGAGGTTGCTACTCATCAAGCCAGCTCTGGCTTCACAGACAACACTGAGTCCCGTTCATTGCTTTGTGGACCAAGATCATATGATATATACTTGAGACAGGAGAGCAAGTTTTTTTCTTTTCTTTGAAGATAGAAACATCTTTTTTTTTAACTTTTCTGCAGTGATTTTAAGTATATGCTCAGTGCCCCCCAAATCAGATGATATAGAAAATTGAAAAGCAAATTGGTCACCCAAACATACAGACCACTGTTAACATTTTAGTATGTGTCTTTACACACACACACACACACACATACACACATATATTTACAAAAATGAGATCGTGTTATAGGTAATGAAAAGCAAAATCTCTTGCTGGGTGATTCCGTTCTCCAGCCAGATGTCAGCAGGACCAGAAGGAACATTGAGGGGCTTCAAGCAGGGAAAGGGAGGGTAGCATTGCAAAAGTTGCCACTTCAGATTTCAGGGCTGGATGTTCTTTCCAGCTCAAACTGGGTCTGTCCAACCCACCTCTTGGCAACCACTAAGGGCAGAAATATGAAATATTGAAATATGAAATATGACACCACCTCCATTTGGAATGTGAATCTTGTTTCTTTCTATGAAACATTACAATTTCACTTTTAAAAAGTAACAAAAAGTGCTTTTCTTTAGGGAGGGCTAAAGGACAAGTAAAGGTTAGAGGAAGTGGTCACAAGAGTTAAAATGGAACATGATAAGAAAAGACAAAATTATTTCCTGCCTCACTTTCCTGACTAGACATATTTTGTTCTTTATGTTAAAAGAGAACACTATTCCATAAAGAACTCATTTTGATCCACATGCATCAAAATTAAAAGGATGTGTTCTTCAAGTATATTTCATCCCAGGTAAGGATGTGGTTGAAGTTGTCTCCTTGGGGGAACTCTACTTCCTTTTGGAAAGTGACCAGGGAGTAGAGCCCCATGGAGTCAGGCCATAAGGAGGAGTGGAAGAAGCCAGGCCCATTTCGGTGGAGAAGGGGAGTCGTAGGTTAGTGGAAAGGTGGGATGAACTAATCTCATATTCTTTTGGAAGTTATAACCTGAATGAAAGGATCAGACTTCTTGTGAGACAGAGAGCTGACATAAAAGATTTGAGAGGATGGAGAGGGAAAAGGAGTAAAGGCAGCTAATGTTTATTTAGCAGCTGCTATGTGTCAGAGGTGGTATTAAATTCCTTGTATTCTCTTATGTAATCTTTAGAGTAATCTTAAGAGGTAGATGATATTACTGTTATTTTATAGTTAAAGGGATTAAGACTCAGAGAGGTTAAATAATTTGCCCAAAGTTACACAGCCATTATTAAGTAGAAGAGGCTCCTCCCCCTACTTATGACAATCAAAATGTCTCCAGACATTGCCACATGTCTTCTGGGGAACAAAAATCATCCCTTGTTGAGAATCGGTGCTTGTTTGAGGTGCCCATGGGAAGCAAAGGGAGGGTAGGTTTTGCACGGTGGACATGCGGGACTAGGCTGTAGACAAGCTTCTCAGTGTGCTTCAGAGTTTCCTGGGGGTTGCAAGTGGAATGAGAAGGAGGCTGTGTGTGTGTGTGCGCGCGTGCGCACGCACGTGCATGTGAGTGTGTGTGTTGTGGGAGAGAAAAATGATGAACTCTTTCCATTTTACTACTGTGCCTCATGTCAAGCTGTCCCTTGTCTATAGTAGATGAACAGCCCAGAACTAAATCGTACCCCTTACTGGTCCTTTTTTTAAAAAAATGACAAGCACACAGAGACCATTTTGCTGTTTGTATAACATCAGTTTTCAGGTGAGTTCAGTTTGGATGACAGGTTCTTAAGCAGCCATTTCACAGCCTGTCAGTTTCTGGGTTGTTAGGGACATTTTCACTTGTAAGTACTTCTGTGCAGCTATTAAACAAATCAGTATGTGGTTCCAATAGAAGGAGTGCTGTCAGTTACAGCAGAGGATCTGATAAAACATGCAAATACTTTCTTAGCTGGAGCTTTGGGTCTGCTTCGGCCTTGAATATGTGGGCCCTGGAGGGAAAAATGAGACCCCCGAAAAGAGTTCCAGATTTTCAGTGATGGCAGAAGAGATTTCAGATGTAGACTCCAAAACCCCTGTATTCCCTATAAATAGAAGTAGCAAAGAGATATACGTATAGGTTAATACCTATGGTCATCTCTTCATTTCATTAGTTGGATTCATCATAAAAATCTATTAATTGGGATTTCTCATTTCCACTGTGCCTTCCAAAGTCAAGTAAGGAAGCAGGCTGGTGGTGGATACTATACAGACCCTGCCGGAACCCTGTCTGATCGCTTTAACTAGTTTGGTGTGCTCAGCACCCAGTTCCGGTGTGCTTTTCTGCTAATGTCTAGCACCTGTGACCTTTGGCGTTCCCTTGGGCTACTGGAGTTTACTCACCTATATAAAGACCATGGGAATTTATATTTCCCTGGGGACACCCATAGCCAATGGACAGGACTATGGAATCCCTTGAAATAAACACTGGTTGTAATTTATACTCCAAAGCTAAGCCTATTAGGAGATTATTAGGAAGCTCAGACTTTTCCTGAAATTGCAGGCTTGCTCCTTGGCTATCCTTTCTTTCTCTGTGCTACTCTCCCCACTCTCTTTTGGTCTCCCCCAGGAGCACTTTCCCAATAAATCACTTGTATAGAAATCTTCATTTCAAGGTCTGCTTCTGGGAATCTGACCTAAGACATAAGCATTCCAAAGTCTACATTTAAGTGGGAGAGGAGATGAATTTATTATTCACATGGGATGTTCCATAATCTTACCCTCACCTATAAAGTAGGTGTTCACTAGATGTTTCTTGCTGTAGTGGATGGTAACCTTGGGCTGGAGAGATGAGAAAACAAATAGACCTCTGCTGCCTAGGCACTGCTCCCCTTGCCTCCACAGCCGAGAAAGTCACAGAGGATCTCAGGAGCTGTTGTTGAATCTCAGTCAGGCAAGGGAAAGAAGAGAAGCTTCTTTTCCTCAAGTTTTAAATGAATTAGATCATTGGCACCCAAGGTTATGCCTCGGTGCTTTCATACTTGAAAGGACATTGCCGTTGAGAATAGTGATTCAACCGAACAAGTTGGTCGTGAGGAAACTTGGATCAAAAACCTATTAGGATATGTTGGCTAATTGAATTTCTTTAAAAAAAAAAACCTGTTGGGATGAATCTGATACTAGGGTTTGAGAGGATTCCCACAATTTTACTACAAAATTCATTGACGATACAGCACTATTTTTGAATGCTTTCTACTTGTTTGGCAGTCTTTTCTCATGTGTTACATCATTTAATCCTTGTGGTATACTTATGAGATAGTAAGAGTTCCATTTTACAGGCAAGAAAGCTGAGGCTTGAAGAGCTTATGCTACCTACCTAAGGTAAGACTCACAGGAAGCGGCAAAGCTGGGATTTGAACCCACATTGGTCTGATTCTGACAGTTACGTGTTTAACCACCCATCAGAGTACATTGACTCTCTTCTCTCTAAAGTGACAAGGGAAGGGTTTGTTAACATTTTCACAAGGCAGAAAACTATCTCATCTGAGAAGGTGTGTATAGACATTTTTCACTTCCTAGAAAAATAAATAAATATATGGGAAATTGAAATATATTCAATGAGCCCGACATGCTGTAATACAGATAATATGTTATATGGTGAAGTTTTCTCTAAGCTTAGCATTTTCTTATTACAAGGTCAGTATGATGATTCATGGTTTATGCACAAGGTAGAAAATGAACATTCTCTTTGCAATCATTTGGAGGATATTCCATCTTATATAATTTATTTCCTATGTGAGTAGGTGCGAGGATTGTTCTTGGGTTTGAGTTTTTGTTTTTCCCCCTACTCTTCACCCCCAGCCTCTTTTTTGCCCTAGAACCAAGGCCAGAAAGGCTGCAGAACTACTGCTGTTTTACCCAGTTCCCTCCAGGATTGAAAAATGTGCTATTCCGGAATTCTAACAGTTTTTGCAAACTTCAAACGCAACATGAGAACATTTTTGGACAACAACCCTCCATGAAAAAAATTTTACAATATATCCTGTATGTAGATACAGGATATGTGCTCATATTTTAGCTTAAGCAGTGAACAGGGACTGCAGAACTCTTTTTGAAATTTTAAAATGTTGGTTTCCAGCAACATAGAAAATAAAATTTGAAAGTAACTTCAAAAGAATGAATTTTTATTTTCATTTAGAAGTGGGTCCAAGGTTTAGAGCAAAACTCTCTTCTCTGGGTTCAAATATTGTTTACTCTGAACAGAATATGCCTTCCTGTTTGATAGAAAACACATGAAAGTGTTCTAATAGTGAAACAGCCTTAGGCAAGTGGTATTTAGGAAAATAAAAGGCTAAGCATGAAATCACAAACCTGGAAGAGACCCTATGAGAACATCTAGTTCTGCCCTCATCTTCTGACTGAGAATAGCTAACTCTTCCTATATGGGTTATTTTCTATTCCGGTAGGATTCATAAGTCTGCATTTTCACCTTTAGTGCCCTTTCACATGACATGTTTCAGTTAATGGTGGAGTATCTGGGTAATCACAAGAAGCCCCAGTAACCAACAAGACACCCAGCACATAAATAGTATTCAGCTGAACTTCTATTAAAAGGAACAAATGCATCAACACATGAAAAAAAAATGAAGGCTGAATAGTAGAAAATTTAATGGGATTCTTAGTGTGTGATCAATTAATAGAATGGAAATGAATTATGTCCCAACTCAATGTCTTGCAAGCTCTCTCCATTTCTCATTCTACAGTGTGGATCTTGAACTTCTTAATAAGTAAGATGACCATGTAATGTATATTCCAAACAAGAATGCTTTTGAGTGTGAAAGGGGGCACTATTTATTTTTTTATTAGGTAACACTATTAATTACACAAAGACAAGACTGCTCAGGGCAAACTGGAACTAACAGTCACCCTTTTAATGAGGGATTAGTAACAGGAAACAATATATTCCTATAGATTCTAAAATAAGAAACAAAGGAGTTTCAAATCACAAATGAAGAAATGAATTTTGGAGGAGCTTAACTATCAATATTTAATGTTCTAACCACGGACCTTCTTACCTCATCTTGGAATTAAGGGAAGAACTGGGGCAAAATGAGAGATAAAGACTTGTTTCTTATAATTAGGAAAGAAATAAGAATTCAATTCTTATCAAAAGCTAAACTCAGAGTGCACACAGTGACCCCCTAGAACTGTGTCTTAGATTGAACAGACTGGGTGCTCCCGCCCCTTCTCCACCTCCTCGTATCCCTGCCGACCTCTCACCACCCTCAAGCCCCTCCCTTCCATGAGCAACTTCTGGTGGAATCATCTTGTTGGCTATCCCAGACTTCAATTTCTGGGACCAGCAAACATCACGTTCTGTGCTTAGCTCCTCACTGCACACCAACCATGAGCAACCATATCTGCCAGAATTTTTCTGCCAAGGTGGAGGCCGCACTCCAGCACCTGGTCAACCTGCATCTGCAGGCCTCCTCCACCTACCTCTCTCTGTGCTTTTATTTTGAAGGTAACGATGTAGCTCTGAAGGGCATGGGCCGCTTCTTCCAAGAGTTGGCTGAGAAGAAGCAGGAAGGTGCCCAGTGCTTCTTGAAGATGCCAAACCAGTGGAGCAACTTCCCCGTCCTCCCGGATGAGCAGAAGCTGTCCAAAGATGAGTGGCTTAGCAGTGTGGATGCGATGGAAGCCGCGATGGTCTTGGAGAAGAGCCTGAACCAGGCCCTTCTGGATCTGCATGCCCTGGGTGCTGCCAGCGCAGATCCTCGTCTCTGTGATTTTCTGGAGAGCCACTTCCTGGAAGAGGAGATGAAGCTCATCAAGAGGATGGGTGACCACCTAACCAACCTCCGCAGGCTGGCCAACCCCCAGGGGGGGCTGAGTGAGTATCTCTTTGGAAAGCTCACCTTGAAGTCTGATGAGGAGACTCCGGTGCCCAGCAGCCTTTGAGCAACCCATCCACCTGCCTTCCCTGGTGTCAAGATTTCTGCTGGAGCCTCTTTCTCCAGCCAGGAGGCAACTTTTTAACCATGATGAAACCCTTGTCCAAGTTGTGAGATCAAATAGAAACAAAAAAGGTTCTTTGTGCTGAGGGGGGAAAAAAGCTAGGCTGCAGGAGGTGGGGGGATATGCAGAACAGGATGGAGGATTTGTAGTATGTTTAATTCTCTAGATTTTCTAAAGAAAATGTACCTAACTTTTGTGAATTGTCTGTGTACGTTGAGGATCTATGTTTTCTGTGTCAAGAAAAATGAACTTATCTATTCATAAGATGCATACAATTTTAGAGGTTTTAGAATTTCTCTGAAACCCTTCTCGGTACTAGACTAAGCTTTATTGTTTTAAAATTCACCTTTGATTTTGCCTAGCAGAGGAGATAGCTGAGTACCTTGCCCATATCATCTTGTGCCCACCCCCAACCCTCAAACTCATGATAAAATCAATTTTCCTGGTTTTTAAGTTGCTGTGATGCCATCTGGTATATTGAATATAATAAGAAAAAGCCCTGCGAAATTCATCTTTGTGGCTCCAATTAGGTTGCTACTGAGAACACTGATTATTACATCATGTACTGACCTCTTTAGGAAGCCTCTCAGGAGAAATTTCTTTCTGGTCTTAGTATTAGGAATAAGAGTTCTTCGCTTGGGTAATTGGTTTGTTTTTGTTTTATGGACACTGTAAATGATGTAACTAATTAAGTTTCCTTTTCTGACTGCCTGTGAGAAAGCCTAGAGTGAAATTTGTGGTCCACCCAGAGTAAAAAAATAGGATTGTATAAGCATTTTTACACAGGCTTCATCTCTGATTCTGCTGTTACTAATTTCTTGGTGTATGTTATGGATCCTTTTAAGCCATCTTAAGCCCTTTTTAGAACAAGGTTGTGTATAAATAGATAAATAAACTTTAAATATGCTGATTAAAAAATGGCTCTGCAGTTCATTTCAGAGAAAAGAGAAGATAACTTTAAGGAAACACTAACAGAGCCCAAGTGATTAGAATGGAGGTGGGTCAGATGGAGGTTAAATTCCAGAAGCCAAAAGAAAGAGAAGCAGTAAAATGTGGCATTCTTTTTAAAATGTTCTTCATTTTTCTGGTGAGTTCTTTTCTGTGAAATCTGTACATTTGTGTCCCACAGATACCAGTATAATAATTGTGTATTATTTTCCTTGCACTTTGCAAACCTGGAATTATAACTTGTTCTCAAACCACAGAAGTGAAAAAAATCAATTCTTTTCCTACAGCACCTTTCCTTCCTGGAGCAGGAAGACCAAAGGCATACTATCATTTCTTTTATCTTACGAGGGTAAGAGGCATACGAAGAATATTTTACAGAGATTGGGACAATTTTTCTGCTCAGTTAAGGAGAAAGCCTTATCTTCCTGTTTTCATGCAGCTTTTTGATAATAAAAAAGAATATACTGGAAAAGTTATTCCTGAAGAAAAGAATTTTGCCCATTTGCTTGTAGTTGGCAGTAAGAGATATAAGGAAGCAGTTAACATTTTTCAGATTTGAATTAAAGCTTGGATCTCTGTACTTAAAATATACACTTAAAATTATTTTCAAATTAGTGATCAAACTAAACACATTAATCAGAATGAAAAAAAATCACCTAATATTGTGAAATCAATTGAATGACTATAATCTGAGGTAGATTATTTAGGAAGAAAGATATAAACATTTATTTCCAAATAATCACATTATATTTGTCATTACTTATTAGTAATGACACTTATTAGTGTCCTTCAATGTCAAGAATGAGGCCATAAGAGGAAGCTTTATGAAGTCTCCCAAATAGGCTGAAATTATCTTTGGTCGTCACATAATTCTTGGAAAATAGCAACTTGCAGGGCAGACAATAAATGATACAAAGACATATGGACAACATATTAGTTTTGCTTTTAAAAATAACAAGGTTCTTGGCAAGTTTATTTGTGGAAAAATGAAGAGCGGATAACATTAAAACTCTACAGATTAATTTGGAAACAGGTCCCACAGTGATTTCCTTTATGGCTAACCACACTGTGTGTGTGTGTGTGTGTGTGTGTGTGTGTGTGTGTGTGTGCACGCGCGCACGCACATACTTGCACAGAGTTATAATAAATGATTCCTATAGGCTATGACAAAATTCCTTATATCAGGGGGGTGTGGGTGGCTCAGTCGGTTAAGCATCTGCCTTTGGCTCAGGTCATGATCCCGGGGTGGGGGGTTTGCTTGTCCCTCTCCCTCTGCCCCTTCTCCCCCCACCCAGCTCGTGCCCTCTCTCTCTTTCTTTCTCTCTCAAATAAATAAATAACATCTTCAAGAAGAAGAAGAAGAAGAAGAAGTATGAGGCCTAGGAGATAAAGGTCTTCTGAGAATGGCTGCAGGCACGCTCTGCCAGATCTAAAGTGTTCAGTTTCTTGTCTTAGTACTTAGAGTTTTCATGTAGCTCCCCTTCCCTGGTAGGTCCTTCATAACCCTCTTCACCAAATCAAACTCAGTCTACCTTTCAGCCTTGTTTAAATTTGCCTTCTGTGAAATCTTTCCTGATGAGCCTGATCCACTCCTTTGGCAAGGATTCATCTTCTCTTAGTTGTGTTATGATACCCACTAGATTAAAGGCAAGTTGGGATCTGAAATACAGGTAGCATGGTGGTTGACCAATGGGCTCTGGGCCAGACTGCCGGTGTTCAAATCCTGCCTGTACTCTCACTCATCATAGTCTAGTCTCTTCACCTTTCTTGGTCCCAGCTTCCTCATCTGACAAACTGGACAGGATTATGATAAGGACAGTACTATCCGACTCATAGATTTTAGGGAAGATTAAGAAACAGAGAATAAAATCTCTACGATGTGGCTCAGCACATGCTAAATACACAATAATTATTAGCTATCCTTATCCGCTGACTTTGTAAACCAAAGAGCTTCGTAAAGAGCTATGATAGCAACATCTCAAGTTTGCTTCTCAGTTTTAGAAAAATAGACAACTGCAGATTCTAGAATCTTCCTTAATGTCATTCCTCTCTCTAAGTAGGCCCTATGTGTAGAAGTAAAATGTAGGAACTTTCTCATTTCTTGGGTGCGACGTTCAATGAGTAGGAAGGGGGAAAACACGAAGGACGACCATTCTCTCTTCAGCCAGATAAGTGAAGCCACCTTATTGAGGACCTGGGATTCGTTGTTTTAATTACCATGCTGCTAAAAACAGGCATGGCAGCATTTTAACCTTTCCCTCAGGAAGGACAAGCCGCACAAAGGGGTCATCTCAGAGCTGAAACTAATTAGCTGCTGGCTGCTACACTTGGCATAGTTTCCAGTTCTTGGGAGTCGTCTGCCCACTCTTCACCCACACATCCTCCTCCTTCCACTTCATGGTAGCTTTGGATATTCAGCACGAGGGAGCAGAGGCTGAGTAGGCTCCGTCAAAACCCCAGGCTTCACTGAGGCCTTGAACTTCTTTATTCTAGGGCCTGTTGAAAACTCTAGTTTGGGGGGAAACTGTGCAGTTGACTGTTTCTGTCCACAGAGATGTATACTCTTAAAGGGTTGGGCTAAAAATGCTACTTATTTTGAAGAGGAAAACATTTTTACTACATTCATGTCATGTTATTTATCTCCCTAAGCCATTTATCTACCTTGATGAATAATTTAATCCTCACAGTAATAATGAAGCGGGCACTAATACATGGGGAATTTGATGGGGTCAGGGGGCAACACATTAGGAAAGAGTTTTGAATTAATAAAAGGTTTCAGCTAAGTATAAATTCTTTAGGAAGCAGACATCTTCCTCAGGATTTTTGCAATTCTGATGGTTAAATTAGGGATCATAAGAAGAAACAGAGATAAGTCTACATTTCACCAGGAGACCTCAGAGACTCCCACCTGCACAAGGTGTCCAGTTGAAGTGTGGGAGATGTGGGTAGAGGTGATTACGCTGGGATTTAGAATCAAGCACAGACACCTGCTAAAAATTCATACCTTGAGTCTAATAATGAGAGAACATCAGAAAGATCCGAATGGAGGCGTGTTCTACAAAACAACTTATCTGTAATTCTCAAAAGCGTGAAGGTCAAGAAAGGCAGAGAAAGACTGAGGAATTGTCCCCGGGTAAAGAACTACAAAGCATTAACAATGAAATGCATGAGCCTGGGTTGGATCTGTGTAGGCGAGAAAAAAAAATGAATAATATTTTCTTTTGATATGGTATTATACCGACATTAAATTTCCTGATTTGAGTAATTGCACGGTAGTTAAGAGGCAGAATGTTTTTCCTTGTAGAAAACACACACTATAAAGTATTTAGGGGTGGCTGGGTCCACTTTCTCCATGTTGCATATAGTTAAGAAAGAAATCTGGGAGTCTGTATGAAGGGTAAACTGATGTTACAATGTTTCTGTAAGTTTGAAATTGTATCTAGTTAAATTGTCCCACAAAAGTCAATCACAGATAATTTAGTCCTTTAACTACTGCATATAGCATAGTACCTAACTTATACTGAGTGCTCAAAAGTAATTTGTTGAATAAATCTGTAATAGCTTTCAGATGACCCTGTGAACTTAAATTTCTAGTCACAGGGCTTCATAAACAATTTAACTACCGGAAAATTCCAAAATTTTTCTTCCTGAATGTAAATTATATACTTACATATTTCTTATCTCTCATCCCCAAAAAGGATGTCAACAACTTTTTTTTTTAAAAGAGTGGCCAGAACAGAGAGGCGAGGAAAAGGAAATCTTATCATTTTATCACTACACAAATGATAGTGCTGCTGGATTGAGTATTTTAATTTTTTAGACCTTATAGGGTTTTTTTTTTTTTTTTGTCTTCCAAGGAGAATCTGGGCTACTTGCTTCTCCGGTGAAAAAATTCTTTCTTGCTTCTATTATATGCCTTTAGTACTACACAGAACTTCAGGATTTAAAACTCCCATCAATCTGAAATGTCATAGAGCAGGATGGAAGATTCAGTTTGATTTTCCTTTTTATTCCCTTCTTTTCAATTCTCATTCCACACTTGTGAATACTAACAGCTCCTGTACTTAGAACCTTTCTTTTGGGCCTTCCTTTCCACTCATTACAAAGAGCATTCTCTGATGTTCTAAACTTACCGGAGGTTTATAACTAGACCCCAGTATTATTATAAGCCTGTCAAATGATGTTCATAGCCAGCCCATTTTGTTCTGTGGGACATCAACAATCTCACAGAATACCGAACTCAGATACAGTTACTCTGCAATCATGATAAAATGAAACAAAATGAGGAGGTCATTTCATAATTTTGTCTAAGCACAGACAAAATCAGTGACCAGACCTTCACAAAATACCCAGTAATAGCATTGCCCATGCTTTCTGACAGCATCTAATCTAGAGCAAATCTCTGCTTCCTTTGTCCCTCCCAAAATCATCTATCAAAAGCCCAAATCTTATCATAGTCTCTTTCAAACATACCCTTGTTGAGATACCCCAAAGTCCCTCATGATGTGTGTTCTCTTTCTGCAATAAGTAAAATTCTGCTTTGTTTAATTATGGGTGTGTTTTTTGATTTTTTAGAATTTATTTTTTTAAGTATAATTGATATACGTCGTATTTGATTCAGGTGCACTAGCGATTCAATAATTCCATAAGTTATTCACTGCCCACCACAATAGGTATAGTTGCCACCCATCATGATACAACACTGTTACTAAATTATTGACTATATTCCCTATGCTGTACGTTTCACTCCTGTGACTTACTTATTTTATAACTGGAATTTTGTACCTCTTAAGCCCCTGGACCTATTTTGTGCATCCCTCACCTCCTTCTCCTTTGGCAACCCTCAGTTTCTTCTCTATTTATGGGTGTTTCTGTTTTTCTTTGTTTTGTTTTTTAAGTTCTACAGTGAAATCCTATGGTATTTGTCTTCTCTGTCTGACTTATTTCACTTAGGATAATGCCCTCTAGGTTCACCTGTTGTTCTAAATGGCAAGATCTTGTTCTTTTTATGAATGAGTAATATTTCAGTGTGTGTGTGGGGGGGTATATACCACATCTTTTTCCATCCATCTGTAGATGGGCACTTAGGTTGTTTCCATATCTTGGCAATTGTAAACAGTGCTGCAATGAACATAGCGGTGCATATAGCTTTTCAAACTAGTGTTTCCATGGTCTTTCTTTTTTTTTTTTCCCATGGTCTTTCTATTCTTAATGTTTTGAGGAACTTCCATACTGTCTTCCACATTGGTTGCACCAACTTGCATTGTGCATGGGGGTTCACAACAGTCAACAGGGGTTCCTTTCTCTCCACATCCTTGCCAACACTTACATCCTGTCTTTTTGAGTCTCATCATTCTGACAGGTGTAAAGTGATATCTTATTGTGTTTCTGATTTATAGACATTTCCCTGATGACTAGTAATGTGAGCAACTTTTCGTGTGTCTGTTGGCCATCTGTATGTCTTCTCTGGAAAAATGTCCATTCAGGTCTTCTGCACGTTTTTAAGCTGGATTATTCTCTCTTTTTTGGTGTTGAGTTATTTAAGTTCTTTATATATTTTCGATATTAACCCATTAGCAGATTTATCATTTGCAGTCACCTTCCCTCATTCAGTAGACTGACTTGTCGTTTTGCTGATCGTTTCCTTTGCTGTGCAAAAGCCTTTTATTTTGGTGTAGTCCCAGTAGTTTATTTTTGCTTTCGTTCTCTCTTGTCTCAGGAGACATATCCACGAATATGTTGCCAAGGCCAACATCAAAGAGACTACTGTTTATATTTTCTTTTAGGAGTTTTAAGCTTCAGGTCTCACATTTAGGTCTTCAGTTCATTTTGAATTTATTTTTGTGTATGGTTTTAAAAAAGTGGCCCAGTTTCATTCTTTTACATGTAGCTGTCCAGTTTTCTCAGCGCCATTTATTGAAGAGACCGTCTTTTCCCTGTTGCATATTCTTGCCTCCTGTCATAGATTAATTGACCATGTAAGTGTCAGTTTATTTCTGGGTTCTCTATGCTGTTCCACTGACCTGTGTGTCTATTTTTGTGCAAGCACTATAGATGTGTTTTTGGTCATCTTTGCCTGAAGGACAATGACACCCTGTTCTGGGGGAATATGCTCTACTCAAACTATAAGTATTTGAGCGGTATTATCAGAAGTGTCCAAAGCAGGTATATCCAACCTCTTGTTTCACATAATCAGGTAGTATTTATTGGTCATGTTCATTTACTCATTCAAAAAATATTTGTTAAGCATTTGCTCTATACCAGGCACTGAACTAAGTGCTGCAGATAAAGAAATGTATGATACGGTTTCCTTTCTCAGTGAGCTCACATTCTGGTAGTCAAGACTAACACATAAAAATAGAGCTTCAGTACAATGTGATAAATTGTGTAGTAGAGGTGAGAGTCAGGTAGTAGTTTGCAAAAGAGGACAAGATTACTCTACTTGGGTGGAACCTGGAACACTTTTGTGAAAGAAGAGTTACTTAGCTCATCTTGAAAGATGATAGGTGTTGACAAGGGAATAAAAGATATTCTAGGCACTTGAGGTAAATGGAATAACTGAAGTGCCTGAAATGAGAAAGTGGGCCACAGAGAGAAGTCTGGAGAGAACATCTGGGCAAGCCCTAGGTCATCATGGTGGACTTAGTGGATTTAATTTTGCAGTAGCAAGGAGCTAGCCAGAATTTATGGAGGAAGCAATACAAATACAAGCTTTGGCCCATGCATTCAGAGTTTCTGTTCCTGTTAGTGAATGAAACTGACACATAAAAAACAATCACAAGCAATATAGAATAAGAGCACCCACGTCCTCTTCATCTACCCTGGAAATTGTTTGTAAATTGTTCCCATACAACCCCTTGCCAAAGGGCACTCCGGCCATGGGAGTACACTTGGTCTGTATGTGGGAGAGTGGAGAAGTGCCCAGTGTTAACTCTCATCCCTTTCCTCACAGTGACCTTGAACTGATAAGGGATGGAAGTTAGCATATAAATATCTCAGTGTCCTCAGCTCTCAGTAGGACAATTCTGAAGCATGTTTTACAAAGTATCTCAGGAAGTACTCAGTGAGATGGAGACTGGGCTGCCCACAGCAGTAACCCTTTCCTTCCTTCCTTCACTTTGCTTCCGGAGATCACACTTTTCTCCCAATAAACTACTTATACCCAAACCTTTGCTCGGGGTCTGCATTTTCACAACCACAAACGAAGACAAAAATGAAGGAATAACTCATGTGTTATAGTCTATTGGCTCTAGGAAGTTCTGGAAAGCCCCATTATTTTCTACTTTTACCCTCTAACCAGTATGCCTCCCTCTTCTGCCCATCCCCCACCTTGCCCCTAGATAACAGTCTACACTTATGGTATTGATGGCTCTGGGCGAAAGCTCTGACTCCCATGCAAAACTGCTGTTCTTACTCTGCTCTCACCCAGCAAGTGAGTTGGCTGCCTTTCAACTTTCAAATAAATTGTCACATTTAGGGGGGCCACTGAGACAATTACCAGCCACCGTAACTTCTAAATATTCATAAGTACAACAGCTGGGGCTTGGTAAACACATTTTTCCAGATGGTGGTCACTTGGAATTCTCTGAGTAATGACAGCCTTAGTACTGGAATCAACTACGGATTTATTCATCTAAACATCCAGGTCATGGACACACTGAGACTTGAGAAGAACATTTGCGCCTATTTCTCTGAAGCAAATATTAATGAACCAGATTTCTATTCTTGAGTCAGCTCACATTCCAATTATTATTAGCATTGTATTGTATTTAGCACGACACTTGTTGCAAAGAGGATCATGTTTCTTTATGCCTGTAAAAACAATTTAAATCTCTGTGAGCAGTCAAAATTTGACATTAAATCTGTTCCTATAACAGCATTGACTGGAAAATCTTTTGTGGCATGATGAGATAGAGTGAGAAGTAAAACCAAAAAAACAAATTGGAATATGATGCCTTTTGAAATGACTGGCCAAAAACTAGGAAGAACTTTTAAAGTATTTATTAAAAAAACAATTTAGCAAATTAGCAGATTATAAAATCAACATATAAAAATCAATATTTTGATTGGTGGTAAATGGATATATACCTTTCTTTAAATGGGTATATAGTTTATTAAAACTCATTGAACTATACACTTAAAATCTGTGCATTTTGTTGCATATAAATTATACCTTAATAAAGTTGATTAAAATTAATCATCTTGAAATATACCAATGGTAACATGCTAGAAAATATAATGGATGTGAAGACCCATTTAAAACAGCAAAGAATAACTGGAAGCCTGTATCACCTGAAATTAATGTAATGTGTATTAACTACTCAAATAAAAAAAGAAAAATAAATGAAAAGAGCAGAGAATAATCCAAAACAAATAAAATATAATTCCTAGGTGGAAACTTATTTTTAAAAGTCTAAAACCTATATGGGAAAAATTATAAGACACTTCTGAAATACACAAAAACACACATGAAAAAATTAAAAAAACTATGTTCTGAGTTAGGAAAACTTATTGTCACTAAGGTACCAATTGCTCTTAAGTTAACTTCTAAGTTCGCATACTGACTGAATATTTAATAGTATTAAAGAATTATTGTTAATTTTTAATGATAGTGATATTGCAATTATATTAAAAAGAATTCTTACTTTTTAGAGATCCATTTTGAGATATTTATGAATAAAATAATATGATTATCTGAGATTTGCTTTAAAAAAAACTCTGGTGGTGGAGAGAGGGGAGAAGTGGTTTAGAATATATGTGAATCATGATGGCCATGTGTTGATAACTGTTGAAACATTGTAATGGTGTAAGGGAGTTCATTATACTACTGTTCTTACTTTCCTGTATGTTTTTAAATTTTCATATTAAAGAGTTAAATAACATGTAATGTAATCTGTTTTTAAATAAATCAAGTTCTATTTACAGATATTATAATTTTCCATTTTCTCTTTTTAGAATAATCAAAATATAAATCAGTGTTTCCCAAGACCAAAATGGAAAGAAAGAGAGGAAGGAAAAAGAAAAGGAGGGAGGGGGAGATGGAGGGACAGAAGGAGGCAGAGAGGGGTAAGAAAGAACATAGGTATATAACTGTGTGTGTGTGTGTGTGATTAAATAAAGGTAGAATATAGTGCAGATTTTTTCTGTTTTTATTGTCATTTTTATTTTCATTGAAGTATAGTTGACACACAGTGTTACATTAGTTTCAGGTGTACAATGTAGTGGAGTGGTTCAACAACTCTGTATGTTACACTATGCTCTCCGTGAGTGTAGTTACATCTGTCACCATTACTGTCACTATTACTTATGGTGTACCCTTTATCCCCATGACTTACTTATTCCATAACTAGAAGCCTATTCCCCCCACTCCTCTTTACCTATTTTGTTTACCCCCCTACCCCCCACCCCTCTGGCAACAAGCGGTCTGTTCTCTATATTTAAGAGTCTATTTCTGCTTTTTTGTTTGTTCGTTCATTTGTTTTTTAGATTCCACATATAAGTGAAACATATGATATCTTTCTCTAACTTATTTCACTTAGCATAGTACTCTAGCTTCATCTATGTTGTTGTAAATGGGAAGATCTTTTCCTTTTTTATGGCCAAGTAATATTTAATTATATATTAATATATATGTATAATTTATATATATATATAGATAGATATGTGTTTGTGTGTGTGTATATATATATATCACATTTTCTGTATTCATTCATCTATCAATGGACACTTGCATTGATTCCATATCTTCTTTATTGTGAATAGTACTATAATAACAGAGGTTCATAAAGCTTTTCAAATTAGTGTTTTTATTTTCTTTGGATACATGCCCAGTAGTAGAATTACTGGATCACATGGTATTTCTATTTTTAATTTTTAGAAGAACCTCTATACTGTTTTTTATGATGGCTGCACCAATTTACATTCCTACCAACAGTGCACGAGGGTTCCCTTTTCTCTACATCCTTGCCAACACTTGATATTTCTTGTCTTTTTGATTCTAGCAATTCTGACAGGTATAAGGTGAGATCTCATTATGGTTTTGATTTGCATTTCTCTGATAATGAGTGATGTTGAGCAGTTTCCTTATGTCTGTTGGCCATCTGTATGTCTTCTTTGGAAAAAGGTCTATTCAGGTCCTCTCCCCATTTTAAATCAGATGATTTGTTTTTCTTGGCGTTGAACTATAAGTTCTTTATATATTTTTTACATTAATCTCTTCTCATAAATATCATTTTTAAATATCTTCTAGTCAGTAGATTTCCTTTTCATTTTGTTGGTGGTTTCCTCTGCTGCGCAAAAGCTTTTTATTTTGGTATAGTGCCAATAGTCTATTTTTGCTTTTGTTTCCCTTGCCTGAGGAGATGTGGCTAGAAAACTGTTGTGACAGCCGATATTGCACATATTTTCTTACTCTTGTAGATGCACAGTATGCATTAGCCACTGATTCCTAATCAGGTGAACATCAGAACTATCCAGAGAGTGATTTTTTTTTTCTTATTCTCTAGGTCTGGGTGGGGCCCAATCATCTGTGGTTTTTAAAAGTTCCCCAGGTGATTCTAATGTGTGTGTGTGTGTATATATATATATATATATATTGCCTAGAAAACTTCTGCCATCAAGAAGCTTGTTTGATATTGCTTACCTTGATATTTACTTAAGTTACATGACCAAGGAACCCTTTGATCATATAACACCTGTTTAGATCTACCCAAACCAGTGTTAGTAACAGACTGCCCAATGCAAGTTGAGGCTTCCCTGAAGGCTATCTAAACAGTCGCGTTTTGAATTGCACTATATCTGAAACATCTTCTGACTGTAAAATTTGCAGTTTGTAAGGCACAGGTTTCTAGGGATGAAAAGTGATTACCAACATAATTAAGTTGTGCCTTTGTATCCACCAAATGATTCCATCAATTAATAATATACTGATAATTTAAATGTGTGCTTAGTCCATATTTTTGGCAGTTTTCTGTCTCCCAAACCCACTCCCCTATCTCACCCCCACCTTTCAGCTCCAATACTTCACCTGAGTTAGATCAGTAAAATCTTTCCATCGTCTTTATCAGTCTTTAGTGGAAGAAATAGAATTTGTAGAACCACCTTAAAAAATAGGCCCTGCCAATAGAATATTTATAGCTTTCACAGAGAAAGTTGAAGAAAATTGTTTTATATTGACCCCCCTCCCAATTAAAAAGCAAATGTCAGTGGGAACAGAGCCCTTTGGGAATTAATGGTTGTTGCTAGGGGTGACCAACCATTCTGGCTTGCCAGTAACTGAGCTGTTTCCTGGGACACAGGACATTCAGTGCTAAAATGAGAATAATCTCAGACAAATCAGGACAGTTGTTGTCAGCCACTTAAAGGATAAAGAAAAAGATGGAAAAGGTGTGTATTTTTCCCCGTGGGTCATTATGCAATTGCCTTTATGTTCTGGACTATTTCTACTGCTGCTATCATCGTGGCTGGCTGTGCCTAAATGTTGTCCGTTCCATTGTATTACCTCTTCTTGCTGTGAAAGTTGGAGGGCTGCATCTTTTTTTAAAGATTCTACTTATTTATTTGACAGAGAAAGAGAGATCACAAGTAGGCAGAGAGACAGGCAGAGAGAGAGGGGGAAGCAGGCTCCCTGCTGAGCAGAGAGCCTGGTGTGGGGCTCGATCCCGGGACTCTGAGATCATGACCTGAGCTGAAAGTAGAGGCTGAACCCACTGAGCCACCCAGACACCCCGAGGGCTGCATATTTTTAAATTTTACTTCTGTCTTTTCTGCATTTTAATCTGTCATCCCATGGCAACAAGAGGAATAAAAAGAGTTGGAGAAAGCATCCTTGGCCGATATCCATTTCCATGACAGCTGTGCTATATGTGGGTGGAGATGCAGGGGCAGAGACAGGCACATGTTGGGAAACATGATGTTGACTGGGAGACGCTGAACATATCTTTGCTTATCATTGTGCAATAAGCCAGCTGGTGCCTGATTTGCATTGCCCCTTCTTGATGGATTAATTGATCGAAGCAAGCACCAAACCACTTATTGTGGATGCTTTAAAAAATTCTTTACCCAGGGCGCCTGGGTGGCTCAGTGGGTTAAGCTGCTGCCTTCGGCTCAGGTCATGATCTCAGGGTCCTGGGATAGAGTCCCGCATCGGGCTCTCTGCTCAGCAGGGAGCCTGCTTCCCTCTCTCTCTCTCTGCCTGCCTCTCCATCTACTTGTGATCTCTGTCTGTCAAATAAATAAATAAAATCTTTAAAAAAAAATTCTTTACCCAATCCTCAGTCATAATTTATTTGCTGTTTACTTGGTTCTAAGGATACCAAGTACCAATCACCCTGGAAAGGTAATGCTTTTCAGGCAGTTTATTGCCACTGCCCTAAGCTTTGCCCCATAGCTAAGTTTACTGGACTGTAAAATCACCTGAGGTGATAGATTATCGGTTAGCATTTCCTTCGGTGAGTTGCTGAGCGGGGAATTGCAATTGTTACACAGAATAGTAAGACTGACTCCTTTTCTGCTTTCCGGGCATCAGGTTTTTAAAACATTTTTCCCAGTTTCTGGGAGTCAGAAATCCAGGCACAGCTTAGCTGAGCCCTCTAGCTCAGGATCTCTCCTGAACTGCAATCAAGATGTAGACTGCCGGGGCGCCTGCGTGGCTCAGTCCTTAAGTGTCTGCCTTTGGCTCAGGTCATGATCCCAGGGTCCTGGGATTGAGTCCTGCATCAGGCTCCTTGCTTGGCAAGAAGCCTGTTTCTCCCTCTCCCACTCCCTCTGCTTGTGTTCCCTCTCTCGCTACGTCTCTCTCTGTCAAATAAATAAAATCTTAAAAAAAAAAAAAGATGTAGACTGTTGCTGTAGTCTCACTGGAAAACGATTCACTTCCAAGCTCACTCTTGTGCTTGTCAGCAAGATGCAGTTTCTTGCAGGAGTTTGGACGGAAGGCCTCAGTTCCCTGCTGGCTCTTGATGGAGGCCATCCTGAATTCCTCGCCATACGGGCCTCCCCAGCATGAAAGCATGCTTCATCAAAACCAGGAAGAAGTTCTGTTAGCAAGTGGGAAGTCATAGTCTAAAATAACTAATCACGGAAGTATCATCTCATCACTTATGCCATATTGTATTTATTAGAGGCAAATCACTAGGTCCTGTGCACACTGAAGGAGAAGGGATTGATATGTGTGTGAATACCAGGAGGGAGGAATCATGGGGATCCACTTTAGATATATACCTTCCATTGAGCAGTTTTGGAAGGAGCATAGCAAAATGATTGACTGAGCTGCTTCTGAATCCTTATTTGTATTTCTGATACTGTCACAGGCTAGCCATATAGCCTTGAAAAAGTAACTTCTTGAACTTTAGTTTCCTCACCTGTTAATTCAGAAGAATAATAGTACTTAAGTCTCAGAGTGGTTGTGAGGGTTAAATTGAAATGCAATTATTTACATGCACATTTAGCATGGTTCCTGGCATGTGGTAGGTACTCGAAAATGTTACTTGTCTTAGCCAGGGCTTCCTGGCAGCACCGTAAGAGGTGGGCCGATGGGTTAGGGAGCAGGGAAGGAAAAGAAGGCAAGCAGGGTAGGATCTCAGCAAAGATCACACAGGGACCACCTTCAGCCTGATCCTGCAGGGAATTCTTAGTGTGAGCTAGCTTTCTAAGTTGCATCATTTTGAGGTCTGACAGCTGTGCTTTCATAATCCTATGATCTATATCCATTGGTTAATAACTACCCACCTCAGGGTAGAGGGGGAGGATGGAGACTCCCAGCACTAGCTGTCTGACCTGGTGGGCAAAGCAGCTCTAAAAGCCGGAAGGCAACTCTCTGACGAAGAGAGTTGGAATTGCCAGGTGCTGGCCTGGCAATTCCAAAAAACACTGATGTTGGTGGAAGAAGGGCACATAATAGTAAAAAGGCCAAAAAAATGATCTGTGGAGCATAGATATATTATCCAATATATTATCCAATTAAAAAATGGAGGTTCCAGTCTGAGTAAGGGGAGAAAACAAGTTCGCAGAAAACTGTAATTAGATGCAAGATGTAACAACTGACATAATTGAAGTTTCAGATTGGGTCTTGGAAAAAGTTTCAAACCAAGTCTTTATAAGAGAAGCTAGAAGAGAAGGCATCCTAAATGATATTGAATAATGATTAGGATTTTACAAGTAGAGATGAGGGAAGTGGTATGAGCAAAGGCATAGAGAATCTAGGGACAAGTATAGGGAACAACAAGTATTTCAGTTTTCTTGTTTATAGTAGGAGTAGAGGGGGGAAAGCCAAGCATAGATAGGTTGGGAATGTATCACAATGGTGCCTGAATGTAGGGATAATAAATTTGCACTTAATTGAGAAGGAACTAGGGAGCTATTGGAGGCTTCTGAACAAGCAAATGACCATTGCTCTAGTTTTGGAAATTAATTTGACCTTGCTGAATATGATGGATTGGAATGAGAAAAGAAGGATGGGGAAGAGAAATTAAAAGCATATTACAAAAGACAACATGAGTGATTGTGAGGATTGGGAGTAAGGACAGTAGTGTTAAGAATGGAGTGTAGGGTGTTAGAAAGTAGTCCAATTTCATTCTTTTATATATAACTGTCCAGTTTTCCTAGCACCATTTACTGAAAAGGCTGTCTTTCCCCCCCCATTGTATATACTTTGTCCAGGTTAATTGACCTTATAAGTGTAAGTTTGTCTTTGGGCTCTCTGTTCTCTTTTGTTGATCTATGTGAGGTTTTCTTGTTTTGTTTTGTTTTTGTGCCTGGATTATACTGCTTTGAGTACTACAGCTTTGGAATCTAAAAAAAAAATAATAATAATAATAAAGGAAAAGTAGGATCAGAATCAGACCTATAAATACAGAGAACACACTAATGTTACCAGAGGGGCGTAGGTGGGGAGTTGGTGGAGGGGAGTGGGAGATACAGGCCTCCAGTTATGGAATGAATAAGTCATGGGAAAAAAGGCACAGCATGAGGAGTACAGTCAATGATATTGTAATAGCAATATAATAGGACAGATGGTAGCTACACTTGGTGGTGAGCATAGCATAATACATAAACTTGTCAAATTACTAATTTGTACACATGAAATTAATGTAACATTGTGTGTCAGCTATACTCAAATTTTTAAAAAAGCAAATGGAGAAGAAGTTAAAAAAAATTGGAGTATAAGGGATGGATGCAAATGTGGCAAAAGCAGAGAGCCACAGATTTCCTAATTGATTGGATATAGTGAGGAACAAAGAACAGGCTTCCAGCCTTTGGGAAAGGAGATAATTCAAGAGAGAACATAATGAATTTACCTTTGGATCCGTTGAGTTTGAGATGTTGTTGAATTATCCCAGGAGTGACGTCCATCCGGAAGTTGTGAACAGAGGAATAGAGCTTCAGGAAATAAATGAGTTGAGGCTTAGGTTTGGTAAGATGAAAGAACAGACATTGATGAACTCATCAAGGTGCAGGAGTGAGAATGACAAGTCTTAGAAACTCTTTAAGAGCAAAAAGAGGAATAAAATCAGTGCAGAAGACAGAGAAGGGGCATCCAGAAGTGGAACAAAGAAGCTCTGTATCATAAAAGTCAGGAGAAGAGAGAGACCGAAAGAGAACAAGATGAAAAGATAAAGATGAAGAGGCATGGGGAAAGGAGACAGCAATGAGATTGACAATTAGCAAGTCATCTGTGACTTTGGTGAGTGGTTTGTGTGGGGCTGCAAAACTGGAATCCACATGTGAAGGGGATAAACAATGAGCAGGTTAGGAGAATAGTTTTTTTTCAAGAAGTTTGATTGTAATGATTTTGGCAGCTTATGGGAGGTAGGATATAAATATTTTTAATACCGGGTAGAACTAAAAATGTAAGCAAAGGGAAGGAAGAGTAAAACGGAAGTAATTAAAAACATAAACTGATGGGGCTAGATCTAAAGTGTCACCAGAAGAGATTGAGGTCAAGAGAACATAAGTATTCTTCCTGTCTTCGCAGGCACTGGTCAGGTAAATAAACTCATTCATTACAGCTTTCTGTGGTTGATGTAGAGATCATCCTCCCCCACTCTCTTTAAGCTTAGAATCTTTCCGTTTGTTACTTAGATAATGTCTCTAGTAAAGTGTCTAATTGCAGATGAAGCTTGCCATTTGGAAGAGCAATTTGCAAAAGATGACTGTATCAGGGTGAGGAATAGCGGTGCCCGACTAGCAGTGAGAGCTCACGGATCCACCCACCACACTCATCACTCCGCAGGAGAGCAATCACCCTAAAACGAAATGCAATTTCCACATCTAATTTTTGGTTTCTGTGCTAACTAAAGGTTACGCTTCACACAAATAAAATATCTTTCAACTGAACTTTATGTGCTAGTCACTCCAGAAACTTTTTTTTAAAAAGATTTTATTTATTTATTTGACAGAGATCACAAGCAGGCAGAGAGGCAGGCAGAGAGAGAGGAAGGGAAGCAGGCTCCCCGCGGAGCAGAGAGCCCGACGTGGGGCTCGATCCCAGGACCCCAGGACCATGACCTGAGCTGAAGGCAGAGGCCTTGACCCCCTGAGCCACCCAGGCACCCCACTCCAGAAACTTTTAAAGGTAAGGATTTGGGGAAAGTTTTTTAGTCAAAAGCTGTAAATAGAACAAGAAAGGAAAGACTCTTAAAACTAGTCACTATGTGATTTTTTTACCTTCACTATATTTTGGGTTTTATTGTTTGGATTTCTTTTCTCAGACCCCAGGAGAAGGGATTCGTGGTTCTAAAATGGGCTGGGAATGAGGAAAGTAAGACTATGTCTGTGACATTATGGGAATTTTCCCAGAGTGTCATCCTGGATTACAAACAAGAAATTCAGCTTCTTCGAAGCAGCAAGGCCCTACGCTGTGCAGATAGTGACAATGGCACCTGTGTTTCCTGTTAAGGGCTTAGCATTTGTGGTGGCGGTGGTGGTGACCTCAAAAGGTGTGCAAAGCCATGCTGCACTGTGTAGCCACTTTCCATATCCTGCTAGATTTACACACGCTATGCATAACAAACTGGGAATTAATTTAGCCAAACAGTATGTGCATGACGTGGTTTCTTTTCACCAGTCTGTAGCCCACAAGAAGAAAACCTAAGGAACAAATAGTGGAATGGGAAAAAAAAGATCACAAATATAAATTAAGAAAACATTGCTGAAACCAAAGGAGCTCTGTATATACAGAGGGGAATGGCATACTGTATCCCAGGAAAATTTGACATGTAATGAGCATGCCGGTTATTAGTCCCGCAGCTCCAAACATTCCCTACTCTATTCCACTTTGGTGATGCTGGGGCCGAGACTCTGCAAATTACATTTTTCATTTGCCAGCTTGTTCCTTGATAGCCTCTGTCAATAGGGGGCAGGACTAGGGAACATCTTTCCTTTTGTTTGCGTGATACTCCCCCTTCGCGCAGACCCAACAAAGGTACTTCGCTGGTTCGTGTTTCCAGATTCTTTTGGCATTCCCATAACTGACTGATCTAGCTCCTTCAAGATAACAGCAGCAGTCAGAAGTGCATAATCTTCAGAGGTCTGAGATTCAGCTCTGCCTGATCTCTTCAAACTCCTTGAGTGACAGCACCAGCCAGGCAGCTGCCTTTCCTTGGGGATTGGAGTCCCCTTCTCTAAGGTTCTAGGTTCAGATCATCACTTCCCTTTGTTTTCCTAGTCTTCCAAAGGATAGCTATTTCCTGCAGATATTATCTCTGTGTCCCCCCTCCCCGTGTTCTCCTTTTGTTCTTTCAGTTCTTTCACATCTGTGAAGATTTTCCCGTATTAAATTCCCTCTGTTGAAATACTTAGCATGAAGTCTCTTTTAATGACTGGACCTTAGCTGATAGAGTGAGCAAGAACAAAACCTATCTCAGCAAATATTTTTAGACCTCAGAAATAAAGAGGGTGTCCTTTTGGCCTTAAAACAGTCGGTTGGGCATCTGACTCTTGATTTCAGCTCAGGTCATGATCTCAGGGTCATGGGATCAAGCCCCACATTGTGCTCTATGCTCTGCAGGGAGTCTGCTTGAGATTCTTTCTCTCCCTCTGCCCCTTCCCCTGCTCACCTGTGTTACCTCTCTCTGTCCTAAATAAATCTTAAAAAAAAAAAAAAAGATAAACCCATCTACAAGGGGAAAATTCAGGTTGACTTCTGATTCTTACACAATAATATTCAACCCTAGAAAACAGTAAGTACGGTAATGCTTATAAACGTCTAAGGAAAAAAGAATCCTAAGACTATTACAAACATCTAAAATGTTGTTCAAGTATAGAACAAACAGATTAATATTTTCAGATACACACAAGAATTCAGGACATACATTCCTTTGAAATCTTCCTGATGAAACTAAAATCAGTTTTCTCAAAAGTGAATGGAGACTCCATGGCAAGTGAACAGGCAGTAGGCAGTAACTTCACACTAAAGCAAATGGTAGACTGCAAATCTAAAATACAGAAACGAAGCAATAAAATTACTAATAAAACTCAAGAAGCAGAGGAGATACGTTTTCTAACAGATTGCTGATTGTTTATAAAAATGCAATGGACTCATACTTTTTTATTAAATTCAGGAAACCTGCTAAACTCTTCTTAACTCTAATAAGTTATAAATTCTGTCAGATTTTCTATACAGATAATCACATCAGCTACCATAATAACAGCTTTTCCTCCTTTTTACTTCTTATACATTAAATTTCTTTCTTGTTTTTCTTGCACTGGCTATGATGTCCCATACAATGTTGACTAGAAGTGGTAATAGAAGTCTTCCTTATCTTTTTTTCTGATCTTAATGGTAATCCTTTCATTTTGTCACCATTAAGTATAATAATTGCTATCAATATTCATAGATGTCCTTTATCAGGTTAGAGAAGGTCTCTTTTGTCTTTAGTTTTCTGTTATGATCATGATCATGACTGTATGTTGACTACATCTATGTCATCAAACGAACTCCTCTTTCTCAGTTTCCTTATGTGCTTAAGTATTAGATATTATTATCTGTATATTCACTTGTTATATTATTTCATATACTCAATTTGGATTTTATTCATTATCTTTCCTTCTTGCATTTTAGATCTTACATCTGAGATTATTTTTTGCTTTAATGATAGTCCTTTAGAATTTACTTTAATAAGGATCGATTGATAAAGAACTTGTAATTTTTTTCTAAAAAAAGTTTTCTACTTTATTTTCAACCTTGAAATATAGTTTCTGTGGGCACAAAATTCTAAGTTGACAGTTATTTAATCTCAGAATATTAAAGATATTATTCTACCATCTTCTGTCTTCAATTGTGGCTAATGATCTAATAGCCATTCCTTTATTAGTGATTATTAGTCTTTTCTCTTTTTGATAGTCTGATTTTGATATTTTCTCTTTGTTAATCCATAGTTTCTTTAAGATATATTAAGATGTGAATTTCCTCTTGTTTATCTTGTTTGGGATTTATTAAGATTTCATAATGAGATTTAGTGTCTGTCAACAATTTTGGAAAAATCTCATCCATGGGGCACCTGGGTGGCTCAGTGGGTTAAGCCTCTGCCTTCAGCTCAGGTCATGATTTCAGGGTCCTGGGATCGAGCCCCGTATCAGGCTCTCTGCTTAGCAGGGAGCCTGCTTTCCTCTCTCTCTCTGCCTGCCTCTCTGCCTACTTGTGATCTCTGTTTGTCAAATAGATAAATAAAATCTTTTTAAAAAAATCTCATCCATGATCTCTTTAAATGGTTATTTTCCCTCTTGTCTTTTAATCTTTCTTTTATAGATTTTATCTCTTGTCTCTGGGCTACATTCTAGATAGTTCTTAGATCTTCAAGTTGGTACTGCCACAACACATTCTTCTGATGGCTAAGCCTCTCTCCTCCCATGCTGTAGTTGTAGAGCAGGATTAGAACTCCCAGTTGCATCTTCTTTCTGTCCACGTGGAATGCATCTTTTATACCTCTCAGGAAACATGAACATAAATGGGGTTTTTTCCTTCTTGATAGTCTCTATTTGGTAGTCCTCCCCCTTGCCATCTCCCAATTCTTGTTTCCCTCCCCCCATAGTACAGGGACAGTTTAACAAGTCTTCTGACTAGGGAGACATCCAAGGAGAGAGTGAAAACATCCATAACTTTATGAGTCTCTTAAAGCCCCCATCTTTGAAAAACGAATGCAGGAAGCATGCTCCCCCAACCCAGAGAAATGGTGTATGGTAATGGTGAAGGGTCAAAACAGCTTACTTTACTAAAAGCCCATGGGCTCTTCCCCCAGTTTTCTTTTTATATTGCCTAGGAAAGGGATGAGGTAGAGTGGGAAATGTAGTGTCTGTTTTTTTTTTTTTAATCTCTGGTTTATATTTCTTGCAGGGGTGTGGCTAGCCCCAACCACAGATGGCTTAATGAACTTAGAGGAGGGTACTAAATAATCTTCTATCATCAAACTTGGGCCTTAGCTGTAATGCAAGTGTAGCAGGAAAATCCCACTCAACATCTGGTTACACATCAAAGCATCATTTTTGAGAAGGGTTGATCAAGCATTGGGCTACTCAACTGTTACTGTCAATTGTATTCCCAACTGTTCTTCTCAATGTACTGTGCTTAACTCAAATAACTAAACAAACATGTGGTTAGAAGAATCACAAAATATTTTGGATATCTTAGTTCTGATGTAGCAATTTATCTTTTAATTTCTAAAATTACATATGCTCTGAAAAATACTTTGTTAAACACTTTAGGATATATAAAATTTACACAACTCAGTATACCCTAGCCTCATACTGGGTAGTCCCCAACACAAGAGCAAACAAAGAAAAACATCAACTTCTGGGTAGCTTTCCCAATTAGAGTGAGTACAAGCACGATCTATTGATTGTCTGGGATGAACACACACTGGCATCATCCATTAACAACTCTAATTAGGGGACCCATCAATTAAAGTAAAGCAGGCCTTGGGCTGAGAATAAACATGACAGAAAACAGTCACGATCTGCTAATTATCTAATCACTAATGGACGTTAGTAAGTTAAGGGACATTACAACTCTCATAAAAATAGTGAAATTTTAGAATAAGAGGAAATAGGGTTATTATAAAACAAGTTGAACAAGACAGAACATAAAAATCTCCACAGTCCCTCCCGCCTAGAGATAAATGCTATTCATATTTTGGTAAACATCCTTATAGACATATAGGTAATGTTCTTTTAAAAGAATCACCTTTGCCTACTTTTCGGCTATTTGTAATGTACATTACTATTTTAAATGTTTCTCAATATTCTCCATATTCCCTTCATATTATTTCATTTTATAGAAAATAAATAATTAGCTAGTGCCCGTTTATAGATGAGGGGTGGTGATAGCAGCAATCTTTAGAAAACTGGAAAGTGAAGGAGTTATGAAGAATATTGAGAAGCATCCAGAAAACTCAAGAGTTGTCATAATTTTAGGGAAACTCTCCAACTTTGATAAGGAAGATTATATTTAAAGGCACGATGTTAGCAAATTTGTTGCCCTCTTGATCCCATGCTGGTGTTACATCATAACTTCTTTTGAGTTTTCTTCTGTGTGGAGCTTTGTAATTGTCTTAATGGCGTCTCCTTTAATTGCCTAAGCAGGACTGCCACCTAGCTTCAGTCGCTAAACTTTCAGAATGTCAGAGCTACCATCAAATAATTAGTGGCCATCTTGAAGGTCCCTTCAAATGATTTTGTCACTTATTATTTCAAGAGGCTTTATCTCAGGGCAAAACAGCTCTTCAATTGGGCTTATACAATTCAAGCTTTGTTGTACTGTCACTATGGGCATTGAAAATTTCAGAGGAAAAAGTGGAATGATTTATTCTTGTGTTCACAGAGAATAACAAGAATGAGCAGGACCTTTGGCCACCCAGAGTACGGAGCCAAGGGAAGTAAGCTGTGGTCCTTGGTTAAGGGTAGTAGGCAGGGGTATCCTTCTTCCCCAAGGAGATAGTAAGTTTCAAACATCACTCAGATTACCAGGTGCCTTATTGTATTACAATACAAATAATTGCTTGATATCTGTTAGAATTAGTGGTTCTCAACCCTGGTTGCACATTAGAATTATCCGGGAAGATTTGAGAGAGTATCAGTGACTAGGCCCAACCTCTAGCAACACTGATTTAGTTGTACTGAGGTGTTTCTAAGGCATCAGTATTTTGAATAATTCTAACAAGCTCACAGGACTGCAAATCAATGGCGGAAATGAATAAGAGGAGCGGAAGTCTCATTATATCTGTAATTTAGGTCATGCAAGATGTTAGTTTGAGCATCTTTTGGGGAAGGAGAAATAGAAAACATGTAGGAAATGCCCTCACTTTTGGTCATTTGTGCTTAGCACCATTTTTTTCATGGATAGGATAACTATAGAATTTATTATCCAAATCAGGACACTTGTGAAAGTGAAAGAGGGTGCTAGAAACAGTTATGCCAGGGCAATGGTTGATGGTTGTTAACTGTAACTATGCAATCAAAGTGGAATCAATTGTTAGTCTGCTCTCTTATGGCCTGCCTCTTCTCTTGGTTGCAGTAATGGCCCAAAGTTAAGCCATGCTCTTGTTGATCTTTTCATATTTGCCTGTTGAAAGACTTCAAAGTCACTTTTAAAAAATATGTCTTTATCATGTCAAAGTTTGGCAATTGGTTTTTGGAAAGTCTTTTTTTTTTAAGATTTTATTTATTTATTTGACAGAGAGTGAGATCACAAGTAGGCAGAGAGAGAGGAGGAAGCAGGCTCCCCGCTGAGCAGAGAGCCCGATGGCGGGGCTCGATCCTAGGACCCTGAGATCATGACCCAAGCCGAAGGCAGAGGCTTAGCCCACTGAGCCACCCAGGCGCCCCTGGAAAGTCATTTTTGAGGGTTTAAAAATTTCTGCTTTCCCAAGATTCTTATTTCATTTCTCCACCACCACACTCCTATAGGAGAGACAGGAAATGAAACCCACACACATTGCCTTTTCTTTTTTTTTTTTTTTTTGAGGAGGGGTTGGATACTGTGGATACTTTTTAGGACTTCCAGGCAAAGTTTAGTGAGAAAGAAGTTAGAAACTACTTGTTCTAATTAAGTTTTTAGTTTGTGTGTGGATTTTGCATGCACATACAGGGTTCATTTCTTATTAATAAGGATAATTAAATGTTAACTGGACTTAACACATTTGTGAATGTGTGCTCTTAATTGATTGCCTTTATTGATTAACTTTGTTCTTCTAGCCAAATGAAATGTGTGTGAGAAGGCTTTAAAGAAGTAGAAGTATCATATAAGTGGAAGGCATTATTATATTACTGAAAGTTTATATTTTAAAATAGAATCCTCATTTTCTTAGGATGATTTGGTTTTGGGTTTTCAATTTTTTTTTTAACCTGAGAATCATTTTAGCAAATGAAATCTTACATGGAAATTCAATAGATAAAACAAGTTAAAGACCAGCTGCTTGGGTTGAAGTTAGAGGAGGTGGTTGGGTGGAGGATGAGGGGAAGGGAGCCATGCCTTACCTTTTCAGTCTTCTCCTCCATCCTTTTCAGGATAATGTACCAGGTGAAATAAAATGGAGTCACTTATGTCAACAGTGTTTTCAAATAAAGCTTGGAGGCCATTAAGGTGGTGGGCCTTCTGCTCATTCTCACTAGGTGGAACCAGGAACTTCAGCACTGGGCCAAGCTGCAGCTATTCCAAGGACTCTGCATAAACATCTGCAACTTGCTATAGTAACAGATATTTGCTTAGTGATAGCCTTAGCAACCAATTATGTTTAGCTGAGATTAGTTTAGCGCCACCAACACCATTCACAATTCTTTGTAAGCAGCATATACAAGCATTTCCTTTTGTCTTTAGAAACGGACTTTGGGGGCTCCTGGGTGGCTCAGTCAGTGAAGTGTCTGCCTTTGGCTCAGGTCATGATCCCAGGGTCCTGGGATTGAGCCCCGTATTGGGCTCCCTGCTTGGGGGGAGGCCTGCTTCTCCCTCTCCCACTCCCCCTGCCTGTGTTTCCTCTCTTGCTGTCTCTCTCTCTCTCTCTCTGTCAAATAAGCAAATAAAATCTTAAAGAAAAACTGATTTTGTTCCCTAGTGGGACACAATTTAGGGTGCCATGCAAATCTGTGCTCCTGATTACAATTATGAGAACCCAAATAAGTGTTTTTGTTTCATTTCCGTTCTGCCTCTTTTCTCAGCTGACATTTCAGGTGTGGGAAGAGAGTAGTAGAGTAATTTGGGGCTTGGGAACTCGGTATTTTTGTTCCTGGTTTTGATCCCAAATTTCTGCCACAGCCCCAAATATTTACTTCCAGAAGGCTCCTTTTCAATTGAGGGAGGATCATAGATTCTGCCTTCTGCCTGCCATTCAGGGATGATATGTGAGCCAAAGTTGATCAATATGGCATGCTTTGATTTCTACCAATGACAATTTACATAAGTCTAAAGTATTTTAGGTTTGTACAATAACATTATTACTGATTATTAGAAAAGCAACCGGCCCAGAGAAAGAAAAGGAGGCAGAAGTTTAGCTGTTGAGTTAAAGAATATTTAAGCAAGAATCCTACTTTCTTTGTATCTTCTGTTATTCATAAAGCCAAAGTGACAGGTCTATGGTCTTGTTTTGCTTGTTTATTTCATATTAGTCCATTAGTCCATCAGCCAGTGAATTATTAAACAAATTGTATATCCACACAGCAGAATATTATTCAGTAATAAAAAGAAATAGACTTTTGATACTCACAAGCCTGGCTGAATCTCAGTAATACTATGCTGAAGGAAAGAAGCCCAACATAAAAGAACATATATTCTATGATTTAGTTTATATGACATTTTAGAAAAAGAAAAATCTAATCCATACTAACAGAAAGCAGATTAATAGTTGCCCAGGGCTAGAGGTGGGGAGGCTCTCTAGAAAGGGGTACATGGGAATATTGTTTAGGGGTTTTAGAAATGTTTGCATATTACTCATGGTAGTATTTATACCGGTTTGTAAATTTGTCAAATCTCATCAAAATATACACTTAAAATAGGTACATTTTAGTGTATGTAAACAACATGTCAATTTAGTTGATTGGAAGTTTCATTTTCTTAGGACAAACAGGTTGTTCTTGGCACTGATGCCAGTGGAACAAGATGAAATATTATATGGAACTAGTCTCTTGCAAGATATAGATCAGTTGGCTTGCTTTTATCTCTTGGACACTATTGTATCCGATTTTAGAAACTTAAACTCTAGATGTGAGTATTAGTATGGTATTTACTTCTGCATTTATTCCCAGTTTCACTTTATTTTTTCACCTCATTTTTAAGGCTTGCTATTTTTTTATGTTGAGATGAGTGAAATAATTTCTAGTACAAGGTAGAGTATTAATTTTTCAAATTAAAAGTAAATGGGCTTTTAAAAATTATAGACAAAGTTACTACATACTTTTCACTTTACTTACACACATACTAGTTCATATGCACACAAAATTACTAACCATTAATAGATTTAGAAGTCCAATAAAGTTGGTGGATTTGACAGGATAACTTTTAACTGTGATAAGACTAATAAATGAACTGTTTGCTGTTTTCTATGAATCCTCTTCTAAAATAGAAACTTTACCAAATATGACTAATAGTGGATACCCTGTAATTGAGAAATCTGGCAAAAAATAATGCTAGACAACTCACTGGAGAAGTCTGGTGTGGGTTTTGATATTGTTTATCATGTTAATGACAGCAATGGAATTTAATAACAAGAAACCCTGCTGCTGTGGTATTTAGGAATTCTCAAATTCAGCTTTTATTTCCTGGAATCAAAGCTGTTTCATGGCATTGATGAAGTGTATTGTACAAAGCTGATTTGCTATTGGGAAGTGTACCCAAAGAAAAGTAAATCAATGAAGTTTTTTAGATAGGAAGTTGAAGAAATAAGTCTAGGAGTAATCCTTATTAAACACTTTCCTGTCTTATATGTGAAATATATAAGATTTATAAAGAAATACGTCCCTGTAAAGTAAGAATAAGAAAATAAGTTTAAAAACACACAACTCCAGTAGAAGGTACATATGCTGCCTGAATGTGGTTGTGATGGGAATGGGCAATACAGAATTGTTAATGAAATTAAAATTATCTAAAAATACCATGTTCAAAATTTGTTCAAAATCCAAAAAAAGAACTAAATAGAAGGTGACTAGTGTAATACAAAAAGTAGAGTAACAACCATCATCTATAATTTTCTTATCAATTGAAATTTGCTTAGTTATAATTTGAATACCCTTCCTTTAAACTGTTTTTCATAAACCCACTGCACTATGGGCAAGTAAATTAATTTCTTTCTCTTTACTACAAATATTCATAAAGAAATAATATTATCACACGAAGACTTTTCTTTCATTTAGTTAAAAGCAGAGATGAACTAATATTAAATTTCAAAAGTTGGAGATTTGTAGCAAAACCTTAGCATCAGTATTATGCTTGCCATTGACCCTAGCCTCAGTGTGGTCCATGGGTAGACCAGTAGCATCAGCATCACCTGGGAACTAGAAATGCAGCCTTATAAGCCCCACCCCAGACATCTTGAATCAGAATCAGTGTGTTAACAAGATATCCAGAGAATTTGGATGTACTTTAGTTTGAGAAGCCCAGTCCTACACCATTAATGTAACCAAAATTATTCAAGAAATTGCTAGGATAACCAAGTATCCCAGTCTGCCCTGTACTAAGGGATTACTCTGGACTTAGGACTTTCAGTGCTAGAACCAAGACAGTCCAGGAAAATTGAGACAAATTGGCTCACCCTAAAATTTGCCTATGTTCAACTTTAGAGCTGAGGAGGAAAAAATATGAATATGGGGAAATTACGCTCTGGCTCAATGTCTATGTTTCCACTCACTAATTTTAAGCTTTAAGAACATAGTTGAGGGGCGCCTGGGTGGCTCAGTGGGTTGAGCTTCTGCCTTCGGCTCGGGTCCACGATCTCAGGGTCCTGGGATCGAGCCCCGTGTCGGGCTCTCTGCTGGGCAGGGAGCCTGCTTCCCCCTCTCTCTCTGCCTGCCTCTCTGCCTGCTTGTGATCTCTGTCTGTTAAATAAATTAATTTAAAAAAATAGTTGAAATTAGGAACTGCTCTTTGTTCTCCAGCTCTTTACATCCTCTTGTGAATCAAAACATGGAGTCCAGGGTCACAGGCCTAACAGGTAAAATCTGTTGCTTTTCCAGTAAAATTCTTGCCACAGGTTAATACACTAGATAGTGTCAAGCAAGGCATTTTGTTTTATTCCTTTCCTGGTTGCTCATTCAGGATTGTTGAACTGCACCTCTGGCCTGCATGTGATTATCTTACAGTTGCAAAACCTCTAAGGAAGGCCACCTGGGATAGAGCTGTTTGTTCTCATTAGCTGGGAAAACAAGGTTCTGTTTATTTCTCATGCTAGTGTCAGGGGGACACTGGTTTAATTCCAACACACGTCTAAGTGTTGATTTCACACAAAGGGATTAGCTTAGGTGTCTGTGGAAGTTCTAAGGCAGCCTCATAGGAGCCATCTGACTCAACATTGTGTGACTAGGGAAAACTGGGTGTACAAAATACACCCTATTTTTCTTTTAACACATGTTATTAGCAAACAGTTATGGAATCAAATCAAGTACATAAAATGCCAGTGGTGCTCTCTCATTTATCATAGACAGCAGTGTTGATTTTGAAATCATGTCTGATAAATGTCTCTTTTGTACAGTGCTCACCCCTCCTGATTATGGGATGGGTAGTTATTCATTGAAGCAGATGCTGCCATGCTCTACCCTAACTCCTCCAATCCCTTTACATTTTCATGCTTTCTGTCCTGATTCAGGCTTTCACTCCCAGTAGTCAGCACCTAAATCTCTTAGTTGGCTGACTACCTTTAGGCAACTGAACCTTGATATGCCTGGAGACATGGAAGCCTGGAAGTACCTGGAAATTGATATTCCCTGAGAACAACACCTAACCAGTGATGGGCAGTGAAGAGAATTAATATTATAGCTCCCTTTCCCTCTAATGAGGACAATTCTTAGATGTGTTTTACATTGTCTCTGTAACACCCCTATGACACTGACCCAAAGTAATATTCCTTGAATTTTGCTTGCTATCCCACCCCAGCTTGGCCTCTTCTCCTTCCTTGTCCTATTTCTCCATTTGCCTAATGGAAATACCTCCTAATAATTCACTTACACATAGATCCTTGTCTCAAGGTCTGCTTCTTAGCAACCTAACAGAACACATTCATATTACATAATTTGAAGAGTATCCAAATCTCTCCTCTCTCAAAAAGAGGTACATACAGATAGATATGCAAATGCTCTCAAGTATATGCAAAGATCAATCAAATTATTAATTATGTTAACTTAATTAGGAACAAAGAGTTTCACTGTAAGAAAAAAGGGATACAAAAATAAAATCAAATAAGAACACTCTAAATTTGACTTGGAAATATCAGTATAAACTCATGATTTGTTTTTTACTTTCTAAAAATGCATATATTTCCTAATTCTGATTTTATGATTTTTGAAAAAAATGAATTTGGGAGTTACTAGAGCATCAAGTCACTGTTTTAAAAATTGATTAATAAAGGGGCATCTGGGTGGCTCAGATGGTTAAGCATCTGCCTTCAGCTCAGGTCATCATCTCCAGGTCCTGGGATTGAGCCTTGTGTCAGGCTCCCTACTCAGCAGGGAATCTGCTTCTCGCTCTGCCTCTCCCGCTGCTCGCTATTGTGTGCTCTCTCTCTCAAATGAATAAATAAAAAGTTTTAAATAAAAATTGATTAATAAAGAGAAAGAATTAAATACTTATTCTGTTTCTTGAATAAGCTATATTTTATGCTAACTATATAGTTGAAGAATCCTAGCAGCAATCATCAAAAGTTGTAAAAATCATTAGGTGGACATCAGTAGGGAACTTTATAATGGAAGGATCAGGCTGACAGCACTTGAACCCACTGTCATCAGTTGAGTCACAGAAGGAAACATTATGATTCTATTGTCATACAAGCCGAAAAGATAATAAGGCAGTTTAGTGAAAAGACTATTTACCAAAGTGTAGGCATGGTTAAGGAAAATCAACACAGAAACATGAAGTACTCCAGAATTCATATGGGAAGGGACCATTAACCCTAGGCTTGGAGGGGTAAAGAGAGCACTCCTGGAATCTAAAAAGAGAGCTGTAGCTGCAAGAGAAAGCCACCCAATGGCAGCCATGTCCTATGGTAAAGAGATGTAACCACTACCTACTTGGGCAACCCAGCAGGGAAGCAATCAGAGGAATGAATACCTTGACTTTACTCTCTTACCATTCTATGATTTATGGGTGTCTATCATTGGATAACCAGGAGCCAGAGAACAAAGAAGTTTGTTGATACAGTCTATAAAAGCTGGTTCTTAGGGCAGGTAGCAAGATGGAGAAAAATGGAAAGTAAAACCAGAGGCATAAATAGGTAATATCTAACGCACAAGTGATAAACACTTTCAGCACAAGTATAATTCTTTAATAGACCTGAACACAAGATCAGACTTCATAAGGATGCTCCCAAAATTCTGGATTTCTCAATTTGTCCCTCATTTTGAAAACCAATAAGAAGCAGACTGGTATTGCAATAAATTCCAATAAAGTCCTCAGGATGAAGGTAGTGACCCTGTTGTTCATCCCATTTGCCAACTGGCAGGCTAAAACATCTATAGTAAGAGTCTAGATTTGATTAGAATTCTGAGCTCCTGGGGCTCTAGAGAAAGATAAAGCCTGTAACAAATCTAATTTGTCTGTCCTCTTGCAATTCCTTTAAGTTGATTTTTAAACAATCTTCTTCAACAACATCTTACCCAGATTCCAAATCTTTTCTCCTCTCCAAGTAACACTTCCAGCACTCCTATTCTTTCTGTGAAAAGACTTAATTATTTTTGTCACTTCATAACTAGGGTGACCATAATAGATAGTTGATCTTCATGATTCACAAATGGATTCATGATTCTTTATTTATGAATCTGCCTACTAACTAAAATTTATTCGTAACACCCAAATGAATGCTAGTGGTGCTTTTGCTTCATTCACAGACATGTGCAGAGCAGTGAAAAATTTTGAGTTGCTTGCTCGGTGTGCATGTTCCTAGCTGAGACTGAACAAAGCAGTGCTCCGCCTTCTTGCTTCAGATCTCATGCTATAAACAAGTGTCCCTATTGCAGCCTATGTAGTGCCATGTTTTCCCCATTTCCATGCTTCTGCTAGTGATTTTGCTATTTAAAATGGCAGCCAAGCAAAGTGTTGAAGTTCTGGCCAGTGTTCCTAAGTGCAAGAAGGCTGTGATGTGCTTTATAAGGAAAATATGTGTGTTGGATGTTTCATTCAGACATAATATTTTGGCTACTAGTTCAGTGTTAATGAACCAACAATGTGTACAAAATCAGGTATCATTAAATAGAAACACAGATAAAACAAAGTTATGTGCTGATCGGTTGATGAAAATGTTGTGACTAAAGACATTCAGGAACCTAACCCTGTATTTTCCTTATGAGCACTGGTTCAGTATTTGCTAATTCAGTGTTTGCAGTGACTTTATAGAACATTACTATGAATAATAAGAATAATAAAATATTTTGGGAAGTGAAAGATGGAATGCCTAGGCAGTGGGTGAAAGCTGGGACTAGGAACACTATACCTAGTGTGTTGTAGCCAGCTCCCACTAGCTTACAGACCTGATCATGTGCCTCTCTTCCCAACTCCACCATTTATTGATTCCACAATGAAATTGGCCATTGTGGCATAGTATTTACACCATGGAAATGGGCACAACCTACAAATAAGACAGTCAGGTGTTAAACATTTACCAGCATACCCCTGACTATAACTCCTCCTTTGCATAATTTCCCCTTCAAATTCCTTTTGTTGAAGTACAGGGAGCACAGCGAAGCCGCCACCAATTATTTCAGCTGCCTATAGCCCTGGAGAGAACAATTCTCAGGTGGATGACTGGAAGTGTGGCAAAACACTATGCTTACTGCTTGCATCGATCCCCCTGTACCTGCCATTAGGGAATAATAGCTCCTCCTTCATTCTGCCATAGCAAAATCTAACTGGAACCTTGATGACAAAGGAATCTGGAAAATACAGTTTCCAGGCTTTCAGTCCTTGTGGTAGAAGGGAGAACATGAAAGTTGGAAATAATACCCAATATCAGTAAACCCTATATGACATGGAAGGAAAATAACTCGGTATGAGTAAACATCAGTGAACTGTTCAATAAATGTTTTCTATGTGCCATCTTTGTGCCAGGCACATGCTACAGGATTTCAAGCAGTGATTTTTTAAATTATGGATAAAAATCTATAATAGGGTGTAATATTGATTTATTATGTATGTCCAGTGTTTTTTAAATAAAATAGAGCAGAGTAGAATACAAATATGAGTGCATTGAATGTAGAGTGAGTAAATATTGTTTGTAAAATTTTTGTCTCAGATACATAGATATATCTGTGTCTACTTGTTTCGAGAGTAAAATGTACATCCCACTATGGATTACAGTCAAATATAGTCCAAAAAAAAATCCACATAGCTTTAGAGCAAGGATCAATAAAACTTTTCTTTAGAGGATCCTGTAGTAAATATGTTAAGCTTTGAGGGCCATGTGTCTGTGCTACAACTACTCAACTCTGTCTCTGTAGGGTGGAAGCAGCATAGATAATAAGAAAATCAATGGACAAGGCTTGTTCCACTAAAACTTATACAAAACCAGATAGCTGACCAGTAGCTTTAGTTTCACAGACCGTAGTTTGACAACTACATTTTTAGAGCAGTGCTTCTCAAACTTTCTATGGTAAAAACAAACAAACAAACAAACAAAACAAAACAAAACAGCTTTTTTTTTTGTTTATTACTGTCCAGGACAAGTACACAGCTCCTACTACATACAACTCATCTGAGCAAGCTTAACACCCAATCCAGTCTATGCCTTGCTTAGCAAGATGACTACAATGATCATGCACTTAAACAATATGGAAATCTTAAATTTCTAGAAAAGATTGTGAATACATACCCTCAGTTTGTGTACTTGTTGCAGACTGGTAACAAAGAGTTCATAGGCCAGGGACCAGCTCTGGTCCATAAACCACATTTTGAGTAGCACTGCTCTCTCTCTCTCTCTCTCTCTCTCTCTCTATATATATATATATATATATATACACACACACACACACACACACACACACACACACACATATATATACATATACATATTACAACATATAGTGTTATATTAATTTCAGATGTACAGTATAATGATTCAACAATTCTCTACAATAGTGTTCATCACGATAAGGGTACTCTTAATCTCCTTCACCTATCTCATCCATCCCCTCTACTACCTCCTCGCTGGAAACTACCAGTTTATTCTCTATACTTAAGAGTCTTTTTTTTGTTTGTCTCTTTTTTACTTTATTCATTGGATTTGTTTCTTAAATTCCACTTTTGAGTGAAATCTTATGGTATTTGCCTTTCTCTGACTTACTTATTTCATTTAACATTATACCCTCTAGATTACCCATGTTGTTGCAAATGGCAAGATTTCATTCTTTTTTTTTTTTAGATTTTATTTATTTATGACAGAGAGAGATAGCAAGAGAGGGGACACAAGCAGAGGGGAGCTGGAGAGGGAGAAGCAGGCTCCCCGTTGAGCAGGGAGCCCGATGTGGGGCTCAATCCCAGACCCTGGCATCACGACCTGAGCTGAAGGCAGACGCCTAACGACTGAGCCACCCAGGCTCTCCGAAATTTCATTCTTTTTTATGGCTGAGTAATATTCTGTTGTGTATATATGTGTATATTTACCATATCTTCTTAATCCATTCATTTATCTCTGGACACTTGAATTGCTTCCATATCTTGGCTATTGTAAATAATGCTACAGTAAACAAAGGGTTGCATATATCTTTTTGATTTAATGTTTTCATTTTATTTAGGTAATACCTGCTAGTCAAATTACTGAGTTATATGGTAATTCTATGTTTAATTTTTGAGGAATTTTCATACTGTTTTTGAGTAATTTTTGAGGAAACTTCATATTGTTTTGTACAGTGGTTGCACCAATTGCAATCCCATAACTGTGCATGAGGGTTTGGTTTTTTTCCACATCCTCACCAGTGCTTGTTATTTCTTGTGTTTCTTATTTTAGCCATTCTGACAGGTGTGTAGTGATATTTCACTGTGGTTTTTATTTGCATTTCACTGATGATTAATGACATTGAACATCTTTTTATATGCTTGTTGACCATCTGTATGTCTTCTTTGGAAAAATGTCTAATCAGTTCCTCTGCCTATTTTTAAAAAATTAGATTATTTGTATTTTTGGTGTTGAGTTGTATAAGTTCTTCATATATTTTGGATACTAGCCTTTTATTGGGTAAGTCATTTGTAAATATCTTTGCCCATTCAGTAGGTTGTCTTTGATGGTTTCCTTTGTTGTGCAAACCCTTTTTATTTTGGTATAGCCCTAATAGTTTGATTTTACTTTTGTTTCTCTTGCCAAAGGAGACATATCTAGAAAAATATTTCTATGGATGATGTCAAAGAGCTTACTGCCTATGTTTTTTTTTTCCTAGGAATTTTATAATTTCAGGTCTCATATTTAGGTCTTTAACCCATTTTGAGTTTATTTTTGTGTATGGTGTAAGAAAGTAGTCCAGTTTCATTCTTTTGCAAGTACCTGTCCAGTTTTCCCAACACCAGTTATTGAAGAGACTGTCTTTTTTCCATTGTGTATTCTTGCCTTATTTGTTGCAGAGTAATTAACCATAAAAGCGGGAGTTTCTTTTTGGGCTGTCAATTCTGTTCCATTGATCTATGTGTCTGTTTTTGTGCCAGTACCATACTGTTTTGATTACTTCAGCTTGGTAGTATATAATGAAATCTGGGATTATGATACCTCTGGCTGTGTTCTTTCTCATGATTGCTTTGGCTGTTTGGAGTCTTCTGTGATTCCATATGAATTTTAGGATTATTTGTTCTACTTCTGTGGAAAAATACTGTTGGTATTTTGATAAAGATTTCATTATCTCTGTAGATTTCTTTAGGTGGTATGCACATTTCAACAATATTGGTATTTTTGATCCATGAGCATGGAACATCTTTCCTTTTGTTTGTGTCATCCTCAATTTCTTTCATCAGTGCTTTTTAATGTTCAGAGTACAAGTCTTTCACCTCCTTGATTAAGTTTAATCCTACATATTTTACTCTTTTTGGTACAGTTGTAAATGAAATTGTTTTCCTAAATTCTCTTTCTGCTACTTTATTATTCATGCATAGAAATGAAAGAGATTTCTGTACATTAATTTTGTATCCTGAAATTTTACTGAATTCATTTATCAGTTCTAGTAGTTTTTGGTGAGATGTTTAAGATTTTCTAAATATGGTATCATGTCATCTGCAAATAGTGAAAATTCTATTTCTTCCTTACCAATTTAGATGCCTTTTATTTCTTTTTTGTTGTCTGACTTCTGTGGCTAGGACTTCCAGTACTATGTTGAATAAAGGGGTGAGAGAGTGGACACACCTGTCTTATTTCTGATCTTAGAAGAAAAGCTCTCCATTTTCCACCATTGAGTATGATGTTATCTGTGGGTTTTTCATATATGGCCTTTATTATGTTGAGGTATGTGTCTTCTGAACCTGACTTGTTCAGAGTTATTTTTTTTTTATCATGAGTGGATGTTTTACTTTGTCAAATGCTTTTTCTGCATCTATTGAAATGATCATGTGGTTTTTAATCCTTTTTCTTGTTGATGTGATGGATCATGGTGATTGATTTGTAAATACTGAAACACGCTTGTATCCCAGAAATAAATCCCACTTGATCATGGTGAATGATTTTTTGAATGTATTATTTGATTTGGTTTGCTAATATTTTGTTAAGGATTTTTGCATCTATGTTCATCAGGAATATTGGCCTGTAGTTCTCTTTTTAGTGGTGTCTTTATCAGGTTTTGGTATCAGAATAATCCTGCCCTCACTGAATTTGGAACTTTTCCTTCCTCTCTCTTATTTTTTGAAATATTTTGAGAAGAACATGTATTTACTCTTCTTTAAATGTTTGGTAGGATTCACCTGTGACACCATCTGATTTTATTTGAGTCTCTGTCTCTTTCTTTCTCTTATGAGTCTGGCTAATGGATTATCAATTGTGTTTGTTGAGAGTTTTTTTAAAGTACTGACTCAATATCGTTGCTTCTAATTGGTCTGTTCAGATTTTCTATTTCTTCTTGATTCAGTTTTGGAAGGTTGTATGTCTCTAGGAATTTATCCATTTTCTAGGTTGTCCAATTTATTGGCATATAATTTTTTTATAATATTCTCTTTGTAGAGAGATTGCAGATCTCTCTCAGTGATTATAAATAATTATAGATTTTTATTTCACAATAATCCTTTGTATTTCTGTAGTGTTGTTTGTTATTTCTTCTCTTTAATTTCTGGTTTTATTTGAGTCTCTGTCTCTCTTTTTCTTTTCTTATAAGTCTGACTAGTGAATTACCAATTTTATTACTCTTTCAAAGAACCAGCTCTTGGTTTCATTCATCTATTCTATTTTTAAAGTCTCTATTTCATTTATTTCTGCTCTGATTTTTATTTCCCTCCTTCTATTGGCTTTGGGCTTTGTGTGTTCTTCTTTTTCAAGCTTCTTTAGGTGTAAGGTTAGGCTGTTACTTTGAGATTTTTCTTCCTTCCTGAGGTAGGCCTGTATTGCTATAATCTTTCCTCTTAGAATAGCTTTTGTTGTATCACAAAGATTTAGGACATACATTTGTGTTTTCATTTTTATTTGTCTCCATGTATTTTTTGATTTTTCTCTTTGATTTCTTGGTTGGCCTATTCATTGTGTATTTAACCTCCACGCACTTATGTTCTTTTCAGAGTTTTTTCTTATAATTGACTTCTAGTTTTATCCCATTGTAGTTGAAAAAGATAAATGATAATGATTTCAGTCTTTTTTTAATTTGTTGAGACTTGTTTTGTGGCTGAACATGTTATCTGTTCTGGACAATGTTCCATGTGTACTTTAGAAGACTGTGTATTCCACTGTTGTTGGATGTAATGTTCTGAATATACCTATTAGATCCATCTAGTCCAATGTATCATTAATTCCACTGTTTTTTTTTTTGTCAATTTTCTGTCTGGAAGATCTATCCATTGATATAAGTGTGGTGTTAAAGTCCCATAGTATTATTGAATTACTATCAATTTCTTCCTTTATTTCTGTTAATAGTTGCTTAATGTATTTGAGTGTGCCCATGTTTGGTGCATATATATTTATAATTATTACATCTTTTTGTTGGATTGTTCCCTTTATCATTTGTGTAACACTGTTCTAGAGCATACAAAAAAACATTCTGCTGTTCTATTTAAGAGATTTATGAGCTAATGGAGACACATCTGTTAACAAATAATATTAATACAAGGTAGAATACAATATGTGCTCTAATATAAGAACTAGTTCCTAGCACATGAACATATTTTCCCCAAACTTGACCTACCTATCTGAAATGGCCAATTATGAGACACACACACACACACATACACACACACACGTACACACACACACGCCATATCCAAAGTAGTTATTTAATGTATACCATCTATTATTAAAAATTTTTTTCTTTGATAATAATCATCTCTTTATATAGATAGATAGATAGATAGATAGATACAAAATTTCTCTCTCTCTCTCTCTCTTTTTTTTTTTGTTTTGAAAGGTGCTTGTGAAATTTAGAAGGAAAAACTCCTTTCCTGGACATCATTATGAACGATTCTTAGTGAATGAAGCCTTGGAAAACATTCAACTCAATTACTTGTGTAGCTGCAGCTGGCCAACTAGAGACAGAGGCTATTGTTATTTCCATGTCAAATGGCTCGTTTCTCCCTCCAGTGAGAAGCATTACTCTTTATATACTAGTAGCAAAAACCATTCAGGAAATATTTTAATATTTTTAAATATGTAATGTGGTAGGTGCAAGCCAGATTACAGTGCAATAGAGTAAAAATTCCTGACATTTGAGAGTTTATGGCCATTACCCTCCCGATGTCTTAAAATGAATTCTTTTCTTGTTCACTCCTTTTTCTGCCTTCCAACGAAGGACTTCTAATGACAAATAGGTTTGAGAGTTTCTGTGCTGCAGTCAGAAAGAAATGGTGAAGCAGAGTATGTAGATAAGAGTTTTGTGGAATCATGAGTTGCTAGACTTGGACTAGTTATCCATGTAAACATTGGTTGCTAAATGTCGAAATGTTGGTTGGAAGGAGAGAGATAAGGGAGCACCTGTGATGTGTGATGGGAGTGTATAGGAAAGAAATACAAAAAGGAATTTTAAGACATTGCTGAGGACTATGTGTTTCTCTTCGTGGAGTTGCTGAAATATAAGCACAAATATTTTAAGCCATTTAAAATTTACCTTCAGTTGCATGAAATATGCTCTTTTGAGAACAGCACCATGTGGGGAATAGTTTTATAACACAAACATTGTTGTCTTTAAACTAGTAATAATTAGAGGCACCTGAGTGGCTCAGTCGTTAAATGTCTGCCTTCAGCTCAGGTCATGATCCCAGGGTCCTGGGATCGAGCCCGTTGAGCCCCACATCTGGCTCACTGCTCAGCGGGAATCCTGCTTCTCCCTCTCCCACTCTCCCTGCTTGTATTCCATCTCCTGCTGTGTCTCTCTCTGTCAAATAAATAAATAAAATCTTTTAAAAAAATAAACTAGTAATAACTAAGTAGTAGCATTTTATTTTGTCCCTTCCCCCCCACTCAGGGTTCTCAAAGAACGTTTCAAGCTACATCTTTTAAGTCTGTCAGAGCTACCACGTTTTATATTCTTTCCTTTTTTTGTGTACTGTTCATCCTTGTGATTATTTTTTATTTTGATTATTTATTTTATAACTGGAAATTTGTACCTCTTAGTCCCCTTTACCTATTTCACCAATTTCCCTACCCTGTTCCCCACTGGCAACCACCAGTTTGTTCTCTGTATTTATGAGTCTATTTCTGTTCGTGTTTTGTTTGTTTGTTTTCTTAGTTCCACATATAAGTAAAATCATATGGTATTTGTCTCTATCTGTCTGACTTAATTCATTTAGCAAATACCTTCTGGGTCTGTTCATGTTGTCACAAATGGCAAGATTTCATTCTTTTTTATGACTGAGTGATATTACTTATGTGTGTGTGTGTACACATTTGCTTTATTAATTTGTTTATCAGTAGACACTTAGCTTACTTCTACATCTTGACTATTATAAATAACGCTGCAGTGAACATAGGGGTACAGATATCTTTTTGAATTAGTATGAATTAGTGGAATTACTGGATAGTATGTCATTTCTATTTCTGAGTTTTGGGCAAACCTCTCTACGGTTTTCCTTAGTGGCTGCACCAATTTACATTCCCACCGACAGTGTACAAGGTTCCCTATTTTCCATATCCTTGCCAACAGTTGTTATTTTTTGTTTTTTGGTACTAGTCATTCTGACAGGTGTGAGGTCATAGCTCATTGTGGTTCTGATTTGCATTTCCCTGATGATGAGTGATGCTGAGCATCTTTTCATGTGTCTGTCAACCATCTGTATGTCTTTGGAAAAATATCTTTTCAGGTCCCCTGCCCATGTTGAAGTTAGGTTATTAGGGTTTTTTGGTGTTGAGTTGCATTAGCTCTTTATATATTTTGGATGTTAATGCCTTATCAGATGTATCATTTGCAAATGTCTTCTCCCATTCAGTAGGTTGCCTTTTTGTTTTGTTGATGGTTTCCTTTGCTGTGCCAAAGCTTTTTACTTTGGTGTAGTCCCAGTAGTTTATTTTTGCTTTTGTTCCCCTTGCTTGAAGAGACATAACAAAAAAACGGTTGCTAAGGCTGATATCAAAAAGACTACTGCCTACATTTTCTTTTAGGAGTCTTATGGTTTCAGGTTTCACATTTATATCTTTAATTCATTTTGAGTTTATTTTTGTGTATGTTGTAAGAGAATGGTCCAGTTTTCTTCTTTTGCATGTAGCTGTCCAGTTTTCCCAACACTGTTTATTGAGGAGACTGTCTTTCCCCCCATTGTATATTCTTACCTCCTTTGTCACAGATTAATTGACATTATAAGTGTGAGATTGTTTCTGGGTTCTCTATCCTGTTCCATTGATCTATGCACCTATTTTAGTGCCAATATCATGCTATTTTGATTACTATCGCCTTGTAATCTAGTTTTAAATCTGAGATTGTAATACCTCCAGTTTTATTCTTCTTTCTTAAGATTGTTTTGGCTATTTGGGTTTTTTTGTGTGATTTTGTACAAATTTTAGGAGTATTCTAATTCTGTGACAAAAACTATTGGCATTCTGATGAGGGTACTAAGTTTTCTTTTGATAAAAACAAAACCAACGTGGTTAATATTGAAAGATTCCTGTGGATCATACTTGATACTTTATTTTGGTCATTATAACCTGATTAAATTAAAATCAAGGTATCTTCCCCCTTCATAAGAACCTATGGAATAAGGAAGAGATAAGGAATATTACCTCAGTTCCACAAATGGATAAGTTTAGGTGCAAGAAATTAAATGCTTCCACTAGGGTCACTTGGTGAATTGGGTCTCCTGATTAATTAAATTGCAGAGCTGGCATGTACGTCCAGTATTTGTGTGTGTGGGTCCCTAAGAGAATGCCCAGATGATTTTGGCAACTAGATCAGCTATGGATGTAAAAAAGAGGAAAAGATCCAATCATCCAATCAATCTACAGTTTCGTCATCCTGATATCCTGCTGTGAACACCAGGATGCTCCCCCAGAGACATCACTTTTGAGGAAAGGTCATTTGGGACTTTTTGTGCTTTGAAAAAGGCTTCACTCCACCTATATCCTGGACCCCAACTTCAGCCCCTCCTCTCCCCTCACATTACCCTAGATGTGTCATACCCTCGGCTACTTTAAGTTGGGCTGACACTTGAGGAGATTTCAGACACTAAAATTTTTGAAAAAAAGAAAAAGAAAAGTTTTTATTTTGCTCTTTTGAGGAAAGACCCAGGAAATTTTAGCAGAACAAGAGTAGGACAGAAAGCAGACAGGGTACAAATTTTGCTTGAGTCCATTTGTTTTGTATTATGCTGTGAAAGAGAAAGCTTAAGATTATTCTTAATAACATACCCATATAATAAATGGGTCGAGGAAGAGTACTCTGAATCAGTCTTGTCATTAATAAGAGAGGAGGATGTTGCCAGTCTCTGAGACTCTCCCCCATGGATAATAGAGTAGATATTGTCTAATTGTCTAATTGTCTAATTGTCTAATAGGTAGATATTGTCCCCCTCCCTGACAGCAAAACACAATTAGTGTCATGGAGAAAGCTCAAGTGTGGTTGGGGAGTGCACGTTTTATAAAAAGCTAACTGTCTAAAACCTAAAATGTATGTATTTAATTTTCTCCAGAAGTGGTTTGCAATCATCTTCCCTCATCACTGCATTTTTCAGGATGGAGAAAGCCATTGTGTTTGTGGTATACTTCAAGTTCTTGGAGTGACAGATAGCATTGCAACTTGGATGATTTGGGAAGGATTTTTATTGTCTTTAATATATTATTTTAATAAAAATTTAAAGCAGACAATTTCTCTAGCTTAATTGCTTTTGTGACATTCCACTGAATTCCCATAATTTATATAATAAGGCTGACTCTGTTGTATGGGTGACCTGTCTGGCCAGAGAGAAGAGAAATCACTGTTGGCCTAAACTTATTCCCAATGTTGACTCATCTTCCCAGATGCATCAGCACAATCTTATTCACCTTGACATAGCAAAAATGAGACCATTGATCTGAGTCAGGGACTCTTCAAATTTCTGTTCCTTGTTCTTCCAAGACAAGAGTGCAAACTCAGCATCTGGCATCTGGGTCGTAACCTGTTTTAGGTCACAGAACTTTTGAGTATCTGATGAAAGCTGTGTTGAGTCAAGTCCTCTAAAATGGGATTAGTTGTGCAAGAGATTTGAGAGAAAGGCTTGTGAGGGAATGTGAGGGAGGAGGGCAAAACAGGAAAGGCTAGGAGAGCTGTCAGACTGCGGATATCTGATCTGACTCCTGTAGAGGAGAAAGGAAGGGAAGGAAGGTTAGGTGGAAGTGTCTTAGAGTTCACTGAAGATTTCAGAAAGTTCAACAAGGTCCTTCAGGAGTCCTTGAGCCAAAGTTGGCCTGTTGTAGGAATCCTTCATCTGCCAGGAACATGCCTGCCTTAGTATTCCTACTATACTCACTCACTGGCTGGGAGCCAATGGGCTATGTATCACTTCTACTCCCTACAGTAAGAGATCTAAAAAGGGGATTCTATTTCTTGTGCTGCACAGAACTACCTCACACAAATTCAGAGAACAGTCCTCTACCATGGACCTCTTTTCTTGAGGGGGAATCTCAGAAAAGGAGGGCTAGTGGGGCAAACTGTAACCCCTGTTACTACAGTTGGTCTTAGAACTACAGTTAGAATTCATTATCTCTTTCCTCTACTATCCATTCTAAATTTCTCTCACCTTCACGTATCATCTCTGTAGGTCTTACTGGTTTTACCTGATGGTATAACCAAAAATTTCACTCCTGAGATATCTAAGCCTTTGGGAATCATACTCTTCTGAAGCTAGAATCGCTACACTTGCCCATTCATAGTCATAATTGGGTAAAAGCATGCCAAGAGGTACCCAGTTGTATCACCCAGTTAACACACATATTCCTCTCTACTGTCATTATGTAAAAGCAGCCCTACTTCCTCCTGATAATCAGTGTCACTTACTCTTGCCATGACTGTGACTCCTCTTCTTGCCTTCTGATCTTTGGACACAAGAAGTCCAAAGTGTCCTGGTAGTAGCCATAGCTTAGAGTTCAGTGGGACCCTTTCTGTATCCTCTGGCAAGACTGTACCCTTGCTAAAGACCATGACCACCAATTCTGTCATGCCCAGAGTCCGTGGGACTGAAAGCAGAGTTCTTCAGTGGTAAGCGGAGCCACTCATACTTCCACCCCTTAGTCCCTGGATCCATGTATTCTTTTTTTAAATTATTAATTTTTTTTTATTTTTAGAGTGGGGGAGGGGCAGAGGGAGAAGAGAGGAACTCTAAGTAGATTCTGTGCGCTGAGGGTGGAACCTGACACAGGGCTTGATCTCACCATCCTGAGATCACAGCCTGAGCCAAAACCAAGTCAGTTGCTTAACCAAATACACGACTCAAGTGCCACTGAATCCATGTATTCTTCCTCCTGGGGACATAGCACCAGATAGAGGTCTCTGATTTAATGTGCACAATGTGATCTGAAGGTCCCCCTCTTTTAGAGTGTTGCCTCAAAACTGGTACTTTAGTTACTCCTTTCCAAATCCATTTCATTGTTCTATGAGGCTGGCTGCTTCTAGATAATATGGTGCATGATATGACCAGTGGATCCCATGGTCATGGTCTCACTTCAACCCCACCTTCACTGTAAAATGAGTCCCCTGGTCAGATGCTATGTTGCATGCTTGTGGATCAGGCCTTCCAAAATCCCCTGAATAGTGCTACTGGCTGAGGCTCTATAGGGAGTGATGAACCCATACTGACCCTTCCAGGATGGGTTGACTTAACACCAAATGACCAAGGGAAGTGGAAGTGCCATACTTGGGAGTTCAGTATGGGTTTCTGTTGCCAACAGATTGGACATTCAGAGGCAGCAGTAACTAGATCAACTTTGATAAGTGGGAATCCATGTAACTGGCCTATATCTTGGTCACCATGACCACTTCATGAATATGCCTATCATGCCAATTCTGAAGTGGCTGATGGTAGAGGCTGGCTGATGTCAACTAGCTGAGTCATTTTGCCTCCTTGGTTGTTTGGTGTCTCTTTTGTGGTATACGCTTTCTGGTGGACATATACATGTGATACAAATATCTTCACATTTTGTACCCACTCCTATGTTTCCATCCACATTGCTCTACCCCAGAACTTCTTGTATCTGATCTTTGAGTCTTTCCTCCCAGGCCATTGGTCACTGCCCATCTAAATATCTAAATATTCTCTAAATATTCTAGATATTCTAGATATTTCGATATTTATCTAAAAATTCTCTAAATATCTAAGTATTCTAAATATTCTCATATTTATAAAAATATTCTCATCTCAGACCATCATTTCTTCCACACAAAGTGGATGACCAGATGCACCATTTATTTTCCACCCATTGGGAAGATTTTTCCTCTCATTATTATTCAGGGATACTCCTAAATGTAGTGTAATATAGCCACCATCCCTTTTCAGTTTTCACTCACACACTGAAACAAACTATAAACCAAGCAAGAGCTTTATTCTTTTCCTTCAGCAGGTCATATGAGAACCATCCCCCATATAATTATAGGTTCAAGCCTTGGTGGGGCACTAGTACAACTCCTTTGAGTGACATGGGCATCTGGGGTGCTTGCTCATGCAGTCTGCTTGTTTCCTCTCATCTTGCCCAGGTCCCATTCAGGATGCATCATTTCCATATTATTATGGATGGATACTAGGCCTTTATAATTTATAAGTTATTTGGTTATAAGTTAGGTCTTTATAATATGTAACTTATTTGGTTATAAAGTCTATCTTTATAATTTGACAGCTCAGAAAAACTCACCTCAATGGGTAGCTCCAGCTGCATGGTCACTCAGTGCCTGTAATCAAACATTTTGTCTCTCCTGGGGCCCAGTAACATATCAGAACTCATTTCTCAAAAGGCATATCATTTTCTGCTGCGGATGGCCCTTTCTTCTGATTCCCAGGGCCTGCATTGCTTTTCTTCTCCTGGAGCTTGCCATAAGTTCCATACCGTATCATTTTCCACTGCTGATATTTGTAATACCATAAAGTCTTTCCACTTGGGAGGTACAATCCAGCAGACTATATGGTGTTACAAACCCTGGACCTGTTGCAGAACCTTTTCCTGCTCTGGACCCTACTGAAAGGTGGCAGCCTTCCGTGTTGGAGGAATATTCCTAGGAGTGTAATGTGCTACCTCCAGAACCCAAGAGCCTCCCAGATGCTGTGCTTTTCTGTGATAGGAGATATAAGATACAACACTATTTTATACTTTGAAAAAAGTATTCCAGCATGCCTGTGACCACTGGACTCCTCTGCTGGGATAATCACCTGTGAAATCTTTAACAATTAAGTCACAACTTTGTGCCAGGGACAGTCTGTGCCCCACCTGCCAACCAGACAATGTCATGTTCACCTGCAGGGCAGTGAATGACCATGTTTTAATTGTATATCTTAGTGCCTATATTCTCAGACTCCTGGTACTATTTATGTAGTCCAGGCCTCATGAGAAGCAGATGTCATAATGGAACTAGCCATGTGAGACTTACTGAAGTCTGTGACTATGAGAGGAAATAGTGAGCAAACCCAGAGGGGCTGGAGCGCTCAAAGCAGATCTGACTCTGGGTGAAAGAGATAGAAGGAGGAAGGAAAGTAGGAAGGTTGGGTCTAAGACTGTAATGCAGTTCTGAAGGCATTCTGCAAAGCTGTCAGGGATTCCTTGAACTAGAGGTACCACCAGAGAAGTCCCACATCATTGGCTTGGAGCAGGCTGTGGGAAGCATGGCCTTGGCATCAACACAGTGATGGATTTCGGAGTGCAGCAGGTGGGATCATTAGTCACTTATGGTCCTTGCAGTGGATTTGAGATGTCCATTTTCATGGCTACCACAAAAGCTTTTTTACCTTCACAGAAAAATACTAATATACACATGGAAAAATGTGTGTAATTTCATGGGATTCATGGACCCCTTCAAGTCCATTCATGGGACCATATAGATGGTTAAGAACACCAGTTTATAGAATTTATTGCTGATCTCATTTAACAAGAGACTTCTGTGGGCTTTTATCTGAAAGGCAAGCAACACATCTTCAAAAGACACTAACTTTCTTAAGGATGTATTATAGCCTCTTCATTAAAAAGGGAGGAGCCTATCCATTCATCTGTTGATGGACATAAATGACTCTTAATCTCACAAAACAAACTGAGGGCTGCTGGGGGGAGGGGGGTTAGGAGAAGGGGGGTGGGGTTATGGACATTGGGGAGGGTATGTGCTATGGTGAGTGCTGTGAAGTGTGTAAACCTGGCGATTCACAGACCTGTACCCCTGGGGATAAAAATATATTATATGTTTATAAAAAAAAATTAAAAAAAATAATTATTAAGAAAAAGGGAGGAGACTATATCCTCATAATATAAGGTACAGTACCAAATACATTATAGATAATACAAATATGTTTGATGGGTAACCAATAAGATCCCAGCCAAAATAGTCCCATTCTGGGGATAGTTTTAGCACTAGGATTGGGAAACAGCAATGACTTTTCAATCTTGAAGCCCTCTCTTGTTTCATAGTTTGGAAGAGGAGAAAGTTGGTCAATCTACCAATTGCAGAAGGTTCAGACTTTCATTCTAATAAAGAAGATGCCCAGTTTCTATAATCAAATGAAATGTTTTCAAAATGTAATTTCACTTTGGTAAGCAGTATAGTCAAAGCAATGCAGTAGAATACATATCCAAATCCAGACAAAGGATTATCTTGGGCAACTCATTTAATTCCTGTGCTTTGGATCCCCCTACCTTTTTTAATGTTCAACAATATAAATACATTTGTTTATTAATTTATAATTATAATTGAGATAAAGTTTATATGCTTCAAAGTACACAAATGTTAAAAGAATGGTTCAGTGAACTTTCACATACACCTATAGAACCACCAATCAGATTAAAATATAGATCACTTCAAAAAACCCCAAGACTCCCTCATGCTCCTTTCCAGTCAGTACCCATTCATGTAAAAGTAACCACTCTTCTGACTTCTATAACCATATATTAACTTTGCCTGTCCTTTAGTTTCATGAGCTCCTTTGTGCCTGGGTTGACTCTGCATTATGTCCATGAGTTTCATTTATTTTCATCGCTGTTTAGTATTACATTGCATGAATATACTATCATTTACTGACCCATTTTATTAATGATGTGTATTAGGGTTGTTGCCAGTTTGGGGCTATTATGAAAAAAGCTGCTGTGGATTCTTGAACATGTCTTTTAATAGACATGAACCCTCATTTCTCTTGAGTGCATATCCAGAAGTGAAATTCCTGGGTCATGGGACGTACATATGTTCGGCTTTGCTAGATATTGTCAAATAGTTCTGTAATGTGGTTGCATCAGTTCACCCTCCCATCAGCAAGATGTGAGAATTCCAGCTATTCCTTATTCCTTATCCTATTCTAGCCTTAAGGACAATAAGTATTGTAATTCCTTTAAATTTTAGCCATTCTGGTGGAGATTCTCCACTTTCAAGTAAGACTAACTAGGCTATTATCTGGCAAGAAGAAGCCATGCCCATGCTCTCAGAACCTCTTAGAGAGCTTGGCATGGTTTTGCCATGCTAGATACACAGGGTTTTGATGTGGGCTTATTGGATTGACTACTTATGAGAGTATTCTTGGTTCTTTGGAAGCAGACCTCTAGAAGTAACAGATTTACAATTCCAAAGGCCCTTAGAAAAGCCACTGGAAAGTATTCCTGGAAACTGAAAGACAAGTCTCTGGCCCAAACTGTAGCGGGATGAAGGGGGAATGGTCATCTCAGGGGTCAGAGAAGGAGTCATCTTCAGGGAATGGACCCTGTGTTTTATTACTGAGAATAACTGTCCACTTTTACTTAAATATGTATAACTTCTTCTCAATGGCAATTAAAGGATTAATAATTTAATTATGAAAGAGCTTGGACTTTGTTAGATCAGAGAAACAGATGTTTACATCCATGAGGTTCCACTGTTCTGAGCTTTTACTTATGAAAGAGGAAAGATGGGGAAACCATTAATAATTATAACTAAGTAGTTTCCCTGTTTTATTCTACTCCTAGGCCCATGAGCAGGAAATATGTTTGTTTAATCTATTAATGTGTAAATCAGGATTTGAAGTCAAGAAATATAGATCCAGCACCTCCTTTAATCCTTTCCCTGATCTAGTGTTACTGTATAAAACTGCCTTGATTAGAATGTGAGGCTCTATTTCCAAGGTATCAAAATAATTAAAAATTAACAAGTGTTTATTCATTGCTTTCCCTGTGCTTGGTAAGGGGCTAGGGGTCCTTGCATGTATTATCATAGTCCTGCTTCACACTGAGTATCTTGTTTATGTTCTTTTCATCCTTGTGTAGCCGAGAGATTATATGTTATTAACACTGCTTTAAAGATAGAATTACAGAGGCAAAGAGGCAAAGTGACCTGCTTTTATATGTTTTGTAATGATTCCAAGTTCAAAGTGCTTATTCTTCTCCTTAACTTTTAGATTCAATTGTCAAGTCCCATCCGATTTCTCCTGGATCAAATCTTCTGTTTCCCCCAACCGCTTCCCCATTCAGGCAATAATATAGCCATGAAATTAGTTTCTCAAATAAATCTGCACAGTATCATCAGATCCATATTGATGAAGGACCTTTTTCATTATGTCCCTTTCTCATGTCAAGCTGTTCAATGGCTCTCCAAAGCTTGTAGGAAAAATTCTAAACTTAGTACCTTATTGATGAAAGTGGACCTCAGTTTTACACTAACATAATTTTTCAAATACTTCAACACACAGATCCTCCATTTCTAATAATTTGGACTACTCACTGACCATCAAATAAGAATTCTTATCTTACACATTCCCATCTCACACATTTGATCACAATCCTGTCAACTTGAGTGCCTTTTTTTTTGCCTATTCAAATGTTGTCAGTCCTTCAGTGATGGAGTTATATCCATCTACTGACTTAAGGGTTTTCTTATCAGCCCTAAGGGAGGTATTTTCTCCCTTCTCTGAAGTCTTGTGGCATTTCATAGTTGTATTAAACAGACAGTGTATTATTTATAGAGTAACAACAGAATGAAGGGTGGTATGGTAGATTTGAGAATATATACTTCTTGATCAGAAAGAGCTCAAAATGTGAAAGGACGATATAAATGGAAAATTTAATTATAAAATTAAAGATATATTAGTAACATGTTTGAGCACGTGCTATACAGCAGCAGGCCATACACCTAAATTTGCACATTTATATCTATGTAAATTTGCACATTTACATCTATAACTAGGCACTATTATTATCCTCTATTTACAGATGAGGAATCTGAGGGTTAGAGATGTTATAGGACTTAGACAAGGTCATCCACCTAATAAGAAGAGAGGTAGGATTTCAAAAGCCCATATTCTTATCATTAGGCTATAGTGCACTTAAGATGTGTTCTCAAAAAAAAATGTGTTCTCAAGGAGGAAGAAAGTGAGATTGGGGAAAGTGACCCATTGAAAGACTAATAAATGAATTCAAAGAAGCAGGGGTGGGCAAGAATTAACAATGGAGAGATAAAAAGATGGAGTGACTCATGGGCCAATAAAATGGAGCTTAGGATTCTGGAGCTGGTTCTGTCAACATCAGTCTTCCAGGGTCCTCCATTTAGAAGCATATCTGTTATAGATTCTTCAATGGCTCAAATTCAGTCAATATTTAGTTCGCAGCTTTCAAGTTCTAGATATGCCATCTTACTGGTTTGTCAATAGTTGAGTAGACTTTCAGGACTAACTCGTACCATGCTCGCTTTGGCAGCACATATACTAAAAATAGGACTAACTCGTATCTACCAAATATCTAAGAGATTCATGGATAATCCAGATAACAGTATATTTGTGTATAATGACCCTATTTTATAATACATTCAACTCATAACTGTCATCACAGAACACTCATAATGGATATGTCCTACCATTGGGTTCTCTTTACATTTAGAATAAAAATCAAAATCCTTGTGTTGGCCTCAAAGACCTACATGGGCTAACCCCTGTTGAACTTTCCAGACTTGTCTTGTGCTCCTCTCTCCCTTACTCATGACACTCTAGCTATAACCATCTTCTTCCAGTTCTTTGAAGAAGCCAAGCCCTTTTTCTCCTCAGGGCCGAACCTATATACTATTCCCTCTAGCTGAAATACTTTTATCCTCCATTTTTCACTTAATTATATGAGAATCAGAAATTAAATACCTTAATTTCTTTTCCTGATTTTAGTTAAAGAAATGTAATTTTTACAATTATATTTAATGAAAAGCCTTGAGGGGAGCTAATCTTATTAGCATAAGCACTTTGAGAATTAATTCAAATTGTGATAACTGTACAAGTCTCAGGAAGATAACAAAGAGAAGTCAGAGGACATTTACATTCCAGTGACCATGTAAAAAGGCACTGTTGGAAAGTAGCCAGTAGGGACATAAATTTTTAAAAATAAAGATATGTGCTATGTCCTTTGTTAATGGGATAAGATCTTCAGAGATATGTTCTATGACAAGGCTTATAAATACAAAATGTCTAGGGTAACCACTTATGCTCATAAAACTATGTTATAGAAACTTGTAGTCCACTAAAGAGACAAAATATATTTGTAATAAGTTACGGAATGGGCTCACTTAAGCAATAAATGAACTTACTGGCCCTAAAGCTTGACCTACAGCTGTAGAAGAATTAGCATCACCTCTGACAAATCTGACCCAAATCTACTGAAAACGCACCACTTCCACCTCCCCAATTATTCTTATCAGTCAGGACTCAGTTTTACAATCACCTTCTCTGAGAGGCTTGCTCTGGGCACTGTATTTAAAGCAGCACTGCTCAAATTTTAGAAAATCACTTGATAAAACTACAGAGGCTCAGGGCCTTGAATAAGTCAGGGCCTCTGTATTCTGTATTAGCTCTACAGGTCATTCTCATACTCACCAAAGCTTGAGAACTACTGATTCAAATGTGTATGCATCCTTTCATACCTTTTTTCTCTATTAGAGCATCCCATTTATTTCCTTTAGCTCTCTTGCAATGTCTAATTACACATGGTTGGTTGTCTGTGTCTCCTGCTAGACTATAAGCACCATGTGGTGAGGGACATGGCCTTCTTGTCAGTTACTATATCTCTAGTACCCAACACAGTGCGTGGTACAAAGCTGGCACTCAAAACAATAGATGGCTTGCTATGCACAGGATAAATAAAAAAATTTTTCAATGTGGATTTTATCCATAGTTAGTTCAGCCAAGACTTGCTTTATAGAAGTGAGTCATAAACTTTTTATTTTCCACCAGAATCTTTTTAGGGATGCTACTAATTACAGATATAATCAGAGTACAAGCAGCTGCTGTGATTTAATCAGGAATAGGCCTTCCAGAGTCCTTCCCACATGACTCCCTTGGATCCCGGAGCGCAGTATAGGACCTTTCTTCGCAATGGTTGGTCTCTGGACCAGCAGTATCAATTGATGGTACAAAAGGAATGGCAGGTAAAACTGCTGGCAGCTTAGCACAAATCAAAGCAGTAGAACCAAAAGTCATTTTATTCTTCACTAGCACATTCAGGCAGTATTCTTAAAAGCCAGATTCATTTATGAATAACCTTGATGAAGCAGTAAATATCATTAATATTAAATTTCAACCCTTGAATACACGTCTTTAATATTCTGTGTAATGACTGAGACATAAACATTACAAAATATTATAATTGTCTTGACGAAAAGCACCTGTGCAATTCCTTGAGTTGTGTGTTGAACTAGCTGCCTTTTGCATGGTACACTAGTTTTAATTGGGGAAAAAAAAAAACCAGCAACTGACAAACTATGGTCATTAGGTCTTGGGTATTTGGCAGATATCTTGAAAATGAATGAGGAAAACCTGTCACTTCAAGGAAACAAACTGACAGTATTTATTGCCAAAGATAAAATTTGAGCTTCCAAGAGAAAATTAGATTTGTGTGTAAATCTTGTGTCTGCTTTGCAATACTTAAAGATTTTTCTAATGGGTGAGGGGGTTATCTTAGTCCATTTGGACTGCTGTAACAAACCACTACCCACTGGGTAGCTTATAAACAGTAGGAATTTACTTCTAACAATCCTGGAGCTTGGGATGTACAGGATTAAGATGCTGGCCGATTCAATGTGTGGTGAGGGCCCACTGCCCAATTCATAGACGGCTGACTTCTAGCTGTGCCCTAATGGTAGAAAAGGTGAGGGAGCTCCATGGGGTCTCTTTATATAAAAAAAAAACCACTAATTCCATTCATGAATGGAGAACCCTCATGACTGAAACACCTCCCAAAGGCCCCACCTCCTAATACCATAACCTTTGGAGGTTAGGATTTCAATATATGAAATCTGGGGGGACACATTCAGACCATAGCAGTGGTGATATTAACAAATGTGATATTTAAAATTTTATGTAATGTAATATGCCATCATTTGGGAAGATCTGCATAATTCAGTGGACTAATATTTTCCAAATGACCAATGCAGAATCACGCATGGATAAAAATCTATTCAAAGTGCAATACAGGCATGAAGCTTAATGTAACAGTGTAGACAAGTTCATTAATATGGTTTCAGATTCCAAATTGCATTAATCTTCATGGAGTTATCACTTGAGGGGTTTCAGTGTAGCATCAAAGAATATCCATGATTATTTGAAAATGCTGTTAAAATAGCCCTGCCTTTTCAACTACTTATCTGTGTGGGGCTGGATGTTCCTCCTATACTTCAAACCAACATAGCACTACTAATGGAATGCAGAAGCAGATATGAGAATTCAGCTGTCTTCTATTAAGGTGGGCATCAAAGACATGTACAGAAGTATAACATAGAGTCAGCCAATCTATTCATTAACTTTTTTGGGGAAAACATAGTAATTTTTTAAAATAAAAATATATTATTTATGTTAACCTGTAATGGGTTTACTATTGTTATTTTTAAATGAATCGATAAATAATTATTTTTAAACTTTCTGTTTTAATTTCTACTGTGTATATGAGATACATATTATCCCACATAAACAAAAGGTCTTTGAGATCTTCATAATTTATGAGAGTGTAAAGAGATCTGAGACTAAAATGTTCAAGAACTGCTGCCTTAACAGTTTGAAAACATCTTTCTTTTAGGAGTTCTAGCCTCAGAGATAGATAAATCCTGAAGAGTTCTTCCTAATCCCCTTCTCCTTTTATCAACAAGACCCCAAGTCCAACAATTGCCAAAGGCCTTTAGTTTATTTCACACAAACGTACATTCCCATCATGCTTTCCTAAGCAAAGAATTTAGTCACTTTGATTAGATTTTTGAACTTGTTGGCATCCATGATTTGTCATGGTAAAGAGCCAGGTCACTCACCAGGGTTAACATATTCACAACCCACCTCCTAGAGAGACACAGCTCAACTGAAGCATCATCTGGGTCCTGCCAACTTCAGAAGGCAAGCTCATTCCTTGCATTTGTTTTTTTTTTTTTGTTTTGGACACCAGCTATTCTACTCAATATTATTTCTGATGGTGGGATATAATTTTGTGATGAAGGGCCAAAGACAAATATAAAGCATTAGAAATCATAGACCAAATAAAAAGGGGCTAATATTTATTTAACACTTGCTCTAAGTCAAATACTCTTATATATGTTACTTCATTTAATCCTCCCAACATACAATGAGATGGGCATCATTATTCTCATTTTACAGATAAGAAGAGCAGGGAGATAGCTGCTACATAGCAGAGGAGGTATGAAATCCAGGCCTCAGTAGCTCCAAAGTCAGATTTAATAGAGTATCTGGGCTGTGTCAAATGCTTTATGGTTCTGGGGATAAAAATGGTTATGGTTGCTTATGGATGTAGGGATAAAAATACTTCAACTAAGTCTTTAGAATCGCCTCAGACCAATGACTCTCAAAGTGTGGTCCTTGGACCAGCAGCATCAGCATTTCTGGGAACTTGTTAAAAACATAGATTCTCAGGTCCCAATCCAAACCTGCTGAATAAGAAGCCTTGGGGGAAGTCAAGAAGCAAACACAGAGGGCAGGCTAACTAAACTAAGTCTATAAAGATACTAAAATGTTACAGAAATATACCAGAAATATTGTGCCAGTTAGCTCTACTCTACTGTGGGGGAAGCAAATTGGTCTCCTATTCTGTATGGCTAATAAATTCCTTATTAGGAATTTGTACATGGGGCAGGAAAATATTATTTGCTATGTATAATGTTCTGCTTCCTTCTAAGAAAGCCTGATCCTGGTAACCAGAAAAGTTTTTGCTTGCTAAGCACAAGCTCTTCACCATTTTCTTTCCTTTTTTTTTTTTTTAAGATTTTATTTGACAGACAGAGATCACAAGCAGGAGAGAGGCAGGCAGAGAGAGAGAGGGGTAAGCAGGCTCCCCACTGAGCAGGGAGTCCAATGTGGGGCTCTATCCCAGGACCCTGAGACCATGACCTGAGCTGAAGGCAGAGGCTCAACCTACTGAGCCACCCAGGCGCCTCTCTTTACCATTTTCTAATGGCTTCTTAACTCCCTGCTCCTCCCTTGATGTCTAAGGGATGATCAGTACAGTATAGACCTCTAAAAAATCTTATTTAGGGATTATCTTAGATCAGATTCCCTACAAGCAGAGCCCAAGATGGGGATTCTTGTGCAAGTAATCTATTGACAAAGCATTCTCAGGAGAAAGGACACAGGTTAAGCAGTAGGGGACACTAACCAAGGACATATTCTTCTTTTTTTTAAAGGACATATTCTTAAACAGATCCTAACTTCAACATGATCCTATGCAGAGGTCTGGAGCGTGAGTTTTACCACAGTCGATCCTACCTGGAGGGAAGGGAGCCAAGTCTTTATATACCGCTCTCCCAGTCTCTTATTGACTGGGATGAGGGTGAGAGTCTAATCTCTTGGGCCAAGTGGCTCCTGATAGCTGAGGGTAGCACTTCAAGGCAGCTCTGAGCTATTAGAAGACAACACTGACAGCAGATGGGGGATGGGCAAACCTAGATAAAAGGGATCTGGATGGGACACCAACAGTATCTACTACCTCAATATTTTTTGGATCTCTGTTCATATCACTGGGTATCTATATCCATGCTTGCCTCGGGTATGATTTCTCCTCTCTATCCCTTGGCCTTACAGAACAATAATCTTGGACTAGCCAGCTTTCTGTTCTCCATTCAGTCTCTAAGGTAAATCAGCTCAAGTGGCTACATTTATAGGATCCCAGATAGTTTGTAGAGGGTATTGAACATAGGCATTATCCCTTCTTATAGAATATATTTCTACCCCAGAAACATTTTGTTCTTATTTCTTATTTCCTGTTTCTGCAAAATGAAAGGATAGTCTGGCTTATTTCTAAACTTCATTCCAATTTAAAAATTCATTTGGCTAATGATTTTGCTCCACAAGGCAATTGTTATGCTTGCATTCTTTGGGAACAAGCTTTACAAAAGCATTGATTAGAAATTAAGTCTGGTGTCATTGATAGAACTCAGGCATTATTGAAACTGAAAAGATTTCATCCATATCAGGAATTCACTTCCATTTGCTCTGATCAAGATTCTTTTTAAAAATTTTTTTTAAAATTTTTATTAAGATATAATGTATTATTAGCCCCAGGGGTACAGGTCTGTGAATCGCCAGGTTTACACACTTTATAGCACTCACCATAGCACATATCTTCCCCAATGTCCATAACCCAACCATCCTCTCCCTATCCCCCTCCCCCTAGCAACCCTCAGTTTATTTTGTGAGATTAAGAGTCTCTTATGGTTTGTCTCCCTCCTGATCCCATCTTGTTTCATTTATTCTTTTCCTACTCCCAAACCCCCTATATTGCCTCTCAACTTCCTCAAATAAGGGAGATCATATGATAATTGTCTTTCTCTGGTTGACTTATTTCACTAAGCATAATACCCCTTAGTTCCATCCACATCGTCGCAAATGGCAAGATTTCGTTTCTTTTGATGGCTGCATAGTATTTCATTGTATATATATACCACATCTTTATCCATTCATCTGTTGATAGACATCAAGATTCTTTTTCTAAAAAAGATTTTATTTACTTGTTTATTTATTTGAGAGAGAGAGAGAGAGAGCATGAGTGGGGCAGGTGTCAGAGGGAAAGGGAGAACCAGACTCCTTGCTAAGCAGGACCCTGTGATCATGACTTGAGCTGAAGGCAGATGCTTAAACGACTGAGCTACCCAGGTACCCCTCTTTTTTTTTTTAAATTTGAGTTAACATACAGTGTAATATTGGTTCCTGGTGTAGAATTCAGTGATTCATCACATACACTACCCAGTGCTCCTCAAAACAAGTGCCCTCTTTAATACCCATCACCCATCTAGCCCATCCCGTACCCATCAACCCTCAGTTTGTTCTCTACCATTAAGAATCTCTTATGGTTTGTTTCCCTCTCTCCTTTTTTTCTTTTCCCCCTTCCCATATATTCACCTGTCTTCTTTCTTAAATTCCACAAATGAGTGAGATCATACGGTATTTGTCTTTCCCTGACTTATTTGACCTAGCATAATACAATCTAGTTCCATCCATGTCATTGCAAATAACAAGATTTCATTCTTCCTTGATAGCTGAGTAATATGCCATTATATATATATATGTACACATATTATATACATATTATATATACATATATATGCACATATACTGTATCTACACAAATTATACACCCCCCCATTTTCTTTACCCATTCATCAGTCCATGGACATTTGGGCTCTCTCCATGGTTTAGCTATTGTTGATAATGTTGCATTAAACATCAGGATGCATGTATCCACTTTGAATCTGTATTTTTGTCTCCTTTGGGTAAATACCTAGCAGTGAAATTGCTGGATCATAGGGTAGTTCTGTTTTTAACTTTTTGAGGAACTTCCAAACTGTTCTCCAAAGTAGCTGCAGCATTTTGCGCTCCTGCCAACAGTGCAAGAGTGTTTCCCTTTCTCTGCATCCTCGCCAACACATGTTGTTTCTTGTGTTGTTAATTTTAGCCATTTTGACAGGTATGAAGTAGTCTCTCATTGTGGTTTTGATTTGTATTTTCCTGATGATGAGTGATGTTGAGCATCTTTTCATCAGTCTGTTGGCCATCAGGATGTCTTCTTTGGAAAGTGTCTATTCATGTCTTTTACCCATTTCTTAACTGGGTTATTTGTTTTTTGGGTGATGTTTGATAAGTTCTTTAGAGATTTTGGATACTAACCCTTTATCAGATACATCATTTGCAAATATCTTCTCCCATTCTATAGGCTGACTTTTAGTTTTGTTGATTGTTTCCTTCACTGTGCAGATTTTTATCTTGATGAAGTCCCAATAGTTCATTTTTGCTTTTGTTTCTCTTGCCTCCAGTGACATGTCTAGTAAGAAGTTGTTATGGCTGAGGTCAAAGAGGTTACTACCTGCATTCTCCTCTAGGATTTTGATGGTTTCCTATCTCGTGTGTAGGTCTTTCATCCATTTTGAATTTATTGTTGTGTTTGATGTAAGAAAGTGATCCAATTTCATTCTTCATGTTGCTGTCCAGTTTTCCCAATATCATTTGTTGAAGAGACAGTCTTTTTTCCATTGGATATTCTTTCCTGCCTTGTCAAAGATTAGTTGACCATATAGTTGTAGGTCCATTTCTGGGTTCTCTATTCCGTTGCATTGATCTATGTGTCTGTTTTTGTGCCAGTACCATGCTGTCTTGATGACTACAGCTTTGTAATATAAACCATAATATAGCTTGAAATCTGGAATCATGGTGCCTCCAGTTTTGTTCTTCTCTTTCAGAATTGCTTTGGCTATTCAGGGTCTTTTGTGGTTCCACAGAAATTTTAGGATTGTTTGTTCTAGCTCTGTGAAAAATGCTGGTTGTATTTTCATTGGGATTGAATTAAATGTGTAGATTGTTTTGGGTAGAATAGACATTTCAACCATGTTTGTTCTTCTAATCTATGGGCATGGAATGCTTTTCTGTTTCTTTGTGTCCTTTTCAATTTCTTTCATAAGTGTTCTATAGTACAGATCTTTTACCTCTTTAGTTTATTCCTAGATATCTTATTGTTTTTTGTGCAGTTGCAAATAGGATTGATTCCTTGATTTCTTATGCTGCTGCTTTGTTAGTGGTGTATGGAAATGCAACAGATATCTGCACATTGATTTTATATCCTTCAACTTACCTGAATTCGTGTGAGTTCTAGCAATTTTTTGGTGGAGTCTTTTGGGTCTTCCACATAGGGTATCATGTCATCTGCAAATAGTGGATGTTTGACTTCTTCCTTGACTATTTGGATGCCTTTTATTTATTTTTGCTATCTGATTGCTGAGGCTAGGACTTCCAGTACTATGTTAAGTAGTAATGGTGAGAGTAGACATCCTTGTCTTGTTCCTGACAAAGATGATCCTTGTCATTGTTTATGATGATCCTTGTTCCTGATCCTATGTAAAAGGATCTGTTTCTCCCCATTGAGGATGATATTAGCTCTGGGTCATTTGTATATGGCCTTTATGATGTTGAGGTATGTTCCATCTATCCCTACTTTGTTGAGGATTTTATCAGGAAAGAACACTGTATTTTCTCAAATGCTTTTTCTGCATCTATTGACATGATCATATGGCTCTTATCCTTTTTTTTTTAACCAATATGGTGTATCACGTTGATTGATTTGTAAATACTGCACCACCCCTGCAGCCCAGGAATAAATCCCACTTGACTGAGGTGAACAATTCTTTTAATGTACTGTTGAATCTGATTTGCTAGTATTTTATGGAGAATTTTTGCATACATGTTTGTCAGGGATATTGGCCTGTAATTCTCCTTTTTAGTGGGGTGTTTGTCTGGTTTTGGAATCAAGGTAATGCTGGCTTTAAAGAATGAGTTTGCAAGTTTTCTATCCATTGGTATTTTTGGGAACAGTTTTAGAATAGGTATTAATTCTTCTTCAGTATTTGGTAGAATTCCCCTGGGAAGCCACCTGGCCCAGGTCTCTTGTTTTTTGGGAGATTTTTGATTACTGATTCAATTTCTTTACTGGTTATGGGCCTGTTCAAGTTTTCCATTTCTTCCTGTTTTAGTTTTGGTGGTTTGTAAGTTTCTAAGAATTTGTCCATTTCTTTCTGATTGCCCAGTTTGTTGGCATATAATTTCTTCTTTTTTTCCCTTGTTTTATAGTATTTATTTGATTCACTAAATAAACTGTCTTTTCATGTGATGACGTTATGACTTCTCTCTTATTTATGGAAATTGATTTCTTGATTTTTACCTTTTTTTAACCAACATATAGTACATCATTAGTTTTGATGATTCATTAGTTGTATATAATTTTTCCTAATATTCCTTTATAATTGTTTGTATTTCTGTGGTGTTGGTTGTGATCTCTTATCTTTCATTTGTGATTTTATTTACTTGAGTCCTTTCTCTTTTCTTTTTGTTAAGTCTGGCAAAGGGTTTATCAATTTTATTAATTCTTTCAAAGAACCAGCTCTTAATTTCATTAATCTGTTCTACTGGTTTTGTTGTTGTTGTTGTTTTATATCATTTTTTTCTGCTCTAATCTTCATTATTTCCCTTCTTCTGCTGTCTGTAGGCTTTATTTGCTGTTGGTTTTCTAGCTGCTTCAGGTGTAAGGTCAGGTTGTGTATTTGAGACTCTTCTTGCTTTTTGAGGAAGGCCCGTACTGCAATATATATCCCTCTTAGGATTGCCTTTGCTACATCCCAAAGTTTTGGACTGTTGTGTTTTCATTTTCATTTGCTTCCATGGATTTTTAAATTTCTTCTTTAATTTCCTGGTTAATCCATTTATTCTTTAGTAGGATGTTCTTTAACCTCCATGTATTTGAGGTCTTTCCCATTTTTTTTCTTGTGGTTGACTTCAAGTTACTTCAAGTTTCATAGCGTTGTGGTCTGAAAATAAGCATGGTATAATCTCGGTCTTTTTGTACTTGTTGAGGGCTGATTTGTGACCCAGTGTGTGATCTCTTCTGGAGAGTGTTCCATGTGCACTCGAAAAGAATGTGTATTCTGCTGCTTTAGGATGAAATGTTCTGAATATATCTGTTAAGTCCGTCCAGTCAAGTGTGTCATTCAAACCCATTGTTTCCTTGTTGATCTGCTTAGAGGATCTATCCATTGCTGTAAGTGAGGTGTTAAAGTTCCCTACTATTATTATATTATTATCAATGAGTTTCTTTATGTTTATTATTAATTGATTTATGTATTTGGGTGCTCTGAAGTTGGGGTCATAAATATTTACAATTGTTAGATCTTCCCTTTTTTTAAGTGTTTTTTTTTAAGATTTTATTTATTTGACAGTGAGAGAGATCACAAGTAGGCAGAGAAGCAGGCAGAGAGAGAGGGAAGCAGGCTCCCTGCTGAGCAGAGAGCCTGATCCCAAGACCCTGAGATCATGACCTGAGCCGAAGGGAGAAGCTTACCCACTGAGCCACCCAGGTGCCCCCAATTGTTAGATCTTCTTGATGGATAGACCCCTTAATTATGATATAATGCCCTTCTTCATCTCTTGTTACAATTCTTGTTTTAAAATCTAGTTTGGGGGTGCCTAAGTATCTTAGTCAGTTAAGCACCAACTCTTATATTTTGGCTCAGTTCATGATCTTAGAGTTGTGGGATCAAGCCCCATGTTGGATTCTGCACTCAGCATGAAGTCTACGGATTACTTCCCTCTCCCTCTGCTCCTCCCCCTGCTTACACTCTTTCTTTCTCAAAGAAGATCTTTAAAAATTAAATAAATATATCTAGTTTGTCTAATATAAGTATGGCTACTTTGGCTTTCTTTAGATGTCCATTAGCCTGATAGATGGTTCTCCATCCCCTTTCTTTCAATCTGCATGTTTTGTTGCGTCTAAAATGAGACTCTTATAGGTAGCATATAGATGGATCTTGTTTTTTTTACCCATTCTGGTACCCTATGTCTTTTGATTGGAGCATTTGGTCCATTTACATTCAGAGTGATTTTTGAAAGATATGAATTTAATGTCATTGTGTTACCCGTAGAGTTAGTGTTTCTGGTGATGTTCTCTGATCCTTTCTAATCTTGGTTGCTTTTGGTCTTTTTCTTCCCACTCAAAGAGTCCCCCTTTTAATTTCTTTCAGAGGTGGTTTAGTAGTCACAAACTCCCTTCATTTTTGTTTGTCTGGGAAATTCTTCATTTCTCCTATTTGAATGATAGCCTTTTTGGATAAAGAATTCTTGGTTGCAGGGGTGCCTGAGTGGCACAATTGGTTAAGTGTCTGACTCTTGGTTTTGGCTCAGGCTGTAATCTCATGGTTGTGAGATTGAGCCCTGCATCAGGCTCTGTGCTCAGCATGGAGTCTGCTTGGGATTCTCTCTCCCTTTGCCCCTCCTGCTTATGCTCTCTCTCTCTCTCTCTCTCTCTCAAATAAATAATTCAGTCTTAAAAAATTGAATTCTTGGCTGCATATTTTTCCCATTCAGCCCCTTGAATATATCCTGCCACTTTTTTTCTGGCCTTCTGGGTTTCTATGAACAAATCTGCCATGAACCTGATCTGTCTTCCCTTATAGGTTAAGGGCTTTTTTCCCCTTGTAGCTTCAAGATTCTTTGTCTGTGTATTTTGTGAATTTGACTATGATATGCCTTGGCAATGATCAACCTTTGTTGAATTTAATGAGTTCTCTGTGCTCCTTGGATTTTGACATCTGTGTCCTTCCCCAGATCAGGGAAGTTTTTATCTATAATTCGTTTGAATAAACCTTTTGCCCCCTTTTCTCCCTCTTCATCTTCTGGGACTCCTATGATACAAATGTTACTACATTTTAATAAGTTGCTGAGTTTCCTAAGTCTACCTTTATGATCCATTACTTTTCTTTCCCTCTTCTTTCAGCTTCATTATTGACCAAGATTCTTTTACCATTAATTGATATTAAATTTTCAGGACAAGGGATGAATTTCTTCAAAAGATCAAAGAATAGCAGAGTTGATCTCAAAGTTCTGCTTCAATGATCTCTCATGTATTTGCCATACAAAAATAAACAGACACTTTCACTTCCATTCTGATGTCTTAATGAAACTGTGGCAGAAACTGAGGCAAGACACTGAAGTATCTCTATATGTCTTATTTCAATCAAGTACAAAATGGTATTGAAAAAAATTCTAAATGTAAATAGTTGATGGTAGGGCCACCCCTACCAGATACTGGCCCTTTGTGTGACTTAAAATAAAACACCTATTCAGGCTTATGAAATGCTGAAAAATGTGCCCCCTGGGTAGACCGCTTATTTAAAAGTCACTCTTTTCTCCTGGCTGTAAGGCCTGAAGGAAACACAAGACTTGGTAACTGAAGTGCAATCCAGGTTTCAGCCCTGCTCACACCTTTCACCTGAGACCTTGGCACAGAGCACAAGTTTCACATCAGTAATGTGATGTGGAACACCATCAGTAATGTGTTCCCAGTTGTAGGAGTCTGATCATTGTGACTAAACTGGTTTTCCATTCTTTGATATAACCTTTTATATCTGTCAAAAGACATAAAGGCTACAAAATTGCTGAGTGGTGCCATGTCTCAAGATGTACTTCAACCACCTCCATAATATAGATGTTGAGGAGAGCTTTCAAAACAGAAAGGCCCCCCCAAATATATTCTGTATATACCATCTCTGTATGTATTCTTTGTTCATTTTTATCACAGGAGGAGACTTTCCTTGACACTTTGGCATTGGACTAAGGGGTCCCCGCCATTTTAACTGAGGTTCTAGGGTCACTTGCTTGTGTAGGAGGTCTAACATAGTATTGCCATGCTAATCTATGCAGATTTGCCTGGGTATTCTACTATAGTTAAGTCATTAATGCAATATCAGTTAGAAATATTTGACAATGAATTACTTTTCTTAAGTTCCTAGAAACTTAAAATTGGGGGAAAAGAAACCTGTTGATTCTTCTCCAACACTGAAATCATTGCAGTGTAATTACTTGATGTTTTACTTCCAATATTGCAGTGAAGAAAGCCTGGAAGAAAGGAAATCTTTGGCCAGTTATATTAAGTGGATAGGATCTATTATGTACACCAGAGACTCAAAGGTCATTGCTGGAGTTTTTGTTAATCTTTTCTGATGCAGTAGATATACAGAAAAAGTGATGAGGGAAGAAAACATAAAAAGTAAAAATAAGAGATTAAAAATAGCTTTGGAAAAATTAAGGCTATATCTTCCTTCCCTGTTTTCTTTATTCCTAATGTTATAAATAATGTCTTTGTAAGATGAAAAGTTAAGAAAGCAAATAAATTCCTATAGTTTTATGTTGAGAAAGATATTAAATTGGTGTATACATAAAAGAAAACTTTGGGGCTTATTGAGATAAAGTGATTACATTATGACAAGAAAATGATTAGAAGTTATTTTTGATTGAGTGAAGAATATACCTTCCATTTGGTTCAGAGAGTAACCCGTAAAGAGAGGTCATTACCATGGGCAACCATTTAGATAGTAGAAGTATACTTAGGATTATGTCCTTTATATATAGGTAGTTTGAGGGAGAGCTTCCACAGTGTATATGGCACCTTCTGGTTAAATCATTCTATACTCTCTACTGAAAGAAGATAGTCTGTTAAACTCCATTCTTTCTTTCTTGAGTGGTCCCAAGAAATTACCATAGACAAGAAAGTCAACTTTGATATTTACTAGAAAAAATGGATTTTTCTCTTGTAACATTATCTGCCTTTTCTCCCTAAAAATATATTTTATTGCATGTTCATTGCAAATCTAATTTGTAATTCATCTCTTACTCATTTAAGTCATAGCTATCTGCTAAAGAATGTCTGTCAACCAGCCTGGAAACATTCTTCTAATAGCGAGGCAGAACATAAAGATGGTTATTTTTTTTTATCCTCTGTGAAATACATTATTTTCTTAAAGTTCCACTTATGTTATTTAATATTTTGTACAAATTTTGATCACCCACAAAAGCATGTAGCCTTAATTACATTATAATAATCCAGTGATGCAAATTTTTGTTATCCTGGTTAAAAATTGTAGAGAAAAGAATGGACTAAAATGTGGCAAGCAGTGCATTTATAGACACATCCAGTGTGGGGTGTGAGTAGATGCACAATAAGCACAAACATGAAAAAATTAAATTGCTTCTGCTAGAGAATTTGAACCTACGAAAATATCACTCTGCAACGGATCTTATGTTCCCACCTAGGTTTCCATGGTTTTGCCATTTGTTCACAAAGGCTTCTTTAGGCTTTTGACATTAAATGTTCATTACGGAGAAGAGGTGTGTGCTTTTGAAAAATCCTTCCCACATATAACCAGAAAAAACTTGAATTTGGGCACCGTTATAGCTGTTTTCCAAGAATTTCATCATTTCCTCTATGCATAAGTGAATGTCTGTCCACCTCATTTGCCTGAAAACTGTACTACATCAGCAGGATGGATCATTTGGCTTCCTTGTTGGTCCTGGGGGATATGAACACAGCCCACAGATCTACCAGCAGCTGACTGCCTGGTAAATGTTTACTTACAAATTAGCACGAGTGATAATTTATTAAGATAATAAGCATAGATTACATTTAATGGCTTAGACATTATGCATTATGAACACAGTATTTTATGTTTAGTTGAAGCAAGTGTACACGACTATTAATATGATACCCAAATTTAACTCGAAATTGTGCACTAGAGAGTTTAAACCAAGTCAAGCCATGTATTGTAGTGCATCGGCGCTTAAATTAAGGCCTTCAGGAAGGTTTCACAATGGTAAAGCAATATCACATCATTCACCTATACTGTGTGTCAAGATTTGTTTATTTCTTAGATTCTCTTCTCCTTCCTCCATAAGTTGACTTATTCAGTTACTGAAGAACACTGTTTCTCTCTTGACAAACATCACTGCGTCAAAACTTTGGTTTCTGAAGCTGAGGTGAATAATCTGTCAGCAGGGACACCATGACAGCCTGGGATGACACAACAAAGAAAGAGAAAGAAAGAAATCGGCAAATATTAGCAAGAATCTGCTTAGGGACCTAAGGAAGAGGAAATGGATTGCTGCTTTGAAGGCCTGTAGTTAAAATGTGTTTTCCCAAGGAAATGATAAGGGGACAGTTCTAAATTAATATTTGTTTTTATTTGGATAGAGGAAGGTCCGGAAGGATCAGGCTGACCCAAATAAATGCAGGAACACCATGCTTACTTAGGCCTCATTCCAGAACTAGTGGGTAAGAGAGTTGAAATGAGATACCATGGTGGTAGCCATGATTGGATTTTCCAGTCATAAGTGAAACCTAGGTATTGGTTGGTTTTAGAGAAATATAATCCCTCTCATCCTGATGTTTATGCTGTGGTTTGGTCACTTGTAACCTAGAGAAGTTTAGAATCAATCAGATGTAGAATAAGAAAAGTAAATAGTTTGGGCTAACAAATAATGTCTGCCTGAATCTGGGTCCTCATGAAGGAATATTTATAATCGAGAGTATAGCTTCCCATTAGGCTGTGACCCACAAATGGTAATTTGCATTTTTACTCTTCCCTGCTTCCACAATAATAACGATAGTAATAATATCAGAAACAACCACAACAAATGCTTACTGAATGCTTACTGTGTACTGGACTAAATGCCTTATCATATGTTGGTCACTTAAGAAATATTTGCCAGGCACTGTGCTAGGTGCTGCTAGGTAGAAATGTCTATCCATTATCTCATTTAATGCAATAAGCTTCTAAGGTAACTTCTGTTACTATCATTTATATATGGGAAAATCCTGGAAAAAAACGATAGTACACAACCAGGTTTGGACTCAGGTTTCTCTGACTTTACCCTTAGGAGGTGGTTTTACTGCCTTACAGGTTCTTACTGTCTCCTTTTGACCATATTGTACATGTGTCCCTAGCCTGTACCAGAAATGCAAGTTTTCTATTTCATAGGTATTCATTGAAAGTATTTACTGAACAGTTACCATGTGTTGGGCCCTGTATTGAGTGCTTTATGTACACCATACTACTTCATATCCTTCCCTACTTGTGTGAAGTGGTAAGAGAGAGGAAGGTGTAGGTATTTCCTGAGTGGTGGTAGTAGGGGATGGATTTGCATCTGCCTGTCCCTAAGATCTTAACCACTATGCTTAGATGACTCTTACTTCATTTAATCCTCATAAACTTATGAAGTTATTTCTATTTTTATCTCCATTATCATATGAATAAACTGGACTTGCTCAAGATCACATAGAGAGTCAGAATTTTAACTTGATTTCCAAAGTCTGTAGTCTAGAAGCAATACCCTGTATCACCAGTAGGCTACAAAAAAATGTTTTGAGCACAAATATAGGGTGTTATGCTCCCTTCCAGGTATAACGAAGAGCATTATAGACAAGGTCGATGCTCTTATGAAGGCGTTTTCATTATAGTAGGGGGACAGGCAACAAACAAAAAAAAATACCAAGTCGGGATAAATGTCATTAATAAGTAAAATAAAAAATGGAGGGGCACCTGGGTGCCTCAGTGGACCAAGTGTCTGCTTTTGGCTCAGGTCATGATCCTGGGGTCCTGGGATCGAGCCCTATGTCTCTCTCAAATAAATAAATTTTAAAAATCTTTAAATAAAATAAAATAATGTGATAAAGGAGGCTGAAGAACCTCTTTAAGAGTGGGTAGCAAAGGGAATAGTCAACAAAACAAAGAGGCAGCCCACGGAATGGGAGAAAATATTCACAAAATTATACTACGGACAAAGGGCTGATATCTGAGATCTATTAAAAACTCCTCAAACTCAACACCCACAAAACAGATAATCACATCAAAAAATGGGCAGAAGACATGAACAGACACTTCTCTGAAGAAGACATACAAATGGCTAACAGACACATGAAAAAATTTTCATCATCATTAGCATCAGGGAGATCCAAATCAAAACCACATTGAGAGCACCTCACACCAGTTAGAATGGTCAAAATCAACAGTACAGTAAACAACAAGTGTTGGAGAGGATGTGGAGAATTGGGAACCCTCTTACACTCTTGGTGGGAATGCAAGTTGTGCAGTCACTTTGGAAAACAGTGTGGAGATTCCTTAAGAAATTAAAAATAGAGCTACCCTATGATCCTGCAATTGCACTACTGGGTATTTACCCTAAAGATACAGATGTAGTGAACAGAAGGGCCATCTGTACCCCAGTGTTCATAGCAGCAATGGCCACAGTCACCAAACTGTGGAAAGAGCCAAGATGCCCTTCAACAGATGAATGGATAAAGAAGATATGGTCCATATATACAATGGAATATTACACCTGCATCAGAAAGGATGAATGCCCAACTTTTGTATCAACATGGATGGGACTGGAGGAGATTAAGCTGAGTGAAATAAGTCAAGCAGAGAGAGTCAATTATCATATGGTTTCACTTACTTGTGGGGTATAAGGAATAACGCGGAGGACATTGGGAGAAGGAGAAGAGAAATGAGTTGGGGGAAATCGTAGAGCGAGACAAACCATGAGAGACTGTGGACTTTGAGAAACAAACTGAGGGTTTTGGAGGGGAGGGGGAGTAAGGGGTTGGGTGAGCCTGGTGCTGGGTATCAAGGAGGGCATGTATTGCATGGAGCACTAGGTGTGATTCATAAACAATGTTGGAACACTGAAAAAATAAAATAAAATTTAAGAAAAAAGAGTGGGTGGCCAGTGAAGGCCTTGTTAAAGGAATGACATTTGAGATTTGAATGACAAGAAGAAACTAGGAAGGCCAAACTCTAGGATAAGAACACCTTCCAGGTAAAATATTTTAAGCTTCTTTATGGGTTTTTAGGATCACATCTCAGTTTGTTTGTTTTTTTTAATTGTTAATGGTCATTGCAAGTGTCAAATTTATTTTCAAATGTTAAATCTTATAAAGTCAACTTGGAGTAGAGTTGCCAGATTTGGTTAAATAAACAAATAAGTAAATACAGACAGTTAAATTGGCATTTAAGAAAGCAACATTTTTTTTAAAAACTGTAAGTATGTTCCAAATATTGCATGGGACATACCTATACTAAACAATTATTTGTTGTTTAGCTAAAATTCCAGTTTAACTGGGTATCCTGTATTTGATCTGTCACCCCTAATTTGGAGAGAAATAAAGTACTAAAATACTGTGAATTAGATTTGCAGTGGTGTTGCATATCTAAGGATCATCCTGATAACAGTGCTTTGAAGTATCAGCTCTACTGCGCAGTCCCTTTAGGTTACTTCAGGTCCACAGTAAAAATTGTAGGCAGAGGAAGAAAGGTACCTGACGTTTTATGAGTTCTACAACCTTCCTAATTACTGAAAAATACAAAAGCAACCTTTGTGGGGAGGAGAGGGTATGTTTAAAAAACAAAATAAAACAAAGGGATCCAAAGGCTTTTGCACAATGGAGAGAATGATATGATTACTAGAGTGTTCTGAACAGCACAGCTAGAATTCACCCAACATGGAGGCTTTGAAAAGCTCCTCTAAGTACTGAAAGAATATGCATTTGCTGGGGAGGGCATGTACTACGGTGAGCCCTGTGAATTGTGTAAGACTGATGAATCATAGACCTGTACCCCTGAAGCAAATAATACATTATATGTTAATAAAAAAAGTTAATTGCTTTTGGAGCAAGCCCCACCCTATTTAGTTATGTATTTGCCATCAGTCATTATGGACATGTTAGAACTTGAGGCTAGATTGTATTTTTCTTTTCTTCTTCCATCCTGATTTTAAATGAAATTATGTGTGGAAATTGTTCTCTAGACAGTAGTCCTGTCCAGCAGAACATTCTGCAATTATCAAAATGTTCTATGTCTGTGCTGTCAGATACAAATAATGTAGCCACCAGCCATGTGTGGCTATTGAGCACTTAAAATGTGCTTAGTATGTCTGAGGAATAAACTCTTACATTTCATTATATTTTAATTAGTTTAAATTTAAATAGAAATAGCCACAAGTGCCTAGTAGCTATTACACTGGATAGGGAATTTCTAGAGGAAAACAAGTATTGTGCCTTTAGAACATCCCAGAGAAATCTATCTCAGTAGTGTTAAGCCTAAATGCCATTTCAAATAAGTTACCTAAGAATCATTTCTTTCCATGTAAAATAGGAATTTAGACTAGACAATCTCTAGGGTCTCATCTCCCCTGAAAATATCATATTCCTAGGAATTGTACAGGCTAACTGGGGACTACATACTATTCTTTTTTTTGTTTTGTTTTTAATCTCCAATGCCTGGCAGAGGGACCAGCACCTAGTAGATGCATAGTATACGACTGCCAACATGAACTTCACTCAATGGGACCTCCAGTCTCTAACTCAGAGAATTGAAGAATATAGCACGTGTGTCACCACCTCTCTTCCAGAATCCATGTCAGGTGTCACTAGTTATGTCACTTTCTTTCTGAGACCACAGGTAGGCTTAGAACCTTCTGAACATAGATAACTTAAGTAGCCTGTTGCTGAGACTGAGGACCCTATGATTGAAAACCATTTGCCATCTGTATAGTTTGATCTGTTGATCTTATCTGTGAGGAAACCAGGACCCAGAGAGGTAATACTTATCCAAGATGGCAGAGTTCACGAGCATTAAAGACTATATAAAATATATAAAGTATATGCTGGCTAACTGAAGATAAAAAAGTATATAAAGTATGCAGTATATAAAGAATGCATCTAGGGTGCAAGTCTTCTCACTCCCAGGCAATATTCTTTCTATTTTAGATGCTCTTCCTTCATTTTAACATGGCTATGCCTCTTGTTTGCTTTGAAATATATTTTCCCCTAATAATAGTGGGCACTTCAGGAAGGTAGGGTATGGAGAGATGGTGGTAGGTCTTAGGCAGATGGAAAATAGGTGGACATAAGATTTCCCTTTGTTTATGTATGTGTGTATCTATCTATCTATCTATCTATCTATACGTATGTATATATGTATATATATTTATCCTTGTAAGCATCTTAATAATGTGAATACATGATGTATTTAATTTTTTAAAGTAAATTCAATTTAAAGATGTTGTTTAATAAGATCTTCAAAAATTCAGAAGTGCAGAACATCTCCATAAATGATATTTTAGCAACATTTCTTTTAATTTTTCCCCACTGAATTTCTGCAAAGGTCATGTTTTAACAGATTTGGGTTGATTTATCTTTGTAACTTCAGTCATCTTCTGAGAAAGACTAGAGCTTGAGAAAAATTTTTTGCCATGCCTCTTCCTGGGGTATGTGGTTGAAGAGCTCACATTTTCTTTTTTGTCATCTAGATCTTTGCTACTCAAAATGTGGTCTCCCGGACAGCAGCATCTGCATTACCTAGGTGCTTGTTAGAAATGCTGGATCTTGGGCCCCATCTCGGGGCCTATTGAATCTATCTGCACTTTAACAAGATCCCTAGGTGATTCAAATAGTTAGAATGGCAAAAATTGACCAGGCAAGAAACAACAAATGCTGGAGAGGATGAGGAGAAAGGGGAACCCTCTTACACTATTGGTGGAAATGCAAGTTGGTGCAGCCACTTTGGAAAATAGTGTGGAGAGTCCTCAAAAAGTTAAGGCTATCCTATGACCCAGCAATTACACTACACTACCCAAAGATACAGATGTAGTGAAAAGAAAGGCTACATGCACCCCAACGTTCATAGCAGCAATGTCCGCAATAGCCAAACTGTGGAAGGAGCCACGATGTCCTTCAACAGACGAATGGATAAAGAAGATGTGGTCCATATATACAATGGAATATTACTCAGCCATCAGAAAGGATGAATACCCCACATTTGCATCAACATTGCTGGAACTGGAGGAGATTGTGCTAAGTGAAATAAGTCAAGCAGAGAAAGACAATTATCATATGGTTTCACTTATTTGTGGAACATAAGGAATAGCATTAGGAGAAGGAAGGAAAAAATGAAGGGGGGGGGAATTAGAGGGGGAGATGAATGATGAAAGACTACAGATGCCGAGAAACAAACTGAGGGTTTTAGAGGGGAGAAGGGTGGGGGGGATGGGTGAGCCTGGTGATGGGTATTAAGGAGGAGATGTATTACATGGAGCACTGGGTGTTATATGCAAACAATGAATCATGTAACAATACATCATCAAAAACTAATGAAGTACTGTATGGTGACTAATGTAACATAATAAAAAAAATTTTTTAAAAAAGCTTTGGAAGCACAGGTCTAGATAACGTGGCAGTCGCCATTTTGGCCAAAGCTAGTGTCCTGAGGTGGCCAGCTGGAGGGTACAGTAAAAACAAAATCATCCCTCCTATTAGATATGACAAATTTAGACCTGACATATAACTTTCCATTGGAAAGGAAATCATGATTGGATTTCAAGCAGCCATAGTGGAGCTCAAAACCCTCCTGGTCACCGTATTAGGTCAACAATGAAAAAGATGTCAGTGATAATAATTATAATAATACTTACAGTGTATTAGATACCATACTAAATTCTCTACATGTATTATTTTAATGCTCACAATAACCCTATCTATTCCCATTTAGATAAAATAACCCTATCTATTCCCATTTAGATAAAATGAATTCCCATTAGATAAAAAAAATTACCAGAGTCTTTTCCAGCTCATTTTTCTGTACTCCAGGATTTGAAAGTTATAAACTACTTTTCCCAAAAGCTACAGTGCTGACATGACACTCAACTGTAGGTACTCAAGTCTTAGAGTCATAAGTGAACGTGCATTGAAAGCCATCGTCTGAGAGATTAGGTCTTCTGGTCTAAGCAGATGGGGGGTATCTGGTTCAGCTGGGGCAGCGATAATGGAGTATCTGGCATTTAGTTTCAGGGGTCTTAGGTACCAGTCTTTGCGTAGCTGTGTCAGTGCTGTTTGGCTACTAAAGAACCACAATGTTGTTGGGCGATTTTCTTGCGTGTGTTGTTTCTGAATATGTGGTGTCCAGGAATGACTTGCTGCACTTTCTTTCCCCAGAGATTCTGGGCACTGCTAAATGTCTCTTAATAAATTCCTATATTATCTTTTTATCTTTCCTAGAGTGGCCTCTATTTGCCAGCAAGAACCCAGCTGGTACAGTAATTGAAATCAGTTAAATCACTAAAAACTAAAAAAACAAAAAAGACAATGGTACTAAATTATGGCACAGGAACGTCGGTTTTTCAGAGAAGAAGGTGATGCTTGGACTATTGTAACACACAGATGTAAGGTTAATATTTCCTAGAATAGCAGTGATGAAGATGAAACTTATGTTAAGTGGAGCAGTATTTTGTTAAATTAGTTTTGTTGCAGTTCCGGAAATGTTCAGTACTTAAAGCAGATATATCTATAGAGCCAAAGTCAAGTAGAGTACCAAAACAATGATCTGGGTAAGTCATAAAAGGAAGAAAAGAGAAAGGAAATAAGATATCTTTAAATACTCATTTTGTGCCAGGCACTGAATTAGGAATCTTTATAAATTTTAATAAGGGGACTGTAAAATAAGAATTATACAATATAATGGTTGGCAGACAATGGTGGCTGGTGTTCAGGCTGATTAAGAGCAGCCTCAATTTTTATTAAAATAGATATATTTGGGGGCACCTGGGTGGCTCATTCAGATGAGCACCCAAATCTTGATTTCAGCTCAGGGTCATGAGACTGAGCCCAGCCTGGGGCTCCACACTTGGCATGGGACCTGCTTGGGATTCTCTCTTCCTCTCCCTCTGCCCCGCCCCCTGGCTCACTCTTGCTCACTCTCTCGCTTTCTTAAAAAAAAATGGCAATAAAATAAAATAGATATATCTGGAAGGACATCAATTTTATACCATTAAAAATACAATATAAATGCTAAGAAGCAATAACAATCTATTATGAACTTCCTGGGAAAAAAGTAGATGCCATATGAGTAAGTCATATAGGTAGATAATCTCAGTTGCTTATTATTTACCAAAAGGCATGAATGACCAAGTTAGGGCCACACAGAGAAACTCTTCTTAGCTTCCATTCCCCATTTCTTGCTTACCATGATTGTCCACTTCCTGTTTTCAGCCTCTGGGAATACTAGTGATCGTGGAGAATAAAACACTTCATCATCCACTTCTTCTGGCTTTCTGGGCAAGCAGTGTAAAAACGTCCAGTCAGAGGCAGCAACTTTAGCAGTCTAAAGAAGAAATAGGATGCATCTGTGTTTTGACTAGTATATATGGCTATTGCTTTTGTCTTCTTCAATATTAAAACACACATATGGTGTGGAGTCAGAGACCAAATGCAAAGGGAGAGACAACGAGGCAGAGCGGTGGTTTAAATTCAAGGCACCAAAAGGAAACATAAATGGTACTTTCAACTTACGGAATTTTATAGTCATTTTTTTTTTAATTTGGGAGAATGTTACTCCAAATTAAACCACTAACTCCGTGTTCTGGTTCTCTGTCTAGAGGGATTGTGAACATTTCAGTAAAGAGTTCCATGGGTGTAATGCGTGGCTGATAGCAAAAGTTACCCATTATGCCCCAATATATTTTAAAAGTTGCTTTTATGAGGTTATGTTACATTTTGAGCTTATCTATAAGTTACGGTTTTTAGCAGTTGAAGTATACTTCATCACTAATTAAAACACTTTTGAAAGAGAGTGCGCTGAGATAGGAGTGCATTAAACAGGATTATGAGCAGTATATACAAGAGGTTTCCTTCTTAATGCAACAGTCCTAACAGTTGTAATTTTCTCCAGCCATTAAGTCCTGAAAGCTACATTTTCCCATCCATTTCCATTGTTCACGTACAGAGTCAAAACTGCAGTACCTCATAATTTCTTACCTCAAAATTACTGCTTTTTACTAAACTTTTTACTTCCCATACTTGTTCGAGGTTCAGAACCTTCTGAATTTCTAAAATAATGGCTAAGTTACATGGGAAAGGAATAACATTTGAGTCAGTCATACATCAGTGTGATGAATGTGCTTCAAGCCTGCAGTCCTGGCACCACAAAAATGCCTAAGGCTGGTCAAGGCAAGGACGAGGTAAGCCACAAGGAATTTAGAATTTCTCCATGAACGTATTTCCACATATATGCCAACAGATTAGCCATAATGTATAAATAACTCCTATAACCAATAATGGCAAAAAAATAGAAAATGGGCAAAGGATATGATAGCATTTTAGAGAAAGACACATGGAAATGGCCAGTAAACAGGAAACGATGTTTAGCTTCATTAGTAATCCAGGAAATGCAAAATTTAAAAAGCATGAGATACAGATTTTAAAAATTAAAAATGTAAATAACAACTAAGAGTAGAAAGAGTATGGAGAGAGTAGAAATTATCTTCTTTTTGGGTGGCTATTTAGCAGCATTTACCTATTTTAAAAAGTATATCCCACTTTACACAGAAGTTCTTTTTCCATGGATCTGTTCTCCAGTAATACTTGCACAGAGAAATACGTCTAAGGATATTCATTGCGGCATTGTTTGTAATTGGGATCATTAAAAATAGCCCAGTTTATCAACATAAATCATAGTTCCCCCAGAGCTTGGAATATTATGCAACCATTTAAAAGAATGAAAAATATCTAAATAAATGGCCAAGAAAATCTAAGATTTGTTAAGTGGGGAAAGTAAGTCAGAATAATATGTCCGATATGCCATTTACGAGACATTAATAGTTGTGTGTGTGTATATGAAGTCATATATAAATACACAGAAAAGGTCTGCAAAGGGATGCATCAAATGGTCGAGCCATGGCTCCCTCTGGGAATAGTCACTATTGAAAGGATAAGGGAAAGACACTTTCACTTTTTATTTTCCAAATTTCATTCTATTGACATGGATAAATAAGGAGCTAGTATTTACATATTGCTTTATCAATGAAATATCTGTAGTGTTTGCTCAGTCTCTTTCTCTACCAAAACAGACTAGCTGCTCTGCTGACAAAATCCCAACGTACACTTGCCTGGTAGAGTATTCCTCCAGAAGAGCAGTTCTCAAAGTGTGACCCTGGAGCAGCAGCATTGCATCACCTGGGAACTTGGTACAAATGCCAGTTCTTGGGTCCCACCTCTAATCTACTAATTCAGAACCCCAGCGGAGTGGGGTCCTGCCAGCTGTGTATTAAGAGCTCCAGGCAATTCAGAGGCACTGAGAAGACTTGCTTCAGATCTTAATGAAAGGCATCAGAGTAGATGGGATTCCCCTGGGAATGCCCTGGAAGCCGTAAGCAAAGCTAAACTGGACTCGAGTGTCCTGAACAACTAGAGGCAAGGACTAGCCCGAAGAACCTAATTATACAGCTTTTCTTAGAGGAGAAATAGGAAGAAACTGCATGCAACAGAAGTAACAGTGTCTCTAGACACACACACAGCAAAGCATTCCGATGCCTCCACGGCCCCATCGCTGTGAAAGGGAAAAGCTTGCTTCTCTCTTCTGCCTGATTGCAAATGCCTGCATCCAGGACAAAAGAGTCTTTCCAAAGGCCATCCATAGCTAAGCTTCAGGAGGAGAGAAATCCCTGGAGGATGCAGTCAGCGCATCCTTTATAGGGAAGGAGAGGACAGTCTGCGGTCCCCAAAGCGAACGAGTGATCAGATGGTTCGCCCTTTGTGAATGGAATTAATGAACTTTCAGAGAGACATCAGTTTGTACCTTCATTGTAACCTGGTAACCTTGGAAAGCCTGGAGCCGCTTTTTCTTCTCCTCTTCTTGTCCCATGCTTATCCACGTGTCTGTAATTAACACATTGCCTCCACGAGCCGCTTCCAATGGATCATTTGTCAGTGACAGCTTGGTGCCATTCTAGCATACACAAGCATGGCCGTTAAACAAGTTCATGGGACAGAGAAAGGCCATTCTAAGTTTACATATAAGGAGCATACCTCCTTGGCATACTGCTCTGCCACCTTGGTCACACTGGGATCTGGCTCATAACCCTGCAGGGGGAAGAAATCAACTGTTATTTAGGCAACTGTTTTGTATTAGGCTGTCTTATATATGTATTATTTTCCTCTCAACAGCAATGTCCGCTGTCCTTCCCTTTGCTGCTTCAAGTGGGATACGGTATTGACATCTAAATTCCAAACCTTCATAGGGCTTTTGGGAATTTAACAAGGTAACCGGCTGCCCCATCTTTCTCTTATTATCCTTCACCTCTTCAATTATCAGATAAACAGGGCATGGTGCTTTCCAGCTCTCAGTAGGGCCCCTTCTCCTTCCTCTAATAGTGTTAAGAGGATTACATATGTAATTCTACAAGCAGATGCCATTTTGTCTCCATCTTTCCAGGAGTTGTGTGGGGTTTTTTTGCAATGTTTTTGTATTTGTTTCTGTTTTTGTCTGGGATGCTTTTCTCCGCTTGCTTCATGTGGCTAACGCTTTCAAGTCTCAGCTCAAATGTCTCCTCCGCAGAAGAACCTTCCCCAAGCACCCAAGTTAGCTTGGGGCCACGTGCCAGTGTTCTGAGTGCAGGGCTCGTGCTTTGAAATGCCATTTACACCACAAGCACCCTGCTTTTCCTCAAATATATTTGTCTGGGATCGTTTGGCGAAAGCAGGGTCGGGGCTTGGGTGAAGCAAGCGAGGTGCTGGGACACAGAGTTTAAGCAGAACTGTCAGAGTCTTTGTGAGCACAAATGGCGCACCAGAGGGGCCTCGCTTGCTTGGCTGAGTCTCAACTCTGGGTGAGGGGACGTTAGAGGGCACTAAAGCCTCCCCCGAGCTATTCCAGACGCCCCAGGTAGCCCTGAACCTCCCCCACCCTCCAATCTGTTCTGTCAACAGCAGCGAGGATTGTTCTCTCTGAAGCCTGCAATGTTTACCACTTGTTCCTTAAGTCCAAGCTGATTAAGAGTATCAAGGCTTCCCCCTGCCCCCACATTCCCTGTTTCTGTCTCTCTTAATTCTTCTCAACATCTTGCTGTAGGAAAGGCAATCTGAGTGTTATCTCCGCACTACGTCTTGCCCTTTTCTGCCATCTCAGCCTTTTACCCTTGAACACCTCCTCCTGTCCCCTCCTGGGGGTCTTCGTTGGAACATGTCAGCTCTTCTTTTGTCAAACTTTAGCCCAGCCTCACCTCTGGACCCTCCATATGGAGGTCTTGTCAGTCCAAACAGCCCAGTTATTCTCACCTTCCTCCATCCTTCTCATTTTCCCGAATTCTTAGCATTTATTATAAGTTGGGTTTTAGAAATTCTCACTGGAGCATTGTGATACACACTGTGATATGCCACTCACATCCCCCCTTCACGAATAAAGAGCTTATTCCCCCAGCTGCTGGGCGTGCTGCCAGAAGCTGGCTTTCAGCCGCCAGCCCTCTTTGGGCAATGCCTCAGCTGCAGAGAGCTGACTCATCCAAGGTCACATCCCCTTCTGGGACGACCTACATTCAATGACTGATTGACAGAAGGGGTTGGAAACTTGACTCCCTCCTCCCAACTTGGAACAGCTCTAAATGGCCATCTCAGATCTAGAAGTCTCTGTAAGGTCAGACGAGGCTGTTGTTCGACCTGCAGTGCGGCTCGGCTTCTTCCTCTGCCCACTCCTGCTTTCCTCCCTTCCCTTCCACAGGTGTTGGCCTCAAGGGCATGCCCTAATAAGCATCCTGCGTACCAAACTCTGTCTCAGAGTCTACTCCCGGGAACCTCAGCCCGTCACAAGCATGTTCAGGATCATTCCTTTGAAACTGTCTATTTGCACATGAGTGTCTACCATAGTTCCTTCTCATAACAAAATTCTTGAAAGAAACTACACATGACGCTGATGATGGTGGCACAGACATTTTAGACCACCCTCAAATAGCCATAAGTTCTAGAGCTCTTTTATAGGGATGTGGAGAAGGTAATTAATAAAGCTTTGCTAATTTAGTAACTAATATGACCATTCATACCAGTAAACATAAATGAAGAGGCTTGGCCATTACCCCGTGTGCCTCCTGCCCTGAAAATTTAGCCTTCCCTCTAGAGAGCAGGTTTTATACTCCCTACATATAATCATTCTTACAGAAGGGATCAATAAGTACTTAGAGAACCAACAGAGAGGTTTGGAAATTAGAAAATCACCCAACCTTGCATGCACTGGGCCATGACTGAGAATACAAAGAGGAATTCTTTACTCACAGCTCAGCTTTCAATACTAAATCACTCATTGGCTTTTACATAAATCTTAAAACCAGAGGAAGAAGGTGATTAACAAACCCAGTTCAGTCTAAATATTCACTTAGAACAATGTTAAAATCATTACCATCAATAGTTTATGGAGCAATTTTACAATCAAGGACAAAATTATGTTTTCTTGAACATGTAAGTGATTCCCAGTTGAAGAATGGGGAAATAGATTAATTATGGCCTTGGAGACTTCAGGGCTTCTTAAATTTACAATAAATCTCCTAGCTTTATCTTGAAAGGAAATAGGCCTACTTATAAATTAACTGAACAACATCTGCACTATCACACTTTCCCAAAGACTTCTTAAAACTCTTACTCCCACCAAGATTTGACAAAGTTTTAACGCTGTCTGTCATTTAAATGAGTTTTTGCCTAAGAACAATATCAAAATTACTTTGTAAGATTCAAATTTTTTCCCTTTGGTGGTAATAAAACATCTCTGACACACCATAAAATGTTTAAATCCTATATTTTTCCAACAGAATAAAACCTCTCCAGAAGCATCTTCTATCAGGGAACAGTTATTGTTAATAAATGTTGTCACTGTAAAAACTAAATGCAATCACAGTTTGCATTAATACAGAGCTTTTCTTCCAACTAGATTTGGGTGACAGTGGGTTAACTCTTCCCATAAAGTGAAGGAGAACCACCTTAAGCACAAGTCGGATCTGACCCTTCATTTCCATTTATGCTGAAAGAAAGAGAATTATCTGCTGTAAGAATTCTCTCTCTGAGGGGCACCTGGGTGGCTCAGTGGGTTAAAGCCTCTGCCTTCGGCTCAGGTCATGGTCCCAGGGTCCTGGGATCGAGCCCCGCATCAGACTCTCTGCTCAGCGGGGAGCCTGCTTCCCCCTCTTTCTCTCTATGCCTGCCTCTCTGCCTACCTGTGACCTCTTTCTCTCTGTCAAATAAATAAAATCTTAAAAAAAAAACGAATTCTCTCTCTGAGTCCCCACAGTTTACTATAATAGGGTGGCTTCTAATACATGCTGTTGTCTGTGTCTGCCATTTCTTCTATGACAAGTTTATTAGGTAGAAGAGTGTCCTCCCAAAATTCATTCTCAGCCAGAACCTCAGAATGTAACCTTATCTAGGAGGGTCTTCACAGATGTAAGGAGTTAAGATGAGGTCATACTGGATTAGGGCGGGCCTACTTTTTACATGACTGACGTTCTCCTATGAAGAGGGGCATCTGTACAGAGAAACAGAGACATAAAGGCAAGAACATTGAGGAAGAGACTGGAAGGATGCAGCCACAAGCCCAGGAAGCTTGGGGCTGTGGAGAGAGATGAGGATTCTTTCCTAGAGACTTCAGAGAGAGCGTGGCCCCACCGCCATCTTGATTTTGGACTTCTAGTCTCCAGAACTGTAAATAATAAATTTCTATCATTTGAAGCCACCCAGTGTGTGGTACTTTGTTATGACAGAGGGCACATTGACTCAAACTGGTTCAGCAAGAGCACTAGTGAAAAGCATTTTATTTTCTTTTTCTTTGGCAGGAGACAGTGGACAATGCCGGTGCTCTACGCAGATGCCATCGTAGGATTTCTTTTCACAGCTTTTGCTCCCTCTCCCCATTTCAATGGGCTTTTAACAGCACTTGCAGCTCTTCCTCGGAAGACAGCTCTCTGGCTACCCAGCTGCTTTCCTGCTGAAAGTGCCAGGGGATTTACTACCCCACCTCCCCTTGCTGCCTTTGACCAATGACTGGTTCAAAGAATGAAAGCCCACCTACCTGGGTGTGTGACTGACCCAGTTGGTTAATCATCTGACTTCAGATTTTGGCCCAGTTCATGATCTCAGAGTCCTGGGACAGAGCCCCGCATTGGCTCCCAGTGTAGAGTCCTCTTGGGATTCTCTCTCTGTCCCTCCCCTCGCTTGTGCGCTTTCTCTCTCTCTTTCTTTCTTTCTCTCTCTCTCTTTAAAATAAATAAATACAATCTTTAAAAAAGAGGAAGCAAGCCCACCTTCCTTGCCTCAGGTTGAGACAACTCTGGGGCATAAGTTACGCTTCTGAGCTCACCTGTGGGATCAGGCTGTAGCTTCCTTCTGTAGGATGATGCCTGACGTGGCACTAGAGTGACCAATCATGCCCTTTGCCTGGGAGTCTCCCAGTTTTAGCACCGATAGTCCGATGTCCCTGGAAATCCCTCAGTCTTAGGCAAACCGGGATGGTTAGTGACTCTAAATGGCCCTCTTGCTTAGATTCTTCTTTCTCTCTGTCCTTCTACTCTCCTACAGGTCTTCCTTAGGAGTACTCCTTTAATACCTGTACACAAATCCTCACTAAATCCCTTGTAGGGAACTCAGCCCAAGACACTGGTGTAGGAAGGGGTGAAGAGCGCATGAAAGCCTGGGGGACTGGGGAATTTCCTATTAGAGAAATTCAGTAATTAACCCATATTGTGTAATTCATGTTCCTGGTGATTGGCAAATAAACATCTCAAACTCAAGAAGCAGAAGCAGGGAGTAATTTTAGGCCTTAGTAATTTTAAGATGCCTCTGGACGTCTTAGTTTGTTAGAGAGAACCCTCGCACTCACTACTGAAATAGCAGCAAACAGATGCCTGGTCAGAAACACACTAGTCCACAGTAATTGTGAGGAGTTGCTCTTAATGACAGGGCCAATTTTATCTTTCACTTTATTTCTCTCTGTCTTTCTGGCTCTGTCAAATAAATAAATCTTTTAAAAAATCCATTAAAAAAAAAGACTTCCGATTGGATATCATTAGCCAATCAGAAACATAATGGGGAAAATATTCAGTAGTGATGGGATTTTTTTTAGTATTTTATTTATTTATTTGACAGACAGAGATCACAAGTAGGCAGAGAGGCAGGCAGAGAGAGAGGAGGAAGCAGGCTCCCTGCTGAGCAGAGAGCCCAATGCGGGGCTTGATCCCAGGACCCTGAGGTCATGACCTGAGCTGAAGGCAGAGCCTTAACACACTGAGCCACCCAGGCGCCCCAGTGATGGAATATTTAAAAGGTTCTGTGGGGATCCTTCAGTACTGGTTTGTGTATGAGTCTCTTGTACATTAATTTTTGTCCTGTAAAAGGCTTATTTATTTTGTATGAGGCAGGGAGTGTCTTAACATAGGGCTTCTCTTGGAGGCATCTACACTTTTTTATTTGGGTGTATTATTTATGGATTTATGTCATTATGTAGGTAAAACATTAACATGTTGAGAAATTCAAACCACATAAAAGGATATACCATGAAAATAAAGTCTCCCACCTATCTCTGTCCTTGAACCTCCCACTTCCCCTTCTCAGAGGCAGCAACTATTACCAGCTCCTTACATATCAAAAGTGTTACTTTTGAAAATAACCTATGAAAGAAGTCATGCCTCCTGTACATTCTGTGTGAGATTAGCAGCAGAGTAGGAAGTAAATTGGGGACATTTTCACAGCCGCGTGGGACTTAGATTCAAAAAGTTGCAGGGCCCCTGGAGTTGAGTTTGAAATATTAAGCTGGTATAGAAGCCATCACTGTGACCTTCACACTAGATTGGCATTTTTTCCACTAAACTCAGTATTAGAAAAGTGATGACATTCTCTCTATGCCTTGGGAATTCTACACTGTCTGGATTTCATTGCTTTCTTCAGCCTCTGTTGTAGCGGTGCCCAAGGATGCCAGTCATCATACTGGCTGGCTTCAGGGCCATCAAAGGGATAATTCAGAGAGGGTTTTAAGAAAGACGCACAAATGAGAGGCTTCATGGGAAATGGGCACTCAAGAGGCCACATAAATGTAATAGTAATGCTAGTTACATAGCCTTAAGTTTGTGGCCTCACCTGTGCCTTCCTTGAATGGAAGACTGGTTTGCTTTCACTGGTAGTTGTATCTGGGATGATTTAAGAGGGGCTTAGTCTCAAGGCAGAAAGTTCCCCTACCTTTGGAGTAGCTGCCTGAAGGTGCATCCCGAATTTTGCAGCACTCATCATGATGGAATGCAGAATGTTGTTCCCATCCCCAATCCAGCTGAGGGTAAGGCCTTTCAGAGCGCCATAGTGTTCCTAAAAGCCAAGGGAGGAGGAGATTACATCCAGGAGGAAAGCCACTTGTGTGAAACAATTATTAGAGCTAAAATAAAGGAAAGAGTCATTTTTTATAGCTTTGTTGGAATGAACAAACTACTAGTTTTTTGTTTTTGCATTATATAGAGCAATAATATGAATGTATAATCACAACAAATAGCAAAATGACTTAATGTCTTAAACCATGACATCATATGAACTCATACAGAGACTCAAAGTTTCATACATTCCAAATCTGAATCTTTGTTGGATTCACTCATTCGTTCGTTCACTCATTCATTCACTCAACAAATTGAGTGTCCAGAGGCTTTCCTTGGTCCTGGAGATAGAACAATGAAGAAAGGAGAGAAAAAAAAAAATCACTACCTTTATGGAGCTTACATTCATTGGTATTAGAATGGGGAAACACAATGCATCTTGAACAGTGGAACATGGTGTCTATGTTTGCATTTATATAAAGTTAAAAAACATGCCCATTAATATTTTGGTTGTTTACAGATATAGATGTGTAGTCAAAATATAAACACATGCCTGGGAATTATAAATACAAACATCAGGAAAATAATTTCTTTGTGGGGTGAAAGGAAATGGGATCAGGGAGAGTTACACAGTATGCTTCAACTCTTTATAATATATTATTTAAAAACAAAAAAATTTCTAAAGTAAGATGTGACAAAACTATGTAATAGGCTTAAGGGCGTTTGTTTTATTTTTCTTGAAGTGTCTGTAGGCTTCACAGATTTTATATATTCATAAAGATAATATTTTAAAAATAGGAAGGCTAAACAACTTTGAGATCGCAGAACTACTACATGGTGAATCTAGGATTTAAATCCAGGTCCATCTGATATAAATGCCATGTTCTTAATAAGCTGCTATTTATTCACTCAACTCCTGCTTTGAGTATCTTCTATATGAAGGCATTGCACCAGGCCCTGCAGGGGACAATATGATGAATAGGAAATTTTTTTTATTGTCCTTCAATGAATCTGTAATCTAGTAATGATGAAGCCCCAGGGGGGAGCATTAAATTATCTGGCATATATGTAAAGCCATACCTGCCAGCAGCCACTTGGTATCTAACATTGTTGTATTATCTTCTCTGCATGAATCCTATCCTCATCACCAAAGAGTTCCATTTCATTTTGAGTTTAACTTCACATTCATATGTGTGTGGCTCATTCAAATAAGGAGGAATATGGATCCATCAGTTCTCCCTGTCTTCCAGAACGGTCCATCCACACAGAAACCATGATTGTCAGGATTCCCGATGGCAAGACCATGTAGATTGGCTGTGGCAAGCCAAATGAGATGAATCTTTTCAAAGTTATTCAAGTTTCTAATTTAAGGGGACATGGCTAATTTTGCCTCGGTTCTATAAATTCTATGTGTTCTTAACTCCAGTCTCAAGCAATCAGTTTATTAAAATGATAGAAAATGGCCTCCCTCTCAGAAAGTGATTTGGTAGTGGACCATTTTGAATATTCAAAGCATACTCAACCAGTCTTCATTCCCAAGCCACAGAGCCGGATGTATGTAGGATTACATAAAACATTTCCATTCTGTATGCTCCAGCATTCTCTGTTCATCCATTGTGTTAAATATGTCCTAGAAAACAGTGATTGAAAGAAGAGGGGATGGGGGGTGGGACTAAAAGAGGTTGTGAATTGAGTTGAGAATAGAAGGATCTGATGATCTGTTTTTAACAATGCCCTGTCTCCTTTGTAGATCTAGCATTCACACATATGCTGTAGTTCTTTGCCAAAATGATATTTGAAAACAAAACACCAATACCATGATTTAAATGGTTCCATTTAGAGCTAGTTGGGAACAATTTATTTATTTTGCTTTTATGTAAGGCAAAGAAATAAGCCAACCTGGAGCGTGAGGTAATCAGCCAGGATCTGGATAGGATGGTACAAATCTGACAGCCCATTGATGATTGGAATGGATGCTTCTTTAGCCAGAATATCTAGATCTGATTGTTTGTACACTCGAGCCAGCACTGCATCTGTCATGCTAGACAACACACTGCAGGAGACCAAGAAAAGATAATCTAAGTTAATTATGCTTAATAATTCCTTCTTTAGACATGATCTTAAACAGGAATAAGAAATGCTAATAAATTAGAATTGTTACAAAGTTACAGCTACTTAACATGACAGATTTTAAAGCTAATATTATGGCACCTGGGGGGCTCAGTCAGTTAAGCATCTGCCTTTGGCTAAGGTCATGATCCCAGGGTCCTGAGATCCAGCCCCACCTCAGGCTCCCTGCTCACTGGAGAGTCTGCTTGTCCCTGTCCCTCTGCCCCTCCCACTGCTCATGTTCTCTCTCTCATACTTCCTCTTTCTCTCTCAAATAAATAAATAAAATCTAAAAAATAAAAGCTAATATTAAACATGTAGTCATTATAGGAGCCAGATGTTGTTCCACTGATCTCATCCAGTGACCACTGCTTTTACTGTTTTTTTACAGGGGTAAAAAATCAACTGTGGGCCTAGCAAGTTATGACAATGAATTATAGATAAGGGGCAGTTGGTAAAGTTAAAAGGACAAGATCAAAACAAGGTATACACAGTGACATTAATGGTCTGGCATGTGGCTCATTTTCTTTGATGTCATCCCACAGACATATATACATTTTCAATGTAAAATTGAAAGTACGTGTGTGGCAGCCATGAATGTTGCACACACAGGTTGCCGCACAAGAAAGAACCTTCTGGGAGGAGTCTCATTAGCCGACAACCCCCAGCTGCTGCACTTTTGGGATACACTGTAGTGTTTCCACTAAGGCCACACTCCCCCCATACTATATTCCCAGCCAATGGCTGAGCAGAGTGGGGGCACCAGAGCTGAGTTACTCTGCCTGACATGGGACTGCTCCAATGGGCAGTCTTTGCTCTGAGGTTCTCCATTGTCCTGGCCAAGACTTTCTCAGACCTCTGCTGCAGTCTCAGGTTCTTTTTACCCTACTTTTTCCTCCCTCTTCTTCCTTCAATACAGTAGGACCTGCACTGTGGTCTGAAGGCTTTCCCTGTCCTACTTCTGCTTCCTCCTTCCTTCAATCCTTCACAGAAGTTTCCCCCATCAATCTCTTGCAAGTTTAATTTCATTTTGCAGTCTGCTTCTTTATGAACTTGAATGACACAATCCACAATAAACTTCTGTAGGGGCTGAGCCTGAGAAGGCATTCAGCCCTTGTCCCTGCACCCTACATAGCTATCAGCAGCTCTGAAAAAAGAAAGTGTTCGACATCATAAACACAAAAATCCACCAAAAAGGCAAAGCAAACCAAATCATGGCCATGAATTTGAATAGCACAGAGAAGGGTGAATGTTATTATTCTCATTTCATAGCTGAAGGACCTAAGACACAAAGAGGTTAAGTAACTTGCCCCAGACCACACAGCTAAGTAAGTTGGAGGAGCTCATATTCAAACCAAAGTCAATTTAAGTCAAAACTCCATGTTCACTATGGAGTATTATGCCTCCATCAGAAAGGATGAATACCCAACTTTTGTAGCATCATGGACAGGACTGGAAGAGATTATGCTGAGTGAAATAAATCAAGCAGAGAGAGTCAGTTATCATGTGGTTTCACTTATTTGCGGAGCATAACAAATAACATGGAGGACATGGAGAGATGGAGAGGAGAAGGGAGTTGAGGGAAATTGGAAGGGGAGGTGAACCATGAGAGACTATGGACTCTGAAAAACAACCTGAGGGTTTTGAAGGGGTGGGGGTGGGAGGTTAGGGGAGCCAGGTGGTGGGTATTAAGGAGGGCATGTATTGCATGGAGCACTGGGTGTGGTGCAAAAACAATGAATACTGTTACGCTGAAAAGAAATTAAAAAAAAAAAAAAACACTCCATGTTCTCGGGGCCCCTAGGTGGCTCAGTTGGTTGAGTGACTCTTGCTTTCCCCTCAGGTCATGATCTCAGGGTCATGAGATTGAGCCCTGTGTCAAGCTTTCTGTTCCACAGGGAATCTGCTTGAAGATTTTCTCCCTCTGACCTCTTCCTCATTTGTTTCTCTCCCTTTCTCTCTCTCTAATAAATCAATCAATCTACCAAGAGTATAAAAGTGTTCCCCTTTCTCCACATCCTCGCCAACATTTGTTGTTCCTAGGGAGGCAAAACTGAATGGGAAGAAATCAGAGAGGGAGACAACCATGAAAGACTCTGAACTCAGGGAAACAAACAGTATTGCAGAAGGGAGGGGGGTGGGGGAATGGAGTAATCGGGTGATGGGTATTAAGGAGGGCTAGTGATGTGATGAACACTGGGTGTTATACCCAACTGATGAATCATTGAACACTACATCAAAAACTAATGATGTACTATATGTTGGCTAATTAATCTTGATAAAAATAAAAATAATTTTTTAAAAAATAAATAAATCTTTTAAAAAGTCCATGTTCTTACTGTTAAAACACATTTCCTCAACTCTGCACGTGTAAATATCTGGAAGGAAAGCCTGGGATCCGTATTTTAATTTTTTTTCCATGCATCAGAGTGATGGTGTTTCCTCATCTAAAGCTTCAGCCTTACAAAACTAGCAAAGATGGCCTTTGGTTTAAAATCTCATTTTCTTATTATTTAAAGGGAAACCTCTACAATAGAGGCTTCTAACCATTTCAGTTTTAAAGAATCTTTTTTTAATGACAAAAGAATTTGGAAAGCCACTCATAGTAGTAGTTAGAGTAAATATAATTATGATTATAAAGTACCCATTGGGGTTCTTGTTCTGGTTCTGTAACTTAACGAGCTGTGTGACCTTGGAAATGTTATATTTCTCTGTGACTTAGTTTCTTCATCTCTAAAACAACAACAGTAATATCTATTCTATTGAGTTGTGAGGATTACATGAGATTACCTATTTAAAGGGAATAGTATGATGTCTTATTCATAGTAAGAGATCAGTAAGTAGTAGATATTATTACCATGTCAAAAGAAATCGCAACTCAACAACAACAACAAAAAAAAGAATCCAATTAAAAAATGGGCAAAGGACCTGAATAGACATTTTTCTAAAGACATGCAGATGGCCAACAGACACATGAAAAGATGCTCAGCATCACTCATCATCAGAGAAGTGCAAAAAATAAAAACCACAATGAGGTATCAATTTACACCCATTCAAATGGCTAAAATCAAAACCAAACACACCAACTTAAGAAAGAAAGAGAGAGACAGAGAGAGAAAGAAAGAAAGAAAGAAAGAAAGAAAGAAAGAAAGAAAGAAAAAAGGAAAAAAGGGAAAGAGAGAGGAAGGGAGAGAGGAAGGATGGATGAATTTCAGAATCACAGGCCCCACTCAAATTTACTGAATCAGAAGCTGCATTTTAATAAGGTTTCCAGGTGATTAATTTGCATATTAAAGTTTGAGATCCCTAATAGAGACAGAATTGAGGCCACTAAATTTTTAAAAGTACCATCCATTCATTTCTTAGAACCCTAAACTGGCCAAAAAAAAAAAAAAAACAAAAAACCTATCAAGAGATGGCAGCCCACAAAAATAGGATTTTGTCCATAATCTCTGGCAGAGAGTGCTTTCTAGTTCAATTGAAGGAAAAAGGCATCTCAAATCCTAAGAAATGAATAGTTCACTCCATTAAGGCCTCCCTTGTTAGAATAACCAGGTGCCCTGAGCCATCCGATGACCTATGGCAATGGTTCCCAAACTTTGGTGTGTATCAGAACTAAATAAAGAACTAAAAAACTACAAAGCCCCAAGCTCCTGAAATAGGGGAGAAATCTGGGTCTTTGTACTATTACCAGGTTTCCCAGGTAACTCAGATAACCTTACAAATGTTGAGAACCACTGTCCTAAGGCATAAACTTTATGTTAAAAGAAGTTTAAATCTTCCTTTCTTCAAGATCTTAATAAAAATTCCCTCCCCAGTACAGATATACTGATGCTTCATGGTATGGAATGCAGGCTTTTAACTCTATCATGATGAAGTCACTTAGATGGAGGTAGATATCCCACTAAGGTTTATAACTGTAATCACTTATCAGTTCCCTATTTCAGAAGAATTGGTTAATTTTATGATACCTAAAATCCTGAGAGAGAGGTAGAGGAGTGTTTGACTAGAAAGGACTTCTTTAAATATGCATCACTTCCTAAACTGTGTACAAATAGGATAAAAAAAAATCTGGATTAACCATTGCAGTTGACCTTATTTTATTTATATTGTAGCTTCTCAAATAATTTTAGTGTTCTAGAACCATAGGTCTCCAGCCTCTTAAGGTTTTTTTAAGATCTTATTTATTTATTTGACAGACAGAGATCACAAGTAGACAGAGAGGCAGGCAGATAGAGGGGGAAGCAGGCTCCCTGCTGAGCAGAGAGCCCAAAGGGATTGTGACCTGAGCTGAAGGCAGAGGCTTTAATCCACTGAGCCACCAAGGCACCCTTCCAACCTCTTAAGGTTTCAAGAATTTTACAATGTATTGTTGAGTTTTGCTAGATTTAGTGTGTGTTATATATAAATGTTATCTTAACCTCATAGATGAGGAAACCAAGGCCTTGCAAACCTTGAAGTAATTAGAGCAAGGTTAGAAAGAATGAAGAATGATGAAGCTGGAAGAGGGAGACATGAGGGGAGCAGCTGGAGAAGTCAATGCCCTATGGACATGAAGATTTCAAGATGATTGGAAAAGGGCAATTTTGGTTCCCTCTCTTGAACAATTCCAAGAGCTCTCGAAGCAAAGCAGCCAAAAGACAAACATGCATTTACTTGACCTGTTTATAATGTGAAGTTGATGTCTCAGGAACCTATATGGTAGAATCTTATGGGAGAGTACCTGGCCTGCTTTACTGAGATTGCCCAACACCTCCTAGGACAGAGGTTCTTGACCTTGGCTGCCCATTAAGATCACCTATGGAGCTGTAAAAATCCTGATGCCGTATTCTGCCCTTTGGAAAGTTAAAGCAGAGATATGGTGGAAGATTCACATCGATATTTTTAAAGCTTACCAAGTTATTCCAATATGAAGACAACAAGACTGAGAATGGTTGTTCTCAAAAATAGAAAGAGGAGGTGGGAAGAGAATGGGATCTTCTGCTGTGGGATGGAACAATGGAGAAGCAGAAAGTCTCAGTAGTCTCAGAATCCTATAGTATAAGAAAAATAAGAGCTAAAAACTTGATATGCTATACTGGAAAGAACAAGATCTTATACACTTATAAAAGAGGCATTTTGGGGGTGCCTGGGTGGCTCAGTTGGTTGAGTGGCTGACTATTTTGGGTCTGGTCATGATCTCGGGGTTGTGAGATCAAGCCCTGCCTCAGGCTCCCACATAGTGTGGAATCTGCTTGAGATTCTCTCTCTTTCTCCCCCTCCCCCCAACTTGCTCTCTTTCTCTCTAAACAAATAAATGGATAAAATCTTAAAAAAAGAAGACGTATTTATTTTCCTTTCAGCTCAGTTACTACCAGGAACAGTTCAATGGCAGCTGCAATAGCTATAATCTTTTCCCTTTCAGCACTTATAAGTATCCCTAGTGCCCAGAATTTGGTCTTAATATTGTTCTATTAAAAAGAAGAAGAAGAAAAAGAGTGGCACCTGGGTGGCTCAGTCCTTAAGTGTCTGCCTTCAGCTCAGGTCATGATCCCAGGGTCCTGGGATCCAGCGCCGAATCAGGCTCCTCGCTCAGCAGGAAACCTGCTTCTCCCTCTCCCACTCCCCCTGCTTCTGTTCCCTCTCTCACTGTATCTCTCTCTGTGTCAAATAAATACATGAAATCTTTTTTTAAAAAGAAGGGGGAAAGAGAAACTATTACAGGATAGTTGATTCCATGTCCTTGGGCTGGACTAAATCAGTACAGGTCTATAACACCCTGTGGTTTCCAGGAAGCAAAAGCGATTTTAAAATGGCAGAGGCAGTGCTAAAAGGAAAAAAAAAATCAACTTGAAGAAGCTCCCATTTGTCAAGTTGTGGTCACTTATAGTACCAAAAATCATCAAATAAAATAATTTGTGCCTCTAAAAGTCCATCATGCTAATAAAGAGTTAATGCAAAGAAAATGTACAAAAACATAATTGTAGCATCAGTGAAGAATGGCTATTACCATGTACATTTGAATTTATTTACTAAGTAAGAAAGTATCTATATATATCTACATATACAGATAGATCTTTTGTGGGTTATTGTTAAGTATATTTCTCTTTTTTATTATGTTCAGTTAGCCACTGTATAGCACATCATGAGTTTTTGATGTAGTGTTCAATGATTCATTAGTATATTTCTGTTTATAAAGCATAGATACATACCATTATAATGTGTGTAAATCACAAAGAATTATATTAACTTAGAAACCAAATTCCTAGAAATGGTAGAAACCATAACACAGATGGGCACATGCCGTCAGCATTTGTGGTTTTATAGAAAGTGAAGTAGAAAAGGAGTCTAGCAGTTAACTAGCACCAGTTGCCATATACAATTTCCAATTAGAAAGATGACATGACCATTTATTCCAGAATAACTTAGTTAACGGTCCTGAAGAAGAATCTAAATTTTCAGTCTCACCTTCCTGCCTCCCTGGGAATAAAACTTCTTGATGACCTGACTAATTATAAAACAATGTCATTAAGAAAGGCATATATTTAAAAATATCCAAACCAGGCCAGGTTAATATATCATGAAGACATTACAGTGGGTCTGCCAGAGATGAAAAATAAAGAAAATAAAACTTAAAAGATACCTTATCTTTTAATTTCTGTAAAAAGTCAGAATCTATATGAAAAAACTAAAATCAGGGTCCTATGGTACATACAGTAATGTCCCCCACCCAAACATGCCCATGTCCCGGTACCCAGAACCTGTGATTAAGTTACCTCAGATAGAAAAGGAATTTTATAGATAGGATTAATTAAGGATCTTGAGACAGAGAGATTATCCTGGGGCGGGCCCAATGTAATTATAAGGGTCCTCATAAGAGAGAGGCAAGAGGTCAGGAAAGAGAGAAGATGCTAGCTTCTTGAAGAGGGAGGAAGGCTAGAAAGGGTGAGGACTTGGATTCTCCCCTGGAGCCTCCAAAAGGAACACAACGCTGTGGACTCATGTTAGACATCTGACCTCCGGAAGTGTAAGATAATAAATTTGTGTTGTTTGAAATCACAGTGTATGGTAATTTGTTAAGGCACCAATAGGAAACCAATATAGATCTATGATAAAAAGTGAAAGTGATGTGCTAAAAATATATTCAGCCTAGTGGCCAGCCATGTGAGTTTAGTTCATCTTGACATTAACAACCAGTTCCCACAACCCAGCCAAAACTGAGTGTTCAGCAATCCACTTAACCTGCATTACTAGCCTCCTGAGATGCTCTTTTTTTTTTTTTCCCCCTTTCCGGTTTGGTAGAATTACAAAGGTAAGTTCTGAAAAGGTATCAAAGTAGTCTTTTGTAGAATTCCTGACAAACCAGCAATGTAGAGAAGTTTCAATTCCAGGGCCAAAAAGGTAAGAATAAAAGTAGGGATAAGAATGTAGAGCAACATCTATGATATTAATAGCATGGTGCCCAGTTCTGTTGTTAAAATATTAATCAGCTCTGTAATCAATGGGCTATTTTTTGTGTATCTTTTCCTTTTTCAAAATGTTTAGAGCATCCAAGGAAATCCAAAACACTAGGCTTGTGATTAAGTTAAATGTTTAAGAGCATTTGATTTAAGTTTGCAATCAGTGTTTACATGGTTGAGGAGACTTGTTTTGTTCAGTTAATATGTATTTGACTTATTGGTTAAGTAGTATGTGACTGTTTAAAGCAGTTGTTCTGAAACTTGAACACACATCAGAATCACTAGGTGGGCTTGTTGAAATACAGTCAGTTGGGTTTCTGATTCAGTAAGTGTGGGTTGGGTCCCCAAAGAACTTGCATTTCCAACAAACTCCCAGGTACAGCTTATTCTGCTGGCTTGGGGACCACACTTTGAGAACCACCAAGGAATGTTAGCTATTTTATGTTTAAAGGAATGCTAAGTGCTTGATAAATTCATAAGATTAATATTTTGGGATGTCAACAAAGTACAAAAAGTAGGGTTTATGGGTTTAGGCTCAGAAAGCCCCTTGGAGATTAAAACATCTATGGGCAAAAGGGAGTATGACGAAGCTTGATAGAAAATGCCACTTTGATCCTTCTACCACAGAAGCTGAAGATGAAGTAGAATTAATGATAGAAGGGGAAAAGGAACAGTTTCCAGGTTGTTTTCACACTGGAATCACTTATGGAAACAAAGATATTAAAGACCTTTAGTTACTTAGTTCTATTTTTTTTGTCAGTAATGCTGCTTTCTACTTAATGTTTTAAAGTTGCTATAAATCATAAAGAAATTACCACTCTTATTTTTCTTCTTCCAGGTTACTAAAGATCTTTAAAGAACAAAACAAAACAAAATAACCTTTTCACTGGAAACAATGGCAAAGCTGTAACTAGAGCTGGACTTACAGAGCCATTAACAGTAATTTGAGCTTTCTATGCCTCTCCATCAATTTTTACCCAGCTTTAAGTATTGTAAGAGCCGAGTTATATGTGCTACAGATGAAAGGCTGACAAGTTAAAATACTCTCTCTAGCTCTGTAATGACTTGATTTTTGTCAGTTTTCATTTCCATTGAATATATAGAATTCTGTTTGCCATCCGGTGGATTCCTGCAGCTTTGTAGACTATCTTGGGCCTCTGTCACTGATGGTAACAAAACAGCTTTTACAAAATCCAAATTACCCAAATTTAAAGTTTCTCACATGCATCAGTTTCTTCTGGATGTTTTATGGCCAATATTAGGGTTTAGAAAAAATAATCCATAAGTTAAAACATTTATTCAACTTGATTTTACTTGAATGTTTAAAATGTGGTCTATTCCCCCCTATACTTACCCCCATCACTTCTTCTCCTAGGAAAAGAGGCATAGGACTTTAAGTGGAGAGATGGTTCAGGAGATAAAATGTTAACATTGATTATTTTAGGATGATGGCAGTATTGGTGGTTCTGTCTATATTTTTATAACTCTTTTAGTATTTTCTACGAAAAAGATGATTACTGTAATAACCAGGAGAAAAACACCTCGTACCATTAAAAAAAAGAACATTTCTTCCAAACACGATTTTGAAAGTAATTGAGAATAAATTAAGGCTTCTTAGAGCAATGGCTAATTCGTGGCCTTGGTAAGTAATGAAATGTACAGGATGAGCCTGGAACATTTTACCATATCAAAAAGCAAGGGAGTTATCAAAGCCTGAGTGAGTTAGGTCAAAACGACCCAGTAGCCAACTTGAGGCCAGATCACACTGGCCAAATATGGGTAATTTGAGCAACAATAAGAATAATAACTGCAATGAATTGAAGCCTTTGAATATGTTAAAATACATGTTTATAGAGAGATGAAAGAACAGGAGAACATTGACAAGAGTCATAACAAGACCAATTTCAAGTTAATGTAGAAGAGAACTCTCAGGCAGTTTGTATAAACTCTCATCAGAACAGTCAGACTGCATAAAAATGAAACAAGATTGCACGGTATGTAGCATGCCCTGATAGTGGATAATTTCATGCAAACTTCAGGACAATTCTGAAGAAATGGTGTGGAGGAGGCATGAGAAGGATGGATGATCTAAATAACCCATAAAGACCTTTCCAACATTGAATTTTTATGATTCGTTGATGTTTTATCCTTTGGTATAAGATCAAAACTTTTTTAGGAATTAATTAAAACCCCCAGAAGACCAAAACAAAACAAAACAAAAAAATACCATAAGCAAAGTTCCCCATGGCCTCAGGAAAGCCCCTGCAGAGTCTCTGTGGTTGGGTGGACAGACGCTAAAACAAAACAAAACAAAAGAAAAGAACCAACAAAACAGAAGAAAACACTAGGAGTGTCCTGGGCCAGATCTTACGAGCAAGCATGGATATTGGTGAGCTGGACAATCATACAATAATCCTGATGCTGTTAGAAGTTGAGTTGTTCCTAAACTTACTGGAACGTGGTGAATGTGCTGCAAAAGCCAAAGGCAAACAGAATTTGTATTCTCCTGGGGTCCTGCCCCCACATTCTTCCTTTTGTCCTTATCCTGCCTTGAATCAGACTGTGTGCCCCCTCAATTCCAGTTTGTTATCAGTGACAGCCAGATTTTTTTAGTTATATCAATATAAGAATAATGAGGACACAAAATAATACCTTTAACAAAGCCAGATGGGCTCCTCTCAAATGGGCTGGTGTTGGAAGAAATCCAGGGATGCTGAATAATTGCTACATGAGATTTATTCATGAAAGCTTTTATAATGGCCAGATTACTTTGACTTAGGTATTAGTGCCTAGTTTTGAGGACCTCGGGGATAAATGGGTAGGGCATAATGGCATCGAGAATGACCTCCTCAAAATGTGTCATAGGAATTTCAGCCTTGGGTTACTGTAAGCTGACTAGGAGACCACGGTGATGTCTCAAATTAAATCAGAGCTTTCCTGAGATTGAATCAGGCCATAACTTGGTTCAATCAATATTACTTGAATTTATTCTGTGTGCCTGTCCTTTATAAGCATTATCTCATTCATCCTCATGTAATTCATTGAGATAAGTATTTGTATCTCCACTTTACAGCTGAGGAACCTGACTTAGAAGCAACTAGTCCAGTGTGGTATGAGCTGTGACTTCAACCGAATCCCAACCCTGTTTCAAAGCCCCTGCAATTTCCACTGTGGCAAACTGCCTCTATACTATGAAGAGTCATAGTTCATGTTGTGAAGGACTGAATTTTGTTACCATTTACCCAAGGACATACAACGGCCATGACTGCTAGCTTTTTGGTGACCTCTGTAAAGATTCATGGAGATACCATATTTTCAATTTATAGATACATCAATTTATTAGTACCTAATTCAGTGTAATATTTTAGAATGTCTTAGTAAGAAATCTAAGAAAGATTGCCTTTTTCGGTCTTAATATCACTCATATAAATACCTTCAATAAGAGTTTTCCAGCTTTTTAAAAACATTCCTTTCAACATGGCAGTGGTTCACTCCATTATTTGAGGACTATGTCCCATCCACAAATCCCTCTGTAACTTCCATTATGTGACCTGTCAGAATGACAAGGATTTGAAACCTTTCCATGCTGTTGCAGGGGCATGTGGATGTGTGATTGTGTAGTGGGTTGAATGGTGTCCCCTAAATTCATATCCACTTGGAAACTCAAAATGTGACCTTGTTTGGAAATAGGGTCTTCATAGGAGTAATGAGTTAAGATGAGGTCACACTGGAATAGGGTGGGCCTTACATCCAATAACCAATGTCCTCATAAGAAGGGGAGGGGATACAAAGACATACAGAGAAGATGCCCAGTTGAACATGGAGGCAGAATTTGGAGGAATGTAGCTACAAGCCAAGGAACACCAATGATTGCCAAAATCCTTCAGAAGCTAGGCAAGGCAAGGAAGGATTCTACCCAGAGCCTTCAGACACAGCATGTCTTCGCTAACACCTTGATTTTGGACTTCTAGCCTCCAGAACTGTGAGCAAATAAATAATCTCTATTGTTTTAAGCCACCAAGTTTGTGGTCATTTGTATGGCAGCCCTAAGAAACGAATACAGTGGTTTCTGCTGATTTTCTTTTCTACTAGTTTTACATTGGTGGAACACATTTTAGTAATCTCCACCATAAGTAAATTACACCTATAGGGAAAGTAGTTAGAGTAGAACAAGGTTACACTGGTTTTCTATGGAGCCTTTCATACACATCGTTCCTGAAGCTGCATCACTAGGTGCTGTATGAAAGCGAAAATGAGGGTGAAGCTATTATACCCCTTTCAACTGCGGATTCAGAGCTTAGGCACCAACAAGCCGTCATTATGGAAGACACAGAAAGCCTTGAACCTGGAGAGATAATGTCCTACTGCCGTGGTGAAGTTCCATCCAATTTTAAACTTCCAAGGAATCCATGATCTCAGTCATGCTAAGGTGTCACTTCTGGTGTTACATCTAAAAGGATAAAGGCCAGAGTGAAGGCAAAAATAGATTGCCCAACTCTTAACCCCAGTAGAGTACCAGAGAATTGACAAAATCTGAAAACACCCTCAAGTCTGAAGCAAGTTTAAATGAAAGAATATGTATTTTGTGTGTCTTGTGATATGTTAGGGGATGGAAAAGAATTACTAAGAGAGATTTTTCAAAAGAGGGAAGTGAACGATGATTAATTCTGTCTATTGGGAGCTTGGCCCTATAGGGATCCACACTGAACTGAGGAAACAGTTCGAATCTTGAGGCTATCCTTCCATGGGTACAATATATACTCCCTTACCAGTTAGAGTGTATCTAGGTCAAGGACGTTTAGCAAAATCCATAAGAGATGAGAGCCCAGTGGTGCAAAACATGAGTTAACACAGCAGTCCTAAGATGGCTCTCTTTGAAATGCCCACTTACAGGGTTGGCCCTTGGCTGGCATCCTGAACTTGGACTTTTGGAGGGTTTCCATCATTCTTGGATATAGTAAGGATGGCTCACTGCCTAAAACCTATAAACACTATGGATTACACCGAACATTTCCCTTCCTTCTGGGATTCTAGAATTTGGGTTTATAATAGGCTGAGGGTGCCCATGTCACCAGCTGTCAAAAAAAGTCTTGAGCACTGTGTCTCTAACAAGCTTTCCCGATAGACAACATTTAGCATGTGTTGACACAACTCATTACTGGGGGGAATTAAGCATGTCCTGTGTGGCTCTACAGGGAGAGGACCCTTGGAAGCTTGTGCCTGGTCTACCCTGGACTTGGCCCCATGTACATTTTCCCTTTGCTGGTTTTGTTTTATAGGTTTTTGTTTGTTTGTTTTTGTTTTTGTTTTGTTTTGTCTTGTAATGGATCTTAGCCATTCGTATGACCATATATTGTGTCCTATGAGTGAGTCCTCCTAATGAATTCTTGAACCTGGGAGTGATTTGGGGGACCCTGACACACCAGCTCTTCCACAATATCAGCCAACAGTTCCACCTCAGTGTGCCCCTATTCCCCATTAGCACCCTCAGATTACACAATACTGAACTCAGACTTAGCTAAGGAGAATTTACCCACGATATTTTGAAGAGTGGACAGGTTTTAATTCTTGTAGTCAAGTAAAGAGCAACACGTTTTATTTTGGATGTGTATTTGGGTACTTCTTGGTCCTCTTGGTGGCTGAAACAGGACTAACTTGTAAGGGTACTTCTTAAATTATTTGAATATCTAAAATATGTTTACTTGCAAATTTTAAAATACTGCTTGCTGTCCTTCTGTTCTTGAATACATTAAACTTGTTCTTGCCTCAAGCTTTTGTAGCAGCTTTTCCTGTCTGTACTGCTTTTTCCCACAGGTTTGCATACCTGCCTCTGCCTTTTCAGTCCGTGTCAACTGTCATCTCCCTGGAGAGAAGCCTTTCCTGACCACACTATCTAAAGCCAGCCCCACCCCACCCACAGATCACCTTGCTTTTGCTGCGTCATAGGACATATCCCAACCTGCTGTTCTATTCATGCTTTGTTTAGTGAAAGCCTCCTCCCACTGAAATATAATTTCCAACAAGGATTTTGTTTGATTTGATCAGCATTTTATTCTGTGCTAAAACAATTCCTGGAAGAAAAACTAGGCATTCAATAAATATTTTTGAATACACAAATAATTAAATCATTTGACTAAATAATTAACAATTTAGAAATTGCACTTAACAGCTTTTAGGAGACTAGCCCAGTTTTGCCTTTTTTTTTCCTTGTTGCCATATTCACTGTATTCCCCTTTACATTCTCCTTTCATCAATGGGCAGTCACTGTTTTCATTTCACCGGACCCCCAAAGTAGCCAGACAGGCAGATGGAGAAGCAACACCATCAATCAGTGTCAGGTGTGCACCATCTTCTTGATTTGAAAAGGCCAGCACTGTCATTTAAACATCATCCAATCTCTTTGCATCTTACAAGGTTGGATTTCCACAAAAAGCAAGGAGGCAATTGCTATGGATTGTATGCTGCATATTGGCAGGGTAGATGTCATTAAGATTCACTTCCTTGCTTCTCCAATTCAATTGCTTCTGTGAAAGGCAGTGGATTTCTCTTGCCTTCTTCAATTTAGATTTATTGAATTTCTGAATTTCAGCCATATCTTGTTTGTCAGATATTTTGGCAGATTAAGCAGTAATGGGGTTCATAGAAGAAAGTCAGATTCTGTAGAAGCTACTGTGCCCCCCTCTCTGACGTCTCCATTGCTCATTTCAGCCTCTTCTGTTAGTGCACTATGCTTATTCTCCTTGTACCCTAAGTATTTCCTTCTGCCTTCCCTGACTGCACCTGTCCTCAAGGTTCAGCCTTCTGCAATTCTCCCACAAGGAAATTCTGGAGCTCATTTTCTACCACTGAGTTTATGGTTCTATTTATCCAGCTCTCAGCTTCATCCAAGGTCTATCTCCAGTGGCTTGTGGACATTTGCATCGGAGGTTCAGCCTTTAATGCAATATGTCTAATACCTAATCTAGCACCTACTGTCCAAAGCAGAAACTCCTTTCAATTTTCTGCTTCTGCTAATGTACCCACATATATTTTAAGAATAACAAATCTGAAATCATTCTTTCTCCACTATCAATGTACCCTTCACAATCAGTTATCTTGAAACCATATACATATTTTATTAGCTATCCCTTCTTTACCATTCCCTTCACTCACACTCTAGCATAGATTGACAGCACAATACCCCAAGATTACTACAGAGCCTTCTAATTCAGGGTTTTGCAAAGTATGGTCCAGCCACCCAGGCAGCAGAATCATTTGAGGAGCTTGTTATAGATTCCTGAAAACGATCTGAGCTCTCACTGCAGAATTAAAATTTCTGAGTATGGGGCCTAGAGTTCTGCATTGAGATACACCTCTGTGTAAAGACAACCGCTTGATACCTAATCCATTCACATGCAATGGAGAGTATAAATTGCACCTTAAGGATCAGAAAGCCCTTATTTTATAGAAAAGGAAACTAAGATCCAGGGAAGTTTTCACTTATGAGTCACAGTGATAGGTAAGTGGCAAAGCTTGGACTAGATCTCAAGCCTTATAATTTTCAAGTCATGCCTGACTGGTAGCCTTTTAAAAGCCTGCATGGGGGTACCTGGGTGTCTCAGTCGGTTAAGCATACGATTCTTGATTTTGGTTCAGGTTATGATCTCAGGGTTGCGAGATCAAGCCCCGTGTCAGGCTTAGTGCTCAGGGTGGAGCAGAGCCTGCTTGAGACCCTCTCGATATTCCCACCCTCCTACTCTCTTTCTCTCAAATAAATAAATAAAATAAAATAATTGGGTTTTTTTCTGAAGAAAGGCCTGCGTATAATGTTGGCCTTTGGATGGCATCTGGGAACTTTGATTTGGAGAGGGTTTCCAGGACTGATAACAGTGGCTTACTGTGCCTAATTTTTTTTTTCTTACAAAAAATATGGTTTAAAGTGAACACCAGCTTTCCTTCTGAGAGTCTGGATTTGGGTACATGTCAAACAGAGGATGCTATGTGAACAGCCCCCAATAAAAACCCTGAGTACTGAGTCTCTAAAGAGCTTCCCTGGTTGGCAACATTTCACAGGCATTGTCACAACTTGTTACTAAGGGAATTAAAGGTGTCCTGATTGACTCTACTGGGAAAGTACTCTTGGAATCTTGCACCTGGTTTCCCTTGGACTTTGCTACATGTGCCTTTTTCCTTCATTGATTGTGCTTGGCATAATTTCACTGTAATAAATCACAGCTGTGAATATTATGACTGTATGCTAAGTCCATGCATCCTCCTAGTGAATCATCAAACATGGGGTGGTCCTGGGGACCTCATGACATGCAAGCCAATGCTTTCCATAATGTATTTCACTGCCACTCTTATGGGCTATATATAAGAGGTGGTAGGAATAGTCAAAACAGCATCACCTTAAAGAAAAAAAAAGAGCATGATCTAAATGCTGACTTAGTTGCTAAGCTCCATTACTTTTCTGAGTCATGCTTTTGTTGTCTATAAAACTAGGCCAATAATATGTAATTTTTAAGGTTTTTACAAAGATTTTGATATAATAGTACAAGAAATCCACCTTCTAGGGAAGAGCTATTATTTTTATTCAGACTCTTGGATAAGATGGAATGATCAGAATTAATTCTATGGATCCACATTTATGTATCCATATATCCATGTAGCAGTGGAGCTAATTATATAGACTAAAAGGTTCCAATTATGTTGGAACTTGTGAGCAGATTGTTTTTCTCAGGATCTGCGTAGAGCTCCTCTAACTAAGGACTTGCAGTGGGAATTGTTGTGTGGAGAGCGAGCACAGAAAGAACACATTTATACTCATTCTCAGCTTTCAACCCATGCTTGGTTATTTGTCTATTGCTTTTAGGGTCCTGCCCACTCCACTGATTTCTGGGTCCTGACCTCTTTCTCATAGCCAGTCTGCACTCTGTAACCCTTTATTGGATGCTCAGCTATTCCTCTAGCTTTATTCTTTTCCAGCCACTAGTTCACACGGGACTTACTCACCATCGTTCTCTTGGTTCTCTGTGGCAAATCCCCACTAAAACTTCTCTCCTGGATGTGCCCTGGGCCTCATCCCTTAACCTGCTTGTAATATTTGCTTTTGAGTAAAGTTTAGTTTACTTTTGTGGAACCAGAATTATTAGGCAAATGTAATCCCAGTCAGTGGCAGCATAGTTGGAAGAAAAACTCATTTATGTTTACTTATTCTTTTAGTTCCATGCGTCCAGAAGATGAACACAGCACTTCTTAACACTAACGTTGTCCCATCTGAAATAATGTCACTAAAAGGCTTAAAGATGAGTTATTTCAAATCTCTTTAGCAATTCAAATGGGGTAGATAAATTCTTTTGTCTTACCAATCAGGAATATCCACACTATGTTAGCCACCAACATTTTGAGATTTTATATTATAGTAGCTAGTACGTTCCTAATTAAGTTGTTTCACCTCTTTATGCCAATCTATTTGGGTTGTTATAGGATTAAATGAGTTAGAACAATGCCTAACACATATTAAATGCTCAATAAATGTTAGCTATTAATAGTATTACTTGCTCTGATGCTAACTAGTTATGAGTCATTGACCATGTCAGTTTCCCTGGACATCTATTTCTTCAACTGTAAAATATGAGTTACACTTGACACTTTCTAAGTTTCTCTAAGTTTGAAATTCTATAATCAGTAATCTCTTCAAATTTCTAAGAAGAAAAGTATCTTAAACCACAGAAAGTGACCAGAGGATGAAGGGAGAAGCATTCGGAACATCAGACAAAGAGAGAAGGGAGGAAACAGAGAACAGTACAAAGGATGCTGAGCAGGGGGAAAAAAACCTTATTTAAAGAGAAGTATATCTTCTTTTTGAAATTCACCACTTCTGAAATAAGCTTTGAAGAGAAGATTTACCAACCGGGCTGTGTCCGTGAGACTTTCATTCACACCCAGATGAATGTCTTGTGTGGTAAGAAAACAAGGGTGTCCTCCCAGAAGTGCAAAACCTATAATAAAAGAAAAAGAAAAAGAAATAGTCTTTTGGGAAAAAAAAGAACCAAAGTAGCAAACAAAATTATGAGGAATTGGCACTATCTTAATTGAAAAGTCAAAATCTTTAAAACTCTCTATCGTCTCTGCTAGGGAATTCTGTACCCTCAACTCTCCTTCAGATATGTACCCATTTCTCCTCCCTATTGTTAAGAACCTGACAATAATGGGGCATCATTCCCTTTTGGAGGCCATGCCTGGTTTTGGTTCTTTAAAATATATGATGATTTTCATCCCAGAAAATGGGAAAAGAAACTATAGTGTGGGATATTGTGGATTACAGTGGAATACTACTCAGTAATAAAAAGGAATGAGCTACTAATACATACAACATGGATCAATCTCACAGACATTAGGCTAGATGAAAGAAGCTACAGACAAAAGAGTAGATGATGTATAATCCCACTTATATGAAGTTCTGGAACAGGCAAAATTGCCAGACAGTGGCAGAAATTAAAAAATGCATTTGCTTCTGGAGAGGTTGAGTAGCTGGGAAGGAGCATTGGTGAACTTTATAGGGTAATGGGACTATTTTATACCTTGATAGAAATTGTAGGTCAAAAAAAAAAAAGGAAGTAAGTAGTTCCTTCTGAAATGGAATGAAATAATTATATCCTACCTATCTTATACTGTTTAAGAGTGTTGGCTTAAATATGTCCAAACCAAATGGTTTTTAGCTAGAGGGTACTATGTTCCGACTCTAGCAATGGCTATTCACAGAACATTGCCATAAGCTGACACTTAATAAACATTCTTCCATTGAAACCTTCACTCTAACAAAAGTACAGGAGATATTCTATATAAGAATTTAGAGACAAGGATTCTGAGAATCAAGAGCTTAAAACCTTGTTCAAGAATGTTTTTAAGAACTTGTACCCCTAGGGTTTGCCGCAGGGGAGCCATGCCCTGAGCCGACTTACATTGGAATTTGCAAAGACAGGACAATATAGTGGAGCTGGACTCAGTCTTCATCTGGAAAATCAGGCAACTGGCCTAGAGCCCTAAGATCCCTTGCAGATGTGCTGTGCTACATCCCAGGTAAAATCAGACAACATGAAACACAGTAATGATCCTACTTGCAATGGGTCCTGTAGTAAAGAGTCTGACTCCAGTTATGATGTTTAACTACTACCAGTTGTAAAGCCAACCATCACACTTCCTTCTCTTTCTACCCTGTATCTGGGCAAGCTAGTCAGAAAGTGCACATGCTCCTTCCTTTGGCACTAGCAGGAGGTTCAAACTAAACAAGGCCTGCTCTGTGCATGGGAATCTTCACCCCAACCTTACCTCCTATCCACATCCAGGCCAGTATCATTTCTCCACTCTCTAATGCCACTCTAAGGCCAGCATGGGACACAGTCCTACCCTACCCAGAAAGCCACATTATGTGAGTAACAAACCTGTTCATACCCTTCTGGTACATGTGTGGCATCCTCACCATCAACAATCAAACCAAATTTTGGTGGAAGGCACATTTCATCTCTGTAGAGTGATCATAATAGGCCTTGGCATCGCAGCATGGTTCTGAAATTTATTCATTCATTCTAAAAGCATGTGTTTGGTGATACTCTATGCACTGGGGAAAACATTATAAACAACAGGGTACAATTCCCTGCTTACATAGAACTTACATTCCAATGGGGAGAGACAAGTAATAAACTGAATGAGTTAATTAAATATGTTGTATGTTAGATGTTGTTAAGTGTCATAAGAAAAATAGAGTGGGGGCTGGGGATAGGGAATGGAAGGAATATGAGTTGTAATTTGAATGTGGTCAAGGAAGCCACACTGAAACATACCAGATGGTGGAAAGAGAATGTCCCGAGGTCCTTAGAAAGGAGCATGACTGGTGGGTTCAAGGCACAAGAAGATTGGTAGGGAAGGTGCAGAGTATGTGAGGAGGAGAGTAGTAGGAGGTGAGGTTGCAGAAGGTAGGTAGAGAGGAAGCAACAACTTTGACTTTTGTCTGAGTAAGACAGAAAGCCCTTAGAGGGTTAGAGCAGAAGAGTCACATGGTAGACTTATGTTTTAATACAACCTCTGTAGTGGGGCAAGGGCAGAAGCAGGGACACCCGTTCCTAGACCCATTGGCAAAACTTTGGGTGAGAGCTGATAGCTTGGACCAGGATGGTAGCCCCTGAAATGATGACAAAGTTATTGGAGTCTTCATATGTTTTGGAAAGTAGAGCCAGCACTCAGCCGGTGACCTTGCTTCATGGGTCACTAAAAAGACAGTAGCAATCAGAGAACTTCCAGATTCCACCACCCATTTCCCCACCTGCCAGCATCTGTACCCATATATTCTGCTTTCCTTCCTATTAAGCATAGATGATCTTTTTATATCCTATGTGTGTACTAGAAACCATGCCTTCTTGCATACTCAAGAACATTGCTCTAGCAATTCTTCCCTTTCTCCCTTACATTACCTTCATCATAAAAATTCTCTTCTCATTTTTTCACTCATTAATAAAAAACAAATGCAAATTTTCTCTTGTCCCTATTTCTCCTGCTAATAACCCTTTAACTCTTTGCTCCCTCTGCAGCAAAACCTTGCTTTTTCTTTCTCTCTTGAGTTTCTCTTTTCTCATTTCCCTCAAACCTATCCCCATAAGACTTTGCCTGCCCCCAACACTGAACCAAAACTCCTTTCATCACTTACCAATGATACATCCAATGGCCATTTCAGTTCTCAGTTTTCTTGAATTAGCAGCATTTAACAAATTTGTTCACCATCTTCTCCTTGATAAACTTCCTCACACATTGCCCAGGACAATCTTTATAATTTTGATGTCCCCCAGGCCCAGTCCTTGGTCTTCTTCGCTCCATCTATACTCATTCCCTTTCTAATCATATCCAGCCTCATGGCCTAAAATGCCATCTATATGGTGATGACTCCCAAATATCTCTAGGATAAATCTCACTCCCATACCCCAAACTAATAACCAACTGCCTTCTCAACATCTTTGCTCATGTATCTAACAGACTTCTTTTTTTTTTTTTAAAGATTTTGTTTATTTATTTGGCAGACAGAGATCAGAAGTAGGCAGAGAGGCAGGCAGGGAGAGAGGAGGAAGCAGGCTCCCTGCCAAGCAGAGAGCCCGATGCAGGGCTCGATCCCAAGACACCGGGATCATGAGCTGAGCCGAAGGCAGAGGCTTTAACCCACTGAGCCACCCAGGCACCCCTCTAACAGACTTCTTAAACTCAGTACTTCCCAAGCTGAACTCTTGATCTTCCCTTCCATCCTGCTCCACCTGGTCCATCCTGCTTACAGTTGCTCAGGTAGAAACCTTGAAGTCATCCTTAAGGTCTCTTCTCTTACCTAATACATCAGAAATCTTTTGGCTGTCCCTTTAAAACATATCCACAACCCCTCTTACTTCCCCCTCCCACTGCTACCACTTTGCCCTTGCCTCCATGTATTATGCTACCTACTGATGGATTTCACTGCTTCTACCTTGTCTCCACCCCCAACCCCTGCAGTTTATTTTCAACAGAGCCGTCCAAGAGAGCTTTTTAAAATGGAAGTTAGATCATATCCCTCTGTTCAAAACCCTCCAAAGAGGAGTGCCTGAGTGGCTCAGTGGGTTAAGCCTCTGGCTTTGACTCAGGTCATGATCTCAGGGTCCTGGGATTGAGCCCTGCATCTGGCTCTCTGTCCCTTTGCATCTCCCCCCTCTGCCTGCCTCTCTGCCTACCTGTGATCTCTCCCCCTGCTTGTACTCTCCCTCTCTGTCAAATAAATAAATAAAGTCTTAAAAAAAAAACCCTCCAAAGATTCTCCATTTCACTCAGAGCAAAAGCCAAGTTCAAATAATGGAGTAGATGTTTTGCCCTCAGCTCCAGGAACATTCTTCTCCTTATTTCCATCATACTGTATCATCCACTTATTTATTATGTCTATTGTTTATTGTCTGTGTACCCACTAGAACACAAGATCAAGGAAGGCAGGAAAGTTCCTCTGTTTTGTTCACTGATTTATCACTCTCAAGAACCTAGAATACATACTGGTACATAGTAAGGACTCAACAAATCCTTATTGAATGAAAGTAGGGGGGATTTTGACTCTAGGGAGGGGACCCATTCTTTTCATTTGCAAACGTCTCCTAGTGTTATTAGCAGAAAGAACAGAATTTTCTATTATGTGAGAAGTGGACTGATGGGAATTTAGTGATTATAGTCCATAATCACTCTTGAGTATTTAATGTGTTTCTAAACGGGGAACATCACCTAAACAAATGTGAATACCGCACATTTACCAAGAAAGTATTTATTGTGCACCTACTGTACGCCTAGTACAGAACTGAATGTCACTGAGGGTTGGAAACTATGGAGGGAGGTTTGAAACAGTTTAAGACCTCTCAGCAGGTCTGCTCCAAGTCATACTCTTACTTTGACTAAAAGTTATTTTGCTGTAACAATGCAGGATTAGGGTGCTGCCTTTTCACTTTCCTCTTTGAGCTACAAAGAAGATTCACCTCAAGCCTGGGCTTATGAGATAGGAGTAGGGAGAGCGGTTATAGAAAATGTTAAGAAGTGGGAGTCCAAGCCTTCAGCAGTTCTCGAAGGAGATAAGATAGGGGGACATTGCCTCTGAGAAGGAATTTCCTTTGCAATTGTGGTCACTGGTCAGAAAGGAGCCTCAGACCCCAGTTTAAAAAGCGCAGGTCAAGCATTTGCCAGCTTACTGGACCTGGCTGGTGATAGGTGCTTCTGGAGAGCATCAGGGATTTGGAGAAGCCTCCAGGAGCCACCATTGCCAAGGAGGGGAGGGCAGAGGGATGGGGCTCGCCTCTCTCTTCACCCTTCATCCATAGAAGTCTGCTTTTATCTGTCATCTGTTTATGCATTCGTGTGGGATATTTTTGAACAAAGATTTTCTTCTATTAATATCTTGGTTTCTGCCTGGGAAAATAAGTGTACATCTGATTTTGCTCTTTCCCTCACAGATCCGTGCAAGCTTTGGAAGGAAAGGTATAAATAGAATTCATGCACTAGAAATGTGAGGGCTCTGAGGGCTCTTGGTGGCAGAACTAAGGCAGCCATGAGTCTCCCTGTGCTTCTTTTTCATACCTGCAGAATAGCATCACGATTTTTTATTTTGTCATCTTCGTAAAGATGATACATTTGAAATAGCTTGGAAAGCATCAGCTTCTTTGTCTCCTTGAAAGTGAAATGCCAAAGTTAAATAATGAAAAGAACCCTCTCTTAGGATGCCTTGTGCGTTTTTTCTATCAGCTACTGCACTTACCGAGATTAATAAATGTATCCCTCTATCTGCTCAATTAATTTGCAATAAAAGAATATAATCATCGGTAGACACGCAGGAGAATTGCACAGTTTGCCTGGCAGGCGTATACACAGAGTGGGGGAGGAATAAATGATCTACAGCTACACACAGTGACGTCGGCACATCTCACTAACGTAGTGCCGAGCAAAAGAAACCACACACAAAAGAGCATATGCTGAATGACTCCATCACAGGCAAAAGGAATCTGTGGTGTGAGAAACCAGGATCATGGTTACCCTTTGGTAGGGGGAGTAGCAACTAGAAGGAGATACAAGGGAGGGCTTCTGGGTGCTCTTAATGTCCTATTTCTCTCTCTGGCTATTAATTACAAGGATATTTTTACTGTAAGAATTCATCGAACTATATACTTCAGGATTTGTGCACTTTTCGGTAGACATGTTACACCTTAATGAAAATATTACATGAGCAATTCGTATGGCTTAAGTTGAGTGGCGAATTTTATTCTGTCCTCTGAGATAAGTAGAAATACGGTTGTATCTCTGCCACTCAGGCTGGGGATGGAATCCTCCAGGACTTTCCTATGATGAGGCTGGCACAAATCCGAGGCAAGAATAGACAGTTTTAATTACATCCTACTTCCATTCTGAATAGCAACATAACAGGTTTTGATGAAGAATTGTGCCAAAGGACAACGGATGAGGCACATGCGCATTATAGAAATGCTCTGCTGTGATTTGGGTTGAGGTTTACTGTGTTTACTGTTTCTGTAAACATTTAAAGCAACTCCTAACTCTGACAGATTCTCCTCCTGTTGCGTTTGACTGGGTGCCATATACAATTAGACTCATGGATATTTATTGAAGATAATGGTGACTACTCTGTGAACCATAACTTTTTATGGTCAGATGTTGCTTTTCTCATGTATTTGTTGTTACAGTTTGCAATTTTGTGCCTGTTTCAGAGAGCTTCTATATAGAAAACCACCGCCTAGCAAAATGTTTAATGCCATCTGTGGAAACAATTTTACTGGAATAAAACATGACTATGACGTGTTCAAATTAAATTAGATACTTAAAAAATACATTTAGTCATAGCTTCCAATCCTGGGTCTGCCATTTATTAGCTATGTGTCTGTGGGCCATTTGCTGAACCCGTTTCTGCCTGTTTTCCTCAATGGTCTTGTCCTCATGGAATTGTCATAAGGATTAAGTGAGATAATCCCTGTAATTAATGTGGAACACTTGGCACAGGATCTGCACCCGAAGGCTTATTAAGTCTTCCCTCTTGGTTTTATTAATAGCTTAACTACTACATTATATGTGAATGGCAAAACTGATAAGTTATTCAGGGATATTTGACATCAAAAATAGCATAGCGTCTGTACAGAGAAAAGGTGTAGAAAACACCAACAACTAAGAAAAATTAATTTTAAAAACCTTAAAATTGAGGTATGTACTCATGTCTATGTACTCATCCATTCTTTTGATGACTTCAGAACAAGAACACCTCTCTTAAGTACTAATGATAAAATAAAATTCTGCCCAACTCATAGAAGGTCAGTCTTATAAAGGAACAGAATTTGCGAATTACTGACTGGTTTATGCAATATTTATTTTTCCTCAAATGTCAACATGATTTCTTAAAGGACCCATCTTTAAAAAGCAGTATGTAGGGGCACCTGGGTGGTTCAGTGGGTTAAGCCTCTGCCTTCGGCTCAGGCTCTGATCTCAGGGTACTGGGATCGAGCCCCCCATCGGGCTCTCTGCTCAGCAGGGAGCCTGCTTCTTTCTCTCTCTGCCTGTCGCTCTGCCTACTTGGGATCCCTCTCTCTCTGTCAAATAAATAAATAAAATCTTTTTTTTAAAAAGGCAGTATGTTCTCATATGTTTTCTTCCTGGGACTAAAAGACAAGGTGACACATTATGGGTGTTTCCCCTCACCCTCCTTTCTTCTCTCCAGGGTCAAGGGGAGTGCATTAGTAAGAACAGTAAACCTGAGACCTGAATCCTGGTGCTATTTGTATTACCAAGTCACTTAATCCCTCCGAACTCTATTTTGCTATATATTTGATGAACCTCATTACTGATTATTACAAGGCAAGAACTGCATGAAGTAGTTGTTTGCTTCTAAACCCTAGAAAGCTCTTATGAGGCACCTGGGTGGCTCAGTTGGTTAAGCGTCTGAATCTTGATTTCAGCTCAGGTCGTGATCTCAGAGTTGTGAGATCTAGCCCCGCATTGGGCTCTGCCCTGGATGTGGAGCCTGCTTAACATTCGCTCTCTGCCCCTCCTCTCTCTCTCTCTCTCTCTCTGTCTCTCTCCCTCTCTGAAATTAATTAATTAATTAATTGACCCTAGAAAGCTCTGATGCTTGTAGATAGGATGAGATATTTGAAGAATCAAGTAGTGTGTTTTTGTTTGTGGTGCCTCCTCCTTGAGCCTCTCCATTTGTCCATTTGAGCGGTCATGTTATTAATTCAAGGGAGATCTGACAGAGCAGAAATGCAGAGAAAGAAAAGAGGTGATATGTGGCTTATGAGTTTCAAAATGGACTTTTGGAAATATAACAGAGTTAATAGTTTGAGAAAAAAGAAATTCTGAGTTTCCATTCCTTACAATTCCAGGCACAAACAGTAGATCTGAAAGAAATCTTGGATAGTCAGAGCCAGTTTTTTCTTCCTGCTTTATCACCTAGCCCCCGATACTTGCACTTGAGAGAAGCAGCAACAGAAACAGAAATTGATGGACCTTTGACACTGTATCCTGTGGTCTGTCCTGCAGGCCTGCTACTGAAGTGTGGGAAGCATGATGGAAATTTTAGGTGAGTCTGGGGAATTCCAAAGCTGATAACACCCGTGTCTCGCTTTTCAGACAGAGCTCTAGGAGACAACACATGTTCTAGAACTCCCTGGAACACAGCCTGAAGAAAGAAGGAGAGAGAAAGCCTTGCAGTATCTCTGTACCCAGTATGACATGGAGAGTTGTCAAGGGGTTGAGAGAGTCAAACCAAGAAACATTTCAGGTCTTGTGATCCGAGTGAAGCAAACTGCAGCCAAGGTCCAATGGGGATATAGAAGTCCCAGCAGAGGGGCACCTGGTGGCTCAGTGGGTTAGAGCCTCTGCCTTCAACTCAGGTCATGATCTTAGGGTCCTGGGATCGAGCCCCGCATTGGGATCTCTTCTCAGCAGGGAGCCTGCTTCCTCCTTTCTCTTTCTCTCTGCCTGCCTCTCTGCCTACTTGTGATCTCTGCCTGTCAAATAAATAAATAAAATCTTTAAAAAAAAAAAAGTCCCAGCAGACCCCAGTGTGAATATCTGCTGATGATACCCTGATTACCAATGCCCCGATCCCCATAGTCCTGGACATCTTCTTCACATACTCTCCAGGGCTTACCCATGACTGTGGGGAAAGAGAGAGGAGAGCCTACATTGAGGAAGGAAACCCTAAAATGGTTGAGGATGCCTAACATTGAGGAGATTCAGTTTCCACCATCCTGCAAAATTAGAACAAGCAAGAAAAAATTCTTTACCTGCTAGGAAAAAACACATTTCTTGCCCACATGAGTTTGAGGGCTGAGATTTTGTGTCCACTCACATTTTGTACCGAACATGAAAAGCTCTTTGGGACTCGTAATCAAGTCTTCATGGAATTCCTACAGATGACGCTAATCTTTCAGCTTACAGCTTCTTTGAGAATTGGAAAGAACACCCAGAGGCTCGCACTGCTACTCCCAGTGACAGTGTTTTCCCTTTGTGCTTGCTAACAAGACAGACAAATTCCCCCACTGGGCGACTCCTCCCAGATCCTCACCCTCTGGCCCCCTCCTCAGCACAAGCGCAAGTTTGTCTGTGGACTCACCTGTTTCTGTGGAAAGTCTTGTTCGAGTACTTCTTTTTTCAAAAATCATGCCTAAGGACTTCCCTTGTAATAAGGGCAAATACTGAAAATTAAGGACAAGAATACAATTAAAATGAAAAATACTTTATATCCAATATCAAAGATTACGTTTCAAAAGCTATTCTTTGCATTATCAGGAGATGTAGAATAATTTATAACTGCCTCCAAATGAGCATTCAAAATATTACTTAAAAAGTGAATTTAAAGTGTTCTTTTTTTCATGTTCTTTACAAGTAGAGGACGGGAACAGGAAAACTCCTACAGCTTATTGACTTGTAATTAGAAAATATTAGTTGCTCTGGGTTCAACCTGAATACTTGTTCCAAAGTATGCTGATATTTCCAACTGGAACCATCTTTTTACCTAAATTCATGGAAACCCATATCAGTGTTCAAGGACCTTGAAAACGCTTGGTTCAGAGGTGTTTTCTCAGCTAGATACAATGCTACTCTGTCACAACATGGGGCATTAAGACTCCTAAACATGAAGCCCCAGCTACACTTTCATCATACATCCTCCTGGGAGTGCAAAGGCTTTGTTCCTGGAAGTCATTTGGAAACAATCTGGAGAGTTTGGGTGTGGGGTGGGGCTTTCCTCCTTCCTCTTCTCAGAGATAGAGTCTCTCGATAGGATGAGTTCTGGAACAAACAGATTCCTGCCAGCTGACTTTCTTTATACACAAAGTATGAAGAATAGGCCTGGGGTCTTGGGGACCTTTTTCTCCTATTTCAGGTCTTATATGAGAATGTCACCTCACAGCAGTTGGAAACTCTCCTGTTTTCTGAACTTGGAGAGCTAGTGAAATAGATAAGAGAACCAAGGTTGTATAAAACTTCCTCAACCTGAAACCAGCTCTTTAAAGTGCTTTTGAATCAACTTGGAACACAAATATGCTTTCACAATTAAGCAGCCTAAATGAAGCTGCTGCATTAATTAATTGAAATTGGTTGCCAGGAAAAAAAAAGTATCATCCTTATTTTTAACTTGATAGAAAATGCACAGAGAAAAGAATGAAGGTAGAAAAATAAAATCTTTCCAGAGAAATGATTCCTTAGGTCCTGATCCAATTAATAATGAATTTCAACATTCCACATGAAAGAAGTGCAATGACTTGTCATAGAATAACTGATTTTTATGCTTTTTATATGTCTGTACACTCCGTGATAATCAATTACCTTGACTGTGTGGTTTCATTACTTAGCTACTGTTTAGGAATTTTAATATATTTTTTTCCCCTCTTTCTTTGGAAAGGCTGTCTTTAAAAAGGCGGGTTGGTAGTATCAGAAAGAAAATGCTCCATACCTCTCCTTTCTGTTTTATCCTAAATTTGAGATCTGCCGATAGCCATAACATATACTTAATTTCTTCTCCTGTAAAGTTCTTTAGAGTGAGGAGGTCACGACCCTTCAGCTGTACTTTATTTTGTAGTGGTTGTCCACATCTACAAAAAAAGAAAGAAAGAAAAATAAAGAGAAATATATATTTAAGGGAAAAAAAAAAACGCATGACCTATGGTGATTCGTTGTTTTATTCTTGAAACAAAACAGCAAATCACCTGGAGCCTCATGTGTCTCTGCAAAGTATTAAAGCATTAAAATTGATATGGCATTGGTTTACATTTTAGATATCCAATATGTTGGATATTGAGAGAAAAGAAACATTTGAGGAAGGAGTTGAATTCTTATTGGCTGGGAGTAGCCGTATCAGTGGCTTTGCCACTTACTAACTGGCAACTTCAGGCAAGTTACCTAATCTCTCTCTGCACCTGAATTTCTCGCTCACCTAGAAAATGAGTATAATAATCTTACAGGGCTGTGAGGATGAAATGATTTAATACATGGAGATCATACAGGGTCTGCCATATAATAAGCATTTGATAAATTTTAGCTGTCATTATTGATTGATTTTATGATTGATTATACAAACAGAATTTGCAATGTCCGTACAATAGAAAACATTTTCATTCTTTTTCCCCTACCTCCTTTCAAAGCTGTTCCTGGAGATTTGTTCTTTACTTGTCCCTGGTCAAATACAATGGGCCTTGTGGCTTTTCTAGTAACTTTCAGGAAATAAAGTTTAAAAAATCCTCTATGCTTATTTTATTCTCCCACAACGAGCCTCATTAAAATAATATGTAATAATAATAATGATTTTTTTTTAACTTTAAGAAATGTACTGCAAGTTAACACCCTCTTTCCTTCCAGTTCATGCCTAATTCAAGCTGGACCACTTTAGAGGGAGGATGGACCACGAGCTGTCTCCTTTATTTCCCCGCCTTTAGTCCCTCCAAGTGAAGCCTCGGGAAGGTGAGGAGTTAAGAGTCAGGTAAAGTCTGGTTCTGTTCTAGCAATCTAGCGATGGCATAGGTGCTTGAGGCTGTCTCCTTCTCTTCTGGGGTGCTTTTGAGGCTCCTTTGGAGAACTCTGCCATCACTGGGAATTTCTCACGGTAGTCCTTGGTGGTGGACAATTATATTTCTCATACCATCCAAGGGAATGCATCTTGACTCCTTTTGCAGAGATCTCCCCATCCTTCAGGAGGTCTCTTGGCCATCATGTGAAACAATACCATGCTAGGTCTCTTTCTCAGTCTGTATTGGTTCACGGGAAGCTCTTCATGTTCTATGCTCTGACAAGAGTCAGTTTCATTCCAGTACAGACTCCTCTATTGTTCTGCCATCAAAACAGCTAGTCAGCCCCTCCCTCTTACTCTAGATTTCCCAGGTAGAGGCCTGGATTTGGCCTATGGTGTCCTCAAGCTGGTGTCCTCAAGCTCGCCTATTAAAGATAACGATGCCATTAGAGTCACTTTCCCTAGGTTTAAGGTGAGGAGAGAGTACCTCTTCCTGTCGTACACAGTGGTAACTCTTTAAAAATCCTCTTCTAATCAACAATCCAGCTCTTGGTTTCTGCAGTCCATTTTAGAAGCTGGAAGTGGTCACCAGTGGGTTGCAAAACTAATTCTTGTGTATCTCCTTTGCTCCTGTTTTAGTGGCATAGCATTTTATGTTGGAATGAGGGAAGAGTCAACACCTGTTGGGCCTGAGCAGAAACTGAGATGGAAAGAGTCCCACTTTAACATTTGGTTACATTGTGATGACAATAATTATTATTTGGGATAATCAGTATCTAAAAGTGAAAACATTTATTCTTTCATTTACCCAGTGTTACCTCTGTTTAACAATAATTATATTGTATACAATTAGAAATTATGAGTAACGAAGGGCAAATTGTGGTTCACCACAGGTACTAAACATTAATCTTATTACAAGTAAAACAACGTCACAAAATGGTCATGCTTGAATTTCAGCCTAACAAAAGAGCTTGGGCTACCTGAGATGAAGAATAAATCCTTTGGTGGGATTTATGTATGTCTTGCAATGATGACAAGAGGATAGGTAGGAAAATCACAAATTCACTCAATTTGTTGTTTCCACTGCATGATGTCAAATAACTTAGACCAAGGAATATTTTACTGAACATCCAACTTTCTGGCAGAGTTGATTGGTTCATTTAGTCTTTGATAGATGAATAGATCTTTTTCAGTTGACTTTTTGTGATGTTAGGTCCTTCAGAGATTCTAGTTAGTAAGGAAAGGAACTTCCATAAAGATCAAGGGTTTATGAGTTAGTTGGCTAATGGTTGATTGATTTATTTAATGTAAGACTAATGACGGGGGCGCCAGGGTGGCTCAGTCACTTAAGCGTTTGTCTTCAGCTCAGGTCATGATCTTGGGGTCCTGGGATCAAGCCCTGTGTCAGGCTTTCTGCTCAGTGGGGAGTCTCCTTCTCCCTCTCCCACTGACCTTCCCCTTGCTCACACTCTTGCTTCCTCTCTCTCTCTCAAATGAATAAATAAAAAATCTTTAAAAAAAGATACTAATGACATTTAATTCTTTTTTAAAAAGATTTTATTTATTTATTTGACAGAGAGAGATCACAAGTAGGCAGAGAGGCAGGCAGAGAGAGACAGGAGGAAGCAGGCTCCCCACCGAGAGCCCGATGCGGGGCTCCATCTCAGGTCCCTGGGATCATGACCTGAGCTGAAGGCAGAGGCTTTAACCCACTGAGCCACCCAGCACCCCATGACATTCAATTCTAATAGAAATTAGTGTTTTCATCTTACATGTAGATCAAAGTTTTGGTTAACATACCTGTTTCAAAGATGTACCATAGCCTTCAAATTTTATTTTATTTATTATTATTATTTTTTAATTTTTCTTTAAAATTTTATTTTAATTTTAGTTGACATACAGAGCAATATTGGTTTTAGAAATAGAATTCAGTGATTTATCACTTACAACTTTTAAAAATATGTCCTTCATCTACTCTCTAAATGGAATTTTCTTTAAAGCAGTGGTCCACAATTTATTTTTTATTACAGACCCCTAACATTAAAATTTGGGGGGGGCGCCTGGGTGGCTCCGTGGATTATAAGCCTCAGCCTTCGGCTCAGGTCATGATCTTAGGGGCCTGGGATCGAGCCCCACATGGGGCTCTCCACTCAGCGGGGAGCCTGCTTCCCTTCCTCTCTCTCTCTACCTGCCTCTCTGCCTACTTGTGATCTCTGTCAAATAAATAAAATCTTTAAAAAAAATTTTTGGATATGGATGTACAATGTATGTTTGCTTATTTATATATGTGTTACTACCTTAATAGACTGTGTACAAAACAAAACATTAAAAAATGCAGAAGTTTAGACTGAAAAGAATCAAATATTTAAAAAACAAATTTGTAAATATACAAAAATATACTGGCTAACCAAGTTTCTAGAATAGACCTTCATTTTCTTCCTTCCAATGGAACCCTAGTAAATATCTTACAAAACTGTGTCCTAGATTTGGATAATACTATTCAGAAATTTGATAATTTAAAGACATGGCAGTTAGACAGAAATGTACTTTTACATATGTATTTTGGTTATGTGTTTGGTTCTGATAATGTTAATTAGTGATAATATTAAGCAACATTTGGAATATACAAGTACTGATACTGTTGAGAAGTAAACCCTTAGACTGATATTGTATTTTTTAGAGTCAGTTGGATTTGGGGATCTGTAAACAGGTTTATCATGTCTGACCTGAAGTGGAGGCATTGCAGTTTATACTTTCCCAATTCACAGGTCATGTTTACAAACATTTTTTTTTTTTTCTGGAACAACGTCCAAGTGAGATAAAATCACAGGGGATAAACTCTCTTGACTCTGTATCTCAAATAAAACATTAATATTCTATGGCTTAAGACTTCCTCCAGTATTATTTTTAAGGGAAAAAATCTTTGCTGGAAACCCTGCTCCCCAGGATTTAAGAAAATTTTTTATTATGTTCAGTTAGCCAACATATAATATTTGTGAAACATCGCTATGGTTGTTAAACTCCCATCGACAACAGGAGAAGCCACTCATATGCTAATTCTGAGGACTCATTTTTTTGCCCAGAGCTCAAGATCATTCTCCTGGTAATTTTGGAGCCCACAAAAGCTAAGTCATCAGGGTACCTTTTAAGGGATTAAGAACCCTCCCACCCTCTCAGCCCTTGCAGGATTGTGTTGTATCTACTTCCTTCTAAACACTCACAGGACTACAAGTTTCATTCAAGAGAATAGCATGGATCTTGCAATTGTGCTGCTGATGGTCTTGGTGTTGAAAAAGAAAGGAAAGGATGCGTGATACTTAATTTTTCTCCCCCCTTCACATGAGAGAAAGCAGGAAAACAATGGTGAAAAAGGAGACCCAACACCACCTTCAGCTACTTCACAAAAGCTCCAACTTCCAGCTCTTATAAGCAGGAGACAGAATGGGAGAAGTAAAATGTCTCTGGGTGTTTCTCAGATTTGTCCTTATGCTCCAAGACATTGGGATTAGGGTTAGGTTTAGGGCTGGGTTAATGTCGTGCTATTGGGATTGCCTTGTGAGATGAGGCTCTTGCTATTTCTCCATTGACAGATTCAAGTTTAAAGATAAAAGAAGACATGAACATCCTGCTTGAATCTTCCCATTTTGTCCAGACCTTTCATTTTAAAGTTTATGTAGCAACAAAAACCTTATTTCAAAGTATTTCTTTTAGACCATAAGTAATCAGAAAAATACCTCTTTGTGACTCCAGTCTCCACAGGGCAGTTACTGATAATATCGCCTTCCCTTTTGCCCTAGGATTGCACCTTCAATAGGTATTAGCAGATAAGCTTTTTCTTTTCTTTTTTTCTTTTCTTTTTTAAAAAAATACAGTTCGTTCTGGTTTACATGGTAGTACGGGACTGTAAATGACCATTAAGCCTGCAACCATGCATAGCAACCATAATAATAAGTTGGAAAATTCACAATAGTTCCATGGCTTTTAATTTTTTGTCAAGACATTAAACACTCTCATATTGTCAGTTATAAATGTGTAGGGAAATGAAAAAAATAGCAAAACAAATATATTTATTACACTGTAATTTAGAACATTAGCAATATTGAGAATTACAGTGTTTTATTTTCTGTAAAGACTGTCAAGAGTAGTTTGAACCATGCATGCTCTCTTATTATATAGCATATGTTACAGAGCAAACATCTTGTCTATGCTTTGGTGAATTGCCAGGCTTTCTAAGTTTGGATCAACTTCCAACATTTTATCCTTTGCACTTTCAATATGTAAAATATCTCTGATAATTTCTTGAATGTGTAAGTGTTTTGCTGGTGTCAGTTCCTACATCTTTACACTTTATATCACAACCACTTTGCTCATTTATGTTGGTAAGTTTGTCTTTGCTCAAGACCTCTGACTGCATAGCTAGAGCCTCTCAAACAGTAGCATCATCAACAATCCCACCATCAGTTATTTCTTCTATAAATGCATTCCCATTTGATTCATATGTAACTGCCAGTGTTATTTTTTTTTATTTCTTTGCTGCATTTTGGTCTCTGTCAGACAGTTCCTCCTTTCAGTTATTCATTTTTATCAAATGGCACATCAGTTTGTCACTGGGAGAAAAAGCAGCACAACTCTACACTTCGTTGTTCATATGTAAACTGAATAACAGATACACAGTGAGCAATCACCAAAACTTGATGCGAATGGTCACTGACCATGATGTGCAGCTATTATTTACATAGCAGTTTATGTACAAAAACACCAGCAATGAGGTTTTTACTTTATGCAACTATTCACAATTAAAATACTATGGCAGCTGAAACTTGAACTGTGTACTTGAAAGACTAGCATTATTTGACTCAACTGCGCTAATTGAAATTCCCGCATATTGGGACCTTGCAAAGGTAGGACTTCCTGTGCTCCAAATGCTTCCTCATTGTAGGACTCTCAAATACCATTCTTTCTATCCAGAACACTATTATCTCAGTAATCCTGGCTCCTTCTCATCCTTAAGCATAAATACCACCTCTTGGGAGCTTCCTTCCCTGACTGTACTAAGTAGTCTCTATTTTGCCTTCATTTTGTTCATGATATTTATCAAAATATTTAAATATATATTTATGTGTCTGTTTATATTACTTACTTTTTACCTTCCCATTGAACTATATGATTGATGGCAGGGATCCTGCCTATTTATTTATTAATATATAGGCAGTACTTATTGCAATGTCTGGGATAGAGTAGGTATTCAATAAATATTTCTCAGGTAAAAGGATGAATGAATGAAATTATGTCTCTGGGCAGAAGTAGAATAATTTGTATAAGAATGAATTCAGCATATTTCTGAGAATGAAGTTAGAGAAATTTGCCATGATCAATTTTCAATATTCTGGTCAAAGTCTGATCACAAAAAAAAAAAAAAGATACTAAGAGCCCCCAAAACAGAATTAAGGTTGAGGGAAAGCAAGGGCCCAAGCTGAACACAAGGATTGAGTGTCATGGAGGAAAACTGATTGTGGCCTAGTGTTTTGCTAATGCTGAAATTCCCCATGGCTCAACTACTCCCACACTAGTATTTACACTCCTGGGAAAAATAGTTGGACACATGCATGTGAAACAAGAGCATTATAACCTTGGGGCTCAGGCACAGCAGTCTGAGTCAAGTCCAAAACCCTGGAAAACTGATGAGAGGATCTGGTGGGACAAAGTTTTGCCCATAGCACCATGAGAGCCAAATCCAAAGTGCAGTAACAGTGAACTGTACCAATACTTTGGTTCCCTCTGTCCATAAGCCCCTCTTGTACAGAATAAGTCCCTAGGGTTCTTGGGGGCTAAACGGGTAGAGAGGTAGATCCTGGAAATTTTTTTAATTGCATCTCAATCAGTGAAGGGGGATCGTACTGTTCACCACTGGAAAATCATTAAAGTAGTCACCACCTTTCTCGATTCTATTCAAGAGGTGGGGCAGGAAATGTTTGCATAGGAAAAATAGCTGTTTTTCATAGATATCGAGAACTAACCAGGAAAATTTATCACTGGAAGGAAAGCAAACACAATGGTTCAAGTTTAAGTTCCTATCCTGTTTACTGTCTCCTCATAGACCTACTCTTGGCTCTGAAATGGAGCTGCCACACCTCTTTCCTAAGCTATTTAAAAATTTGAGAAAAGTAGAAGAGTTCCACAACTGTACCATGTTGAAATGCCTCTGCCACAGACCCCCTTTTTTTCTGTATCAAGCATTTCTTGCTTTCTCATGATAAATCCATACTTGAATTAGCCAGCTAAAACCACTGGCAAAAATGGCTTCTAAGTTCTTATAGAGACCCTGTGCCTCAGTTGGAGGCAGGCTTCTCTGGTTCTGGAGCACCTGAACCAGGGCCAGAATACTATTTTAGTGTTCCCTTAAAATACTTGGTTTTCTTATATTTCAGTGTGTCTCCTTGGTAAACCAGACCTAAACCACATTATCATTCTTCAGCCAACACATAATAAGGAGGATATAATATTAGAGAAAACAATGGGAACCATGTACAGATTTTCTGTCAAACTGTCATTGCAGTCTGGTTAAAGCCAGAGCTTTTGAAAAAAGCAAGACTAGTTCCTTGCATTAATTTTATCCCTTAAAAAAATAATTGCAGAGATTTCTCAACCCCAGATCACTGAGTGCTAAGAAGTTAAGCCAAGGTAATAGTAGACCTTTGTGTTAGTTTTACCCAAATATCTTCCTAGCTAGAAAATGGAAGCATATTCTGTATTGGCAGAATAAAACCTTTCATTGCAAGAGTCTGCGTTTTCCAACTCTGGTAAATTGTTTGGAGCACGGGAGGAGATCTGGATGTGTTCCCTTATATAATTGTATTTTGTTGGAAGAAAAAGTGCTTGATCTGAGTAAAATGTGGTCAGCCAGAAATAAACTTCACCAGAATAGGAAAAAAATTCAGTGTTAAATGGTATCTTGATCCCCATGGAAAATTTAAGATGAAGACTTTATCTTCTGGAGGCCTAAGAGGGAGTCAGTGGGCCTTATGGCTGAGATTTTTGTGTTTCTTTAATGTTCCAGATTGGTGCAACCATTAAGGCATATTTTTTCTTAATTTTTTTCTTTACTGAGATATTTTGGCTGTATTTTTAAAAAGGAGATTGTGCAAGGGTAGAATGGCCAACTTGATCAGTTTGGAAGGATCAAAGTAATCAAAGCAGTGGAAGAAAAAGGGCAGTGGTTTTAATTATTCCAATTCTAGTCCTAGTTCAACTATGACCTTGGGAATACCATTTTCCATCTTTGGCCTCAATTCCTGATCTGAAAAATTAAGAAGATCAACTCAAAATCAGTGATCCATCTTGTCTTTGTCTTCCACAACACTCGTGAAGTTTATAAACACAAGATTTCCCATGGGCCATACTGGAGCCATCTGAATTCTCAGTGACCTGCCTTTAATTTCATCCCTTTATTGCCATCTCAAGAAGTCACATTGCAGTGCATGCAAGGGACAGTGACTTTATTTTCACAAAACTCTTGAATCTCATCCTACTGATCTGAAAAAAAAAAAGCACCGATTAAAATTTCTTTACTTCTTTAACAACAATAATAATAGTCTCTTACTAAAAATTGACCTGCAGCCTTTCTCACTGTTGCTGCATGTTCATATGTGGTATAAGTCACTGTTGTAACTGGGTGACTAGTGGTTTCTAAGAAACCTGATATTGTCAACCCAAAATGGCGTGACTTCCCATCATCTGAAAATTGAAGAGGGTTAGTTTTGTGCAGATGTTATTAAAATGGCTGGAACCCCAAAACTGTTGAAAATCTGTATCTGCCTCTACTTCTATTTCAGTTAAATCACTAAATTACTAAAAATAACAAACCGGAAATAGACCCAAATTTTACTGTTGGCCTAGGGAAATATCATGACAAGGTTCTCAGACCTTGTAGTTTTCTGAAGTCAGGAAATATGTTTTTAAAAAGGCATTCATTTTAAGTTATGACAGAAGGTGTGAATAATCAAAGAGGACTGTTTTCTCTCCTCTAGGCAAGAGCATGGATGGCCTATAATTGCTTCATCTGTGTGTCCATGCTTGTAGAGATAATATGTGTGTGGGATGATGGGAGCCTAATGAGTTATGTAAGCCCTTAAGAGAGGTCTGGAATGAAATACCTGAAAACCAGTCACCTCCACCCCAATCCATAACCTCCACAAAATTGGGTGGCTTAGCCCAATATTCTCTGAAGAAATTTCTATTTGTGAGATGAAATTGAACTGCACTTACAAATTGGTCTTCTCTGATAAAGACAGAGATTTTTTTAGTGGTTTCTTTAAAAGCTATAAGTGGTTTCCCTAATAGGCAACAAATCATGGGACACTGTCTATTATCCAAACACCGCCAGGCTCTAGAGCCTTGTTTGTGAGATGAAAAGCATATGGATTGGGTGTTTTCGGCAGTCTTGGTGTCTGATCCTATCGATTTTGGAGAAAAAAGAAATAATAATTGACTAAAAATGATTGATTTGGGAACCTGCATGAATGGCTTCAGCCTCACTTAAGCTGTTATTTTTATCCTGTCCATGGCGATATGGCTGCTCACTTCAAATCTCTGCAGTCCCTATTTTGTGGCATTGCCACACCCTAACCACACATTTCTTATTATTCGATAGTGTTAAGATCACGTGATATGTTCTGTAGCGAGGTCTCTTCACCTTTCCCAAGAGATATGGGGGAAATAAAGAGCTTGAATCTCTGTGGAAGGCTGAAAATCAAAGTAAAAGTACAATACAGGCAGAGTTGATAGGGAGTTTTCTCTGTTGTTGAGAGGTCATCAAAAGCCAGAGGTCTTACTGAAGATCAGCAATTCTGAGTTCATCTCGCTGACAGGTAGCATAGCTAACTAAAAGAACTGGAAAAAAAACATCCATGCCACACGAGAGCGACACCATTTCAACATTATCCCATTTTCACGAAAGGTTTATGCTCTTAAGTCTCTAATGACATGGGTGATTCAAGGCTTTCATATTTTCAAATAACAGGTACCGATTTGGGCTGATTTAGACATGTTTTTGCCTCAGCCCCCATTCACTGTGAGAGATGGCTTGCCAAAACTCTGTGAATTACAGTCTGGCTATTGGATATAAATGATAGATTATTAGTAAATACCAAAGAAGCCCAATTATTTGGAAGGGGTTTTACTTTAAAAACTTGAACTTGTTATCATTATTTTAAAAATCAGTCATCACTGTAATTTTCAAAGAAGAGTATAAGTTTAAGCTCCAAGCTTTGTTTATTCATTCAGTTGATTATTTTCAGCTCAGTGATGATTCTTTATTAGAAACTATGGAAAAAAATTTCATCATACTTTTATCTGATATAACTCAGTGGGATGGAATAATAAAATAATAAACATTCGTCTGTCACTTTACAGTTTTCACACTCATTATCTCACTGATTATCAGTAGACTGTGACTTCATGTGTCTGGTATGAGAGACTTTCCTTACCTTCTTTGCCACTCTATCCCCAACACCTTGCAGATAGTGTGGCACAAAGTAGGTGCTCAACAAGTATTTATTGATTTATTGATTTTTATTGTGTTATGTTAGTTACCACACAGTACATCATTGGTTTTTGCTGTAGTATTCCACGATTCATTGTGTATAACACCCAATGCTCCATGCAGTCCATGCCTTCCTTAATACCCATCACTGGGCCAGCCCATTCCTTGCCCCTCCCCCTCTAAAACCCTCAGTTTGTTTCTCGGAGTCCATAGTCTCTCATGGTTCATCTCCCCCTCTGATTACCCCCCCTTCCTTTTTCCTTTCCCTCTCCTAATGTCTTCCATGCTATTCCTTATATTTCACAAATAAGTGAAACCGTATGATAATTGACTTTCTCTGCTTGACTTTCAATATTTATTAAATGAATCATTGAACCACCTTATGATGTAAGCAGAACAGATATTACTCTTTTTCCATTTTATAGGTGAAGCAACATTACAGAAACTTTATTGACTTGCTCAAGGTCGATATAACCAGCAAGTGGTGGTACCAGGCCTTGAACCTAGTTTAGACTCCAAAACCTGAGCTTTCCTCCACATTCTTGGGTTGTGTGCTCTAACTCTAGTACTAATCAGTAAATGCCATCATCTGCCTAGGTCTCGTTGACCTTATCTGTAAAATAAGAGAAGGCTAATATTATTCTATGGCTCTGTGGTCCCATCTAGGTCTAATACTACTGGCTTAATTATAGTATCATCTATAATGTCATCTGGCTTCCGAGACTCTTCTCTTCACCAAAGAAATGGTGCTCATGGCAGAGTCCAGAGAGCATAGAGCTTCCAGGTGGCCCAGAGGAGGGACTCAAGGCCACTGTCACAGGTCTGCTTCCTAACAGTGGGAGACAACTTCAAACTAGAATCTTCTCCCTTTAGGAAGTCAGTGAGGTTGTTTTGAGGTACCTTGTAAAGAGCCTCTGAAAAAATTCTATGGGATTGTTAACATACAATTACTCTAGAAGCCTTCTGGCAATGATGTGCACATTTCATGGCCTTCCTTCCTGGTTAACCTATTATCCCTGTCCCCTTCCCCACAGACACATGCCATGCCACCTTCCACTGCATGTTCACTAGCTGTAAGCAAGATGTCACTTTTATAATGAATTCACTGGAAATGGCCTCCTTTCACATGCTACCAAGAATCTCAAGGATGGATTTCAAATGTGAATTTTAGTTAAAAAAATATATTATTATCCTCAGCACGTCTAAGTTTCCTTTGCAGCAGCTTCATAAATATTTATCCAGTTGTTATTTGGGTTCTGTTGGTTTTTTTTAAAGAACTGATTAATCCCCACTCCCTAGAATGATAGGTTATTTTCAAGCAAACCCAAATACAAGCTGAAGACCCTGTGTAAATTAGTTCTAATTTTCTTCAGGCAGTAGTCCATTTAAAATGTACACAATCAGAAGATGTCAAGAACATTTAGTCCATTTCACCTGCCGAGGTTAGCACCCTCCACCCCGCCACACCAGCCTGCTATGAAACCTGATTACACAGGACTGAGAAATGAAAGCTCAGCTGGAATTAGAGACAGCAGGCTCAAATAAGGGTAGAACCCGGCATTACACCCTGCAGAAAGAGGACTTTTCAGGCTGCACTCCTTTGCAGACTAGAACTTCAGTTATCACCATGGTTCCTAAGTCAGACTCCAATCTCTGGCCATCACTTACCGAAAATTTCGAACCACGAAACTGTGACCATTTCTAAGAGCTGCATTGTTCAACAGGATCCTCAAATTAAGCAGCATCTTCTTTTGATAATGAAAAAGATGAGTCTATGCTCTTGAAAATGCCTCACTAAGGTAGACAGTGGGGTCCACCTAAAAGCTAAGAATGATTTCAATTGCAGTGAGAGAGCAAAGGTACTATCACCCTTCAACTACCTTATCAAATTCCCCTAGTTAGAGATACGCAGGGCAGGGTACAGGAACACTTGAACTTTAAGCCAAGCTCCACCTGTGTGTGTGTGTGTGTGTGTGTGTGTGTGTGTGTGTGTGTTTCTTTTGGAGTACAGACTTGATTCTTTTGGAGTACAGACTCCTCATTTTTTATAATATATTTGCACTGTCACATACTCATATGAAGTCAATTGACAAATAACTCATTGAGCACATGATATATGCAGGGCATTGCAGTACTGGCTGCTGCGAGGATACATAGAAATAACACTTTCAGAAAATGTGCGTCATCAGTGTGAAACCCCAGAGGTAGACATGATAGCCCTGAGTATTTCCAGTGATATTACTTTTGTAACTCAAAGTCTCATCTTTCCCACAAAAACAAATAGAAAGAAGAGCCCTAGAGCTATTTTTTGGTGGCAAGAAGCTGGAGTGGGGATAGAGGTCTAATAAGATATCAGTCCTGTACCTCCCATTGTTCCTCGCACATAGTAGGTCTTCAATAAACAAGTAGTTGCCTATTCTAGCAGGAACCCACAATCAGTAGAAGTGGGGATGGAGTAGCCTATGCTCCTCCTCCCCTGGTCGCCTCTCCAGATCACTAAGTGGTCCTCCAACACTTTACATTCGTTCATTCATCCACAATTATAAATCAGATATTTTCAAGATCAGTTCTGTGGTTGGATATTGGACTAGCCTGGAATTTCAGTGAAGGAAGATGCTCTCACTCTCACAGAGTTTACAGTTCAGTAAGGGTACATGACCTGTAAATAGATACCACAATGCAGACCCATAGGAGAGGTCCAGATAAAGTGCTGCCATATCACAGGGAAGAGAAAGTTCTCAAAGCTGGGAAGGGTGGGAGGCAGGAAAAGAGCGAAAGGGGTAGGGGCTGCCTCTTCTGGTCAACTGACACAACTTTAGGAAACCCAGGTGAACACTTGCTAGAAGGGTATGCTAATGTAAAGCCTGTATCTTAGTCAAGTGTGCTACCTCCACAAACAACTCCTATTAACAATGCTGGGGGAGAAATCAAGAAGTGTCTTCCATGCTGTGGTACAGAAAGGGGGCAGCACTTCTGAGATGCCAAAGCAACTCAGAAACCCTTGTAATTCTGTGGAGGTAGGAGCTCAGTCCTCCAGAGGGGACTCAGAAAACTGAAACAACCCATAACCCTTAGGGAGGTTGGAATAGAGAAGCTGCACTGCAAGTGGGATGAGGTTAGGGGCAATTTCACTGAATCTCAAGAGGTAAGATATCCAGGTAACATGTGGGAAAGCACCTTATAGGATTTGACATTAGTCCTCAGAATTCATCCAGAGGCTTTTCTTGACCCACACCATGACTCCTCTAATTCCACGTCAACTGCCTGGTTTGGCTCCCGACCTCGTTCCCTTTGTTCACCCAGTCCTCCATTCGCTCATTTTTCTCTTCCACCAACAATAGCTGTTGCAGCTCTCGCACGATGGGTCTCTGTACCAGGTGGGCTCTGAAGGATGGAGTGATAAACAGGAGCAATGAGTGCTTTCCCACGTGGAAATGGAGTCAAACATTTGGAATACTCCAGAGGACAACTTTTGTCTCTGTTCCCTGACCCCAGGCATTCTAACCAGGGGAGAGGGGTTTGTTCTCTGCTCCTTTATATCAGACCCCATGGGACCTCCAGTTTGGCTTGCTTCTTCCAGCTTCCACCATCAGGGGGTAGGGTAGGGAATAGATGGGGTTCCTGGAGGAGGTGGCAACGATCCTTGATGAGTTGAGAAGAGTTATGGAGTTGTCAAAACTGAAGGGAGCTACAAAGGATATTACAGCAAAGGAAGAAACTGGAGAGTAGACCCAAAGGAAGGAATAAATAGGGTGTGTGGGGTAACAACAACTTTCACAGTGATGAATCTGCCTCATCATTGGCCATTCATTTTTATTTTTTTTAAGGATTTTATTTATTTATTTGAGAGAAAGTGAGCACAAGTTTGGTACTGGAGAGGCATAGGGAGAAGCAGGCTCCCCGCTGAGTAGGGAGCGTGATGTGGGACTCGATCCCAGAGCCCTGAGATCATGACCTGAGTGAAGACAGATGCTTAACCAATTGAGCCACCCAGGTGCCCTATCATTGACCATTTAAATGATGCCCCACTACCACTCAGGAATTTATGTAAAACATAAAACCATGAGTGTTCATCTCCTGTTTGTATCCTCTTTGCATTCAGTCTCCCCTACATACCTGCCACTTGTTAATGAGAACACCCACAGCTATCTGCCTAAGAACACTCCTCACCCCTGTGTGCAACTGTGAGACATATTTTACACAATCCCCTAAAGGGCCCTGGTAGTACTGAGCATTGATTACCCATAGTTGTAACCTGTTCATCAGTGTACCCTATGTTAGCTGCTGTCCCTTCATTGTCTCTCTTCCCTTATTCCCCTAACCAGTGCTTCCTGGGATCATTTTCCAGATAAATCACTTGACCTCAAATTCCTTTCTCAAAATCTGCTTCTCTCGGAACTCAATATTTGCCCAGATCTACCTTCTCAGTAATTTTCCATGCTGTCTCATGTTCTCTTCCCACAGACCCTCTTATCTCTTATTTGGTACCTGGGCTTTCAGTGTCATCTTTGTTCCCACGCCATATGGAACCCTTACTCTCAGATTGATCCCTGGTTACCTTGAAACTGGCAGTGTGCTAGTAAATGTTTAACAAACAGCTCTTAAAAAAGAGAAGAATAGGGAAAAAAAAAAAAACCTTGTGATCTGTGGCATTGACTGATCTGTGTGGTGTAAATGCTCCCATCATGGCCAGATTCAGGCTACCAAAGTGACATCACTGAACATGGAGTTGGGAAGAGAAGTGTAAGACTGGCTCTTGCAAGCCATTGTGAGCACACCACTGCCAGCAACTCCCACCCTGAAAGGAGAACCCTCTCTAGGTCTGGAAAGGAATATTGGAGCCAGATTGTTGAGGGCCTTGAAAGCCAGATTATGGGATTAAGAATTTAATCTGTAGTCAAAGGAAGATTACTACAGTTTTAGAGCTGGGGCAGACAGGTGGGCATATGTTATTATCTGCATTGTATTTTGAAAATATCAATCCAGCAGCATTGTGTAAGAAGTACGATGGACAGAAAATTGAGGCAGAGACAAAGGTTATTGTGTTCTAACAAGGACATGAGCACATACTGGGGATGTGGAAATAGAAAACAGGACGGATGCAAGAGAGATTTGGCGATTAGATTCCACCTATCAGAACAACTGATAGGATGTTGACAGAAGGGAGATGATAAAGTTAACGAGACTCCCGGATTTCAAGTTTATCCTGTCATTTGACATTTGAGTCTAAAATTCCAAATGGCCAAATGTTACCATTGGGGATATAAAGAATGTTAGTTTCTTGACATTTAAAGCTTATAAGCATCATGTATGAACTTGCAATATTCCTTTGAAATTGCTACTGTTTCCCTAGTGAAGTCCAAGCACTGAAGGGGGTATCAATGTGATATAAGGAATTGTAGGAAGGATGCTTGAAGATCAAATGTGACCTCTGGCTGGGTTCCTAACAGATACTGAATTTGGCCAAATCACTTGGTTCCCTTAAGACCCTCGGAGTCCTCACCTGTCTAAATAAAGGTTTTATAAAATGAGCTATTACACTACTTGGGAAACTTCAACATGCTAACCAAACATGAAGTACAGTGTCTAAGTGCCTTGGCATGGCTATTGCCAAAGATGTATTGCAAATTTCAGCTCTGTACAAATAAGACATATGGCTGTTACTGCAGTGAGAAACTCTGTTTATTTCAGTGTTACTAATTACATGAATACTTTTTATAGCTGGTTGTCTGGAATCTTTAGGATCCTAAGAAACATAAAGCATTTGCATGCAGCACACGCTTCAGTTACAAGCTCTATGGGATTGTTGCTGGTGCTCTTTCTTAGGCTAGATAAGGACAAAAAAAAGCATGCATTCCTATCTGAGACCAGAAGCCATCCCATACCCATGAAGAGAGAAGCAAGACCAGAGGTCATCCTGTGGCTGTGAGGAGAAGCAGCCTTAGAAGCTGTGCTTTGCCAGAAAGTAAGAAGGAAGGAATTTTGGTCATTTATGACATCATTGAGTTGCAAAATCAACTGACCTCATGACCCTCCCTACCACTAGACACTTTGTTATATAAAGTAATAAATGTCTTTTCATTTAAGTCATTTTGGGTTGAGGTTTTTGTCACTTACAACCAAATTCATGCTAAGTAATACATAATTTGGCTTAGGTTTTTGAAGGTTTATTTCTCATATAACAACAGGGAAAGAATAATGTCCTTCAAAAACATGGTTCTAATTCAGAATCTATCATTTATTTTATTGAATGACCTCAAGCAAGTCAGTTTCCTTATCTGCAAACAAAAACAATATTCTTTTTCTTTTTTTGAAAAATATTTATTTATTTTAGAGAGAGAGTTGTGTGAGAGAGCATGAGTGGAAAAGGCAGAAAGAAATAGAATCTCAAGCAGACTCACCTCTGAGCAGGGAGCCCCATATAGGGCTCAATCTCATGACCCTGAGATCACAAACTGAGCAGAAACCAGAAGTCCAATGCTTAACCAACTGTGTCACCCAAGTGTCCCACCTTCATTCTTTTTATTTTGATTAAATGAACATACTTATTATGGTGTGTAATTTAAAATTATTAAATTAGCATGCAGTAAACGTAACCATTTTTTGTTTTGGTGCACAGAGCTGTGAGTTGTAGTGTAGTAACAACTACCACAATCAGACATGGAACAGTTCCATCTGCCCCCAAAATACCCCTTTAAATTCTTTTGTAGTCATGCCCTTCTCTCACCCTCAATCCCTAGGACACTGATTTTTCTCTCTCTCCTATGCTTATCCCATTTACAGAATGTAACATAAATGGAATCATGTAGTATGTAATCTTCTGATATTTGCTTCTTTTACTCAGTGTAGTACCTTTAAGATTCATTGTATACTATGTTTATCACTAGTTTGTTCCTTTTTATTGCTGAGAAGTATTCCATTGTGTGTGTGTGTGTGTATGTGTGTGTGTGTGTGTCATAGTTTGTTTATTCATTCCCCATTAAAACACATTTGGTTTGTTTCCTAGTTTTAAAACTTATAAATAGAGTTGTTGCAACATTTGTATATAGGTTTTTGCATGAATATAGGTTTTATTTCTCTAGGGTAAATATTTAGGAATAGAGTGGCTGGATTATGTGGTAGGCATACATTTAACTTTTGAAGAAACTGCCCAAGTATTTTCCAGAGTAGCTATACCATTTTGCAGTTTCCCTAGTAATGCATGAGAGCTCCAGTTGCTCTGCGTCCTTGTTAGCACTTAGTATTATCAGATTTTTCACTGTTACCATTCAGATAGGTGTGTAGTAGTTTCTAACTGTGCTTTAAGTTTGCATTTCCCTAAAGGCTGATGTTGTTAAGCATCTTTTCCATGTGTTTATTTACCAACCATATATCTTCTTTGATGAAGTGTCTGTCAAATCTTTTGCCTACTTTATTTTTTGTCCATTTTTATTGAGAAATAATTAACATACATCACTGCACATTTTTAAGGCATACAGCATGATGTTTTGATTTGTATGTGTTGGGAAATGATCACCACAATAGGTGTAGCTAACATCATCTTCTCATATACATACATTAAAAATAATAAAAAAGGGGGGAAAATTTTCTCTTTGTGATGAGAACTATTACTTTCCTACATTTCATACAGCAAGCCTATTTAATTTTTTAATTGAGTCATTTGTTTTCTTACTGTTTAGTTTTGAGTATATATTCTTGATACAAGATCTTTATTGGATATGCAGTTTGAAAATATTTTCTTTCAGTCTGCAGCTTATCTTCTCATTTTCATGATAATGTTTTTTGCAGAGCAAAAGTTTTAAATTTTGATCAAGTTGCACTCACATTTTTTTCTTTTTATGGACTATGCTGTCAATGCTATATCCATGAGCTCTTTGCCTAAGCCAAGGTCACAATGATTTTCTCCTGTCTTCTGAAAGTTTTATAACCTTCCAAATTACATTTAGATCTATGATCCATTCTGAGTTAAATTTTTTCTGAGGTATGAAATTTAGGTTGAGGGTTTTGGGGGGTGAACATACAGGAATTCGTTTTCCCTTTCCATAAAAGCCCTCTATGTCCTGGGTCACATTCAATTTGCTGAAGAATCCAAAAAATCCTTGTATGTTAGTGTCCCTGGGATGCTTTGCAAACTGTAAATCTGTGTTCTATTGTATTGAATGTATTTTAATGTGGCTTGGATATGCATGGGAATTGATAATAGAAAATAAATTAGAATTATGATTGTAAAATAAATCACCCATCCACTGGCTACTGTTTTTCTCTCTCATATATATATATCACCCACAGAGCTCCTGCTTTACAGAGAATTTGAAAATTACTTTTTAATTAGCAGATAGTAATAGGACTTTTTCAAAATATTGATTCAGGGGTGTTTTCTTGCTGCATCACTGCTAAGTATTTGTTCAAACATGCAGGCCCTAGGGGAAATTGTGAAATCAGTGAAGATTATCTCTGATCCCCTCTCCACCTCTTTTCCCACCATATCCTTTCAATTGAGGCATGTGAAGAAGGTAGACAGAGTCCTACATGAAAACCCAAATTCTGAACCAGAGCGTGAAATGCTTATTATCAAATTCAAGTGTAATCTCTTTTCTCTCTTGTCATAAAATCACATTTCCACTGAAGTCACTCATCTGTTAATCATTTACTCTGGCAGTTGGTGATTTTAAGCAGGACCTCGAATTTTTCAGAGCTTAGATAGGACAGAAATCTCAAGTTTTCCTACCTGGTGTTCTTTGTTTTGTGATCTGGTAAATTCTGGCTTTAGAAGGCAATATTAAGAAACGCACACACAATTTATGAGGTAGGAAAAGGGCAAATAAATATGGTTAATGATCCAACCTTAGTGCTAGAGGCAGATGAGATGTAAAAGGTGAGGTTATTTATTATGGGTGCCCTTTTATTTGCTTAAGCTCCCACCCAGAATCCTAGAGCCATCTCTTTCCCAATAGGCTGATTCCAATTCCTCCCCTCCAAAGCACAGAGGTCAATCTGTGCATAAAGGAGATTTATTAGCAGACCAAAGGCTATCAGGCATTAAGCAAACAGGGACATCACAGAGATTCAAAGTCCACCAAAGGCCTCAACAATCATACCTGATGCTCCCCAGGATGGCCAGATACTTCTAGAGTTTGAGTGCTGTGGGGGCCCTGTGAGGCTATGGGCAGTTATTCCTGCTGCCCAGCACTTGGTCTAGAAGCACTGTCCCAAAAGTAATTTCCATAGCAATATTCTCACCTTGAGCCCAAGGCACATTTCCTGGATGTCCTCAAAATTCACTGTTTGGTTGGTGAATGCCTTCCCCACCCCTTTGTGGGTCTTGATGAAATTCTCTCTGTGGTTGCTGCCTCTCTCCAGACACTACCTGTGAAGTCCTGTTCATCTCCTCACAATTGTTTTATTTGACCACATCTTCTAAGCTCTGCCCTCACCTTAAGTGACTAGTTAAACACAGCCTTCATCTTTTAAGCCTGCTCTACTGGTAACAATTTTGTGGCCTATAAAGATGGGACCTAACCAGGGCCCAGATGATAAACTATGAGTATCTTGTCCCTAAAGTGAGAGAGAACAAGCCTTTTCCCTGGAGCTTTGTTGACTGTTTGGAGTCTGGTACAGGGGATTAGGCACCCACCATGATCGATTCCTCCTCCAGAATTCTTCAACTGGAATTCAACATCATTTCTTCCAAAGAACCAAAGAGTTCATGGATTCCCAGGTCAACCTCTATAGTTCCCCAGTGTATTACCATTAAGAAATGAGCAAATCATCTGGGAAGTCATATAAAGAGATTTAATCCAGAGATTTCAGAGTCAGTTACAGTTGAGCTTTTTATTGTGAGCAAATTACTCAGCCTCACTAAACATGTTTCATCCTCTGTTAACTGGTGGTATTATATCGTGACTTTGTTGTGAAGATGAAATGTGATTGATGGATATAGTGACTGATGGATATACTCCATATGCTACTATATACCGTATTCCAGTAGTCTACCTTGCTTGGTGTTCAATAAATGTTAGCTTTTAGTAGTTACAGGCATCAGAACATGCAGTGAGAGCCCCCACCCCCTCCCAGTTGTTGGTTTATTATAGTCACTCTCCTAGAAATAAAAGAGAGGCGCGTCCTGCTTTTTTTCCCCCACCATTGTCCTCTAAACTAATGAAAATAAGGAAGAAATAAAACCAGTGTTTCTCAGTGAGGACCTATGATGCATTTTCTTCTCTCTTTTTCTCTTCCCTCTCAATGATGGGAAAACCAGGGACTTTGTTCTCCCTCAGTACTTCACTAACTTTTCATATTCTGAGTCTTTTACTGCCTCATAGTATTTTCCTTCTGGAGCCCTGCCATGCTAACCAACCTATCCCATTTGAGATGGAAAGAAGATAAAATAATTAATGATTAAGTGCTTTGAAAATACAAAGGGCTCTGAAAATGCCAACAGCCAGTGTTGCTTTCCAGTATAAGGAAACAGTGTAATAAAAACAGATCATAAAATCTTTTTGATACCACAGCCACTACTCTTTTTGCCAGTTAAAATTTATAGTTGTTGCCTGTTTGTTCAAAGCAGTGAGGGGCATGAAAACAGTCTAGTAAATTTTCCAAAATATTTTCCAAAATTTTCCAGTAAATTTTCCAATATTTTCCAAAAAATTTTTCCCTAATCAGCTGAATGCAAAAAGTCTGGAGACATCAGCAATACATTTTGTGAAATTCATATGAGAATAGCACATCATAATCACCTTCAGTTTCAGATGATATGACTGACTCTTCCCCCACCCACAAGCCCTTTTTTGGCAATGGATGTTCCATTCACATCTCATGTCTTGTGTGAGTTAGTTTATATCACTACCCGGTGTTTCATGTTTTTATTTTATTTTATTTATTTGAGAGAGAGAGAGAGAATGAGCAGGGGGGAGGGGCAGGTAGAAAGGGAGAAGCACACTCCTCATCGAGCAAGGAGCCTGATGTGGGGCTCAATTCCAGGACCCTGAGATCATGACCTGAGCTGAAGGCAGATGCTTAACCGACTGAGCCACCCAGGTAAAAACTACCAGGTGTTTTTGTGCGCAATGTGTCATAAGAGCAGGACACTGGATACAGAGGATAAATAATCCAGGTAACCTTAGATTAGGTAGGGGGCAAAGAGTAAATGCACTATTGAGTTTAGAAGTAACTGTTTGATCAACTTAAAGTGAAAGCTATTTGCTAGTTTTCCTACTGTAATTCCAAATGGGACAACATTTTGAAGTTGCTAGGTGTAACTGCCATACCTAGAAGGCCACCTACTTCTTGGTGTTTGGGGAAGCCTGGGAATTTTAGCATGATTCTACAAATGACTAAGACATAGTGAAGAATCCAAAGAATTGGGTTTCCATTAGAGGCTCTGGACATATTCACCACCCAGGATTCAGGGTTGTTTTGGAACCCAACACATATAAAAGTGTTTAACCATTTTGAAATTGATCACAATTTTCAGAACATTTTGTGCTATTTTTTCTTTTTCATCCCAACACTACCCTTTCATTTAACAAAGTAATATTGGCACCTGACACTCTTCCTTAACTCTACTAAGTAGTATAATTAAAAGTTATTTACGTTCAATTATTTGCTTATCTGCTTTTATTGTGCTTTCTCTTTTCATCAATACCAATTTTAGCTTCATTTAATCAAAGTGGTGAAATAATTAGATAGATAAGAGATTTAAAGTAAAACTGATGTATCAACCTTGATAAAACCCTAAGGCCTCCTGGAATATTAACTTGCTTTATCACTGTTCTCCCTAAGGTTCACCTTGATTTTTATATGCCTCTTAACTTGGCAGTTACTGGGGAAGCTATTAAAATCAACATGAAATATCAAAAGGCAAGTACAGTTAGAATGCTTCAATACCTAATGTCATAGGAGGAATTCCACAAATATTATGATTTGCTGATATATGTAGAAGCTTCAAAGACCATGAGAAACTGGGTCAAACTGAACATTTAGGACTACTCATTAGAAAAAAGGAAAGATTTTAGGCTATGCAGTTATTAAACACTTAATGTAAGCATAATATCTTCCTTACTAAATCCTTGAGAGGTCTGAGATCATGGAGTGTTAGACATAGATGGACCCTGAATATCTTAACCCAACTCTTTTCTCCAGAGGACCAGGGAAATACAGCGACTTTCTCAAAGTTGGGTAAAGGAGGGAGAATGAGAAAAAGCAAGTGAGAGAGTGAGAAATATAAAGTGGCTTCTCAACTGTTAAGGAAAGCTCTTTCCATTACTGATTGACAAAAAAGGAGGGGTTTTCTCTGCCCAGCATTTGAAATCCCCTCTAATTCTCATTGTGTGTGTTTTAGTGTAGTTTTTTTTTAAGATTTTATTTATTTATTTGAGAGAGAGGCAGTGAGAGAGAGCATGAGCGAGGAGAAGGTCAGAGGGAGAAGCGGACTCCCCATGGAGCTGGGAGCCCGATGCGGGACTCGATCCCGGGAGTCCAGGATCATGACCTGAGCCGAAGGCAGTCGTCCAACCAACCGAGCCACCCAGGCGTCCCTGTTGTAGTGTAGTCTTAGCGTAAGTCTTCCCTCCCTCCCTCCACCCCCTGCAAAGCCAGGTCATGGACACATAATCAATCCAGCAGACAGCGGCGCCTGGGTGGCTCAGTGGGTTAGAGACTGCCTTCGGCTCAGGTCATGATCTCAGGATCCTGGGATTGAGCCCCGAATCAGGCTCTCTGCTCAGCAGGGAGCCTGCTTCCCCCTCTCTCTCTGCCTGCCTCTCTGCCTACTTGTGATCTCTGTCAAATAAATAAATAAAATCTTAAAAAAAAATCCAGCAGACATTCTCACCTGCGGCTTTGAATCTTGAAAGAGTAAAGAAAAAGAGCCAGGGAGGTAAGATACAATGATACAAAGATACAAATGATACAGAGATACAATGCTATGATCTACCAGCATTTCTGGCTGTGACCAGTGGCTAACACCCTCTTGCCATGGTGACTAGACCCAGTAATGGCTGGGGACTACAGCGAAGTCAGCAGCAACATCCTTCCCCAGTCTCTGGCTGCCTTGTCTCCCTAATCTTCCCCCTTTTCTCAGGCTATTCCTCTCCAGACCGTCTGTTAATTCTCTGGGTTCCCTGATGATTTCCTACTAACCCTCTTCTTTACTCCCCTACAAGAACTCTGGCTGATTCAGAAAATGGTACCACAAAGTGAGTCACAGACAACGGACCCTCAGGGAAAAGTGATAAAATCAGTATTGGTTGACTGACCTTAAAATCTTCCCTTGGAAATACAGTGGCAATACAGCCGATTAAATAATTGCTTATGGTCACCTGGAATGCTGGCTGAGAGTACAATTTAAGGAGAAGCATGTGAAGGGTATTGAGGAGTTCAGTGACAGCCAATGAGATGGCTGCTTCTTATAATGAATACCGTAAAGGTGAAAAAAGTCATCTGCCTTAGCAGATCTGAGAAGGTCAAAGATAAACTCAGACTTTGCTTTGATCCTGTGTGCTGATGAATTACAATATCAGTGGTATTCACAGCCCTGATTTCAGAGGTGCATATTGTGGCATTATCTATCTGGGTTAGACTGAAAGCTGGAAAATTCACACGGAAATATATGAGAGGATTTAGAGAACCCTAAGCATGCTGAACCCTTCATTCTCATTGATGCTCCCTTGCCAGCTCAAGAAATTTCTCCTACCTTGCCTAATGACCCTGTTCTTCCCTTGGTTGAAGTTTTTTTTTGTTTTGTTTTGTTTTTTTTTACTAAAGGGAGTTACCTTGTAAAATGAAGGCAGTTCTCCTCATCCTCCCCCACCAATTCCCAAGATTGTCAGATCTCATCATAATTCTGGGAAGGGGATGGCAATGATAAAGTCAGAAGCCAAGGAAGCCCAAAGAACTGCTGGATTTAGAGTTTATAGTGAAGAAAGTACTCTGTAAAGTGTGTATGAGAATAGAGTAAAAGGATGCTTGATCAAGGATCAGAGATGTAATCTGGGGTTGGTCTGGATCCAACAGTTCAAGATTCACTGTTGATTGGGTAGCTATATTGAGTCCAAGGAGTAAAGAAGAGAAATGCTCCTAGTGGGCAAGACTTCAAGTAGAGTACCTTGACAGGCATTCAGCCTAGAGGGAGAGAAGCCCTGAGGCATAGATCTATAGGAATTCACAAGCAGTTGTTAATGGTTTGGCCAGATGATTAGGGACGAGGAAGGGACAAGATTAAAGACTAGAGACAAGTGTTTCCTATGTGAATTGCAGCTAAAAAACACCAGCATTGTATTGAGAGAAATATATGTTCAATGAAGTTTAGGTATTAACAGCCCAAGAGATTTAGGTGTTCTATCAGGAAAACACTGATTAGGACATTTTATTGGGTGGGCTAATACATATATACTTTTGATTGCCCAGAATTTGAACCCCTAATTAGACTTAAAAATCGTATTGCTTGGGGTGCCTGGGTGGCTCAGTGGGTTAAAGCCTTTGCCTTCAGCTGAGGTCATGATCCCAGGGTCCTGGGATCGAGCCCTGCATCGGGCTCTCTGCTCAGTGGGGAGCCTGCTTCCTCCTCTCTCTCTGCCTGCCTCGCCGCCTACTTGTGATCTCTGTCTGTCAAATAAATAAATAAAATCTTTAAAAAAATCTTATAGCCACTCTCTTAATTAAAGATCTAGAGACATAAAAGCAACTTCCTAAGATGGGGAAATGTGGGAAGGAAGAAAATGAGAGAGAGAAAGATACCAAGCAGTGAACTAGAAATAAAAACCAAATCTCTGTACTCTTCCTGATAGTCTTACTGTTGCGGGTTAATGAAGAATATCTAGGATGTCGTTTGGTAATGGAGATTTGTCTTTTGTTTTTAAAGATTTTATTTATTTATTTGACAGAAATCACAAGTAGACAGAGAGAGGGAGACGCAGGCTCCCTGCTGAGCAGAGAGCCCGATGCGGGGCTCGATCCCAGGACCCTGAGATCATGACCTGAGCCGAAGGCAGAGGCTTAACCCCCTGAGCCACCCAGGCACCCCAGTATTTGTCTTTTTTTTAGAGAAGACAGAACTGTCTTCGTTTTGAGCTCTTGCCAATTTTCTAGAAATCCCAAAATGTGTGAGTTTTAAAAGAAAGCAGCAGCACATTTCCCATCAAGGAAACCAAAGGAAGCAATATTGCCTGTATTCTCTCCCCTTGACAAAGAGGGTGAACTAGTAGGTGAACTAGCCCCAGCCAACTGGATGCTTCCACCCAGGACTTTGCTCTTGAGAATGTGACCAAAAGACGAATGGACAATGAGATTAGAAGCATGGTGAAAGCAGTGGCTTTGTCTAGCAGTGATGTCCTACCTAGCCAGATTGCTCCTGCTGTGTAGCTTTCCTTGATCTATGCCTTTTTATTTTTAAACAAGCCCCATTCCCCAATCTTCTCACTGATTCTCTGCTTTAGTTGATAGCCTCAAGTGCTAGATGTCAACAAGGAAAGTTGGTTTGCATGGGCTATATCAATGAGCTCTCTTGTCTACTAGCTTCTGGTTGGATTTGGCCATTAGAACTCAGCTGGAGAATAGAGGGAGGGAAGTGAAGTCAAAGATTTATCCTTCTGGTTTCTCAGGAGGTCACCTTGGGTTGGCAGATCCTCAAGAGAAATTCACTGTTCCTCCCAAGGTGGCCCACTCCACACAACTCTCTCTCTCCTTCCAAGTTCTGATAAGCTCACCATCTCTTCGTCTTTGGGGGCCAAAGCTGTCTGCCCTGGGTCCTTGCCCTATGCCTTGCGGTTGCCCCAACCCCCTCCCAACACTTTTAAAATTAGGTCCTTTGTAAATAAACCCTTCTCCAATTATCCTAATAAGAGGGTGTCTTCTGTTTGTCAGAAACCTGACTGATATGCCTTCATTTTCTGGTTAACTTTGTGCCAAAGAAACCCAACAGACTTTGCATTCTGACAGGAGGATAAAGAAGGAGTAAAAGCCCAGAGTTGGGATCAAGGGTGAAATTTTCAGTGAAGAGTGATAAATGAGTCTGAATGTAGCCAAGGGAGTCTGTTAGGAAAAGTCGCCCATGGAAAGGCATAGGTAAAAATAGCTCAAAATCCACTTAAAGTCTTCAAACCTGACCCCTAATCGTAATGGACAATGGCTAACAGTTGATGTAAAATGAAGCTTCTGTTCACAGACGTACAATTGCTGAAGAGCTGGGCCATTCATTTTTAAGTGTCTGGACAGCCATTAATTCCTCCCTCCCTCTCTCCCAAGTCCTGTGGTGTTTTACACAAAAGAAAATGCACATGGGTTCTTCCACACGTCTCCTCTACGGTTTTCTTCGCTGTCAGAGAGACACAGCTGCACCCTGTTTGGAGCGATGCAGCATGAAAAAGCTATTAATCTAGCTCCATCTAGATGCACCAAGCCTAACTGCAGGCTGCCTCCAGCTTCATTAGAAAGATATGTACAAAGTAATGAAATTCTAAAAACATGGACCGTGAAACAAAAACTGGGAATTACAGTTATGGGAGAAAGTAAACAATATGTGAAGAGCCTACTGAAAAGCCAGGCACCACAGATTTTGTACACATAATCTCATTAAACTGTACAGTCTTATAAATTTGTAGTTATTCTCCTGATTTAACAGGTGAAAAATCAGGGGCAGAGTAAGCAACTCTCCCAGATTACTCACATAACAAGTGGTAAATCCACAGCTCAAAGCCATGCTGTCAAACCCGTTTTCAAAATTGAGGCAAGGGCCCCCCCCAGGAGGTGCTCAGGACAATCCATTTTGGTGGAGCAAAGCCAACGTTAGAACTTTTAGTTATTTTTTTAAAAAAATAACTTTTCGTTATTTTAATTTTTATCAGATTATCTGAAATCTTTGTGTGCATGTTTCATAATATATGTAATATATTCATACAGTAGTACATGCAGGTAAATATGTAAATGCACATGTGTGGTTTCTACTGGGTAGTTTTCCTTGATCTTTGTCTTTATTTTTTCTGAGCCTCATCCCTCAAACTACTCGCTGATCCTCTACGCCAGCTGATAATCTAGGTATAGACCCAGGAGAACTGATTTGCTTGGGTCACATCAATGAGCTCTTGTCCCTTGTGCCTTCTTGTTGGTTGTAAGTGATGGGTGAGCCAAAAGATCCGGAGACCACTGCTCTGCGCTCTTTCAAAAGGCAGTATAGTGTAGTTGTTGGGAGCGTGGATTCTGGAACCAGGAGGCATGTGTTCAAACCTCAGTTACCCCGTTTTAACTGAGAGATGTTGGCTAACTTAACCTCTCTGTGCCTCAGTTTTCTCTTCTACAATATGCAGATTTAAGTAATTAATACATAGAGTGTTTAGACCAATATCTGGCAAAAATAAGAATATAATAACATAAGCCATTGTCCTCACGTTACATGACCCTTCAAAGTCATCAACCAGGAAAGCACCTTGTCATACAACTACTGTCCTATATGCCTTATAGTTCTTCTTTAGGAACTGGCTCCTGAGTTAGTCTGTGAGCCACCTGAGATTATCAGGCCCATTTCTTAATACTCACTCTATTTGTCGCCCCAAAGTATATTTTTCTTCTTGAAAATTTTTTATACTTTACATCAACTTAAGTTTCAGATTATATCTCAAGACAAATCTACTTTCTAAACCCCAATACAAATGCAAAGATTAAGGATTTACATTTCTGTAACTTTTTACAGAAACATACCTCAAGCTCCAGAGTTTCTTCCAAGATGGTCAAAGCACGTTCTCAACAATTTCAGTGATGTTTGACTAAGCAGAAGACATTTCCCCGAAGAAGGGGATATGTCTCATCTGGATGTCTAGCAAAAATAATGGTTATTTTACTGCAAAAAAATATATGATTTTATTAGAGCATGGTGTAATATAGGAGTTCAGTTGTCAGTGTCAACGAAAACTAACTTTGATTTCTGGTTCGGTATTTGCTAATGGAATCACTTACAGATCATTAACATCTGTAAAGTGATTTAAAAATTAAAAATAGAGCTACCTTATGACCCTGCAAATGCACTACTGGGTATTTACCCCAAAGATACAGGTGTAGTGAAAAGAAGGGCCATCTGTACCCCAATGTTCATAGCAGCAATGGCCACAGTCGCCAACTTGTGGAAAGAGCCAAGATGCCCTTCAACAGATGAGTGGATAAAGAGGTTATGGTCCAGGGACCCCTGGGTGGCTCAGTGGTTTAAGCCTCTGCCTTCGGCTCAGTTCATGATCTCAGGGTCCTGGGATCGAGCTCCGCTCAGCGGGGAGCCTGCTTCCCCCTCTCTCTCTCTGCCTGCCTTTCTGCCTACTTGTGATCTCTCTCTGTTGAATAAATAAATTTTTTATTTTTATTTTTTTATTTTTTATTTTATTTTATTTTATTTTTTTTTAAGATTTTATTTATTTATTTGACAGAGACCAGAAGTGGGCAGAGAGGCAGGCAGGGAGAGAGAGAGAGGGAAGCAGGCTCCTGCGAGCAGAGAGCCCGATGTGGGGCTCGATCCCAGGGCCCTGAGATCACGACCTGAGCCGAAGGCAGAGGCTTTAACCCACTGAGCCACCCAGGTGCCCCAATAAATTTTTTAAATCTTTAAAAAAAGAAGTTATGGTCCACATATACAATGGAATATTATGCCTCCATCAGAAAGGATGAATACCCAACTTTTGTATTAACATGGACGGGACTGGAGGAGATTATGCTGAGTGAAATAAGTCAAGCAGAGAGAGTCAATTATCACATGGTTTCACTTACTTGTGGAGCATAAGGAATAACACGGAGAACATTAGGAGGAAGAAAGGATAGGTGAATTGGGGGAAATCAGAGTGGGGAGATAAACCATGAGAGACTGTGCACTCTGAGAAACAAACTGAGGGTTTTGGAGGGGAGGGGGGTGGGGGATGGGTGAGCCTGGCCGTGGGTATTAAGGAGGGCACATATTGCATGGAGTGCTGGGTGTGGTGCATAAACAATGAATCTTGGAACACTGAAAAAATAAAAGTAAAATAATAAATAAATAAATAAATAAATAAATAAATAAATAAAAAATAAATTCCTTGCTGCAGGTTTGGGGTGAGAGATGAGCTCAGTGAGGTGGAGAGTCAGATTTTTTGGAATACTGTTAGGATTATGGCTTTTATTTTCAGTGAGCAAGGAAGCCATAAGAGGGTCTTGAGGAAGAGGAAGGTATGTCATGCTCTTAAAAGAATCCATCTGACTCCTGGGTTGTGAGGACTGTTAGGATGGACAGGGACACCAATTAAGAATGAATACCCCGGGGCACCTGGGTGGCTCAGTGAGTTAAAGCCTCTGCTTTCTGCTCAGGTTATTATCCTAGGGTCCTGGGATTGAGCCCCACATCGGGTTCTCTGCTCAGCAGAGAGCCTGCTTCCCCCCCACTCTCTCTGCCTGCCTCTCTGACTGCTTGTGATCTCTGTCAATAAACAAATAAAATCTTAAAAAAAAAAAGAACGAATACCCAGCTTTTGTATCAACATGGGCGGGACTGGAAGAGATTATGCTGAGTGAAATAAGTCAAGCAGAGAGAGTCAATTATCATATGGTTTTGCTTATTTGTGGAGCATAAGGAATAACACGGAGGACATGGGGAGATGGAGAGGAGAAGGGAGTTGGGGGAAATTGGAGGGGGAGACAAACCATGAGAGACTGTGGACTCTGAGAAACAATCTGAGGGTTTTGGAAGGGTTTTGGTGGTGGGAGTTGGGGTGAGCCTGGTGGTGGGTATGGTGGAGGGCACATATTGCATGGAGCACTGGGTGTGGTGCATAAACAATGAATTCTGGAACACTGAAAAGAAATTTTAAAAAAATAAATAAAAATTTAAAAAAGAAAAAGAAGTGATGGCAGCAGTCCAGGTGTTTTGGGACAGGGAGGTGATGAAGTCATAGTGGAGGCGATTAGACATAATGAGCTTGCATATATACATACATACATATTCTTTTATTTGAGCATAGTTGACACACATGTTACATTAGTTTCAGGTGGATTTGACAAGTTCATACTTTATGCTATGCTCATCACAAGTGTAACTACTATCTGTCACATACAACGTTATTACAATGTCATTGACTATACTCCCTATGTTGCTACACTATACCTTTTATTCCCATGACTTACTCATTCCATGACTGGAAGCTTGTACCTCCCACTTCCCTTCACCTATTTTGCCCATCCCCCACCACCGTCGCTCTGGTAACCATCAGTCTGTTCTCTGTATTTATAGGTATGATTCTGCTTTTTAGTTTGTTTATTCATTTGTTTTGTTTTTTAGATCCCACATATCAGTGAAATCATTGGTATTTATCCCTCTTAGTCTGAAAATTAAAAATAGAAATACCATATGATCCAATAATTTCATTACTGGGTATTTACCCAAAGAACATGAAAACACTGATTCAAAAAGATGTATACACCCCTATGATTATTGCAGCATTATCTACAGTAGCCAAGATTTAGAGGCAACCTAAGTGTTCATAGATAGATAAATGGATAAAGAAATCTCTCTCACACACACACACACACGAATGTTATGCAGCCATAAAAAGGAGACGGTCTTGCCATTTGTGACAACATGGATGGACCTAGAGGGTATTATGCTAAGCTTGCAGATATATTTTGAAGCTACATCTTTCTGAACATATATTTAAAGGGATAATGTAGGTAAAAGGCCTCTTATGCAATAAAACCAATAAAGGGACATAATCGTTACTACTTCATGCTCAAAATGTGTACAATAATCAGTGAATGGCCAGTTTGTTCAGAATTGGTATGAACTAAGATCTTGTAACTTATTTTTTTCGTTCCTAACATATTTTAATTTTTCCTCAATAGGCAGATAATATGGTCTTGAGAGCTAGGGTTCTGTAGCCAGACAGATATGGGTTCAAATCTTGGCTCCACCTCTTACTCTTTGACCTAGAGCTAGTTACTTAACTCTCTGTTCAGTGTCTTTACCTGTAAAATGAGGAGATTCAGTAAAATATACCCAAGAGAGTTTTGTGAGGATTCACTCAGTTAATGTATGTAAAGAATTTAGAACTGTGCCTGCTACACAGTAAATAATCATGAAATGTTAGCTATTATTGTTGACTAACTTCTGTTAGTTGTTTGATTTCTTATTTTTCGTGTTGAACACTTTTGATTGAAAAAGCAAATGGTGTTAATTGTAAAAAGAAAATTAAACCCATACAGATATGTATGACTTAGAAATTCAAAGTCCTCTCTAATTCCACACCCCAGAGGGATGTACTATTAAACGGTGTAGTAAATGTTCCTCCAGATTTTACCTATGTGTTTATCACACCTATTCATGTATGCGCATATGTTAATTTACTTTTTATGAAATGGGATAATACTCTGCATATTATTTTGCAATGTGTTTTTATCACTTAAAATTCGATCTTAAGTATTTTTCTATTTAAGTTCACATAAAACTATTATACGTGATTGCATGGTATCCCATTATATGGAAGCCCAATAGTGTATTCATTATTCAGTTGCTTATTGAAGTCATTTAGATGTCTTTATTTTTCCTTTTTTACTGTAACAAACAATGCTACAGTCACATCCTTGCCCATGGTCTTGGTGCAAATTTCTATATTTCTGCAGGAAAAAGTTCGGAAAGAACTCATCTATAGAAATGGTTAGAATGAGTAAGAATGATATACCTTTCTTAAAATATTGTAATTTATATTGCCAAATGACCTTTTGAAAAGATCATATATATTTTTTAAATTCCCACAAACTGAATAAATGTGCTTATTTGCCTACTAACTGTATCCTGGCAATCTTTTAAATCTTTGCCAGTTCAGTAGGGAAGATAAATAAGATTTATGATTTAATTTGCACTTTTAATACTGGAGTTCATTGTTCAAATATTTAAAGTTTAATTCTTTTTGTACATACTCCCTATTTTTGTGCACTGAATTTTTTTTATTTTTGGTTGGGTTCTTTTTATTTATTTTTTCCTTTTTCTCCTCTTTAAGATTTGGAAAAAGCAAGCCATAGGCTGGGAAAAAATATTTGCAAAACATAAAACTGACAGCAAACACTAAGTATCTACCCAAAAGAAGAAGTTTGAGATTTGTACATACACACACACACACACACACACACACACACACATGAATAGCCATAGCTGCTTTATTTATGACTATACTAAACTGGAAAGGACCTAAAGGTCCATCAACAGGTAAATGGATGAATAAATTAAGGTAGATCCGTAAAAAGGAACAAATTATTGATAAACCCAGCAACATGAAATCATTTTAAAAACACTATGCTGGGGGCGCCTGGGTGGCTCAGTGGGTTAAGCCTCTGCCTTTGGCTCAGGTCATGGTCTCAGGGTCCTGGAATCTGCTCAGAAGGGAGCCTGCTTCCCTCCTTTCTCTCTGCCTGCCTCTCTGCCTGCTTGTGATATCTCTCTCTGTGTCAGATAAATAAATAAAATCTTAAAAAAAAACCACTATGCTGAGTGAAAGAAACTAGACATGAAAGAAATTATACAAAAGACAATACTAATCTATGACTGATGAAAAATCAGATTAAGTTTTTTTTCCAGGAGATGGGAATGGAAGGGGGAAATATATACCTGGCTTAGGGTGGTAGTCACATGGTATAATGGTATAAACCTCTGTTAAATCTCACCAAAGAATACCAAGTTGACTTAAAAAGAAAAAATCGTTTTGTTTCTTATTTTTTTAAAAGATTTTATTTATTTGTGAGAAAGAGCACGTGCAGGGGGAGCGGCAGAGGGAGAGGGGGAAGCAGGCTCCCCACTGAGCAGGGAGCCCAAAACAGGTCTTGATCCCGGGACCCAGGGATCATGACCTGAGCCAAAGGCAGACGCTTAACCGACTGAGCCACCCAGGTGCTCCTACAAATATTCTGTTTTTCACGTTTCAATTATTTTCAATAAAATAGCATTGTATAGTGCATATCACTTTGTAATTTTATTTTTCTCAACATTACATTTTTAAAACTCCTTCATGTTCATACATGTAGAACTGGTTCATTTGTTACAACTGCTAAACAATATTCATCCCTATGTGAATAAACAGTCTTTCCACTCCTCTAGTGATGGACATGTAGGTTATTTCCACTTTTTTCGAGGATAAACAATGCTGCTGTGAACAACTTAATGTACGCCTCTTTGGGCACAGTTACCTGTTCACTATTATTTCATCTTGGCAAATTATTTAAATAATGGGATTGTAATAATTTGCATTCTCACTAGCAAGCTTCCTGTATTCCTAAATACTCAAACACACTTAAAGTCAACAATATTATTTTTGCCAATAATATGTTTCTCATGATTACTTATTTTGCATTTTCATTATTTCCATTAAGGTTAATTATCTTTTTACATGTTTATTGGCCATTTGGATTTTTATCTCTGTGAATGCAATATCCTTTGATTATTTTGTATGTCTTTCATTTTTGTCTTTTTCTTCTTGACTCATTAGTATTCTATATGTATTCTGAATACTAGATCCTTTATCTGACAATTATCTATAGTCACATTTGCCAGCCTGTTCGTTTATTGCTTCTCTAAAGTACTTCTTAGGTTTTTCTGGGAGTTAAACTCCTGCTACATGAGGTATGATCCATGGACCAGGAGGATCAGCATCAGCTGGGAATTTGTTAAAAATGCAAATTCAGGGGTGCCTGGGTGGTTCAGTGCGTTAAGCCTCTGCCTTTGGCTCAGGTCATGATCTCAGTCCTGGGATCGAGCCCCGCATCGGGCCCTCTGCTCAGCAGGGAGCCTGCTTCCCCCTCTCTCTGACTGCCTCTCTGCCTACTTGTGATCTTTCTCTCTCTCTCTCAAATAAATGAATAAAATCTTTAAAAAAAATGCAAATTCATAGGGCCCACCCAAGATCTGCTAAATCAGAATCTGAATTTTAACAAGACCACTAGATGATCTGTATGTGCATTCAAGATTTTTAAATACTGGACTAAATGATTAAGAAAAGTGCAAATTTTCTTCCTTGGGGTAATAGCGTAGTAGTCCCCACCTAATTTCTGCTACTTTCTTATAAATGAAATTCCCCGGCTTTGGACCTATATGTCCTCAGTTCATATATCCTGGAGCTGTACCACAAAAGTTCAGAAATCAAAGTAGCTACTAGAATTGGATTTATTGATCTCCGGGTCGTGAGATCGAGCCCCGCCTCTGGCTCTGTGCTCAGCACAGGGTCTGCTAAGATTCTCTCTCACTCTGCCTCCCCCTGTCCCCCAGTGTGCACGTGCGCTCTCTCTCAGATAAATACATCTTAAATATATATATTTTTTTTAAAAAGAATCTCATTTGTGAGTCTGGATGTCTACAAGATTTGGTAGTAGGGTTTTCTAAGTGGAGATACACCTGTTTTTCTGATTGCCGAGAAGGAAATGGTGTTGGCAGTGGCATTGTAATGTCATTCAAAATGCAAGCCTTGGGGGTTTTGTTGACTGCTGCTAAGAAAGGAACTAGTTCAGTGAGGAAGCGTACTCCATCAAATGTCTTCCTTGTTTGTACATGCTTCTATTTTTAAGTTGACACAGAATGCTCCAGAACTGAATAACAACTAGAATTAATGGGGGGAAATTGCCCAGAGTTGTGCATGTTGTCAGACATGTGATGACTTCTCTATATCAACGTGATGTCCTGAGGTTGGCCGGCTAGGAAGGGGAGCACTCACGGTGAGAGCACAGGACCGCAGCCAAGAGTCATGAAATTATCCCTTAGCACTCTCTGCCTTCTCCAACACAAGGAAAGTGACTCCGCAGGCTGAGACCATCTGGCTACGGGGATGTGGTCGAGACGCGTACTTCTTACTGACTGTCACGAACGCTCCCACCTTTCCCCGCCTGCCTGCAGCGCACGGGGGCCCAGAGCACTGGATCTGGCCACGGGGTGGTAAGAAGCAGAAACATGTTACCTCTAGCTGGAAATATTTCATTCCCCACTTCCCCCCTCTCTCTAGACCTGCTGCGGCCACCAAAGAGGTCAGGAGTCACAAACGGTACAGTTACAAGATCGTCAGACCTCCGTCAGTGGTCCTGGCCCCGGAGTGATCAGGTAAAGCAGATCCCCCCGCTGACCCACAGTGGACATGTAGCATGAGTGAGGGAAAGAACACTTCGGTTTGTGTTAAGCCACTGAGACTGGAGTGTCGCTTGCAGTGAAGCATAGCCTGGGTTACATGGATACAGTGAGCAGAGCTGACTCTGCCTTATTCGTGAGAGCTAACACCGTTGAGTGATGCCCTCTAGCCCAGGTACCACACTGTAAGCTCCACGTGCATGATCTAGTCCCTCAGCTTCTGGGATAGACAATAGTATTATCATATATTATATGACATATGCAATATGCATCTGTATCATACGAATCAGTTTTATGTATATATGATATATAGATATATATATCTATATCTCATGGGTATAATGTGCAAGGAGGTTTTCTTCCTTTCCTCTTGTTATGCTAAAAGTAGTGTCTCCCCTTCTAGCTAAGACTAGTCTCTCCACAGATCTGGATGCCATCTCTTCCTCCCTCAGAGGATTGGTTATTCCTTCACTCTCCTAAATCTGTTTTCTCTCCTACGTGTTTTGCCCCTCACCATTCTAAAGTCTCCCCAAACTTTTTTTAAAAAAGATTTTATTTATTTATTTATTTATTTATTTGACAGAGATCACAAGTAGGCAGAGACTCAGGCCGAGGTGGCGGGGTGTGGGGGGAAGCAGGCTCCCTGCTGAGCAGAGAGCCTGAGGTGGGGCTTGATCCCAGGACCCTGAGATCCTGACCTGAGCTGAAGGCAGAGGCTTAACCCACTGAGCCACCCAGGTGCCCCTCACGTCTCCCCAAACTTAAAAGAAGCCCTCTGTCCACATCCCTTCCCCCTCCAAATACTATCTCCTGTCCCCTCCTAGCCCATTTCAGTCTCCAATGTCTGAGGGTTCACCCTCACTTGTTGCTCTCAGCTTCTCCCACTTTCTACTCCAGTATTGTTTCTTCTTCCATCACTCTACCGAACACCTCTTTTCAGCACTACAAATGATCTCTTCATCGTGAAATTCAAGGGGCAGTTTCCACCTAACTTCATTTCTCAGCATCACGTGACACAACTGACCACACCCTTCTGTTGAACCCCTAATCTGGGAACTCTCCCTCTGTGGCTACTCTCTGCTTTCCAGCTTCATCATTTCTTGCTGGGCCGTTAAGTGTTGACCTTTAGCACGACTCATCCCAGTCTCTCTTTCCTTTTCATTCTATAGTCACTTTCCAGTCTTTCACCTAGAAGTGTTTCCTGAGGGTACCTAGACCCAGGCACCCCTAAATATGTCCCTCCACCTGCGGCTCCTACTTGCCAATTGGCTGCTCCGCTCAGCACTTCCACTTTGATGCCTTAGTGGGCTTGAGGCTGAACTGTAATGTTCTCCTCCCCCTGCCTACCTAACTCCACCCTTCCTGCCCTTTCCATGATGTTCCCGGTCTTCGTGAGTGGCACCAGCCGTCCCCCATTTGCTTACGTTGGAAACCCTGGAGTAGAGCTGCATCAGTACCTTCTGGAACGCTCAGCAGCAAAATGTGCTTTCTCTTTTTGAAATAAAACAAACAAACAAACTTGGGGCACCCAGGTGGCTCGGTGGGTTAAGCACCTACCTTCAGCTAAGGTCATGATCCTGGGGTCCTGGGAACGAGCCCCACTTGGGGCTCCCTGCTCAGGGAGGAGCCTACTTCTCTCTCTCCCTCTCCTCTCCTGTTCCTGCTCTTTATCTCTCTCTCTCTCTCTCTCTCTCTCTCTTAAATAAATAAATAAATAAATAAAATCTTAAAAAAGAAACCCAAAAGCATACCATAACTAAAGGAAGTCTTTAAAAATTCTTCTTTTCCCACAGTGTCCTGCACTGCCCAAGAGTCAGTAGTCGGTTACCAATTCCTGGTGATTCTATTTCCCAAGACGTTTTTAGGTTGGCCTCCTGCAGATCGGCCAATACACTATATTCTAAGCCATACTGACTGGTTGTCATTATATCTGCAGTAGCCTTTGAACCCTCCTTCTTGCTCCAATTTATTCCCCACAAATCAGCCAGGCAGGATGATTCCAGGAATACACGTAGCTGATCCTGTCACTCCACTACCTAAAACCTCTCAATGACTCCCCACTGTCCTTAGGGTAGAATCTCAGTCCTTCACAGGTCCACAACCCCGCCACTTTGCCATGAGCTAGTGTCACCTCTTTGAGCTCCTGCAAAGAGCTCTGTTCTTTATGAGCCTTTGCCCACGATTTACTTTCTGCCCAGAGCTCTCACCTCTCCCAGCTTCTCCTTCCAGTTCTTAGATTTAATGATGTTTCTTCAGATAAGCATTTCTTAACCTCTCACACCAGGCCAGTGCTCCCCATTAAACACTTTCTTAGTACCCCCCACTTTGCTCTGCAAGTAAATGATTATTTGTGTACTGCCTCGTTTAATGTCTCCTTCTGGTTTTAACCAAACTCCCTGAGAAAGTCAATAATACACTCTTCTCCACACAAGGTCCTTGAATCCGGCTTCTAGCTGGTGCCCACAACTACCACATGTACATACATTTCCTCATCCTGGAAGATAGCTTTTTGCCTCTTTGTTTTATGGTGTATGGGAAACTAAAGTTTGTAGGAAAATATCTCTGGACGAATTCTAAAGCAATGGTGGTCTGCTGTTTGTGAATCTCTTTGTGCATTTCCTGTCAGTAGTGGATGGCACACCTCAGCCTTCTCAGGGAGGACAGAGGGAGAGGTCCAAAGGACAGGTTGGGCTGGCTAAGCTAGACCCTAGCTCTCCTCCTTTGTATAATCAACACATCCATGAGGGATTAACATGAACCACCTTACAGGATTGCGGTAGGATTCATTCATTGGAGAAAGATTTAATGAGCATCTAGTATACGGAAGGTCTCGGGTTACATGCTGGGAATACAAATGCGTTTTGGATATTTAGCAGAGTCCCTATTTCATTTATAGTTAGAGATGGTCACTTATTAGTATTGTTACGGTTATGTGTCGACGTTTGCCTGTGTCACATAGTCTGAGTGACAGAGTATGTGATATTTGTGACGTTTGTCATTATGCTTACGAGGTCCCTGCCGGGCCTAGATAAACCACCACCACCAGCGTGCGGGCTCAGAAGCATCTCTGCGCGCGGCGTGGCCGCCCCTCTCCTCCCGGCCACCAGAGGGCGCGCGGCCTCTACCGCCCCGCCCGCTGCGTCTGCGCCTGCGCCCGCGCCGTGCCTGCCGCCCGGCCCACTGCTCCCGGCCCACTGCTCCCGTCCCCCGTCGCCGGCCCCGCCTCGCGCCCCAACGTTCCGCCTCCGTTGCCCCTAGCGGCTGTTTGTTGACTTCCGGGAACGCGGTAGTAGCCGATGTCCGGGGTGTCGCTATGGGGGCCCGGGGGGCTTCCGCGGCCCGCGTCGGGACTGAGGCACTGCCATAGGCCCCACCGAGTCGCCCCCGCCACCTTTCCGGGTCAGGCGCAGGCTCCCCGCATCCCCCTTGGCATGGGGGAACCCGAGGAGGTGGTGCCCGGTGAGTCGCGTCCGTGGGGGTGGTGGCGGGCCGGGAGGGAGGGTCCGCGGGCGGGCGGGCGGCCAGGTCCCGCCTCCGGGCCGCCCCGTCGAGGGAAAGGCCCAGGCAACGGCCGCCGGACTGGGTCTGGAGCTCGGGCCGCGTCTGGGCGATAGTCTGAGAGGAGCAGAAAGGAAGGGCAGGGGGAGCACGGGGAAGGGGTGCTCGTGTTTTTTTTTTTTTTTTTCCTCTTTCTTTTGAAATAAGCTCTCGATGAGTTTCTCGAACGCAGGGGCAGTTTTTACCTCCCTATAAACTTTCCCAAAGTACCCCCATCGAGGTCCCCAAGACCCAGTTATGTATTGAATGCAGTAAAGAGTGGGTGACTAGGGGGCGTGGGGTAACAGACGGAGAGGGGAAAGCGACTTAGAGAAAAGGGGCGGTGGGGGCCATTAACGAGTGCTCTTGTAAAACTTTTCCCCTGAGCTGCAGAGATACGTTTGACATTGTGACGCTGTGCCACACGTTATAGTGTAACAGAAGTAGATGTTTCATGAAGTGGTGCTTACTCTAACCACTTGGTTGCTCTCAGATCTGTCGTATAGTACATTCCTTTGAAAATGATAATCGTGACCTACTAAATTGATTTTCTCACCCACTAATGGGTCAAGACCAAAAGTTTAAAAAAAAAAAAAAAGTACTGGATTACAGCAGTATCAAGTGTGTGTGTGTGTGTGTGTGTGTGTGTAGCGTTTTCTGCCATGTTCTTGTCTCTAACATGATTAGATTCCTGACCTCCTGGGGTTCACAACCTAGTGAGAAATACTAGAAGGTAAACAAAATGATAGTACCATTTCACAATAGATAATAACTACTAGGGGACAGAGCGAGCCACCAAACCTTGGCTTGGAGTGAGGGTATCAGGGCAGGCTAACTGGGAAGCCAGAATAGAACAAAACGAAATTATTCATTCTAGAAACACCCAAAGTGTGTTATAGAACCTGGCCTCTCCAATCTAAGTAATTGGTTTCAATTGACACACCTCACAATTGTTCTCAAAGGGTTTTTCATAGTGGCTAGTCCCTTGTACATTGTCATTTATTATTAATACTTATGTTCCCTATATTTACTTTATGGCACCCATTAGTTTCTTTCTGTGTGATTATTCTCCTTGAGATTTCCTCAAAAGTTGGATCTGGCCTCGTGTGCGTGTATATTTGTGTGTGTGTGTGTGTTTAAATGGTTATTGAGAACTGGTAGGGATTTTTGGTCTCTCTCTAAAATGGTACTGGACCAAAATAGTTTGTGAATACTACTCAGATCAGGTAGTGTTTAATGACTTAAGAGTGTTAAATCTCAACATGCTTTATGGACATGATGCTAATAATGAAACTCAATACTGTCCTAGTCCCGTATGTGGAGAAAAGCCTTCAATCAGGCTAGACCACGAGGTGTTGTTAACCAGTGTTAATAGGGCAGGATTGTTATCAATCAGCTCATTCCAGGGAGCGGATGGTCCACCTGGGGAAACAGACTTTCAGTAATGGAGGACTGCCTTACCTTTTTTTTTTTTTTCCTTACTTTCCTCCAATAAATGAATAATACCTATTTAGTAGATTTCATAAATAAAACCAGAATAAAGTCTGAGGAGTAAGACTGAATTAAGGTAGAAGGTGGATGTAAACAGTGCTGGAGTGGAAGCAGAGCTGCCATGAGACAAGGAATCTGTACAGATAAATTACCGAAAAAAAATATTTTGGTAACAGACAACATAGTAAAAGTTGTAAAATAGAAACTATCCTATATTTGCAGGTTCAGGTGCTGTGTTTACATTTGGAAAAACTAAATTTGCTGAAAATATTCCCAGCAAATTTTGGTTTAAAAATGACATACCTACATTTCTTTCATGTGGAGACGAACATACTGCAATTGTTACAGGTTAGTACTGAAATCCTAAGTGAGGACGGTAATCCTGAAAGAATCCTAGATATTATAGATGTGCCATGTTTCAAACATGTTGAACATACTTTCCTTTACCAGAATAATGTTTTTTCTTTCTTTCATCAGAGATTTCTTGACAATGTGATGCATCAAGAGAGTGTTTTTAAATTTGAAATCCCCTTGGCATATTTAAATAGGATTTTGTATAAACACTACGTTCTTGGAATAAATTTATTTTAACATATCTATATAATCAAACGTGATTAATGCATAATCTTAGAAACTTTTTACACCTAACAGAATCTGGTAACCTGTAATGGACAGTTAAAATAATTCATTTTAACCTGGGCAAGGTAACCTGTTTCAACACGGGAAAGCAATACAACTTTTAAGTGTAGCCTTTTTTATTGCTTTGTGATGACTTCGTCTCACATCACTTTATGTTGAAAATGCTTCGATTTCTTATGTCTTTTTCCTTCCCACCAGGAAATAATAAACTTTACATGTTTGGCAGTAACAACTGGGGCCAGTTAGGATTAGGATCAAAGTCAACTATTAACAAGCCAACGTGTGTCAAAGGTTTGGGGTCTTTCCTTCTTTATTGCTTTAAATACTTAAACCTCATAAAGTACTTTTGTATTGATTGTGATGTTTTTTAATATTATATTAGGAATAATAAAGCCTTAGTTCTTTATTTTCCATTATTTACTTGACCATTATTGGTGTCTGACTTTATTTTTTATATGATAATCAGAACTACTTTTATGTGTTAGGGTCTAAAAATCACATTGCTTTGGGGCGCCTGGGTGGCTCAGTGCGTTAAAGCCTCTGCCTTCAGCTCAGGTCATGATCCCAGGGTCCTGGGATCGAGCCCCACATCGGGCTCCCTGCTCAGCGGGGAGCCTGCTTCCCCCTCTCTCTGTCTCTGCCTGCCTCTCTGTCTACTTATGATCTCTGTCTGTCAAATAAATAAATAAATCTTTAAAAAAAATAAATTAAAAAAAATAAATAAAAATCACATTGCTTTTAAACCCAAAGAACACAAAGGAAGTAATGATTCTTCGGTATTACACTTGAATATCCTTTTATTTTGCCTGTTTGTTAACCTGCTTAAATATTACTGTTATTGTATATACAAAGACTAACCAATACAATATATAAGAATTTTGAGCTTTGTCTCATTTGTTAAAGTTGTGGGCATCATGGTTCTAGGTAGCTGTTGGCTTTATGAATTATACTTGACCCTGCTGTATATAGTGACTAGATGTACTGAATGAGACATTGGGCCCAGGGGTTGATTAGTAGTGTCCTTACAAGAACAGGACAAAATATTTTAAATCAGACTGTCCCAGAAAATATGGGATATATAATACCTTTACAAAGCTTTCCTGGCATTATGTGTAAAGCTTCTGTTTGGCTGTAACCTGTGAACAGGTGATGGAGATTCCTTGGGATGTGACAAAAGCAATATTCTTAATCTTCCTAGCCAAATTTGTAATTTCAGCTCAAAATGTCAGTGTAGTTTAGCATATCCATGCTATTTACAGGTAATGTTATGGAATTTTCAAAGTATTCCACTTGGTCAAAAAGTATTTATTGAGCACAATCTACTAAACCCTGGGTTTTTTTTTAAACCCTGGGTTTATTCACATGATCTTTACTCTCAAATATCTAATAGATGAAGTAACAGGATTGTCTAGACTATGAGATCTTTGACACCAGAGACTCTGTCTTAGTGATTTTTGCAGCCACTATGGTAAGCACATAGGCAGTGTTCTTTAAATCTCTTTTGAACATGTAAATGATTGAGTGAAGAGCTTTACCATAGGTTATACCTGTGACTCTTGGACTTGTAGTGTTTCACTGTGTGAGATAGAAGGTGAGCTTGACAATGGCGATAGCAGATTAGAGACAACGTGATTAGTTTGGTGAGGAGGCAGCGTAACAGTGCATGAATCTCAGTACATATTCATTACCTGTGGACATTTTAAAAACACTTAGATGCCTAGGCCTTACCTCAGACCTGCTGACTCAGATTCTCCAGGGGTAGGGCTGAGCTATCTGTACTTTTCTCAAAGCTCCACTGGTCATTATGATGCACAGCTAGTTCTGAAAACTTTTGGCTTATTTAAGAACAACTTTGGAGTCAGACGGGTTTGGGTTTAAAATCTCGTTTCTGCTGGTTAGTTATCATTTGACCTGTGTTATTTATCACTGTTGTAAACATAAAATCTTTTGTCATTTTTTAAATATTTTTAGCTTTAAAACCTGAAAAAGTGAAATTTGCTGCCTGTGGACGGAACCACACCCTAGTTTCAACAGGTATAGTATTCAATCTGTGTGACTTCCTTCCCAATTTGAGGACAGAGTTCTCACTCCAGTATGGCTTTATAAAATTAATAGAAATGGTACCTTGGCAATAATAAGATTAGGATTTTTTAAAATATAAATGGTTAGCACACTTGTTTGCCTTTGAAAATACATAGATAAATGTTACATGCCTGCAGAAAATCTTGGATTATGTCAAGGGGCAGCCCATCCTTACCTATGTGTACACATTGGGGGCTGCCCGCTCCTGATCTTGTGCTTTCCTCTTTTCTGAGGGTGAGTGGGACCTACCCCCAAAAGGCTATTGATGTGAACACATTTCCAGTTAAAATCCAAATGGGCTGTGTATGTCTGTGTGTAGAAACTCACAAGGTGCTTTTAAAGTTCATATGGAAAAGCACAAGACCCAGAATAGCCAAAACGGTTTTGAAAAAAACAAAAGCAGAGGACCACCACTACTGGTTTCAAGACCTCTAAAGCCACAGTAATCAAGACATTGGGCCACTGGCAAAAAGAGAGACAAAGATTATCAGAACAAAACAGAGTCCAGAAGTAGACCCACACATATATGCCCAACTAATGTTTGGCAAAAGTGCCAAGGCAATTCAATGGAGAAAAGGTAGTCTTTTCAACAAATGCTCCTGGAACAAATGGACATCCAGGCGCTGATCACCGAGCTACCTTTCCTACCTCCTTCCCCCCACCCCCTGCCGCCCGCCCCTCGCCCCCATAGCCTCTTCTGTGTTCAGGTTATTCTCATCGCCTCTGGCTCCTCCTTGGCCCTTTCCCTTCATTCATACCTTTGCCTTGCTAAAATGTCTTTCTCTTATTCAGATTCTTGTCTTTTAAGATCCAGTGTAAGTCTTCTTCCATGGAGCTTTCTGTGGCTCTTCAACTTTGACTCATGTCATCCTCTGAACTGCTTAAGCATTCCACCAACTCTGGTTCACCCGATATGTGTTAAATTCCATGGCCTTGTCGTATGTTCCATTGGAAAGCTAGTCTTGGTTCCTCAATTAGATTTCATCTTTTCTAAAATAATATCTTAAATTTTTACTGACTCGGGCTGGTTTTGCTCAAAGTTTCCCCTATAGTTTAGTGAGGCTTTAACTTCGTGTGCATCTATCTGTATGACAGATATAACTGATTTTTAATATGTGTGTTTTTAAAAATCTTCATTACTTTTGAGCTTACTGACAATTTTTATTATCTAGGCATGATATACTTCATATTTAATTAATAAAGTAATTAACACACATTTATATAGTATGTACAACAAACAAATGCCGTTCTAAGAATTTTATAAATGTCAGCTAATGTGATCTTCATACGCGATCGGGCGCGTTCAGGGTGGTATGGCCGTAGACTAATGTGATCTTCATAAACAACTCTGTGAAGTAGGCACTATTCTTATCCCCATTTTGCAGATGAGGAAAATGAGAGCCACTGTGAAGCACAGCTTGCCTAGGTCACACACCTGACGAATGGCAGGCCAGCATTCACACCCAGGAACTCTGGCTCTCCAGTCCTTTCTCCTAAAACACAATACTATACTGCCTTCTTGTTTAGCTAGAAAATTAAAATACACATAGAATTTTCATGCTTCTAATTATATTCTTTTTGGATTTGCCTCATTTTACTCATTACATATTATATCTCAACTTTAATGGGTATGGAAGTTAAAATTAATGAACCACATCTCTTTTAAAATAGTTTGATTTGGATTATAAACTAATTTGGAAATTACTTTTCTCTTTTTGCTTTGATTTAATAAAGCAAGGAAATACATTCTGCACGTTCTGTGCATTTCAATTGCTACTTAAGCTCTAGACCAATTTAGAAAATCTCACAAAAATGTATAACCTTGCTTGTTTTGCTTGATTTTTGACAACGAATTGAAGTTGTTCACCAAATGGTAGGATAATGTCAACTTTCGGCTTTCTTCACTATTAATAGAGGAAATATCTGGAAACTGGCCTGTCTCGTAAAGATGGTGACTGTAGTATATGGATGTTTCTTTCCTTTTCCATGTGCAGAAGGAGGCAAAGTATATGCAGCTGGAGGAAATAATGAAGGACAGCTGGGACTTGGTGACACTGACGAGAGAAACTCTTTTCATCTAATTAGTTTTTTTACTTCCCAGCGAAAGATTAAACAGCTCTCTGCTGGATCCAACACTTCAGCTGCACTAACTGGTGAGACTTTGTTCCACATCAGGCTGGGAACCGTCCCTTTCCTTTAGACCAGGATAAGCCAACTGAGTCATCTGACCCCAGTGTTCTGTTTCGTTTTCTTTCATTAGCCATGTGTTTTCAGAAGACATAAAAATTGAACTTTGAATCATTACGTCTAACCCCAGTTTTGTGCTTATCTGGGGTTAGACGCGAACACACACGTAGCTGCCTTGCTTCCATCTACTCCTGTAGATACTAAATATTCATCCTGTGTTCTGGACATTATATTTGCAGCTCTAATAAGTTGCTGTCAGAAACAGAAATCGGTTGGATATGTGTTACCAGAATATGGTCTGGGGGGGTGCCTGGCTGGCTCAATCGGAAGAACACGTGGCTGATCTTGGGTTGTGAGTTTGAGCCCCACCTTGGGCATAGAGGTTACTTAAATAAATACACTTTAAAAAACAAAATAAATTACACGGTCTCTATTGGTCATTGCATCTCTCCGCCCTCCCTCTCTAAGCCCATATGAGAAATGTCTTTAACATGGGAGCCAAGGTACCCACGGTGTCTGTGAAGGAGCTACAGTGGGCTTCTCTGCTCCAGTAGGGGAGCTGAGTGGCCCCTGGTGCCACTCCAGCTGCCAGGAGGGCTGGAGTCACATGGCAGCCCCATGCCCGCAGTACCGTCCACCATCCTTAGCCCCTCGATGTCCTTGTGGTTCTGATTTTCAGTTTCCCTTTCATTTGGCTTATTATTAAACCACTTCAAAGTTTTAAAAAATGTAAATGAATTAAAAGACGTAAGTCTTGATAATTTCCTTCCTAAGATATTTTGCCTGGCTTCGCTTCTTCTTCCCTTGAGACCCTAATCAGAAAGAGCACAAGCTGCTGCGTTCTGGAGATGCTCTGTGTGCTCAGGAGATGCTCTGGAGATGCTCTGTGTGCCCTAATCTTTGAGGTTGCAGTGTGTGCTTTCAAGGATAAATTGTAAAACAACAACAACCAAAAAAACCCTGAACTGCATTTCTTTTTCTTTTTTGTTTTTCTTCAAAACATTAAGACGTTTATATAGTGTTCTTAAGAGTAAGGTCCTCCAGGCCCTTTTGACCAGGGACTTGCCCAGGAAAGGTCCCGGGCTGCCCATGCTGTCGTTCAGTTCGTTTGCAGTCTGAGTGCTTGAGAGGAAGAAACTTCTGCTGTTCGGAGACGGTAGACTAAGAAAAGGGAAGAATATTCTGTCTTTGCTGTTGAGATAAAAATATGGACACGATTTGCATCATGTTATCCTCTGTCCTTTATCATCCTAGAAGCCTTTCCTGTTAGAAATTAAACTCTTATGCAGCTAGCTGGTGTGAATGTCTTAGTAGCACTTTTCCATCAAGACACATAGTTTTTCTGAATTAAAGAATAAGTGCTGTGTTGAAAAATATAACTTGATAGCCTTGCTACCTCCTAAAACCTTGTTTTCCTCCTTGTGTTTTCTTTGTAGAGGATGGAGAGCTTTTTATGTGGGGTGACAATTCCGAAGGGCAAATTGGTTTAAAAAATATAACTAATGTGTGTATCCCTCAACAAGTGACCGTTGGGAAACCTATCTCCTGGATCTCCTGTGGATATTACCATTCAGCTTTTGTAACAAGTAAGACAGAACATTTTGGATTCATCATGTTACCTCCTATTTCTAAGTGTTTACTCAATTGATAATAAAATCTAACTCTCTACCATACTGTGGAAATAATGCCATGGCAGTCTGTAATGAAATAATTGTGGTCCATTTGGGGTCACACTGTTTTCTACATTTTAATAATAAGAGTTTACTTTCTCTGAGACGTTAACTTTTTTACTGAATATTAGAAAAGCAAAATGTGTATCTTACAAACTTCTAAACCTTGGTTCTCAACTTCTTGGATTGCTTGACATTGGAAGTGAGATCTAGGGGCCACTTTCCCTTGGGTGCACTTGCCTCTGTACTTAGACCTCGTCTACTCTTGTCCTGCCAATTTGCTTTTATTGGTTCAGTAAGGGAGTCATAGACTTCCATTGTGAGAGCAGGGATGTAGAGTAGGTGGAAAGGGAAGATTGCTCAGTATGAGACAGGATTTCCTTTGCCGAACTTTGCTTAGCATCCCCAATCTCTCCCTTTCTGGGGCTCCCTGGCAACCTTTATCTGCCTTAGTTAAATATTTGAAATGTTAGAGTCTGTGTCTACACAGAGAGTGGTAGAAGTATGATCATTCCATCTTATTGGTGGTTTTTTTTTAACAGCAAAAACACCTAGAGGAAGTAGTTTTCTGGCCCCTTTTAGAGATCTCTAAGTCTTTGTTATACATTCTGTGCTCCTCAGATTCAGATTTAGAAAATGCTGACTGACCCATTCCTGTGGCCCTCAGATTTACCGGTGAATTGGGTAGGTAGCACCATGGTACCAAGAGAGGGCAAACTCTGACTCAGCTGCCATTGTTTGCCACTCTATCAGCTTGTATCTTGGACAAACTAATAATAAATATCATCAAATGAGGGAATAAGTGAATGAACAATTAACTGTGTTCCTTGGGGCAGTGCTACCTACCAACTTACTGGCAACTTTCTGGCTCCTGGGATTGGTGTAGCGCTCACTTTGTTTATGAGACAAACAAAAACACAAACGGAAAAACACAAAAATCCCAAGCAAGAGCATTGTCTTATTTAGATTTTAACAAAACTGACAAATTCAATTTTATGACTAAACTCTACTTTCAGCCAGTAGGAAAACAAGGAATTGCTCATTGTAGCCAACAGGCATTACATGGGGCTTTTTTGTTTTGTTTATATTTATGCCTTTTTTAAAAAAAAAACAGCTTTATGGGGTGGAATTTAAGAAAGAAGACAAACGAGCAAAGGGGAAAAAAAGAGAAATTAAGAATCGGACTCTTAACTGTGGAGAATAATCTGATGGTTGGGGGCCGGTAGGTGGCATGGGTGAAATAGGTGAAGGGGATTAAGGAGGGCACTTGTCATGATGAGTACCTGGTGGTGTATGGAAGTGTTGACTCACTATATAGTATACCTGAAACTAATACTAAAATTAAAATTTTAAAAATTAAAAAAAACATACACAAAACCAGCTTTATTGACATATATAGCTCACGTACCATACAATTCACCCATGTTAAGGTGTGAGGAGCAGCAGGAATTTATAGACAAAAGTGAAAAGAAACTCATCTGGACCTAGTAACTCCTTTCATATCCGAGGCAAGAGGCATGGGAAAAAGAGGAAGGGAGCCAGAAGAGCATTTCGGTGCCGGTGCTAAATACTTTTTAGAAAGCTGTGCTTCAAAAAATTTCATTTTCTGTGCAGAGCACTCCAGAAAATCAGTAGGGCTGGGTTTGTAGTATTTGACCAAGTTTTCAGTGGTGCATACTATGTGTGTTGGATGTCCCACAACCTCCCTAAGTTCTGTTTTGCTAGGAGGACTCTCAAGCTGCAATAGCTTGAGTTCTACTCACAGCTAAGATTTATCACAGCAAAGGATACAGAGCAAAAACGGCTGGAAGGAGATCTATGTCCTCCAGGGTAGTTTCACATACACTTCCTAGTCCTTACTCTTTGCGGCACAAGACATGCTTTGAACTACAGGGATGTGTGCATAATGTCCCTGCCCAGAGAAGCCCACTCTTCTCAGGGTCTTTGGCTTCTGTGTGGGAGTGCTGATTGGGTAGGCACACCCTGCTAGCAACTACTCACCGCGACTGAAACTCTGATCCCTTAACAATGAAACCAAGTGTACATCATCAGGTTTGATGGTTGTTCAAAGCAACCTTAAGGACCTCAGCTGGCGTAATTTGCTGTTTGGGTTACAAAACAAAATCATCAGTCACTAACATAACACTCCAAGGGCCACATTCCCAGGGGTTGGTCAGTGACCAATCATTGTTCTCTTAGAGACATGCAAATAAATACATAATAAACAACAGATTTACTGTGTTACCTCTCTCCTGACATGAATGGCGACAGGTTCTGTGTCAGATTAGGTTATATATCTACAAAGGTTTTTAAATTCTTGCTTGTAGAACTCCATTCAGTTCATAGAAATGAATTCTAAGAAGTTCCTGCTTTCAAGAAGCTCATAGTCGTAGTGTGATAAGTATAATAAGACAGCAAGTTAGTAGTGTTGGTATGGACGAGACAGTGATTAAACATCATGAGTTCCTTGATAAAAGAGAATCTGGAGGAAGTGCCATTGAATTGAGCAAAATCTGCTATTTTAAGGCTCAGTCAACATATTCACACAGAAATGCATTTCCTTAAAACCAGTTTCATAAAAGCAATTATTTATTTAACAAGCATTCATTGAATATTTTGTATACCAGACATTGCTAGGTTCTTGGAATACCCAAGTGAACAAGACAAAATCCATGTCCTAATGGAGGCTTAGTGTCTAGTCATTTTTTGCTTTACTGTAAAAGGAAGTAGAAGAAGTAAGATGGTTTCTGTGTGAAACAGCTAAAATCATTTTCTACTTCATTTGTAGCGATGGTCGTGAATTCATAAAGAAATTGGATTAGCATAATCAAGGAGAAAAGAAAATCTTAGCTTTATTTCCTTACCATCCAGTAAAAATACCTTAAGGAAGTGTAAACTGATCAAGTTGTCATTTTCTAAATTTTTTATTGAACTTGAGAATGTATACCCCAAATACTAGTATTTTGTCCATAATTATGCCATCCTTGATCATTGTTCTTTTCCTCCAACAGCAGAGGGAGAACTGTACACATTTGGAGAACCAGAGTCTGGGAAGTTAGGTCTTCCCAATCAGCTGCTGGTCAATCACAGAATGCCCCAGCCAGTGCCTGGAATTCCTGAAAAGGTGGTCCAAGTAGCTTGTGGTGGAGGGCACACCGTGGTTCTCACAGGTACGTGTGGCTTCTGCTGCTCCATTCCCTGCTTTCTGGGGTGGCTACTAAAAAAAAAATTACACTCATTTTCTTCTTTTGGGATAAAATACTCAACATCTGATCCAATCTCCTCACAGATTTTTAAGTCTTTAATACGGTATTGTTATCTATAGGCACCGTGTTGTACAGCAGACCTCTAGACCTTATCTTACAAAGCTGAAACCTTATCCCCATTGATGAGGGGCACCCCTTTCCCCCTCCCAGCCCCTGGCGCCACCATCCTAGTCTGTGCTTCTAGGAGCTTACAAACTGGCCTTGCATCTCTTTTCATTAAAATCTCTAGCTTTGATTTCCATAGTTACTACACATCTTTGGCCTATGGAAGAAAACTGTAAGTAGAAAAAAAAATCTTGTGGAATTGTTTTTGCCAACATAATGGACATTTTCATGATCTTCACATGTTTATTGGCAGAAGATAATTGTTTTTAGCTTGTTTTCAAGGATAGACTGTTTTCCTCGTGTGTGTGTGTGTGTGTTCTGTATTTATCTAAAATTGGTATAATTTTTCCTGAAATACCTTCTTTCCCCTGTTCATGCTATTTTCTACATGTCATTGATAATTCTTCTCTTTCTGATGTTAAGAATATAAAACTTGGTAATTTCTTTTGCATTTTTATGTTCTATTATAGTAATTCAGCAAAAAGTGTTAAGATTTTAAATTACAGATAATAAAAGAAAGTTAGAACCTTATTAGCAATGTCAGTTTTGACTTCTGAATGTTATATTTGGTATGACATGTCATTTTTCAGGGTTCCAGTCCATCTGGTAAGATATACACACTACTTGATAACATGCTGACTGAATCGCTGCCTCCAGATTTGTTTGGCATTAATTTGAGTAGTGTACAGGGAATACATCTAGAGAATTGTTATATTTTTTTTGGTCCGAAAGAAATTAACAAGTTTCTGAAGTCACCACTTAATCTTCAGTAACCCAAAGTTCGCAGTGTTGTAGGCAAATTTTGAATAATACCCAGTTCTCAGATGATATGCTTAATGTTGCTAGGTGATTGTGCGATATTTTTTATCTTTTGGTTTTCCTCTCTTACATCGCTTTTCCTTGACTTTTTGTTCTAGTCCAAGTCATGCTTTTTAAGTGGTGATTTCCCAGAATTACAATTCCCAGATGGAATCTGTTTCCAAGTTAGAAATAATTTCTTTCCAAGGCCTCCATTCTATATTTGGAAATAATTCTGAGGTTTACGATTTCTTTGAATTTCTCTTAACAAAATGGATTTTCATATATTTTTGAGAAGATTTATTTTAGGAATTAAACTTAGAAATTAATCTTTATAAATTATCTGAAAATGCATGCTATAGGCAGAAGTTCAACTTACTCTTTATGTGTTCTATAATTTCTCTAGTTCAAACAAACATTATTAGGTGACTGAAGGTTATTCTAAAGAACACAAATGTCGATTATATAAAAATAACATCTCAACTATATATTATAAAGTATTGTTACATAAAATGAATACCCAGATAATCCATGATACTTTTAATTATGCTTAGAAGTTTAAAATACACAGAAGTGTGGGGTGTTTTTTTTTTTTAATATTATAGACGTTTAGCTTTCTGTGGACTTAATTTTGAGGTTAAAAACTATGTTGCCAGAAATTATTCTCTCTAGATTTTTGCAGACTTTGGGATCTCACAGACTAGTAAAGTTATTGTATTTTAAGTTTTTTAATCTTGTGACACAAATATGAAGACCAACAGATGGTTTTGATCTTCTGATTTGCATTTGACTAAATGAGGGCATTGTAGGCCAAATGCAACCTTTTCACCATTATATCATAAATAAAGGGGCATTTCAAAATAAAAATTAAGGAGCTCTCAATTTTATTGTAAAAGACACCCTCTTAAATTATATTCACTTATCTCTATGGAAAATTTACTGCTTTGCCTATTTTTCACATTTCCCCATGGACCTGTGAGAGCCTTATTACGAGCCAGCCCTTGTGAGAAAGCTGTGTTCTGGAGTACAGTATGGATATAATAGTCCTAACTGATGAAGAAATGGACCTGAAGCACATACTGATTATTAGTTTGACTAAGTACTAAACGGAATACCTAAGAGTTATAGGATACTTTGAGGACCTTAAATGAAAGAATAGCTAACCATCTGTTCTAGATCTTTCCCTTCACCAAAGGAAAGGGTTTGAATAAGATGATTTTATGGGGGGCCTTCCCTAGCATTGTTTTTCCTTTTGTCTATAACTCTGATCTTAAAATCTTTCTGGGTACCATTCATAAAAATACTTCAAATATAATTTAAATTAGTTCATTGCCAGTGAATTTATTTAAAATGTAATACTCCATGTGACCATAAGAGGTGAGAAAATTAAACTACTGGTTGTGGCGATGCTATGATTAGTTTCTCCTTTGAATCAGGGAAACAATGGACTGCTGAGAAAGGGTAAGTGAGGCAGAGTGATAGATGTAATCTCGTATGTCTTCGTCAGCATTAGCAAAAGCCAAGAAAGTCCTGGTTGTAAGATAGGGTCCACAACGAAGTCTGGATCCCAAGGAAAAATAAGAATTTACCTTCTCTGGATTATATATATTTTTAAAGATTTTATTTTTTTATTTATTTGACAGAGATCACAAGTAGGCAGAGAGAGAGGTGGGGGGGAAGCAGTCTCCCTGCTGAGCAGAGAGCCCGATGTGGGGCTCGATCTCAGGACCTTGGGATCATGACCTGAGCTGAAGGCAGAGACTTTAACCCACTGAGCCACCCAGGCTCCCCTCTAGATTATATATGGACAAACTCATGATCTCTACAGGGCAACAAGTTACTGTTCATGAAATCAAATGTATTCTGAGAAACCAGAGTAGTATTCATATGAAGCCACCTACTAAAACCTGTTTTCCTAATAGGGTATCATTTGTCAGCATCGAATTACATTGTTAAATGTTAAAAAGATGATAAGACCAAAAATTATATTAGTTGTTACATGTTTAAAAAAAAAAAGAGTGTTAGGTCATTAAAAAAGAGAGAGGAGACAAACCATGAGACTCTTAATCTGACAAAACAAACTGAGGGTTGCTGGGGGGAGGCGGGGTATGGAGAGTGTGGTGGGGTTATGGACATTGGGGAGGGCATGTGATATGGTGAGTGCTGTGAAATGTGTAAGCCTGACGATTCACAGATCTGTATCCCTGGGGCAAATAATACATTATGCATTAATAAAAATAATTAAAACATTTTTTAAAAGTGTCATTGCTGCTGATCAGCCAAGTACCTGAAAGCAAACCCAACAGGGTAAGGAGCAAAACTTTTATCACGTGATTCAGGCTGCCTAAATGGCCTCATTTCATAGGCTCATCTCAGATAGCCCACGTAACCTAAAGTGGTCATTGGCCAGCTAGAGATGGACACTTGTTTTCATTTACCCAGCATTCTACTGTTCACCCGACATTCAGAACTGGTGACATGCCATGCGGTTATTAAACTAATTTTTACATTAAAATAAGGATGTTTTGCCATAGCCTCAGTGTGGCTTCATATCCTTGACACAGCCTGTTTTCTTTAAGAGGTATGAGCTCTCTGTCTTATTTGTGAAGTAAGTGTTTATTAGACAGGAAGAATGTAAAACCATATGACAGTAGATAGTTATGTGTTCATCAGGATCCTCCACTGTCAGAAATGAGATGAGTTGATTAGTTAGTTTTTAGAGAAATGTTCTTAAAACAAAATGTCCTAGTGTGTGTTAAAATCTGCCTGAATGTTTTTTCATGTAAGCCTCCCAGCAACTCTGTTAGAGAGGAATTATAACATCAGAGAGTTTAGGTAACTGGCCTGCTTTCCCCCTCTAGTAATAATGGAGGTGTGGACTCCTCCCCGAAACCAAAGCTCTTCCTCTTCCTTCTGTAGCATGGAAAGCTGATGTGTCGGGCTTTGGAGAAGAGACCATGCTTCCTGACTCAGGGCCAGCCAGAGTTGTGTGTCTAAAGGGACCCTTTCATCACCACTCACTTATCCTGTTTTTGTGCTTTTCCGTCTCTCGAGAACATGTGAGCTAATGTTTGATAAGTTATTGGAGGTCCTTTGGAGTCACTTAAAAAACATTAATATAAAGGAAAAGCTTTTGTCCCCCTTTCATTATTACTGCACTTCCTAGTAAAAGAGCTTTTCCTGTGAGTTAATCAAGCATATCTACAGTGAGTTTCAATTCTCATGCAAATTCTCCTCTGAAATTGTTTTACAAAATAGATTGTTCTGTTAAACTATTTTTGAGAAGTAGGAGTTTTTCTGTAGGAAACACTACTCTGTTTGTTTTAGATTTTATTCATGTATTTCACACACACACACACACACACACACACACACACACAGATAGCGAGAGAGGGAACACAAGCAGGGGAAGTGGGAGAAGGAGAAGCAGGCTTCCCACTGAACAGGGATCCTGGATCCTAGGACTCTGAGATCATGACATGAGGGGCAGACGCTTAACGACTGAGCCACCCAGGTGCCCCACTGCCCGCCCCCCCTTTTAAGGCAATGAAAGGAATTAGCTTAATGACAACTGATGCTATTTTTAAAGAGCTAAGTGGTAATTATAGGGACATGTTAGGTAGTTCACTGACTGATGTGTCTTTAGCAACTCTTTTTATGGTTATATGTTAAAGGTAAAATCAGGCCCATGCCATAACTTTTTTCTTCTCCTTCATCATTGAGAATGTATACCTAAGTATTCGGTATTCTTACACGGATATTTCAGAGGCACCTAACTTTCATTATGAAAGTTTGAATGTCACAGTTTTCTAGATATGACGGTGACAGTTTCTGCTTCCCTGCAATCTTTTTCTCATATTTGCTTATTCCCTTTCAGAGAGAGCCGTGTATACCTTTGGGCTCGGACAGTTTGGTCAGCTGGGTCTTGGTACCTTTCTTTTTGAAACTTCAGTACCCAAAGTCATTGAGCATATTACAGATCAGAAAATAAGTTCTATTTCCTGTGGAGAAAATCACACAGCTCTGATAACAGGTACAGATGAGAATTTCTGTTACATATATCTAGAATGGGGTATGTTTTACTACAAAATACAAACTGTGTGGAATGAATGTATCTAGCGTAAGCAAAGGAATCAGTGACTGAGAAAATGGAAGTTCTTGTTTAATATGCCAAAGTGTAAAATCGTAAACTCTTTTTTAATATTTTAGTTCAATTTCAAATCAGTGTAAATGATCCAAAGATTAGAACCTCAAAACAAGTCAGTGCTGTCAGAGGTAATATCATAATATTATACTTTGGCAGAAGGCTGGAATCTTTTTGAAATTGCATCAGTTTGAAGGCTCTTAACTCTGCTCAGGCCAGAGGGAAAAGTCTTACAGGAAAGAACTTTTGAAACGTTCTCCATGTTCAGTCTGACCCAGCTACGTACAGGCTGAGTTAATGCCTGTGAAGCTTTTGCCTCTAGGAGGCGTTTTTAGGAGTGACTTCGCTACTTCCTCCGCAGGGAGAGAAAGGCACCTCAAAGGGCACTAGGCAGATACCTGGCTCCCCTAGACCCTTTACTCTGTACTTTCTTCTTTATCCAGGGAGACACTGCTTTGGGCCTACTTCTCAACCTCAAAAACTAGGTGCTGCTAATATGGACTCAGTAAAGAGTCTCCTCTAGAAATAACTCACTTCCCTGTAGGTAATTGATAGACTCCACAGTTGTGATTGCTTTGGAACAAAAGCCCCTGTAATTCACGATTTCTATCTCACGTTTCTATCTGCAAATGAAGTAAAGCATTAAAAAGGCAGAAATTATAGAGTATTTTGAAATAAACGAGATACTAATATTTCTCCATTTGTTTCCTTCTTTCTAAAAAAGCTACTGCTAAATGGAACTCATCTAATGGTATCTAGTTGGGGCAACTAGTAATCCACAAATACAACGTATACTACCATACACTGTTCCTCCTTCCCCAAAGAGCCTTTCAGAGAGAACTACCTGCCCATTTTCAAGTGTCAATGTCCATGTTAATATAGCATGAAATAGAACTATATAGAATGTAAAGAATTATTATTCATTCATAGTCCCGGAAGAATTGTTGATATGTATCCCTTACTGCAAGGTCCTAATGTCAATTCACTGTCCTTAAACTGCTGTTTTTCATCAACCCTAAATTGCCATTGATGGGAAATACATACTTTTTATGGCTCATCTAACACACAATTAGATTATTTGGTTAAACTTTCATACTACTATTTCCCCTGATGAAAGAACTTATAGCACAAACAATTGAACATTATTTTTGCTTACTTTTTGCTCATAAAGCTTCCTCAGGAGAAAGGTGTTATGAATTTTTTTCCAGGACTAATGAGAGGTGTGTAGTGAGTTATCTGTAAGTTCTTACCAGTTCCACATTATGTAGCCAGTGACTCGTGGTTTACAAAAGTTTTCAAGTTGGAAGTGCAATCAGGTAGCTTGGATCAGAGTTTATCTTTTCTGGCTAAAGATAATCAAGTTAAAACACAAAGCCTAAAAATTAGCACTTTGGGTAAAGAAATCAAGGGTCAAAAGAGGAAGAAGAAGAGAAAAGAATGATAAGGAATGTATATAAAGAAGGGAAATAAGTAGCTGATGATAAGAATTCTAAGAGTCTAAATTTGGGGTTTAAATACTGGTTATTGTTTATTAATAGGGGATCTTTTCTGCCTATTAGTTTTTTTAAAGATTTATTTATTTGAGAAAGAGCGGTGAGTGAGAGGGAACAAGTTCACAAGCAGGAGGGGCAGAGGGAGAGAGAATCTGAAGCAGACTCCGTGCTGAGCACAGGGCCCAACACAGGCTTAATCTCATCTGACTCTGAGATCACAACCTAAGCTGAAACCAAGACTCAAACACTTATCCGACCACGTCACCCATTCGCCCCTCTGTATTAATTTCTGAGCTTGACACTTACTGAATTATGTTATTATTTCTCAGCATTTTTCCTTTGGTTCTCTTGGATTTTCTTAGTATGAGATTACTTTGCCATCTTAAACTAGAAGTTCCCACATGTGATCTTACCATTTCCTGGCTTAAAACCATTCGTTCAATGTATCGCCATTAAGATGGAGTTCAGAAATTCTCAATATGAACCAACAGGGTTCTCTGTGTTATGGTTCTTTCCCCTTTGTGCCCCAAGCACACTGGTTGCCTTTCAGTTTCTTGACTGTGTTATGTTCTCTCTTGATTCAAAGCATTTGTATGTGTTTTCCTGCAGCTAAAATCCTAATCATCCTTCAGGTCTGTTTTTAAAAGCCTTCCCTAATCCCCAGACCAGAAGGAAACTCCCCCTCTTCGGCAACCATCCTGGCCTCCTTTCCTTCCTTCTGCTTCCATGGCACTTTCCGCCAATTGAGAGAGTGGGTGAGAAGAGTACTGAAGGTTTGGAATAGTTGCTCTGGCAGTGGGCAGAGGGGTGAACTGGAGAGCAGCAGGAAGACCCCTTACATTATTGTGGACCGTAGAGGCCTTGCCATTGCCATGGGGGCTAGTCACTGGGGTCGATTTACGGCACTTCCCTGAGCAGCTTCCACAGCCCCAGAGCTGAACTGGTGAAAGAGACAGTTGGATTGATCTAAGCCACTAGTTTTCCACCAGTGGCCATCTTGTTGCCCCGGGACGCACAACAGTGGAGACATTTTTGATTGTTCCAACTGCAGAGGCAGGGCGTTTTATGGACATTTAGTAGGTAGGAGCCAAGGATGCTGCTGAACATCCTGTAGGGCACAGGACAGAGAATTACCACACAACCGAGAATTACCTGGCACTAAATGTCCGGGGTGCCAAGGTTGAGAGACCTCAGTGTTTTTCCACTAGATTGTATTGGGACATAGGGGGTCAGACTCCAAAAATCTCCTTCCCCCGGAGAAGATGGTGTGTATCTAGAGATAGCTCATGCTGGGTTGCTGCTGTTCCACACAGTCCTCACACGACTGGGCTTCAAATTCACAAACCACCAATGGCTTAGTGATTTATTCTCAGAGTATCTATTGCCTAGTGTTATGTGCGGGACCACAGAGACCATAGAGAGTGTGGAAATATCAATGGATCAGAGTAAACTTGGTGCAGCATTTGAGGGGGAAATTATAATTGCAACGTAAGAAATAAGTAAATATATTTATTTACAAATAGGTCCATACAAGTAAGTCTTTATAATTCTCTCTCTTTTTTTTTTTGCATTTTAGATTTAGGTCTCATGTATACTTTTGGGGATGGTCGACATGGAAAATTAGGACTTGGACTGGAGAATTTTACCAATCAGTTCATTCCCACTTTGTGCTCCAATTTTTTGAGATTTATAGTTCAATTGGTAAGGACATCACATTTCCCTGTTTACATTGTCATATTCCTATATTTGAGTCTTATAGTATTTCATAGAAAATAGGTACTTTTATGTCTGTGTGAAAGAATATCATGGCTATATCTAATGAGTATACTCATTTCCTAAAAGCCAAATGTCAGACATCATGCCAGTCAGAAAATCTGTCCCTTTCCTAATTCTCCTTTGAACATTGTCCTTTTCACCCTAATCTTGACTCTCCTGCTTTGCTCCCCTGTGTCTCTTGAGAACCAGAACTGTGCCATGCCTGAAAGCTTGTTGTCTCCTCCAGCAGCCAGCAGAGTATCTGACAATCACCTATAAATATTTGTTGAATTAGACATTACTGAGTCTTATTTAAAATAGTCTAATTTAAAATAGTCTTATTTAAAATTATTTAAAATAATTTTACAATGTTATGAAGGAAAGGTTCAGAGTATGCGTTCTTATAACTACTGTGAAGAACACTATAAGGTTGCTTAAAAAAATCTGTGTATTACAAATACTACACAATGGTTTTTTAGGCATTTTATTGAAAATCAGTTATTTCTCAAAATTCTTTGAATGTTGGTTTAATTTTCATGTTCCACCATCATGCATGGTTACATTTTGCTCTAAGGACTTTAAAGCATTGAACTTCAAAAGTGTTCATGTAAAGAAAAAGGTTTGGAGATAAAATTATCCCAAGAGGTTGATTTCCTCTTGGATCACTTTTTTTCCAAGTAGAACTTCTCTGGGTGATTTTTTTCAAGGTGTTCATGTTACTCTCAGATTAAAATAGCATTTTCTCAAGTTTGTGAGGAGAAACAGAATTGGAAGGAAAATGGTGTGTAAACTTGTTCTAATTTTCAATTGTAGTGTTTAAAGAAGACACGTGTGTGTGTGTGTATGTGTGTGTGTGTGTGTGTATTTGGGAGGAGGGGAGATGGCTGACTACCTAGGAAGTTTACCACTAAGTAAATGTTTTGTAACTGAAAACTGTTAAAAACCCATTTGTGTTTGAAACCAATGTTGATTAATCAAATCTGTGGTTTTATGCTACAGGTGGCTTGTGGTGGATGCCACACACTTGTTTTTGCCACTCCTCGACCCGGCGGGACAGAAGAATTGGAGTTAGAAGAAATCAACGATTCTTACTTTCCTGAAGCGCCTTCTCTGCTCCTCAGCGATCTGAGCTCAGGCAGTGTACTGCACAGAACTCTACCAGCACGTGTGCGACGAAGAGAGAGGGTATAGGCTTGTGGCCAGTTCTATAACATGGCACTGCAAACAGAATGGAAAAAAATTCATTTTCTTTTTAAACCAAAAAGGGTCTTTTAAGATAGATTTACTAAATAAAATGGTTAGAGTTGGAGGCCTACAAACTTAAAGCAGATTCAGAGTTAAGCTGTTCAACACACAAGTGAGAAAATTCAAATAATCATTGATAACCTTGACTTAATAGAGAGTGGATACAAAGCAAAGATACAAAGCATCCTTTTAGAGGCCTATCTTCATGCTTCAAGTTGAATGCTGAATTATTTTCTCAACTCTATATGGATTGACTTTTACTTTGCTTTTTATCTTCTAGTTACACCTCGTGAGCCGTGGAAGGGTATACACTATAAACAATGAAATGTGGGAAACAGAAATAAGGGCTGCAGTTCAAGATAGGGAATGTTCTTTCTCGCTTAAATTTAGAGGTTCTCATTCTGCTTTAAAATTATTGTTTCAGTGGCACTTGTATTTAAAAACCAAAAAGAAAATGCCAAATAATATTTAAAGGAGACATTCCTTTTTTAAAAAGTTACTTTAAGTTCCAAAACATATTCCCTTGGAAGTAAAAAGGTTAAGTTTGGCTTTTGGTTGTGAAAAAGTATATATGGAAAGACTGAGAAATAGCAGTATTTTGTAGTTATTGTTTTTTAGGTCTTGTGACTAGTTTTTTGTTTCCTAAGGAAAGCAGAGAGAATATACATTTTTACCCATTGTGTGAAAAATGGGCTTCTAAATTAACAATTTAGAGCAACTTAGATACAGAGATGACAGAGCAAAACATTTTTGTGTCCTTGGTGATAATTTAAAGATGAATGTGGGACAGTGGGCAACTTTGAAGTCTCTCTTAAATATTTTTAGCAGCTGGGGGGGTAGTTTCTGTCAATACTAAACATATAATATCATGTAACAGTTTATTTAACCTGTTTATTTTAAGGAGAGATCGCCTGATGCTTTTCAAATGACACGAACACTACCTCCAATTGAAGGAACTTCTGTGCCACCTGTTAGCTTTTCCCCCACCCCAGTTCCTTTCTATATGTCTGCAGGTAATTGGCCAGGGAAAATGATACTTGAAAAGGAGGACCCCGTGCAACCAGCGGAACCAGGTAACCGCTGATACCCTGTCTGCTCCAGGAAAAGGGTCCCTTTTATTCCTATTAGTGTCATATTTATGTTAGGATGTTCTTGCAAATTAAATTGTTTTCTTCCTAGTTGGAGGCTGACATCTCTCATTCGAGTTCCAGTCCAGATTACTCTTATAAATACAAAGCATCACTAGTGACCCTAAAAACCCCATAACAATAGCAGCATATTTTTATAGAGCAATGCATAGCATATTTAATACCTTCTCTTACCTTATCTCCTTTAAACCCGAAGCAACTCCGTGAAATCCGTGGGAGTTCTAAACTCTTCATTTTGGTAGATGAGAGAAGCAAGGCTTGAAAAGACTGAGTGACTTGGCCAAGGTCACTCAGCTTATAAATGAAGAGAGTCAGATTTGAATGTGGATCTTCTGGACCTATGTGAAGTCTTGCATTTAGGCCGTATACCGTAGGGGTCAAGAACATGGGATATGGGGGCACCTGGGTGGCTCAGTTGGTTAAGCTTCTAACTCTTGATTTCAGCTCAGGTCATGATCTTGGAGTTGTGGGATTGAGCTCTGCCCAGCATGGAGCCCTCTTAAGATTTTCTCCCTCTCGCTCTGCTCCTAACCCTCCCCTGCCTCCACCTGTATGCATGCGTGTGCACGCGCACGCGCGCTCTCAAGAAAAAGAAGACAAAAAAGAAAAAAAGAGCATGGGGCATGGAGTTAAATAGAGCTAGGGTCAGATGCCATCCCTGACATTTATTAACTATGTGAATGACTTTGGGAAAGTTACTTAATTCCTCTAACCCTTAGTTTTCCTGTCTTTAAAGTGGGTATAATAATATTCCTCTAGAGTGATTGAGGTTAAATGAGATAAGGTATATAAAATACTTAGCATTGAGCCTAGCACTTCTAGGAAGCTCTTTATAGTTGGTTATTATTAACACTTCTACCTCACTGCCTTATAGATACACATTATATTTTAAATTGTAATCCCAGCTCTTCAGTTATTATACACCTCTTGTAAAGAATTTTGTTTACAGGCATTTTTGTATCTTAAGAGTGTGTATGTGTTACTGCAGGGCACATGCTTGAATAGTAGGAGCGGGACAAGAAGCCAGGGTCAAGAGATTAGAATAAACAGTAGGTTTGGAATTAAGATGATCTGGGCACCTGGGATTAAGAACCATGGCACAGATAAATTTTAGTATCTTTGGGATCAAAAGTTGAGGTAGTAAAAGCAAGAATTGTGCACCGTGGGAATAGAATATTATCTACAACTAGAACCTTGATCATGAGCCAGTTTCTTACTGTATTTTTTCCAAACGTTTATTTTATTTATTTTGAGAGAGAGAGAGAGAGTGTGTGAGTGTGGGGAGGGGTAGGGGGAGAGGATCTCAAATATGATCCATGCTGATCCCAGGACCCTGAGGTCATGACCTGAGCCAAAACCAAGAGTCAGAGGCTTAACCGACGGAGCTGCCCAGGCGCCCCTGATAATGAGCCAGTTCCTTGCATCTCACAGAGAACTTTTTTATGCTTTGCTTTGAGGTAAGCGTCACTGACACCTTTCAGGCCTGTACATGGAAAAAGTGGAGTTTGGCAACAGTGTGTACAAGGAAAAGAGAAGTTTGTGGTTTGGAGGAAGTTGTTTCCCACTTCAAGAGATCTGAATATGAACATATACAGAGTTTTATAGCTAGAGCCAAAGGAAAAGCTATTCCTTATCTTTTTGTGACTGTTTGCTGAAACTGTCTTAAAAGTATTCTGCAAGTTATATCTAACATATAACAGGACCTCTTCTAAATTACTTGCAGACTTCAGTGTTTATCGTGGAGGGAGGAAGGTCAGGGAAGACCTTGCTGAGAAGGTGACATTTAAACTAAAACATAAAGGATAAGAAAGCCACATGAAGAGAGAGGTTATGTGCATTCTAGGCAAAGAAAATAATAGAGGCAAAGGTTTGGAGGCAGTTTATAAGAAAAGGAAAGATGACTGTTGGAGCTAGAGAGTGCAGGAAAAGGCTAGACAAGATGTTGGAGAAAAGAGTGAGAAAAGTATTCATGATTTTATAGGCCGTGAGAAGCCTGTTTGAGTGTTTTTCTTAAGTGCAATAGAAAGTCATTAAAGGTTTTTAATCAGTGGAGTGATGTGCTCCAGTCCAGTTTACATTTTAAGATGCTCACTTTTGCCTCTGTGTGGATTGTAGGGAGGAAAGACTAAAGGTAGGAAGCATACTTAAGAGCCCATTGCAAGAGAGGATGGTGTTTGGTCCAGGTTGCTGTGAAGATGGAGAGAAGGGGGCAGATTGGAAGTGCATTTGAGACCTAGAACTAGCTGAATTTACACATGGAGGTGAAGGAAATGGAAGAATCCAGAATGATTCCTAGGCAAGAGCATGGTTGACAAGCTTGAGGGAAAAAAAAATCAAGCTTGAGATACCTGCAAAACATTGAAGTAGAAATATGGAGGAGGCAGTTGAAGATGCCAGCCTAAAGTTCAGAAGAGAGGTCTGAACCAGGGAGATACATTGGGAACCCGACAACACAGAATTGGTATTTACAATCTGTGGGACTTGGTGAAAACACCTGTTAGATAGCAGAGTAGCAAGAGAAGAGAGCCCAGGGTTTGACCCGAAGAACATCTAACATTTTGAGGGTAGGGGAGGAAGAGCTGGTGGCAAAGAAACTTTCCTCAGCCCCACCAGCTAGAAGGGTAAGAGGAAGGGAACCAGGAAAGAGTTGGGTCGTGAATTCCAAGTACTGGTCAGAGGTCAAGGAGAGAGCTCAAAGAAGCATCCCATGGATTTGGCTTTGTGGAGAGTGTCCTTGATCTTGACAAGAGTAGCTTCAGGGGAAGATAAGAGCAGAAGCCAGAGGGCAAAGAGTTGAGGTATGAATGTAGAAAATTCCTTTGCCAATTTTGGTCACTAAGAGGAGAAGAGAAAAGGGCTGGCAGCTGGAGGGAAATGCAGGGTCAATGGGAAATAGTAGAGCATTTTTGTATGCTAATGGATGTGAGCCAGTAGTCCCAGACTGACAGATAGCACAAGAGAGAGAAAGAGAGAGAATGAACATGAACATCACAGTGGTGTTGGCATACAGAGCGGTCTTTGGTAAGAGGAAAGACACATCCTATATTTCAACAGGAAAATGGAAGTAAGTGTGTACATTTGTTGGGGGGGAAGATAAGGCAGATCAGGTCTGATGACTTCTGTTTTCTTAGTCAAGTATAAGGCAAGGCCGTGAGCTTCAGTGATCTACTATCGATTTTTCCAAACCTCCATTCTCGGCCCTCTCCAGTCTATCCCATTGAGAACTTTCTACATTAATCTTCCTCAGGCACAGTTTTAGTTCTCCTCTGCTCCAGTGGCTTCTGATATCCATAATATTTGTGAAAATAAATGTGAGTTTCCCCATGTAACTACCACCTGCTTTTGTAGCTCCATCTCTCAGTAATCTTTTTCTTATAACCTTAATGCAGGTCACAGGTCTGTAAAGTGAGCCATGTCTAGCCAGCCACTTGTTTTTATGAACAAAGTTTTATTGGAACCCCGTCACACGATTCCTTTATGTAGTGCCTATGGCTGCTTTTACACCACAGCGGCAGAGTTTGAGTCATTAGGACGGAGACTATGCGGCCACAAAGCCTGAAATATTTACTAGATGGCCTCTTATAGGGAAAGTTTCCCAACTCTTAATTTTGATCAGAACTCTTCATAGTCACACTTGGTAGAAAAGGCTGTAAAGTCAAGACAAACCGGAGACCGACACTTGGCACTTCATTTATTCCTTTATGAAGTGTGGGGACACTCTGCTTACCTCTCTTGTTGTCATGGAGGTCACGTGACATGTGTGAAAGCATGTATTCCCAGCACATGGCCAATCATTAGTACAAGCCATTGCTGCTGCTTCTGTTAGCACGGGGCTTCACTTCCTTCTCTGTCCACTTCTACCTCCCAGAATTCTACTCACTCTTCCCCGCACCTCTTTCGTGAAACATTTCCTGATTCCCAACATTTGGATGTGATTTCTCATGCCAGTGTATCCTCTATTTTATATTCCCTTTAGATGATAAGCTCATTCAGAGTGAGCCGTGAATTAAGTTGATTATCTTGCACATAGTGCCGCACACGAAATAAGCACAAATGGATCATTTGCTCCTTTGCACTGAATGAATTTACAACGGCAAGATCAGTGGGGACTGGCGTTTTTAGCAAGGACTTCTTTTAGGAGCTCCTCTCAAATATGTGGGTGCTAAACGGGGTTGTAGTAATTGAGAAAAATGTAAGATCAGGGAGAGCTCGTTAAGTTTTAGTTACCTGCTCGATGACATAATCTTGTAGTTTTCCATGAACATTTCTAGGTGCTTGTACTAGTTATCTGATTTTTCATGTAACAAGTGGCCTTAAAACTCATCTCACATAGTTTGTGAGGGTCAAGAATTGAGGAGCAGCCTAGCTGAGGGGTTCTGGCTCAGGGCGTTTCATGCAGGTGCAATCATGCTGTCAGATGGGGCTGGAGTCACCCGAAGGCTCCACTGGGGCTGTAGGATGCTCTTCCGTGCTGCCCCACATGGCCATTGGCAGGAGGTTTACTTCCTCAGCACGTGGGCTTCTCCCTAGGAATGCTCCTAACATGGCTTGCCCCCAGAGAAAGTGATGCAAGAAAGACAGACATATAAACTGTGGTAACATCACAATTATGGCTGCTTTGTTTTGTTGGCCATATAGAACTACCTGGTAAAATGTGGAAAGGAATGACATAAGGGGCCCCATCTCGGGAGGATGTGGGTTACCAGGGCCCTTTTTGGGGACTCACTGTTACAGTGCTTGATACCTGGGTAGTAGTTCTCCCAAAGGTTTGCCTGTTCATATGAAAGAAGCAGTTCCTATCTCACCAGCACTGGTCTTTAAACTTTCAGAAAGAGACTTTAAAACCTCTTATCACTGTGAATGAATTCTATTCAGTTCCCTTAACATGGGGTTAAAAGACTTCAGTAAAATTATGCTTGCACTTTATATTAGAGAATAACTTATTGTCCATTTGTCTTTCAATTTTCCATTGAAAGCTGGTTTTCTCTTTTCCCTTTTAATCAGATTATTTTCGTGATAAAATGGCCAAAGGGAAAGAGGCAGACAATTCTTCAGCCGGAGATTCAGAAAGCCTTGGAGAAACTACTGATGTCTTAAATATGGTATTGGTTTGCTTATTTATCAATATAGATATGTTTGGATTTTAGTTCATCATGTATTCATATTTGTGTGTTGAATACATGTGCTGTTCCTTGCATTAAAAAGGGTTTGCTTCCATTTTGTTTGTTATTTTTATATGCTATAAGTTTATTATTTTATTGAAGTATAGATGACATACAGTACAATTATGATCTTTGCATCATTAGTATGCAGTTGAGTGTAGATTATATTACTGGCTAATATATCTATATCTATATTACTGTTATATAATCTATATATTACTGTTACTGTTATATAAGAATATGTAAATATAATCTTATATATACTCTTTATTCTTTTTAGAACATATATTTTTTATTTCTTGCAGACACATATGATGAGCCTGAATTCCAATGAGAAGTCATTAAAATTATCACCAATTCAGAAACAAAAGGTATAATATAGAGGGTTCTTTTCACTATGGTGGGTAAGAACAGTTTATATTTTTTTCTTGAAAGCTTTCTGAAAAGACTACGTGAAAGATAAGTATTCGTTTACTTTAGATTTTGAAAGACGAATACATTGTAGATGGCCTCAACTTGGGTTTGTTCTGTTGGTATGTATTTCAGATATATGGCAGGATTTCATTGCTGAAATTTGCTTTTTGTTGTCACTAACAAGTCGTAGTAGCCACATTTTCTTATCATCAAGGCAAAGGATTATTATGGCAGTTCATAAGTGTTGGAAGAAGCTACTAGCGTTTATCAGAATGGTTCTCAGACTTGGGTTGAGCATGACTTTGGTTGAATTACCGTGTTGTTCTCAAAGATGATATTAACATCTTTTTGAGCTCTAAAATTTGGTGGTTTTAGTGAAAATATTTGATAATTGCTTTTTCAGTGTACAGAATAGGCTTTACTCTATCATGGAATTGATAGCATAAAAACAAAATTAAACATTTGGAAATTAATCAGAAACCATGCATGGGTGATAAAGAGAGGTTTTTAATGAATAACAAATGAGTAGCAGGAGAAAGGAATAGTTGGTGGTTTTCACAACCCTGGAGAGACAAAGGCCTGACCTGAAATCTTTTGCTTCTCCTGGCTTTAAGGACCAGTGGGTGAAAGAAAGGAGGGGTTTGAGGATTAGAAAAGTAAATTGGAGAAATAGAAATTGAAGGAAGAAGGCTTATAGATAATATTTAATTTATATTTCCAGTGCCTTTGTCACATTATTAAACTAAAAATCCTCAAAGTCAAAGTCACTGAAATGCAAGAGAATCTTGCTGACTCTTAAAAATTTGTGCCAGTCTTTGTTAAGTCTTATCTCTGTTTTACCGAGAGGCAGAGGCGTGGTGAGTAACAGCATTCATTTTGAATATGGGAGAACTATTGTCCTAACCCAGTGTGGAAGCTCAGCGAAGGTTGACTGACTTTATTGACTGACTGCACTTCCAAGCAGACATCTGTTCCTCTGTCTCTCCTTCCTCTTCTCTTAGACTCAGGGCTCTGCCTCTTCTGTGCTATTTGATTATGCTAGGCAAGTAAAGGCACATACATTTAGAAATCATTTCTGGCAACTGGGCCTCTGCCTCTCTTTAGGGCTCTTGAAAGAATTGTGATTTTTTAAAAAGTGGGACCTAGAACAAGCAGAAGGAAAGCACTTGCTTTTAAACTGATATTTTATACTTGACATAGTCCTTTTAAGTAGAGGCTCAACCAGACCTATTTTAGTGAATTAAAAAAATGATTTACTGTAGTATTTCCATATATTAATGTTTAGCTTGTGCTGTTTTTAATTTTGGGGGGGGGCAAAAAATGACTTCTTCCTGGGCCTAGCGCTCATGACAATTTATAGCACTTGATTTAGTGAGATTTCACTCTCCAGAGACCCAAATTTATCAAATATTTCAGTTCATTAGCTTACAGAATTTAGGTCAATGATTTGATTTTTGCCTTATTTTGTCCAGCAGGAAATGAATTTCATATTCGTAATGTATCATTCAAGTCGCAGTCTTTAATTTTGTAGTTTTTATAAAAATCTTACATTTTACCACAGATACTTTTTCCACATAGTGGTTAGTTTCATGTATGTAAGTTATTACAATTAAAGAATACAATAGATAAAAGGAAGAGGGTCAAAAATTTGAAAACTCAAAGATTTGTTTTGAAAAGAAACATATTTTTTAGTATACTGATTAAAAGTTTTGTAGTTTTCATTTCAGATTTTCCTTCTAGGCATAAGTTATTCATTTTTTCCAATATTAAACAATTTCATATTTTCATTAATTTTCTTTAATTCTGTGAATTTCACAGAATTCAAAGACCAATCAAAGTCTAACAATTAAAATAACAGGGAAAGTAGGAAAAAAGAAAACCGAACCTGATTTCATATAAGAGAAGTGTACGTTTTTTTTTTAACCGGTATTTTGCACAATCTGTCTAGAAAAATATTCTCTTTAAGACTCGATTCCAGTTAAGGGGTGGAGAAGACATCCTGACGTGAGTTGACCTGTGTGAGTGGAGGCAACATGAGGGTAGGTGGTGAGTGCGTGCAAGTGAGATGCTGACCTGTGTGCCACGGCAGAGTCCCAGGTGCCGCAGACTCAGAGAGTGGTGGCGGTTCTCGCCAACAAGAGGCCAGTCTGAGCAAAATGTCTGGGAAAACTGGACATTTTTATTCTGCTAGCGAAACTTAGAGTAATGCAAAATCTGGGCAGTGTTTTGTAGTAGATAAGTCCCCTTTGTCAACTAATAGTAGTATGACGATTACTTCAAAAATTTACAGAAACAAGAAACAATTGAGAAACTGAAGCAGCATACAGCTCACTCTGAAAACGATGATAGTAACGGATTTGCAAGTGAAGAGATGTCCAAAACAGTGAATGAGGGGAGAGTCTATAAACAACTTTTGGCAAAAGGAATGTACGTGATGCAAGCAGCTATGACTACGGAAGCATTTTCAGATGAGGACATAGGTAGTGACTCAGGCCAGCCTGGGCCTCGTGACACCCATGCAGAGGGTGTGCAAAGAGGGCTGTTCAGACATGAGAGTAAGCATGATCTTTATCCACCTGACAGGAAGGCCATAGCAAAGGCAAGTGATGCAGGCCAGTGGCAGAAGGATCCAGATGCAGAAGAAATAGTCTCTGAGAAGGAAACTGAGCTGGCCGAAATGGCAGGTCTGAAGGCTAGGAGACAAATCGAAGAGAATTTAAGACATATTAATATGTTCTTTGACAACTTACCAAATAGAGACATGAATATTGATGATGAAGACAGTAAAGATTTTATTGAGGACGGTAAGAGGAACAAGCGAGATATGATTTTTGACAGCGAACGAGACTCTCTAGACGAGCCAGATAGTTACTTGGAAGGCGAAAGTGCAAGTCAGCAAGGCACCACTGACGGCTTCGAGCAGCCCGAGTCAGTAGAATTTAGTAGTGGAGAGAAAGAGGATGATGAAGTGGAAATGGACCCAAACTTGTGGTATAGCAGAAAATTTATCGAACAAGGACATGAGGAGGAGACTGAACACAAACTGTCCAAATTCCTGGCAAAATTCGATTTTAAATGTGACCACTTGTCAGAGATCCCTGAAGAGCAGGAAGGAGCAGAGGATTCAGAAGGAAGTGGAGTAGAGGAGCCAGAGGTAGAGGCAAGTGAGGAAAATGTGAAAGTGCCCGCACGAAAGCAGGAGGAGGAGATAGAGATCCTGTCAGACGACCTGACAGACAGAGCGGAGGTGAGTGAAGGCAAGGGAAAGGCAGGAGGTAGAGGTGAGGGAGTCCAGCGGGAGGGAAGTTCAGGAGTGGAACAGAGGCAGAGTGAGGAGGGTGGGGAGGGGGAAGACAAGGGAGGAGGAGAGATGGAGGGCTTGGGTAAGGGAGAGAAAGACCCAGAAGAGAAGGAGGCCCAGGAGCAAAGGGAGGGGG